>NW_027266308.1:8937000-10312500 GCF_022045235.1 Haliotis cracherodii | reverse complement strand
ATTTTAAGTCCATTGTTTGACTAAAAGCACCCATATTTGCATATATATTTTGCTTTGTTGAACATACAATCCACTAACGATTACCGAACTGCGTGAAGCACGGATCAAAGGGAGAATAGAAGTTTAATAGCTGTGTGAGTAATGGGTTCAAGACTCGGAAGACAACAAGACAAGAACGCTCCACTTCATAAACGTTTAGATTAGTGTGGTGTTTTAAGTACGGGGAACTTAGTAACAATTTCAAATAATGTTTAATTCATCAATAATTTTCATGTACATTATATGGTTCACGGTAATTTATTTTATAAGAGTTTCCATTCAATATCAAACATGAATGTGAGTCTTCATTGAGCCATACTTACCAGAATGGACATGCATCTATAGCTAAATTATAGGGGGTAGCCAAGTGGCTAAAGAGTTTGCTGGTCACTCTGAAAGCCCTTCTGATGTCCACCGCCTTGATTGTGCTGTGATATTGCTAAAAATGGAGAAAAACCTCACTCACTCACTCACTGCAAGAAGTGCATTATAATGCCGAGTGGCAATCTATCTGGTGAACTTGCCACTATATCGTTGACACACCAATAAATTGCACAATACTTTATTTCCAGTTGTTATTCTCTTGGGAAGACCAACAACGGTGCAGGCGAAGATACAACGTAACAATGAATTAATAAATTAATGATATATTACATCATTTTATCATACACATTACCAGTTACTTCAAATAGAAAGTCCTTATGGGTGCCTTCTTTGTCCGCGGACTCTGTGGATGTGCATACATTTAGGAATGAGGAAATCATGTACAAATCATGATGAAAGCTGTGATTTATTTGATTTAAACATATTTATTCACAAGCAGTATAAATCCCCATCTTATTAAAAAAAATTAAAAATGGAGAGAGAGAGAGAGAGAGAGAGAGAGAGAGAGAGAGAGAGAGAGAGAGAGAGAGAGAGAGAGAGGGAGAGAGAAGGGGAGAGATGCCTATAATACAAACTACCTCACACATCACATATTCAGGTTGCAAAAGTATTTCTCTATATACCTGTACAATACAAAATACCACACACACCACATATTCAAGTCTCATATGTATATCTCTGTATACCTGTACAATACAAAATACCACACACACCACATATTCAAGTCTCATATGCATATCTCTGTATACCTGTACAATACAAAATACCTCACACATCACATATTCAAGTCTCATATGTATATCTCTATATACCTGTACAATACAAAATACCTCACACACCACATATTCAAGTCTCATATGTATATCTCTGTATACCTGTACAATACAAAATACCTCACACATCACATATTCAAGTCTCATATGTATATCTCTATATACATGTACAATACAAAATACCTCACACACCACATATTCAAGTCTCATATGTATATCTCTATATACATGCAAGATATATTCAAATACAATAAAAAGCCAATGTAACAAAGCATTCGTTTGCCTAAGATGTTCAACTTGACTTAATGACTTCACCTTCACCATGGATATTTTCAAGACAACACATCTTAATTATGACCCTGTAAAACCATAAATGTTTAAGATTGAATACATTCGTGACACAGTATATTGAACCACTGCTTATATACGAGATAAATTAATTGCACACATTAATACATCTCTGTCTACATAATATAGATGTAACATACATGACTAAACCACTGTCTACGTAACAATGATGTGACAGGCATTAATAAAAGCAACAAAACCCTTTTCATATTCATAAGAAATCTCTGCCAAAAGCAGAACCATTCCGACAATATCATGAGCATGCGTTTTCAAATCAACATCCAATAGTGATGATAACAGGTGTTCGCGAAAAGGTGAGCGTATCCTGTCCCATCGGCGTCACCCGTCACAAACACATGCAAAAGCAAGTCATTTGTTCACCTGAAAAAACACGGGAACATGGTACAAGTCAAAATAGGGATTTGCATCGGACATATTTCTTTGTCACTTATGCGTCAAATTTGGAAATGCCCTCTAAATTTCTACCATAAAACATTTTGAAAGCTGCTAAGTCCTTGAATGCCGTATGTTTGATCAAACAATTTGTTAGCAAGAGTCGCATGACATTTTTGGAAATCTTCGTAGAAACAACATGCCCGATTGTACCTTGGAGCTGTTGAAATATTGCTCGACATAAAGGGAAAGTTGACTATTGGAATGTTGAAGTCCTTCATACCTGAAGCTTAACTTAAACTTCTTGGCCAAATTACCTTGTTTGGACTTGGCCAAACCACTGCCTATAAAAGAAATATATGACACAAATTAATAACCCCCTGTGAATATAATAACGAAGTGACAAATTAATAAACTACTGTCTACACTAATGAGATGAGACACACATTAATAAACTACTGTCTGCGGAAATCAGATGTGACACGCATTAATAACTCGCCGTCTAAATGATAAAGATGTGACACGTATGAATAAACTAATATCTACATAAAACAGCTGTAATATTGTTAACATAATAAAGATGTGACACACATTAATAAACTAATATCTACATAAAACAGCTGTAATATTGTTAACATAATAGAGATGTGACACACATTAATAAACTAATATCTACATAAAAAAAGCTGTAATATTGTTAACATAATAAAGATGTGACACACATTAATAAACTAATATCTACATAAAACAGCTGTAATATTGTTAACATAATAGAGATGTGACACACATTAATAAACTAATATCTACATAAAACAGCTGTAATATTGTTAACATAATAAAAATGTGACACACATTAATAAACTAATATCTACATAAAACAGCCGTGACATTGTTAACATAATAAAGATGTGACACGCATGAATAAACTAATATCTACATAAAACAGCTGTAATATTGTTAACATAATAAAGATGTGACACACATTCATAAACAACTGTCTACATAATAAAGATGTGACACACATTAATAAACCACTGTCTATATCATAAAAATGTTACACATGTTACTAAACCATTGTCTATATTATAATTATGTTACACACATTAACAAACACTCTCTATATGATAAAATGTTACACACAATTATAAACCATTGTCTGTATAATAAAAATGTTACACACATTAATCAATCATTGTCTATGTGATAATGAAGTGACACACATTAATAAATCCCACTGACAATGTTTGAAGATTTTGACATACTCACCCGTCCTCCAGGTCTACCCCTACCCCAAACACCTTAGTGATACCTCCACACACAAGTCCCAGGTGGATTGCCACAGTTTTAAAACGTCAAATAGATTAGCTGGAGGCTGGTCTCTGACCATCATCCCTTGACTCTACAGGAAACCGACAGCTACATACATGTGTAGCCCTGTACCCCGGCCATCAGTGGAACTCGGTCCCTTCTCTTCACACGTATAAGTCCTTCATTGATGTCGTTTAAGATGGCTTGGTTGCAGGGACCCTGGGGCGTGCATTGGATGATCTCTAGACACGAAAACTGTGTACATTGCGCTTGTTGCCTATAACCTGGATAGTATTCCCAATTGTAAGATGAGGGTGATGTAGTGTGCAGGTAAACGGCTTCAGTTTGATATACGATTAATGCATGTGGTTCAAATGAAGTAAATGCAGAGTGTAATATTTAACTAGGACATCTGCACACACTGGAACAGGACGGTATTTGACTTGCGGCTGATTGTACGATGGCATACTAGGATAACATGACAGGTAAATTTTTTTTTGATATATATAAATATTTATATTTTGTCTATAATGTGTGTGGTTGACCTATCTGTCCCCACACCCATATAATACACCCTACTTCATCCGGACGGACTGGATGGATATATATTACCGCCCACACTAACAGGAACAATCTGTGTCTGACGGGTGCCACCGCTAAGGCAGGATACGTTAAACTTTTTGCGAACACCTAGTACCATCATTATTTAAGTGACGAACTCGTTATGGCAAGAGCTATCTGCACATCTTTCTTAAACTGTAAATACCTTCAAAGTGTTAAACATATCGTGAATTTTTAGGGGATTTTATCAGGTAAATATTTGCCTTGCTTTTGCATGTGTTTGTGACGGTTGCCACCGCTGCGGCAGGACACGCGCACCTTTTGACAAACATCTGTTCTCACCATTATTTAATAGCGATTTCATAAACACATGATCATGGTATAGTTGGAATTGTACAATCGAGTTGGGTTTAACGCCGCTTTTAACAGTATTCCATTTATATCGCGGCGTGCAGCTTAATGTGGGAGGAAAGCCCGAAGTGATGCAGGTCTCTGACGTTTACCACTTCGGTGAAACCAACGAGCACGGGTATGGTGCTGACAAACCTAGAAACATAATCGGGGCGAATCGGGATTCGAACCCACAATCTTAGGTTTCTGGCGTGTCCAAGGGACGCAACTCTTCACAGCGAATTGCGGCGCCTTAGACGACTGGGCCACCCGTGCCCCCGGAGACTTCTTATGACCATGGAGATGATAGTAAGGAGTATCATGGCGAGTATGATAAATAATCATAGTAATAAAAACATTAAAATGTATTATTTTTACGTATATTGTTCTACATATTGTAAACTAGAAAAATTATTACGGCATTGTGTGGATAAAAAGGCCTTTTCGAGTGACGTCATTTTCCGGAGCTATTTTCTTGAAAGACATTTACAGATAATGATTATATTTTTGCTGATAACCAAGTCAGATGTATTTCCCCAACAATCTAAAAACGCCTGCATCGGCATCCTTAGTTGAACCTTACAAGACTAAAACGAATCACCTTTACTTAATTATGAACTGTAAATTGATTCCGTGTCAAAATTTCGTTCAACAACTACGGTACGAACTAATACTTAAGTCATACCCTACAAACCACAGTTTGTTTATAATATGACATATCAAAACACATCATCCTTTCTTTAGATTGTTCCTTCTGGAGTTGCTGGTCATACTGCCAGTTTTGTGAACCAAGTCAGTCCTCCAAACTATCATTTAGGCTTCGTTATCGGAGAGGTTCTAAAGAATATGATAAGCGGTTAATATAGTCAATAACTAACATCCAAGTAGCCCCGGAGATCAGTCAACACTTCACGCCTCCTGTATGTAATATTGCAGGTTTCGTTGTTATAGGACAAGGGCGATAAGAAATAGTTTCTATCCTTTACGATTGGGCACGAACTTGCGTTATCTTTGTACTGTGATTACATATAAACTTGGTACAAACCCGTAAAACACTACACCCGTTAAACGCAATGCTGGGCAACTTGGGGTTCTTTTTTTCAACACAACTCCCTTCAGTGTCGATGTCGTAAAACGAGTTGACAAGAAAAGGAAGATTTACAGGGGTGGTGATTATAGTCTTAGGCTTTCCCCTTTACTTACACTTCACGACTGCCGTAAAGTGGCTGAGGACATGCGTAGTTGGGCCAACAGCACGCCTCGTGGGCATAGAGGAGCGAACAACGTCTAAATTGATTTGATTTCACGACTGCACAGAACAGCACTCATTACAGAGGACTTCTGAAGATGTTTTAAACCCGAGTTAAGAAAGTTTCGATGAAGCTTAGGGCACAACAGTCAAGGCATGTATACCGGTGCCGGATATCGGTGATGACAATGTCTGCTATTAAGGCTGAATTACTGCCTACTCGAGCCCCCCTTACTGGAGCATACATCAAGTGCTTCATGGCGTGCCCGCAACGTCACAGCACTTGTATTAATCCCACTTACATGTTGTACAAGATTCCTAATATTCAGTGTTAAGCTGATTTAACCGCGAGTGAAAGCAATCATATGTGACTTATTGGCTACCTGAACTCGGCACAGCAGGGAAGGCCTTGGCCGAACCAGATCTGAAGCTACGCCATTAATTTGGAAGCACTGAAAATACTATTGACGCTGGCATGGGATATGCATATTGTACACACAGTTATCAGCGCGTATGAAATATGCAGACAGGCACGTAAGCATTTAAAGAAGTAAGCATTTAAAGAAGTAAGCATTTACAGAAGTAAGCATTTAAAGAAGTAAACATTAAAAGAAGTAAGCATTTAAAGAAGTAAGCATTTACAGAAGTAAACATTTAAAGTAGTAAGCATTAAAAGTAGTAAGCATTTACAGAAGTAAACATTAAAAGAAGTAAGCTTTTAAAGAAGTAAGCATTAAAAGAAGAAAGCATTTAAAGAAGTAAGCATTTAAAGAAGTAAACATTAAAAGAAGTAAGCTTTTCAAGAAGAAAGCATTAAAAGAAGAAAGCATTAAAAGAAGAAAGCATTAAAAGTAGTAAGCATTTAAAGAAGAAAGCATTAAAAGAAGTAAGCTTTTAAAGAAGTAAGCATTTAAAGAAGTAGGCATTAAAAGTAGTACGCATTAAAAGTAATAAGCATTTAAAGAAGTAAACATTAAAAGAAGTAAGCTTTCAAAGAGTGAGTGAGTGAGTATGGTTTTACGCCGCTTTTAGCAATATTCCAGCAATATCACGGCGGGGGACACCAGAAATGGGCTTCACACATTGTACCCATGTCTGGAATCGAACCCGGGTCTTCGGCGTGACAAGCGAACGCTTTAACCACTAGGCTACCCGACTGCTCCAAGCTTTTAAAGATGTAAGCATTTAAAGAAGTAAGCATTAAAAGAAGTAAGCTTTTAAAGAAGAAAGCATTTAAAGAAGTAAGTAGATCTGATGAACTGGTGGTTGATAGCATGAGCAACAATCTTGGTACGGTGACAGACCTACCACCTGACACCGAGATTAGGAAGATAAGTAAATAGGTACCGAAAGGCAATATTCCAGCTTTATGACGGCGGTCTGTAAATAATCGAGTCTGACTGACACCATGAACATCGATCTACCCGATCCCGTTATTCTCTTCTTACAACAATCATATTCGCCTCTTACGGCAAGCATGGGTTGATGAGGACTATTTTCTACCAGGATCTACCGTAGCCATACAAGATAAATGAACCGACAATTCATAAAAAATATATTTTTTATACAACAAATTTGAAAAGGCAACAAAAGAGGTAAGGAAAAAGATAGCAAACGGGTAAACAAACAGCTAAAACGAAGACTAGCATGGTCGCATTGCCATGGAGGCAGGTTGTCAATAGGAAAGAGGTAAGCAAGCAGTCACCATGAGTGTAGGTAAGAGAACAGGTATAGAGATGGCTGGTAAGCAACCAGGCACCATGAGGGTAGGTAAGAGAACAGGTATAGAGATGGCGGTTAAGCAAGCAGTCACCATGAGGGTAGGTAAGAGAACAGGTATAGAGATGGCGGGTAAGCAAGCAGTCACCATGAGAGTAGGTAAGAGAACAGGTATAGAGATGACGGGTAAGCAAGCAGTCACCATGAGAGTAGGTAAGAGAACAGGTATAGAGATGGCGGGTAAGCAAGCAGGCACCACCTGGTGTCATCGCTGGTTGTTGGCGGTTCATGGATGCATGCTCATGATGTGGCTGGAATCGTGAAATCGACTCTGATTTTGGCAGTGGTTTCTTATGGCCATGGAAAGGGCTTTGTCACATTTATCAACAGTAAATGTCATTTGCACATTGGGACTAACAGGTGACTAAGAGCATTAAACAAGAATAATGAAATGATTCAAGGTTGTAACGATATATATATATATATATATCTCTCTCTCTCTCTCTCTCTCTCTCTCTCTCTCTCTCTCTGTGTGTGTGTGTGTGTGTGTGTGTGTATATATACACATATATATATAGTTACAAACTTAAAGAAGAAGAGCCGTTGAACGGCGAAAGATCTTGTGTGGATAGAGGAATAAGCACGCATATCTGGTATATATATATATATATATATAGAGAGAGAGAGAGAGAGAGAGAGAGAGAGAGAGAGAGAGAGAGAGAGGGGGGAGAGAGAGTATATATATACATATATATACACTCTCTCCCCTCTCTCTCTCTACATATATATATATATCGGGTATAAATACGTGGAGTCACACAATTACCTTTAGGTTGTTATCAAATGTAAATACACTTCTATATCAAATCAGCTTACTTTGGCATAGTTAACAAAGATGTCACTTCTTGTTATCCATCTTACGGAAATGGCAGTGTTTTTGTTCGGTGCGATGGAAAACACGACCACACATTAGCTCTGATTAATATTCACGTGTCGTGAGGTCAACTATCAAGGCAGCTGACAACCAATCAACTGACAATACCCCGACGTAATAGCGTTTTAAATATTGACTCAGTCTGATAACACAAGGGGTTAGATGTAAAAGTGTACACAACTCTAATTTCACGTCGATATTTCTAATCGAATAACGTTTGCTTTTCAAACGAAGTAAGTGGCAAATTCTTCCATCGCGAACCACGCCGATCACGAAGTGGGCCTACATTCCATACCTCAGGGCTCAGGAGAGAGCCCAGCGTCCGATCAGCCCCATCCCGAAAGACGGGACCTGGGTGCCGAACGTGAAGAGGGTTGGGATAAAACTCATACCTATATGCGTCAACTGTTTGTGTTTGGTAGACAAAGTTGACTTTTTATCAGGAAAACATGTCCATTACCTCGTTGCGTTACTTCCAAGCTGAGTGTATGACCCGAGAGGACAAATGGCTACATTTAAGGGTCAAAGCAACCGGCGGGACTGATAGTGGTAGAGGGGCTCTGTGATAAACACGAGTGACCTCGAGTTGAACATAATGTTGTATGTAGTTAGAGAATCGTGTGAAGTCTGCTTAGAAAAGCCTTGTCTGGAGAGTTGGGTTGTTTTTACGGTTTTAAATGAAGGGTATTTTATATTACCTTTTTAACACTAAGTGTATATCATTGTATAAATTATGTATGTCCATAGTGTAAATCTAGGTGTGGACTGTTTCGACAGTTCTTCGTGCCACTTTATGTTTTCAAACCGCCATTATATATTTACATACATGAATTACTTACATTTGACTCTTGTTCAAATGTTTGATGGGGTTGTAACATTCCAGGTCTCAGTAAGGTTTTATGATAGACTTGTGGAGGACATTTCAAATTTGACGCTCAAAATGATATCCGATGCAACTCACTATTTTAACTTCTACCATATGCTTACGTGTTGTTTTTAAAAAACAACAACAATTGCCTTTGCGTGTCTTTGTGACGGGGCACCAGTGGGACAGGATACGCTAACCTATTCGTCAAGACCTGCTATATGATAGCCATTGATAAACACATGATTATAATATATTCGGAATGGTACAACGGATCTTATGATTATGAAAATGCGTTGTCGCTTATATTACATATATGACAAATAATCAGAATATTTTTTAACTATCCCATTATGTTATGTGCCGGTTACAGAATGACAAAGAGAAATGTCAAGTTTGGTTCATATTGACTGAATCATGGTTTCGACTTGGTAACTATGAATTTACCTGCAAAGGATTGAGGGTTTTCCTCGTTTTGTTACTACATGTTTTTCTGAATTTATTGTTTTATTTATATGTATAACAATACGTTATATTTTTACAGAGATACCCTAATCCATTCAGAGAGTGTAGGGTTATATTGTAGTTCACAATATTACACCCAAACCACGGAGGCCAGTATGTTATGGGACCTGAACCAACCAAACCGGTGGTCGATAGTGTGAGCAAACATATTGATCACTGTTTATTTCCCAGTCGTTTGACCATCATATCTTAGGCTTAGGGTATGGGAACAATGAGGTATTTGGGTATTGAGTTATTTAGGATCTGTGCTGGCCCGGACGTCAACTGGACATCAGAACGCTAATGGATTTTCGTGTATTTCAACAGTTTGATAACAGAGTATTCACGCGTGAGATATTCAAAACGTGTGCTCAGTCTAGTCACTTACATGAATCAGCACATACCCGTTAATACCGTATAACATTTACCAATAGCATATGTACTTAAACAGACATTAATTTGTGTATATGAATACATATGTCAACGTTATATAGCCTTAACTGATTGAAACACCTGTACGCATGTACCCACACATACACGCGCTCAAAGCACAGATATGGTTAAACATAACTCTTACTTCCGTCCTTTTCGCGAAGACCTGGTATCATTACTATTTGATAGTGATTCATAAACACATGCTCATGATATAGTCCAAATTGTAGATCGACTTTGCTTTACGTGGAGATTTCTATTGGATATTGAAAGGGTTTTGGCTTTATTTTCAATAATCAATTAAATTAATAATTTATTTTAACTATTTTAGTTTTAAACTAAAAGTAAAGTAAATCACGGTCAGAAATACTATAAGAATCTGCTTCATTAAACCACAAACATGAATTGCTGAATAAGCAGTTTACACTTTTCCCCAATATATTCGCCAACTAATATCCTTACTTAAACTTGAGATGCATAGGTCATGCTGAAATTTAATAAATATGTCAGACACTATGAACATGAATTCTAAAATAACCAGATAACGACTATTAAAAAATACCAATAACACAAAACAATAGCTGTATAGTGAGTGCATGTTTATAGTGCTTAAACTAGTCCCATTGCAACACAATAGGGGAGGGTTTTAATTCCCCGCCATATGGTATAATCAAATATATAACAACGATAAGGAAGAAAATCGGTTCGCCGGATGACAACCCCAGTACGCGTGTATCACAAAATAAATATTCAAAAAGTCTGCCAGAAGCCCACGCGAATGAAGTTGGCTGGCTACGTCTTAACTCAAGGCGGATCTAACCGTTGAATTTATTATATGATTGTAATAACCCCGACTCGACCCAAGCCTTGTTGTACTTGCCAGGCGAGTTGGAAAAAGTGACGGCCCCGAGAAACAAAGGTGGGAGATACCTACCTCACCAACACCCGTCTAACAGTCTCATCAAAGACTATATAATTTGCCCTCAGATAGCACCCACAATGGTTATCTGGTTAGAGAGAATGTATTAGGACGCCCGGTCCTCGACAAGCGAGTGGCCCCGAGATTACAAACTAAACGAAGAATCGCAGTGAGAACCTAGGCAAACAGAGCGGACGAGCTTGAAGTGATCAATCTCATCTTAGAGTAAGAGGCATCACAGGCCCACGAGAGCTCTTTCACTAAGCTCAAATCAATGAGAAGTCTTTATTGTACTGCTCTTGTGTACTTACAGCAACGTTAAGTACTGGCACCTTGGGAATCTTTTAAAGAGGAGCAAATCACAACAGTTTACATTTAGATACACAAGTATAAGAGTTAAACCACATTTCAACAATACTTGATGAAAGTATTAAGCATTCATACTTGATGAAGACTTAAAGGGGCTCTGAAAGGCCAATTTTTATCATGCATTTTCTGAAGTCACATGTCTGTACAGTGATTCGGGTCATACTTATTATTGTTGCTGAGTTGTGTTTTACAGTCACGCCCTTAAACGATTTGAGAGAACAAGTAACATGTATTTAAACACTGGAAGTGTAGTATTTGCATTCAAAGTGAGGCTTTAAGGCAATAAGGGTTTTGACATCACTTCAACAGTATGAAAACACACATATACATGTACTTACAAATAACCACAGAAATATATGAAAAATACAAGTAAATAATATGATTTGATAACATGTTAGTTTTATGTGAATATCTGAAGCAATACATGGAAAATGATAAGATATTCGTACAATAGATGCACTTCATTTCTGTAATCTTTGGACGTAAGTAACGAATCTTTATTATGCAAACATTTCGCAAATTCAATAATCCTGCAAAATACGTGGCCACATGGTACCCTGGTTGTTAATAGCCTTCCATGACGCTAGTCATAATTCTTGTGATTCATCGAAGTGGCTTTCCCATGTGTTGGGTATTTACTCTGGGGTCCGCCATAAATCCACGTCTTTCCCGGGCTGACACATAACATATAAAGTCAATTGGGTGTTTCGCTCAGGGTACAGGGTTGTGTACATGTAGACTTTCTTTAGCCTTGTGCCTCCTTTAGCCCGCTCCTAGCCACACCCTCTCTCACTCCTTAGTTCAAGGAATGTCGTGGTTGTGAGGTCGTGCTGCAGTTGTAGCTGGAGGTTGATGACAAGACTGTTGAAGGTATTTAGTGAACTGTAGTCGGGTAACATATATACCGAATGGATGTGAGTTTTTTTTACTTTTCTTTGTCTCGCTCTAAAGATATGTATGTTATCAGTCTTGATCTTGTAGTTTCTCTGTTTGATTTTGAAAAGTTCGATGTGGACGTTATTGAACAAGTTAAATTCTGTTGTATGTATATGTTTATATGATTACGCTGTAGATTATGTAAAGGTGTACCATAATTTAATATGGTGTGTGAGCCTCTGCTCTATAAATAGGTACTCGGTTCCAGGATCTAGTGCCCATTTCCAGTCTAGATGGGTTTATATATATTATTATTATTATTATTATTATTATTATTATTATTATTATTATTATCATCATCATCATCATCATCATCATCATCATCATCATCATCATCATCATCATCATCATCATCATCATCATCATCATTATTATTATTATTATTATTATTATTATTATTATTGTTGTTGTTGTTGTTGTTTGTGGTGTTGGTGATGGTGTTGATGGTGGTGGTGTTATTACCATGTAAATACGACAATCAATAACTGATAGAACGATGTACAAGTTAGTTATACTACACTACTACTACCACTACTATCACTGCTTCTGCAACTACTACTACTTCTACTACTACTAAAAATAATAATAATATTAATAATTAAAGAGATAAAACCATTTCCATAAACGTAAGAAGTATCTGCCAAAAGCATAGTCGATTGTACGATTCCGACCATATCATAAGCATGTTTTTAAGAATCACTATCAGGTAGACAAAGGGTTTGGAGTAACAAGAATTGCTTCGGACGTCAATAGGCCCGAGCCTTTTCCCCTAGTATTTAACATCTACATTTGTGTGTGTTTTTTAAACTATGGGACATGAGGCTGAAACTGCGCTTCGTCCTGTGTCATTCCGTATCATTATGATCACAGGGACAATGCTATAGTAAATCATCACTTATTCATAACATATTAGTTCTATAACCATTTTGATAATGATCCTAATTCATGTATAACGTGTATGCAGGCATGCAAGATGTACAATATATGTGTTTGTCAGGATGTACATCTGCATGACTTTGGTTATATATTGTTGGCCAAGTTATCATGTTTTGGTAATTTGTAACAAATATGCCACCAAAAGCCTACATTTTAAATGATGTCCTATAAAATAACGTCTCCTGTTTTCAAACACAGGATGTTTGCTAGGGACATATGTTCGATATCGATTTGTATTGTGACATGAATGCTGTAGGCGGGTGTATGACGCAGTGTTGGACTGCTGTGGCTCTAGGTGTGCTTCCAGGTGAATAAGGATTACTCCATGCTTACAGCATATGCATATCCGTGTAGGGGGTTTCACTCAATGCTTCAAAGACGGTATCAGGCTTATCAGACGTCTGAAGGACAAGTGTACCCCATGCATACATTATCGATGTAGAAATCATTTGTTTGGCTTGCTTCCGATAAAGCCGGTCGTGCCTACCCTTTTCGCGAACACCTGGTGTCATCACTGATTTTCAGTGATCCATTCGTATGATTTGTGTCACTATTTTGCATATCGCGCTAAATGAAATCTCTTTCGGCAGATAACCAAGACTGATTATTCTCTGGTGTTGAAGTATTGAATATATTTAGAATTGTGTATTGTTGTTATATGTTTGAGAGAAGCTCGGGAGCCTGGTGGTTGCGACAACCGTTCTTTTTGCTGACATCCCAAGTGCGATTATCAACATAGGTACAATGAAGCGGTTCTGCTTGTCCCCGGATTATATTTGAAATGTGCTAGAGGCGGCGTAAAAACATAATCACTCTTTCTGTTTGCCTCATTGTAGTTATTTATAATAATAATAGTTATAATAATAAAAGCGACAAAACCCTTTCCATATTCATAAGAAATCTCTGCCCCAAACAGTGCTGCTGTTGAGTGTGTCTCTTCCGGTCTGGTTGGACTCAGTTTCTTGTGATCGAGGCACAAGTATGGCTACTCCTAAATCTTGGTAGTTTTTCTGTAATATATTTTTAGCACCCTTTCTTAACACCTTGTCCTAAAAAAGGTTGGGATATAAATAGGACACTATTTGTAATAATTAACTCATTAGTTAATGTCGTGGTTGTGAGGACGTGTTGCAGTTGAAGCTGGAGGTTGATGCCAAGACTGTTGAAGCTATTTAGTGTATTGTAATCGGGGAAACATATACAGAATATAAAAACTGAATATGTTTATTTACTTTTCTTTGTCACGCTATAAAGATATGTATGTGATCAGTCATGAACTTGTAGTTCTCTATTTCAGTTTAAAAAGCAACCATTCTAAAAACATTGTTCAGAAAAGGGTTTGGAAAACAACAGAACAGATTTCTAATAATTCATTCACGACCAATTCCAAAGTGAAAAGGGCAATCCCATGTATTACCATATACATGTAGTATATTCCACGTGATCGTGATCTTTCACAATAATATTAAAGCGACAATACCCTGTCCACACCCATAAGAAATATCCACTACGATTCTGACGACATCACAAGCATGTGTTTATGAATCATCATCAAATCAAGTCAAATAACATTTTATAGGCTTTAACATACAAATCTTGTACCAGAATGTCTGGAATCGCCTACAGTGTGTGAGAGTTAAAACTGAAAACGTTTTCGTTGACCACAAAGAAGAACGTGCTTTTACTTTCTTCACGTTAAACAAAATCTTTATGAATTATTATTGTGTGACAGCTGTATTTGTTACACTGAACATCTAAATTGAAACATTTTCACTCAGTATGAAAGTACATGAAGAAAATTATTTTATATTTTGATTAAATTAAATTTAATTTGTTTAAATTTTCAATTGTTGCCACACTTTATATCAGGGATAACTATTATTTGGTTGGCCATAGTTATAAACTTAAGAGGTTAGTATTAACCAGCTAATGTCAACATCTCTGATCTGTACCAGATGCACCAATAGGTCTTCGAGAACAAGAATGCGCCGTCATTGTGGTCTTTATCTATTACTTACCTCAACGCTTTTCCCAAATTCATTATGTATGAAAACTTCACACACAGAAATTTGATCATCTTGGTCTAAACAAAGACTGAATAAAAATAAGTAATAAAATCTTCTATATTGATTCGAAGTATTGGCCGCAATGACCTCTCATACATAGGGATGTTTGTTTAGGGAGACCTGGGTTAAATGAACATAACACAAATAGACAAACACTGCTGGAAGGCCCAACAATGGAGCTTTTACGCCAATTTAAATCAACACCTTTACTAAGATTTTTAAACCTAAGATAAAATGTGTATTTGCCGTGAAATAGAAGGGATTGGTTATATGATCTGCTCCATTTGGGCCGAGATGTGCTCAGGCACACAGGCATGGGATGGGGCGGGCCTATGGGCATTCTTAGTTATCACGGCCTACAGTTGCCGCTAATAGCAGACCTATGTCTAATTCTACGACATCACAACGGTAATGCCGTCCCTGCCGCCGTGCAGATTTTATCTCTAAGATTTTTACATCAACTTCATTGCGCGTGCGTTCCTAGACGGCCTGTCATCGCTAATGAAACCCATGCATGCATTTCTGAA
The DNA here is from genome assembly GCF_022045235.1 of Haliotis cracherodii. NCBI lineage: Eukaryota > Metazoa > Mollusca > Gastropoda > Lepetellida > Haliotidae > Haliotis > Haliotis cracherodii. The sequence continues at coordinate 10,296,848 of NW_027266308.1, read as the reverse complement.
AGTACACAAATCTAGTTCCGCGTTTAAACATGACTTTATCATCGCCGTCCTAAGTTGAAGCCACGGTCAACGACGCACGTAACAGCGACATTAACACTAAGCAAACACGGCTTACGGTAAGGCAACACCCGACAGCTACCCGGGCCCCGGGTCTGGCGCGACGAGCTAATGGCCGAAGAGTCTCTGCAGGTTTGCTCAGTTTGAATGCGCCGAGACGAACCGTAAACTCGCTGATTGAGAAGACTATGGGTTCGCCGTCAATGGTTTTAACTTCTCGCTCATTTGATTGTATCTTGAGTCTGATCAAAAGCATTATTGTAGGTCGCTTTGGGTGAGAACACCATGAACCACTTGCTCTTCGGGCGATCACGGGGCAGGGCAATGGTTTGGGAGTACACCTAACATGAGGTTAATGGATGGTACGACGCCGCTTCTCCATATAAACCTGCAAATTAATTATCTAAATAAACAAAATATCCCCAAAATCACATCCAATCCCGATACATAAGTCACGGATAGCACCCTTGGTGCTAATAATTTTCTAAGTGCGCTTTATTTACAGTCTATGTTGAAGTAAAGTGGGGTTGTTGAAGGTTAGGCCGGACCTTAAGGATCGTATTTGCTCATCACTCGTCGGACTTTGGCTTCTCGGGACCCGTGTGAATAACAACCCCCTTGGGTGGCTCCGCCCCTGCCGCTTCAACTACTGGGATCCTCAGGCTGTAGAGTTCGAAGGTTAGCAAGTTATTGGCATAACTCCGCCTTGCTGGTTAGGAAGCGATCTCCTGTTAATAGTGTGATCAATCTTGGTGTAACGACACAGGGAGCAAGGAGCCAGGTGTAGGCTAGAAGGCGAAGGTAGTACATCATGTGTGATACTGTACTTTCACTTTATGGTCAGTGTAACGCTACACCCTAACTGAAATATCTGTTAATGTGAAACAGTGTAGTTTCAGCACAACACTGTGGGTGATCCACGTGGGATTTATGCGTTAGTTTTCATACATAATTATAGTTACGATTATTGATACATTTATTCTTCTAGTAGAATCAGCGCACTTCAACTTTACGATGCTACCCAGGGAACGATACAGTAAAAATAATATCCATGCATATAACGGTATTACATGATTTAATAATGGTTTCTCTCAGACTAATAAGTTTCGCTATCCTAATAAATCAATGCGTGCTATTGTTTTATTTATATCATAACGGTCAATCATCGTTATCGTATGACATATTTACCTATCGTGTACTATGGAAGCAGTTTATGTATAACACCTTTATTATCTTGACATATTACACTGAAAACAACACATAATCATTCCAATGCGGATATATTTTGAAGCAGTTGTGCACTACCGTATTAACCAACTTTATGTACATGGTGGCCCATATACTTATCCATATATATCTATGTGTCCATAACTGACACCATAAAAAGTAACATACTTCTGCCTATTGTCTGTGTAGTAATTGTGATTGATATTTGGCGTAACAAGTCCATGATGATAAAACATCATAATGGTACTACATATACTACCCAAATGTAGTTAAGAAGACCCGATTAGACACCTTACTAAAGTTAACTTGAATACATCACCCATGCCATGACAGATAAATTATTGCAATATAAAATAATCGGGTGTTCTGAACTTCTTTTCAGTAGTATATAAAAAAACATAACTGATATTGTATCTTGATGTAACAAATTATTACCATAATATTGTTCGTCAGTTTGGAGGTATTAAATTAAACTCAGAACAGTTTTGCCGCAATTTGCGGCTATAGAATCCACGAAATGAATACCCTTTGTAAGACGAGTACCTTGGGTAGCATTTGGTATAGGTATTTGGTATATAAATTTTGTTTGTTTTACGCCGCATTCATCAATATTCCAGCCATATGTCGGCGGTCTGTAAATAATCGAGTCTGGACAAAACAGTCCAGTGATTGATATCATGAGCATCGGTCAACTTAGTCACTGAGCCTGATCACCCGATTTACTTATTTGCCTCTTACGACAAGCATGGGTAGCTGGAGACGTATCTTCTTACCCAGAAACCCCATGGGCTTCGTATGTTTTTTTCACATTGTATTACCGCATTAATCAGTGGCATTAACTATTACCTTCCGGAACTAGCCTTGTCTGATGTCCATGTCACAATATTGAAATATGGGAATAATACACAGAGCATAATGTGTAATTTGTAATGTACACTTCGTTTATAACGAACACGCTTATAACGAACTGACGGATATAACGAACTGTTTTGGCCCCGTTCATTGGCTGTATATCTGCGGTATGTATGCTTATAACAAACTACGGTTATAAGGAACTAAAATTAGTGGTTCCTGCGATTTCATTATAACAGTAGTGTACATTACCAACTACAAAATGCATCACAAATACCTCCACCCCGACAACACCCACACTAAGTTGTATGCACACTATTAAATGTGGTATATACTTTATTTAAACATTTAAGTCAAAATTAAGGGTATATAATATTTTCTGACAACAACAGATTTGAAAATTCGAAAGCAAACAAAAGCATGCAAGAACAATCAAAACGGTTACAACTTGACTTTATTTATTACAAATAGCACAATATTGGGAACATGAACACTGTCCAGGTCCCGTTACAATTTGTTCTTCTTCCTCACTCAAGGCGGTTTGTACATATTTGGGTATGGACCAGACACACCACTGGTTGATATCAGACCAATGGCCTACGTCGCTCCAATCAACCAAGTTACCGACAACCCGATCCATTTGGTTGCCTGGCAATCATAGGTTGCTGGGTACTTTAACTCTGTCACGCAGACCCTGAGACAAATATCTCCAATACAGCCCATGCAAGTCTATAATATTTGGCAAGTCTAGATTTCTGAAGCATCAGGAATGAAGAAAGTCTCTGGGCTCCTTTTCCTTATATTTTAATACTATTATTCAACAACTGTTTTTTTTCTGTAAAATAGTTCATTTCAGAGACTAGACTTAAGTCAATGGAACTTAATTTAACCCCGGTATTATTGTATGTTAGTGGATCGGGTTGAAAATATACCCAATAAGCAAAACCGTATATGGTATATTAAAGAATACATTGTAGTCAGATGGCGACAAACACTTTCCATAATCAGGAGAAACCTCTGTCCATTGCACGATTTCGACATAAGCATGTGTTTACGAATCACTATCAATTTTTGATGATACCAGGTGTTCGCAAAAAGATGACACCCGTCACAAACACATGCAAATGCAAGGCAAATGTTAATCTGAAACATCCTCCATATTCGAGACATGGTTAGCATCTTTGAAGTACGTACAGTTTAAGGAAATAAATGTACAGATAACTCTTAGTATAACGAGTTTGTCACAACCGAACCCTTAGTTATTGTTGATTATCAGTTATGTCCGGACATTTTGTAATAAATGTGAACGTTTTCTTCAAAATGCGTATGTTTGAGGACACCCTTTAGAGCTGTTTGCTACCATTACACAAATGAATACATCGCGTGTAGGACATCATGTGGAATTACAGTCCGATTGAAGTTGTACACCTCTCTCCAACGTATGCATGTGCAAGGTGTATTGTCAAGGCACACAGGCGAATGGAGCGTTATGTAGCTCGTGTGGAATATAGTCAGTACTGGAAAGTCTACAGTTCTAATATATGTATTATTTTTTCGAAGATATGCATGGGGGAAAATGTATTGTCATGACACATAGCCATGTGGTCTTAATGTTCTCATAAGAAACATAGTCAATACTGGGTGTCGGACAGTCCTAATAATGTATTGCTCCTCGTTCTAAGATATGCATGTGCAATAATGTATTGTCATGACACATAACTTAACGTATTGAAACAGCACATTACAAAACACGAGTAACAATAAAAAGAATGTTCCGTACACATATATATCTACAAGGCAACGCATTTGCCTCTGCAACTACAAACACGTACACACCCGTCCATGTCGGTTTCTAAACGTAAAATACAATATTGACATTATCATATACTTCTTCTAAAAACACATAAGTATATTTGAAACTTTACATCCACACACCCTCGCGTATACCTACATCTACTATTAGTAATCCAGTCTGATTGACAATATTACCATTTAAAATCATTTAAAGACAGTACTTAAGAAACTCGCTATCACATTTACTTAATATATAGCGAGTCAAGCACATATTTGTTATGTGAAACTCCATAATCGACTTTCTAATTTGCTTATGATTAAATATTATAATTACTCATTTTTCAAGTGGAGTCTCTTCATACAGCCACTAATACTAACCATGATTTATGTGATAACATAAATATAACACTGATGTAAAGCGGTTCATCAAATAACCCTTATACATCGTCTAGTTTTATTGATACTATTTATTTACCCTCTTAATAATAACTGATAATACTGTCTCTTGTGGAGTCTCGACCAGCAACAGAGATCTAGGTTATAACGTATATTGACACACTCAGAATTAAATTGTTAGGATCAATTGTCACTAAGATTCCAGACTATATTTACCATAGTAAAGTGTAATAAATAAATAGATTTCGGACAGAAGTGTAATCGAAAATTGCATTTTAAACCAATATTTTCTGTAAAGTTTTAGATTAATTTTCAGGTCCGACACTATTCATGAGTTTATAGTAAAGTATTATTACAACAAGCTTGTAATGCTGTGCCTTTTACAAGGAATTATCATACCTGTTTATCATCTGGAACTAACCTTTTTATGGAAACTGTGAATGACAGATGCTACCGGTAGTCCAGTGTACCTTACTTGTATAATTCATATTGTTTAAGACTTAAATGCACTTGGCCCTATGTTGAGCGGCAGAAATGTACTTAATCGTGATCTTCTGTAGCTGAAGAAATTTTATTGTTCTTGTACAGTTTAGGAGATCGGTGTAAGTGATTTACTTCACAAATTAATGACATGAAAGATATGCTTATCGGGTGTTCATGTACTATTTCAGGTATGAAATAGTTAATGGAGGCCTGAAATAGGTGTCAACATGAAAATATCTGTTAAGTTTTTGGATATTAACCAATGCCAGCCAGTAAATATAATTCAGTAAGAAGGATACTTGTAACCACACTTTACCCAAGTAGTTGAATGCAGGTTGAGCATTTTCTATCAACGAATACTAGCATTGTGAATTACTTAATCTCCTATAGACTCGATGTTACTTTTGGAAAATATTAACTGTTAACCCTTTGCGTGAACACATTATATCATCACTGATTTTCAGTGATCTATTCATATAATTGTCATCACTATTTGGCCACTTATCCCTATATACCCGCATATTCGGGAATGATCGTTATCTGTTGTTGACGTTTTAAGTTTACTGATGTTAAACATATAACAATAACATATGCAAGTTTACTACAGCATGCAGCTTTCGGGGAGGAGGATATTTAGATGAGCCTACCCCAACTCCTCCTTAACTATAGGAAATATTTAATATGTACACATGTTAAAGATATCGTAAAACGTCATTTCGTGACAAGTGTTTCGTGCATTTACCATCAAATGTGTTTAACATGTGTGCAACAAGACTGTACGTGTATTAGGCTCGGTTTTAATGTTTACAACTAATTTTTAAAATCCCTTTGGATTCTTGAAACGTGTACCTCGTTATTGGAGAAAGCATGTTGCGAATGATAAATGGTAAAAATGGTTAGTGAATCATATTACTACGTGATTGATGCATCATTGATTCAAACCAACATATGGCGGAGTATTATATCAATCCCAATATTTCAACCCGTCAACACTATTGGCATGTTCTGTGTGGAGGACGGTCACTTAAATTCCCTCAAAACATCACTTCGCGTCGTGCATATTTCGCGAACACCCGGTGTCTTCACTATTCAAAAGTGATTCATATATACCATGTTCATGATATAGTCGGAATGGTACAATGGAATCTGTGTTCAGCTGAGATTTCTTATGATTATGGAAACTAAGAGTTTTGTCGCTGTTAATTATGGTGGTTCTTTTTTGGCCAAACCTAAGGGACCGGTCATTTATTATAGGGTGTGTGTGAGGTGAGGTGGGGGTAGGGTGTAAAATGAGTCTTAGGTCCAACATTGTCTCATGCCCCCCATCCCCATCCCCACCCCCACCCCCACCCTCACATCCAATACATGTAGCATTTTCTCCATGACCCCCTTCCCATAATAAATTAGCTGTCCACAAAATGTTCACATTTATAAGTGTTTTGTTTGACAAAATATAAAAATATAACTGTGTCACGTTTTTTAACCCTCCACTCCCGTGTACATGTAGATGTAATACGTTTTGACGGCTCCTCTTTCGCTGTGCCATTTTTCTGACCCTTAATCTCAATGCCCCCTCTCGGTTCCTTATAATAAATGACCAGTCCCTATTCTGCCACTTTATTTCTCCTCATCTATGTTACCTGTCATAGGTAAAGTTTCATGGACAATTAGAACTTCAGAAAATTGTGAACAACCTTTTCTTAAACTGTAATGCTCATATTTCAAATTCTTTCTGAGCATAAAGATAAAGATACAATCCTTCCAATGAAAATATCTTAACCAGTGACATTGTCCACTGTTAATCAGAAAGGGTGCTTATGATCTTAGCATGAAATCAACAGGGTTGTCTTTTTTGTTGGTGTTTTGTGTATGCCATAAAACACCGATTACTCGCTTTGAATTTACGAAACGAGACACATCGGTAATGATAGATTACATCCATACATTCTGTAAGCATCATGCATACCACCGGGTGAGTTAAACTGCTATCAATGGAGGCTGTGTGTTCTTCACAACTGGCTTCATGATACTTAAGACAATTTCCTCTCCTTTAAAACAATTTAAGTTTTAACGCTATAACTAGATTTTAGCCCATGTGCATGTTTAAGTCGAAACGGACACGATTATTGTCATATGTAAATAATGCTCTGCTTGCTGGAATGTAGCATTGAGAAATTATTATGTTCCAATCTCTTTCATAATTCATATTTCATATTCAGATGAAGGTAACATCAGCATTTAAACGTGCACTTTTAGGTATCTGTGCTTTGGGTGAACTGTAAATGAGAGTTGCAGTTAATTTTAAACAGAGCGTTATGCAGAAAACAAATCTTAAATTTGAAGTAGAATTTTAAAGGATGTTTTAACATATATAACATCGTGACACAACTGGGAAAAATTAAACAATGGTTCGTTCTCGGACGCGTAAATCGTGTCGTGTTTGAATACAGTTTAATGGTATATATATATATATATACCTTGTAACCTGTCTACAAGTATCCTTGATGTTTACTTGTATAATTGATATTGTTTATGACGTACATGAAGCTGGCTCTATGTTGAGCGGGAGAAATGTACTTAATCATAATCTCCTGGAGCTGAAGAAAATTGATTGTTTCTGTGCAGTTTAGGAGATCGGTGTCCGTAATTTACTTCACAAATTAATAACATGAAAGGTATGCTTATCGGATATTTATGTACTATTTCAGGTATGAAATAGTTAATGGAGGCCTGAAATAGGTGTCAACATGAAAATATCTGTTAATTTTTCGAATATTAACCAATGGCAGCCAGTAAACATAATCCAGTAAAAAGGGTACTTGTAACTACACTTTACCAAAATAGTTGAATGCACGTTGAGCATTTTCTATCCTAGCATTGTGAATTAGGCAAATGTCCTACTGAATCAATGTAACTTTTTGAAAATATGAACCGTTAATTTAGGAATTAGAAATATATATATTTGATAATGATTCTATCACTAACATCCCAGAATATACGTAAACATATAAGAAATAGCGACATGTACACATTTTAGTTTGAATTACACAAAAATATATACAATGAAACAAAGTGTTAAGTCATTTTAAAGGTAAAAAGGGTAAAACGTCATATGATTAATAGGGCTTTATATTCAACACATAAACAGTCGTGCTTCCTGGATAAGTCCAAAACGCACTTTTAGAAGAGCTAGCTATGAACGTGTGTCGGTAATAAATATTATGTTCTTTGCTTCTTGGGTCTCCTTTAATTTCTTTTCTCTAAAAATTGTTTCAACATTTAAGCTAAATGATGGCGGTTTATAATGGTTATGAACGGCACAGGAATATTGTATGCATCTTAAGAGGTGGTTGTTTATGAAAGTGTCTCCCCAAGAGTACTTATACCCTGAGCATCTTGTCAAACTCTTGACGATAATGACTTGCATTGGTTTCGCGATCTTGACTCGGAGCTCGGAATGAGCAGCACAGCAGGCCATCCTCCCCGACTCCTCATGTCAAATAATCCCTCGCAAATCAAAATTAAGCTATTTCTGAAGTGTTGAAAGATTATGTAAGTAAAGCTTGGGCAAGGCTGTCGATTTCAAGAGACAAAACAGTGATTGCAGTGTCGCACACGATGCGATGACTTTTGAATAGAAATGGATCTGAGGACTTCGTGGAGAAATTGCCTGGAAGAGAAGCCTATTCATTGATCTCTCGAGGTTCAATCATTCATTTCACTTAAAATTATTGATGCCTGGCTGGCCAAGACCACACCTGAGAGCTGTCAGTCAGGAAGAAGGGACACTCCTTTATATACGATCCAGCCAATCACGGTCGAGAATGTGTTTAAGTGGGAGGAGCTAATCGTTGAAGGGCGAGGAGCCTACCGCCGTGTGAAGAACAAAATATGATAGTGTGTTGTGAACCCGGCAATATCACTTGACTGGTTTCTTTATGTAATGGTAGATCGGGTAGAACGACTCCAACCGTTGTAGTAGACGTTCACACACAACTCATATTATTGCAGATGGAGAGCGATCTAGACATGCATGCAGCAAAATCCGCAAGTTTCTCCGTGACGGCCTTACTAGATCTCCCCGAGGGGGGCAAGATCACCGCCTGTACAAGCCCCAGGGTGGAGGGTGAGGGTCTTGACCTCACCACGACAGCCTCGGTCCCTACCCTCAACAGCGTACCACCGGCATATTATGACAATTCGGATAATCCATATACCCGATGGCTTCAGACTAACGAGAACATCCATTACACAGGTACGTGAATCTACCCCTATCTCCTCCATACTGATATTCATACCCGTCAATATCTTAAACTGCGTGGCCGGGTGTTTATCGGGTGGAAAAGCAACGCGGATATAATAGGCTCAATTGAAAGGTTCGCTTTCGAAACTGCCGTCACACGAGTAGAATACTGTTTAATACTTGACAAACTATAACTCACACAGTTGAAAGTTGAAGTTACAAACACTTAGAATTAGCCATATGAAAAAAATGAAAATTGACATATTTTATTTAGTAAGGAATTTGCAACCCGAAGTGTCTTTCTTAACATTTTTGCTTCAAATTCCATTTCAAGTTCGTATTTTACTTAAGTTAAAAACTATTTTTCTAATATAAGGTATTCTTGACCCCTCTTTTGAATAAAAAACCACAATATGTATTTAGATAAAAAACACTCCAGTGTTACAGAAAGGTAAATTAGACGTATGGTCCCCATTCCACACCTATTTCATTTAGAGTTTGATCTATTTGTGGTCAGATACTATGATAAGTAAGTGTGGTATCACTCCTTGATGTAAGTTAACCTCTCTATCAAATCTTGCCGAACACTCGAGACACAGGGTAAGCTCTTGAATCACTTTACACGGGCGAAGTCAAACAGAACGCACTTTAAGCACCGTTCAGGCAATAAACATGTAAGTGTGTTGGGAAGAAGTTTTTGATTCTTCAAATGTAATGAAAGAAATTTACCTTGGAAATATATCTATTTCAGATGTCATGTATGCATTTTGAATGTCAATTGAGGAATAACATGACACAGATATGTCATTGTTTAAATATGAATAGATTTAAGAATTCAGAAATAAAGTAAAGGTAAACAAATATAGAAATGTATTAAAACTTGTTTTACTTTATTCAAATGGACACCAACACATCAGGGGTTGTTATAAAATCAGAGTGTCTCTGTTTCGGGCTGTTTATCCTGATACAACTGCAATATTTGATATGAAGGAACTGATTTGCACCTGCGTATGAAAATATCTAGTTTGGTTACAAATTCAGCAGCACGTTTCCAAATACAGGTTATTATCTTTGAAAGCGGATCTGCCACAGATTATTACAAAGAGAGCACAAAATTCACACCAGACATCAATGAAGTTATTGTAAGACTATAAATCCTTTTTAAACGGTCATCGATTTGATCCCAGACTTTTAACTGGATTATCGCTTAATTTCGATTGCAGACCTAACGGGTCAATAATCTGTCCACGTGCAGTTTGGCGCGTGTTCCCGCATGGTGTTAGTTTGATGCTAAAAGGCATCTCGTGCATGTTTGTATTCAACTAGAAATTGACTTAATTTTTCCTCCTGAAAAATGTAACATTTTCATTAACCCGCCTCGCTTTATGAGTACATCGTACACAAGTCTAAGGAGCATTATTTACAGTATTTTATGATTCCGCGGTACTTGTATCCGAGATTTAACTAAAAAATAAAGAAATGGCAATATTGAGTATAATTACATGATCATAATTACATGAGTACTCCAGGAAAGCTTTTCCTTCGATCACAGTCAAATCCTCAGCTGTCATTTCACCTTTTTGTGGACACCTGGTATCATCACTTTTTTATAATGATCCATAAACTCATGCTTATGTTATAGTCGGAATCGTATAATGGGCTCTGCTTTGAGTAGAGATTTCTTATGATTATGGAAATGTTTTTAACCTTACCAATATGTGAAATTGCCAATCTATTATCTGACGAGGAAACCAGAAATGAAAAGAACCAAAATGCTTGTTTTACAGTATACAAATTAATGTGCATCCAATCTGAAGTAGATTTTTATGATTAACATAAAAAGTCAACACAACTCTCCTCCTTCCCTTGTGTATGTTTAAGAAGTGAGAGTAACTTCCGCAATTGAACAAAGAAAATTATGAGACGCTATATTACCCTAGCCCTACTAATGTTAATATAACGCGGGTTGTGGCTGTTTGTTATATGAAGTGGTATCACAGAGTGCTTTGATAGGTGGAGATATTGCATGTGATGTTATTGTTTAAAGGTTTGCAGAGCAAACTTAATGTGTTTAGTATATCAGACAAATAGCACCGAACGTGAACTAGGTTCTATATTGAGCGATTGTGTTGATAAATCATAACTTGTAACCGTTTATAACCATAAAGCTACCACGAGAACATCCCTATCAAAGTGTATACTTCACATCAGCCAAGGTAATGGTGTTTTACCAGCTGGCTGTTGATGCTTCCCATGATTCACATTATTAAGTTATAAAACCACTAATTAAAAATATATACCATTATCCACCGAATAATATATCTTGGGGTGAAAGTAATTGATGTGTAGAACTGGCGTGTGTTATGAAACCACATATTGTTGTAGTAATTGAATTACTTTTTAGTCCCATTTCTGTGGTAGATTCTTCAGGACTTTATTATATATAATTAATTTATATCAATCTGTTACTTTGGCTGTAGTTATACATAGAAAGGTCCATGTATTAACATATCTTATTTATACGTTTGCGCTGACGCCTATAGGCTGACTGAGAATAAAACTATAATATAGCCCATAACGAACAAGAACCATCCCACATAAGAAATGCTTTTCTTGATAATGGTGAATTGCAAATCGATTAACCAAAATATAAATGTAGGCATTCGTGTAAATTTCATCTTAACTGGAAAATTTGAAATTAATCATGCTCATCTTAGCGTAGAAACTCTAGCCGTGGTGGAATTTCAATGGCATACATTCACAAGTCAACTATAAGTATTGCTTTTATGAAAAGAAACACAAGTGTCAAGGTTTGTCCCACAGTTTGAAAGGTTTCCTACAAAGGGTGCTCTTAATTCACAATCCAGCGTGGACCCCCAGCTATCTATATGGTGACATGAAGATACAATTCTATGCCTCGGGGGAAATGTTGCTATTGTTGTTCGTGATTTCACGGGACAACTCGATTTGTGCGAGCCTCATTGGTTTTAACTTAAAGTCTCTCCTTATTCACTTCAGTTTGGCACCAGAGCGAATGTAAGGCTTAGAGCACTTCAAGAACATACTTTCATCATACAGTGTTAGGAATGCTATGTACTACCGTATACTATGCAGGATTTCTTAAAAGAAGATATTTCAAATAGATAAAGGGTACACGCCATCAGTGAAATCCATGCAGTGGTTTACAACACGTTTGTATATATGTCTTGCAGTACTAGTGTTCATGCTGTGGTGCAAATGAAAGTTTGATTCAACATCGTAACCAATAGTTCTATAAAGAAATAGTAATCTGTATCACATTATTCAGTATTTGTCCTTTACACAAACAAATGTAGACATTTCTTGAACCATTGTCTGTTGAAGCTTCTCCGGTTTTTTATCTTTGCCATCTTGATCATAAAAGCACAAAACCTGGAAACATATAATAAAGCAACACAAAATATATATGATAACGTCGCATATCTTGAAATAAAACTTTTAACCTCCCTTTCGAAGTTAAGTTGACAATTATGATAACAATCACACACTGACGACCATGAAAATACATGATTCGTTCTTTGGAGACTAACATTTCAGAAAGTGACCATACATTCTCAGTAGAACATGGTACTAATGTAGAATTAGTATCGACTACATAATAGAATAAAACGGTGTGATATGCATGCTGTATTTATCAGATAAAAGCTATAATTACGCACGCTTAGAGGTATCTAAGGGACCTCACTTCCTGTCCCCTATTGTCTTCGGGTCGATAGGCGCCCCAAGGGCACCGCAATTATCAATTAGGATCGAGGTTTCAGATAAAATACAGATTACACTGCAATATTGTCCCGTGAATGAGCATAACTCATCGTAAAAGTGTGAAATTAAACTGGGCTATGAATGTGTACATCACTATAAAGTTGATTTTAATTTCTCAATATTGTCAATAACTAACTCTGCATTAACAATTTGCTTCCATGAACACAAAGTAAGACCTAATGTTCAGATAGTTCTGATTGTTATAGACATAGCTATCTAATGGTGATCTGTAACAGATTTCTGGATCATACAATTGAAATCCAAAAGTGTTACTATTTCATTGTAATGTTGATATATGTGAGATAGTTTATGGTGTATTTAAATACATCTTGAAACCATGATATATTTCCTTTATCAAACATTATTGAAACAATAATGTTATAGACGGGTCAGTAGGAAATATATGAAATATAGTTATTGTTTTATTAGATGTTGTAGAAACAAAGCAATTACACATCAACGGATGAACCACATGATAAATCATTGATTATGTTGCAGTATGTTGCGTCACATACTAACAAAACGAAACCTAAGATATCTAATTATCTTATTGATTGTTCATATCAGTAGATATGAAAATGTTTATGTTATGTTAGGTGGTGATAATTAGATTACAGTAGAACACATCTGATAGTAGAAGGTAACTGAGCTAAACCTGAAAACTAAATGAAATGCAAAAAGCATCTTTAATAAAAAGATTTAAAATGTGTGTTAGTATTATATGTTTAGCCAGGACGGAGTATATGTTATAACGATACAAAAAAAGATAACAGGGGGAATTTCATATATCAGTGCCACAATACCATCTACATTGATTATATATATATAATGACATATAAAATGTATAAATGTTAAGTCTGCATATCAGTTTCAGTATTGATATTCTTCACACATTTTAAGGTACAATTAATATGTGTATATTCGTACAAATATATTTCATTGGAGTTAAAGGTACACACACACATTTATATATATATATGTGTTGTCTTATCATTAACGTTAACTAATACAATACATGTGCATTGATTCCCAGGGTATATTAGCGTAAAATATGTGCCGATTGGGCTATGTCCTTACTTCGCAAATGAAACCCGTCGTCCATTTTATGATTGTTCATTCTGTGTGTGTGGGCAGTTACATTTAAAGATGAAATAATAACTTTAAGAAAGACACACATTGTTTAAAACTTTGCTGAAGGTATTATTACGATTTTGAAGTCGGCATGAAATCATATGTCAAGAACGGCTCTGTATGATGTAGTCTCCTAACCTTATTTGTCTTTTAGTAATATGCCATCTATACTTTTCAATGAGAAATAAGTTATCTGTTAAAACAAATCTAATATACAAATACAGTTTTGCAAGTATGCGAAATAGAATAATCATTATAACTGATTAAAAGGACGAAACCGATGTTCCACGTTGTTGAGAGACAATTAAAGTTAGAAACCCGACAATCTATAATTATATGTATATATTTAAGTTTTTAGCATTTTAAGGGTCTGTGTTAAGGAACGAACACAACGTAGAATCATACCAAACTAACGAATACATTCAATTCGAGACAAATTATTTTAGATATCGTTTCTGAATGACACAAATGTAAAATAGCTTTACTTTTTAACTGTATAATATCTTTTCTTAAATAAACAGCGAAATAAATATGAAATTGAAGAGATTCTTATTTAGAATTGAATGTCAGTTCTTTTAAGCCCTTTTCTACAAATCGTTTTATTTTTTAAGCGATGATAATATAATATGTCATATTGTTAAAATATGTATCAGCAGTTTATGTAATAAACATAACGAATAAAACAATATACATGACAAACTTACAAAACGGTCAAAATATAAAACGAAATTAATTCAAGTCATGAGGTATAACAAAGTATATTACCCCGTTGAAATATAATTCACGATAACGTAATTATAAAATGTAAATTACATTAGCTTGGAATGAGTGAACACTACTTTATCGATTTATCCTTGGAGAAAACAAACACGTTGAGTATATTTTCTGTAGTGAATTTATATCGTGTACCCACTGGCCTATGGTTCACCTTTGGACGAGGTAATTTATATTCTGTATGTACATCCCGTTGTTATCATAGACAAGGCAAAGTTGAAGTAGAACCCTCCAAGTACACCCCGACCTCAAACAAAAAGTATTACGTATAAAGTAACTTGGAGGGGTCTGTTAACAAAAAGATTATCTATTTCTGAAATGTTGTTATTTGTTTTAGGAATACCGGCCAACAGCGTGACAAGCTCCAACGGGGACCTGTCACAGCATGACAGCGACAGTCACGTGAGCTCTCCTGGCAAGAGCGCAGACTCACTAAAGCAGGAACCGGAAGAGTCCGACAGTGATGATGAAAAGGGCAAAGATGATGATGAATCAGGTTCCGGTCCAACCGGAAATGGAGATCCACCTAAGAAAAGGAAACGACGAGTGTTATTTTCAAAGGCTCAGACATATGAGCTGGAGAGGCGATTCCGACAACAGCGCTACCTGTCTGCACCAGAAAGAGAACACCTTGCAAGTATAATTAGACTCACGCCAACGCAAGTGAAAATATGGTTCCAGAATCACCGTTATAAGTTGAAGCGAGCACGACAAGAAAAGGGTCTGAGTGACCTCAACCCCCTCCCTTCACCACGTCGAGTAGCCGTCCCTGTCCTCGTCAAAGATGGCATCCCATGTCAAAGGACAAGTGTCAATGCTCCACTAGTCAAATCACAGGATCATATGTCCATGCAACACAACATCAATGGCATGGGTATGTCCTTAAATAATGGACTAAGCCACGCAAACTCGCTAGGCATGAACCATTCTATGAGCTCCTATCCGTCCATGGCAAATCCAAGCACTTTGTCCAACTCCAATATGAACATGAACATGAGTTGTGCGTACAGCATGAGTTCAATGGGCTCGATGAATTCAATGAATCTGAATGTACCCAATGTGAACAATATGAACGTGTTGCCTGGATACAGTCATCCACTAATGCAACCACAAACGCGTTGGTGGTGACACACTCTTTCTCACAATCGTGCCTTACTTTCTCCTTAGACAAGTCTAAGATCATATTCAGGCCTTGAGGCCTAGCCCGGGCCTCCATAAGACTTTCCTAGGGTGCACGGGCTACACAATGGTCCTTGCAAATGTTTGAAATGCTGATATGGACATATGTCATTCTGTTCGCTGAAGTTGTGTTCTACGAGGCAGAAAGTCAAACGCTCAGACATTGGACTCCATGTATTCTTCATCTCTTTATTTGTATTTATTCCACTCTTGAAAACCATGTGTCATGTTATGCAGAATCTGAGGTAATATTAATGTCAAACACGCGTAATGATATCTGGTAATTTGCTCTGATTAAAACTAGAATTGTGCAGAAGACGAACGGCAGTTTTCGCCCAGGATATATGTTTCACCTTGTTCTGCAAATCATTGGTACCTAATTCATCTTATTCATCTCCTCTTCAAAAGATCTCTGTGACAATAAAATTGTCTATTCAAGCATTGAAACATTACTTTTATCATTTATTCATTTCATCTTGAGCCAAACACAGTTCCAGCATTATTACATTTGGCGTCGAATATGATATACGGTATAAGCTACTTAGACTTGAACATATGTATGCATTGTGCGAAAGTTTTACCAATGATGAAATACAATTTCAAAACAAATCATATACACTACTCCGTTTGTATAGATATTCCATATTGTAACGAAACTAAGATAAAAGAACTTGTACAATGTCTACTTAATTTAACTTAATTGAAACAGAAACTGAATGAGTAACTGTTATATAACAATAACGAATGCAATACACTAACATTCCGTCCAAATCTCCAAGTTGTGTAGCATGTGAATATACCATTAAAGAAGACGTGATTTTTTCATATTACTATAGTTAATCTGTCATGCTATGAAAGAATCGGATGGTCCTTAAATTGTTTTAGCCATGACAGATTAACTATAGTAATATGAAAGAATCGGATGATCTTTAACCGTCTTTTAGCCATGAGAGATTGACTATAGTAACATGAAAGAATCGGATGGTCCTTAAATTGTTTTAGCCATGACAGATTAACTATAGTAATATGAAAAAATCGGATGATCTTTAACCGTCTTTTAGCCATGAGAGATTCACTATAGTAATATGAAAGAAGAATCCTTAACATTTTAAGTAGTATAGATTTTAAGAATCGGGTAATATGAAAACTTAAACTTAAATTGACTGTCTTCATACATGTCGCAAGCCTTTGTCTGTTATGACACTGACCTCTGGTGACAGGATGTGGACAACCAGGGGAGGTAATCGAGATAAGATAATACCCCGTCTGCCCACAGCGCGACTTACAATTTGCTGATTTCGCTATCAAGTTGTCATGGTGTTTGTCTGATAAATCACTTTATTGGCCCATCCAGATCTAATCCCGCTGACAGCATGGCCTCCTGCACTGTTTATTACGCGTACAGGCTCCCTCGATAATTCTACATCTTCCAGGTCGACCTCACTTGGGTGGCTTAAAGTAAATCTACCTGCTGTGCGATCTAACAAACCATTATGTTCGGCCCGATGGTGCTCTTTGATTCTCAAATCAGAAAATTGCTTAATTATAGTAAGAAGAGCAAGGTGAATGAGCAACGTTCAGCAGTGTTTTATCGGCCATGGTGCGAGCGGTCTCACATCATTAGCAAAGTGCCCTCGGCAACGACCCGACACATTCCAGTTTACCTTCATCTTCATTTTGCTTTGCCTGATTGAAGAAAAACGGTATCGTAATAACTTAATCAATAATAGAGAATGTCCACATTCCTACACCATTGAAGGAGGAATGAAGGGAAGTTTGGATAGCAAGCAGAATAGTTCCAAAGTTTGATCATCTAAATGGAAACAATTAAATATCTTTCTTAGTACTTTTAAACAGAGACGACACAGTTGAAGACACAATTAATTCAATTAAATAGACAAAACCCTCTCCACATTCCTAAGAAGTCTTTCAGAATAAAACTTTTCTTTCAAAATGTTGTGAAAGATGTTTGCAAAGGAGGTAGATTACATTTTTGGATTCTATACTTTACTACACATCTCCTTCTTGGTACCTTCAAGCATAAAACAAATATATCTTTCTACCCCTTTCTTTGTTTCCTCTAGTATTTAAATCAAGTATTTGATATTCTCAAACAAAAAGTTAACACAGTCCAAGAAAAAAAATCATTTTAATACTTTTATTACAAGTTCATGGGACGTATTGCTGTTAAGGGATCAACTTCTTTCCTCATTTAACGCCTCAGTGTAGAGTGAAAACAGGATGAACACTTAAATCCAGTTATCACTAAGATCATTGTGTTCTTATTCAGATGGGTGTCACAACCGATTGCATCTGTCCGTCACGCCGTTTACCTGAATCGAGTTGATTCTATACAGCTAAATCCCTGCATCGAGACGTTAAGCCCGACCAGAACGTGTTAAACAATATCTGATAATGTTAAACTAATGAACCTCACAGAGTCAGTGGTCAACTACCTTTACCCCAATCTGGTCTGATAAGACAAGTGTAATCCACCCTTTCCCGTGTTGTCCAAACAGAAATTGAACCCACCAGCCAGGTCAGTCTCCGTGATCAGACATTCATGGACCTAATTTCCATGACCGATTGTCCGATATAATTGCATTTCTTCCATTGTGTGTCTGTCGAACGCTTCCTCCCTTAGCTCTCTCACACGCGGCATCTTTGCTTCTCCTGCGTACAAGCAGACGACATCGGGCAGACGACAATCACTCACCTCTAATACAGACAAAAAGCAATGGTCCAGCCTCGCCATTACTAACAGAGTCTCATGTCATTCTCCATACAACTTATCTACCGTTCACTAACACGTGTTTAGTTTTCGGTGTCAACAATGGGGCGACAGCACATTAGTGCAACCAAACGACAATTGTATGATGTGCAAACATGGGTAGAGTAGCTGTGTGACTTGCCCATTGCGGGGTAATGAGCAGTGTTGATAGCTCTCGGGTTGCTGAAAGACCCTTTTAATCGTCTCTTCCATTAAAGCGGGACAATGGCGACATCTAATGAGAATGTATCAATCTGAGCTCGCCATGGCTGCCGTTGCCTCCACTCTCTCGGGTTTCTGCCAGTCCTTAAATTGAATCATCTGCCAAATAGAAAACATGCGCCAAACGATTTATTTGACAGAATCAAATGTGAATCACGTATTGCATTTGAAAACAGGAGTCATGTAGAACACGTCGATTCACTGTATGATTGAAGGACTGTTGTTTATAGTATTGACAGCGATCCTCTTTGCTTTATTTGTTGCTGGGATTACGTCGTCACGAGTTGATGCTTAATTTGAATCACAGTCCATTTTGATTAGGAGTTAGGCATACCCCGCCAACGATATATATGGCGCCACATGGGCATTTGTGTAGCTACCTATTTTCTCTATCAAGACACAATTCTAGTCTGTATAATTGTGATTTCCATCCAAATGAAACAATCAAGAATGAAAACGAATGTTGGTGATTGAGGCATAAAATAAAATCACTTATAGACAATATGTTTTGAAAGTGTTTTTGAAGGACTAACGTACATCGGTATGCGTTGGTTACCTCCCTTAGTTACCCTGATCTTTGGTCCTATGGTAAATAGTAGGATGCTAATTCTAATGTTTTTAATTACTGTTCATTTTCAAATGTGTAGTATCATGTTGACTGAGTACCTATTTTGACACAGTGTTCATCAACATGAATGTTTTATTTGAAATGGAAAGTTCTGTTAAATTCACAGTGGTGGTATATGTATAGCTTTTGATCAGGACAGTATTGAGGTTGACATGATGTGAAAGGTACTCTTAAACAATGAAGATAAAAGATTAAAGCCTTTGATCTCTATTCTTCCTGTTTTATCACGTTTGTTCTCAGGAAATAGTCCCTTTTAGCTATTCTCAAATAGGCAAGCAACAAATAACAATTAAGATTATCTGAGATTTTCTTCCAAAAAGTTTTAAAAGGATTACATTAAAATTCAGATTTATCCAGATAACAGTTTTATATAACCACTACGTATCCATTAAGTATGAAACTGGTCAGTAAGTATTATTTGTGTCGAGTACTATAGTATTCTCATTTTATACTGTCAGAGTACGAAACAATACCAAGACAGCCAGCTCTAGTTACCAGTTACTACCACTGTTATGTTCATTCGTGGTGGAGGTATACATGTCATTTGTCAATAGTCACACGTAAATCTGGTGGCACATTTCACCCCAATACTCAAGTGTAAAAAAGGACCAAGAAATATGCATGCATCAAACCGCAGCTATATCACTCTGAAAACATTTCCCTTCAGCCATCACGAGGTGATCAATAGTTTTCAAAGACACCTTAGACAACACTAATTCAACTTTCGGTTGGGTTTTAAGATAGTTCAATGGTTAAACGTGTGTCAGAAACAAAACTTCCTGATCTGACGGGCATCCATAAACTGAATCCATTGTAAAGTAGGCAGATTGTGGCCAAAATCGTATCTCTTGCACTGAAAGCCGCCGAGAAATAAAATTGAAAGACTGCATTATCCAACTTCCGTCTCTATTTATGTAAACAGAAGATGACGGTTTAACATGCCGTTTATCGGAGGCATTGTATCTGGAGCGACAATGTTTGACACATCGTTTTCAGTCCTTTGCGCTCATACTTCCTCGTCTAGTGCTTTCACGTTTATGGTTAGCAGTTTGTGGTGACCGGAGTTTTCCTTTTTTGTGAGATTGAAACAGACATCCCTAACAAATGTACATTTTCATCTCGACTAGCTCTTTCATCCGCCTGACAGAAAGTTGATCAAAAACAAAAGCCGAGCCCGAGTGAGACACTTTCAGTGACAATGAACGCTGGATACAAAGTGTGAATTACCTTTCATTTTACACTAGCGCTTCGATAAATGTTGTCGGCTTCTGGTGAAATCAATAACGGTTTTCATTAGCGATCTTTTGTCTGTTCCTCTCTCGGAAAAGTGATCCCTGTAAAAGCGACACTTAAACCAATATGTGAGAAGTGTTGCACTCAAGGCTCCAGAAGAGGCCGCTCCGATGATGCATGGCCCAGCCCTATAGGATTATGTTTGTGTTTCCTCACTCTGTTGTGTGTATATACAACATTGAACAAGAGTGTTATGAAATTAGGCTCTACGGTGTTTAGTTATGGAAAGGTTTTATGCACCTGCCCTTGATTGGGAACATAGTGGAGATGGAAGTGCTCGCAAAATACTCAAGATAGTTATCATCGCTGAAGTGTAAATGATCTATATTTATAAGTATCTTGATATCTCAAAATGCCGGTTTAGCTTCTTACCAACCATCTGTACCAATTTGACTATGTTACTATACCTCCAATACCTGTATGTTAATGACTTATCCTCGACGAGTCTTTGTCAATATGTCTTTTCTAAATATGCCTATTTCAGGACGATTGCATATATGAGTATGGCTACTCTTTGATGCGTCTTTCTCAATGTGTTTACTCCTCGTTCCAGTGTGCCTACTCCCCGATGTGTATTCCTAAAATATGTCTACTCCTGTATGAGGTTTTGTCTATATGCCTACTTCTTGACTTGTGTATATCCCAGTACTCCTGCTCCCCAGTCCGTTTGTCTAAATATGCGTACTTCTTGACTTGTGTATATCCAGTACTCCTGCTCCCCGATGTGTATGTCTAAATATGCCTACTTCTTGACTTGTGTATATCCCAGTACTCCTGCCCCCCAGTCCGTATGTCTAAGTATGCCTACTTCTTGACTTGTGTATATCCCAGTATTCCATTTCCCCAGTCCGTATGTCTAAATATGCCTACTTCTTGACTTGTGTATATCCCAGTATTCCATTACCCCAGTCCGTATGTCTAAATATGCCTACTTCTTGACTTGTGTATATCCCAGTACTCCTGCTCCCCGGTTTGTATGTCTAAATATGCCTACTTCTTGACTTGTGTATATCCCAGTACTCCTGCTCCCCGATGTGTATGTCTAAATATGCCTACTTCTTGACAATTGCTTGTCCCAGTACTCCTGCTCCCCAGTCCGTATGTCTAAATATGCCTACTTCTTGACTTGTGTATATCCCAGTACTCCTGCTCCCCGATGTGTATGTCTAAATATGCCTACTTCTTGACAATTGTATATCCCAGTACTCCTGCTCCCCGATGTGTATGTCTAAATATGCCTACTTCTTGACTTGTGTATATCCCAGTACTCCTGCTCCCCAGTCCGTTTGTCTAAATATGCGTACTTCTTGACTTGTGTATATCCAGTACTCCTGCTCCCCAGTGTGTATGTCTAAATATGCCTACTTCTTAACTTGTGTATATCCCAATACTCCTGCTCCCCAGTGTATATGTCTAAATATGCCTACTTCTTGACAAGTGTATATCCCAGTACTCCTGCTCCCCAGTGTGTATGTCTAAATATGCCTACTTCTTGACTACTGTATATCCGAGTATGCCTGCTCCCCGATGTGTATGTCTAAATATGCCTACTTCTTGACTTGTGTATATCCCAGTACTCCTGCTCCCCAGTGTGTATGTCTAAATATGCCTACTTCTTGACAAGTGTATATCCCAGAATGCCTACTCCTCTGTGAATATTTGTCTATGTGCAGCCTCTGTACCAAGCTGTACGGGGATGATTTCGAATTTTGAATCGAGAATTCCCCCATAGTGTCTTTGTGTGTGGGTGTCCACTCCTTATGTGTTTGTGTGCGCCTACTCCCCTATAGATGCACGTATACGCGATGTATGCTTATTTGCGTCTACTTATCCATGTATGCCTACGCCATGTATATATGCTTATATGCGTCTACTTGTCCATGTATGCCTACGCCATGTATATATGCTTATATGCGTCTACTTGTCCATGTATGCCTACGCCATGTATATATGCTTATATGCGTCTACTCGTCCATGTATGCCTACGCCATGTATATATGCTTATATGCGTCTACTCGTCCATGTATGCCTACACCATGTATATATGCTTTTATGCGTCTACTCATCCATTTATGCCTACGCCATGTATATATGCTTATATGCGTCTACTCATCCATGTATGCCTACACCATGTATATATGCTTATATGCGTCTACTCATCCATTTATGCCCACGCGATATATAATATTCTTATATGCGTCTACTCATCCATGTATGCCTACGCCATGTATATATGCTTTTATGCGTCTACTCATCCATGTATGCCTACGCCATGGATATATGTTTGTATGCGTCTACTCATCCATTTATGCCTACGCCATGTGTATATGCTTATATGCGTCTACTCGTCCATGTATGCCTACGCAATGTTTATATGCTTATATGCATCTACTTATCCATGCATGCACGTCTGCCTACTTCATGTGTGTATACTTATATGTGTCTACCCAACAAAGTATACACGTCTAAATATGCCTACTTGATGAGTTTATGCCAATAAGCGTCTACTCATCCATGTAAGCAGTCTAAACATGCCTACTTGATGTGTATATACTTATATGCGTCTACTCATCCATGTAAGCAGTCTACACATGCCTACTCGATGTGTGTATGCCAATAAGCGTCTACTCATCCATGTAAGCAGTCTAAATATGCCTACTCGATGTGTATGCCAATAAGCGTCTACTCGTCCATGTAGGCACGTCTAAATATGCCTACTCGATGTGTGTATGCCAATACGCGTCTACACACCCATGTAGGCACGTCTAAATATGCCTACTCGATGTGTGTATGCCAGTAAGCGCCTAAGCATCCATGTAGACACGTCTAAATATGCCTACTCGATTTTGTATGCCAAGAAGCGCCTACGCATCCACGCAGGCACGTCTAAGTGTGCCTACGCCTCGAAATGTGCATATACTCCCTGTTCATATTGTTAAATAAATTATGAGTAAGAAAACAACTTTATAACAACTACTGGTGTATTGCATACCGCGACGTTTCGATTCTTACACCGTTATCAAACTGGCGTGACTTCAACGTAGAGAAGAGGGGCAAATGCATGATATGTTATGATAAGCAACAGGTTACCCTTAAAAAACAGGTTATAGAACACACTGCCTATCAAACACTTACGATATGTGCCTACTCTGCAAAATGCATCTATACACCCTGGCAAATGTGCTTCCTAGTGTGCCTACACATCTGTGAGCCTACGTCCTCATGTCCCTATACCTTACCACGTATAGTCCATCATATGCCTATAGCCTAGCTAATATTCCTTCCTATACCACAGCGTGCCTTTCTTCTCAGCGTACTCCATGTCTGTTAGGACTCGTGTGAAAACTGTTGTCACCTTTCAGGTTAGCAAAAACAATGCTTTTATTTGTTTGTTTGTTTGTTGTTTATCGCCGCACTAAAAAACACCCCAAAAACCAATGCAACTATAAAGGTCACCTGCAGAGGGTGTATGCTTACTAAGGCACAACTTGGTTCCTATGATAAGCAACACGTTGCTAAGTTATGCTTAAATATCCCGCATCAACAAAGCTAAGATATATTTATAGTAGCAATACACGTTATTGTGTGCACCTGTAGGTCGTCACACAAGACATAATGCCACTTCCTTAAACAATTAGTCCTACAAATGTTTTGAAGCATGAAACCCTTGTACAGTCAAATTTCACACCCCCGCCCTTCCCCTAGAACAGTGAACGTGGGGTGCCGAGCGGAAGCGGTGATGGGGCCGGGCATGGCCCCGCTACCGTTAGCTGCACAGTATATTGGCTTTATGGTAAGAGCTGACACCCTGCAGCATTGAGAGTTAATCGGTTGGAATGACCGTGAAAAGAGATCACTCGCTCTACTGCGTTTCAACTCCAAAACTTTTATGGAGATCTTGCATCGCCTGGTCATTCGCACATGGTTGCTTTCAGCCCATGTCCCTCTGACGGTACTTTCTAAAGCGTCCATGCAAGCAAGAGAATTTTCTAATTCTACTGAGCACATTTCTAGAGCGAGCAGAGACTGAGCTTCCTCTCTTGTGTCGCTCCCAACTAAAGGGGATGAATAAGAAACTTCATGTGCCTTTTATACAGCCACACATACTCGGAGTCCTCCCACAAATCTCATTCATAAGAGGAACAAGGGTAGAGGAACAGTGGTCTTCTATCAAAGTAGTCTCCAGTAATGATATTCAGAATGATCACCTGGTTTGAGCTGCCTATGCATTGATAACCATGCTGGTATAAACATGCATCGGGGGAAACCACGGTTGATATAGAATATATACAATGTAAGGTGTGTAGATGGAGAATAGGTTATAGGACAATGAATTGAAGAAAGAAAAACGCGTTTCGGACTGGGATGGGATACATGTCGATATTATAAAGACATTTATTTGAAGGAAAAGTGTTGACGTGCTATTCCGCGACATGTAAATATACCATCTGTATTCGTGTCAAGAAGATTTTATAGAACTTGATAATTTATAAATTCTCGAAAGCAAATTTTCATAATATGTTGATATACGTAAAAACAAGGAAACGTCGATATTGTAAAAAACAAGTAAAACATTAACAGGTTGTCGATATCATAGATAAATATTTATTGGTTGTCCGAAATGATAATTATGTATTATTCCAATTCTGTGGTTAAGTAGATAGAAAAACAGTGGAAGGTCGGTGGTTCGATCCCCGCCTGCGTCTTATCAAAATACGTGAAATAATGGTACTTTTTGTTCCCCTGCCTGGCGTTCGGCATTAAGGTGATAAAACAAGGACTCATCATCTCGGAGTCGGTGGGCTGTGTCTGAGTTGGGTATCCATGTTAAACAGCGATGGGCTAGCACTATGGAACCGGCATTTACGTCACTATATAAATGCGGTAGTGTTGAACGCGACGAGAGAGAGAGAGAGAGAGAGAGAGAGAGAGAGAGAGAGAGAGAGAAAGAAAGAAAGAAAAAAGAAAAAGAGAGAGAAAGAGAGAATGTGTGTGTGTATATATATATATAAAGAGAGAGAGAGAGAAAGAGAGAATGTGTGTGTATATATATATATATATTTGTGTGTGTGTGTGTGTGTGTGTTGTTGTTGTTGTTGTTGTTGCTTTTGTTGAACGCAGCACACAATATTCAAACTATATGTCAAGGGCCTATAAATAATCAAATCTGGACCAGCAAAACAGTGGTTGATATCATGAGCAACGTCCAACACCGGCGGGATAAGATGACACGCTTTCAACCAATTCACTGAGCATGACCACCCTATCCATGTTGTCGCCTCATAGGACGAGCAAAGCCGGCATTTAAGCCGGAATCTTCACTGGGGAGCATATAAAGTAACTCTAGGCCAGATGCATTCTGGGACCCCATGGGGATTGTTTCAGCGTGCGTCTTGGCATATCGTGATTTGTGACCCGAGAGTTTACAGTGGTTGAGTATCGTGTCCATAACGCATTCTGTTTATAATAGCATATAAAAATATATATAAAGCCTTGGTGGTATCGCAATTGGTCCTGTGTAAAAGAAAGCAATGAGTATGTATATCTTCTTGAACGTGTTGCTGCCTTTATTTTGTATTTTATACCCCAACCCTACTATACGCGGGATCTCCAGTGATACCTCGTTGAACTGTATGTTAACTATATTTTACAAAGCAAAATCTGAGAGGAAGGTCAGCTAAATGTCCTTGTCAGTCCAATAACATATAGATTCAGAGACAACGTTACTGTTAAGGATATTATCCCATGTGATCAGTTACTTTGTACAAATTGTGACTTAAATGCTTTGGAAGATGAATGCCCTGTGTAGTGTTGATATGTCCGTCTCAGAGAGAGAGAGAGAGAGAGAGAGAGAGAGAGAGAGAGAGAGAGAATTGCACTTATATAGCGACGTGCATGCGTGTGTGTGGCTGCTTGTAATAGTGTCCGGGGTAATGCCAATTTATAGTGCTAGCCCACTGAGCGCGCCAGACAGGGTAACAACAAGTACCATCTTTTAACGTCTTTTGGTATGACGCGGCCGGGGATCGAACCCCGGACCTTCCGCTCCGGGCGGACACTTTACCACTAGACCAAGGAGGCGGTGGAGAGATATGCCATCGTATTGTTATAATTTTCGTTCAGGACATATTCCTTAGTTGTAAAAATACTAATTGTATATGCTATTACTCCACATAGAGATGTTGGTTGATTGATGAGTGATACCTCAGTGGTACATGCCGTCATCACTCACTCACTCACTCAATAATCCTGTCTTGATAAAATCATGTAAATGAAAAACAACATATTCATAATCATAAGAAATCTCTCTTCCGACTTTTTCATAAGCATGTGTTTATGAATCACTATCAAATAATGATGATACCAGGTGTTCACGAAAAGGTATGCGTATCCTGCTTCTCCGGTGGTACCCGGCACAAACACATGCAAAGGCAAGTCAATTGTTCACGTAAAAAGCACGGAACACAAGTGCAAGTCAAATAAATTAGGGAATTGCACCGGACGTAATATTTGTCACTGATACGTTACATTTTGAAATGTCGTCAACTTGTCAAGATATGTCTACCATAAACATCTATGTACCTTACTGAGGCCCTAAATGCTGTAACCCTGATCAAACAACTTTTGAGTTATATGACGCTGTTTCAAATCTTCCTGTTCGATTGTGTCTCAAAAGTTGTGAAATACAGACACCAAAGGCAGGAGTTGGAATACTCGACATAAAGGGAAAGTTGACAACTGGAAAGTTGAAGTCATTCCTATGGTCATACAACCTTGGCTTAAGTGTTTGTCACTATGAATGTTATGCAGTAAGCCTATTTCTGGAGTTGTGGTTCAAATAGTGTTAAAGCAGTAAACCGCGCTCCAAATAACACGTTCAAAGTGAGTTTCACACGTGAGATCCACCTGTTGTTAGCCAATTCTAAAAGAGTCCCAGAAATGTAAACGGTCTATATAAGTTTAATTGCAGCCCCTTTCCGTGTGGTATACCAGTGTTTAATGCTTGTGTGCTATGAACTGTTCAGATGAGGACTTGGCAAAGGCGTCTACTCCGTAATATATAACAGGCTGATGGATATTATAATTGCACACAATTGCACCAAGAAGACCTGATGTGCACCATATATGAAAAGGTCATATAAATTGCCATGGATTACCCAGGCCAATGTGTTACACAACCTATAAAACATTATCCACGGACAATATGAAGATGCATTCAATTCCTCTCGATCAATTAAGGGCGTTCGGTTCATTTTCCATAAATATTATTTAACAACAAATAAGCCTTTTAGCACGAGAGTGTTCTTTCGGGGGATACGAATAACTTGTCTATTTTAAACAGAATTTAGATTACTTTATAAGGTGACATTTTAAAGACTTATTGTGTTTTATATTGTGTAATTATCCATGTTATGTGGGCTGGGGTAATCAAATCCGTCGATTGAAAAATATAGGACTTTTAAAAACTCACGGCATATGTTCCTAGTTTTCACAGAGCCCAAAGGAGTCGCGCGTTTGTTCAAATAGGTAATTAATAAAAGAGCTTCTTTTGTACCCAAGTTGCAGTCAGTCGAATATTACGGAAGTGCTCTACATTATTGGACCTATCCTTTGAGTGATTAAACAGAGTACGTTGGAATAATGGCAATACTTTTCCATTTTATCATCCAAGTTTTCCAATTACGCTGTTAAAAACCAACCCCTAAAGACCAAGACAATGTTTTTTGTTCCTGGCAAAATTTAGTTTTGCTCCAAAATGAAGTCTGAAAATCATAAAACATTGTAACATTTCCCATGGGTTTTGTGTGTGTCTTGTGAAGTTTCCTGGTGTCAAACGAAATGGATTCTGCCTCCTGATCAAGTAGTTTGCCCTCTATTATTGAAAGACGCGTAGTGGCAGGCGCGCGTTAGGGAGGAACTCGCCGATTACGCTACTCTGATATCGAGTGCTAAATTATTGATAATTTATTAGGGTGAAGAGCGCTTTATGCAAATCATCGGAGCGTAAATGGCTCTCATTTCCGTACTGCTTCTTGTCCAACTGTTTACCAATTACATCTCGTAATAGACACATACTAATCGCGCACACGCTCGCCTGAAAACGAAACCGGTTCCAAACAATATCTACAAGGATAATATTGCCATTCCTTGGCGCTCATAGTAATTTGACAATTAGCGAAGCAATATCAGAGAGCGACCGTCCCCATGGTCTCGGCACTGATCGATGGTGACACTGCCGTTGCGACTCCTTTAATCGGGGATAAATAACGCTCAAGAGCTGTTATCGCTTGTAATGCCAGATTTTACTTTGAGAGGCATTACACTTATTAGACAGTGAGTCAAGGACCAGGAAATCTTCGCCTCTATCACAGGGTAGTCTCTTCTTCATCGTCGTAGGAGGGTGCTCGCACCGACGTTAATAAACGTTAAGTGACGTGCATGGCGCTGGCTTAATAAAGCTATGTTTTGTTTCAAAACTTCATCCAAGTGCTTTAACATTAGATCATTAAGCAGTGAGGTTTCAAGAATTTTCATAAAGATCTTCTAAGAGCTTTCTCATTACACGGCCTAAGTGCAAGCTTGAGATATAGAGAAAGATATTAGGTGATTTCCTCAGTGTTAAACAGGGTATTGCCACAACCTCTTTTCCACAGTCTTTGATGAAGTTGTACCTACGTGCTACCTTTCCATCAGGTATGTTCTTTATCAAACTTTATCGTGTGTCAATTGGTGGACTGACATTTTCTGACTTTTTTCAACTCTTAAACTTTCAACAAGTTTTTCACCAAGACTTTTTTTTACAAGGATTTGGCGTAATCGTAAAACATATTTGAATATGTGATATAAACGGTTTTCCGACAAATAATGACGAAAGGTACTAAATCTTTTAAAAGGGTTTAAGTGTCAACGGAACAAATATTACGTTACTGATATTACCTGCCAACAAAATTCATTTATTAAAAATTCAACCGTCCGATTTTCTAAATTTAAAATTAACCGTTTATTGAAAATTGTTTTAAACTTCATATGCATCAATAACAATAGCAAATCAAGTGAAATAGACTGGATTTAGTTATCCTTCCAGAATCCCCGTGTTTCCAATTTCGTATTGAACAAAACAATTCTCGATGCCAAAACACAATATCTCCTATACCAAATAAGGCATGACAAACCGAAACACCTGTATCACAATACCTTATTGTGATACCTTTGCTGTGCGTGTCACCAAAACACATAATTAGTCTCCAGGCTACTCTTATTATTGTTTTGCACACTGCAGGTGTGGTAAGCAATTGTTTAACGTTTAGACCAGATTACAGTATTTTGAAAACGACGATAATCCAAGAGTCGTCCTGCGGTCCCCAGAAACAGAAACAGAGCGCCAGTCAACACAAATTGAAAGTCATCCCAGCAGGTTGCTAATCACATTTCGATTACACGTCCCATTTCACTGATAGACCAGTTATCGTCACCGGAAGCTGCGCCATTACGAGAACTATCCCGCACCAACATTAGACGGCGATCAAGGGGAAAATTCCGAGGATAATCACGCGCTGTCATTGACAGAGGCTGCGTGTTCCGTATTGTTATTGATAGCTTAATACAAGTGATAGCAAGACTTTTTTCATCTCGTCAAATAACGCCTTTATTAAAGCTTAGCCGCGCGATGGTGACACGATCGCGGTCGTGGCTCACAGGCGCATTATCTTGTTGCGGATAAAACAGTGTGATTGTATTAGATGATGGTGTCCCTGCATGAGCGGGATGATTTGCGGGCCGGTTACGTCATGTACGGTACGTCTCGCTATGGGGGCTTCGGGCGCAGGGATGGTGGGTGAGTGGATTAATGAGGGATTGAAGGGAGAAAGGTGTCATCGGAGTATTGCATCTCAATTAAACACAACAGCGTTGCTTATGTTGTATAAACCCGCAATCTAGCTGAATCCCTTTAAGCTGGGGTCTTTGTTGTCAATGTTTCGTGGATTTAGGAGGAGTAGACGGACGAGGGTGCGAGAAGAAGGGAAAGTGTTATTTTCAGATTAAATCAAAACTGATTAAATGGCCTTTTGTGAGCCTAACACGCCCCCTTGATCTACGAGGACTCACGTTTAAGAGCCATAATGGCAAATGTTTGTGTGCAACTTCACCGCTCCTGCCGTGGCGAAATCCGAGCAAATTTGATTTCTTGTGCATTTCAAACATGTCTACAATACATTATTTATTGAGGCGTTGTTACTGCACACAATTTCACAATCTATGTGAAGCTTTTTAAACGTAATGATTTAGTTTCTACCCAATTATGATTATATATCAACACCCTGGATACAAGTAGTTAAAATTAAAGGTCCACGTATTACACTGAATTAAATTGAAAGTTTGAGATGAATTTTTCTTTTACAATCCATATCTTCATTTCGAAACAAACAGTGAAGGTAGGTTAACACATGACAAAACCTTTTGAATCTTAGCTTTAAAACATTATATTTTCGTAACACATATTACAGCACCTGAGTGAGTGAGTAAATGTTGTTTAAAGCTGCAGTCAGAAATATTCTAGCTCTATCGGGCCTTGACCAGTCGAACCAGTGGTTGATATTGTGAGCAATGCTCACGCCGATGATATGGATGGACCAAAGCATCGACCCTGACCACCCAATCCATTAAGTCATCCCGTACGACAAACCTAATGGACTGGGAACAATTCTACCCAGACCCAAGCAAGCAGTAACGATTTTTTGAAAGGGCAGTGTCTCAGTCATTAACATAATTATGGCAAAAATCAAATCAAAATGAAAACTGCGCCTTGACGGGATCTTGGCATTATACCGCGGACTACTTATGTGAGTGAGTGTATATGGTTTTACGGCGCTTTTACCATTATTATATATGTTATATATCGCGGTAGGGGACACCACCCATGGACTTCACGCGTTGTACCTTTGTTGGAATCGAACCCGGGCCTTCGGGGTACGGGTGACGAGCGAACGCTTTTACCATGAGGGTACCCCACCGCCCCTGCAGTACTTATGTTAGAACTAGGTTGTCCTTTGGATACCAACATCATTATATTCTCATTGCGACATTCGGTACAGAAACTAGTACTTTTAGACCCATGAAGATCCACAGGTAGAACAGGTCTTCAGCAACCCATGCTTGCTGTGAAAGGCGACTATGCTTGTCGTAACGGTATCGGGTGGACAGGGTCGCTGACTTGGTTGTCATGTCATCGTATCCCAATTGCTCATGATGTCAATCACTGGATTGTCTGGTCCAGACTTGATTATTTATATTTTTAGCTTAAATATTGCCGAGTGCAGCGTTGAACAACAAACAAACGAGTACCTTTTCTTTTTCGAAATCCAAATCTTTTTCCAAAATTGGGTTCCTGAATAACAAGGTTTCAATGTATATTAACGTGTTTTATTTAAGGTTGAACTTATCTTTCAGAGCATATTTCCGTAATATAGGGTCAAACGTACCCTGTCTTCTCATCCAACGGAGGGCTCCGGTGGTCCCGCCGTCTAAGGCGCCGCGATTCGCTGTACAGAGTTGCGTCCCTTTGGCACACCAGAAACCTATGATTGTGGGCTAGAATCACGGTTCGCCCCGATTGTTTCTAGGTTTGTCAGCACCATACCCATGCTCGTGGGGTTCACTGAGTTGGGAAACGTCTGAGACCTGCATTACTTCGGGCTTTCCTCTCACATTAAGCTGACACGACGTGATATAACTGGAAAATACTGTTAAAAGCCGCGTTAAACCAAACTCACTCACTCACTCACTCACGTGAAAAGAATTCCCGGAGCGATGCACACTTAGACGTTTACCACTTTGAAACCTCTAGATATTGTGCTGAAAAAACTAGAAACACAATCAGGCTGGATCTGTTATTCGAATACATGATCATAGGTGAATTGTGTGCCCAAGGGACTCTTCACGGAGAATTGCGGGCCACCCATGGCTCCGACGGTTCAATTAAACAACTTTGATACGTAGTCTTAAAGTGGGACATTAATAATGTCTTCTGTATAGCAAAACTAACATGGAGCGGCACAGTGTGACGGACAGTTCATGCCTTCGTTGAAATGAAACATACAGACAAGATAGTGAGTGAGTGAGTGAGTTAAGATTTAACGTCACATCGGCAGTATTTCAGCCATATCGTGACGAGAAGTACATTAATAATACACATAATTATACGAAATAAAAACCTGTCGACGAAGGACAGTAAAGTAACTAGATTTATCACAGATCATGTACAGACAAGATAGACGTACATATGACATCATGCATACGTTCAGAGTGGCAAGTGTATACATCATTCTGCGAAATAAAACTGATATATCGATGTTCAGTGTGACATTGTGTATACATCAATCTGTGAAATTAAAGTGACATGTGTCGAAGTTCAGTGGGATATTTTGTACACACCATTATGTGAAGTAGAACTGATATGTCGACGTTCGGTGTGACAAAATGTATACACCTTTCTGTGAAATACAACTGATATGTCGACGTTCATTGTGACATAGTGTATACACCTTTCTGTGAAATACAACTGATATGTCGACGTTCATTGTGACATAGTGTATACACCTTTCTGTGAAATACAACTAATATGTCGACGTTCATTGTGACATAGTGTATACACCATTCTGTGAAATACAACTGATATGTCGACGTTTATTGTGACATAGTGTATACACCATTCTGTGAAATACAACTGATATGTCGACGTTCTGTGTGACATTGTGACTTTTATGTATAACGTTTCAACTTTTTTATGTATGTCTGCTTGTGTATATAAACCGCCCTATAAAACAAGAGGATGCACTTAAAACTTCTCATTTCACTATGCTCAGTACTGTAAGAATGAAATTGCGACACCCATGTTCCCTGAGACGCCATGTGAACGTCACCTGTTGTGAGAAACTCATTGATATGATGAATATAATGTCGCCTATGATATCCGTATCAAATCCATTACCATCGAATGACCATGTTTTTATTCTTGATCATTTTTCGCTTCAGTCAAACATGGGGTCTATACTTTCTTTTGCCCGACAATTTAGGTCTGTTGCACAATGACAGCTAGCTAAACGGGCAGCTCTGTGATACATCATTGTGTAAAAAAGAGTGAGTGAATGAGTATGGTTTTACACCGCTTTTAGCAATATTCCAGCAATATCACGGTGGAGGACACCAGAAATGGGCTTCACACATTGTACCCATGCCGGGAATCGAACCCAGGTCTTCGGCGTGACGAGCTAACGGTTTAACCACTAGGCTACCCGACCGCCCCCTGTGAAATAGAACTGATATGTCGACGTTCAGTGTGACATTGTGTATATATCATTCTCTGAAAAGTAGAAGCGATATGTCGACGTTTAGTGTGACATTATGTATACCTCAATCTGCTAAATATAACTGATATGTCGACTTTCTGTGTATATATCATTATGTAAAAACAGAACTGATATGTCGACGTTCTGTGTGGCTGTGTGTAATATCATTCTGTAAAAAAAGAACTGATATGTTCGACGTTCAGTGTGGTATTGTGTATATATCATTCTTTGAAATAAAACTTATATCGACGTTCAGTGTGGTATAGTGTATACATTATTCTGTAAAGTTAAACTGACATGTCGACGTTCAGTGTGATATAGTGTATATATCATTCTTTGAAATAAAACTTATGTCGACGTTCACTGTTCCATCGTGTATACATTATTTTGTGAAATAAAACTGACACGTATTCATGCCGTGTGACATACTGTATATATTATTCCGTGAAATAAACTTAACATGCAGTCATACAAGGTGACATACTGTATATAATGTTCTTTGAAATATGGTTGAAATGTGGTGGTAAATCAGGGTTAAAGGTATGTCAAAAGATCAACACCTTAGAGGTATTCGTATTCATATCTTTAGATCTGACACATGAAAAGCGACAAACCAACACATCCAAACAATATGGAAGCGACAACAGCTAAGACACCTTCATAACGTGTTGATCATGTTATCTCACATAATGCCAGAATGATTTATCGCAGTACACCAAAGGGTAGTGTATTTGCAGGACGATATAGTGAACAACTTACACACACATGTTTATTGTCCATTCGGATACAATACTATGTTCATATACTTTCTTTAAGTATGTGGGTTTGTTTTTTAATGTTACATTTGTTTCCATGTGAATACAAAGTTTTTATAACGTATCAAAATAGATTTTTCATTGGTAACTGGGTGGTTCTTGGTGAGTCTACAGATAATACCCAAAGCATAGATTCAAAATTATCTTCCACACCTATTTTCAGCTTGTATTTCCACACATGATCTATGGATAACGTTTCACCACAGCAAATATTACAAAATAATATAGTCCAACCTTTTACTTTTGACTACTGTCTTGGCATTTTGATAACATAATATCAGTGTTTCAACATTATTACAGATACTAAGAGGTTCATTGTGGATAACAGTTTATCAACAGTGAATATCAGCACGATTATGTGGGTATATTGTAAGTTCAAAACATCCCATTACTTGTACTGAAATATACGTTCATATTTTATTTTTTGTTGATTTCCCTGTTGCGAGTCTTGGTTAAGCCCCCAGCAACCTATGCTGGTAGTAAGTGGCGACCAAATGGATAGGGTGGTCAGCTCATAATGTCCATCACTGGATTGTCTGGTCCAGACTCGATTATTTACAGGACGCTCTCATAAAACTCGAATATTTAGTGTGACGTTACACAACAAACAAACAAATCTGAAAGATGACCATAACCTTATTGTATTTTGTTAGTGATTTATTAAATGGTTTGATAATAAACTGCCGGGTGAAAATAAGTATACACCCTTGTTTGAGTTTGGCTAAAGATGAAACGAACAAGAAATGGTCCTTCAGTAGTGATGTATTAGATTCGGGTATCATAGTTGTATTTTGGACCTCAAGTTTTGTGTTTTGTTTTTAGCCTCGTAACGTTTTGATGACGTTTGTAATGTTTGGTTCAAGGCTAATTTTCAAGTTTATACTTTCTTTCTTTTGTTCTTTCTTCCATTTGAATGGAAGAATGAATGATCAATTATCCCACCTTCGATGACATTCTAGCATGTGGTATCTTTTAATATTTTAACTACGATGTTTTAAAAGTGTCTCGTAAGCCAAATTGGCTGTGTGTTCAACTTAAAATATGAGTGTTGATTTACATATATGTAGTATGTGACACAAAAACACTTCTTCTTCTCCTCCTTCTTCTTCTTCCCATCTTCTCCTTCTTCTTCTCCTCCTCCTCCTTCTTCTCCTTCTTCATGCTATCATCCAAGTCTCAGAGTCGGACCATCCGATTCTCGGTAGTAACAACTGCTTCACAAGTGCATCCACAGGTCTCCTTTGCATGTCGTGTATGGTAGTTATAGCCTATGAGAGTGAAACAACAGATTTTATTAAATATTTTTAGTCCAGGGCGATCTTGTGTGCCAATTAGCAGTTTCACATACTGATAACGTTATTCTGTTGATGTTTAGTCCACACCTTGACAGGGAACTTGTCAGTTGGCAGTGTTCACCGTGACTAACAAATGCCAATATTTGTTGTCTGGCCGGTAAAGGCGACAGCATTATAGTGCCATTTCCCCAGGAATTCTAACGGGGGATAACAGCGCATACATATAAATACATTTAACTGATCATGTAGATGATCTGCAATAAGTTTATTACGATTGGCGGTATGTAATGACCAAACCAAACACCAATATGTCAGAGATTTTAATAGACATTCCAGAATATTGGTTCCAGGTACAATCACTTGGATGAAGCAAATTTCCATTTTCAATCAACTTGTGCTACCGTTTTCCCAATGATGACACAGCTTTCTCGGAAGTATCAACTCAGTTTCAAATGCCTATTTATTGATATGCATGGTCGTCAATTGGGGTTTATGAATTTCAATGTATGGCATTTCAGTGGCGGTGTTACAAGTACAGTGTTGAGTAATCTAAACACCATTCTAGAGAGATCCTTATTTGAACATAGGATATGTCGTCGTGTAAGAACAAGTGTTTAACCGCTCTGATGAAAAGGTCAATACCTTTGGGTATCCATACTCGTAGCTCTGTAACATGAACACGATCACACCATATTGAGGAAACACATTCACAACGCCACCTTGAATAATGTTTCAGTAAAATCACGGCGTGTCAGCTTAATGTGGGAGGAAAGCCCAAAGTGATGCATGTCTTTGACGTTTACTACCTTGGTGAAACCCACGAGCACGGGTATGGTGCTGACAAACTTTGAAACATAATGAGGGGAGTATCTGCGATTCGAACCCACAATCATAGGAGCCTTGTGCACTTATTGGTCGCAACTCTGGACAGTAACATGCGGCCACCCGTTTCCCCATTCATTTAATAATTAATAGAATAATCACCATAAGAACGAAGCAATATCATTGGTGGATTTTTAAAAACATAATTGCAAATTTCGTATAAAAAAATACCTAAGAGAGTAGCTGGGTTGAAATACACAATAGGAACATTGTAGAATAGACCTAAACTGCCGGGGAAAAGAAAGTATACACCCATGTTTGATTATGGCTAATAATGAACAAAAATCAAGAAATAGTACATCGATGTGATGCATGTGATACGGGTACCATAGGCGATATTACTTGCATCATATTGATGAGTATCTCACAATAGGCGACGTCCAGATGACGTCTCAATGAATATGGATGTTTCAATTTCACAGTTTCTGTGCACTGTACACAGTGATGAGCACAGTGACCTGTGAATTTTCAAGTGCATTCTTTCTTTTACACGGCGTTCTTTTACACAATCATACATACATTAAAACAAGTTGAAACATCATACAAAAAATTGCATGACACCAGTAAAATAGGTAATTGATTTTGATTTCGGGACAGTCAATGTTGCAAAGGCACGCATACTTAAAAGCCGAAATGAAGAATATATAATTCATTTCATTATACAAACCTATTTTTCGACTTAATTTGTGTACCCTTGATTGATATAGATATCACCCAGTTTTAAGGATCAACGAGGTTATAGTCTGAATTTTTATTTTATATAAATACTCACACTTTAACATCACTGGACTGTTCTGGTAATGAAAACATTCTAATGTTATAAATTATCTTCCCTAAGCAAAGATATATTCATTTATATGCACAGTATACGGAGATACATATTTTACAGCATTCACCATTATCATGCATCCCTTAGAACTAAACCTCATATAAATATAACATTATATAAGTCGCAAAATTGAAAAAAAAGTATTGTGTGTATGTGTCGATACAAATTTAAACCATCAATCATTTCCGGAAAATTTAACCAAAACCTCATGACGCTGAGAGCAGCATGGTTCAATGAATCTGTGACTTTGAAGCATTCAAATCTTGCCATAACATGCTTATGAATTTCTATTGTGCATTGTATTTCATTATTTATTTGTTGCCTTCTAGGACCTTACAGTCTCCTTTTTAATGGTTGCAATGTCATTCTACAAACTCTAAGAATAATGAATATGTAATGAAATAAATTCATTTGCATGTACTTGAGTTGCATTTTACAGTCGTCAAGCCTTCTGAAATAATGATTATGTAATGGTTTCAATGCGTCTGAACCCTCAAGAAAAAGTTTTTGTGCATTGCTTAAATACAAAAGCTGCGGTGAATATAAAGCCACGTCTTCATTCTTTATTTCCAATGCAAATAGAAGTATTATGTAAACCTTCGTCATGGGAGGTGATGGCGTCGGGCCACCCGTATTGGCTTCTGTGGCAATCCCTTCAGGACCCTGTGTATTGAACCCCTTGGGTGGACATCTACTACCTAAATGCAGGTGTACATCTGCAAGAAATAGACCCTGTGAGTGAAAGAGGTCTTACGGGTTACAGGAGTCATGAAAGTCCAATAAAACAACCATAAAGTCCAAATGTGATTGCGAGTGGTGGTTGTATTTCCGTAACACCTTCGTGCTGTCCTCTCCACGAATTAGTCCCGGGGAGACTCGACTTTCAATTGATCGTCGGGAAGGAGTGAAATCATCACCATAAACGCATACAGGTAGTCTTAAGGTTCAGTTGGGTGGAAATATGCGAGTTAAGACGCTACCACCTTTCTTCCGTCACTTTCACGTCTATCACACGATTAGAAGGATTACCGGGTGTGAAACAGCAATTTGACCACCATCGCTGGGACATATTCAACACAACCCGCAACAAGGAAGACTCACCCGCGGATGGCTCTTTCAGAACAAAACAAGCGGAAAATTCGCTTTGATGGTAGTTTAAAGGGGAGTTAGAAGCTATAGAAATGCTGAGATTGAGAGCTACACACGTGGAGAGCATACTATACCTGTTTGCATTGCCCAGTCGACTGGGTCGCAAACAGCCCGAGTCTCCTCTGTGATAATACACAGTTGATTTCTCTCACTTCATACCAGCAAAGGCGATGGTTGTGAGCGGCACTTCTGGCTATGATTAAACCCGAGTAGGTCACACATTATGTTAGAGTAGGGCAATATTATGTTAGAAGAGGTCCTGTGCTGAACGAGGAGGTAAACAACTAGCTAAAGCACTTTTTACAACAGGCTGGAGTATACCAGCCTCTGGACTAGAGGAGTTTCAACACAAGAAGCAACTTGACATGGACGGCGAGGGGTTTCCACACGATCATTTGACACAATTATAAGTCTGAGTAAATACCACGTTAAGTAGGCGTGTCATGGTAAGGGTTACCCTTTAACATATTTAAACTATAACGACTGGTTAAACAGCAAATAAAAATACTTGCTCTGTTTAGGGATTTCATCAGTGGTGGTTTAAACTGTGTATATGCTTTTTGGTGCACCTATTCTTTCTGAGAAATCTAAACCTTTGTCTTTAAAAAACATTTTTTTCTACATCTTCATCTTTATTTTAAGATTATACAATATGTTGATTAACTAGAAACCACTAACTTGCTTTCACACTTGTGGAATAATTACCCATGCATTGGTGCTTTATGGGGTCAAGGGACGTAACTCTTATTTCAGTCGTTATGAAATGGGTGAAATCTGCACATCGGTGTTTAAAACACAATGTGGGGTACATTTGTTACATCTGCTGGATGAACAGAAATCTGATTGGCTCACTATCGAGAAGTTTTAAGCATCACCAAATTTAAACCTAATTTTAAACTTTTGAAAAGTTAATTTCTTTCGCCACAAGGTGTTAAGAACTTGCTATTACCGATGTTTTAAATTCAAAATTTCAAGTTTTAAATTGCTTGCTTCCCAAGCCTCCTTACTTCCATTGGATAACTTTTCCTTACTTCAATACGATCATTGTTTATTCATAATCAAATGAGGAAGTTGATAGAGATGTGTTATATGAACATACCTCTCCGTGATTTATAGAAGGGGAACCTACAATCTTTACTCGCACCTGCATGTGGCGTCCACTCACCTTTCTCCCTATTGTCTTGTTCCACATCTCATGAATTTATCAAACAGATCGATATATTGTTTGAAAATGGTCTCTGCCACAGACTCCAATACCAAACAGGGGTATAGTCGTGCTGCCTCGAGTGCTGTGAACCACAGATGAAAAGCAATTCAGAAAAAGCTCTTAATTACTCTTTTTTTCTCTTCAGATGCCCCAGGGTCGAACGAATTTGTCACTTGGAGTTTGATGTTTTTCCCTGTACGTTTGATTGATGAGGTAAACCAGGTGTGTTAGATGTGGCTAACCGCGACAGTACTAATATGACTTTTCTCCATGGTTGTATGAAAGAGGGAAAATCATAACGTTAGGCAATGTCGAGTGTGCCGTTTTGTAATCTTCTGCTTGATTAGGCACAGCGCTCGTTAGAGCTCCTGAAAGAGGAGAAGACAGGGCGGGAGAAGGGAGGACCCTGCCGCACCCCTGTGTAATCCACCCCGATCACCCCACCGTTCAACCTATCGACAGATGCAGAAAAGGAGACCTAAAACTACTGCCAATTCTTATGCAGAAGAAACTGCCTGGATTAGCAGATGTGCTTCTGTTCCGGTAGCAAGTATAACTTCATTTGCACACCTCTCCAAAATCCAGCCAAGCTCATGACAGATTTGTGAAAGTCTTTCAGAAGCTTCAGGTCGGAGTTAAAAGCAACAAACATCAAGATACTTTGAAATCAACCTTGGTTCAAGCCTGATTTCCGAACTTCTGTGCATGTTTAATGTGTAGTAAATATCTTTGTGTGGCAACAAACATGTTTTTAGACTGTTTTATCGTCAGAGTGAAAAGAATACCCGAGAAAAAATATTGAAATCGTAACCTACAGTTCTGCTTTATCGAAATCAAATGTACTCCCGTCTTTGTGGGATATGGGGATGAAATAGGTAGCATGCGTATGGCAGTATGGGGATTAAGCAGTGTCAAACTTCAAAGATGAAACGCTCCTATGAACATCCACACACCTATCCTAAAGATCATTGCACCTCACTGAATGTATAAAAAAATCCGCTTGAAGATCAGTCAACTGCATATTCGCTCACCTACAAACATGAACATATTGTATCTCGGTCTCCCAATATATAAATGTAGTTATAATGTGACAGGAAAAGAAATATAAAGACAGAGTTGAGATAGAAAGGCGACGTCCATACGAATGATGAAAACATCAAAGATTATCATTATCGAATTTTATGACGATTATGTGGTCATGGGGTAATGGCTATTGGGAAGGGAATTTTGAAGGGTAGGGAGTTTGGGGAGGGCAGTGTGTGTGTGTGTGTGTGTGTATGTGGTGTGTGTGTGTGTGTGTGTGTGTGTGTGTGTGTGTGTGTGTGTGTGTGTGTGTGTGTGTGTGTGTGTGTGTGTGTGTGTGTGTGTGTGCTGAACTTTGGGGTATAAATTGTTAGTCGTTCTTAATCAAGATAATGAACTCCTTTCCTTAAGCAGGGTGATACATTTATTATGGTCATGGGACGTATGCATGGCGCCCTTTACCGATTTTACAGCAATATTTTCGAAATATCTTTAAAACACTTCATAGTTATGTAAAACACCTCATAAGCATTATGTATTAACGTGTGTAAAAATACTAATTACAATGTCATTTGATGCTTGTAATTCTATTCGTCTCTAAAGAATAAATCCAAACACATTAAAGGCAGACACTCCATATTACTACCTGTGCACTTAAAAGAAAAACACAACCCCAGGACAGAAAATAAGTTATAAAGCGACAAATAAACAATGTTTGGAGATCACCTTTATCATTTTTAATATTGATATTTACCAGTCCATGAAGGTTTCAATAAATAGGTTCATTCATTATTTCAGATGTGGGCATTGGGTATCTCTTGGTGACTCTTACACACAGTAAGGACAATCTGTATTTATGCCAACGTTCAATTATTAATACGGCATAATACCGACACACATACCACTCTTGCTACCCGTGGAGAAGATAATTTCGGGGCTTATTCCTGAATTTATATTAATTTTATGCCAGAGAATGATGAATTGTTCACCGATTAAACCCACATGTACAGACACCAGGCTGTAGCCATCAAAGTAATGGAAAGTGAGTTTATACCAAAAGCATCAACCGAAATGTATCATGTTCATTATCAAGGATTAAAGAATAGTCGTGTTTGCACAGTGTCATCTATGTGTCACACGCACGATGTTGGCAATCTATAAATCCCGGTTGAGATATGCCATCCGTATGTGTTTTCACTCACACGAAGACAAACAGACAAACATATGAGATCTTGTATATAACCTTAAATCCTCCTGTCCACGGTTCGTGAATAAAATCTCTGCATATTGAAGGTGTTTGGTGTATGTGGGCGTCAGCAGGCTGTTTGGGACAGAGGGTTTAGATTGGGTGGGGCAGTGTCCCCTCATCCTGCCCCTCCCATGGGGGTCACAGTCTAAACTGACAGATACGAGCACTGGCGTCACACGCAAACTAAACTGAATTGTTTACTCTGTCCGAGCTGTTGGTGTTAACAGTACACATACAGTAAACACGAGTAAACATTAGTAAACATACCACTACGGCCAACACCTAGTTGGGTCTCTATCCTAGGACGTTCTGAATTTGGATTCTCTGATCAGCAGAAAAATGATATGAGTAGATTACTAAATTAATGTAAATTTTTACATATTCATTTGGAGGGTATTGAGTTGGTATTT
The DNA here is from genome assembly GCF_022045235.1 of Haliotis cracherodii. Classification (NCBI taxonomy): domain Eukaryota; kingdom Metazoa; phylum Mollusca; class Gastropoda; order Lepetellida; family Haliotidae; genus Haliotis; species Haliotis cracherodii. The sequence goes on along the minus strand of NW_027266308.1, from coordinate 10,253,793 downwards.
GCCAGCCTCAGCCCTCATCAATCACGCTGTCAAACTAAATGCGTCCTGCCTGTCAATACATACATTTAGTGTATATTGCGTTGAGCCAAACGTCCACCAGCGCAGTCACTTACTGGTGTCTAAACATCCCATTTGCCTAATGTTTATTTACCCTGACGCTATGGGTTTATCTTGTCGTGTTAACTCGCTTCCAACAAGACAGTTCGTGTGGGGACCCATTGTGCTGTTATTATTTCCCCCGAAACAAAGTCAGGTAATATCGGTATGGAAAAGAACATTTAATATGTAAATATGTAATATCAAAACATGTCGTGTCAGTACTGTCATGCAGGAATTTGGTCATGTTATTGTTAAGTAATAATTTGTTCTTGTCGGTACCGCCGTGTGGTAATATTGTCATGTCAGTACTGATAATTTGTATATGTAAGTACGTGATGTAATACTCACATGTCAGTACTGTTACGTAATAATTTTGTCATGTCAGTGCGTGATGTAATGGTGTCATGTCCATACTGTTAAATGATAATTTGCTCATGTCAGTACGAATTGAAATACTGAGAAGTCATTACTGTTACGTGATACTTTTGTCATGTCAGTACTGTTACATTCAACACACAACACACAGCATTTAAAGAAAATCAAAGGACGAATGTTTGGAAACATAATTCGGCACGTCTCATCTATATCCTTGATAGCTTGGTCATACAAATAATGGTATCCTCTAATAGTGGTTCTCACTGCTTTTATATATTACCAGACAACTATTTATGTCAGTTCCATTTGATTAAAATAACATTCCCTCATGCCCGCATTACCTTTTTAAAGAAAGTAAAGAAATTTATTTGTTGACGCACAAAGACTACCATTAAGAACGCTCTTAACGAATTAAATGGAATGGTGCATTCTCTTGTGGTCTTTCTTCTGTGTTATTTTTATTCCACATTACACTACCTTGTCCGAAGTGACAACGGGCACTTAACATGTGGACAGAACAGAAAGCATGTGTGTGAACATTAGAAGTGATAATGTGGAGCATTAGCTCTATAATTCGTGACCATAAAATGGTCAGCCTTTACCTTTAGCCCGTCGTTAACCACTGTCAACAGAGACATTTCAATCGCGCTTTTCTGTGGACCAGAACGGGGACCGATTTATCCCTTCTTTAATGATACATAATCTGTTTCTATTGCCATGTCTTAATACGAGGGAACATCAAGGTGAGCGTTTTAGTCCTTCGTTAATAATGGACAATCTCCATTTATCGCCAGTGAAGGGCTGAGAGATTGGGGTTTCCGTTAATCCATCATAAATGTGAGATATATGTCATAAATGGGACTGTGGTCTTGTATACCCGTCTGTAGATTTACAACCAACATATCGTAAAAACTCAAATATCCACCCCGCACGTGGCTGAGTGGCCCACGTGACGTCATCAATCCAACAATATTTGAAGACGTTTAAATTACAACAGATCCCAAATCGGCCAAATTAGCTTCCGCAGAATTACAAACATCTCAAGAGGTCATAAAAGACGCCGAATCAAAGAAAAGTTATCAGCTTATAAATCCCATTGTCACAGTGAGCTTCGGCCCAAGCCTAGAGAGGGCCATATTTTGTGTAATATCCGACGTCCAGGAAATATAATTTACTTCTTTCAGGTCACCGATAACTGTATTGTGTTCCAACGTTTCCTCGTGGAACCATACCTACATGTTTTCATTTATTCTTTTGTGTCACATCACATGAGGAAAAATGTCTTGATTACCTAGCAATGAAAAAGGATGGCGGAATTTTGAAGCTTTGAGCTTCCTTGTCCATGACTTTCCCAAATTGTTTGTAAATAATCTAAAAATAAATGAATCTTTCATGAGCTAAAAGAAATTAAAATGCTATAAAATACCACGTCCGTTTTAAGGGATGAGAAGCACGTATATGAACCAACCATTAAATTTTAACTGCAAAATTATATTTTTTGCATTAAACACGATGTATTTGATCACAAGCTACCATGCACTCATAACTCATACAATTGAAATAGGTTTTCCCTGTTTTATATATAAACGAACGTAGGTCTGTCGATGTTCACAATTCGTCTTATCTATGAATTCCATAATTTCCGTTCTGTCCTGGGCTTGTTGATTTCAACACCGCAACGAAAATATACGCCATTCACAACAGAAGCTTATCGTTTTGAACTTATACGTGCAATAAATGTGCACCTTACACAAGAGCAAATTTTAAATAGTTAGTACATACACAAATATTGACATGAATATATTATACTAGATATTTGATTCGCCTCAGTCGGCGCTTATTTTGTTTTGTCCCTCGCTTCTCTTAGCCGCTGTTAAAATAGCGAGTAAGACACATTTTACTCATTGTATTATAAGGTTTAGAACACTCTGGTCACAAGATTGAAAATTAATGCAGTTAATATAGCTTTGTCGTACTAGGACAGATATTAGGTTTTGTTCAATATTGTCTGGTTAATTTTATTTCCTGTTTGAACAATATATTTACCTATGAAACATTTGATATTATTAATATGCATCGGTAAATATTAGTTGATTCCAGGTTCCTTGATTCATAACTCGTAATACATATTTGAATAAATTATGTTTTATAATCAGATTTGTTATGCATTTCTTGAGTAAACAAACTTTAGACGCCAATGCATATCGCTTTTGATTTGGAAGTATTCGAAAAAGAGTTAAGAACTGAATAATATAATTTCTCAAATTTTAATCTGTACAGAACAGAAGTTTTATATAGGTTTGACTATGTTATTAGAGTAATGATCGTTGACCCACATCGTAAGCACATCGCAAACTGAATTTAATACCCATGGTCAAATACCGTTGTGTCGAAGGGAAATGGTTCTGTCGCCAAGAAACGCTTTTTTTGTATCAAGGTGCATATATTAAGCATTATGAGAAAATGATATAAAAACCTACCTGTTATGAACTTAGATCTTTAAGCGGTAGGAAATAAACATATCTTTTCATCGTTTTGAAAATTATGTACGTGTGTGTGTGTGTGTGTGTGTGTGTGTGTGTGTGTGTGTGTGTGTGTGTGTGTGTGTGTGTGTGTGTGTGTGTGTGTGTGTGTGTGTGTGTGTGGTATACACACACACAAAAGTACATAACTTTCCAAACGATGAAATGATATGTTTATTTCCTGTGTGTGACACACACACACACACACACACACACACACACACACACACACACACACACACACTTTGTTAGAGTGCACGGTGACGTCAAAACAGCATAACGGTATAACTGTACTCTTGAAAATCACATGCGTGAAACCGGTTATACAGCTTAAACGTATACAGCTCATCTTTGGACTTTGGTATTTTATCTCTATGTATGTATAAAGAATGAAGTCTCGGTTTTGAAGCAAGACACTAAGTAACTTATTTACAGGATTTTAATGAACATGCGTTTATGGTAGTCACAGGTATTAATCTATACATTTAATCAATACTTTACGTTGCATGTAACATTTTGTTGGAAAGAATTCTTGTTCCTGGATTTTAAAAAAATCATGCTGCTGAAAACGCAACGTTCGTTGCTTGAAACAAGGAAAAGAAAAGATTATTATTTCTGTCACACATACAAGCATTTCGTTTAGATACATTCGTGAACAATAGTCATGGGAAAAAATGCTGAATATTTACTACCTCGCTCTTATAAAATATACTTTAAAAGATATACGGTTTTCCATTAATTTGCTTTTAATTAACAGATAAAACAAATACCAGTGGCATTGGACAGGCATTATATGGAAACATGCGATCACGTTCATTGCTCTTCTCATGTCATCTTCTATTGTCTCCTATAAATGTGCAAATACCTCACTCATTATTCTCATTAGGATAAGACAATGTCAGATTAATTCGTTTTCCTCTCCCTCTCAGCATCGGAATATTGTCCTAATCGAATATAGATCTTTATTAACCCCAACTCTGTGATATTACATTTCCTGTAGGCCCTTGAACCGATGAAGACATAAGCGGTGTTACGTAACCTTATAGAGATGCGTTTCAAGGACAGCCACATCAATAAGAAAAAATTGTGAGACGAAACGAAAATCGAAATAATTGATAAATGTGGCCATTTAATTGAAATGTTGTCAATAAGGCGTGTTAGTTTTCAAGTAAAACCCGATAAGTAATTTGTGTTATTTTGTTCGAACATACCAGTTGTAAATCTTCAAATCAATATCTGATTGACAGGAAGTAGCGTACGTCAGAACAAGCTATTTTATGTAAGCATGTAGATATAGGAATATTATGAACGTATGAACATTCAAGAATTTTAACAAACCATAATTTGATTAAAGTGCGTGTACGTATTCTAAAATGATTATGACAAATATTTGTAACAGATAATCAAATAAAACACACAAAAAACAATCAACCATTGTGTCACAAATCTTTATTTGAACAGCATTATGAACACACAATGTGAAAAGGATGTTGAATAATCCATGTTGCTGATGTTTTGTTTCCACTCAACCAATTGAAACCAAGAGGAGTCGAAAGTACCCCGTCGCAGCCAGACCTAATACTATTGTGTCCAATGCCTTGTCTTGAACACATGTACACTACATTTATCGGCATGTTATAAACTCTATCTGTAGAGTCCTCTCAAATCAAAATTGCTCGAACAAGTTTCCCTGATGGTGTTGGTAAATAAGGGCGAAACGAAGCTTCTATTCAGCTCGAATCCAAGCCCTTTCTCCCTATCCCCCTTCGGTAAACAGCCATAGCCTCTAAATCGCCAGAGCAAACACACTTGGTCGTCTCAAGCTTGTCCGTTCTTTGCCGGTGGAATATCAATAGTACGGAGGTTAAACGCTAACAACAAGCATGTCAAGTCGCCGTCTGACCCGGTCTCTTCACTACCAAATCTTCGCCGTTCCGATAGGAGGATTTGTCTGTAATGATAAAATAATTTCCCTCTCTAGCGGCTGTTCAATTCAGCCATTATATTGAGGGAATTCATTGAGCGTTGGGGCTGCCATTGTTCCAGCAGCTGTAGAACCAATCTGGCCCCTTTGGTCCTTATCACAAGGACAATGGTGCACACCAGCTTTGTGGGCAACTTTAGACGTTTGGACACACTGCCAATGGAATCCCTATGCAAATGAAGTGGTGTTCACGTCCTGGCTTAAGTCAGAAATTGGACAGTGGGAATTAATCTGTGTCATTATTCGCATCCATGATGTCAATTTCGACAGAATTCAAGTGGGAGAGGCGCAGAGCCTTTCCTCGTAAATCCCAGTTTTGGACTGTTTTGGCCTGACCGTACACTCGGCAGTTTGTATTCAAAGACATCGTTTTCAATAATTCTGTGGTTAATTACAGAGCATCCTCTTGTCATCTTTACCGCATTCGCTCATCTTTGTGGTTTGTAAATACTGAAAGCGCTCCCATTTCGAGGTGGGCTGACTGGATTATCGCTGACATCTCAATGCAGATCTGTCAAAGTCAATTAGCAACTCAACAGATAAAATGACATGCCTTGAATTGAGTCCTTTGTAAACAGCTTTGAATAAATAAACGCAATATTTTCCATATATTGATATCTTGTGCTCGGTGTCTGTTGTCCTTTATATCTATGCCAGACATCAATCTCTGTCATCCGTGTGTTTACTTTGTCTAAAATTCAGTGTTAATATTCCTATAATAAAAATGATATGAACATGTGTTGTCCATTTCAATATTTCGATATATTTCTATTTATATACTTAATCATTCACAGCCTTAAAACATTTTTTTTAAATTGGAGCGATGACTATAACCTTACAACATCTTAAAAGCAGCAAAATAAGCCCTTATGAACCTTGGTGTTCAAAACAAAACTTTTATTTCACAGATACAAATCAAAGATGTGTTTTGCTTCATCAGCTTCTTTGACATCATAGTATGTAAAATTTATTTAAATAGCTGAATAATATTATATTACTAGAACATTTTAATGGCACATGAAAATGTCAGGATTTATAATCAATATAGTAAAGTACACAATTACTGCCTGTTTCACTACATCTATTCTTCAAATACCTCTAGAGATATAGTATAACCAAGATCATTAAAACAAACACTCATTAAAATGATGAGAAATGTTTAAGTGCATCATCCATTGTGGATGTGATTACATTCGTCGATGACATGATTTGCTGAAATTCTGCAAGTCATATCAGTGTCAAACGGGAAACGTGTGTCAAGAGCCAATTACACATACATGTAGTCTGTCTGTGTGATGGTGTCACGCCCTCATATTTCAGTCGATATGCCATACTATCAGACAAAAGGAAAACGGAGATGCTATTTTGAAAGTATTATTTTCTGGCATTGGTGTACTATTCTACAAATAACTAAATTTCGTGTCTGGTTTTTGTTCATCGACATAAGCTTCATTATAATCAAAACTGTTATACAATCATTTAAATATTAAAAACGTCCGTAGACACGAGGATGCACTAACTATGTGGTTAAAACGTTAATTCTCAGAGGTAAGCAAAATAGGTTTAACGTCGCGTTCAAGGTTACTGCACTTAAATTGGTACGTGCATGCATGTCTGTGTCTGTGCCGTGGCTGTGTTACGGGCTTTTACTAGTCCTGACTTTTATCGGATATATAGTGCTAGCCCACTGAGATACCATGCCGCAGTCTAACATGAATAGTAAAAATTACTCTATTCAAACACAGTATACTGACTCCTAGCTGACCAATCCTTGTTTTATCCCCGTAATGCCGAGCCCCAGCCAGGGTATCAACAAGTACCATATTTTAACGTATTTTGATGTCGGGGGTCGAACCAAGGAAGCTGTGTTAATTCTAAGCGGTATACAAACTCGTACAGTTTTCACAAAGACGATTGACTACAGCTGGCAGGTATTGTTAAACAGTGTTGCTTTCTTCGAGAAATATAAAACAACCAATGCTGTCAAGGTAAAAGGTCAGTGAGAGTGGGCCAGAGGGTGTCGCCTCAATCCCGTTTTTCAGTAACCGTATTCGACGTAATAAGCGCCCAGGCTCTAATAAGCGCTCACGGCGATATTTGCTGATATATTGGCTAGTGAATAAGCCCAATTAGTATCCCATCCGATTGATCAATGTACAGAAGACTTATTTATTCAGTATAATACGCACACGTGTGTTATATGCACCCTTATTTATGGGCAATTAAATTCTTGAAAAATATATCTGTCGTACATAAACATTTCGGGCTGTCAGCACGAACCACGAACTTTATCTTTCAACTATGTCTTTTTTTCCACCAATATAATATTCTAATAAGAGCCCCCTCTTTATAATTTTGAGAGCGCCCTGGGCGCTTATTAAGTCGAATGCGGTATGTCGTTATTTTTCTTAATGTACTCACATTGTTAAGAGGATTAGGAAACCTTTTGTATTTATGTTAATGTTAGTTTCAAAGAAACAAACATATTCCGAATGAAAATTGTATCCGTTTAAGGAATCAAACCGGGTCTTGTCGAACAAAAGTTTTAGCACGTTTACTAAATCTGCACTTAATAGTTGCAGCCCTTACAGTGCCACCGGTTGAAGAATGTAAAATGACCGAGAGAAAGAACATCAGGGGTCATATCCCATGTTGAAGCCGCTTGACAGTTGGTTACAGATTGAAGTTTCGAAATTTGAAACTGACACTGGGGTAAACAGCTTTAAGAACTGCTTTGAGGGATTTTTCAGAAATATATAAAGCACTGAGGTTTGTCAGTGGGATCTGCTTGAAATGAAGACCTTTGATGGATTGCTATGTGATAGCGATTCCAAAACACATGCTCACGATATAGTAGGAATTGTACAACTAACTCTGCCTTCTTGTGAAAATGGAAAGGGTTTGTCGCTTTTATTTTTTATACACAGAGTATGGCAGTTTAAGAATTACATCTGAAATACATCAGCTTTTCTATTCAAATATGGTGGAAGCAAATAGAAATTCAGACGAAATTTAATGAATAAGAAAACCTCAAAACGTTTGTCTGCTCTTTCTTCGAAGACTTCAAAGGGTGTTATACGACACTTCCATACTCATAAGTTGTTTAATCAGGGTTACGACATTCAAGACCTCAGCAGTTCTTTCAAAGAGTATTGTCATGGGGTCATTTCCAAATTTGACGCATGAGTGACAAAAATGATGCCTGATGCAAATCCCTATTTTGACTTGTACAATCTGTTACACCAGAGGGGGCATGGGTGGCCCAGTCGTCTAAGGCGCCGCGATTCGCTGTGCAGAGTTGCGTCCCTTGGGCACGCCAGAAACCTATGATTGTGGGTTCGAATCCCGGTTCGCCCCGATTATGTTTCTAGGTTTGTCAGCACCATACCCGTGTTCGTGGGTTTCACCGAAGTGGTAAACGTCTAAGACCTGCATCATTTCGGGCTTTCCTCCCACATTAAGATGACACGCCGCGATATAACTGGAATACTGTTAAAAGCGGCGTTAAACCAAACTCACTCACTCACTCACTGTTACACCAGATAACATCACTGTGTGATACTAACTCATAAACACATGCTTATGATATAGTCGGAATCGTAAAATGGACTTCTTATTATTATAGAAATGAGTTCTGTCGCTTATATTGATTCAATTTAAATTTACAAAGGTTGTAAATTAGTTTCATATTGTGCACTAGTTAAATACACAAATATTTGATGACATACTTCCATTATTATTCATTTTTTTATCACATAGAACCTACAACATGAGGTGCGATATCTCAACATACATATATATTACTCAAAAGTTAAAGAACACCCGATTCTTTTATGTCACGACAGTTAATCTGGCATATGTTCTTTTCCAGGTGTTCTTTATGTTCTTTTGAGTAGGGTTTATCTTATTGATGCGTATGTAATTGTATCACGAATAGTTGTGGCAGTAGTGGCCGTATAAGTCATGGCAATGGCGATATTTAGTCTGTAGTGGTACATGAAGTAATAGTCATAGTCCCAGTAGTAGTAGTAGTAGTAGTAGTAGTAGTAGTAGTAGTGACAGTAGTAGTAGTAGTAGTGACAGTAGTAGTAGTGACACTAGTAGTAGTAGTAGTAGTAGTAGTAACAGTAGTAGTAGTAGTAGTAGTAGTAGTAGTGACAGTAGTAGTAGTAGTAGTAGTGACAGTAGTAGTAGTGACACTAGTAGTAGTAGTAGTAGTAGTGACAGTAGCAGTAGTGACAGTAGTAGTAGTAGTAGTAACAGTAGTAGTAGTAGTAGTAGTAGTAGTAGTAGTAGTAGTAGTAGTAGTAACAGTAGTAGTAGTAGTAGTAGTAGTAGTAGTAGTCTGGACCAGGCAATCCAGTGATTGATATTCTGAAAACGCTATCGGGGTTTGATAAAGGCCATTCAACCAAGTCTCACCATCTATTTGGACACCACCTATGACCAGCAAAGGGACCTACTCTGACCCAGAATACCAACAGAGTAGTGGTAGTAGTAGTTGTTGTAGCAGTAGCAGTATAAGTCGTGGCAGTGGCGATATTTAGTCTGTAGTGGTACATGAAGTAATAGTCATAGTCCCAGTAGTAGTAGTAGTAGTAGTAGTAGTAGTAGTAGTAGTAGTGACAGTAGTAGTAGTAGTAGTAGTAGTGACAGTAGTAGTAGTAGTAGTAGTAGTGACAGTAGTAGTAGTGACACTAGTAGTAGTAGTAGTAGTAGTGACAGTAGTAGTAGTAGTAGTAACAGTAGTAGTAGTAGTAGTAGTAGTAGTAGTAGTAGTGACAGTAGTAGTAGTAGTAGTAGTGACAGTAGTAGTAGTGACACTAGTAGTAGTAGTAGTAGTAGTGACAGTAGCAGTAGTGACAGTAGTAGTAGTAGTAGTAGTAACAGTAGTAGTAACAGTAGTAGTAGTAGTAGTAGTAGTAGTCTGGACCAGGCAATCCAGTGATTGATATTCTGAAAACGCTATCGGGGTTTGATAAAGGCCATTCAACCAAGTCTCACCATCTATTTGGACACCACCTATGACCAGCAAAGGGACCTACTCTGACCCAGAATACCAACAGAGTAGTGGTAGTAGTAGTTGGTGTAGCAGTAGCAGTAACAGTAGTGGTAGTAGCAGCAGCAGCAGCAGCAGCAGCAGTAGTAGTAGTAGTAGTAGTAGTAGTAGTAGTAGTAGTAGTAGTAGTAGTAGTAGTAGTAGTAGTGTCGGTGAAACAACAATCACACCAAACATATTCCTATAAAGTTATTTGTGTATTATGACATACCGTTTGTTTCCTAGCAAGCACTTTTATCAATTAAAACGAAAGTAGTTTCTCTTTCAACAACTCTCTCTCAAGACGTGTGGTATAAAGTAGTTGCGAGTAGTAGAATAGAAAAAGGAAACTGGGAGGAAACAGAGAGTAAGGATCCCGTGCTAGTTTAACAACTCTGTGTTTAACCCACTCGACACATGTAATCACTTAAACATTATCTGGGTGCTTCTAGAGCAAGGCCTAAGTAGTCTCTTCTCTTTCACACTTCCTATCGAGCAGATAGTGTGGCAACTGCTCCACAAGCCTCTTCTACAATCAGAGAGGTGCTCCAATATAGAGCTGTCACATCCCGCTTCTTCTTGTCACAAGTACGTGTGAATCCGTAGTCCTCAAGTCATGTTTACAAATCCTACGGCTCCCTCTGCCCCGTTTGTTCTTCTTTTCACCGCCTCTCTCAACAGCTCATATTTCTAAGGGCGCCGTACTGGGTCGCAATTCCGGAGCAAGTGGCTGGAACGACCACAAACTCGCGCTGTCATGCTTCACACTTAGGAGGGACTATACATTCGTTGGAGTGTAGAAGACACCCTGTTGGGACCCCTAGTGGGTTGTAGTAAATGTTAGCAAACCCTGTCAGCCTCGCCGCTCATGCGAGGACAAGTGTAAAATTGTTTTCAAGATTTGAAAATCAATAAAAGTGCCAACAATGAAAAAGGCTTTGCTCATGGTAACCTAAGTTTTAACCGGTTATTAACGGGTGTTTAGTCCAAATGCAGCACCCCTGGGTTTTGTTTATAGCAATTTGTCAAGAAGTTGTCGGAAGGAAGTGCACCTGAAACCTTGATTACGGTATAAGAGGCCCCATGTAGGGAGGGGATGACTTAAGGGGCTGGTAAAACATTTATTAGAGCGGTAGAAGGGGACAGGGCCTTCAATTGCTGTGTGTGGGATACAATAGGACGGGATGTAGGTGCCACAAAGGCACACAGAGAAGGTGGCAATTTGGAAAATTGAAATGAGCACTATGCACGTGTTGTCAATGAGATATTGTTACTGTTTGTGTTACCTTGCATTGACTCCTTGATAAAAATATAAATAATTAAAGACTACTTTTTGGGGGCAGTTTGTGTTATTGTGTTTATGATTTGTTCAAAATATGTTTTTACACATAATGTTTTAAATGTTCAAATGTTCACAAAAAGGTAAAGAAACTCCAGAACTTTAAACCAGAATGTTTATGTGATTTTTACTGTATAACTGCACGGAGTGAGCTGTCTTCAGCGATTCTAAAGAAAACTATCTAAAACGATCTGGTGAAGAAGATTATGAAAAAAAGTATACGCCAACCTTCACGTGACATTTTTTAATCAAGTATCACAGACAGTAACTTTTGTCTTGGTACCTATGTAAGAATAACATGATTAATCAGTAAAATAAGGACTCTTCTCTAAACAAATATATTTTGTTACATGTTTCTTTTCTTACATGTAAAACATTATACCAGTATGTCATGTATCATACATGTATTGTAATATGTTAGATACCCGTACTGTATCATGTAACATAGATACATCTTTGTAACACGGAGGGACGTTGCTTCTTTGATACATTAAACTGTATGTCTGTGTGACATTTTGACATTAATTTCATACATTTACAAAGATAAATCAAGGCCTTACAACAGGACTACTTTAACAGTAGTGCTTGGTTTTCTATACATTGATGTTTCAAGCATACCCCGTGTGGATTTGTTGTCAAATCAAAATGAAACAGTTACAAGGATATTGAACGAACCTCTTAAGTCGAATAGGGAGCAGGTGATAGATGTACTGACCAATGACCAACTATTAATTGGTCAGTGGATAAAGAATCAACGAGGTCACCTAAAGCAGATGTTTAAATTGTCTTTGGTCGAAATAACATGACCTTTAAAGTGTAGTGTGATGGACAAGGGGCGTTTGACCAACACTTGTGGTTTTGGACACATTGTCCAGCTCAGCAGTAGGTTGTCTTTTCTGCTCGTGAAAATGACTTTGTTGTTACAAAATCCAGAACAGGAGGAGGACGAGACATCAAGATGCTTCCAAGTGGGACCATATTGAATCTGCTGTGTCAGGTCTAAGACGAATCAGTGTGTGTTGTTTTCAGAAGTCCCCCTTCGGGATCAGGGCGGTGCGAAAGAGGGGGCTGTGGTGACAAGACAATCATAGGTTATGGCAGGCAGATTGGGAGACACCCACCAACCAGGGGGTCTAGCCAAAACGTTTGTTCTGAAACCACCAGCTAAATCATGCAAACCTTTCTTTTCTTCACCTGTTCCTTGAATTTCAGCATCTTTCCCTCCCCCATCGAGGTCATGGAGTGCGCCGACCAACAACAACAGTACTCCTCCCCCGAACCATTTGCACGTGCATTCTCTAAGAAGCACATGCAGATACAACGACCCATGCTAAAAGCCCTCAACTTGATCAAAGGCACCTTTTAAATAGTCATTAGCGTGAGAATAAAGAGAATTGTGTGTGTAAGTTACATCCGTACGAAGCCTAATGCCTTAATACCTTTTGAAACATTGGACCATTCTGAAATCATTTATGGAATTATGTTCGATATTTTCATTCCGCGTGTGCCTATACTGCATGCCGTGTATTTACGCTCTGTGCACTTTGCTATTATTGCTAACGTATTCTTCAATGTTTACACGTAAGGAAATAAAAACATTGCACCTTTCAATCGTCTTAATACGCCAGTACTCGGTAGACTATGTTCAATGAATGATAGAGCGTTTAGAGGAAAGGCGAAGACAACTGGCGCTCTGGAGTGACAAGGGAGCTCTGAAGCCGTGCGACGTGCCGGTATTGATTCCTATATCTGTATCAACATCCGTCAAACGTCGTGTAATTGACAACGTTACACGATTGTATCAACAGCAGCCTATATCAAGTTGGGTTGACAATGAACATAGGATTTTGTCAATAACTGCCATTCAGCATTAATTGACAACGATTGCAGGATTTATGTAAATACCACCTTGTGATGTGGCAGAATTGTATCAACATTTCCTTTACAAATCTACCTGTCAAAAATGTTTTGTGTCGCGAAGTGATGTAAACTTGGTTCTGTATATTGTCAAGGTAATCTATAATCCAATAGTGCATATGGTTCTAACCTGCCGTCTACCCTACGGGGCACATTAAACAGAACAATGTGTGTAATGTACTTTCAAAAATATGTTCATGAAAAATATCCGTAAAATCCTTTTTGAACTCTTTTTCTAAAAGAGCTTCGGAAAGGAAAAGCCTGACAAAACGAAACTCAGTAAGACAGCATAAAGATTCACTTTTTTTAATATAGGGATATATCTATACATACCCAGCTAAACATGTTTATTCCTAATGTTGTGAATACGCAGAATAAGTTAATAAAATAATTGTCGTTTATCTTGATATTGTTGGAATATGTAAATCACATAAATAATCACGTCTTTTTTTCACTCACTCACTCACTCAACCACTCACTCACTCAACCACTCACAACTACTCACTCAACCACTCACTCAACCACTCAACCACTCACTCAACCACTCACTCAGGAATGAATGAAGCGACATAATTATTTAATTACATTATCAATTTTCAATACAACGACGATGAAAAAACATAGTAAACTGATGCAATAGTTTGTAATAGTAATACTTGAATTCTTTGTCTGACATCAAACAGAAGGCTGTCATAAATAATTATATCATCTTCCGCCTTCCATAAAGCCTATTGTATTTAATGCTATTTGTCACCCCAAAATCTGTTAAAGTGACAAGTAATTTACTTTAGATCTTCCTGAAAGTTCATTAGGGTTCTTAATAAGTTAACTGAATATACTCGCGATATCCATGGCGACATTACTGGACACTCAACCCCTTTAATCCGGATGGTACATTCTCGAATGAAATCGTCCAGATTACCAGATGTCCTGATTAACGATTAATACAAGTCATGTTTTGCAGCAGAACGGACGACGAGGTTTTCGGAATAACAGGGTTTCAGTGTTATTTGTCTGGTTTTCTGTGAACCTTCATCATATATGTTAAACCCTATCCCTCGTTAATATATGTATGATTCCTTATGGAAAGAAGAGCCTCATTGTAAAGCTAATTCAATGTTTACAGAAAGAACCCGGTCAAAATATTCTATTATCAACCTGCACATTTTCTGCAATGATTTTCTTTATGCACTGTTAACATAACTGCAAATTTATACAAGATAAAATGTGCCAAAATTAGTTTCAGATCGGTAAGCTTTCCCTTGGCCTCTCAAGCATGAATAACGTCGAACAGTACGGTGCCTCTCAACAAGAACATCATGCACGCATGCGCACACTTAAAAAAAGGATGTGTCAGTCCGGTCATTACCAATCACGCCGACCAATCGGAGAGCAGTATTGTTCCAAAATGATTCTTCATACACTCTATCAAGTTTTCAACAGCAAGTTACTCGCGTGATTAAACAGTTCCTCGCTGAATGTAACTGTTTTCATATGAAACGAAGCTTCGTCTGGTAGCACACAAACGTCAGTCAAATTTTTGCCGGCGACCCAACGTCACCGGGGGAGCTTACTGACTGCCATTACACGACTAGCGACCGTTAAGAGAAGGGAGCTATTGAACTACACTGTAATATTAATTACAGCTGATTAAGCTCTCTCGTAAATACCTATATAACATAGCACTCGTCGTATGAGATATGCAATATAATTGCTGTAAATGTGTCAACTTTGTCATGGATTGCAGTGGTGTTGACACGTCTTTGAAGAATAGATAACACTTGAGTAATCATTGATAACGGTGTTTATTATATAGCAAAGTTAACGGGAATGACTAAAACATGAAAGACGACCCGAAAATGCTTTTTAAGTCTTCTTTTATATACCATGAATGAACTCATATGTCCGTTTGGTGGTTTTGCTGTTTGTTTTTGAACACATAAGAGGAAAACTGTTTGCTATAATAAACAACCAGTCTCTTCCTTGTTTACTCATTTTCACACCAAAAATGATCCACTCACATCTCAATAACTAAAACCAATCTCAAGGTTTTATGGGTAAAGACAATTCAAGTTTACTTCAAGATAGTGTTTACCGAAACAGGACGATAACATGAACAGGTTTGGTCTGTTAAGTTAATCAGATTTAGGAAATGTTAATTCTCAGGTAGGATTTGTAATGATCTTGTAAACACCATGTTCATATCTGTTTCGTATTTATCTACACGATTTCACAATAAATCAGCTTGTCTCTCGCCAAGGTAAGACGAAATCAAGAAAAGACATCCAACTCATAATACCTGTGTATAAAGTCTAGGGCACCTGGATTATCATGACAAATGCCCTTAACACAATGTGTCACATCACTAATGTGAATGTAGTGTAACAATGACAGGGTGCACCCGAGGGAACAAGCCCCCACCCCCCAGGTCAATCCATACAGCTGTGCACATGCATGGCACTGGGTGCAACAATACCACGTGACCTAAGACAGGAATTTTGATCCTTGTTCTAATATCACCCAGGGCTCAGGAAAGCGATACTCGACAACTTTAATTCAATTTTAAACTATTTTACACGCTCAAGAGAGAATTACTTTCTTGTAAATCACGTTGTAATCTCGAGACGCGAGAACAGGCTGGATGCCGGGTAACAAACGGCCATGTTGGTAGATCGTCCACTTTGAACTAAAGAGCTGTCTCTTCTCTCTCTCCTGTCTCAACATCGGTTGCTAGGATACGTGACAGCGACTGTGGCAATATACTTGACGGTCGAATCATGTTTTGCTTCTTTGGGTAATTTAAACATAACGTACACCGTGCCCTGATAGCTGTCATCATATCGCCATTCTGGTCTGAATTTACAAGACAGAGAACACACTTCAGGTCAAGCGGTAATAACGTATATTACGACCTTGGACTTGGACAGAGGACAGATACACGTTCGTATGACAAACGTGCAAAATAAAACCTTGGACCAAATGCCCGTATTAACGTTGTGTAAGTGAACATAGAAAGTTAATTGGACAGGAATACATAGATTTGGTCCTTTTGTGACTAAAATAGGCTTTAGTCGGCTTTGGCATTAATGAAGGCAAAGAATTATAAATGAGTGAGTTGGCTTTTACGCCGCTTCGAACAGTATTTCGGTTATATCACAGCCTGGCATCTTGATGTGAAATCCCATTGGTGAGGGCACTGTGTAGAAATTTCAAGCAGCTAGTTTTTTAGTATCATCACATCAAGACAAGCTTTCATGTGAGCAGACGTCATACAGGTCTCTCGGGTTCGAATCCCGGTTCGCCCCGATTATGTTTCTAGGTTTGTCGGCACCATACCCGTGCTCATGGGTTTCACCGAAGTGGTTAATGTCTGAGACCTGCATCACTTCGGGCTTTCCTCCCACAACAAGCTGACACGCCGCGATATAACTGGAATACTGTTGAAAGCGGCATTAAACCCAACTCACTCACTCACTTATACAGGTCTCAAATGTTCATCACGTTGGTTTAATCAGGTGTGGCACTTGCAGACTCTTACTAACCAAGAATGACAATCTGGTTAAATCCGACTTTCTATCCCAAGATCTTTTGATTCTGGCACACCTTATTGGAACGCTGTACAGCGAGTTGTGGCGCCCGAAATGACCTGGTCACCTGTGACCTCAAATCAGTAAGGGTGGTTACAAATACAGGTAATCGCCGCAAGGTATGTGTCGAGTGTTCGTCCGCTGGACGTCACGACATTTCCTAAGCAGGCATAGACAGCAGATCACCTCACATCAGTATATATTAAGTCCACACAAGAAGATCGTACAGAATAACCTGTGTATACTGGACTCTAAGCTGTTATTGTACATAGTGCAGGTCAGCGTTTATAGTGAAACCTCGTTATTCAGGACGCCCCCGCTGACAGTAGAATCATTGATGTTACGATTCATGTTAAGGCTTTGTATGTAAACTGCCGGACAAAAGAAAGTATACACTTGGAAATTTCATTTGACCAAAACATTACAAACGCTATCCAAACGTTACTAATCAGAAAACAGTTGACTTAGAGTCTAAAACACAACAATAAAACCGTATCAAAGACATCACCATCGAATAACCATTTTTTGAAGTCATTGTTTGTTTGTTGCATTTTTAGCCACCGTCAATCATGGGTGGGTATTTTCTTTTGTCCGGCAGTTTAGTTCGACCTTAGCAACAGTAATGTTTTTTAAAATGGAGTTAAAAGGGTGTCCGTACTACAGAGAGTGTATGGTGTCATTTAAAAGCAGAATACTTGATATCTACCAGAAAATCAGAGGAAGTGTGTGTCATACTTTGCGTAATGTCGTACGTCGAATATGGCTTAAGTCAAGCACCCAGAGAGGTCATTCTCTGTTATATTATGTCAGGTATCATTACGTCGATATGCTAAATGCTAGGACAAGACCAACGATCGTATATAAAACAGAGTTAATATCATAAAAAGGTAAACCGGAAAATAACTGAGACAATGAGACAAGTATATAGAAGTAGAAGTTGCGTCCCATACGGAACATAGAATTCGTATACGAGAGAAATGGCGTCAAATCATGCATACAAAAGTGGATAGGTGGTTTTCAGTATTGATCAATTAATGCATTCTGAAGTGGAGAACTGGCATCATATGTATAAACTGCGTTTCGCTATTGAGCAATTCATGCAGATACAAGTGGACAGTTGGTTTCATCTGCATCAAAGGCTTTTCAGTATTTATGAATTCATGCATGAACAAGATGAGAGCTGACTTCAAATGCATAAAATGCGTTTCAATATTGATGAATTCATGCATATACAAGTGGAGAATTGGCCTGAAATGCATAAAAGGTATTTCAGTATTGAGCAATTCGGGCATATATGAGTGGAGAGTTGGCCTCAAATACATAAAGGTGTTTCAGTATTGAGCAATTCAGGCATATATGAGTGGAGAGTTGGCCTCAAATACATAAAGGTTTTTCAGTATTGAGCAGTTCAGGCATATATGAGTGGAGAGTTGGCCTCAAATACATAAAGGTTTTTCAGTATTGAGCAGTTCAGGCATATATGAGTGGAGAGATGGCCTCATATGCATAAAATGTGTTTCAATATATAGCATGTCATGCATATGTAAGTGGAGAGAAAGCCTCATTGTCTTTCTTAATTGGACAATTGGCCTATAAAAGTAGTTCATGGTTTTCTATTAAGAGAATGTCCTCCATGTACAAACAGAAAATATGCATCATCTATAGGACGCTTACGGATCGTATACTAATAGTTTTCTGAAAACGTTGCTTCGTGCACATGGGAAAGACATTGTAACCACAAAAAAAACAATGAAAGGGTTAACCTGCAAGTATACATTTGAGCACTTGGAATATTATGTAGGATTATAAGTGACACCCCTAGACTGTGAACAATAAAAATTAATATAAATAATTGAAAGACAGAATTCGTTATAGGACTTAACGAGAACAGGATTTGTTCCTAGAGTCGGAGATAACACAGAGCCCATTAACCAGTTGTGTTTACATATAGCTCATCAACCAGCTGATAAATGGAGCATTCTTTCTTAACTGTTTGGATAGGTATAGTTACAGTTAAGAAATCCGGTTCTTATCACCTGGGCAGGTAATAAAAGTAAATCGCTGCAGGTGACACTCTGTGATCAAGGCAAGTCAATGTTTATAGGACTTGGTGCGGCCCAGCTGGGACATCAAAGTGAGCAGAGTGTAGGGGAATAACGTTCTGTGACAGAGAGGATTCTATCTGACGATTTACGCTTTGTGCTATTAAAGAGAAGCCGTCCCACCTTATACTGTACCTGTGCACCTCGATAGCATTTTTTGTTATCATGTTGAAACAGTGTTAACTTTTGATACTGGAGTCAAGATCGCGATCAAATACTGGCAAAAAATATGTTCGCTTTTAGAGTCTCTAGCATGAATCACTCACGTCAAGGGTCTTGTAGGATTTGTATAGAGATGTATATTTCAGTGTAGGTGTTTTAAATGTAGACTATTGTAATTAAAACGTGTTAACATATATGTATCTATTTTCAAATTGTACGTGATAATGGCACCAATGGCATTACGTTCCTAGACATTCAAAAGTAAATAGAGCCAATTGATATAAAATACTTTGAAACAGTTTTAAACTTTATACGAACATTGGTGGCAAAAAAAGGAAACGACGAAACTTTTAATAAAACAGTGTTCTTTTGATCTTTCGATATCACGCTTTTGAATGACATGTTAGGAAGTTAAAATTCACTTTTCCATATTTGTCTGTCAAAATTGACATGTTCTTTGCTAGCAAGTATGATTTTACATTTGTGATTATCAACATTCGTCATTTTTCATTTATGTCGAATATGATGTTCCCTAAAAGTATAATGTTTTTTCAATCAACTTCTCTAAACTA
Organism: Haliotis cracherodii; assembly: GCF_022045235.1. Lineage (NCBI taxonomy): Eukaryota > Metazoa > Mollusca > Gastropoda > Lepetellida > Haliotidae > Haliotis > Haliotis cracherodii. The sequence continues at coordinate 10,234,096 of NW_027266308.1, read as the reverse complement.
ACGTTTTCTTTCTAGTGATCTGACAAAATTACGTACACTATTGGACAATTGAGTTCCCAGTTCAGGGCCGGTGAAATGCAAGTAAGGATTCTGCTTGGGCTCTTCGTCTGAAACGATATATCAATTAAATGGATTTCACAGTACAAAATATTCCTCGTGTCATCATTGTGTCTTGAATCTATTGCATTGACCAGATGTGTTTAATATGCGATCAAAACAAATAATGACAACTCGAGAAAATGTTTTGCAAACTTAAAAGTAATATGTAGATGCAAGCGAACGATCAGCACATTAAAAACAGTCGGTATGATTTTATGTGAAGTGTGTAATCATCGTTATATAGTTTGAGAACCGATGGTACCCGTTACAAACAAAACACAAAACACATTCAAAAGCAAGTAAACTGTTCACCTGAAACACGGATAGTCAAAAAAGGGACTTGCATCCGACATCACTTTGGTCACTGATGCGTCAAATCTGGAAATGTCATCCACCTGTCTACCATAAAACTTTATGAAATCTTTACCTAGTCATTGACTGTTTTAATTCGCAGTCGTGTGACGCTCTTTGAAAGCAAATAGACACATGTCAATGTTGCCATTTGGATAATTAGAAAACCAAATCTATTTCTTATTTACCCCAAACTTGTCAAAACGATTACTAAAATACGATGTCCTTGAGAATCCCTTTAAAATGTACTTCAACCAATGAAGTATCCTCTGGCAAATACTCAGTCGCGTGGCTCTACTCCACAGGGAGAGTGGAGCCACCATTTCTAGGTACTCGACCACGCTTCATTACTAACGAGAAGGGCTACGATCCACAATAGAACCATAAGCACTTGATGAATGTACAGATTGCCATTGTAAGGGTTAGCATAGACCATGTTGACCGCCCCTACAGTAAACATTCAAGTTGGAAAGGAGTGTTCCCTAATACTGTTGGTAAACCAAGGCTTGGCAAACACATTACTGGTATACAGCATTACTGATGATCGAAAAAAGTGCAAATCCATTGTTGGTGTTTAAGTGGTGAGGTAAATACTGTCATAAGATTAAAGAGCTATGTGAGGTAGGTTATATCTTGGTAGAATTATGATCTGGGAGAAGTCTGACATGACATAGAAAGGATTAAGGATATGTACGATCCGTCTTCAACCTCACGACGATCACTTCAGTCTTGATTGCTCTGGCAAAGCACATGACGCCATGTCAGTTCTATTAATTGTTGTGTCTCCCTATGATTTATATATACAAGATTGGCGCATTGTGATATAGGTGCTTGTACAGTCTTATCTTGCCTATATCAATATCAAGTAATCAAAGTGATTTAATCTATTAAGATAATATTTCATTTCAACAGATTAATTTCTTCGTTGCGTGTCTTGAAGCATTGCATACTGGACTATGCTTTGTCGGATTGTTTTTGTTACGGATTTAGTGATGGAAATGGTTTTACCATGCGTCTGTCGCTGCACTACCCGTATGTCAACTAAACAGCTACTATCGTGTTAGAAACTATTTATGTCTGAAAGGACAAATAATTTAAGAATACTTAATTCCATTAGGCAAAGTTGTTCTATTACTTGAAACAAGGATTCTTTGGCTCCGGGTTTCTGATAAAAATGTAGAGAACATACATTAAAAAGTTGGGTTTTTTAAAAAAATTATATTACTTGATGAATAGTTCGAAATAAAACTTAGATTGCCTCCTTGAGCTAGTGGTAGAGCGTCTACCCAGGTAATATGGTACTTGTTGTTACCCTGTCTGGTGCTCGGCATTGAGAGGCTAAAACAGGACTGGTCGGCTCTGAGTCAGTAAAATGTGTCTGAGTTGGGTATTCAAGTTAAACTGCGGTATGGTATCTCAGTGGGCTATCACTATAAAATCGGCATTTGTCCGGACCAGTACAAGCACACATCGCAGTGACAGTATTACCGTTCATCAGTAAACATCGCAGTTACAGTACTGACGTTAAGTGATAAACATCACAGTCACAGTATTGGTAAATGCGAAAGGTCAACGCCAGAGCATAATCGGCCTCGATCATCTGCCCCAATAGATTCCATAGACAAATTATAAGAATAGATCACTGGAATTAGTGATGACACCAGATGTTCACAAGAGGGATAAGTATGTTCTGCTCTACCGGTAGCATCTACCACTCACACACTTGTCATAAAAAAGTAAATGCTTGTGGCAATAGCCCTGCTATACAAAGACATCCTGGAAATAAAAGCGACAAAACTATTTCCATATTGATAAGAAATATCTGCTGAAAGCAGAGCCGATTGTACAATTCCGACTATATCACTATTAAATAGGGATGATACCAGGTGTTCGCGAAGAGGTGAGCACCCATCACCCATCACAAACACATGCAAAGGCAAGTCAATTGTTCACCTGAAAAACACGGGAACATATGATACAAGTCGAAATAGGGAATTGCATCGGACATTTTTTTGTTATTGATGCGTCAAATTTGGAAATGTCATCCACATTTCTACCAAAAACGTTTTGAAAACTTTTCAGAGGCCTTGGATGCTGTAACCTTGATCGAAAAACTTCTGAGCAAAGAGTCACTACTTCTCACTACGTTTTCCCCCTCATATCTGATGTTATGACGCTATTGTTCCATAATTAGTACGTTCGTCACTTGTGTACATATTGTTCCATAAATGATACCTTAAATAAAAACACGCATATTAATATACAATATATATTAATAATCTGAGCATTGTGTAAATGGGCATCAGAAATTATCATTTGAAATATGAAACAAGTATATCCTAAGGGTAATTAGTTATCAAGGAAAAGTCAAGTCGTTGTCAAAATAATTTAACCCATAACTTGAAAGTATTGATACACACCTGTTTGCTCCATAGAAATCTCAAATTCGCTTGACAGGAGTTGATTAGAAACACATTTCAGTGATGACCCCTCCCAGACACATTTTTGTGTTGGTATCGTATGGCTGGGGCAAGTGGCTATAACACCGACTAATTTAATGTAACATCAGTCCAAAATGTTTGACAGCTCCAGGCGTCGTTTACAATGCAATGACGTCAATTTTGAATTTAACACCGTCAAATAATAAATGACGTCAGATTGTTAGGAATAATTAATCGCCTTAATTAATTTGCTTTTTTCTAGTATTGTCTGGTACGGCTAAATTAATAATAAAAATGATATGCTTTCTGGTATTTCATGTTATTATGGATGGATCTTTTGATATTAAGCTTGGGCGGTAGAGATGAAGGGGTAGACTGTCTGTGTGGTATATGTTGGGAAGTGGGTGTTGGTCTGTAGGTGGAATCGTGGATGGTTAATTGAGATATGAGATATTGTGGATGCGTATGAGGCAAACTGGTGAAATGATGTTAAATGTATGTGCTTGCGTGAGTGTGTGTGTGTGTGTGTGTGTGTGTATGAGAGAGAGAGAGTGAGTGAGTGAGTGAGATGTAGGTGTGATGTGTGTGTGTGTGTGATGTAGGTGTGATGTAGGTGTGGTGTGTGTGGTGTGTGTGGTGTGTGTGTGTGTGTGTGTGTGTGTGTGTGTGTGTGTGTGTGTGTGTGTGTGTGTGTGTGTGTGTGTGTGTGTGTGTGTGTGTGTGTGTGTGTAGGTGTGGTGTTGGTGTGATGTATGTGAGAGAGTGAGAGTGAGAGTGAGAGTGAGTGAGTGAGATGTAGGTGTGATGTGTGTGTGTGTATGTGATGTAGGTGTGATGTATGTGGTGTGTGTGTGTGTGTGTGTGTGTGTGTGTGTGTGTGTGTGTGTGTGTGTGTGTGTGTGTGTGTGTGTGTGTGTGTGTGTGTGTGTGTGTGAGAGAGAGAGAGATATGTAGGTGTGATGTATGTGTGGGTGGTGTGGTGTGTGTGTGTGTGTGTGTGTGGTGTAGGTGTGATGTATGTGTGTGATGTGTGTGTGAGGGGGGGGGAGGGGGTAGTAGAGGGGGTGCGAAGAATGGGATATATGGGTGGGAGGGGGTATGTAAGTGGTACATAGTTATGGTTATGCAAGGTGGTGAATATTATTCTTCATGACGAATAGGATCTGTGTTTCATATGAGAGTGTTGCATGTGAGAGTGTGTGGATGTATGAGCTTGGCGAGGTAGCGTGGCGTGTTTGAGGTGTGGCCATGCCTGTTATGAAGGTGATGGATGGCTAAGTGAGTACGCGTGTGTGGGGTTGGTGATGAAGGAATATTTGTGGTGGTACATGTGTCAGTTCAATTTGAACGTGTTTGCATAGTGGATGTTTGTGTGGAGTATGTGCAGTGTGTGTGTGTGTGTGTGTGTGTGTGTGTGTGTGTGTGTGTGTGGTGTGTGTGCAGTGCATGTGGTGTGTGTGTGTGTGTGTGTGTGTGTGTGTGTGTGTGTGTGTGTGTGTGTGTGTGTGTGTGTGTGTGTGTGTGTGTGTGTGTGTGTGTGGCGTATGTGTGTGTGGTGTATGTTTGGTGTAGGTGTGATGTATGTGTGGGTGTATGTGTGGTGTGTGTGTGTGGTGTATGTGTGGTGTGTGTGTGGTGTATGTGTGGTGTGTCTGTGGTGTATGTGTTGTGTATGTGGTGTGTGTGTGTGTGGTGTATGTTTGGTGTAGGTGTGATGTAGGTGTTATGTATGTGTGGGTGCATGTGTGGTGTGTGTGTGGTGTATGTGTGGTGTGTGTGGTGTATGTGTGGTGTATGTGTGGTGTGTGTGTGTGTGGTGTATGTTTGGTGTAGGGTTGATGTAGGTGTGATGTAGGTGTGGTGTGTGTGTGGTTAGTGTGTGGTGTACGTGTGGTGTTCGTGTGATGTATCTGTGATGTGTGTTGTGTATTTGTAGTGTAGGTGTGGTGTAGGTGTGGTATGTGTGTGTGGTATATGTGTGTGGTGTATGTTTAGTGTATGTGTGGATGTACGTGTGGTCTGTGTGTGGTGTAGGTGTGGTGTAAGTGTGATGTAGGTGTGATATGTGTGGTCTGTGTGTGATGTATGTGTGATGTGTGTGGTGCATGTGTGGTGTGTGTGTGTAGTAGGTGTGACGTATGTGTGATGTGTTTGTGATGTGTGTGTGGTGTATTTGTGGTGTAGGTGTGATGTATGTTTGGGTGCAGGTGCAGGGTATATGTGTGTTCGTCGTGTATATATGTGGTTTTCATGTGGTATACGTGCATGCGTGTTAGTGGTGTTCTTGTGTGTTTGTGATGTACGTGCATGTGTGTTTGTGATATTCATGTGTGTTTGTGGTATTCATGTGTGTTAGTGATGTTCAAGTGTATTTGTAGTATTCATGGGTGTTAGTGGTGTTCATGTGTGTTTGTGGTGTCGATGTGCGTTAATGGTTCACGTGCATGTTTATAAGAGGTGTTCATGTGTCTCTGTGGTATACGACATGTATGTGTGTGGTGTTTGTTTGGTGTATGTGTGTTTGTGGTATGCATGTGTGTTAGTGGTGTTCGTGTGTGTTTGTGATGTACGTGCATGTGTGTTTGTGGTGTTCATCTGTGTTTCTGATGTACGTGCATGTGTGTTTCTGATATTCATGTGTGTTAGTGGTGTCATGTTTGTTTGTGATGTATGTGCATGTGTGTTTGTGGTGTTCATGTGTGTTTGTGGTATTCATGTGTGTTAGTGGTGTTGATGTGAGTTCACGTGCACGTGTATAAAAGGTGTTCATGTGTGTCTGTGTCACGTGCATGTGTGTTTGTGGTGTTCATGTGTGTTTGTGGTGCACGTGCATGTGTGTTAGTTGATGTGTGTTAGTGGTGTTCATGTGTGTTTGTGGTTGACGTGCAATATGTTTTTGTGGTGTCCATGTGTGTTTGCGGTTAACTTGCATATGTGTTTGTGTGGTTCATGTGTAGTAGAGGTGTTCATGTGTGTCTGTGTCACGTGCATGTGTGTTTGTGCTTATCAGGTGTGTTTGTGCGGTTCATGCGTGTTTGTGGTGTACATGTGTGGCGTGTACATGTCCTTATGAACATGTGTGTGGTGTGGATGTTTGTTGACGGTGAAAGACGCAGACTCCGTGGCGTTATCGTGTGGCTGCGGACGCTGAGTGACACTACGGCAGATGGAGAAGATAAGAACAGACTCCACCCTCCAATCTGGCCGGCGGTCTGGACGCCGCCAAACACCGTATGGCACCAGGCTGTTCCCGGCTTATCACCGGACAAGTATAAATAGGGCAATTAGATTTCTAATCATTAAACAGTTTATTTGGTGTTAGCGATATGAAACTGTGGCTTTTTTTAGGTGACTTTGTTTCATTGTAATAGCGTATTTATTTTAGTCATCAGACGATAATTATTTTTACCGCCTAATATCATTGCTAGCATATTCTAATTTCAATGCTGAAAATTATTTATAAGGTAAGGGATGATAATACTAATTTCAATACTTAAAATATTTATTAGGTAAAGGATGATAAGAATACTTGATATTGAATTTCAACCAGGGTCTGTTTTTGCCATTGAAGATGTCAGAACCATCGTTCATGTGAATAATTTCAGACAAGTCAGGTGGATGTATTGCCTCCTTTGGCTTAGTTTGATGACTGCGACTCAAACTTAACTTGCTATCTAGATAAAGAGTTACCTCCCCTTGGTCTTTGGACTTCTTTATCTCTTTAATTTCCGTTTTATTAGAATGCGGCTTAAATTATTTGAATACTTGGTTAATGTTTCATAACTAATTGAACACCTTATGCTAGACAAACATCATCTTGTCACTATACAGGTAATTGATCCATTGATAATAAATTCTCCTGTAATAAATAAACATATACACATCAAAATAAAGAAAAATTATACATCAAAATAAAGAAATAATAAACATCAAAATAATTTTTTTTAAACTAAACAAACTTCTATAGAGTTAAAAGAAAAAAATAGAAAGGAAAAGATAATAAAGAAAGAAAGAAAGAACAAAAGTTTTGCTGTCCTTCAAAAACTAGTAATTCATTGTGCTGCGAAAACACATCCTTCGCCACAGAGAAACAACTCTTTTAGAAAAAAATCGTAATCTGCACTATTCTACGACTTGACCGTTTACATAATATGTTTACATAATTAAATCAGAGATCACAGCAAAGCTAAGAATTAGGGTTCACTCTTCCATTGTCTTTAATCTTCCACCACAGTCACGTGTCACTTCCGGAGCATCCCGAATGGGCCGAGACGATTGCTGACGGAAAACGTCACGTGATCCTTGTCCTGGCCACAGCGGTGTAGGTTCAGATCCTTATCACCGTGCCGTGTTGCACTCGATGTCGTTTGTTGCAGTTGGATCTAATTCTGCGAGTTTACGTTAAATAACTCTCTACGTCTCCAATGTGTGTCTGTTTGTTGTTTAACGCCGCATTCAGCAATATTCCAGCTATATGACGGCGGCCTCAACATAATCGAGTCCGGACCAGACAATCCATTGATTGACATCATGAGCATCGATCTACGTAATTAACGATCCCGTTAGTCGCCTCTTACGACAAACATGTGCGCGTCTTACGAAAAGCATGGGTTGCTGAAGACCTATTCTTCCCCGGATCTTCCCGGGTAGCGATGTAAGACGGTGAGATTGACACATGACTGCACGCACGCGCAAACATTTATTTTTATATGTGAAAACCGTTTAGAAGAGTCTCTCTCAACTCTGTACGGAGTATTTTATTATGTAACAGTGTTGTAATGAATTGGGGTGAGAGTGTAACAAAACATCAGTCCATGCACATTGCCATAAAAGTGCAATGATCTTAAACACGACATTAAACCCCATTTCACCTTACCTCATTCCTTAATATTTCCAATAGTATTCGTAGTTAAGGGGTTCGGGGGTGGGGGGAGGGGCACGGGTGGCCCAGTCGCCTAAGGCGCCGCGATGCGCTGTGCAGAGTTGCGTCCCTTGGGCACGCCAGAAACCTATGATTGTGGGTTCGAATCCCGGTTCGCCCCGATTATGTTTCTAATCTTGTCAGCACCATATCCGTGCTCGTGGGTTTCACCTAAGTGGTAAGTGAGACCTGTATCACTTCGGGCTATCATGCCCCCATCCAGCTGACACGCCGTGATATAACTAGAATAATGTTAAAAGCAGCGTTAAACCCAACACACTCACTTACTCGTAGTTTAGCAGTGATTCTGGATTAACAGGGTTCCGACAAACTTGTTTCGCTTCATAACTTTTACTGTAACCCGCTGTCCTATTTGTTAGACATACCTTACGTCAATGTGTTAAGATATATACATATTAATATTACGATTTAACACCAATGAAACCAATAGACACGCCCTATTTCGTGGAAATCGAATAGTGGACCCACTGAAGAGACACATCTCCTGAAAAAATAACAATATGATTTCCTAAAGATGACAAAAGCCATACAAAAACACAAGTGAGATGCATTAAAGTCGGCATGTATTTATATAAGAGGGAATATATAACTCAATATGTCTGCTAATGCTAAGTTTCAAACCCCATTTGGAATTTCAAATATTGAACAGCAAATATTCGTCAAACTGTGTGCATTAACATATCTTTTGATTCCAACCAATCTTGTATTTATACCATCCCTATTCCAACAGTTCCTGTTGACTCTGCAGCAGACCGTGTTTATTCAACCGCATTAGTACGTCATATTGCTATACCCTGCTTGATCTATAGTGTTCAGAGTAAATATCTCTCAAGTCGCTCTAATGGGCAACATGCAAATGAGAATTACCCGTTAAAGAAAGTCTGCATAATCGTAGCCAAATTTCCAACCAGAATTATTCAAATTTGAAGCAGCGTTTCATACTCAACACGTATCAAATACCCGATTTTGACAGCGGTAGGAAGGACTTCATTGGTACGTGCCATTCCCGAATGTCTTATTTGACAATTTTAAGCCGGTGTTATGCGCCCATATATTCTGCCAACAATTTAACAGCTTACATTTCGCAGTGACCGGTGACGGGTGGGTGTTGTGTTAACCGTGAGGACCCTGCCGGCGAGATGCGGCGCCGAGGCCCAGCGTTCTGGGAAGGCAAAGAGGATTAAGTGAAATGGTGCCCTTAATAAACACTGGTTGTGGGATAACTGGACGGCGGGGAGGGGGCGGGGTGTCGCAAGCCGAGTTAAATGTATAGAGTGTGCCGTGAGATGTGCAGGGAAAAAGGATTATCCCCCGCTATCAGAGACCGATCTCTGGTTTAAGGTCCAGCACAGGAAGTCCGCCGAAAGTGAATGTCTGGGAGTGGAATTAAATGTCGGACGATAGTTACCCTAACCGTGCTCTTGTTTCGCGTTTCGGCTCTGTCAACATTAGGGGGTTGGTCTTTTTCCTTAGAACCGGTCGTGTTGATATCGGGGGATTTAGGTCTCTATAACACGATGGCTCAAACGCATTTGTTTGTTTATTTTTGTACAGATCTCGTGTCCATATTTGAACTATTTAAACAGGATTATATACCAAAATCAACAACCACCCGGCGATTTTTTACATTGGGTAAAACTGTCATCAAGATATCGGTTCTTGACGAAAAAGAAATAAAGCATGTATTGAAAAGTGCTCAACGTAAGTAAACAAGCAGTGAAAAAGGTCGCAAAAAATGTGTTTTCTCTCCTGATCCCAAAACATTACAGGTGATGGAGCAACATGTAGACTGATTATTCGTCCTGCACCACAAGTTGTAGTTACCTAGATATAGCTCTTGACTGGGAGGGTTGGTGTAGTTTCGTACCCATGGTGAGTAAATGTTGTTTTATGCCGTGACCAGCAATATTCCAGTTATATGACGCTCGGCCCTGTGTACATAATCGAGTGGCAAATCTTATGAGCAATGTCCGATGACGTAAGGGTCTTATCTTACGCAACGAAACTACTCACTTACTCACTCACTCACTCTCTCTTTAATTAGGTCCATAACTCTCGAACTCACTCAGGGGAGTAAAATTTCATGGGAACTTTCGTTTATAAAATCAGAAGAATCAAAGAGTCAAGCTACGCCGAAAGTATGAGTAATGTCATATTGTTCTCTAAAGCACCCCTCCAGTTAACCAGTGTTATGACGAGCGCCGTATGACTGGAGATAACTCTTGTTTAATGCCCCTTATTCGTTATCAAACACTCGTTGGAGACCAGTGTGGATCTTTAGGAGGTATTTTATGAGCGCTTTGCGATATCGGCCACCGTGACACTGTTGATAGGTACATGTGGGCATACTTCACGCTTTCCTTGAAGCAGTAACTTAGAGGAAAGTCATTTTTCTCTATCGGTGGAGCAGTATTCCAGCAGCCCCAGCCTTTGGTGTCTACATTTCACAACTTTTGAGGTACAATCGAGCTCGCTCATCCTAACAGGATTTCAAAGAGCGTTATAGTACTCTTACTCAAAAGTTGTTTGATCAAGGTTACAATATTTGAGGCCTCAGTGAGGTGAGGTGAAATGGGCTTTAAGGTCGCATCCAAGATTATTGCACTTATATAGCGACGTGCATGTACGTGTGTGTGTTTGTGTGGCAGCTTGTACTAGTCCGGACTGATGCCGATTTATAATCCTAGCTCACTGAGATGCCATGCCGCAGTTTAACATGAATACCCCACTCAGACACAGTATACTGACTCCGCGCCGACCAGTCCTTGTTTTAGCCCCTTAACGCCGAGCGCCAGACAGGGTAACAACCATCTTTTATTGTATTTTGGTATGACGCGGCCGGGGATCGAACCCCGGACCTTCCGCTCTCCGGGCGGACGCTCTACCACTACCACTTCTATATCTTAAAATTTCAGCTTAGTTTCTTGAAATTTCAAGTTAGCATCTTGAAATTTCAACTGAGCATCTTGAAATTTCAACTTAGTATCCTGAAATGTCAACATAACATGTTGAATTCAAGAAAAAAATACAAATACAAATGGCCCTAAAAGGCGTTCGTAGAATTCAGCTTTCAGCAGAGATTATTGAAAGGTTTTGTCATGTTTATTCATCATATTGATGAGATATACAATGTATTCTTTCGAGATTTCCTTTCGATTCGGTGGTCGAAGAATTAAATTGCTGTTACGCACCTGGTGTCAGTTTCAGTGATCCATTCATGTAATTGGCACCACTATTTACCGTTATACGCCCACTGGTATCTGTTTTGGCAGATACAGGAGAATCGTTATCCGGTGGCGTTGGCGTTTTCTATCTTCCAGCGGTTAAATTGCGTCTTTTCAGGAACTACTCTACGTTTGAATATATATGTTGGAAATAGAGCTTCGAGATGCATGCTTCCAAAATGTACTCTGAATTAAAATCTAATCACCTCAAACCTTAAAACAACGTTGTTTTGATCATCTTCCCGAGTCAAGGGAGTTAACAAACTACAAAAGTCCAGTTTCCACCTTTGACGATTTGGGCTGGACCTTCTAGGCTCGATCATAGCACCACCAGTGGCTATTACGAATTATGTCCCTTCCATGTCCGTCCTCTTGACCAATAAGATTCCATCGCTCACATCGCTTGCATTTGCTTGAAAGAAAATGGCGGCGCCCAGTGAAGACGATCTGATCGATAATCAAGATCAATATTGTAATAAAACGGGTCTTACCCCGCGAAGTGCATCAGATCACTTGAGCACCTTGATTTAAACATGAAAAGATTTGGAAAATATCTGTCGACGCCCAGTTGAAGGTACGCATGCTTTGAAAATCCTGCAGTCGACGTACATCTGCACGCTGAAACCCATATTGTTTACCAACCGAATGTCTAGTTCGTTACGCGATTTTGATCTATGCATAGACTCTTTGGTCAAGCTAAACTGTTGCTCCATAATTCCAGCCTTGTTCAGCGAGGGTGGAAACTGGACTTTTATAGTCAGTTAACTCCCTTGCCTCGGGGAGAAGTGTTTTGATAGATAAAAGCAATAAAATCCTTTCCTTAATCCTTGAAAAGGGGGTTTATTAAATATAGTCTCTCGGGTCTGTAAGAAAGAGAAGTACCATACTCACTCACTCACAAAGGTTAATAAAGATAATAATAGTCCATATATAAAGCGTTGTAATCCAAGCATAAACATGCGCAAAGCGCACATGCAGGTTTGGATGAGCTATCCAGTGTGCTTCATCTTCAGCTGTGATCTGAAGGATTGTCGTGAGGAAGAGGCGGCACAGGTGGCCTAGTCGTCAGAGTTGCGTCCCTTGGCTACACCAAAAACCTATGATTGTGGGTTCGAACGTAGAAAGTCGGCTGTGCGTTTTGACAAATCACATTATACACACTGTGTGTGTTGAACAGTCGCGTAATATTGTAACTTTTAAAACTGTTTCAGTTAAGTTTGGTTTGGTCGAGTCTGAACCAGAGAATCCAGTGAGTGACGTAATGAGCATTGATCCATTCATTTTAGATACGATGACATGATATCAAGCAAGTCACAGAGCGTGATCACTAGTCATTTACTCGCCTCTCACAACAGATAAAGGTTGCTGGGGGCGTATTTACTCGCCTCTTACGACAGATATAGGGTGCAGGGAGCGTATTTAGTCACCGCTTTCGACACATATAGGTTGCTGGGGACGTATTTAGTATCCTTTTACGACACATATAGGTTTCGTGGCACGTATTTACTCGCCTCTTATAACACATACAGGTTGATGAAGACGTATTTATTCGCCATTGCGACACGTATTGGTTGCTGGGGAAGTGTATATTCGCTTCTTACGACACATATTGCTTTGCTGGGGACGTATTTATTCACCTCTCACAACAGATATAAGTTGCTGGAGGCGTATTTACTCACCTCATACGACACATATTGGTTGCTGGGGACGTATTTAATCACCTCATCCGACATATATTGGTTTGCTGGGGGCGTACTGAGTCGTCTCTTTCGAGGTATGTAGATGCTGGAGACGTATCTATTAGCCTCTTACGACACATATAATTTGCTGATGACGTATTTACTCAGCTCATGCGACACATATTGGTTTGCTTTGCTGGGGACGTATTTATTCACCTCTCACAACAGATATAAGTTGCTGGAGGCGTATTTACTCACCTCATACGACACATATTGGTTGCTGGGGACGTATTTAATCACCTCATCCGACATATATTGGTTTGCTGGGGGCGTACTGAGTCGTCTCTTTCGAGGTATGTAGATGCTGGAGGCGTATCTACTCGCCTCTTACAACACATATTAGTTTGCTGGGGACGTATTCAGTCGCCTCTTACAACACATATCGGTTTGCTGGGGGCGTATTGAGTCGCCTCTAACGAGGTATATAGATACTGGAGACGTATCTAATCGCCCCTTACGACACATTTTGGTTACTGACGTATTTACTCACCTCAGACGATGCATATTGGTTTGCTTGGTATGTATTTACTCACCTCATACGACAAATTGGTTTGCTGGGGGCGTATTGAGTCGCCACTTGCGAAACATATAGGTTGCTGGGGACGTATTTACTCACTTCATACGAGACATATTAGTTTGGCGTTGGCGTATTGAGTCGCCTCTCAAGACAGATAGTGGTTCCTAGAGGCATGTTTACTCACCTCATACGACACATATTGGTTTGCTGGGGACGTATTTACTCACCTCAACCGACACATATTGGTTTGCTGAGGGCATATTGAGTCGCCTCTCACGACACGCTGGGGGCGTAATGAGTAGTCTCTTACGAGATATGTAGATGCGGGAGACGTATCTATTAGCCTCTTACCACACATATAATTAGCTGAGGACGTATTTACTCACCTCATGCGACACATATTGGTTTGCTGGGGGTGTATTTAGTCGCCTCTCACGACCGATATGGGCGTTGGAGGCGTGTTTACTCACCTCATACGACACATATTAGTTTGCTCAGGGTGTATTCAGTCGCCTCTCACGACACATATTAGTTGGCTTGGGACGTATTTAGTCGCCTCTTATGAGGTATGTAGTTGCTGGAGACGAATCCCTTCGCCTCTTGCAACAAAGATTGGTTTGCTGGGAGCGTGCAGAGTCATCTCTCATGACACATATTGGTTTGCTGGGGATGTATTTACACACCTCATGCGACACATATTGGTTTGCTGGGGGTGTATTAAGTCGCCTCTCTAATGAGGTATGTAGTTGCTGGCGGCGTATCTACTCGCCTCTTGCAACACATATTGGTTTGCTGGGGGCGCACTGAGTCAACTCTCACGACACATATTGGTTTGTGGGGCGTATTGAGTCACCTCTCACGACACATATTGGTTTTCTTGGGACGTATGTACTGACCTCTCACGACAAATATAGGTTTGCTGGGGATGTATTGAATCGCCTCTCGCGACACGCTGAGGGCGTATTGAGTCGTCTCTTACGAGATATGTAGATGCTGGAGACGTATCTATTAGCCTCTTACGACACATATAATTTGCTGAGGACGTATTTACTCACCTCATGAGACACATATTGGTATGCTGGGGTGTATTGAGTCGCCTTTTGCGAAACATATAGGTTGCTGGTGACGTATTTTCTCACCTCATACGAGACATGTTAGTTTCCTGAGGGCGTATTGAGCCGCCTCTCACGACAGATATTGGTTTGCTGGGGGTGTATTTAGTCGCTTCTCACAACAGATATGGTCGTTGGAGGCGTGTTTACTCACCTCTTACGACACATATTGGTTTGCTCGGGGTGTATTCAATCACCTCTCACGACACATATTCGTTTGCTGGGGGCGTATTGAGTCGCCTCTTACGACACTCTGGGGGCGTATTGAGTCGTCTCTTACGAGATATGTAGATGCTGGAGACGTATTTATTTGCCTCTTACGACACATATAATTAGCTGAGGACGTATTTACTCACCTCATGAGACACATATTGGTTTGCTGGGGTGTACTGAGTCGCCTTTTGCGAAACATATAGGTTGCTGGTGACGTATTTTCTCACCTCATACGAGACATATTGGTTTGCTTGGGGCGTATTGAGTCGCCTCACACGACAGATATTGGTTTGCTGGGGGTGTATTTAGTCGCCTCTAACTACAGATATGGTCGTTGGAGGCGTGTTTACTCACCTCTTACGACACATATTGGTTTGCTCGGGGTGTATTCAGTCGCTTCTAACAAGGTATGTAGATACTGGAGACGTATCTAATCGCCTCTTACGACACATCTTGGTTGTCGAGGACGTATTTACTCACCTCAGACGAAACATATTGGTTTGCTGGGAGCGTATTTACTCACCTCATACGAGACATATTGGTTTGCTTGGGGACATATTGAGTCGCCTCTCACGACAGATATTGGTTTGCTCGGGGTGTATTTAGTCGCCTCTCACGACAGATATGGTCGTTGGAGGCGTGTTTACTCACCTCATACGACACATATTGGATTGCTCATGGTGTATTCAGTCGCCTCTCAAGACACATATTAGTTGGCTGGGGACGTATTTAGTCGCCTCTTATGAGGTATGTAGTAGAAGACGAATCCCTTCGCCTCTTGCGACACAGATTGGTTTGCTGGGGACATATTCATTCGCCGCTCACGACACATATTGGTTTGCTGGGGGCGTATTTATTCACCTCATACTACACATATTGGTTTGCTGGGGACATATTGAGTCGCCTCTCACGACAGATATAGGTTGCTGGAGGTGTGTTTACTCACCTCATCCGACACATTGGTTTGCTGGGGGCGTATTGAGTCGCCGCTCAAGACACATATTTGTTTGTGGGGGCGTATTTAGTCGCCTCTTACGAGCTATGTAGTTGCTGGAGACGAATCTACTCGCCCCTTGCGACACATATAGGTTGCTTGGGACGTATTTACTATTCTCATGCGACACATATTGGTTTGCTGGTGGCATATTGAGTCGCCTCTCACGACACATATTGGTTTTCTTGGGACGTATGTACTGACCTCTCACGACACATATTGGTTTGCTGGGGGCGTATTGAGTCACCTCTTATGAGGTATGTAGATGCTGGAGGCGTATCTACTCGCCTCTCACAACACATTTTGGTTTGCTGGGGACGTATTCACTCGCCTCTTACAACACATATCGGTTTTTATGGGGGCGTATTCAGTAGCCTCTAACGAGGTATGTAGATGCTGGAGACGTATCTAATCGCCTCTGACGACACATTTTGGTTGCTGACGTATTTACTCACCTCAACCGACACATATTGGTTTGCTGAGGGCGTATTGAGTCGCCTCTCACGACACGCTGGGGGCGTAATGAGTAGTCTCTTACGAGATATGTAGATGCTGGAGACGTATCTGTTAGCCTCTTACGACACATATAATTAGCTGAGGACGTATTTACTCACCTCATGTGACACATATTGGTTTGCTGGGGGTGTATTGAGTCGGCTCTCACGACAGATATTGGTTTGCTGGGGGTGTATTTAGTCGCCTCTCACGACAGATATGGTCGTTGGAGGTGTGTTTACTCACCTCATACGACACATATTAGTTTGCTCAGGGTGTATTCAGTCGCCTCTCACGACACATATTAGTTGGCTTGGGACGTATTTAGTCGCCTCTTATGAGGTATGTAGTTGCTGGAGACGAATCCCTTCGCCTCTTGCAACAAAGATTGGTTTGCTGGGAGCGTGCAGAGTCATCTCTCATGACACATATTGGTTTGCTGGGGATGTATTTACTCACCTCATGCAACACATATTGGTTTGCTGGGGGTGTATTAAGTCGCCTCTCTAATGAGGTATGTAGGTGCTGGCGGCGTATCTACTCGCCTCTTGCAACACATATTGGTTTGCTGGGGGCGCACTGAGTCAACTCTCACGACACATATTGCTTTGTGGGGCGAATTGAGTCGCCTCTTACGAGGTATGTAGTTGCTGGAGACGAATCTACTCGCCCCTTGCGACACATATAGGTTACTTGGGACGTATTTACTCTTCTCATGCGACACATATTGGTTTGCTGGTGGCATATTGAGTCGCCTCTCACGACACATATTGGTTTTCTTGGGACGTATGTTCTGACCTCTCACGACACATATTGGTTTGCTGGGGGCGTATTGAGTTACCTCTTATGAGGTATGTAGATGCTGGAGGCGTATCTACTCGCCTCTCACAACACATTTTGGTTTGCTGGGGACGTATTCACTCGCCTCTTACAACACATATCGGTTTTCTGGGGGCGTATTCAGTAGCCTCTAACGAGGTATGTAGATGCTGGAGACGTATCTAATCGCCTCTTACGACACATCTTGGTTTGCTGGAGACGTGTTCAGTCGCCTCTCACGACAGATATAGGTTGCTGGAGGCGTGTTTAGTCACCTCATACGACACATATTGGTTGCTTGGGACGTATTTATTCACCTCATCCGACACATATTGGTTTGCTGGGCGCGTATTGAGTCGCCTCTCACGACACGCTGGGGCTGTATTGAGTCGTCCCTTATGAGATATGTAGATGCTGGAGACGTATCTATTCGCCTCTTACGACACAGTCATATACTTTGCTGAGGACGTATTTACTCTCCTCATGCGACACATATTGGTTTGCTGGGGGCGTATTGAGTCGCTTTTTGCGAAACATATAGGTTGCTGGTGACGTATTTTCTAACTTCATACGAGACATATTGGTTTGCTTGGGTCGTATTGAGGCGCCTCTCACGACAGATATTGGTTTGTTGGGGGTGTATTTAGTCGCCTCTCACTACAGATATGGTCGTTGGAGGCGTGTTTACTCACCTCATACGACACATATTGGTTTGCTCAGGGTGTATTCAGTCGCCTCTCACGACACATATTAGTTTGCTGGGGACGTATCCCTTCGCCTCTTGCGACACAGATTGGTTTGCTGGGGGCTTGCAGTGTCACCTCTCATGACACATATTGGTTTGCTGGGGATGTATTTACTCACATCATGCGACACATATTGGTTTGCTTGGGACGTATTTAGTCGCCTCTTACAACACATATTGGTTTGCTGGGGACGTATTGAGTCGCCTCTCACGACACGCTTGGGGCGTATAGAGTCGTCTCTTACGAGGTATGTAGATGCTGGAGACGTATCTTTTAGCCTCTTACGACACATATAATTTGCTGAAGACGTATTTACTCATCTCAGACGACACATATTGGTTTGCTGGGGATGTATTTACTCACCTCATACGACAAATTGGTTTGCTCGGGGCGTACTGAGTCGCCTCTCACGACACATATTGGTTTGCTGGGGACATATTCAGTCGCCTCTCACGACACATATTGGTTTGCTGGGGACGTTTTCAGTCGCCTCTAACGAGGTATGTAGTTGCTGGAGACGAATCTATTCGCCCCTTGCGACACATATAGGTTGATGGGGACGTATTTACTCTTCTCATGCAACACTTATTGGTTTGCTTGGGTCGTATTGAGTCGCCTCTCACGACACATATTGGTTTTCTTGGGACGTATGTATTGACCTCTCACGAGACATATCGGTTTGCTGGGGGCGTATTCAGTCGCTTCTTATGAGGTATGTAGATGCTGGAGGCGTATCTACTCGCCTCTTACAACACATATTGGTTTGCTAGGGGCGTTTTCAGTCGCCTCTAACGAGGTATGTAGATGCTGGAGACGTATCTAATCGCCTCTTACGACACATTTTGGTTGCTGACGTATTTACTCACCTCAGACGATGCATATTGGTTTGCTTGGTATGTATTTACTCACCTCATACTACATATTGCTTTGCTGGGGACGTATTGAGTCGCCACTTGCGAAACATATAGGTTGCTGGGGATGTATTTACTCACTTCATACGAGACATATTAGTTTGGTGATGGCGTATTAAGTCGCCTCTCAAGACAGATAGTGGTTGCTAGAGGCGTGTTTACTCACCTCATACGACACATATTGGTTTGCTGGGGACGTATTCAGTCGCCTCTCACGACAGATATAGGTTGCTGGAGGCGTGTTTACTCACCTCATACGACACATATTGCTTGCTGGGGACGTATTTACTCACCTCATCCGACACATATTGGTTTGCTGGGGTGTATTCAGTCGTCTCTAACGACACGCTGGGGGCGTATTGAGTGGTCTTTTACGAGGTATGTAGATGCTGGAGACGTATCTTTTAGCCTCTTACGACACATATAATTTGCTGAGGACGTATTTACTCATCTCAGACGACACATATTGGTTTGCCGGAGATGTATTTACTCACCTCAACCGACACATATTGGTTTGCTGGGGATGTATTGAGTCGCCTCTCACGACACGCTGGGGGCGTATTAAGTCGTCTCTTACGAGATATGTAGATGCTGGAGACGTATCTATTAGCCTCTTACGACACATAAAATTAGCTGAGGACGTATTTACTCACCTCATGAGACACATATTGGTTTGCTGGGGTGTATTGAGTCGCCTTTTGCGAAACATATAGGTTGCTGGTGACGTATTTTCTCACCTCATACGAGACATATTAGTTTCCTGAGGGCGTATTGAGTCGCTTCTCACGACAGATATTGGTTTGCTGGGGGTGTATTTAGTCGCTTCTCACAACAGATATGGTCGTTGGAGGCGTGTTTACTCACCTCTTACGACACATATTGGTTTGCTCGGGGTGTATTCAGTCACCTCTCACGACACATATTCGTTTGCTGGGGCGTATTGAGTCGCCTCTTACGACACGCTGGGGGCGTATTGAGTCGTCTCTTATGAGATATGTAGATGCTGGAGACGTATCTATTTGCCTCTTACGACACATATAATTAGCTGAGGACGTATTTACTGACCTCATGAGACACATATTGGTTTGCTGGGGCTGTATTGTCGCCTCTTACGACACATATTGGTTTGCTGGATACGTATTTAGTCGCCTCTCACGACAGAGGTTGCTGGAGGCGTGTTTACTCATCTCATACGACACATATTGGTTGCTTAGGGCCTACTGAGTCGCCATTCAGGACACATTTTGGTTTGCTGGGGACATATTTAGTTGCCGCTTATTGCACATATTTGTTTGCTGAGGGCATATTGAGTCGCCTCTCACGACAGATAGGGGTTGCTAGAGGTATGTTTGCTCACCTCATACAACAAATATTGGTTGCTGGGGGAGTACTGAGTCGCCTCTCAAGACACATATTGGTTTGCTGGGGACGTATTCAGTCGCTTCTCACGACAGATATAGGTTGCTGGAGGCGTGTTTACTCACCTCATACGACACATATTGGTTTGCTCGGGGTGTATTCAGTCACCTCTCACGACACATATTAGTTGGCTGGGGACGTATTTAGTCGCCTCTTATGAGGTATGTAGTAGTAGACGAATCCCTTCGCCTCTTGCGACACAGATTGGTTTGCTGGTGGCGTGCAGAGTCACCTCTCATGACACATATTGGTTTGCTGGGGATGTATTTACTCACCTCATGCGACACATATTGGTTTGCTGGGGTGTATTGAGTCGCCTCTCACGGCACATATTGGTTTGCTTGGGACGTATTTTGTCGCCTCTTACGAGGTATGCAGATGCTTGAGACGTATCTATTTGCCTCTTACGACACATATAATTAGCTGAGGACGTATTTACTCATCTCAGACGACACATATTGGTTTGCTTGGGATGTATTTACTCACCTCATACGACAAATTGGTTTGCCTGGGGCGTATTGAGTCGCCTCTCACGACACATTTTGGTTTGCTTGGGACGTATTCAGTCGCCGCTCACGACACATATTGGTTTGCTGGGGGCGTATTTACTCACCTCATACTACACATATTGGTTTGCTGGGGACATATTGTCGCCTCTCACGACAGATATAGGTTGCTGGAGGTGTGTTTACTCACCTCATCCGACACATTGGTTTGCTGGGGGCGTATTTAGTCGCATCTAACGAGATATGTAGATACTGGAGATGTATTTACTCACCTCTTGCAACACATATTGGTTAACTGGGGGCGTATTGAGTCGCCTCTCACGACACATATTGTTTTGCTGCGGACGTATTTTCAGTCGCCTCTAACGAGGTATGTAGATACTGGAGACATATCTAATCGCCTCTTACGATACAACTTGGTTGCCGAGGACGTATTTACTCACCTGAGACGAAACATAATGGTTTGCTTGGTATGTATTTACTCACCTCATACGACATATTGATTTGCTGGGGGCGTATTGAGTCGCCTCTCACGACAGATATAGGTTGCTGGGGGCGTATTTACTCACCTCATACGACACATATTGGCTTGCTTGGGACGTATTTACTCACCTCATCCGACACATTGGTTTGCTGGGGGCGTATTGAATCGCCTCTCACGACACGCTGGGGGCGTATTGAGTCGCCTCTTACCGGGTATGTAGATGCTGGAGACGTATCTATTAGCTTCTTAGGACACATATAATTTGCTGGGGACGTATTTACTCATCTCAGACGACACATATTGGTTTGCTTGGGATGTATTTACTTACCTTATACGACATATCGGTTTGCTGGGGGCGTATTGAGTCGCCTTATGAGGTATGTAGATGCTGGAGGCGTATCTACTCGCCCCTTGCGACACAAATAGGTTACTGGGGACGTATTTAGTCGCTTCTAACGACACATATTTGTTCTTGGGGACGTATTTACTCACCTCATACGACACATATTGGTTTGCTCGGGCTGTATTGTCGCCTCTTACGACACATATTGGTTTGCTGGATATGTATTTAGTCGCCTCTCACGACAGAGGTTGCTGGAGGCGTGTTTACTCACCTCATACGACACATATTGGTTGCTTAGGGCCTACTGTCGCCATTCAGGACACATATTGGTTTGCTGGGGACGTATTTAGTTGCCGCTTATTGCACATATTTGATTGCTGGGGCGTATTTAGTCGCCTCTTACGAGGTATGTAGTTGGTGGAGCCGTGTGTACTTGCCTCTTGCAACACATATTGGTTAACTTGGGGCGTAATGAGTCAACTCTCATGTCACATGTTTGTTTGCTTGATGTATTTACTCACCTCAAACGACACATATCGGTTTGCTGGGGGTGTATTGAGTCGTCTCTCTTATGAGGTATGTAGTTGCTGGAGGCGTATCTACTCGCCTCTTGCGACACATATTGGTTTGCTGGGGGCGTACTGAGTCACCTCTCACGACACATATTGCTTTGTGGGGGCGTATTGAGTCGCCTCTTACGAGGTATGTAGTTGCTGGAGACGAATCTACTCGCCCCTTGCGACACATATAGGTTGCTTGGGACGTATTTACTCTTCTTATGCGACACATATTGGTTTGCTGGGGGCGTATTGAGTCGCCTCTCACGACACATATTGGTTTTCTTGGGACGTATGTACTGACCTCTCACGACACATATTGGTTTGCTGGGGGCGTATTGTGTCGCCTCTTATGAGGTATGTAGTTGCTGGAGACGAATCTACTCGCCTCTTGCGCCACATATGGGTTGCTGGGGACATATTTACTCACCTCATACGACATCCTCACCTCATACTACACATATACGTTTGCTGGGGGCGTACTGAGTCGCCTCTTGCGACATATATAGTGGACGTATTTACTCTCCTCATACGACACATATAGGTTGCTGGGGACGTATTTACTCACCTCATAGGACACAGATTGCTTTGTTTGGGACTTATTTTGTCGCTTCTCACGACAGACATATGTTGCTGGAGGCGTATTTAATCGCTTCTTACAAGACAAGACAAGGGAATCTGACCAAGAAGTTGAACGTCAGCTTGAGATATAGCGATTATCTGATAGCGTTAAATACTGGTCATAAAGCCACTTCCAAAACGTGTTGCACTTAGAGAATCTCATCCGAGTGTCTTTTGATATCAAATATATCAACACGAGTTGATAAAAGTGGAAAAATTCCGAGGCTTGCATGTCCCACTTAATTGTATGGTGGCCGAGAGGGGACATCGCTTTTTCGCCTTCAATTATGGCAGAGAGAAAGCAAGAAAGCGATAACACGAGACAAAAAGCGATAGCAAGAGAAGCTGTCTCGCCTCGTGTTATCGTTTAATCGTAGTCATAATTGAAGTCGGAAAACGATGCCCCCTCTGGGCCACCATATGATTATGAGTCACGATCACGATTACCTCCGTCGGTGGTGGCTTTGTCGGTTCAATATGTGAATTTTACGTTCGCTTCAATGATTTGCGAACGAAAGAGATTTTATGGATGAAATGAATTATACAACCAATAATAGTGAAATTCTCTACCCGTGATAAATAACACAATTAATCTCTTTTGTATGTCGGAACAGGTAACTAGACATCTAGTGAGATACTTTCTGGTGCAACCGTCAGTGGTGTCACGTGATCTGAACTTTGATCTCTCGAAGGGGTCTGTGTTAACTATGTTTGCGATATTCACCAAGACATAACGCTTTCTTTATTCCGCGAATATTTTGATAGATAGGGAGCCTCTACAGTTTCTGATTAGGTCAAACACTTTTTTAGCAGTCTTCTCACACGAGGTCCGTCTAATTAATCTTTCTCACTCACTCATCACTTAAGACCCGTGAAGACCCTGGTTAGAACTGGTCTTCAGTCGTAAGAGGCGACAAACGGGATCGGGTGGTCAGGCTCGCTGTTTTGATTGAAGCATGTCATCGTATCCCAATAGCGTAGATCAATGCTCATGATGTCAATCACTGGATTGTCTGGTTCATGCTCAATTATATACAGGCCGCCATATGGCTGGAATATTGCCATATGGCTTTAAACTACAAACAAACAACATCGCTAACGCCCCTTATCAAACTGTCAGTATCTATTTCAATATGGTATGTTTATAACAATGCCTTGACTTTGCCTGGGTACAAAGTCGGGGAAACCAGTCCAGTCTTAACATAAACCGAGTCATACTGTCCTTCCGTGCTCAGCTTTGATAGTAACGTAGTTACATAAATGTAACAGCTGAAACAGAGGCGTTGTCACCCTTCTTGATGACAATGAATATAAAATTAGCCGTTAAAATGATTTCTTAAAGTTGAATCCCGTGTTGGAAACAACACACTACTTTCAACACCTGAACAAGGGAATTGCAATCCGTGTTGGAAACAACACACTATTTTGATGACTGACTGTAGGTAACCACACTCTATTTTGAATGGATGAACTAGGGAAGTTGTCACCCGTGTTGGTAACGACGCACTATTTTGAATGACTGAACCAGGGAAGTTGTCTCACGTGTGGGCAGCCACGCACTATATATATAGACATGCAACGGACAATAAGTTATCCCCTATTGTTAGCCACTTAACCACGGCTGACTACACCTGTACCCTATAACAATAGGTGAGGGCACAGTGAGGTGTTCCCGACAAAATTCATAAAAAAATCCAAAGCAGTAGCAGATAAACTGGGCAGCGGCCCGATCATCACGATCGTTGAAATTGCGCAGCGCGTCAAACACAGGGAACCCGTTTAAATCCCAGTAAGGGGAGTCCCCTCAGTGGCGGAATATTTCGTTTGTACGACTATTTCGAGTGTCGTATTTTATCGCCTGTTTTATGCTATATCCTTTTTTCAAATATATATTTTGGTTTTGCATTTATGATGAAGTATGCCCTGAAGTATTAAAACCTGCAAAGTTACTTTGTTTACTTTACCTGTCCCTTAAGTTAAATTTCTTGGCTAGTTTACCTTGTTTATGACTTTGCCTATCCGAGCAGAAATTCCGATTCCTTTGCAGGAAGAAAGGGGAGATCATTTGGTGTCCATGGGGGTGCCTACTTCTTGCCCAAATGTCTTATCCCCAAATTTTACATAGATGTTATCAAGAAGGAAGTCCAAAAATTCACATAGCGTTTTCTCAGTAAACCTCAGATGACATTTTCATTCATATTTGCAAATTGCCCCGAACCTCTGAAGATAGATACGCAACTATACGTATGGTCACCACGATTACTGAGTCAACAGATCCCAAATGGATCAAGGAATGGAGTTTTTTCTTTAGTTTGTTGCGTGGGATAGCGTAGTACGAAGTTGATTGTACTTGGTTCTTTTCTAATGTTGCAAAATGTCAAGCACACCCTTGTAGTGTTTGAGAGTGGTATTAATTCCATTTGTCTCAAATACTTACTGTGATAGTACCGATGCATGGGTTAGGCAGATGTTTCTTCAGTTAACATTTAAATAATGTGTATATTAAAACATATGTACCAGTACATTTTAAAAAGATGAGTCAGAATGTATATTTAACTAATAGTGTACATTAAGTCGCACAATTTTCCACTAGGCTTCTGACATGATCACGAGATGGGTCAATGTCATATCATTCTGATTTGATACGGGAAACTCCATGGGAAATATCTCTGGACAGTCAAGACAGGTGTTGTCTTGATTGGTTTTTGATTGTCTATAAAAAAAGACAGACAGACTCGATCCTTATCAGGACAGCTGTACGGAAGTAAGTCTCTTGTAACTCTGGTAACTCATACCCTAACTGGAGGTCTTGCTGTCGTTGATTTGAAGACGGGAAGTAAAAAAGCATAATAATGCTCCGTTTGTTATGTGAACAATTGACTTGCCTTTGCATGCGGTTGTGACGGGTACCATCGGTGGTATCATTACTATTTGATAGTGATTCATAAACACATGCTCACGATATGAACATTAGGATGTTGACGACAGATTGAGACACCATTACTAACAGACATGTTTAGGACATGCTTACCCTTTTCGCGAACACCTGATGCCATCACTAAAGCTCAGTGATCAATTCATATAATTTTCACCGCTATTTCTATATCAGTTGTTACCGAGACGGGTGACAGCGCCTCTGTGTCTGCTGTTCAAACGTTTCTGTACACTTTACAATCAAAGCTGTGTCAGCACCTTACTGAAGAACGATAGTATCAAAAGAGGAAACAATAGGAGTGGGACACAGGGGCAACATCATCCTTAATTCCAAAATGAACTTGGGCTATTTAAAACTAAAAACCATCACCCATCACGACTATGTCAGTGTATCCTTGACAAGGACCATATACCGTTATCTTTAGGTATTTAAATTTAGACTCATGATTAGAGAGTGACACTGTGCTGATCACAGGACATGGTCTGCTCTGCTCAAGGACATGGACATGGTCATGTGCTGACATGGAAACTCCGAATGAATGTCACACGATTGTCTCAACTTATATCAACGTACTTTTGGATCAAACATAAGATATTCAAAGCGTTAACGTCAGAGAATAATCAGTCCAGATCAGAATCAAGATGTGTTATTGTGCTAAAGGCCTTCAGCAATATACAAAACAAGAGAACAAAGAAATAATATCCTTGAGTACGACACCGTATAGAGATACAATAGATCTGTGCAGATAATGTTACAAAGTTGGTGTAAAAAAGTATTTAGCGTCATGATACCAAAGAAATCTTTCGCTGACAATTGTTTGGTGAACAAATAGTGCTGGTCTAAGAATTGTTTTTCCATTCTTAAAATTCAACAGAGATTTACATGAATACAAATTTGATAAACGCCGGTATTTTTATGGGATATATGATTCCCTTAAATCAGTATAAACAGTACAAAAAAGCAGAAAATGACATTCATCATCAATACAAGTTTGACAGAAGACACATTCTCATTGGTTTCCAACCGTCTCCATGGTCTTGTGGTAGAGCGTCCGCCCGGAGAGCGGAAAGTCCAGGGTTCGATCCCGGGCCGCGTCATACTAAAAGACGTTTAAAGATGGTACTTGTTGTTACCCTGTCTGGCGCTCGGCATTAGGGGGCTAAAACAAGGACTGGTCGGCTCGGAGCCAGTATACTGTGTCTAAGTGGGGTATTCCTGTTAAACTGCGGCATGGTATCTCAGTGAGCTAGCACTATAAATCGGCATCAGTCCGGACTAGTACAAGCAGCCACACACACGTGCATGCACGTCGCTATATTAGTGCAATACTCTTGGACGCGACGTTAAACCCAATTTCACCTCATCTCATTGGTTTCCGTAATAATAATAATAATGTTAACCTTTATTTCAGATACTCCTAATATGTAATTCCTGCTAAAACATATCTAGTGACTTTCTATGAAATAAGTTTAAAAATCATGTTTATTATCGATACTTTGATATAACCACACATAACCGAAACCGTGATAAAATAGCACATAACGAATATTTTAAGCCCATGTTGTGTACCCAAGATTGTCTAGATTAAGAAACGTGTTCGATGCATTTTTAGGCAGGCAGGCTTCGTGCATTTCTAACACTTTATACCAGTATGTTAAGCAGCAAATACATGCATTAATATACATCGGATATCTTCCACATTCGCCATAAACCATTGTCAGGGAGCTTTGGTCGTGGGATCAAGGTGTCATTAGACAAGAATAATGTTATGATGCAATAAAACGTGGTAAAAGTTTTATTATTATCACTAATTGTATCAATAGACGACAATGTAAAGGATGAAAACCCAATTTACACTGCCAATGATCATTGATTAATTAAACCAGAGTAAATGTACCAGCTGATTAGCTGAGCAATCGTATAACAGTAATAACAAAATAGAGTAGCTCAATCAACACTTTGACAAGATAATTGGCAAGATGCATAGACAGCCAATTAAGTCGGCTGCGACCAATTAACAACTTGAAGTTAGTTAACTCAGCACTCTAAAGAGTGAATACACTCAACAGGGTTTGATAGGGAGAAATAAACACTGAGGGCATATACCTAAAGCAAGTCCATTGGACAATAAAACAGACGAAAAACGCCTGAATAGCAAACTAGTTTTATAGACTAAAGTCTCAGGCACTTGCAAATACAAGACTTCTCCAAAATACAAGGTACTTGACCTACGGAGTATCTAGACTCACAATCATTAAGAAAGGCACTTGTCAAAAGAGTGACTTGACTCCCAATCGTAAATACGTACTTGACCTAAAATAGGCGATCACAGAAACGTTGGTTATCTACGGCTTAATAGAAAAAAGGGGTACGAAATATGAAAGCCTAGCTAATACGTTTTACCCATACACCACCAGAGTTAGTCAGTGCCAGAGAGAAAACTGCTCCATTACCACTTACATGTACTTAGTGAAACCTGTGTTTCGACTGACCACAAAGTAGCAATACGATCCGTAAATAGCTGCTGCTGCTGCTGTTGTTGTTGTTGTTGTTGTTGTTGTTGTTGTTGTTGTTGTTGTTGTTCCTTTAAGTGTTTAAGAGGTTGTCATCTGCCTTAGCAATTTCGGCTGACCTGTCCCTCTTTGGGACTTATGTGTGTGAGTGGGGTACATATATCTGTAATATAATGTTGATAAAATTTCTATTTTCGTATAATGATAACATTTCATTTTATATCGTTGGCTGCTCTGTTTATGTACGTTCGAGTGGCTGTCCATCTCTCAGAAACAAAGTTTGTTCACTATTGAATCTTTTGGCTTTAGTAGATCTACGACAGATAGTTGATCTGACTACAATTTTTGTTTTAACCGAGCCCGGCTGGGGTATGGCCTTGACATTCCAGTAACAAGGGAGCAGTGAATTCAGGTTGATTGCAAGATGAGCATACCTTGTCATAGTGCTTTTTGTGACCGAGTCTGTGGCGTGAGATGGCTACTTCAACTTTCCTTTCATTTGAGTATGAGTATGGCATTTATTTAATCTTGGGTTGAATTGTGAGACACATGATTTCGCCAAGGGCGTTATATGAGATACGCGGACCTCGGAGAGAACAATCTCTCTGGGTCAGCCGGTGGAATCCAATAGACTGGTGAGCTAAACCACATGATTTCGCCAAGGGCGTTATATGAGATGCGCGGACCTCGGAGAGAACAATCTCTATGAGTGAGCCGAGGGAATTACATAGACCGGTGAGCTAAACAAATCGTGTTTTCTTACATAGAGGAAATCCTCCCCTGAACCAATATGGGAGATGTAGATACCAAAATAAAGCACTATCCAACTGCATCACTAAAGATATACAAGCAGATATGTACAATTATTGCGGCGGCAAAAATGACCACAAATACAAGAGAAATACATGTATCTACAAGAACTCGACAATCCAGTTACCGTGCGAAAATCAAAGTTACTAAACAGTTTCAATACATGAATAAGTTAGCAAGCATATGTGAGATAACATAAATCAAATCAATATATGATAAAACTATGCGATAAAACAGCTAAAGAATCAAATTTACGAGCCACCAATTCTCCAACAATGGACGCACAGACACCGGATTTTGACGACCGCCGGACTGTGCCGAACGGTGACGACGCCGGGCAACTAATGGAAAGGGAATCGGTACAGTCCCTAGACCGTGACTAGACTGGTTTTATTACCCTGTGACAATCATACAGTTCGGAGTTGATATTCCTGTCTTTAAAAACTTTTTACAATAAACGCATCTCCTTATTGATTCATCATTTTTTAGCGTATTTTGTAAAACCAGTTTTTGGACTTACCGATAGGTCCACCTCTCCTAAACACAACCGTATTTGTTTTATCCAGGTTTACTTTAAGTTTCCATTCATCTGTGGACTTTTCTGAGATATTTAGCTGGTTTTGAAGCCGCATCACAGTATATGATACAAGTATGACATAATCAGCAAACAATAGCATGAATAACTCGATCGCCGTGTTTCCGCTGTCTTACAGTGTCGTACGTTAATGCTTTAACGAAAAATGAGTGAGTGAGTGTGGTTTTACGCCGCTTTTAGCAATATTCCAGCAATATCACGGCGGGGGACACCAGAAATGGGCCTCACACATTGTACCCATGTCGGGAATCGAACCCGGTTCTTCGGCGTGACGAGCGAACTCTTTAACCACTAGGCTACCCGACCGCCCCTAACGAAAAATGAGAATAACATTGGACTTAACAAGCAGCCTTATTTCAAACCAAGAGGACGATGTCTGATAACTGACCAGCATATCGTACACATGTATATACTTTTTCACATTTGTACTTAGTGAGTATGCTTTTACGCCGCTTTGGAGCCCAGAAAATCCACCCTAGTTCGGCAAGGGTGGAAACTGAACTTTTAAAGTCAGTTACCTCCTTCGCTTCGGGAAGATGGCCGAAACAGAAGACAACATAGTGATGAAAGTGTTATGAATGGATCATTAAAAATATGTGATGACACCATGTGTTTGTGAAAAGGGTAAGCATAACCTGCTCTGCTAGTAGCACCTGTCACTTCAACAGTTTTCATTAAGAAAGTAAGTGCCAATGAGTAAGGAGATATGAAAACCCACGGTAACGGTCACAAAATGAGATAGCATCGCACATCATGTTGACAATAAAAGCGACAAAACCCTTTCAATATTCATAAGAAATCTCTGCCCCAAAGCGGAGTCGGTAGTACAACTTCCACTATATCATGAGCATGCGTCCTTCAATCACCATCAAATAGTGAAAACCAAGCAGCGTGAAATGTTTAGTAAATTACTAGGACATTTAAATAGAATGGTCATGCTCCTAAGTACCTGATAAGCAATTTCAAAATGTAAACACCATAAGGTGGAGTTGACGGTATACTGCTCGACACGAAGGGGAAATTCACGATTGGAGATAAGTAGTAAAGTAAACTACGTTTATAACGAACACGCTTATAACTTATTTTTTGCCCGGGCCATTTGCTGTATATATGCCGTACATATGCTTATAACGAACTACGGTTATAACGAAATAAAATCAGTGGCCCATTTTAGTTCGTTATAACCGTAGTTTACTGTATATGGGAAAATCACGATAATATCTTCGTTGAACTCCACATTTAGATAATGATATCAGCGCCACACATATATCGCATCGGGACCACGTTCTACCGTATGGAGCTGCCGTCCATGACTACACCACCGCAACGTCATACCCGAATGTGTTTCAGAAAACAGAAGTAAAATGAAAACCGTGTATATATGGCAGGGGGCAGTCATATTGGGTGTGCGGCCTGCGTCAGATGAAAGACAGTGATTATACGACGCACCAGGATGATTCCACTGACACAGGGGATCCATCGTCCCGTGGCAAAGGAGTTAACTGACTATGAACATCCAGTTTCCAATGGAGTCAGTTAACTCGTATGTCACGGGAAGATGCAGAGGGCCACACTGACGAGAATTGTGACAATTACTTGAAATTACTATTTTGATTATTTCTGGAATCTAAATCTGAAAAAATAAATGAAATTGACGTTGTTAATTATATATTCGCTCTTTTGATATAATTAACATGGAAGAACGTGGAGTAATGACTTAGACTTGGAATTATCGAACATGTATGGGATGAAATGAAACGTCGTTTACACCAACTTCCAAACCCCGTGACGTTGATCCAGATACGACAGACCTTAGTCCAGATCTGGAATGACATCCCACAAGAATACCCCCACCATCTTGTGTCGTCAATGAGGTTGTTGTCATGCTTGTGTCACTGCTTATAGTGGACATACCCGATACTGACTTGTGAACTGACAACCCAACCACTTTCAGCCTAGGATGACGTTTACCTTCCGATCCTAGATTGTCTAACTGGTATCTACATTATTGTCAAGTAGTTCATCAAAAATGTCACCAAAAGTTGAGATGACTTTGCATTATGGATCTCCTTTGGAGAGTATGATGAAAACCATGCTTCCAGATTCAGTCATTTGACAGACAAGTACAACATATTGTTAGTTATGGTGTCTTTCGTTGCCGTATACGGTGTCATATAAGGTTAGCAGAACAATATGTTCCTGCAGGCGTAATATGACACCACATGCGGTAGCTAAAGACTTCATTACGATTATATATCATATCAGGCTCATATGGGGTTAGAAGTTCTGCTCTCTGATTTGTCAATCTCACTTTGAGGCATACTAACCAT
This sequence comes from Haliotis cracherodii, assembly GCF_022045235.1. Classification (NCBI taxonomy): domain Eukaryota; kingdom Metazoa; phylum Mollusca; class Gastropoda; order Lepetellida; family Haliotidae; genus Haliotis; species Haliotis cracherodii. The sequence goes on along the minus strand of NW_027266308.1, from coordinate 10,202,380 downwards.
GTGTTTAGATCATTAATGTAAAACGTTCTTCAAGTTTAAACACAATGATGCAAGGGGAATGCGGCTATTTCATATTGTATGTAAGGACACAACTATCACTATGTTTTTAGGAAGATCGTCTACTAACTTTATATAAAAGCAACAAACCCATTTCAATAATCATAAGAAATTTCTGCTGAAAGCAGAGACTATTATACGATTCCGATGGTCCCTTAGGCATGTGTTCATGAATCACTATAAATCAGTGATGAGACCATGTGTTCAACCGGTGGCACCATCACAAACACATGCAAAGGCAAGTAAAGTTATCACCCGAACATATGATACATATCACAATTGGGAATTGTATCGGACGTCAATTTGGTCACTGATATGTCAAATGTGGAATTTGAATTCAAGATATGATATGCATAGATAATATAGTACGTAGCTTGGGTGTTTGTTATATTTTTCACCTCAAATCATGCTGCAAGAGGAGAATACATTCGATATCAGCTTTACATTTATTCATAGTTTTATAGTATTGGTGTAGTAGTTTACGAATATCTGAAAGTAGATATGTGATAAAGTTTAATAATACGATGTTTCATGCTGCAGAATATGATACAACAAATTTGGCTATTCTCTTTTCTGTGGGATTTGGCTATATAGTGGTCGCAACAATTTGTACATAAGACTTCAGATTTATCTCAGAATTTGTATTTCACGTGAAGGTAATATGATTTGCAATGCTAATAATGCCAAACTATATTTGTCAAACAATTATTTTGACCCGTAGATCTCTCTCTCTCTCTCTCTCTCTCTCTCTCTCTCTCTCTCTCTCTCTCTCTCTCTCTCTCTCTCTCTCTCTCTCTCTCTCTCTCTCTCTCTCTCTCTCTCTCTCACACACACACACACAAACACACACACACACTTAACATTTAATCATTCACTTGAATTTCTTATACGTATTATACATATTTATTATAGACATGAACAGTTAAACATTAAAATAAGTGTTCTGTGTTCAATACAACGACAAATATGTGTAAAGATACAACGAAGTTTCTGTAATGTCAAAAGAAATACCGACTGCTATCAGTAATGGTATTCATATATGTTCTGGGACTAGTTTTTGATAGTCTATTTTACTTAGTAACAATAAAATGCCATCGAGCAGACAAAATCGTAATGATTTTGGTACTCTTAAGAGACATTCGGTGAATATTCTGGTATCGCAGACTTCATACAAATGTCATAATGATCATTAACAATATATATTTTTGTAAATGGGCACGAGGCCTTTCTTTAATGAATATCCTGTAATCATTGTATCACTTAGAACTATATTCGGAAACCCTCCGTGTCCATTCAACACAAATACCGACCTTCAATACTGAATCACAGACCACGTATCCTGTATGACTTCTCGAAGTGGGTTTCTTGTGTAAGTATTTCATGAATTATTTTCTTAAGTCTTAGTGACAGTGGCTTTGATTCAATTATGTGACCAATGGTGATACGGTTATAAATACTTTATCATTAATCTTTAAAAGTTACTTTTTAATCTAATGAAAAGATAATAATTGTTGAGATGCTTTTATCATGGGATGTGAGTATTGAACTATGGCCTAATACGTTTAATGGACATTATCAGATGGAAACCCACTTCAGGGACTTTGTATTCCACACACACAGTATATATGGTGAAGGATTGTAACCGACGGGCGCACATTTGTTATGGGTGAAAAACAATGCTTTGTCAATATCGGTAGCGAGAGGTGCAGCAATAGATCGTCCTCTAATTGTTAAGTACAAATTGCCAAAGCGAGAGAATGACCAACCTAGATTTTCTGCCGGAACAGATTCCACTTGGAGTAAAGGGCAAACAGCTGGGGAAATAAGTGATGACACTACGTAATCGCGAACAGGGTAAGCATGCCCTTCCCTACCGGTAGCAAACGAAAGTTTGTTCGGTTATTGTTTAAAGCCGCACCCCGCAATATTTCAGTTATATGACGACTGTCTGTAAATACAGTAATTGACATGATGATCATTGGGATTCTATGGGATACTATGACATTGGATCACCTAAGTCACCGAGTTTGACCATTTAATCCATTTAATCGCCTCTTAGGACAAACGTATGGTTTGTGAAAACAAACTTTCATTGGACAGGAGCGCAGGTCCTGGCAAGGAGCAGAAATCAGTTTAGTTACATCCAATCGGTATGAGTGGATTCTGTATCTAGATATTCTAGCTCTGTTCATCAATATTAAGAGGGGTGCCTCACACACGAGGGATGATCAAAAAGTTCTCAGCCTAACAAACAAAACCAACATTTGTGAAAGTGTTTTTCATTTTCATTTTCAACATAATCACAGTGCTTTACAATACTTTTCTCATATCGATAGTGAAGTGTTTCAATTCCAGTCAGGAATACGTTTTCTGAAGCCACCCTGAAAAATCCATTTCCAGAAGCTTTGAGGCCATCGTTGTCATCATAGCGCTTTCCACGAAGGTGTTCTTTCAGTTTAGGAAACAGGTGGAAATCACATGGTGCCAGGTCTGGCGAGTTTGGAGGGTGATGAAGCTCTTCGAACCCACATAGTCGCACAGCAGCCTTTGCAAGTCGAGAGATGTGAGAAGAGGCATTGTCATGAAAGAGTAGAACTCCAGCAGTGGCCTTTCTTTGATAGAATCTCTTAGGTGATGAAGCAAATCAGATAGCCTTAAAGATAGCTGCCCAATGTTTAACAGTGGAATATCTAAGGCACTTATCCCCATACACTTGTGACATGCGTCGTGAATATCTTTGGAGTATTTTCCTCTGAAGTAAAGAACTTGCTCGTACTTTTCCTTTCCTGTGTCCATTTGGACCCCTATCACGTTCAATTGTCTGTCACAAACGGCCTCAACATACTAAATACACTTGGAATGAACTACTCAAACCACGTACTATATTGACCAGTTCGCTTTGTTATGGCCTATAGTTGATAGTTAGTCAGGCTTTGAACCCTTTGACCAGCCCTCACTAATAATACAGATGTTGAATACCAAACACGTGTTTTATTCGATGAGAGAAAGCTTGGCGGTCAGCGCCACACACATCCAATCGTCTTTTATTAAACTGGGCTGATCCCATCGTAACAAAGGCCACTGCTCCAATGATTGTGCCTAATTCTAGGAACTTACGCAATAGAAGTACATACAGTTCCACTCCTAAACCTCACAACAAATGAATTCCAAACAAAATCTTCATGAAATGAATAATAATATACCACAAACCCGTACATTGAATGTTGTGTTGTATATCTGCCGCTTGTACTCAGGTAGTGATAAGTTGTTTGGTTATCTGTGAACGAGGTGATACCAGGCCATCCAGATGACTGGAGACTACTCAAGTATGTGTGGAACAGGATGGAGAGAGCTCTTCATCACACACATGACATCTTTACACATCTAGAACCCAGGGGGTCTTGGCAGCCAGAGATGGTCATAATGACAAAAATATCGTAAGTCTGTGTTAGAGCCCCTAGCAGCGTGATATCTCGGACACAAAATTAACTATCCGACCATGTCCATGGTATTTGTGTTACTGCGGTCGTGGTATTTGGATTGACCAGTTAAATAGGCCCATGGGCTTCATCCACAAAGTGGTCTTTGTGGTTTGACATACCCAAGTATCACATTGGAATGGACACAGTGCCAATGTTCATGTTAATAGCTTCTGTACCGGTCGTTTTCCCTAAAATTATTGGAGAGTTTGATGACATTGTCGACTGAAACACAGTAAAGCGTTTGGGGGATTGGACATTTATAATTTTTACATGCATGAAAACATCAATAGTTCTGTGGGTTTGTCGCCTCATGTGCATTTTACTGTCTTTCATGATCTGGGTAAGGTTACATATGTATTTAAATAATACAGATGCATACAGTTTACTTTCTGATATGCACACCTTATAATGCTACAAATTGACCATTTTCCTATGTTAGCATAAAGTTATATATGAACTCGTATTCTTACAAGCTTTACAGTTTATCATATATAGAAAACCACATTTCTTCTTATAGATGCAAACTACAACTCTTCTTATAGATGCAAACTACAACTTTTCTTATAGATGCAAACCGTATTTCTTCTAAAAGATGCAAACCACATTTCTTCATATTGATGCAAACCGCATTTCTTCTTATAGATGCAAACTACATTTCTTCTTATAGATGCAAACTACAACTCTTCTTATAGATGCAAACCGTATTTCTTCTAAAAGATGCAAACTACATTTCTTCAAATTGATGCAAACCGCATTTCTTCATATAGATGCAAACTACATTTCGTCTTGTAGATGCAAACCACATTTCTTCTTTATAGTTGAAAATCGCATTTCTTTTTCTATGCAAAAAACTTTCTTCTCATTCATGCAAACTACATTTCATCTTACAGTTGAAAACTGCAATTCTTCTTTTATATGCAAACCACATTTCTTCTTATACACCAAAACTGCATTTCTTCTTATAGATGCATTCTACATTTCTTCTTGTAGATGCAAACCGCATTTCTTTTTGTATATGCACGCAACTTTCTTCTTCTAGATGAAAACCGCATTTCTTCTTCTACACCCAAACCGCATTTCTTCTTATAGATCCAAACCACATTTCTTCTTCTAGATGAAAACCGCATTTCTTCTTTTACACCCAAACCGCATTTCTTCTTATAGATCCAAACCACATTTCATCTTATAGATCCAAACTACATTTCTTCTTACAGTTGAAAACTGCAGTTCTTCTTATAGATGCAAACCACATTTCTTCTTATAGATGCAAACCGCATTTCTTCTTATAGATGCAAACCGCATTTCTTCTTATAGATGCAAACCACATTTCTTCGTATAGATGCAAACCGCATTTCTTTTTATAGATGCAGACTACATTTCATCTTACAGGTGCAAACCGCATTTCTTCTTATATATGCACTCAACTTTCTTCTTCTAGATGCAAACCGCATTTATTCTTCTACACCAAAACCACATTTCTTCTTATAGATGCAAACTACATTTCTTCTTATAGATGCATACTACATTTCTTCTTATACACCAAAACCACATTTCTTCTTATAGATGCAAACCGCATTTATTCTTATAGATGTAAACTACATTTCTTCTTATAGATGCATACTACATTTCTTCTTATACACCAAAACCACATTTCTTCTTATAGATGCAAACTACATTTCTTTTTATAGATGCATACTACATTTCTTCATATAGATGCATTCTACATTTCTTCTTATAGTTGCAAACCGTATTTCTTTTCAAAGATGCAAATCAAATTTCTTTGTACAGATGCAAACTACATTTCTTCTTATAGATGCAAACCACATTTCTTCATATAGATGCAAACCACATTTCTTCTGATAGATGCAAACCACATTTCTTCTAATAGTTGAAAACCGTATTTCTTCTTATAGATGCAAACTACAACTCTTCTTATAGATGCAAACTACAACTCTTCTTATAGATGCAAACCGTATTTCTTCTAAAAGATGCAAACTACATTTCTTCATACTGATGCAAACCGTATTTCTTCACATAGATGCAAACTACATTTCGTCTTGTAGATGCAAACCACATTTCTTCTTTATAGTTGAAAATCGCATTTCTTTTTCTATGCAAAAAACTTTCTTCTCATTCATGCAAACTACATTTCATCTTACAGTTGAAAACTGCAATTCTTCTTTTATATGCAAACCACATTTCTTCTTATACACCAAAACTGCATTTCTTCTTATAGATGCATTCTACATTTCTTCTTGTAGATGCAAACCGCATTTCTTTTTGTATATGCACGCAACTTTCTTCTTCTAGATGAAAACCGCATTTCTTCTTCTACACCCAAACCGCATTCCTTCTTATAGATCCAAACCACATTTCTTCTTCTAGATGCAAACCACATTTCTTCTTTTACACCCAAACCACATTTCTTTTTATAGATGCAAACTACATTTCTTCTTACAGTTGAAAACTGCAGTTTTTCTTATAGATGCAAACCGCATTTCTTCTTATAGATGCAAACTACATTTCTTCTTATAGATGCAAACCACATTTCTTCTTATAGATGCAGACTACATTCCTTCTTACAGGTGCAAACCGCATTTCTTTTTATATATGCATACTACATTTCTTCTTCTACACCAAAACCACATTTCTTCTTCTAGATGCAAACCACATTTCTTCTTCTAGATGCAAACCACATTTCTTCTTTTACACCCAAACCACATTTCTTTTTATAGATGCAAACTACATTTCTTCTTACAGTTGAAAACTGCAGTTTTTCTTATAGATGCAAACCGCATTTCTTCTTATAGATGCAAACTACATTTCTTCTTATAGATGCATACTACATTTCTTCTTATAGATGCATTTTACTTTTCTTCTTATAGTCGCAAACCGTATTTCTTTTCAAAGATGCAAATCAAATTTCTTTGTACAGATGCAAACTACATTTATTCTTACAGATGCAAACCGCATTTCTTTTTATATATGCAAGCAACGTTCTTCTTATAGATGCAAGGTACGTTCCTTCTAAAAAAAAGTAAGAATTTCTTCTTATGATGCTAACTGCATCTCTTCTTATAGATGCAAACTACATTTTTTTATACACGCAAACCACACTTCCTCTAACGGATGCAAAACCACATTTCTTCTAATACATGCAAACCGCATTTCTTCTTATACATGCCAAATCTGGCACATAAACTACACTTTTTTAACATGCAGAGATACAATCAATTTTTTTCAAAAATACATATTCCATTGTGAATGTTAACAAACTGTAACTCAAATGAACAAAATGGCATAACATTCTGAATTGGCCTTTGTCCTGTTTGTCCAATGAGGGTTATGTGGTTACAGGTCCAGGATACATGATCAGCAAAAAAGCGATGATATTTGTTGCTGTAGCGTAAAACTACATTTACTAACTCACTATAATATTCATCAAAGTTCACGTATTCATCTAAACGGAATATGTCTACAACTTTTTAAAAAAAATGTTGATTTGCTTCTATTCATTTAAGCCTAAGTACAGCAGGATGTTTTCATTTTGTGTATGTCACAGTACAGAAGAATGGCGGGGAAGTAGAGGATTCCCGCAAATGTGCACAACGGATGTTACGTTTATAACTCCATAAAGGCAAAAGCATAGAGAATTACGTAAACTATAATAACTTCACAGTAGGGAGTCAAGGACGTAGTTCAGCGAAATAATGCAACACAAACCCTACTTCTATTATCAGCCAATTAGGAAACAGTAATCCGCAACAGTGAACACTAATCTGGGAATTCAAGTTATTCTCTTTGCGGGGTTCATTCCCTTCGTGGCGAAAGGATCCGTTGCACTCGGCTCTCAGATTCGCTCCAGTTATGATCCGTATCCTTTGGGTTCCTTGTCCGGGCTCGTGACTTTTACCAAAGTGGTAAATATCTGTTCCCTGCCATCTTCTCTCCTAGGTTAAGCTGCCCCAACAACGCAGGATCCACTACCCCGATCCCACCCCAACCCAACCCAATCCGACTCCGTGATGTAACTCATATAAGTATCAGTCACCCTCCGCAACCATTCTAACCCCCGATCCCCATTTAACTGTATTCTAGTGATGACAAGCGTTTGATAAAGGGGATCTTTTTTATCCCAAAATGCTCAGGTAGTGAAGGTTCCCTGGAAGGTTGCTGGAATATTGCTAAAAGCGGCGTAAAACCATACTCACTCACTCACTCAAGTAGTGAAGAGATCTGTTTCTCTATCAGATGCTGAATGAACCGAGCCCTGTTTCTGCAGTTCATTAGATATACTTCCATATCTCTTTCATCATCATATGTATGTCATATATAAAGAGCTACTGAATTTATACTGTCACGAAACGTTTGTTCTCTCTCCCTTTAACAAACAAACTCGCGAAGAGGACACCACTGACGACAGATATAAGAGAAGCGTCGATAAAATCACTTCGTTTCATTTGCTTTTCTAAACTACTTGTACAGATTTCATGTTTCACACTTCATGTTATTAGCAATACCCACGATCGTATAGATACATAATACATATGAGAGGAGCTATTTTTAAAACAATGAATGCATAAGTATATGTGTTGGCACGTGGTCACGTGTACAGTGTACACAGTGAAAGTTAAGCATCGTTGGCATGTGAGTGACCGTGTTCGAAATATTCCTCTGTTGTATGGGTATCCGGTAGGATGTGATGGCAACCTTCTGACGTCTCATAGTCTACTTGTGTTGAGCATGCTTTGAGTTGACACATTTTAAATATTTACGTCACATTTGTTAAATGAAATTGTGGAGATTAAAAAAGCATTTTCTTTCTAAATATAAACTTAAAAGAGTTCGCACTGAAAATACTGAGAAAGAGTAAAATTTTATATAACCTGAAATATTTGCACAATAAAAGCTAAAACATTAACAGTGATGCCTTTGAAAATAACGTCACCATACAGTTATCGAGACACGTGCTCTCATCTCATGCTTCCACTGTAGGGAAGCATCTCTTTGGATAACTAATGTGTATCTTGCTAGATGCCCTTTTATTGTGTGATGATAACCCTTGTTACACCCCACACCAATCACTTCCCTGAGCCGACCCAGGTATTCTATGTGCGGCCATGCTGTATCACAGGTGCGCAGTGGTATTTTTTTCAAATTTTCGAATCACTCCACGCCAGGGAGATAAGGGATAGCTTTAGTGTGATAGTTCGTGCTTGATATGAAATGAAGTTCACTTAGTTAAGTCACGGCAACCTGTCAGTCAGAGCTAGTATAACAGGTTAACCTTTCTAATCATCGATACGATAAGGGGGATAACCTTTGCCCATTTCGGCCCTTGGAGTGACAAACTAGAGTTGCTTCCCTTCTATTGAGAGATACTCGTGTGGTTTGAACTTGAACTATTTGCAGCCGCTTGCCTTGTAATATGATATGTAAAATAATAGATATAAATATATATAAAATACAAAAGTCCAAAGCTGAGCTTAATGATTTACTCGACCGGTTTCTTGGAATGTGATTTTCAAGAATATCACACATACACACACACATAACACACAGACACACAGACATTCAGACACACATACACACACATAATACTTAATATATGTATAAATATTCTAATCGGTTAATTATTAACAAGAACGTATACAATATAATATCATAACGTGCACATGTTTTTGATAATGTTACATTCAAAATTATAATTACAATTATAACAACATAAAAAAGTACTTCTTAATACTCTTTTTGGAATCGATCGAAAACACGAATAATCATATTCTAATATAATTTATGATATAATTACATCAGTTAAAACGCCTACTGACAGTTCCAGCGGCCCCCCCCCCCAAAAAAAAAAAAAACAACAACAAAAAAACAACAAAAAAACAACCCAAAAAACAACAAACAAACAAAACAAAACAAAAAAACAACAACAACAAAAAACAAAAACAAACATAAAACGTAGTATGTTGTAGGCATTTAGATTATCTGAGAGTGAAGTATGAGATCACAGTGTCACTTTCTATACCATAATTATCAAAAAGGTTTAGGCTAAAACCCTACATGCTCGACCATACTATATATTAGTCCGTCAGTATGAAGCTCTACAAACAAACACATCCGTATCTTTACTTGGCGATAGGAAATATCTTTTATCTGTTTACACATGACATAACGGCGTGGTGATTCAGGTCCGCGCTCGACAGTGCCGGCTTCCTCGTATTCACTGGGGCTACTGTCAGTGTGGATCTGGCGATATCTGTTAGGTGAAAGATGTGTAGGTGAATGGATGCATTGTTATAAATAAGAGTAACATTTCTCACTATTGCGATTCAGTGTATGCTAACAGTTAACATGTCAAGTAGTAGATTAAACAGAAGAAGATTAATTTTTAATATAAACTTCGAATGGACTTGTTTTATCTTATCATTTTTCTAAATTTTGATGCTGTACTGTTAAATATTGTGTGGCGTCATGTAACTGAATTATGCATGCATTTCTGTCTGTGGGTAACTGATCTTGAAAATTTAAGAAAAGATAAATTATAGTTAATATTCTATTTTAGATATATTGATTGCCTCCGTAACATTGAAAAGCACAAACGTTTCACCAGAAAACAACCCCCGAAATAAACAATAAACTGACAAGAAAAATATTTCTCATTGGACTATATAAATATATCCATGCCCACTTATAAATATTCAAGCAGGCATGTAACAGCATCGAGATGCTTTTAAACACATAATTTGTTCGATTAGAATGATTTATATTGCGTCTGTTTAAACTTTTAATCAATTTTATATTTATTATATAAAATGAAAGTTTCGTTTGTTTGATGACGTGTTAACTCTGATAAAGCCATTAAAAGATATACACGGGCTAAAGATGAAACAATATTTACTATATATGATTTTTTGCTAGTAACACATATAAACTATTTTGACTTATATAGTATTAAAAAGGAGAATAAAATAAGTTTGACATAATACAGAAATTCTGCAAAACTCACATATTTAATTAGTTTCAGCAAGGAGTACTTGTAGAACAGTGGTTAGCTAGGCAAAGCAGCATTTTGTCACATCTGGTCACATCGTGTATATGTTTACACCGTGACGACTCCAGGGAGAAGTTGGGACAATATGCATGTTTGTTGTTAGAGCAGAAATAAGATAGGTTTTCCCTTGTTTTCAATGACACTTGAATAGGTCATATTGTGACCAAATGGTGTGGATCTTAGCTCATGGCTTCATCCACTATACATATTTTCAGAAATATTCCATCTATAAAAGAGCGGCCAGTATAATGAATTGTGGAATCTGAACATTCAATAATTTATCGACCCATGAAGATCCGGGTTTGAAAAGGCCTTCAGCAGCCCAAGTTTGTCCTATAGGGCGATTATGCTTGTCGTAAGAGGCGACTAACGGGATTGGGTGGTCAGGCACGCTGACTTGGTTGATGCATGTAATCATCGATGCGTGGATCGATGCTCATGATGTCAATCACTGGATTGTCTGGTTCAGACTCGATTGATTTTAGACCGCCGTCATATAGCTGGACTATTGCTGAGTGCGGCGTTAAACAACAAACAACAATCATTTATCTATATTTATGTATGTATTGATAATAAAGTATTAAGCTGCATAAAACATCATTGTTTCTAAAAAGTGAAGAGGTTGGTATTGTTACACTATTTTTTACAAAACTAAACTCGGCGATCTAACATAATGCCAGTTATTAAGAATTTTATTTTTATGGATAACAGAGTATGCTTCATTTGAAAAATATATAATTTCCTGGCGATAACAATGCCTGATTAATGCAAGATCTAACTGACGCATTGATGCCCGAGAATCATTTCATTTTGTAGCATATGAAGACGGGGCGTATACGGCTATGCTTCAATATCACACAACATAAGAAGTGCGTTTAACAATACATGTATGTGGCCATATTGAATACGATCCCGGATATTCTGGGTGACGTATGAGTATTTACAACTAACCAATAGACTATACATAGATCCGTTCTTTATCATATAGACAACATATAAATCAAATTTTCGACAACGCTTTTTGGAGGCATTCACATTCTTATCAACAGTAAATCACATCATTCTTGAAGAAATGAAATGATAAACGCATTTAATAAAGAACTGATTTGTGCGACCTCCACGCTATAATTATATAAGACGTCTTGTCTTCCAACATATTAGAATTCTCAAGAAAAGTTTAATTATTCCACGAAGTGCAACAAAAAGAAAACTTCAACGTTACACGAAGCCTTTCGGTGATTGACAGCAATTGACACACTGACATCTGCTATCGACACGAAAACATCGGTAGGAATGTGCTCTTGTCAAAATCCTTTCAATAAATTCACTATTTTCTCAGGCTAAAACACACAGCCCCCGACATTTGACAATCTAATAATCGCAGAGAGTTTTCTTTCTCAGTTAGAAGTACATCGGATGAATCAATGAGTAAAATTGGATTCTCGTCCCAATTGGAAAGAAAAATACTTTATTTCAATATTTACTTGTGTCGTTTCTTAGTGAACAAAACGGGTCTAATTACGTTGCCCTAACGCAAGGAGACGGGAATGAAATTAACCATCGTTGAAGAGCGATTAGCAAAGAATTAGATTTGCATTGTAGACACTGCTAAGTTTGTGACGTCTGTTCAATCGCACATTGAAATACATTAGTCTACGTTTGTCAAAGATGACGAGAGGTACATCTGTTTCTTTTTTTTTAAATGTATCCATTCATATAACTTTTACAGTTATTTTGGATAATCCATTTCTGGGGTAATCGAGAATGGCTACTCTCTGGCACTAACATTTTATATTAAGTCAACAATTAACGATGCTACAAAGTTATTAACGAATCACTTTAACGGATACGTGTTCCCCTCCCGACGTGATGGCGCGATGGAATATTTTAATATATATAAGGACATGATAAATGAATATATTTTAAATGTTTGCCCCCCCTCCTCACTGCAACCCGTCTCACATCATGTCATAGTCCAAGTAACTGCGGACGGAGACATCGCTGTGGGATGCTGGTAGATGAGAGTTCCTATGTAAGTACGGAAATATATATTTTAACCATATATTCAATCTTTATTTCAATTTATATCCGTGCTTGCAAAATTCAATATTATGAACAATAAATTTTCATCTGTAAGAATACAAACAATAAGAATTTAAGATTTTCTTCTGAGATAGACACAGGAAACCGTTTATGGTTCGCAAACTCTATGCAGTAAACGCAGTGTAATACAGTTCTCCCGTTAAATAAACCTCGGTCCTACGATTACCTAATAAACTAAGTCGTATTCCCCAACTGGTTACAATCACACAACGTACAACTTTCCTACTGTTCATCTCATATAACGCCACCGTGGCCAAGTCTGCGGTTAATAAGGCTCCAGATTAATGCACGTCATCTTCAATTGAGCGTTGACAATTCCAGCTTAAAGTATCCGCACGGCATACGCGGAATGTCATCTTTTCTCCATATCTACTCCCCCAGTCCTCTCAACCAATGAAGCGGAGGGTGTACCCAGAATATTGTAAGCCCTCTACATTTGCACTTAGTGAGGAGCGGAAAGTACATGTTTGTTTAAACTGATCTGGACCCAAAGAACGCAACAAGTTCACCAACACCCCTGATGTTACAATTCGGGCCACTGCGGCCAACCTTTCTAGTGGATGATCTCAACATAAAGCTTAGCGTAAATAAAACTGTTAAAAACACAAAATAAACAAAGAAATAGGGTTACCGAGGGCAAAGGGGTATCCCACACAAAATACACGTTATAGGGTTACACTAACGGGTGGCGGGTAAGGCCGTGTAACGATTGGCAAACTCGGGAAGAGTCTCTCAACACGCTGAAGAAGCTCCAAGAGGAGTACCAAGGGTCTTGATGGTTCTGAAGACGTTGTGGCGTCGTCACTTCACGAGAAGAGAAAACGATGATATTTGAATTATTCCTGAAGACGAGCGTTGGCTGCATGTTAATACCAGTATGACGACCATTTGACACCTGTTGAATGGGATCTCCTCGAGATGTAGAGTATTAAGTTGCTTTAGAACATTATTTAGAAATTAGGATTATTTGTTCAATTTGATTGACAGCGTCAGATCGCGTGACGTTGGACAAGCGAGTGATATGAGGAAATTACTTTTTTTTTGCAGAATTACCCCCTTTCTTGAAGAGGGGGTTTGGTTTGGAGTGATTGTTTTGAGTCATAGTTTCGTTCGACACTGACTCTAGTTTTCTTTTCAAAATATTTACCGACGGTTGTTTATCGTTTTCTGGAAATGAACAACGTCAACATCAGTGAATAATCAGTTAAGAATATCGACCGAAACAGATTCCATAGGGTGAAAATGACAAAATAGTGATGAAAATGATACGAATGGATAACTGAAAATCAGGGATGACACCTGGTATTCACGAAAAAGGTAAGCATGTCCTGCTCTACAGGTAACACACACACATCTCACACAATTTTCAGTAAAAAAGGTAGGTGCCAAACACGAATGGAAAATTTCTGCTTTGAAGCACACAAAAAAAAATTAATTTGTACAGATGTGATTGTATGATATCTAAACGCGTGTAATATGAATGACATCAAATCTAAAACCGTGTTCCTTTCTTCGTTCTTGTCAACATTCTTGAAGAAATTCAACAGACCTGTTTAGTTCTTAGATCGGTTATGTAAATCTATGAATACTCAACCAAACCTATATGATGTAATTACCAATGAAATGATGTAATTACCAATGAAATGATGTCGAACTCGATCCTAAAGAAATGACAGTTTGAACTCAAACTCAGCTTCATATCCACTGCATCAACAGGAACTATATATTTATCCCGTGTGGACAGGATTCACGTGAACTGAATGGGTGAACTAAAGCAATTTGAAAATCAACATCAACCATGATGGTGATGATGATGATGATGATGATGATGATGATGATTGTGAGTTGATGACGCAGCTACCCCAATAGTACAACATTGCTCTATATCACAATCTTTAATAGAGCTAATGAGTCCCATGTTCTGTAACAACGTATTTGCAAAGTACTAGTAAATAATTAATTTAATTCATATTTGTAACTTAAATATTATTGCATGTGATATTTGTAAGTTTTTTTGTTTGTTGTTTAACACCGCATTCAGCAATATTTCAGCTATATGACGTCGGTCTGTAAACAATCGAGTCTGGACCAGACAATCCAGTGATTGATATCATGAGCATCAATCTACCTTCAACTAAGTCAGCGAGTCTGACCACCCGATCCCGATAGTCGCCTCTTATAACAAGCATGGGTTAATATTTGTACGTGGAACTTTACTTTATTTCTTACTTGTAAACTTATATATGATGTTATGTATATGATGTTTTATATACGATGTTTAATATGATGTTTATATATGATGTTTTACATATGATGTTTTATATATGATGTTTTACATATGATGGTTTATATATGATGTTTTACCAATTTTGTGATTACCGTGTGACTTTTATGAAATGTGTAGCTTGTATCTTTGCATTTGTTAATTCCTACCCATGTACAGAACAGGTACCTCATGTGTTTGCTGTCTCGAATGGGGATCGGGCGGTCAGGCCCTGTGACTTGACTGATTGCATGTCTTCATACTCCGATGGAGACGGAGACTCTCCCTCCTTCCTCTCCCTCCTTCCTCTCTCTCTCTGTGTCTCTCACACACACTAGTTCAGCTTGAATATTCTAAGTTAATTTCTGTTATAAGAAACCAGAACAACATAAACTTAAATGTAGGCATCGAACACAAAATTCAATTACTGCTTCGTCCCAATCAAAGCGTATATTATCCTGCTGTTTTAAGAGTCCTTATAGTAGTTATAACACTGGTGTGCAGAAAATGAATTCCATTTTGAAGAACTCACGTCACGTGTTGCTTTAGGCTTCCAGCCTTTGTGTATCGTTCGATGACATCCTTTACATGATTTTTCAAAACCTCACATTCAACTTTGAGTTGGCGATCAGAAACAGTCGTTCTAATGAAAATGCTTTACTTCCGAGGTATATTTATGGGAACCATAAACCATCCAAGAATGTCCTGTTGGCTAAACTGTGGGTTCCACGTACAATAGAAAAAAACCATCTGAATCAAACTTGAAAGTATGGGCGGGGCGGAACTTACCTGGTATATCATATACAAGTACAAATCCCACACCAACCTTCGCGTTTCTTTCATCTGTAAACAGAAACTTCGTAAATGAATTTACAACTTGCACCTGTTAGTTTCTGAATGTCAATTAGCACGACGCCTCGGCGTTCGGTGGGGGAATTGAGGCCGATTATGGCCGTACTCCCTCATTCGTGAAGTACTCAACGATTATAAAACCAACATTGGGACCTAGAGCGTTGGTCCTATAAGGCAGTGGGGACATTATGTCAGAGATAGAACGTGCGTCTGTCAGAATTTTCACAAGTCTACCTATCGCAGGTGGGCGAAACGTGAGAGCGAAGCCAGTATTAATTCTGAGTTAAAGGTGGTAAAACTTAGGTGAAGATAAGGCCGTTTGTCCACCATCGTAAATCTCCCTTTAAGTCGGTGACCGTTGCCTATGGACGTGTACACTCGTGGTATTTCAGTTTTATGCACGATTTCCAAACAGTTAATCAGAGTCAGTCCATGCTCTCCTCATTTGAACTTTATACAATAAACATGATTGAATCACATGTTATGGCGTTGGCTTGTTCATTACTTTGTTAAGCAAATGATTGAATACGTCCTGTCCAGAGTATAACATACAATTACTTTCGTGACGTTAATCCCCACTTGAACCTTTTTTTAATCTGTCTGTGTATTTGATGAATATTTTTAAGTTTTCAAATTACATTTCAGGCTATGTTGAGATTAAACTGATGTTTGTTCGTTTTTTTAATCAATTATAAAGATCACAGCAATCGGGAAAGTTAAAGCCCTTTGCTCTTTGTAACACCTGGAACGCAATCTCAGCAATTTCTCGTGTTTTTTACTAACTACAAAATTAACCACCCCATTTCCATATTGATCAAGAAATAACATGTTGTATGTGTCCAAGGAAAGATACATTCAATGTCTAAACAATATCTAACCTCCTAAATATAAGATTAAAATAATTCGAGTGGTATTCACTGTCAAAGACTAGCAAGTCTTCGGATGGTATTCACTATCAACCAGTAGGTGATCGTCCGTTGGTATTCACTGCCAAGCGATATAAATTCTGCTGATGATGTAAGTAAGATGTCTCCAATATTTACTTTCAACCACTTGTCAGGCGACTTGTCAACTTTGTAAGTCGACAGGGATGAACCATAGGTCTCATACCACACGTTCCCTATACAACCATATGTCTCATACCACACGTTCCCTATACAATCATATGTCTCATACGACACGTTCCCTATACAAACATACGTCTCATACCACACGTTCCCTACACAACCATATGTCTCATACCACACGTTCCCTATACAAATATATGCCTCATACCACACGTTCCTTCTACAACCATATGTCTCATACCACACGTTCCCTATACAACTATATGTCTCATACCACACGTTCCCTATACAAATATATGTCTCATACCACACGTTCCCTATACAACCATTTGTCTTATACCACACGTTCCCTATACAACCATTTGTCTTATACCACACGTTCCTTCTACAACCATACGTCTCATACCACACGATCCCTGTACAACCATATGTCTCATACCACACGTTCCCTATACAACCACATGTCTCATACCACACGTTACCTATACAACCATACGTCTCATACCAAACGTTCCCTATACAAATATATGTCTCATACCACACGTTCCTTCTACAACCATACGTCTCATACCACACGTTCCCTGTACAACCATATGTCTCATACCACACGTTCGCTACACAACCATATGTCTCATACCACACGTTCCCTATACAACCATATGTCTCATACCACACGTTCCCTATACAAATATATGTCTCATACCACACGTTCCTTCTACAACCATATGTCTCATACCACACGTTCCCTATACAACCAAATGTCTCATACCACACGTTCCCTATACAAATATATGTCTCATACCACACGTTCCCTATACAACCATTTGTCTTATACCACACGTTCCTTCTACAACCATACGTCTCATACCACACGATCCCTGTACAACCATATGTCTCATACCACACGTTCCCTATACAACCACATGTCTCATACCACACGTTACCTATAAAACCATACGTCTCATACCAAACGTTCCGTATACAAATATATGTCTCATACCACACGTTCCTTCAACAACCATATGTCTCATACCACACGTTCCCTATACAACCATTTGTCTTATACCACACGTTCCCTATACGACCATTTGTCTTATACCACACGTTCCCTATACAACCATACGTCTCATACCAAACGTTCCCTACACAACCATATGTCTCATACCACACGTTCCCTATACAACCATATGTCTCATACCACACGTTCCTTCTACAACCATAAGTCTCATACCACATGTTCACTATACAACCATATGTCTCATACCACACGTTCCCTATACAACCATTTGTCTTATACCACACGTTCCCTATACTACCATATGTCTCACACCACACGTTCCCTATAAAACCATATGTCACATACCACACGTTCCCTATACAACCATATGTCACATACCACACGTTCCCTATACAACCATATGTCTCATACCACACGTTCCCTATAAAACCATATGTCTCACACCACACGTTCCCTATACAACCATATGTCACATACCACACGTTCCCTATACAACCATACGTCTCATACCACACGTTCCCTATACAACCATTTGTCTTATACCACACGTTCCCTATACAACCATATGTCACATACCACACGATCCCTGTACAACCATATGTCACATACCACACGTTCCCTATACAACCATATGTCTCATACCAAACGTTCCCTATACAACCATATGTCTTATACCACACGTTCCCTATAAAACCATATGTCTCATACCACACGTTCCCTATACAACCATATGTCACATACCACACGTTCCCTATACAACCATATGTCTCATACCACACGTTCCCTATAAAACCATATGTCTCATATCACACGTTCCCTATACAACCATATGTCTCATACCACACGTTCCCTATACAACCATATGTCTCACACCACACGTTTCCTATACAACCATACGTCTCATACAACACGTTCCCTATACAACAATACGTCTCATACCACACGTTCCCTATACAACCATATGTCTCATACCACACGTTCCCTATACAACCATACGTCACATACCACACGTTCCCTGTAAAACCATATGTCTCATACCACACGTTCCCTATACAACCATATGTCACATACCACACGTTCCCTATACAACCATATGTCTCATACCACACGTTCCCTATACAAATATATGTCTCATACCACACGTTCCCTATACAACCATTTGTCTTATACCACACGTTCCCTATACAACCACATGTCACATACCACACGTTCCCTATAAAACCATACGTCTCATACCACACGTTCCCTATAAAACCATATGTCTCATACCACACGTTCCCTATAAAACCATATGTCTCATATACCCACTTTCTCTACATAACCTCATACAACGGGTTCCCCACTTTAAACAACCAAGTTTGAAAAAAGATTAAAATATTTTTTTGATGCAACAAGTGTTCCTTACAACTGTGAGTCCCATACAATCATGTGCAGCTTAATCAAACGCGTAGGAACATCGCATTTATAAGATTTATGATTATAGAAAAGGTTTGATTAAGATAAGGATACTTGTATATAACATCCTTGGCAATACAAATCTAAATTCTCTATTTTCTTATTTCGCTTTTTGTACAAACCTATTGCCAATTTATAGTTTTACTCGTATGCTAATATTCAACGGGACAGTCACATTTACACGTTGTATACACGTCTGGTTTTAAACATTTCATTCGAGCCTTTGTGGGAAAAAGTTGTGATTTTCCTCATGTAATATGTACATGCACTCATATACATCACCTATTTTCAGACTATTCAAATGTGTTCTGTTAGTAGCAATCACTAAAAGATATTTCGTATTTAAACACGGTAACGTTCAGGGATAGAATAGTGATAAATGGCCCAGTAATTTGTTGACACATGCGTACACAAAAAAGCATCAATTTTCTGACACGTGTAAAGGAATGAAGTTATTAACATGTGTAACAAATATTGTAACCATGTTGTCAAATAATAGCCTGATATTTAGATACGATAGCTGGCATGTTTGAAATCTGTGACAGACAATGTCACATGTATCTAAGTTGAACTGAATGATGTCAAAACCTGTTGAATTTCAACACAGAATTGAATACCATTTGTGCGATATGAACGCTGGGTAAATAATATAAACTGTAACGGACATGATTGAATAAACTCGAAGGAAAGTGTCGGTGATTCGGTGATTATGGTCGTATTTATTCCATCCTCCTTTGCCAAGCCGTATGTTTGTCTTTGATTCATCCAGCCAAGAAGCGACACTTCCGTACCATTGTAAAACTCCCACAATCTCTGGCCAGCCGAACAACAGCTATGTACCCAGATGGTCAAAGCGAGGCTCTTGAGAAGGTCCAGCCGCGCTGGGTGGCATCGTTACCCCGGATGGACAGGGGCTGACCCTCCATGTGTCCCCTTGTCCCGTGGTCAGTCTCCCCGGGGGTGGGGGAACGGTGAGGGGGATGACACCCTGTTGCATGGCGCTTGTGCGGGCTCATTGTTTCTTGGTGTTAATGGAACACAGAGTCCCATAAGTCACTAATCGGCGGTGAAGCGTTTGTTGTTGCAATCTTTTGTTAATTTACCACTTCAGCGATTTATATAACGCTTTGCAACGTGTTTAAGTCAAACGTAACAGGTTGGCGTTATTGATTTTAATTCAAAATAATCCTGATTTACTCCGAGGGGGAGGTAATTAAAAATCTCAACGCTCCTCTGACTGATTGAGATGGCGCTTGACATGTACGTGTTTTATCTAACCGTTTGAGAAGACATTCTGTGATAAGAAAAGTTGTTTTTCACTGTGAACTAGTTTTGTACACAAGCTGCAGCCATTATTTGTCCATACGCTGTAGGTATTTCATCGTATGGGTTTATGTAGTGCAGCGAAAGTGAATTCATGCATCACATAGTTAGGAACATTGAGGAAGGGCATACGGGGCTGTGAATAGACGGACAGATTGATACAAGAACACAGATGTTGATTATGACGGGGAAACATGCGCATTGATATATATTCTATGTAATGCATGAGTTCTCTATCGCTGCACTGCATAAACTCTCTCTCTCTCTCTCTCTCTCTCTCTCTCTCTCTATATATATATATATATATATTATATATATATATATATATATATTATTATTATCATTATTATTAAAAATGCAGCAATATTAATATATTATTATTATTATTATCATCATCATCATCATCATCATCATCATCATCATCATCATCATTATTATCATCATTATTATTATTATTATTATTATTATTATTATGTTGACTGGGTCTGTATGTTGAATGCTGAATTGAATTGAATTGAATTGAATGTTGATTATATATTTTTCCTTGTTTATTTACCTCTGAAAACGAACTTTGATATAAAAACTTTAAATTGAAAGCGAAAACCAGTAGTGATTTCGAGTTGTCGCCATCTTGACTTCCAAAACTTTTACCTTATTTTTTTTATCTGGCATTTGTATTCAAAGTTCATACACGTATATCATAAACGGAAGCATCAAAGTTCGCTTTCACTATTGTGGTTAATACTGAAATGGGAAACCACTTCTTGGTCGAGTGGATATTGCGTCTGCCCCGAGATGGAAAGTCGGTAGTTCGATCCCTGGCCGCGTCATACCAAAATGATGGTAATGCTGTTGTACAGAAGGGTAGACAGATATTCGCGAGGGGCACATAGGCAGATGGATTGACAGAGAAATAATAACAGACGGATAAATGTGTATACTCACCTCCAAAAGAAACGCAAATACCATACATGTTGGTTAAAATATGACAAATTACTCATATTCAAGAGATATTAAATTGGTTCGATGCATAAACGAAGATTCTGGTATGTTACGTGAACGCATCATTTGTGACGTCATAGATCCATGACTCGAGATGCACCATTTGTCTCGCGCAGTCATGTAAAGTTTGGAAATCACGTGCAGCATATCGTGATGAGAATAAAGACAATAGTCGTGACATATGTAACTGATTGTTAGTTTTGTCATTAATTGGTAATTAATCTCTTCTTAACGTACATACTTCTCTATGTGTTTCTATTGTTGGCGTTTCTTTGGGCTGTGAGTATAGATGGATGGGCAGTTCTTAACGGATGAATATATAAGCAAACAGGTTGGTGGATAAAGCGATTATGGCGGACAGACGAACGAAATCAGAAGGATGGATGAATATATATTGACGGACGGACAGATAGAAAAGCCAGAGGTGGGTGAATGGATTGATGAATAGATTGGCACAAACGGATGATCGGCCAGGCGGAAGGATTGGCTTAAAAATGTTGCAGATCCGGAGAGCCAAAACACGTTCAGATGGATACATAGATCTTGACGTGCGGACGAAATCAGAAAGATGGATATACAGACCTTGACGGACAGGTGAATAATTGAGTAAGTGAGTGAGTTGGGTTTAACGATGCTTTTAACATTATTCCAGATATAGCGCAGCGTGTCAGCTTAATGTGGGAGGAAAGCCCCAAGTGATGCGGGTCTAAGACGTTTACCACTTCGATGAAACCCACAAGCATGGGTATGGTTCTGATAAACCTAGAAACATAATCGGGGCGAACCGGGATTCGAACCCGCAATCATATGTTTCTGGCGTGACCAAGGGACGCAACTCTGCACAGCGAATCGCGGCGCCTTGGACGACTGGTCCACCCGTGTCCCCCTAAAGCACAAAGGAATTGATACATATCGACACACTATGAAAATGCATAATGGAATTTGGGAAATAAAATTCAGCGAACTGACAAAACCCAAATACATTGGTGTGCGATAGTAAGGCCTGAAGGTATGCAACATTGCAATAATGAGTTGGAATCCTCATTCACGTTGTCATATCTGGACATAACCTTCCAGTCTGTTGCTTGTCAAGAGTCAAAATCCACTATGCGTTTTCAGTAAAGTACAGACCAAAGGCTAGATGGAATGATACATTTTGACGTTCGTACTGACGGACGGACGAATACATATATTGTTCAGCAAACAGCCAGCAGTGTTGAGAATAGTTGCTCTCCGTGCAGCACTTGACAGGCGCCGTGCTGGAAGCAAAGTCAGGAAGATAAAGTCATGGCAAATTTATAGACTTGACGTCAGGAACAAGTGGTAGATGTCAGTTTACCTCACGTGTACTTGAAAGCGAACCGCTTTGTAAAAAACATACGCATAACACATGTATACCAGCTCCGCTGTTCGAGCTTAGCGTATTAAGTGTATTAGTTATCAAAAGAATGTATGTTTGATGCAGAGCGAATGGTTCTCTGTACTCGCGGGCGCTGAGTTAGATAGATTATCAAACTGTACGATTGTGTTCCAGAGGATATGCAGTTTACTAATTGAAAAACTTCATAATTCGCCATACTATATCGTTTCACTTTCAAAAGAAAGAACAAGACATGCTTTATGTTTAGACCCATGTTATGTATAAATGCAGGGAGTGTCAATGTATTTGCTATGGAACGTTGACTTAAGATATCAGCTGATAAAAACTTTAGAGAATAAAAAAAGTAAAAATTCAAATCTAAACAAGATGTCTTTGTGAATACTACATGTGTAAATGTCCTTCCTGAACAGTATTACTGCATGGTGTGTGTGTGTGTGTGTGTGTGTGTGTGTGTGTGTGTGTGTGTGTGTGTGTGTGTGTGTGTGTGTGCGTGTGTGTCTGTATGTATCTGTGTGCGTGTCTGTGTGTGTCTGTGCGTGCGTGTCTGTGTGTGTCTGTGTGTGTGTGTCTGTGCGTGTGTGTCTGTATGTATCTGCCGCGACCGTCGAACCAACAATCTTTCACTCTCTGGGCAAACACTCCATCTACTCGGCCACGGAGTCGGTAATTATTTAGATTACTATACATTATACATATCAATATGTGACCCTGACATTGGCGTAATATCCTATTCCTTTTCTTTTTGTATAGTTATATACAGGAGAGTCACTTGACTACTGAGCACTAATGACCACGTGACTCACACAGACACAAGTCGTCCTTTCATCACTTCCTCGTTCGTTCATCGCTTCCTTCGTTCTTCCATCGTTCATCATTCCGTCAATCCTCCCCACCCCTCCATTCTTCCTCCACGATTCTATCTCTTCCTCTGACCTACCCTTTCCTCTGCCCTTCCATCGATTTTCCCCGTTTTCCCTCATCTCTTCCTCTGTCACTTATCTATCTTTCCGTCCTGAAATCACTTCTTCCGTCGCTCCACCTATTCATTAACATATTACCTCTTCCCAGTTCTTTCTATCTATCCCTGCATCTTTCTCTGTTGAAAGGCATAGTTGCATAATTGCTTGTTCGATACAAAACAATACGCACTCACTCACTAACTCTTCTTCCCATCCCCTACTTTCATTTTCCACCTTTCAACATTCAACGGCCTTGGAAGCACGGGTGGGTCAGTCGTTTCAGGCGCCACGATTCGCTGTGCAGAGTTGCGTCCCTTGGGCACGCCAGAAACCTATGGTTGTGGGTTCGATTCCCGGTTCACCCCGATTATGTTTCTAGGTATGTCAGCACCATATCCGTGCTCGTGGGTTTCACCGAAGTGGTAAACGTCTGAGACCTGCATCACTTCGGACTTTTCCCTCCACATCAAGGTAACACGCCGTGTTATAACTGGAATAATGTTATAATAACTCACTCACTCACTCCAACGGCCTTGTTCAAGAAGAGACTCTAACATTACAACTCCAAACAACAGAAAATATGCAGTATTAATGTGGGGTGTATACTAACATACATTACCGCAATTATTTTGGTGAGAAGTTACAATGGTATATTACTATATGCACACCTCAAATCAGTCACTGGCGTAGGGCATCAGCAAACCTCTCTCTGTATACTTCATTTACACACATAAACTACAAGCCTTCTATAACATGTCGCTAGCAAGGTGTGGTATTGGTACGCCAACAAAACGAGCATAGCGCAATAATTTTCTGTTTTCTATTATAAGAAACTAAGTGTGGTATATGAGCGTGATAGAATTAAGTATAATGTGTCTACGATTTTCGTTTCTTATGTTTCTTTTTCTGATTTCTTTTCAAATCTGGTTTGAAATATACATGTTTGACCACATATTATATGTCTCTTGTATGTTCAGTATATTTTGTTGCTTCAATACACAACTACCATGCCATGCTAACAATTAAACAGACAAGAAATGGTTATTAAATGGTATTTGATACAGATATCATAGTTGTGTTTTGGACCTAAAGTTTGCATTGTTTCGAACGCTGTTTTCAATCTAGTGACGTTTTGAAAACGTTTTTTTTGGTCAAATCCAGTTTTCAAGTGTACACTTTATTTTGTCCGGTAGTTTATAAGTGAGTGAGTGAGTCAGTAAGTGAGTTGGGTTTAACGCCACTTTGAACAGTAGTCCTGTACGTTTAATTACGACGTGTTTGCTTAATGTGGGGGGAAAGCCCGAAGTGATGCAGGTCTCAGACTTTTACCACTTTGGTGAAACCCACAAACACCGGTATGGTGCTGACTAACCTAGTAACATAATCGAACCGAGACTTAAACCCACAATCACCGATTCCTGGCGTGCCCAAGGGATGTAACTCTGAATACTGGGCAACCCGTGCCCCAAATGTACGCAAAACAAATTCTAAAAAAACCGAATCAGTCTACCCTTGTATATCTGTCTTAACAAGTGGTTTATTTAGTGCTCATTTAGTGTCATTGAGTGAAGAGGGTTTTAACAATATTCCATCCATATCACGGTAGGGATCACCAAAAATGGATTCTCACGTCGTAACCATTTGGAGAATCGACCTAGGTCTACGGCGTGACAAACTGACGCTTTTACCTCTGACAGGCCTATCTCCCCTTACTTATTAGAAGAATGGTCGATCTTTAAACCTATAGAATCCATATCATCAAAACTATGAATAATGTCCACTTATCTATAAATCAGTTACTTTTTACCTAAAAATATTTATTCATATATTTAGCGCCGACAATCACACATACAGTATCTTCTTGTCATTCGTCGATGTAAAAGTCCTAGCTTAGGGTAAACTTTCTTGAATACAAAATTTCTTGATTTTATATTTGAATGAAGTCGGTGATGACTGGAGAGTGGTGGTTTGTTTGTTTGTTTGTTTGTTTGTTTGTTTGTTTGTTTGTTGTTGTTTTTTCTTTTTTCTTGTTTAACGCCACACTCAGCAATATTCCAGCTATATGACGGCGGTCTGTAAATAATCGAGTCTGGACCAGACAATCCAGTGATTGACATCATGAGCATCGATCCACGCAGTTGTGATTCGATGACATGCATCAACCAAGTCAGCAAGCCTGACCACCCGATCCCGTTAGTCGCCTCTTACGACAAGCATAGTCGCCTTTTACGGAAAGCATAGGTTGCTGAAGACCTATTCTCTACCCGGATCTTTACGGGCTGGAGAGTGATGGTGATTTGCTCCATCTGTTAGTTGTCCTGCAACTGAAGGACTTGTTACCGAGGCATATGTCCTGGTACGTGGCACTATGAATTTCATGTCATCTTTAGGACGGAGAGAAAGTGTTTGCATGTAGGATGGTTGCATCTTGGACAAATCGATTGGGGCACGTTATACATGTGTATGCTAGCGTCAGCAATATCCTGCCAGTCACAATTGTCAAACTTCTTGTAAAATACATGTATTTTGTTTTGTGTTTATCATATTATTGTATCATGTGAACAAACGGATCAAGCAACTATGACAAGGTATTATACCAACTATTAAGATGTGTTAATCAAGAAATGGAAAAGATGCAACAATTGAGTTGCATTTACCCAGCCCTCTTGTCCGTTGGTCGTTGACCATCACCTGCTGTGTATGTCACTGCTGGGGAAACGGATCAACCCTTTAGAAAGGTCTGCCAATGTGTGATATAGAATTTATAGAATTCGCAGAGTATCACCTGGTACCTTGCCATACGATTTGTATCATGGTACGGACTGGCGATACTACTGATATCACGATACACCACATCAAATGGTAAGAAATGATGAAATTACTGAAATACAGCTCCAAAAACACTTTTCTTCATGAATTTATTTATTGTTTTCTTAAAACCTTTAACAAAGAAAACTACAAGAACAAAACAGTTTGTTTATGAAGGGATGGTTATTAAATGGAAAGTTAGTCGGCGCGTCCTCAGCCACCTTTCTCGTAATCTGCCATGCTTACTGGTGACGCTACGCTACTTCTGCGTTAAGGAGGGTAACGCTGTTGGTTTCCATTCTATTTAATGAGTACAACGTTATAACAAACTGGCGATGCAAGTGTCGTGTGTACTTAAGCATCGATGATATAATAGGTAGGCATCTCCGATTTTTTATAAATCATAACATATGTTTAAAACATATATTTATCTCTTCCTTATTCATTCACGTCTGAAAAAGTTTACTTTTTTCGTCGAAAGAGTACTTTGAATAAAAACTCAAAAACGAAAAACCAGTAGTGGTTTGGAAGGGTCGCCATCTTGGGCTCCAAAACATGTACCATTTTTTTCGATCTGGCATTTGTATTCAAAGTTCACACACGTATATCATATTCAAAAGCTTAACTTTCACTCTTGCGAAAGTACTGAAATGGGAAACAGTCTCCGAAGTCTAGAGGATAGAGTGTTTGCCCGGAGAGCAGAAAGTCGGCAGTTCGATACCTGGCCGTGTCATACCAAAAGACGTTAAAAGATGGTACTTGTTGTTACCCTGCCGTTTCACCTCAACTCACTTTGGGGTGTGACGAGAGATAACAAGAATAATGCATATGCACATATATGTATATAAAAAATGTGACAAGACGACAGGTCATGTGGGAATCCATTACACATAGATCTTTATGTTTTATGTGTTCTTACAGGTTTCATTAATACATTTCGATAGATTCTGAAAAAAATAATGAATATGGTGAGCTTTCGGGTAATCTTTGAGTTCACAACTGTCGAGGTTAGGTTTATTCCAGCAGCTCCAGCCTTTGGTGTTTACATTTCTCAATTTCTGAGACACAATCGAGCATGCTTTTTCTGCCAAGATTTCAAAGAGCGCCATACGACTCTTGCTCAGAAGATGTTTGATCAAGGTTACAACATTCAAGGCTTCATTAAAGCTTTCAAAAAGTTTTAATGTAGACATGTGGAGGACAATCATGGCCGTCCTAAAACGCATGACGTTTGAAAAATCTATGATACTGTAAAGCCCTGTTAATCTGGACTGTTTCGTTGTCGATGAAATCGGTCGTATTAAACGAATTTCAGGATTAAAGAATCTTAGATATACTGCATTTTATCTTTCAACAGCATTCATCCAGATTAACACGGTTTCAGGACGACCAGTGTCCGGATTAACATCGGATTAACGGTGTCCAGAATATGGAGGTTTTGTTTACTTATATGTCCAAGTAATGCTTTAATTTAGCATGTTTATGTATGTATTATCATTAAAAATGAAAAAGTAGAAAAAGTAACATCAGTGACCCTGTAGACACAATGTATGGATAACAACTTCTATAATTCTGTAAACAGTAGAAGGATCTATATCGCAACGTCGCCTTTACAGTATTAAAGAAGTTGTTATCCATAAATTGTGTCTACTTTGTCATCCGTCAACTTCAAAGTAATGCTGATCAAACAGTTCAGCAGTGACCCTCATGAAACGTACGTAACTGAATCTCAATCAAGTAGTATTCAAGTCACATTCCAAAAGGATTTTGGATAACAGGATTAGCTACAAACGTGAAACGTGTGTTTTTCACCTTTTAGGTTACACTTCTTGTCTTTGGAAATTGTTGACATTTTAACTGTATCAACATTGACCAAATACAAGTAGATTTACATATACACTCGGGTAACGTATTTCTCAATCAGTCGTGTTTTGACAATTGCGGAAGTACATATCATGCGAACATATGTCAATTTAATCTTGAATACAGTGCATCGATTCGAAGTGTTTGGGAACAAGAGCAGAAAAACAAGATTACTTATCGACATGTTGGAGTTTGTATTTATACAAATTTAATATAAATAAAAACTTGTATCGATTTGTGTGATTAAATAGAATAGAATATAAATTCTATGTATGTCTTACAAAATCGATGACACTGACAGCAATCTATTTCATGGGTTAAGTGTCATGAAATAAAATCCATCCTCTCTCTGATTTCCGTTTTGGGATGTGATTTGACCCAATAAGCCGATTACATACCTGTGTTAATTAAGCAGGTGAGAATGGGAAATATCTAGAGGTGTTGTAAAAGTGTCGGTAGCGCAGTTGGGCGACATGGCAGATTTGACTCGAAGTAACCAACACATAAAATAATCATAGTTTCCAAGAGTAATAAAACTGTATCTTTTTTTTAATTGCAAAACTTTCAAACATTGACTGAAAGTCAGTAAAAGAATTCAGCGTACAGAGACTAAGGGTAGGAAAACCACTGACCTTCACAGGTAAGGATAATCGATTTCCTGTGAAATCGAAACCAACTTTATTATATCTTTTACTATTTTGCTGGTGTTTTCGTATAATTCATAAGTTAAATTATGTAATATAAATCCTCCCGATTCAAGGCAGAAATTTAATATGTCGTTAATGATTTTTAGAGACCTTTTTTGTTTAGATATATGCATCTATACTTCTATTAAGGTAACGATTTTGGGTTCAGTTCTTTAACAGCACTTAGCATTACTTCAACAATGATCTTCAAACGAGTACTGTTTCTTTGGATAAATAGGTTATTGCCATAAAATGTTCGTTACCCTTGACACAACTGCTGTAGATAGCACACACAAAACGTGTAAATAGCATCCTCGCTATAGTCATATCTACTGTGTATGACATTGATTGCAGGTGTACATAGCATGTACATTTCGTGCACCTGTCATGTCATAAACGTGCCGGGTATGGCACTACGGAAGGCCATCTGGTTCACGTCGACTGTGATACACGATACCCTCATCGCGGCTTCCATATATCACATGGGACATAGCAGCAGTATGCAGGGGGGTTGGGTCGGGAGGTAGGGGGTAAGGTCGGGATATAGGGGAGGGGGTTGTGGTTTTCCTTTTTTTCATTTATCTTTTTTATTTATTTATTATTAAATTATTGGGTTTTGTATTTATTTATTGGTTTTATGTATTTTATGTATCTTTTTAATTTATTTTATTTATTGGGGGGCAAGGGTTGTTTAAGGGGGGAGATTGCTTTAGTTAGTGCTTATCACATCACATATTCACAGAGACGCATAGTGTTTCTATATATATTTCCACTGATATTATATTTGTTTATTATGTAAGGTATATTACACTGTGGTTTTTTGTTAAATGTGTTTTTTAGGAACTTTCTATTTTTTCTTTGATGTTTCATCAATAATAAATATATTGTATAAATAGCAGTTGCATTTATCAATAAATATATTACAATCATATTAAACAAAATATGGAAGTCAAATTTGGGTATCCATGAAGTGAACGGATACGTCGATGTATATTCTGGATTTATGTGTCAAGTAACACAATGTCCACCACCGAAAAGGTGTATTATTACAAAACAAACATTATTAGACGTAATATGAAGGGATACTTTTCAAATACAACTTTTTATTGTTGCAAATGGACATTACTAAAAAAAGCTGCATGAAAGTCGTGAAATGATATAACAAATTATGTAACGATTATGCATGGAAAAAAAGTATTTTATTTAATGGGTGCCGCAAGGTATATGGTATAATGACGTATAACGCTATTTTTGGTTAAATGCACTTAAAAAAACATCTGTAAGCGACCTGCTTCATTTCACGCCCATGTCACCCCTGAAACAAAAGCTCAAGACAAACACAATCAAAAATTGAGAAAACATTTAACGCTTTAATCTCCTGATTAGAATAATTATTAAAACGACTCATTACTCGGAAGCACAGGTGCCTCCGAAGTGATCACTACTAATAGATTTCAAGTGGATTACGTTTTTATAGGTAGGATTAAACAAGTCCCCTAACCAAAAACTGCTACCCCTATCCGTGGCGATAATCCCCCTTGAGCTGCCGTACCCCCACAGCCTAGTCCCACCCTCACTGACAGTACAGCTAAGTTATTAGTTCCCCCCGAGCGTTTCGCCCCGGGGATAGTTTGAACACCTTTATGAAGCAGGCTTCATCATTTGACAGGTATTTTCTTTAAGTAAATAAAGCTTTGACGCTCAATCGGGCTTTTTTTCTCCGCGTGTCTGCAAACAATACCCTAATTGCGTACGTTCACATAGCTTCACGTGGGAGATACCCGCACAATCGTAAGCTCGCAATTGAAAGAAACTTTTCACCTGGGCCGCAAGTGTCAGTACACGTGTGTACCTCGCCTCACACCCCGATTTCATCGGACCGAGCCCCGCGCACAGGTGCTTAATTACAGGTATGCAAACCCAACGGCGAAACGTTTAACCTCAGCGTTCCCTGTGGAGATGATTTTTGGGGGTACATGGTTTCAGGTGTGTCGCGATCCAACCGACCGCTCTCACTACTGAGACGTTCAGGCAGAGCAAAGAAGAATTTAGGCGAAATAAAGGCTGTCACATTGGTTATTGTCCACGGTGATTATAGAAAGGTTCTTTATTTGGGGTTTTCATATGTTATAATCCGCTAGTGTGCGAAAGAAGGCAGGCTAGTGGGTTGGTGTTTGCCATCACTTCTCACGATACGCAACTGGCTGCTGCATCAATACCGCGAACCTCCCCTCTCATTTTCCACAATGGCAAAACTAAACAAGATATTTCTTAATGCCCCTTTTCAACAACAAATACAAGTCCCTACGTATTCACCCAGGTTTGTTCACAAAACACTCTCGCTTCAACACAAGCGCTGCAGGGAGCGCATGGCTTTTAGAAATTTCTAATGGTGGAGAGATTCGATAGAAAGGCTCGAATTTCATCCTCCCTTCCTCGGAGTTATATACAAAATATATTATGTACACATTTTATAGTTAAATAACAGCCTCGGCGTGGTATAAGCGCTCTCATTATAAGCGATATCGCTCCCGCCATTCATAAGTATAAAAAGCAAATTTGAAAAGCACGGTCCGCCGGAGAGGGTATTCTTCACTAACGAGGTTCGCCTCTCGTGAAAATTACATTATTACGGAGTACAACATATGCCGAGAGATGGTGTTATAGAAATATGGGGGTCTAATCATAGGGTTGGTTGAGGGGTGGTGCGCTCGGAGGTGGGGCAGGCACCAATATTTACATCATCCATATTCCCATAATTTGCCTGGCATATACTCATACGCGGGTTCCGAACTATGATTTTAAAAACAAGCAATTAATAAACTTTTAACGGAAGACCTGTTCCTCTTCACCAAGGTCTATCGATTTAAAGATACATCTTCACTTTTTAGTCATTTGGACTAAATTTGCAACTTGTGCGACGCAAAAACCTCGATGCGAGCGGTTTTCCAAGCTAACGCTTTTCCATTGAGTCGTCAATCGGTTGCTTGTTTTTCCCTCGTTCCCTTTTGAATAGAGAACCAATTTACTGTGGAAGCAGTAACTCTCCCCGTAGCGCTTAAGAAACGGCGTTCAATAGACGCGCAAAGCATTACAATAAATCGCCTCAGTCAACTCCGTGAATAGCAGAAACACGTGTTAGAAAACTGTTAAGAAATCCCATTGCATAGCAAGAAGAGAAGGTTTTGTCGTATCGTTCGGTGGATCCAGACCTCTCCCGAGAAGGACATAAGCATCTAATAATAAGCTCTCTGTGCCCCGATCCGCATAGCAATCAAACACCCCCGGTCGAAATATTTGTAGGGTTTTGTTGACAAGATCTCCTCGGAGGTTCATTTTTAACCATCTGTGCTTTTTGACAAAATATAAGTGATAATACGAGATTGTATCTACCTGTTTCACGTTATTGGCAAGCTCTGAATATTGGCAGCGGTGTGTGTGGATATATCGGAGGATGAAACACAGCGCCCTTGAGTGTCGTCCGACAAAAATGCAGATCTTTCATGTGGCTCAGAGTTCAAACGTTGACAAGTACATTCTTATTTCTGAAAATTTGTAAACTGCTGGTTTACAAAGATCAACAAAAGCGTGTATAGAGTAACCATGTGTGTATACTATATGTAAGTATATATCATACACGGGGCATTGTATACATTCTCATTTGAAAACACTCTTTAAATGTTCGTGGTATTATTTTTAAAAAAGTATTCACGAAGGAAGCAACCAGCTGGGATATCATTTTTTCAATCAAGATTTATGTTAAAAAGTATTTGGTGTTTATTGTAAGGCTTTCATCTTCAACTTATGTATCTAAAGCTTCGTTTTATTAGATTTCTCTGAATGGATGCACATTAAAGGAGTTTTAACAAACAGCGTAAGGTGTATGTTGGCTGCGACTTCTATATTATCTCAATGTAACTACTCCATTCCTTACATTTTACGGGTTTGGTGGAAGTGATTTTATAGTGTATTTACTGTTCATAATGTGCACGTGACATTTTATGCATTGCACATAATTCCAAGCTATTCATGCAACCGATAACTGGTATAAGGAGATATCGCAACAAACATTAAATATATACATATTAACATCAACACATTATGCAGCTGACAATATCAGTTTAGACGAATTAAATAGCACATAGTCTGTATTTGAATGGACATTAAACAGAGTTTTATGTATTTGAGCTTCGCAGATGAAAACACAGGCAATCAATATGCTTCTACACTGTAGATAAATGATTAAATATCTCTTTCAAATAACAAAATATCAAACAAAGACGAATTACAAATAAAGAATAACATTATTTGAACAACTATTCAAATGTATATTAAAAACGCATATTCCCAACTAAGGTTGGTATAAGTATGACGTCTCGCAATGCCATCACATTCTTGAATCGCATCCCATCCGACTTCTCTATTCCAAGTGAACTAAATACAGTCGTATAAAATCCCAAAGATGTGCCTTCATCCTTGCATATCATAGATGATAGAGTCAGCTCTAAAGTTGTTTAGAAGCCAGGTTTTAAGTGTCGGTGGCGTGCCAGCACGGCAAGAAAAGTCTACAAGCGCTCCTTCTAGACTTCTGGTAGTATATACATACAAACAAGTTCACGCCATCATAATAGATTACTGAACAAAAGTTTCATCGACTCCCAGTTCATTAAATAATCGTTCTTCTTGTCTGATTGATGTCGTTAAGCAGTGTCTATTAGCCGACGAGCCTCCCCTCTCATTTCCCGTCTTCTACTCATAATCGCTACTTGACATTGGCCCGCCTCCATAGACCAAATCGCTATGTCGGTATGTATAGCTAGATTTATCCCATCTATAGACTTTCAGTCCGAATTCGGTACTTAAATTCTGTTCTCAGTTGTATTTCTCAAGCGTGGCTGAATTTTCTTACGGGGATCAGTACTTATCGATTCGCTGGATTAATCAATCAGCGATGGCTCAACTCGCCTGTCGATCAGTCACCCGTGACGTCACCTAGCCAATCCCCTTGCAGCGGTGGGCGGAGCTTGTGGCGATGGTGGCAGCCTACTGGTCGGTTTGCGCGTGCGCAGAGTTGTGGTAGGGCCGGCTCGGATTTGACGGACGGTATAGAAATCTTGAGATGAGTTGATGATCTACACTGTAGTACTTGAGTGGCCAAGTGTCTACACATAACACACGAGTTGTCAACATCAGACTCCGAGAACCGAGCCGGGCGAGCGATCGGTTCTATGTCGCTTTCTCAGTGGAGTGCTGCTATGTCCCTGAGCCCCAAGCATACAACACCGTTTTCAGTCACAGATATACTCTCACCACTGGATCACGAGAATTACAAGAAGACTACCATCGAGGCGGCAATTCCGCCCCTCACCCCCTACCGTAATACCCAGCACCCACAGAGCATGACAGGCATGGGGGGGATGGGGGGCATGAGTGTCCCCGTCACGAACCCCTACCACAACTACGTACCCCCCTTGTCCCACCATACAGGATCCTTCCCATCCCAGTACTGCCAGGGGTCGGATCTGGCTTACGGCGACCCCACCCGACATTCAACATCGTCATGGTACGGTACCAACCCGGATCCAAGATTTGCCTGTAAGTACAATTTCGTCTTTTCTTAACGAAATAATATCTCATGGTATGCGTGTGTGTTTTTAATGACTGAATTGTACACAGGTAATGGCGTAAGTAGGTTTTGTGTTTTTAAATCGTATTCCGTAATAGTGTTATGAACGGTTTATCACACCGGTGGGGAAATCTGGCCAACTTTTTACTAGAGCGAAGTACAAGGAGATAATTTGTCAGCGATAAACGGGTACCGCCTATGATAGCGTTAGACATCCTGTTTGCACATACAGTGCATCTATAGCCAGCGTTCAACTTTCTTTGTCGCCAGGGTGGGTTAAATATAATCGGATTGATAATTATTGATGATTGCATTGCTCTCTGAGCTGAGTTTCTGACGGGGATTTTGGCAGTTTGTGTGGAGTGATTGTCGACAACTCTCAGCCTCTTACCTAGCTCTCGAGATCTAAGAAGACAACGC
Organism: Haliotis cracherodii; assembly: GCF_022045235.1. Lineage (NCBI taxonomy): Eukaryota > Metazoa > Mollusca > Gastropoda > Lepetellida > Haliotidae > Haliotis > Haliotis cracherodii. The sequence goes on along the minus strand of NW_027266308.1, from coordinate 10,166,955 downwards.
TTCTAGTTATGTTGGTCACTCTCACCTCTTCATCCCCCTACCCCGGGGGTGACTGGACCAGCGCTAGACCCCCAGGAACTACAGCCAGTAGTACACCATGCAGCACCACGGCCACAGTGACAGTGTCCAATATTTATTACTAAAACGCCCAAGTTTACAAAGTAGCTGCCACAGAGTTCACCAACGTTTACCCGTTGTTTAATAAGTTTTAAAATGATTGAATGTTTAAAGTGTTCCCGTCAAGACGATAACAGTTTTAAGCAAACACGGTTGGTGGGAAGCAAAAGTAAATAATATGTTTGAACACACTCTTCATGAATTTGTGATTTTCCTTTACCTGCCGTAAAATTGGATAGTCTGGAAATTTAATATCTTCGAAACTAGAAGGACCAGTTGACGGCACCTCCCTTTGTTGTATAGACTGTAGTCCACGTCGTTCGGCCTCATTCCATAGTTTAGTTGAGTCAACACGGTAAAAACACCGAACCTGAGAATTATATTAATACCGTTTTAAGAGTCAAAACCTAAATTTCTTTGCACAGCAATTATTTTTAGTCTTTGAAAACAACATGTTCTCGTGCTTTTGATCTTTCTTTATTTGTGTTTATTATCAAAAAAAATATTTGAAATGGGACTGGTGAAAGTGTGTTATATTCCATGTATTTGACGAACAGAACTTAACCCGTTGAGGTGAAATTAAGTACAGCATCCCCGTATATCGCGAACCGATGTTGTTATTGTGTTGTAAATTTCACCGAAGCGATGACAGCTTGAAATCATACAGAGAACCTAGTCATATATTCAGCACCTTGTTTATCTCAGCAAATACATTGCTTGCTCCTGTCATTCATTTATCTGTGTGTATTTCACCCACAGGATACATCCGGTTTATTGATAGCGTATTCGTGTCTGTATTTAGAGAACATATTTATCAAATATCAATCAGTGTTAATTTGTCAATTTCGAAATACACGAACAGGTGTGCGCTATGATAGCCAACCCACCCCTCCCAGGTTCAAATCCCTACCCCCGGGATTACTGTCAGTATCATGGAGGATTTTAGCCGGTCCCCGGGGATAACTGTCACTACCAGCAGGTTTAGTGGTTTCATTTTCAACAAGGATTCATTGATTATCCATCAGAAAACGTCCAATTTTAAGAAGAAAATCGAAGCTATTGTTGCGACAAAAACAGTCAATGGTAAACGCGACAAGAAAGTTGATTGTTATTTTTAGAAGAATTAATATCTGAGAGAAAACAGTTCTATATGTATTGACCCCTCGCGCGGTTAAAACGCCCCAGCGATTCAAAAATTATTTTAAAAAATGAAAAATAAGAAAATTGAAATTGAAAGGGATCTCGCGAAATAATGGTGTTGACATAATTGTTTGTACGGTGTAGTGTCCTTGTGTGGCGTATTGTCTAGCATTCTGTGCACGATGTGTCATAGCCATTAATGCATATCCGACTACAATCAGATAAACACATTAGGAATTATTCTACCTTTCCTTTTGATTGTATAAGTAAATATTCTTAAAGTATTATGTATACAAGTTAATAAACATGGTCATAAGTCTAATATTCTTTACTTTCCATCTATTTTCTAAATCGATACGCGACAGTTGTGCGCCATTCTTCTTTTAACGATCGGTACACCTGGGGAAGTTCATGCATTGCAATAAAGGTAATTTCCAGTACGTTCAGAATATCAATAATACTATTTCATTACATAATTTCTTTACGCTCTGTTTCTCTGTACCTTCCTAAAACAAACATTTTACAAGAAAAACGATAATACATCCCGCGTAAAAATTATTTGGACATAATATAATACAAATAAATTGGAAACTTTTCGAATATATGATTTGATGGTTTTTATGAATTTCACGGCGCGTTTAACACTCAGCTCATTTGGGTAATATAAGTGTTGTCAATTAACAATTTAATTACGGAATATATATTTGTATGTGATCAAAAATAATTTTTGATCCTCTACAGAAATATGACCCAAAGTTATGCATAACAAAAGCTTGTAGTTGACGTTAATAACCAACGATGTTGTCTGTCCAAGCTTGTCTTGACCAGTGGTCAACCTACACCACACCTGTGCCGGATTTACCCGCCCGTGGCTATTACCACCAATTATCCCCACTTTGTAGCGTTGTACGCCACTCAGGAAAGGTGCGAATCGTCACAGCAAGAGCGCGAGTGAAGAATAGAAAACGCTAAAACCATTACGACTTGTTTGGGTGCGCGATTACCCCCGGATCAGGCGCACAGGGCCGGGGTAGCCCACCGGGTGCCCCGTAAACTTTCACACCTTCCCCCTAATAGTACTGTTTTGTTTCTCACCGTCAGATTAAGAAGAACACCTGGAATTGTGTAGAGTGTATTTTATTTATGAATCAATCGGAAACCCATTTCACACCCTTTGATAGCTCGGAAGACCCGTTATGGATGAGTCGTTCAAATGATTACCGAAGATTGTTGAGTGTCGTAAGTTTGTTTAACTGAATGGTCAATAAATGTGTTTGGGAAAATGAGACACAATTTTTATTTTACGTGTGAAAAATGTTAAACAGTCATGTTGCGTCTGCGATATGGTTGTAAAATACTTTCATAAGATGAGAATATCGGTTAAACTCTATAGCGGCCAATCAATTTAAAACAAATTATGAAAAATCGATTTAATATTGGGTCAAAATCAAACATCTGTCCTCCTACCAGATTATCAATTCAATTTTCCTAATTAAAGGTTTTTGTGTAAAATGCCCTCTATTGAAGATCAAATACGAAAATGGGAAAATCTATTACGTTTGCGATTGATTCAGGTAATTGTTGACTATTGGGAATTATTAGGTTCGCGGTATGGCGGATCTCAGAGCAGAACGCTGTTTTCTGTTTCTGAAATCTCGGAACGGAAACCACAGCGTAGAACCGCGGAAACTCTCCCTGCACCCGCATTCCTGGCTAAAATGAAAACCATTAGACCGGGTTTTTTTAAGAAACACGTTTTGTGACAAGGAATAGTGTTTGTTTAATACGAAGCGATGCGACGATTTCATCAGGTTTGAAGGGGTATTTATGTAAACCCGCATTATGTATAAAGAAAAAATTGAAAGCTTTTAATTTTCAATTTATCCTAACATCCGTTTCCAAATTCGCTGAAACGAAATATATTGTTTGAGACATTAATAATATTAATCGCAGGGTTATTTCTTTTAGGAAGTTAAAAGGCATTTGTGCACCGACTAAATTATTATCTTGACAAACACAATGAGGAATATGGAATAGTCACTATATTATTCATTAGACCGCAAATTCCAAAATCACCTACTTCAAACACCGAATAGGAAAAGACGTGGTCATAACGGCTAATTACCTGTTTTATTCTTGACACTTTTTGGCAACTTAAATTAATAATTTAAAGTCAAATGAATCAATATTTAAAGCTTTTAATCTTTGAGTAACATTATTGAATTATTCTCATATGATGACCTATGCGTTCGAAAATTTCACTTTATTGTAAAAATGCGTAATACACAACACGTTGTATCCCCCCCCCCCCCCCCCCCCCCCCCCCGAAAGGTTGTTACGTTGTCAGAAAACAAGTGATGTGCAACGTTTTTCTTAAGAGAATGTCATATCGCATGTCGTTCATCCATGCACACTTTCGTGTTAATAAGTATTGTTCAGTGTACCAAGATTAAAAGAAAAGAAAGATGAATATACTTCACACAAACCTATCTCATATTAACCTAGTCTGACAAAAATTAAACATATTGTAAATGACGTTTTCTTAATAAACTGTTACGTAAACTGTCTTTATGGAGCATTATTTAGTAAATGATAAATCGAAAAATAATTTAAAAAGCTGGTATTGTGCTACATCTGTAGAGCTTTGTTGGCTTTGAATTTTAAATCAGGTTTATATATGATTCACCGTTTTTTATGTGATAAGATTATTTATCTTATCAGTTGTTTAAAAGATTACTTTGTACTGTTCCATATAGAGCCGAGATTGCGATGGCGGACTGCACTTAAACATATCCGCCTATCTTCTATACTCTGATGCCAATTCACACTGTCACTGAAGTCCTCACCATCAGCCAAAAAAACAAACACCCACCCCCCACCCCCACTCCCCCCACACACATGTACCTTATTTATACATAACATAATTTTTCATATACTGATATGAAAATGTTTGTGTTAGACTATATGTAATAAGTGTTCGGTGTACATCATATTTTAATCAGTATCATCAGAAACGAAATAATGATATTCCAAAGTATACAAAAAGAATAGCGAATTGAATTGGTTCTGTACTCTTAGACTTATACGTTGGACTATTTCTGAAGCAGGTGGAGTTTTCCTTCATACAACTATTGACTCATAAAAAACATAAATGTATGTTGTGATTATTGATAGACGCTAATAGAGTGCTATTACGGGCTAATGTATGCCCTATTATTGATGTCTGCAGTACAAAAGGAATTATTTACGCCCGACCAAAACCATACCATCAAGAGAATATATTTCTCTAGTTTCAGATGATATCAAATACGGATAGTTCAAGAAAATTTTATATTTTCCCATATCAGTTTTATGTGCATGAATGATCTAAAAAATAATTCTTTCAATTTTATGGATACCTTGGAATATACTTATTTCGTTTCTTAAGTGTTTATTGCTGACATATGAACGTGAATGTTTATATTCTCGCATATTTGTATATCTAATGGTGTCTTCCTCTTCTGCAGTTTCTCGGCTGGCGATGAACAGTTCCTGTGCTATGTCCTCGATGCCAATGTCTGGAGGGATGGGGACTGGCCTTGGGGGTCTGGACCAGAGCGGGAGGGGAATGCAGTTTCCTTTGACCCAAAGACGCAAGAGAAGGGTACTCTTCTCCCAGGCTCAAGTTTATGAGTTGGAACGACGCTTTAAGCAGCAGAAATACCTCTCCGCTCCAGAACGAGAGCATCTGTCTAGCATGATCAACCTTACGCCTACCCAGGTTAAGATATGGTTCCAGAACCACCGCTACAAGTGTAAGCGTCAACAGAAGGATAAGGAAAAGATGGATCAGACAACAAAGGATAGCTCAGGCAGTGACAGCAATCAGAACAATGCCAGATCGTCGTCGTCATCGTCGTCAAACTCCCAGTCAGCTCAGGCAAACAACAACAATAACGGTGGCAGCCAAACTTCTCAGTCAAACTCTAACAATCCCTCCCCAAGGCGGGTGGCCGTTCCGGTGCTTGTGAAGGACGGGAAACCGTGTGCTAGTTCTGGGAGCAACGATGGAGGAGGAGGAGGAGGTGGCCAACAGCAGCAGCAGCAGAGTCAAGGAGGGTCCAGTCACCCGACTGTGTCTCCTTCTCTTCAGCACCAGACCTCTCTCCATTCCTCTTGTGCTGTTTCCACTGCCAAGAACCTATCTCACTCAAACACTCTAGGGTCTCCGACCTTAGCGGAGATCTCTGGGTCTCTGTCTCACTCTGGAGCGACCTCTCAATCGAGTCACTCAGTGCTGCACCACGGCTTGGGTGGCTATAACTCCCCCGGCATCAACACCAACGCCCTCTCATCTTCCCCGTATCTGGTAAATGGAAGAACCTGGTAACTGGATATATTTCTTCCTTCTTAAGGACATAAGCAGCAGGTGTTATGTGAACTATTCTTGTATACTGTTGTGTCTCATATGTCATAAAGACCCCTCCCCTTCCAACCCCTTACTCACACAAATACTCCTGTTGTTAAATATGCTCGTAAAATTCCCAATCTACCTAGCACCGGGTTTATTCCTCCAAAGCAAATTTGCTGCCGTTTAATGGTCGTCATATCAAACTGTGACCAAAGCTGCATCGCCGAATGAAGGTTTTTACAATGGCGATCGTGTTTACTCAGTGCCAATATCCATACCATATAAACGTACTACACAATATTCCCAGGACCAATCAAATAGATTTGATATTTATAAAACAATCGTTTATTTCTTTGCACGAACAATCTATGGACACTTTATTTGTAGAAATTTCAGTAATATAGTGTCTGTAGTTCTTAACAATAAGCACTTCATTGAAAACCTTCTTATTAAATTCTACCTTTTTAGAGCACAGATTTCATTATCAATATAAAATACAAAAGATATATGCTTCTTCATCCTTTATGAGTTTCTACCAATATTTCAATTTCAAATATTTTCAAAATTAAAACGATTGAAGGGACGGTGCTATCATGTTTCATGGTGCTGACGGAATGAATGATATTCACATTTTAAGATTTTATCAAAGTATGTTGTGTATAAGTAATTTACCTTATAAAGGATATAATGAGAACACGAATTAGTCAAACAAAACCTGTTCATAATCGTTTGACAATCCAAAACACGTTGCCTTTCTATTTGACGATTTATAAACAGATTACAATATACACTTAATGTGAGTAGAACTAACCACGGCATATGTATACATTGTTCGCGATACTTGATGAGCTGGGTAGCTTAATCGAGCAGTTATTGGACACAGAATGAATTTCATTGTTGCGTGTGTCACATGAATGTGTGGGAAAACAGTGTTTATCGACCGGAATATACAACACAATGTGGCTACATTGAAAACGAGAGGGGTTTACTTTGATAGGAGAAGCATTGATTAAAACACTTGATTCCTTGGTGGGGAGGGCGGGAGCGAACATTTCTATTTTGTCTTGATAGACATAATCTGGATGGAAGAATTTGACTACAAAGGAGCGTGATTAGTGTGTTTCGAAGTACATGACAACTATTGCACTTTTTCTGTCTGAATATGATCATGATAAATAATATATTTTCTTTTTGACTTTCATATCAACATTCATAAGAAACATGCGTGGTTGATAGCGTCATAAGTGTATAACGTCGCCATTTTGTGAAACATTATTTTTTGCAAAGCTTAGTGATTTTGAAACAGTGAATACGCAATCTTTTATCACAACTAGATCACATTATGCAGAAACCTCATTTGTGTATCGTATTAGTTGCAGTAAGATATATTTTTTTGTTATTGTGATATCGTAATGTTGATAATGGTTCAATGTGTGACGTATTTATAGTTTGTACTGTCTTTATGACACCTGGTGTCATCACGTGGTGTCACACGGTTTTTTAAATTGTCACATCCATTTTATGTGTTCTTCTTTTGTAAAAAAAATATGAATATGATTCTTGATCATTATGTGTCATAACTTGTTTAAGAAGAATGTATTGCAAAGATTATCCCTGGAAGTTCAATACAATCAATACAATAATGGCACGTGGTACATTGCAGCAAATTTGCTTTAAAATGGAATTAGGTGCTAGCACATATTGTTCATGTCATAAATGGGCAAAGGCCTGTCATTCACCCGTGTAAGTTATTAATGTAGATTTCATTACATTACATTGCCTTGACAACATGTTTACTACGTTTGTTCAGAAATTGTATGTGGACAATTCTTGCACCCTATCCTTCAAGCGGCCATGTTTGCAGGCGCTAGTTGAACTAGAACAGTTTAACAACCCCTCCCCCCTTCTCAACCCACTATAAACCGGGATCCTGGTGTCATTAAATTGAGGCGGACATGGGGGTTTATTTACCCACGTTGTGTCCAATACTGCAATAAGGCGTCTTGTCGGACCAGCGCAATGCTAGGTTCTCGATATATTGCGGAACTTTACAATGTCCTTTGATGTGTAGATTTCATATTTTGTTCACCACTTAAGGCCCGTAGGCCTGTGGTTAACGTTATTCAGAAATAAATTTTTCTTATGTGGAATTTCCCTTTGTCGATTTCTTTATGTATTCATTGTCCCGATGGTTTAAAGCCCAGTGCTTGAAAATCAAGGAAAAAACTTTATTTCGTTAAAAAATGATTGTGATGTCTTGTTTCAAGAATGCTCGTTATTGAATGAGTTGTTCGAAATGAGTCAACGCCCGTCTATGTAATGAAGTGCTATTTATGTTCTAAACGAGGAGTGACACGCTATTCAATTGTACTTGGTTTCACTTCCTGAAGATTGACAGTTAACCCCTGTTAAACCATAAACGAGTCTCTCATACAATGTTAGCGTTGTCATATTACACAGTACAACATGTATAACATCTTACAAATTAACCCCAAAGTTCATACCAATTATGATAGACTGGTAGTTATAACACATAGTCGTCATTACAAGCCATTGTTAAAAGAAAAGGTTATTCATTTGATATGTAATACAATTTGTTATAATGAACTATTCAATTATAAATGCTATATAATCCTACTTATTTGCTTATTGAATGGCAGAAGTAAGCGCGTTTGCTTTCACAGTAACGGTTGAAGTTTGACAATTTATAACATTTTCGGGGCTGGGGCTGGAATACAATTATTTTTTTATACATCTCCATAGGACATGTCAGCAATGACGTGCTTCACTTCCAGCTACAATTAATTAATTTAATCAGTTACAGCTATTAACATGAACGTCGGCGCTGACTCATGTAAGAATCCTTTCACAACAATAAATTCGATGTTGTTAATGAAACTAGAAAACCCGTAAACAACTGTACGTTATAGTATTGCAAGATCGTTTAGACTGTTTGCTTAAAAGCTAATCTTACAAGGTGTAAGTACTCTGATAACTTTTACATATTTACATTTTTACATATTTTCAAATCTATATACCTCTTTGATTACAACCTGGGGTCATCACAATCCAAATTAGTTGTTCTTTCAAATCTGAACAATACGTCTTTGTTACTCCATGAAGAAATGTCAGCACATGACAAAACATCCAGCTATAGCTCTGTGTATGCATAAATACATCCATGACACGCTAAACACCGAAAAAGACCCGTCCTTAATAGAGATGTCAGCACCTGTATATAGATTCCTGGGATGGCATATTATTTTGAAAACGTCTCCAGTCCACTGAGCATAAGAAGGCTACAGCCCGCGTGGAAGAGTAGCTTCACTGCCAAGTATGCAATTATATTGCTCCGGTCCAATCCCCATATACCTGGCAATTACGAAGTATTTAGTATTAAACGTATTGCCGAGGCCCCTATTGTCCTGTTAATCGTCCCTACTTGGTCTGTATGAATTTGATCAGATTGTATATAGCATTACAGTTTACAAGGGGCATTAAATAGGTTCCTTCCTTCCATACCCATCTCCACCATGGGACTGGCTTGGTGACTATGTGAGTAAGACATACGTCAAATGTTTCTTTTTAGAATTGTTTTATGTATAATTCGAGAGCCTCTGCTCTGCTCTGCTCTGCTCTGCTCTGCTCTGCTCTGCTCTGCTCTTCAAGGCTAGGCTAGGATAGGCTCTGTTTTATCGCACTGTGGATTTTCTTTAGTTTTTCAATTGTAGAAAAATTAAGTCAACTTCTTGTGGTATTTAAGTTCATTGTAAACATTGTACGTTTCATAAAGTTCATCTCAAAACCTTACTTCAACTGATCGCTTCATGGTCCAGACGGGTTATGAGAAATATCGTAATATCAATATTAAAAAAAGATGTTAGGTCAAAGCATGAATGGTCAGATTGCTTAGTCTTCATTTCAACTGAAGGACGTTCAAATGTAGTAATGTAGTCCAATGACTATGGTCACAGTCATTTAAGCAAACGACTAAACCCTTTAGTCATTTTACCAAATGACTAGTTTTACAGACTGACTGTACTGTATGCACATGATACACACGTGAATGTACATATGACGAATGAACTACGGTAAACGTTCGTTTGATAGTTCGAAATAAAATAAGAATAACAAATATAACGTCCAAATCGTAGTTTTGTATTAATACTGCCCAAAATATAAAACAAAAACAGCAGCCACCTTCTAAATTTGTGTACAGTTATGATGTCATCCAGTTCTGTCACCTCGCGGAGGAATACTGATCTTGAATAGTAACACACTCCAGTGATAGATACATCCATGTTTGAAGAAGATGGCAGTTGAATCCCGTTTGTGTTGTATAAATACAAAGTGTGGGTATTCAAATAAAAGCATTTTTTTATATGCCTGTAAGGATTCAAATGCTTTTTAAGCATCTTATAAAATTATATCACAAGTGAAGTGTTGTCAGCAGTGTAAAGGTTAATGTTGATCTCCATCTCACCATCCCAGTCATGTCAACTCTGTCTATCTCCCTACACCTATAGCTCCATACAAAGCACCATGTTTGTCTTGCAGTGCACAGATATATAATCTTCACCAACGTGGTCAGGTGAACACATAGCAGTGTATAACAGAGGCTTTGTAGCGGTTAAACATGCCATAGAATACAACTTCTATGGAAGGAAAATAGGGAAACTTCCAAATGTTTTCATACAGCAGTTTTAAAAGGACACAGATGTTCAAACTTTGCTTTTCAGAAATGATCTGCTTCACAAATATTGCTCTGGTGTTGGCGTTATTAGTTTTCACATTATTCAGTTTTGGTGATGTGTGTTTGATGATGCTCAAAGCTTGGTGTGTATGGGGTTACCTACATGTTAATTAGAACAGTTATAGTGTGTTCTGTGACAGTTTCTCTCAATATAAAATCTTTTGTTTTATATACTATGACATTCGTCACACAGTAAATACATTTCTCCTTTGATAATCATTTTCAAAAACTTCAAAATGTGTAACTTGTCTTATACAAGTTTCCCTTAAATAAAACAACACATACATTCAAACTTGTTTGCTGTTAAAGGAACGAAGCTCTCATACTATTTTAACATGCTCTAGTGTAAAGTGTACACACATAATTAGTTGAACTTACACATATGGCAGCCTCCATATTTTGCATATACAGTTAAATGTCAATAACAATCAATGGACGAAGTAATTCACCTTACTTGAAAAAGGTAACCTTTTTGTACAGTTAGCGAAATATAACCATCTCAAGTTGAAGATTCCAGTGACAGTCAAGATGTTCAGAATGTGTCCTTTTCTATGGAGTTGAAGCCGTCACGGATGAGGGAGTGACAATCCCCAGTGTACAGAGGGTGGGTGGGAAGGGCTATGCACACATGATCTAGGCCGCTTACTTCATTCAACATTTCAATTACATTGAACATTGCAAAGGCGATGAACCGATAAACTAGTGTCTAGGGTACTATGCTGGTTAGCCTAGGACGAGGCTGTGTGTGTAGTTAGTGGCCGTAGTTTACCCCTGTATGTAGCTGTTTGTGACGGAGGAAAGGGTACGGTGTTCATATTGGTAATGTGGGGATTGAAGCCAGTGACATTGTTTGAAGTAGTTCTTCTTTCATGGAGGTTTTGAATGATGTGCAACACTGTTCTTCTTCCCATTATTTCAGAATATGAATTAGAAAGAACAGCCACCATCTCCAGGTTTCTGATAACACATTAATATGTATATTGGCATCAGGTGTTGAATGTTATATGGATGTAAATATTAATGAAACTATCCTAAATGTATCTGATGAAATATTTGTGCGTTATTGTATTCAGCTGCAATGGGCATTGGTGGATGAATGTTAAATGATAGGTAAGTAATGAGACTATCCTAAATAGTTTGAAATTATCTGTTCTTGTGAATATGTAATAATAGGCATTTACATGGATTGGTTACGAGAAAATAAGGCGGATTTCTAATGATCTGTTTGTATGTTCTTGTATTGTAGTAGTGAATGTTATGTTATAGTAATTAGAAATAAACAGGTTCCTGTGACATTATAGCATATTCTAGTAATGAAATGACTGGCATCAAGAAGGATGCACTTCTACTTGATGGTTTCCGATGTGTATTCGTATGCTCTTAGGCAATATTTGGGTTTTAGTACTAGTATATATTATGTAGAGCTGCTTTCTTAAAGTTTCTTCTGACATAGTTCTATATTTGTAAATATTCGTAATGCGAGACGATGTCTAGGTGAATGAAGTGTAATTAAAGAATATTATTGTTTTTGCTTTCCTATTCGTGTTTCTTTTTTCGTTGGTGATGTTTTGGGGAGTTGTTTAATTTTAATCATTTTCGAAGGACTTTATTTACCTTAAGGAGGGAGTCAGCAAGTGTCAATATGCTTGTCGAAAATATGTATCATTACTATATGCATCAAACAAAAAAATGTTTGCATTCGATAAGATGCGATAAAGCATCATCTTATATGGTACTGGGAACAGTCTCATAAGTCTCCTTCTCAGGTTTGTAGATACCAAAAGTCAATATAACATAAAACGTCAACACCGAAACCAATTTCAATTAGTGTAAAAGGCAAAGTGTGATAAAAATGATATGAATGGATCACTGAAACTTAGTGATGACACCAGGTGTTTGCGAAAGGGTAATCATGTTCTGCTCTACCCGTAGAACCCGCCACACACAAATTTTATTAAAAAATTAAGTGTCGACAGACATGGACAAAAATATCACACATATGAGTAGTTATATTTGGGAGGTACTGCGCTGAGCAGAATATTTCCTTTGTATGCATTCAAACACAACCCATGCAGATACCAAAGGTTGCTGATATTATTTACATAACTATACCTATGTATAATCAAACCGTGCCGAATAACTATCAAATAAAGCACCAGTATGAAGAAATGTTACACTGGAAAGAGTTTACACTGACTTTTAGTCAAGATCGTACACATTTACATGTTCTGATGGATAACAGATAAACATCCATATTGCGTACTCAAAAAATGTTACTTCGCTACAGGCAATGTTGATCTTACTGAGATGACACAATCCATATTATATACATCTAACTGACAATATTAGATATTGATGACAACATTATACCGTGAACTATATACATCTATCAATATATGACTGACAAAGACGTTGATATATTTGTTATCAAGGAACCGCTTACATTCACAAACTGCATCTTCAACACAAGCGATCGACAAATCAGAAATGAATTTCATCAGGCATAAATAGGTCTTTAGAAGAACGTTAATCGATGGTCCTCACAAATCTCTTCTATTTACTCACCACTGAAAATTATCATCACAAAATTATTCTAATTGCAGAGAGATTTATGGTATCGTATTCTGATCCAGAAATAATCACACGATGAGTTTAATGTCGGGATTTATGGTCCATCCCCATAATATAGTAATTATTGCTGTATGGGCATATGGGGTGAATCGATATTTGCCCCCGAGCTACTAGAGGCCGTCTTTGGGTATAAAGCGATTCCAGGCAGAGACGCTTGGTCCATTCCCTGTCGCTCTGATATCTACATACTCAATCTACTCTACAATTAATAATTGTTGATTATTTTTTTAATTTCTTCTTCTTCTTCTTCTTCTTCTTCTTCTTCTTCCGTAGCAACTGTAAGGTCCTGTTAGTTATGATTAATATTATTATTGAAGATGATGAGCCCTTTGTTATGCAAAGAAAGTGAAGACGATGAAGAAGATCCATCCCTTATCCTATGTTGAATAATGCAAATGAGAAAAACCTTTCCATAATCAAAAGACATCTCTGCTAATGCATTTTTCGATTTCTACTATATCATAAGTATATGTTTATGAATCAGTTATTTATAAATTAGAATATGTAATCTTAATGTGTTTTAAGCCTGTGCCATACACATAAAAGGACACTTTGTATACAGTATACTAAGTTTATAACGAACACACTTATAACGAACTGACCCATATTACGAACTTGTTTTTTAGTCCCGACCATTTGTTGTATATATACTGTATGCATGCTTATAACGAAGTACGGTTATTACGAACTAAACTTAGTGCCCCCTCGAGTTCGCTATAACCGTAGTTTAATGTATTTCAATATATATTTTATTTTCTAAATTCTATAAATGGTATGAGGCATTGATATTCTTAATATTAATATTTGAAAACCACGAATTAATTAACAGTTTATATCATTTATATATTATCGAAGGAATATAATTAATATAATATTCTGCATGTATTGCTGTATAACTTTATATGGAGAAACCGTTTCACTGACAAGAGCATCACGGGGTTGCACATTTAGGATCATCCCAAGATGCTATCGACATGGCGTATATATCGTGTCTCAATAAAGACATTCTATCGCCGCGTTATATTTACAATGTTTTCGGTTCATTTGAAGGTATTATGCATCACTCTGAATTTAATTACATTCAAGTGCAATTCACCCACCGTATCTCAACAAGGCTTAATAAAAGTCAGAAATCTGCCGTATCAAATTTCCTGAGATTTCTCCAGATGTATGTTTGTATACGATGTTGAAACTGACATGCAATGTACAAGTGTAATATATGGACATTACATGAAGCAGGAGTGTAGTTAAGACAGTGGGTTTCGTATCTGTTGACAATTGACATCTATACACCCCAACAGCCGCAATAAACACTCCCTTTGGCCTGTCGCCTACTTGTAAAGTGCCCGGATGTTTATAGACATGGCAATGTTGTCAGATCGGGGCTGTGAGCGACATTTCAGACAATGGCTGTAAGATACGTTACTAAATTGCAATTTGTTTGTGTTTCTTAGCAGTCAGCGTTTGATTTGGTTACAACTGGAAATGTATAAATACATGAAAAAAATCTGGATTTATTTTGGATTATTTTTTAAAGAAATGTAATTATGAAAGCATGTACGTTTTTTTTATGATGTGTGGTCGTTTCTTGCCTACAGCTGAAACATTTAGCCAGTACATATTTATAGTAATTAATTATGTTTCATCGTTGATGAAATTGCGCTTCCTGTTAAACCCTCTACTATGTTTTTCATACCGTTCATAACTCAAGTCTACTTCCTGTTTGTACAGATGAACATTGCACGTTGTTAGTATTTAGAAGAGACTTTTGTAGCGAAATATTTATGCTTCTGTTCTGTTGATAAGCTTAGTAATCTCCATTGTCAATTGATTGTGTTTTTTTACCCCAGATAGAAACCCCGTTGTCAGTATCATATGACTGCCTGTGTCAACTTTCCGTCATTGTCATAGCCATAGCTGCCACATGGGCTGTGTTAACCACATGCTACTTCCCCGGCTGCTTAAAACTACTTCCATGTGTGTGGTGAACACAGAGAATCTCACCCGAGTGCATTTAAATATATTTGATTTCAAAAGACACGAGGGTGAGATTTTATTTATCATCCAAAATCATTCTTCCAACTTTTTCAGTTTGTAGACAGTAATAAGCAGTGTCTTAAGTGTAAAGGTACTGCTAACAGCTTCAGTAGCAGTAGTGATGTCATTTGATTGTGACGTCATGGTAACCAATGGTGTCATAATGGTCTGCAAAGCATTCTGATGCAATTTCGTTGATCTCACCCAAGCGATATCTCGTGGGAGCCAGTTTTGGATGATAAATTGCCGATACATGTTGTATATTTCTAACAGATATCCAGTAACTCGTGTGTGTCTGTGTGCGTGCGTGCGTGCGTGCTTTTGGGAGGGGCGCGGGTAGTCTAGTGGTTAACGTATTGACTTGTCAACGAAGGTCCAAGTTCGATTCCCAATGGGTAAAAATGGACCTCTTTCTTGGTGTTTCTTACACTCACATCCATATGATCATTAATGCCTAACATATTATCAGCCACCCGTGTGTATTTCACATATATCAAGTCACAGTTATCCAATGAACCGTGTACATTTCCTTTACGTGTATGGTAGTCAATTTCTAACAGTTATTCAATGAATCATGTATATTTCTTCTGTATGGTGATCGTTTCAAATAGTTCAGTGGCCTATGTTTATTTCACACCTGTGTTCCATTGCCTATAATCAGTCGGATGTTAATGTCAAGGATACAAGGGTGTTTCACGCCCGTCTAGTGGATATCAAGCTGGCCTGTAGTGACATATATCATGTTGGCATGATTGTCACAGGCGAACACATGTCATTTCTGACCTCCTTCTCTCTCTCTCTCTCTCTCTCTCTCTCTCTCTCTCTCTCTCTCTCTCTCTCTCTCTCTCTCTCTCTCTCTCTCTCTCTCTCTCTCTCTCTAACCTGTAAAACATAAACTTTAGTACAGTAATTATATAAAGGACTTTTTATATATATGAATCTATTATCTTCTCTCTCCCTCTCTCTCTCTCTCTCTCTCTCTCTCTCTCTCTCTCTCTCTCTCTCTCTCCTCTCTCTCTCTCCCCACTCCCTCTCTGTCATCAGTGCAGAACATAATATGTCCTCAGTTTCAACGGCCATATATGACAAATGAGTGAATTATCTCGGCTGTCTCCGCCTTATCTCTGTGCACATGTGCACACTGCAGTGGCTCAGTGGGTGTGATGGCAGGGGTGGAGGAAAACATTCAACAATGATGTCTATTCCTAGTCCTGGGCTCTCAAATCTCCAGGCCATGCCGTCGTTGCCTAGACAAAGTTCAGCCACTATTGTCGGCATGTATATATTGGTTTTTCTGCTCCGTGGGAAGTTTTCGCATGTCCCGACTGATATTGACCCCAAAATCTGTGTAAATAACACAACAGGTAGTACGGTTCCCATTAGATTAGCTGCCTTCGTCTTCTGTAGCGATTTCTACCAGGTTTTTTAAATCCACCAGGAATCAAGGCGCAACGTGTACGTTGGTGTACCACTGTATTAAGTGTTATTTCTTTTTCATAACTTATAATAAAAAAAAACCTATTTTTATGAACGTTGCGTGTGTGGTGAGTGCTACCGGTAGGCAATGCCTACCCTTTTCGCGAACACCTGGTGTCATCACTGATTTTCAGTAATCCATTCATATGATTTTCATCACTTGTTGCCCTTAAGGCACATTGGAATGTTTCAGCAGATAATCGAGGCTGGGTATAATCTGGTGTTGATGTTTTCGAATTATCAGGGTTCGTAAAAATCCATGGCCACGTGGACGTGGTATTGCCTGCTGATACTTCAAATTCCTTCAAGCCATTGAATATCAGGAATAGTAATTTTGGATACTTTCGTGACGGCGCTTTTGAACTGCCGTTTTAACTTTCTAGAAATAATCCAAAGGACAGGTAGTTTAATTTTCTTAGGATTAATGCTTGTAGATCTTTTCGTAAAACTCACCCCGAAATGATTTCCGGGAACATGCAATTCCGCATATAAGGAGTGAATTCGGTTTAACCGTTGTTGGCTGTTCTCATTGACTTCAGTCACCACTGATACCGTTTGGGTGTTGGATTAATTTCCTAATTTCCAAATCCTCATCATACCGGACTTTTCTTCAAGGCCGACTCGTTATTATACCCGGCTCTTCCTGATTCTCGACTCTTCACTATACCTGACACCTTACAACACCTGACACTTCACTACACGTAACACTTCACCACACCCGACACCTTACCACAACCGACACTTCACTACGGCCGACACTTCAACATATCCGACTCTTCACTATACTCGACACTTCACTACAACGGACACTTCACTACACCCGACTCTTTACGACATCTGACACTTCAGTACAACCGACCCTTCACCACACCAGACACTTCACCATATCCGACTCTTCACCATATTCGACTCTTCACTCTATCCGACACTTCACTACATCTGACACTTCACTACACCTGACATTTCACTACACCCCATACTTCACTACACCCCACACTTCACTACACCCCACACTTCACTACATCCGACCTTTCCCTATTACCGACACTTCACTACACCCCCTTTTCACAACACCCGACACTTCACCACACCAGACACTTCACCATACCCGACACTTCACCATATCCGACTCTTCACTACAACCGATTCTTCACCATACCCGACACTTCACCAGACCCGACACTTCACCACACCCGACACTTCACCACACCAGACACTTCACTACACCCGACACTTAACTACACCCGACACTTCACCATACCCGACACTTCACTACACCCGACACTTAACTACACCCGACACTTCACCATACCCGACACTTCACTACACCCGACACTTAACTACACCCGACACTTCACCACACCCGACACTTCACTACACCCGGCACTTCACTGCACCCGACACTTCACTACACCCGACACTTTTTTTATACTCGACTCTTCTATATTCCCGATTTTTAATTGTACCCGGATATTCGTTGTTCCCGGCTCTTTGTAATACCTGATTCTCTATTATAACGAATCTTCGTTGATGGTAGAGTTGATGATCGCGTTTTACGTGCTCAATGAAATAGCGAGATAAATGTATGTCTATTGTAGTTCATGTTTACCTGTTCTACTCTGTCCACGCTGTGTACTGCCGTGCATGTGTGCGTGGCGACAACGTTGTATATTTCTTTGTACAGAATATCAATTTTAAAAATATCAATCAGCTTCCAACCCGGAAGTATGCTGATGATCGAGTTTAATATTGATTGACTCCTACGCTGACATCAGAGTCCGATGACTGTTCGATGGTTGACGTCGTGGTTGATTGACTGATCAGGGTATGTTTGAGTGAACAATCAAAGGGTGTTCAAAGGGTCCACACACAGGGAATGGGGAGATCTAGGGTGTCCACACACAGGGAATGGGGAGATCTAGGGTGCCCATACACGGGACATGAGGAGTTCAAAGGGTGTCTTCACACGGGGCATGAGGAGTTCAAAGGGTGTCCTCACACGGGACATGAGGAGTTCAAAGGGTGTCCTCACACGGGACATGAGGAGTTCAAAGGGTGTCCTCACACGGGGCATGAGGAGTTCAAAGGGTGTCCTCACACGGGACATGAGGAGGTCAAAGGGTGTCCTCACACAGGGCATAAGGAGCTCAAAGGGTGTCCTCACACGGGACATGAGGAGTTCAAAGGGTGTCCTCACACGGGACATGAGGAGTTCAAAGGGTGTCCTCACACGGGACATGAGGAGTTCAAGGGTGTCCACACACAGGGCATGAGGAGGTCAAAGGGTGTCCTCACACGGGACATGAGGAGTTCAAAGGGTGTCCTCACACGGGGCATGAGGAGTTCAAAGGGTGTCCTCACACGGGACATGAGGAGGTCAAAGGGTGTCCTCACACAGGGCATAAGGAGGTCAAAGGGTGTCCTCACACGGGACATGAGGAGTTCAAAGGGTGTCCTCACACGGGACATGAGGAGTTCAAAGGGTGTCCACACACGGGACATGAGGAGTTCAAGGGTGTCCACACACAGGGCATAAGGAGGCCACACGGTGTCCACACACATGACATGAGGAGCTGGAGTTTGTCCACACACATGTCATGAGGAGCTGGAGTTTGTCCTCACACATGACATGAGGAGCTGGAGTTTGTCCACATACAGGACATGAGGAGGCCACAGGGTTTGAGGAGATCCTCGGTGTCCACACACAGGACATAAGCAGCTCAAGGTTGTCGACACACAGGACATGAGGAGCTCAAAGTTGTCCACACACAGGGCATGGGGAGATCACGGTGTCCACACACAGGAAATGAGGAACTCCAGGATGTCCACACACAGGAAATGAGGAGCTACAGGTTGTCCACACACAGGACATGAGGAGCTCCAGGGTGTCCACACACAGGAAATGAGGAGCTCCAGGTTGTCCACACACAGGACATGGGGAGTCCAGGGTGTCCACACACAGGAAATGAGGAGCTCCAGGTTGTCCACACACGGGACATGAGGAGTTCAAAGGGTGTCCTCACACGGGACATGAGGAGTTCAAAGGGTGTCCTCACACGGGACATGAGGAGTTCAAAGGGTGTCCACACACAGGGCATAAGGAGGCCACACGGTGCCCACACACATGACATGAGGAGCTGGAGTTTGTCCACACACATGTCATGAGGAGCTGGAGTTTGTCCACACACATGTCATGAGGAGCTGGAGTTTGTCCACATACAGGACATGAGGAGGCCACAGGGTTTGAGGAGATCCTCGGTGTCCACACACAGGACATAAGCAGCTCAAGGTTGTCGACACACAGGACATGAGGAGCTCAAAGTTGTCCACACACAGGGCATGGGGAGCTCACGGTTGTCCACACACAGGGCATGGGGAGATCACGGTGTCCACACACAGGAAATGAGGAGCTCCAGGTTGTCCAAACACAGGAAATGAGGAACTCCAGGATGTCCACACACAGGAAATGAGGAGCTCCAGGTTGTCCACACACAGGACATGAGGAGCTCCAGGGTGTCCACACACAGGAAATTAGGAGCTCCAGGTTGTCCACACACAGGACATGGGGAGTCCAGGGTGTCCACACACAGGAAATGAGGAGCTCCAGGTTGTCCACACACAGGACATGGGGAGCTCCAGGTTGTCCACACACAGGAAATGAGGAGCTCCAGGTTGTCCACACACAGGACATGTGGAGCTCCAGGTTGTCCACACACAGGAAATGAGGAGCTCCAGGTTGTCCACACACGGGGCATGAGGAGCTCCAGGTTGTCCACACACAGGAAATGAGGAGCTCCAGGTTGTCCACACACAGGACATGGGGAGTCCAGGGTGTCCACACACAGGACATGGGGAGCTCCAGGTTGTCCACACACAGGAAATGAGGACCTCCAGGGTGTCCACACACAGGACATGGGGAGCTCCAGGGTGTCCACACTCAGGGCATGAGGAGCTCCAGGGTGTCCACACACAGGACATTGGGAGTCCAGGGTGTCCACACACAGGACATGGGGAGTCCAGGGTGTCCACACACAGGGCATGGAGAGACCACGGGGTGTTCACACACAGGGCATGAGGAGATCACGGTGTGTCCACACACAGGGCATGGGGAGATCACGGTGTGTCCACACACAGGGCATGGGGAGTTCCATAGTGTCCACACACAGGGCATGGGGAGATCACGGGGTGTCCACACACAGGGCATGGGGAGATCACGGTGTGTCCACACACAGGGCATGGGGAGATCACGGGGTGTCCACACACAGGGCATGGGGAGATCACGGTGTGTCCACACACAGGGCATAGGGAGATCACGGGGTGTTTACACACAGGGCATGGGGAGATCACGGGGTGTCCACACACAGGGCATGGGGAAACCACACTGTGTCCACACACAGGGCATGGGGAGTTCCATAGTGTCCACACACAGGGCATGGGGAGATCACGGGGTGTCCACACACAGGACATGGGGAGATCACGGGGTGTCCACACACAGGGCATGGGGAGATCACGGGGTGTCCACACACAGGGCATGGGGAGATCACGGGGTGTCCACACACAGGGCATGGGGAGATCACGGGGTGTCCACACACAGGACATGAGAGGACCACGGGGTGTCCACACACAGGACATGGGGAGACCACGGGGTGTCCACACACAGGACATGGGGAGATCATGGGGTGTCCACACACAGGGCATGGGGAGTCCAGGGTGTCCACACACAGGGCATGGGGAGTCCAGGGTGTCCACACACAGGGCATGGGGAGATCACGGGGTGTCCACACACAGGGCATGGGGAGATCACGGGGTGTCCACACACAGGACATGAGAGGACCACGGGGTGTCCACACACAGGGCATGGGGAGTCCAGGGTGTCCACACACAGGGCATGGGGAGATCACGGGGTGTCCACACACAGGGCATGGGGAGATCACGGTGTGTCCACACACAGGGCATGGGGAGTTCCATAGTGTCCACACACAGGGCATGAGGAGAGCACGGGGTGTCCACACACAGGGCATGGGGAGAGCACGGGGTGTCCACACACAGGGCATGGGGAGTTCCATAGTGTCCACACACAGGGCATGAGGAGATCACGTTGTGTCCACACACAGGGCATGGGGAGATCCACACTCGGGGCATGAGAAGTTCACACGATGTCCCAACACAGGGCATCATGAGGAGATCACAGGGTGATCGAACTCTCCCATGACTGCCCTGGGAAGTGCTCAGATTCATAGCACGAGGGGCCACTTCTAGGTATGTGGTGTGGGGTGGGGGTCGTGAGTGGCAATGATGGGGGTCATTTGAAGGCGCTCAGGTTCCAAGGAAGAGCTTTTGGCATGTTTAGGTGACGGTGATGACTTAATATAGAGACGGTTTTAAGAAATCAAAATGCGTAGCCACAACGTCAAATTTAGCTGCTAGTTCACAGTAAGCGTCGGAGAAAGCAAGCTGACTCTTCCGTGACACCGTTGATTAAAATTTGAAGCCAGGCTTCTGAGACCGACAATTAGAGACTAAACTTTGCCACTTAATACTATGAAATCGATTATGCTGAAAATACTTCCATTCACCACAACACGTCCCATACTTATCAGCTGATCTTTCAAAGGTTTTTTGCTGGTTCAGATTATCAAAGTTTCTGGTTCAACTATTCTTACTTGAAATCTCCGAAACGGGCATTATTCTCGAGACTTGCTGACGTCGATACTGTTAGCAATAGGAAAGTTCAAAGCTAAGTGCAGGGCAAAAGCCTCCACAGTAAATGCATAGCCTAGTCTATGGCGAAAAGTCGTATGCGAGATCACGGGATTGTCTTTGATCGGAAATGGACCTGCTTGCACTCTTAAAGCTCTAAAGCGAAGGACCCATGTATCGGTGTGGACAATGTTGGGACGCTTGAGAGCGTGTGTGCCCCCCTCTTAACTTGTGTCTCGGCCCTCGAAAGTCTCTCAAACTGTCTGTATTACGACTCGGCCTGGGCCAAGGTGACGCGCTTACCCTCACGTTTTTCCATTGCCCAATTTGAGATGAAATCTGGCTGCTAAGTGGTCTCAATTAGGATTAGAGGAAAACAAGACTCCTTCACATATTTACCGATATGTAATTTCCACTCAAAACCCCTCTGCCCTTATGTATGTTGAATTTTGATTGACATAGCTGGAGAGGTCCACCCTATTGCACTGGCATCGGGGAGACTCCCAACAGATTCCAGATACGATAATAATACAAGGGAGCCGACCATGGACGGGTCCGCCATCCGATTTTGGCTTTATCTAGAAAGTTAGTGTTGGACAAAGAGGGCGACGATAACGCTAGAGTTCGGCAACGTTAACCGAATCTGAAGTCTTTTCAACACAAATCGCTGTGTGTTCAATACATTATCTAAACCAGCTACAGATTGGACGATAACTTGTATGGCTATTGTAAACTGTAAAAATAAATATGGCGATGAGGCCGCTCAGGTTGCGACGGGTAGACAGTCCGTGTTTAACGCCAACGACGCGGTGACCTTCATACTCTGGGTGGGAGACAGCCCACTCGGTAAATCTCGCTATCTTCCGTCATCGGAATGGTGTTTGTCCTCGCACAATTATTTCTATTATGCTCGCCGCATACAGGTCATCTATCGCCGGTCTCATCTTGTTCGTGTGTACTTACCAAATTGAGTCCATTTCTTCCGTTTAAATGATATCTCCTTTATCTAAAACCATCCATTACATGATTTGTTCAACACTTTTGTAGGCAGTTTAAAAGTTAAATATCCCATATGCTTGTGTGTATGTGTTTGCTTTGAGCGGGTGGTCTCGTCCTGGATATGACTTAACATTGAGGATTACGACTGATATGGTGTATGGCATATTTCACCCATACCTGTGGTCTACTTCTATTTACAAATCGGATTTAGGAATAGTAAGACAAATATATTCACACACAAAATATGATTTTCATTATTTGTGCTTTAACCATTTTGATCGAGAAAGAATGTTGTTTACTCTTTAAAATCAGCCTCATATTAACTCAACTGTTTCTTTATCAGTATATGTCATTCATCAAAGACCCTTTCCTGAAATCGATTTGGACAAGATGAACAATTGTATTTAATTATCATAATCATAATCCTAAACAACTATAATAATAATAATAATAATAATAATAATAATAATAATAATAGGTCATTTATATTGCGCATATTTCCACATCCGCATGCTCGAAGCGCTATTATTACCCCAGTCACTGGATCAGAGTTCACTCTTGGATCATTCTCATCTCCCTGGGGAGTATGCAACCCAAGCTGTCTATTAGGCGCTAGGAGGTTAACCACATTGCCATCTCATCCTACCGGGTACCCATTCAGTGCTGGGTAAACAGAGGCACATTTCGAACACAAAGTCACCTGCAGCGGGAAGCCTATTACGGGTGGCTGGGTCCCCATGGGTTCCGATGCAGAATTTGATCTAAGATGAGTATGGGGTCGTTTCACTGTGTGACATGGCAAATTGTGGTCCATTTTACCCGACGGAGTGGAATGACCTCATTCTATCAACCACTTGTTTGACACGATGATGCATGTGGGGTATTGTTGATCACGGCGTAAAACAACATTAACTATATGTCTGGTATTCGCACCACCTTTGGTTTCCGGGATGCATTTGCGATGTAGGTTGTGATTCTTACTTCGCCCACGAGGTTTCCTCTTGTTTTTACAAAACATATAGACTTTACTGGACTGTTTTGTAAAAATACATGGCATTTCATAAAAAAAAAGTCTCATACCACTAAGCTAATTTCTCTTAATGTTTTTATTTCATATTCAAAAATATTTTTTCTTTTCTGAAATATTTTAACAAAAACAACAATGATGCACGTTTAATTTGTCCTGATCTCGTGAAATAAACTGAGATAAAACTGTGTTACAAAGCAGAACTCTAAACTGATAATTTGATTTTAAGCCATGTGAACTTTTAAGACTTGCAGAGGGCATCGTCGCACGAGCTTCATTAAGGGAGCCATTATTGTCTTCTGCTACTTGGTCTCACTAATGTAGCCGTTTCCATTGTCCAATTTTTCTAATTTCCTTACTTATGATTCATAATGTTTACTTTCCTCCTTTAGAGTCCCCCTTTCGCCCCCCTCCCCGACGCTACCCCGACCCTCTTCCCGTATTCCCCGCCACGGAAGCCGTGGCGTGCATGGTCGCCTCCAGCCTTAACCCAGGCTCCCCCGTGCACTATAGAAAGCACTGTTTATTGCCCCTTTGGGCTCTAAATGGATACATGAATTTTGAGGTTTTGTCTAGGAATAGGAAAGGAAAATCGTAGGAATTTCCATATTTACACGATATCGGCTGGTATTGTGTGCGGGTCAGTTGGGCTCATTAGTGCTTCGATCGGGGGAGCCCCCCAGTGAGCTTGAATCGTGCACCTGTGATCAAATCGCACCGGGAACCGACGGACCTCCGCGAGCGACACATCGCTATTCTTCGGCGCACCGAGAACAACCGAACCCCATCAAAGTGTTTTCATTGCAAACGATCGCCACCACTGCGCTGGCATTGTTGAGTTGAATAGTCAATGCTGGTTCCAACAGCTTATTCAGTCGCCTTTTCACAAGGGATGATACCTTTTTATTGCTAGATGAAAACGCTACAGTTCTCGGCGAGTTTGGGCAGCAATTAGTAACCATTCGCGAGCTGCCCATTCAGAAAGGCCCCCAAAAAGATGGGGGTAAAGTTTGCTTTTTAGGAGATCTATTTGCGAGGGTAAACTCAGGGACAGGCTAGGCCCCTCCTCCCCGTCCCTCCCAATTCTTTAGACTTGTGGCATTGTCGCAGGGTGTCAGGGTACATGGGCCACCCTTTGTAATACATTTTTAAATCTGATTTTTTTTAAAGAATTTAATGAACAAGTTTTTGTCAAGTCTCCTTATAGAATTTTAAACTGGTGATTGTTACAACGTTTGGACCCTTTTGTGCTGTGATTACCATTGTTTCTGAATAGGGTGACTTTGTAGTACGATGGCAGTGTTTCCAGTGACAGACGTCAAGAGGGCCATGTCTGTAATTGTTAAATAAAAGTCCCAAATTATTTTAACATTAGTGTTTGTTCAGTACTTGGAGATTCAAAATGAGCTCTTATTTCTGATTTCTATGTAACTTTTGTCACCTTTTCGTGTGACATGTAATGATGTTTGTTTTCCTAAAATGTAATGAAAGAAATGTTGACAGAAAAAAATATTTACATTTGTATAACAACACCTGCACTCGTTGTATTAAACCCATGGGATATGAACTTTTATCTTTAGTTGATCTCGAATGCTATAAGTATCCCAAAAAATGATGCTATGTTAATATTGTTTAATATTGACATGCACTATATTTTTAAATTCCGCTTCCAAATAACCAAAACCATCCTTTAAGTAAATGAATATAAACTCGCAAATTGTTTTAAATTAATGGATGCTTATACAGGATGATCCAGATGGGGGTGGGGGTCCAAGGGATCCCACCCCTCATCACCCACACTCATATTTATTTTTAAAATCAAATGTAGCATGTTGTAGGCAGAAACATTATCTGAGAGAGTGTTTTTATGTTTTGGACCCTCCCTCTATAAAAAAAAAATGTGGCATCCGCCCCAGTTAAAACAAAGCAACATACGTATACACGTATACACGTTTTATAATGGTTCAAAACACCTATAGATTTACATTTTCAACCTATACTTTTTATATAATGGATTTTCTCTATTTGCTTCTATAAAACATACACTAACTAAAATTTAAAACATCATTATTGTTTTGTGGTAAAACAAAGTAATAGTGCTTCATATCCACAGAAATATCAATATGTTCCGAGCTTGGTACAATAACATCATGCAATGTTGTTGACAATAGACGATAAGGATTCTTTGACATGATTCCATTTTTAAAATATATTTTGTATATAAATGTATGTTTTAAAACAATTGTTTTTGTTTACTAGATTGATAATATGTGAAAACAAAAAACGAATCGAAGGCATTATTTTCTGAAATACGAACAGTTAAACACGGTAAAGAATAATAAATCCATTTTATGATTCATTGCACAATATTTGGTTCTTTTAATCATTATCAATCAATGGCAAACACTATTTGCTCAGTAAATTCATTTTTTTAGGAAAGCAATGTTTCAAATTTGGCACATAGTGAACAAAGTATGGGCAGCGTTATCAGCATTGCTACGGTGCTACTGCACCAAATAATGGCCCAGGCTTTCATATAATTGTGAAATACATTCCATGATTGCTTATCTTTCCTAACATCGTTCTCCAGATCCAATATTGCTAGAATCTCGTATTTCAGAGTTCTGACTCCTTGGAAACATGATATTCTGCACCCTGCTTGTCATGGAAATCAATAATGTCTGGAAAATGTTTCCCAAACGCTCATGGCACTTTTGTAATATATCTGTTTGTGATATTGAATTCTTCGGATCTAAACGGTAACAAAAACAAAACTACGTTAAGACATTTCCAGGCAGCAGAAATAGTGATGAATTTGCTCTAGGGAAATACTCAAATATGTGTGATTGTTAAAGGCAGTCAACGAAACGATATTTTCTAATTCTACAGCAATATTTTAATCACTGTGATGATGATGATGATGATTGTGACTATCACGATTATTGTTACGATGTTAGGAAATGGTGTTGAAACGTTATTTGTGTATTTGTTTTTTATGTGTTTTTATGTGTATATTTCTTTTAAATGTATTTATCTAACTGCGAAAACATATCTTAAACTAAAACATGAAAACAATTAAACGTAGATATTTTCAGAACGCTATTATTTACTTAAAACTTCAAAGTAAACTTGATATTTAACGTGACCACTCTGTTTGCCTGCCTAGATGCATAGGTGTCAAGAAAAATGGTTCCTACACAATCCACGAATTGGTTCATTGGCCGTAGGAAGATATTGAAACAGAAACAAATTGAAACAAGAACGTATCAGTGATTCTATTTAATGCGGCATCAAAACGTTAAAAGGACCCATCCTTGTCACATCCGCAGATGGGAGCTCGACTTTCGTGCGATTCACAAGTCTTAAATATTTATTTGTTTCTTTGAACTCATAACTATTGTCATTTTGTCAGCGGATATTGCGTAAGAATTTTCTTTCATATTATTTAGACCATTTGAGTAAATACGAACATCCGCTCAAACCAATTCCACTCACAACATGGGGATATTTTGTTAAAACATTAAACCTTTTTATTGTGAGAACATTTTCATTTGAAGTCAAAGCTACGAATTTAATAACGTGTTGAGTATTTTGTCCATTTATTGAAGACATTGGGTTGTTCTTCATGCAAGTTATCCTATTTGTATCTGATACTGAAAATATTCACAAAGGTGGTGATATCATGGGTGAGTTAGTGAGTGAACGGCGTATCGCCACTGCCCCAGATATTCGCACTCGACGGAATTCAAATGTGGATAATGCTGTCGAAATCGAAAATATTATACTATAAGTAACTCGTATGTGATTTGTGTAACTAAACGAGACAGTATTATGTCACGTGCCTAAATCGTTAAATGTATGGTTCAGAAAATGTATTTATGTATCAAATACGTAAAGCACGGACCTATATATAATAATAATCTTCTCCAAACGACAATCGGACGTAAAATAGGTTAGAGGCAAAAGGGCAGTTTATATATGTGAATACAGTCTAAACGTAACTCACACAGTATTCACATATATAAACCGCCCTTTTGCCTCTAACCTATTTCACGTCCGATTGTCGTTTTGGAGCAGTTTATTATTAAATTACATTAAGGGATTGAAATTTAAAAAATGCTATCAAAAATCGTTTGGAATCTGTGAGGCATTACTTCTTTTGTTTTCAATTGTGTATACAATTCTTATACACTGTTTGTTCACAGTACCGATTGTATGCAATAATTGTTCACTGTCATAGATCTATAACCAAAAGAAAATACTTCAATTCTATGGTGGTATCGCTTTAAATCACTGAGGTCGATGTTTTTAACTGGTCACAATGTCTCGATTTGATTTTCCCGTCCAGGGTGGTGAGATAGGGGTAGCGTGCGGCGGGAGACAGGCATATCTGATACGGGTATTTATACAGACGGATAACACACGTAGAGTTGTGGCGAAATATCACATCTCCCGATAGCAGCTGATGAGATGTTGTGTCACCGTCTGGACATAGGGGCTGTTAGAAGGGGAGGGGAGGGGGAAGGGGGAGGGGGGGGTCTAGGAGGAAGGGGAGACTAGGGCACTAGTGATACTTGAAACAACTTGAATGCTGTGAACTGGGTTGCATTGAGAGGTGTTCATTTTAGTTTGTATGTCATTTATGGATCTATTTCATCTTCAGTAAGGTGTCAATTTCAGAATTGTGTCAATTATATTTGAACATTTGTGTGCGTTTAGAGGGGGGGGGGGGGGGTGTCTATTGTGTTCTCTATCACAATGAACAACGGTTATTTCATTTAAACTTTATTATCTTACATGCCAACATGACTTAAAAATCACATAAGTTGCAAGATGATGGTGTTTCAGATGGGGTTCGTTTTCAGATCATTTCAATCTGGAATATTTTAATCTTGGATGGTAGATTAACTTGGAAATAAGCAGAGTGGTTATGAACAAGTTACAATTTCAATTTATAATGGTACAGAGTCAATCAAAGTTCATGATAATACATCTATGTACATATACGATAGAATCGTGTGTACAATACTTTTCAATGTGAGGTTACTGCAGAATCCCATATACATAAAACAGTGCATCCACACAAGAAAATATCAGTATCTCTCGTTAGCCTGGATACAGGGGATCATTTCAGTGTTTAGTTTAGTTTGTTCATCAGCCAAAATCACGTTAAAATGTTAGAACATTACCATTTTTCACAAGTCCCTCCAATGTACATTGGAGGATAATCTGCCAGGCAGCCCTGTACCATTGGATCAGGGCCAGACCCTTGAATCTCATCACGGTGTGTAGCGGGGATACGATATCCCGTATCTAGCGCGACTAGGTGCTTAATGTTAAAATGTTGTCAAATATAACCTTCGCTGCGCTATGAAAGCCATATGTCATATATTCCTGGAGAAATCGACATAATGCAGGGAAATAGATGAACTGCCATCACTGACTAAAAACGGGGACACCAAAGAACATAGGGTTTTTTATGTATTTGAGAAAATACGAAAAAGTCATTATAATATTCAACTATTCGAATTTTACATTTTTATGTGAATAAATATGCATATTATGATTTTAGCATTATATCTATTTCATATTTCAATCAAATGAAGACGTTTGAGCCTTGCCATTGCATGCGGTCATGACCTGTAATTTCAGGTTGAAAGTGTGATTTACAGAAAATCAAATCAAAGACCAAAATAATATGTGCAATTTAACTTTGACAAATATAATGACAAAATATCAGTAATCATAAAATATTATAACTCATTATGATTTCATATTAAATGCAAACCAAACAAATTGTAATGTAATTACAACAGTAATGAGCGTCTACCGAAAGTGTAAACTATATATAGATATAGATAATTGATTTCAAGATAAAGGAGCACTCTTCACTTCATTTCAAGAATTTGAAACATTTGACAAATGAAAAATGTTTTGATTTCTCGGCATTGTTTGAGCAACGGATACCAAGTTAAGTAAGCTGTCACGTACAAGGCTTCAACTGACAGGGTGCAATACATCACAGACGCCGACACGGGTGGAGGGCCGGCCTATACCTGTCAATCAAAATGAGTGACAGTTAAGCTGGTGATAAGGCTTAAGAGGGGTTGAATGGTGGACCAAATATTTGTCTTTTGAACAACTACCAGTTTTAGTGAAATGGCACTTTATTTAGTTATACGTATCATTTTGGTTATGCTGAGGGAAAATTATTGGACAGATGTTATGACCTCTCATTTAATTTCTTATTTGTTGATAGTGTGTTCATTTTTTAATCCCATTTTTGCGTTCGATTTTCAGATTCACTTTTTCACACACAGAAAATAAGTTTGACAAGTATTCAAATCGTTTAAAAACTGAAAAGTTTTATAATCGTAAAAACATTATTTGTTATCAGCGAGATCTTGAAATGAACAACGGTTGACAGGACATGTTCATTACCATGTTGATGGCTGATATCAACACTGATATTAACGTCAAAACGTCTAAATAATATCCACCTCTCAGGCTAGATATTAACCTTGTCATGTTTTGGATCTTACTCAATAAGCTTAAACCTACGGGGCAGTGAACCATGACCCTTTTCTTTACCGCGCCCACCCTCCCCCTACCCTCCCCATTCACTACCCCTCACACACGTGGGGTGTGAAATCTGACACCCTTGCTAAGCTGGCGACTAATCTGTTCGTTATGCGTTACAATTGCCACACAAAAACATAGTGTGCGTACTCTTTGAAGAACCAAAGGCCCGGAATCGGATTTGGAAATTGTGACACCTATTTCTGAATGATTGACTGTCAGCCGAGTCCATTAAAGTCTTCAACAGGCCGTGGAACGAGGCTCTAATATCACGAGAACATGTACAATGATGGCTTTATATATAGGCAACTGCCCTAAGAATATGTATGTAATTGCCTGTCAACGTAGATCAGGATTTGACACATACAACGAAAGGGAAGACTTTATGAAAACATGCGCACTGACGCTTTGTTGTAGTGTTTGCGCACTTAGTTTGGTTCAGGAAAGCACCC
This sequence comes from Haliotis cracherodii, assembly GCF_022045235.1. NCBI lineage: Eukaryota > Metazoa > Mollusca > Gastropoda > Lepetellida > Haliotidae > Haliotis > Haliotis cracherodii. Next base: position 10,135,654 of record NW_027266308.1, on the reverse strand, counting down.
ATTTCATGTAATCAACTCAAACGATACGTAGTTTTTTTCTCAGTGAGTGACAATTACCATTGAACTAACACATAACGATGTCATTGCTGGTGTCATTGACAGGTCAATTTGTTGTAATATATTGCGGGGCTTCTGGGAGAGAGTGTTTGTCTATTTCAATAGATGGTGTTATTGCTAATCCTAGGACAGAAACCTCAAGCGCAGGCTTGTAATTAAGCGTATCTTAAGCTGGTATTGGATGCTTCACACTTGCGGTCTCGTTATTTACTTTGTATGTAATACCCAAACACTTTCAAGTTGAAAAAGGACAGCACAAGGATGCTGAAAAGCTGTAGAAAAGCAGATTATTTTTATCTGGAAAAGGATAACTCTTAAACGTCAGAAATTCTGCAAAGAAGAACTTGGTTAGAATGTTTATAGTTGTTTGAAATAACGCCTGTATAGATTGGTACTAAATTATTTTTTTATTGATTGTTTGTTTGTTTGTTGTTTGACGACGCACTCAGCAAAATTTTTGGTATATGACGGCGGTCTGTACATAATCGAGTCTGGACCAGACAATCCAGTGATTGGCAATTAAATCTCTTTTGACAAATGTTCAAAACGTATTTTGTAACATGGCTTTCTTGCTCTGCTTTTAGCAGAGATTTCTTATGAATATGTAAAGGGTTTTTCGCATTTATTTACACATTGAGAATATTTCAGTCGTTTGACTGACAATATTTCGTTCCTAAATAATACCTGCTTGTCTGACTGTAATGACAATAGCATCGGCGTGATTGTATTGTTACGTAGTGTAATAGGTGTAAAGTGAACTTGTAGCATATTTTGTGTGCCGTCACTATCACAGCAGAAATTCCTAATTACAATGATTTTATAATATACTTATCATAATCATAAACATAATCATATTCATAAGCAAAGTAAACTAAGAGCATATAACCTACTATGGAGCGTAAATATACAGGTTGTTTCAAGGTGCTGTAAGCCGCATGGGTCTCACTAATGGTCACTCGTTACGCGAAGGAGTTTTCAGTTACATAATGCAATCATTTGTATATTTGTTAAAATGTAAATGTCGTCTAATTGTGTTGAACGCCATTGTTTGTGACTGGGTCTACCCAGAGAAATATATGTCAGTAGGTTTCACTACTGATTCAGTTGTCTTTAAATAGACAAAACGAAAGCTAGGATTCTGGTGCAGATCTTATGCGTGAGCGAGTATGGTTTTACGCCGCTGTTATCAATATCCAATATCGTGGCGAGGGACACCAGAAATGAGCTTCGCACATTGTATCCATGTGGGGAATCGAACCAAGTCTTCGGCGTGACGAGCGAACGGTTTAACCTCTAGGCTACTCCCCCGCCGCCAGCATCTTATGATGTCGTAATGGTTGACTTAAATGTAGATCGAATGGTCAGGCTCTGACATAGTAGGGCGTTTCATGATATCAACCACTGGTTGCCTAATCCAGACACGAATGAACCTTGTACATATGGTGCGGTATTACCAGAGATCCGGATTAGTCAGGGTCCAATTTTGACAGTTTCCACTGAATAGACAGAATACTTTTAAAGTAAAACCATACGAATGCCAAGCTCACAATTTGAACAGCAAGACACAATGGCTTGTTACAGGACATTATTATCATCCCCTACCAAATATTATTTGAATGGCATTGAACCATTCATTCATGCTTATTTTGCATACGAAAACTTAATCCCAATAAAATCCTTCCTATAAATTTGTTGGGCATAATTATCAACAAAACTAATAACAGTGAAATCATGTATTTTTATATCATACTTAATTGGACTTAAATGCCTCAAACCATATTCTGTTTGATGATCAGAGGAATTAATGAAACATGCTTAAAGCGTTGCTTGTTAATTTCATTTGACACGGTAATTTTAGTCTGAAGAACAGAAGCCTAATCATGCATATTTCACAGTACTGAGATTAAACATTTCATTTCCACATTAAATATGGCACCATCAGAGAAATAATCAAACGAACTGATTTTGAAAATTAAACATTAAGCATTGAACTAAATTAGTTACTTAGCGTTTGTACAACCTGTCGATAGCTCAGTAGTGACATACAAGATGGACAGAGTTAGTTGGTACACGAAAGCGTATTCAAGATTCCAAATAGCGTATTTTCCGTTTTATATAACATTCTATATCGTTATGATCAACGTCCTCTTAAACGTTTAACGTCTCACGGGAGAAAAAAACCTTTTTTGGCGAGACACACCTCAAAGACAAATAATACATACGTAACATGACTGCAGGTGTATCTATCATATGCAAATCAATCTTTGAGAAAAGGAATTCAAAGTTTTGTTTCAAAGAAGGCACCAATCACAAATCAAGACGTGAAGATTGACTATACGCCCCTTTAAGAGTATGCCTAAACTTTTTGATATAATGTCATGATCAATGACATCTGTGGACAAATAAACCAACCTAGTGTGAGATCATGTTGGCAAGAATACGCGTCATCTTTTCTAACTATCCCCAAACACGACAAGTACCATCCACCCCTCTTTGCCAATTCACCCGTCCACCCTAAGATACTCAGCGCATCTTCAACACGACGCTTATTCATCGTCACTGACACTTATTGAATATCACGTGTCGACAAACATAATAATTTGATAATCAGCTCTTGCTACTAAACATATCGTATTCGCCTGACCGTGGCTCTAGTGTTGAGATCATGCATAGCAAATACGTGGGCTTGCTCCCACCGGAGAGATGCCATTGTCTTAACGCCGCCATCGATCACCCTTCTGTGGCGTTGTTTGTCAGGTCGATAAGGCCAGGAGATCATGTGTCGGTTGTACCTTGTGATGGCGGTTGTACCGCGTGGATCTGATGGAGATTGTACCACGTGGATCTAATGGCGGTTGTACCTTGTGATGGCGGTTGTACCGCGTGGATCTGATGGTGATTGTACCACGTGGATCTGGTGGTGATTGTACCACGTGGATCTGATGGTGATTTTACCACGTGGATCTGATGGTGATTGTACCACGTGGATCTGATGGTGATTGTACCACGTGGATCTAATAGCGGTTGTACCTTGTGGATCTGATGGAGGTTGTACCACGTGGATCTGATGGTGATTTTACCACGTGGATCTGATGGTGATTGTACCACGTGGATCTGATGGTGATTGTACCACGTGGATCTAATAGCGGTTGTACCTTGTGGATCTGATGGAGGTTGTACCACGTGGATCTGATGGTGATTGTACCACGTGGATCTGATGGTGATTGTACCACGTGGATCTGATGGAGGTTGTACCTCATGGATCTGATGGCGGTTGTACCACATGGATCTGAGGGCGGTTGTTCCTCGTGGATCTGATGGTGATTGTACCACGTGGATCTGATGGTGATTGTACCACATGGATCTAATGGCGGTTGTACCTTGTGGATCTGATGGTGATTGTACCACGTGGATCTGATGGTGATTTTACCACGTGGATCTAATGGCGGTTGTACCTTGTGGATCTGATGGTGATTGTACCACGTGGATGTGATGGCGATTGTACCTTGTGGATCTGATAGAGGTTGTACCTCATGGATCTGATGGCGGTTGTACCACATGGATCTGAGGGCGGTTGTTCCGCGTGGATCTGATGATGATTGTACCACGTGGATCTGATGGTGATTGTACCACATGGATCTGATGGAGGTTGTACCACGTGGATCTAATGGTGATTGTACCACGTGGATCTAATGACGACTGTACCATGTGGATCTGATGGCGGCTGGATTACGTTGATCTGCAGACATCAACTCCTGCTATGCATTAAACCAACTCAACTAGATACGACATAAACTTTCTCGAAGATTGTGTAATTTGTCTTTCTGCGACTTGTAAGGAATGTGTTTAACGTGAAATTCACACCGAGATCAAAAGTGCGTGTGGTATCAGTAGTCGTGGAGGTCAGTTTTTGTATGCATGTCTGTGTGTCTTGTTTTAGCTCTGCAAAGCAATGTGTTTCTTCTTCGTGTGTTCGAACCCCAATCTCACACCTATCACGATCTTTGGTCTTGCGCTGAAGTATGTACACATCTTCAACTAGTTCACCCACGAATATGAACTTGAATATAGGACCCGTGAAGATCCGGGGTAAAATAGGTCATCAGCCCACGTTTGCCGTAAAAGGCCACTATGCTTGTCGTAAAAGAGGCGACTAACGGGATCGGGTGGTCAGGCTCGCTGACTTGGTTGATGCATGTCATCGTATCCCAATCGCGTAGATTGATGCTCATGATGTCAATCACTTGATTGTCTGGTCCAGACTCGATTCTTTTTACAGACCGCCGTCATATAGCTGGAATATTGCTGAGTGCGGCGTTAAACAATATACAGACTTGTAAATGTAATGATGTAAATCCTCGACCACGTGACTAGTCCCAACGACGTGTACAAACATCGTCAACAGTTGCGCCATCAACGTTGGCAGTATCTGCTGCCTGACTGGAACACCGTGAACATTTGGGTCCTGACTTTCCATGTTAGCTAAATACAGGCTGTGTAGATTTATACGGGCGATAAAGCAATTCGCTGGTCTTAAATGGGTTTATGACATCCCACGATAACAACCATCCGCTCGTTATATTGCAGGGTATTTATAACGTTCAAACTCCGCAAAACAAAGACATTGAACTCCCAGGGCTGTAACACCAAATGTACCGACGTATGGATACGTTTGTGTCTGATAATTCATTGACGTAATGATACGTGTGCGAGTGAGTGATTTCGCGGAGACATTCTCTAACACAGCGAGTGACGCCAAGAAAGAGTTCCAGATTGCCCACTTGGAATTAAACCCGGATCTTCGTTGACAAGTCAATACGTTAACCACTAGACTACAACCCCCCCCCCCCCTCCCCCGCCCACACCCACACCCACACCCACACCCACACCCACATATCCTCAAACACCCCGACCCACCCACACTCACACACTGCCGCACGTACTCATTCGTTTTGGACTACATAATCATAATAATAATAATAATAATAATAATATTAATAATACGACGACGACGATGATGATGATGATGATGATGATGATGATGATGATGATGAAGATGATGATAATAATAATAATAACAACAACAACAACTATTGGTTTAAATCGATACAAATAAAATTGACGTATTGATAGGGTTGAACGTTTAACCTCAAACACCTACCAGCTGATACCGCTTACGTCGTATACAACGTAATGCTGACGTATTTTTCGGGTAATAGCTAACCTTGTAGCATGTGCACAGGTCAAACAATGGAAGTTTAATATGCACCTTACACCAGAAAATTGACGTATCAAACCCATGAAAATTGAATCTCACATACAGGTGAAACAATACGGTATTAGCATACACTTTAAACATTTTGATACGGGGGGAATCTACCGTATGCGTATATAAACGCGCGGTATGTTTTTTTAAGTCTCACGATAGTCAGGGATAGATAAGTATATTCCCCGAGGCGCATTGAAACACCCGCAAGGATGGTTATGGGGAAAATCAATATCAAATTATGCCGTTTGTATGACATTGCAAAAACAAGGCCCTACATAAATCTCCCACAGAGAGTAACGATAGGTAAAAAAATACCTTATTTCCCCCGATCGCTATGCGTCTTCACATCTTCAAGCCATTTCCCGGCGACTAGGCGCCTATTATTATTTATTTATGAATATCTCTAGTTTTACATTTTAAAAGGTTTTGTTGCATGAGTGTGTAGAAATATGAATTTTCCCCTCGGAATGATGAATCTAAACATATTTGTATTCGCATACTTCATGGAAATGGCACTGATTTGTCAAATCGTCACATACCTTTTTAGACTGCTTGTTGGTATGCAACCGATATGAGAATAGCTGGCATATTAGTTCTTGAAGTATCTGACGACTGTCGTAACTTCTAATGATGGGAAATACGATGAAGACTAAAACGGGATTACATCTAATTTTATCCAATTACTTCAAAAATCCTTTTATTGATTGTTCAATATGTTCTTCGCGTATCGCTATTCTGTTCAGAAATATTTAAATAATATTTAAAAGTTGAAATTAAGAGTACATGTACTGTAATAATATTGAAATGGCATGTTGAGAATGTATATATTCGTTTAATCTTTAAAAAACACATAACAGCAACTACATAAACAGAAAACTAAAGAGCTTGAACATGTTCTGAAAGACCACTTGAGCAAAGATGTAGACCCAAGACATGTTTATTTGTTTTGCACATTTATAAAATATTATAGAAAAACTCCTGGAAATTTCATTTTCAAACAATTTATATTAAAAAAAACAACATTTTTTTCAAATGGCCATAAATAATGTATTCTAAATATGTTTTAATATCTTACCCAGGGGTATGGATTCTCGTTTAAAAGGATGGCCAATTCAATTTTAGCACCGTCTTAAAATAACAACCATTTTTCAGAAATAAATCAGTCAAAAATTATTTCTTACAAAAAGCTTCACGGACGCCGGTGTGCGTTTTCTGGCATGTATAGTGTAGATATTCTGTCAATACGTACGACGCTGAAGGCGAGGAATTTCATTTCCTATCGTCTACAAGACTCGTCAAGCCAGCTCGCTTACTTTCAATATCGCAGTTCAACCCTGATTACTCCACACGTTTGGTGGCACAGTAGCCTGGGAAGAGCTCGCAGTCCGTTTATCTCAACTTGTCGAACCGTAAGTAAGAGCCGTTTGGTTTGTGTTTTAATTTGAACAGCGTCTCACTCTAGTGTGAACAGATCGGCGGCTCCACCTCGAAACGGCCCTACACACGCATCTAAGCGCTCTTAAAATTAATGTAGCGACTTTAAGAGTCACCAAAGTCGCCTCACTCCCCTCTCCGATTTCCCGATTGATGTTACTAGCATCTCTGGACAAATCACCCCCGGGCAAGCATCGATTGGAACATGGCCCCACCCCTAGGGCCAAGCCTCGCCTAGCACACATCGCTTCTATTAGTTTCCTAAAGGAATGATTATCGTGAATTTGATATTTCTTCGCCGTCTTTGTTGACTCATTGGAAACGAGCGGATATGAAGCAGTGAAATCGCTTTCTGGAATTGGCCACATTTAACCTGAAAATAGTCCGGCTACTTGAGGCTTGTCCGCTTGCTAGTGAGAGTGTTCCATTATCGCCGTGATGAAGTTCCCCATTCCAGCTCAAAGTAGCCATGAAGTGTATTTTTCCAGTGTAATGAAATATACTCTCTCTGCGATAATCTCCGATGCCGTGGGGTCCAGTTTACGATTCCTAGTCTCACAGGGCACGTGCTCCGCAATGACGTCACAGCGCGTGCAAGACCGGCCAATAATTGAAGACGTGCCTTGTGGTAGCCCCGTTCGATCAGGAGTGATTTAGCGACACAATAAAAGAGAATTCACTAGCTTCTTCCGAAAAGGAAATTCGCACCCAAGAGTGTTTTCAGCGGAGGCAAGACATTGATAGATTTTTGAAATTGCCCTTTAAGAAATGAAGTTCTCTTGGCTTAAATAATGTATATTGCATAATGGCCATTTCAGATGGCATAGTAGCCAGGCGCCGCGAAAGGAAACTAACCCAAATTTTGGCAATGGCGAGTGATGGGATTAAGGACAAACTCATTAGACATTACCCCAATGGATGAGGATCGTCCCGGCCTCGTTGAACATCCATACAGAAGAGCAGGAAATCCCTCCGCTCCCGTCATTGATTGGGTCCTTTGCCAAAGGGATCGAAACTTTCGGACCTTATTTACCCACGGTGGCGTGGTTCGATTCCCAGACAGATTTCTCCTCTCTGTTCTATCGACAAGAAATTACAAGAATTACGATATTTTTAAACGCTACAATTGACGAAAATCACCAGTCCAGCTTCGATCAATAGGACACCTTTCTAATTACCGCGCTACCCAACCTCAGTCAGGGAACACCAGCTTGCGTTGTCCAGCTGATGCCAGCTCCACACCATGTTTGCCAGGTATACCATCAACCGCTAATTATTGCTCATGAGGGAACATCAATGTGGTCAATGTTACTGTTGGTATTTGTATTTTGCCCGCTGACATTAACGTCTTCAACGAGGCCTCAAATTTAGCTCGATACTGCCATGGCATTGGTTTGAGCTTTGATGGTAAGCCGTTTTAATTGGTTTCCAAGAAGGTCTTAAAAAGTGTGTTAATTGAGTCTCACAAGTATAAACAGGGAATCTAGAATGGACTCGTGTTTAGATTCCATTACCCTAGGAAAACAGGTCTGAGGGTCCAACTGGATTCGGAAGATGGGACTTGTTAGAGACGGAGACAGATATCCTCAACACCAGTCTGGCGTAGATCAAAAGGGGCTTTCTCAACTCCACTCGTTATTTGCACGAAACGGGAACCTCAGCTCTGTCTCATTAAGTTATGATGTTAGTGTTATTTCACATGCCAGTCAGAAGTCTTTGCCAATGGGAGGCCCCTCTTTGAACACTGCCTACTTGAGTTTAATGAGGTGTCGCTCTTCTCCGGCTGTGATGAGGAGTCGATATATAGCTCCGGACACTGACAGATTCCAACCAACCGCCAACAAAGAACTAAACCTGAAAAACGCCGTTTTTTATGTGAACGCTGGCTCGAAGAAGTTTACAAGAAAAATAACTCTTTATTAAGACTGTCTCTTTGTGCCATGACACTTCGTCGATTGATAAAATTGCAGCAATTCTTGTTCAAAACTAATCACAAATCAAACCAGGGCTGCTGTCAAAGGTTACAATTTGCCGATAAGCGGAATTGACGATGACTGATTCAAGTTACATTTTAAAAGGGCCGAAATTTCATCAAAGAAGGTATCGGAGTTAATTGAACACGATAACCATCTGAAGTGATCCACTTTTGAATTTTTGACTTTAATTCAGAGACTGAAAATCATCGTCAAAACCTGAACGATTAATACGTGGGAAAACATTATTCGACCAAAGAGCTGCCATTCAAAATATATCAGCCCCAAGTGTGTTACTGCACAACAAAATATATACAAAAACACAGCTGCCCTTAGAACATCAAAGGGTTGTTACTGCAGTGAGGTTGGGAGTCGCCATAGGCAGCTTGTTACAGTTCATCCTAGTGATACCATTATTTCCTATAAATATCCCAAATAAAGACCAATATGTCACAGAGTAGGTGGTTGTGTCATAACCTAGCGCATAACATAACACATTTCCCATTTTTCAAAGGAAATATTAAAGTGAAACCTTATAAATCCGGACCCTGTTAATCTGAAAATCCACCGGGCCATCTTGATGAGGCCGTTTATGTTGATACATGACGCCGTATCCTTGATTCGTTAATCCGGAAATTTGTTAATTCAGCCAATTTTACTGTGATTTCCCCGTTCGGATTAACGGGGTTTGAGTGTCGTTACACCGCAGCTGAAATGAACACACAAACGCTGATGTTCATTTCAACAAACCCCAAACACAATTCACGACACAAACAAGACAAGATAAAGTTAACGCGTAACAAGCGGCGACATCAAAGAAGGCTTTAAATACAATTTCAAGGTCATTTCAGATAGAATTGAACTAAACGTTACAATAAATTCAACATCAAGCCAATCCTAACGGTAAAAGAAATTCAATATAAACCAAGTCTTTTGGTCCCGAAATTTCATTCAACGTAACAAACGGGTGAACTTTCTACCGTTGATTATTCATGTGCGATGCATGTGGAAACGACCTCGCAAAGTGAGCGCCAATGCATATCCTCACCAAAACGAAGTGTTGTTACGTTATTATCAATTCGCATCCGTTTTTATAAAGCCTCGGCGAATTGCCATGATCGGTGCACATTTTGGCTCATTAGTGAAATCGCCTATTGTGGGTGATGTTGCACAAAGATGTGCACAAATACATCAATGACGGCGCTGCGAGTGCCGGGGGCTATTGGAGCGTCGGCATCGACCTTCGTAATCGCTTCGACAAGGCCGCGTGCTTGGACTGCTACTACTGTAGCTCCGAACGTTCACTTTCGTACCGCTTGCCAACACCAGAGCTTTTTGTTCGCAAATTCACACATGACAAACTGACGTCTAAATTATATTTAGAATTTATTATTCAAATAAATTAATTTTGTAAATGGTGGTATAATTGCGTCTGAATTATATTTAGAATTTATTATTCAAATGAATTAATTTTGTAAATGGTGGTATAATTGCATGTGATGAATTAATTTTAAACTTTTTTTCAAATATTTAAATTTTCATGTGATTTACCTTCAGTGAATAAATTATTAAAATATATTTTTCTTCACTGCAAACGTTACCTCTCCGATTAATAATACATCGATATTATCGCTAAACTGTATTCATACTTAGTAAGTGTCGTTCTAATATGGCATTTTAATGTGTCTTCAAGTTTTATAGAATATTGTAATTCGATGTCTCACATTACGTATTAATATTTATTCTAATGTCAAGTAGTTGGATAACCGTTGTTACGATCTTCTCAATCGAGTTGATTGCAACCAACCTATAAATTGTAATTGGGGACATCGGCCAAATGTCAGAGGTCGAAAAGTGATACACCAAGTCCTGGATTGGAAGACATGTCAAGAGACATATAAAGAGATAACTTTAAACTAGCACTTCATAAGACGTGATGTAGTATTTTATAACCACAATATCAATTCAGATCAAAAGTCTACTTAAATTTACACATTTACTATACTATCCAGTATCATAAACCGAAAGCAGCTGTAGGGGCCTGTGAAGGATAATTACGCTTACTACAGTACAATAAAACCCTGTTCATTCAGACGTTTCCCCGGGAACATGTCTGGATTAACGAGACGTTATTACAGGGTCGATCCATGCTTAATGCACTTTGTATATACATGTACATATATGTTGACGTTTCTGACAGAACGGTCGGAAAAGCGAGGTTTCTGGATTAACGGGTTCGGACAAAGCAGGTTTTACTGTTTATATATATATAAAGTTCAGTAAGTCTTTGTAAGTACCCAAACGTGAATACAAGTTTGGATAAAAGTGTATCTGGTTGGGCACGATAAGTCAAATTACTTATTTTTCTTCTATTATGACAATATGTCAAAACCTTAGAAGTATTCATATTCGTAAACCTGCCACAAGAGTTCAAACAAAACGAAAGTGAAAAATGAGGAACTTTCATTTACGAGTCTCTGCAAAGATCCACTGATGACACAAGGTGTTCGCAAAAGTTGTTTTCAAAAGAATATCACTTTGGTTGTGCTACTACATTTATTAGGAATAAATAAACATATGGATATTGTGACAATTAATACCAAACAAAAAATATCCACATATATATTGTAAATAAATACCTACATACATATTCCTAAAAAACAAACACACATGGATATTGTGATATTATACTATCCACATCCTTATTGTGATAATATAAACCAATATACACAGTGCCGTTATAATGCCAACACACATGTTGTGAAATAAGTACCCGCATCCATTGCATGACAATAAACATCTTCCCAAAAGCATTTCTGGAATTTGCATTTTGAAATAAGAATGCTAATCATGTATACAAATAAATCATTTACTAATACGTAATTCAATACAGAAATGCCTTTCCATCGAAATGCTATATCATAGTCGATTGACTCAAGCCTGCCATGTCCGTACTAAATAATCACGACCATTTCTTAGATATATAGTTTTGTGTTCAATGATAATACATGTATACAAAATAAATCAACGCTTAATACAACCAATATTCTCAAAACGTATAGTAGCTGAAAAAAAGTCGAAACTGGTTTTTTTTAATGAATCATGATTAATTCATTTTAATGAACTAAAATCAAACAGAAAAGGACAAGCAGCTCAATTTTTGCTTCCCACTTTCCCGACCCCCTACTACGATCACACGAGAGGGTCTCAGCTAATTAGTAGGGGACGGGTTTGAGCCCTGGCGGGTGCAGGTGGCCACTTGCCTCATCCGGGTCTTGCTTTGAGCGTTGGAAACAAGCGGAGAGGACGTGTTTTGTTTTTTGCTCTGGGCTATTGAGTAAGCGAGAAAATGAAACAGCCCTGTCATAGCTGAAGCAGCCCAGTGACGCAAGGACTACCCCCCGATACTCCCAGGTGTGGGTACTTGAGGGTGAAGTGAGGGGTTAAACCGATCCCCCTGGGAGCGGACCATTCTTTGCATGTTACACCGTCAGCTAGGATAGATACTTGAAGTCAATGAAACTAAATTAGATCTTCAATCATGATCTAATGATGGGTACAGTCATGACGACAAAGGTCACTCTGACATCACAATAAAGAGCGCATTGCTACTAACAACAAATGTAATCTAATACTTCTTTTTCCTATATAGGCGTTAATTTCTGAAAATAGAGCAAATGAAATACAAACATTCACGATTTTATTTTGAACTTACAGATTTGTCATGTTACGCAATTGGTTGTAATATTATCCTGTCTAGTTTAGCTGGTAGCGTTCCTGGGCCTTGAAATCATAATATACATAAAAGCATATAAATATAGTATTGAAATGCAAAAAATAAAACATTAACATCATATGATAGTAAATAGACTGCCGGGGGAAAGAAATTATACACTTGAAAATTGGACGAAAAAATAACCAACGTTACTAAGCTGATATTCATTGATATGATACATGTAATATCGTATATGATACCCGTATCAAATACATCAGCAATGAAAAATTATATCTTGTTTGTTGCATTTCAGTCACCACCAAACAAACATTTATACTTTCTTTAGTCCGGCTGTTTATACTGGTGTATATAAACTATAAACATATGTTAGCACTTCAACAGTTGCACATGTGTCAGAGGTAGACTCACATGTTTTTTTTCTTTCTAACTTATATATCTTTCACGTTATCTCATTATATCCATGACATACCACGAAATAATACTTTGAGTGGCAACCATTGAGTCATTAAACCATAAATAACTTGTTTAGGATGTGATATAAATATGGTGTTTCGATTCCTGTGTCACAATTACAAGATATATAAGTATCTGGGAGAAATACTGCTGTTGTGAGACATTTGTTGTATGCAAGTTAAGGTTAGGAATCCACATGGGTAATTCCTTGCTGTAAACATTGATATGGATATTTGCCCTGCATTCGAATTTCATTAGGTTATTTGTGTTATGTTAATATAACATATAATTTTAGGCTGGCATCCTTATATTTAATATACCAAGATATGTATCTTTGTATAAAATATGTATCCCTATGTTAGTGTCTTTATATTGACCATAGTTCAAGAGAAGTATATTGGTGTCAAATATGGACCCGGAGTTGTGACTTTATATCAAACTAAAGAGAAGTATATTATGTCAAATATAGACCCGGAGTTGTGACTTTATATCAAACTCAAGAGAAGTATATTCATGTCAAATATGGACCCGGAGTTGTGACTTTATATCAAACTCAAGAGAAGTATATTTATGTCAAATATGGACCCAGGGTCAAGCTCCGACGTTCAAACAGTTTGGCCCTTACTCTGTGAAGGTTCATACTCCAATGAACTCACACAAAGTGAAAGTCAATATCATTTGTCAAATATAGACCCGGGGTTGTCTCTTTATATCAAACCCAAGAGAAGTATATTTTTGTAAAATATAGACCCGGAGTTGTCTCTTTATATCACACCCAAGAGAAGTATATCTATTTCAAATGTAGAACCGACTTATCAGATGCCAATTAATGATCACTATTGAATTGACTTTCAAGAATTCTCTATATCCGAGTTCGGCACAACGACATTCAAATGTAATATCATTAATATTATTCTCCGTGATAATTCTCCTTTCATCATTTGCCTGCATATCAATACAGGGTAGTGTCCTGCTATGTTACAGGTGACTGAAGGCTATGCATGATAATATGTCACAGATATTAGTTTCTCCTTGATATCAAGGGCGTGAACCAAGTTTCAGTTACACTTATAACGACGAACTGTATTAATAGAAATGTTTCTAATACTTTCAGGAACCAACATATCAGAGTCTAGTATTTTATCAAGTTCCTCTGTTAGTGTTAAATAAAACTGTATACAGATTCTATAGACAGTTGCGTGTGGTACTAACGAAAACAATGTAATCATTGTTGTAGTGTTGATGAAAAGAAAGTTTAGGTAAGGGAGATCACTTATTCTAATTTTAATTTTATTTCACATCCTAAACTGAAGAGGAGGTTCCAGGGTGTTTTTGAGAGGAGGGAGGTTTCATATATATATATTTTTACCTTCATCTGACGGGGGAAAGGTTCACATTAAGAAATGTAGCATTCAGTGGGAGAGGGGGGACATTGTACAAGTGTACTTTAATATCAACTTATTTGTCTTTTGTCATTGGGGTCCACACACGCACGCACGCACGCACGCACGCACACACACACACACAGACACACACCTAAACATGGTTGATACAGTGTCAGCTCTCTTGATGAATTCATAGTGTTTTGGAGATGGTTAGACACTTTAAAGTTCCATTCAAAGAAAATACAAAGCGAGTTTCACTTCCAGGTAAAATGCACCAACCCTAACGCAACCTCGATCCAATAAGGCCCGCAAAACATGTTGACGTCCAAAAGAAACACTACCCCAAAGTCGCCATGACACCACTCCCAAACGGAGAAACAGTGACACGGTCGTTATTGTAACAACCAAGTCTCACACAAACACTATATGTCCTGGGAGCGTACAGTAATGTGACTTTATTTGAGCGGGGAGAGTTTAATTTGTTTGTAAGAGGGCCTATTGTAGGGATGAAAGACTCAAGAAGGCGGACAGTGAAACCGGAGCCTCGTTTTGGCTTGAACACACATCGCTAGCCTTCTTGACTCAAACGAAGTCTTTATTCTCCAATCTGACGTCATCACTTTGTGGTGTATGGTTTATGTGTTTTGACACCAGCGACAATGTGTGACAATGCGTGACAATGTGTGACAAAGTGTGACAGTGTCACCTTGGTTTGGAAAGCCGGTGTCAATGGTACTTTTGCCCTTTTCGACTTCTTGCAATGTTTGTACATATATAGGGGAGGATTGATCAGTTCTTTAAAAATATCTCCATAGCTATTTAGAAAATGATATTTATTTACAGAGAAGCCGTGTCATAACACCCGACCAAATGACCATCGAGTGTTTCAAATATGTATTATTATTTCCCAAGGATGAGCGGCGGGTGCGGGTGATATTTAGTTATCAATTTCTATAATTTCTATAATTTTCAAAAACATTTGGCCTTTTACGCACTAAGGAATCTGTTTTTGGCAGATATTAGAGATTATTCTCTGAAACTTCATTCGACCAAAACAATATTTGTTCCACTCGGAGACGAAAGATCACCTTAGTAGGTGGGGTGAGTGAGTTAGTTTTACATCATTTAGAAGAGCATTTCAAGCATGCTACACCTGGTGTTTCGCTTCCTCTGAAGCCCACAGATGTTTTAAGGCCATAGATGTTTTAAGACCATATATGTTTAAAGACGTTGGTGAAACCCCGGATATGGAGCCGAGGATTATAATCGAGGCCAACTTGGGACTCGAATCCATAGGTCCCAGCCCCACCTTAGCCTACTGGACCACCCATGTCCCCTGATACATAACACCGGAATAAAAAACAAAGTAATTGTCTGCTAAACGCTCTGTCGCATCGAGCAAGCGCCATCCCGTTACTGACGTCAAGAGCCTCAATGGGACATATAAAACCCGATAAACTTCTTCTTGGTACTCGTGTAAGGATTGCTGGCCTACTAAATATTGTGATAGAAAACATCAACTTCTCTTTAATACTTCATATGCTTTGCCCGGATCCTGTCTCCCTAATCTCGGTTATTCTGAACGTTACAATGCACGATTTGCCTGGTTTCACCTCTCTCGTGGGCAGGATTATGTCCGGTAGGTGGCAGCACCTCAAGTGCCCGGATAGCTCCTCCTTGACCCCATGCGAACAAACGTACGGGGTCCAAGAAAACCAATCAAATACGGCTTCCAGGCTGATATAATTACGGATGTCTGTATTGCTGAAACAATAGACAGGGATGTTTCACTGTAAACATTATCGTGAACAGAGAATGTCAGCGAAATGAGAGATTTTCAACATTTAAAAAGAAAGAAACCGTAAAACATTACATTTTACAACTTTTGAAGATTACTTGAGGGAAAAAAATAATTTTTTTACGATAACTCGGGTTTTTAAGGTAAAAGTACACAAAAGTAAAAAATGAAATATTTGCTATAGGCTTGTAAGTCTCCTTCTCATTTAAGCCTTAAAGAAACGCCTTAATAGCTGCAGTTATATAGTTTCAACTATGTATTTAGCAATACTGTCGCTGTGTTTACGGATGAAATGTGAAATACGTTGTATTTTCTTTGAAGTAAAATGCGAAATAAATACAAGTGAGACCTCAGTTCAGTCACAGTTAAGTCAACTGGGTACAGAATAATTCTATATAATTTTATTTAATTTTTTAACTTTAAGTTTTTGAGCATTTGATCTTTCATGTTTCTCATCCATCAAAAATCAAGATCACTTACATATAAAGAGTAAGCGGAATATAGTTTAGGTCGATTCGTCAAGCCTGAGACCTATTACTATTTCCTTCGACAATACTATTCCTGAATAATTGTCAAATGATGGTTATGACATTATTTATTGGATTGGAAAGCCTTGGCATTTTACAAAGTTTATTTGATTTTTCAATTATGACGTCATGATCTAAGACGCTAGATATAATAATTTCGTTACAATATAATACAAAAAAGCAAGTATTTTTCTCATACCGAATCGAAAACAATACAAGTGATAATTCATCAACGTATATTTTATATTAAACATCCCCGTAAGACAGTTTATTAAATAATGTATCCATGGTCACAATATATGAAGAATTTCTTCTTTTTTACCTTTTCTTACACCCGTGTTATTTTCCGTGGGCAAAAAATCAGGTATTATTTTTTTCATATCTCTTACAAAATCCAAATGAATATAAGCCAAAGCCTTTACTTTCATGCTAACCTACTTCAACATATCCCGTCTTTTACCCCTTCCAAACTGACCTTCGACCCCTTCTGAATGTGTTGCATGGCTTCCCCCTACTCCCATTGGTCAAAAGTTAGTTCTTACTCAATAGTGCCCGCAGACAGTGGCCAATGGGGCATGATTAGTCAATCACAGCAAGTTCGTCGGGCTTCGTTGTGAGAAAAAAAATCCATATTCTTCCAAAACTCCCTCGGGGTAGAAATCTGGAAGTTGCCGATGGTGCCAAGGTACTTGAGAATGGTAAGAGCGCCCTCTGGCGGGAGGGCATAAAGAGGGATAACACGTTTTGTCCACGGGAGGTGCGTTCCTGTCTGCGCCAAAGGCCAGGTGTTTGGAAGGTGCGAGTCAACATACGGGCAACACATCGAGTGAAAACGAGGCTATGGGAGTACAAGTCAACGCTGAAAATGACGTAATCACAGGGGTGATTAAAGCGTTATATTTGAAAAACTATCAATGTTTGGTGTGATTCAGACACGTTTGAACACACATAATGCCACAATGAGTATATAAACACGCCTTATATACAAGGTGTTAAAGTAGACCAAAATATTTATGGATAACACATTTATTGTACCGTAATAGTTGAATAACAAAGTTGTTAATATCCATAAATTTCGAATCTACTTTGTCACCCGCCAACTTTTAAAAACTGTCTATCAAACAACTCATGCTGAGTGTTCATGAAAGCATGAGTACGTTGGGGTCGGTGTAAATATACGTTTGTATTTGCTTTGAGATTTATGAATAATAGTTGCATGTAATGACTGTAAAATTTGCATGAGCGTGGCTGAATACACTGCTGGGCAAAAGAAGCATACGCCATGTTTGGTAGTGGCTGAAAATGAAACAAACACGAAATGGTTATTCGATGGTGATGTTTTTTATACGGGTATCACGCTTTGTTTTGGGCCTTAAGTTTTCAGTATTTCGGCGACTGTATTCAGCCTAGTTTTGATACGTTTGTACGGTTCGGGTCATATCTAGTTTTAAAGTGTACACTTTCTTTTGACCGGTGGTGTATGTCTCCGTCATGGGGAGATTGGGTTGGGCGGGGATAGGGATGGGGGGTGTAGTTGGGGAACTTGAGGTTAAAATGATATCTCTACAGCCAGAAGTCCAGGTTTGATTTCTTGACAAATATATGAAGCCCATCCGTGTATCTTCAGCCGTGATATGCCTGGACTATTGCTAAAAGCTGCATCAAACGATCCTCACCCACTAACGGGAAAAACCGAGCCGAAAAAATGTATTGATGGTTAACCATTGAGGGGAATTAAGGGTTGGCGAGAGACAAGTTTCGAGACTTTTTAAGTTGTGGTGTGGCGCATCACTCTAACGCCGGGCCCTGAAGGCACTGCTAGATGATCCCACTTGAGTTGTGGTCAGTCTGTCATGCCCGTCATTGCTGGTCAATCTGCCAGATATCGCAGGTCACCGCGAGCAATATTGTAGGTCACCGAGACACATATTACAACACGACCAGACTCACATGATATATCACGCTTTTTATTTTAATCGTGGTGTTTTCGACCTGGGCCCACTTGCACAAAGCGATTTTAGTGTTACTCTAACATAGACTTAAGGTAGTCGTAGCGCTAAGATCGCTCTGTGTAAGTGGACCCTGAATACGATCCTTGGTAAGCTCCATACCCGTGGGTTTTGTGGCATGTACCACTTCTAACATCAAGCTGACACGCCGTCATATAATTGTTTGATAAGGCGTCAAACCCAATTCACTCACGTATACGCCAAACGTCTAAGAGAAAATAGTTCTGTTCTGAACTATGGTTGTGTTCGCGTTGGTTCTCCCGTCCCAAAGATAAGTGAATATGGTTTTACGCCACTATTCTTGTAATATGATTGGAGACACAAGAAACGGACCGATGGCTTTAACAATACTACCCCTTACTTCTGTGTTTAGCCTAGTGGTTAATGCGTTCGTCTTGCTGGTTCGATAACATATTATGTAAATCCCATTGATGTCGACTGGGATAGTCTTGAATATATCACTAACTCACTCACACTCAATCCATCAATCTCATTCAGAATTGCAGTTATCAACACACATACGGGTTATAGTGTTGGTTGGTTTGTTGTTTAACGCCGCACTCAGCAATATTCCAGCTAAATAACGTCGGTCTGTAAATAATTGAGCCTGGACCAGACAATCCCGTGATTAATATCATGAGCATCGATCCACGCAATTGGGATCGATGACATGCATCAACCAAGTCAGCGAGCCTGACCACCCGATCCTGTTAGTCGCCTCTTACGACCAGCATAGTCGCCTTTTGCGGAAAGTATGAGTTGCTGAAGACCTATTCTACCCCGGATCTTCACGGGATGTTGATGGGGTCCTACCCCATTATTATGTCCTACGTCGTTGAATCAATTGTAAACATCTCATTGTCATTATATCATGACTACCACATACCACAACACAGGGCTGACTTGTTCCACAACACTCAATACAGAGGCATCGGTTGAAAGAACTTGAGCACAGTATCACATGGACTTATCATAAATATCAAAATGCACAGTTTAAACCAGTATTGTTTTATTTTGCCTTTACCAAGTGTCCTAGAAATCTACTTGATTTGAATGAAACAATGAGTTCCGATAACTCGGGCTGCGTTGTCGGAATAATAGGTTGCTTCGGTCGACAAAATCATTCACCTGTTCTCTCGTTGTGTGTAGCTCCCAGGAAATTCCATAATCATCGACTTCAGTTTATGTCTCATCGCTACGCTTCAAAGAAGAAGAAAGCGACTGTGGCTTAATCCCTTGACATGGTGACAGTCTACATTGCTTGGTTAAAGGCCTAATTTAAACTTAACTGGATGAAATATCAAGTTTGATGATAGATCTTAGTGTGACATTGTTTTGTGCAATATACTGACTATAATTATCGCTTTCCCGCCACGTATTGTGATATCGCCTGCTACTTTTATAATGTCGTCTGCTCCTTTTGAATTATCGTCTGCTGGCTCCCAGGAGCTTCACAGTTTCTGTCGGGACAAGTCGATGGACATCAATGTCCAGCACAGAACCTACAATTTCAGCAGCTGGTCAGAAAGAAGGCTTGACACCTGATGTGTGTGACAGATCGAATCTAGTTAATATCAGCAGACGTGTTTACGCTCGCGAAACTCACCTTTTTATTGAGTGTGATGGGCAAATATTAGCATTTACGGGAGATGACAGTGAAATGGTGGCTGTGTTATAAGGCTACCTGCTGGAAACATCAAACACGTCTTCAGTAACATTAATATCTACACCGCTTATTGTCCTCGCTCCGTTGGACCGGGGTTAAATGGACAACCGTCAGAGCTGATTCACCAAAACACTTCCTTCGAGTACAAGGAATAAACGGAAGATTATTCGAATATCTTAATTGAAAATCCTGTCAATAGATACATGAACAATTGAGAATAATCCGCCATTTATAAACCGAACAAAGAGCATGAATAGGTAGCCCAGTCAGTGATAACTGCCTCGGCAAAGCAATTACAGCAAAAAGATCAAAACCCAGAGGAGAGAACAAATTATGAAACGCTTAGCGGTCTTGAAAATGTAGAAACGCCTTTTGGAATCAAATGAGCAGAAGTAAAATAAACAATGGCAATCTTTTTAGGTTCTCGGGCAAGCTAAATGGAGCTTTAAAACAAGAATCTCGGTCTCAAATCCCATTTGATACCGCGGTCCGAACATTTTAGACATTTACAATATGACCATGCGACCAAATCCAGGGACAATTATCCTCATAAAAGGATAAAGCGTCCAGATCCAGTTTGCAAAACAGGAAACAAATAAAACTGATCAACAAATTTGGAATGAACAAATAACGAGATTTATTGTGTTCATAGCGATACATCAAATGGTCGAAAACGACGACCTAGCAGTAAATCTGCTTAAGCAAATAGCATAAACCTCTCCATAAAACTAGATTTATTTATTATATTCGAAATAGCGAATATGAGTGTCCGGAGTTCACAAATATATGAGACAACCTAAAAGTAATAATATCTTAAAACTCGAACGAGAATTCCGATTTCACATTCGTGTTTTGTAACGGGTTGTACACACGCATGCGACCAATACTTGTTACATTCGACGACATTTCTATTGAAAAATACAACAGTTTACAGTTTGATACAGTCGATGTCTTATGCGTTATAAATGAATGACGGACAACGGCCCGATGTACAGAAGTCAGATATAGCGAAACATCGTTCATGCGGGCGCTCGCTCGTCACGCCGAAGACCTGGGTTCGAATCCCGACATGGGTACAATGAGTGAGTGTGTTGGGTTTAACGCAGCTTTTAACATTATTCTAGTTATATCACGGCGTGTTAGCTTGATGGGGGGAAGAAAGCCCGAAGTGATAGAGGTCTCACTTACCACTTCGGTGAAACCCACTAGCACGGCTATGGTGCTGACAAATCTACAAACATAATCGGGGAGAACCGGGATTCGAACCCACAATCATAGGTTTCTGGCGTGCCCAAGGGACGCAACTCTGCACAGCGAATCGCGGTGCCTTAGACGTGCTTCAAGAAAGCAAACCCTTTATCCATGACTCTTGTTGTGAAATGGTATTGTCATGTCAAAGTATAACAAATGACTTCTTTGATAGGCATTTAGAAGTTGGAGTACTAAGTAAGGAAAAGATTTTATGGATGAACAACTGTAACCACAAAAAAGACTCACATAGCCAAGTTCAATAACCCCGAGAAACAAACATACATACAACCCACTAGAACATCGGCCATTGATGACTACCACAGCAAGACTGTCATCAACTTAGGCAGCAAAAACCTCAACAAGCAGAGAGTGCTGTCCTGGCCAAAGGGCTAAAATTCTCACCAACCAGCATCCGGACCAACAACGATGAATTCATAGCCAACATCTTGAAGGGATAGCTCTTAATCGTTATAAAGAAGTTGTTCATCCATGAATTCTTTTCCTTACTTAAAACAAATGAACTTAAAAGTCCGTAGAAGCCACCAGTTCTACAAAATTCGTTATATTTCAAGGCGAAGAGATTGTACCAATAAATGTTACATTTTAGAACCTTTAAGAAAATTCCCGTTACTTTGATCATCGCGTCTTCATGGCTGTTACCCACACTATTTGGTTTATTGACATAATAAATGATTGGTTTCAGAAACCAAATATACCTGTTTATCCTCATCCAGAATATAACGAGATTCTACATCAGTGAGCGCCTGAAACGCGATGCGGCGAGCTGCAGCCAGATTCATCAATAGAGTAAAGACCAGGAACTCAGGTAGATGCACCTGTTTCAATATCGGAGTATTGGCCTCCCTCCCCGGGATGCCGATAAGCTGTGGGTGTCGGGGGTGATGGAGACAGCTGTCACTGTCATCAGCGTTCAGAGTAAAAGAGGTGAGAGACAGAGTTGTGAATTATTGATAAAGCGTTCATGTTGTCGATACATCAATACACAACCAAATAGGGACAACAACCCCAATTGTCCTTAGCAGGGGGCTTCGGAAATGCTTAGGCAACAATTGATGTTGAGACGGTTAAAACAGTCTTGGGTATACCGCGTGAGTAGGATTGAAGGGGTGTATATGACTAAGAGGACTCGACCAATCTTCAGAGTCCTTACCGCCATCCTTGGTTGTGTTTTGCGCAGCGGTGACAATTGGCAGAGATCAAGGATTAGACTATGGTCGACCTGCGAACGGTTAAGGAGGAGATGTGTTGGTTTAAAACAACTTAAACTGTTCTTCGAACCTTCAACATCCCTTCAACAACCTCTTGCGCCATCTTGACGTGGACGTTGTCATCGTTGAACTCTCTCCAAACCACGCGAAATCTCGTACACTAAAACACAGATAAGAGTCTTCTAAGAAACGTAGAAGGAGATCATATATTTACTTCTCGTCCGGAAAAAAATACTTGGGAATCAACTCATGTATTGATACGTTTTCGGATCGATATAGTCCGTCATCGATTCCGTGTTCCGCTTTCCGGGAATTAATCGTTTCGGGTTTTATATGTTTCCTCGCTTCAGAGCTTACTGTGCTTAAATGAATGGATACAATTCTAATTTTGATACATGCTCAATTTATTCTTCGGCGATTTTGGAAATCGATATCGATTTGTGAATATCGATTGAAATGGCAGTGCAAGCAATGGATTAAATCCGATAAATTGTAGAACATATATGAGAACCGTATTTTATCAAAGAGTAGAGAAACACGTGTCTCCTGTAGGAATACCGTACAATGCTGTAAATCATCTTCAAGTGTATTAATCAATGTACATTTCAGTGTTGATGGAAATTGACACAATCGAGTGGACTTGAGTCTTTGTCTCCAAACATGAGAAGGCACAATATGTCAAAATCAAGCTGAAAAAATATATTGTACATGATGAAAAGATATTGATAGTATTAATATTCGACAAAGAATCCATCTTTTCTTACACGGAAGAATAACCAAACTAGCGGTGCGAAGGGCGGCAAGGATGTTTTTGTTGTCTATTGTTTGAAATGTCGATATAAACGTTAGATACATAGTATGATATCAATTATCAATGGTACTTGATGTAGAATTGGTACTTGACAGAGATGCGTTGTTCTAACGATACATACTCATTGATACAGAAAGGAGGATCTTAACGATGCTTCAGCGTATCCTCTAACGCATATTTGTGTTACATGAACTACTTATTGATACTATTAAATAGACTTAAAGTTTAATTGTGATCAAAATCGATAGACTACAATGATTGAACATTATTCCAGATTATTATTCAACCCGTAAACATATCAAACTCAAAACCCTTAAAGATTATTCGAAAATAGAAAAGCTGTTTCAAACATGACAGAACATCAAAGCATGAACTTATAAGGAAGCACAATGTACCAATAGGTACTATAGGCCTGTGGCCTCTTCAGTATGTGAAATAAAGAATATCACCCTCAATGTACCAATATGCGTGTTTTCACTCTTACTTTAAATTATATTCAGTATAGTTCTTACACATATACACGTATAAACTGCATATTTAGATATCTTCAAAATTTCTATTTCGTTATTCCCTTCTACTAAATCTTTCCATGTGTTAATTCGATAGTGCGCAAGGCGTTATTTCATGGTCTTTCACAAGCTGGTCCAAGGTATTGACCAGGCAGTTACAAATATGTTGATTTATTTCCACAATTCTTTACATTTAGTGGGCTAAAGTAACCTAAAGAGCACAAATATTTCGAAAACGATTGCATGAACATCAAGTGCCTTAAATCAATTCTAATACAAACTGTTTTCCTTCAATTTATTTTTCTGAAAGCACATTCTCAATGCATCCCACACCGTCCACTGCAAGTATCTTATTGAGCTCACCAACGATCACGTTCACTGTTCGCTTTCTATGAATTAACTATGATCTAAATATTAAAAAACACAATTTTAGATTGCTGCTTCTTAGAAGTTTTCAAGAGCCATTTACAGTTTTTCATTAAGGAGCCATCAAGGTTTTACAGAATCAAGCTGCATTCTTCGACTGAAATGGCCCAGGATTTGTTTCTCCTTACAATCTCCATTGAGATATAAGCATGTTTTTGAGACAGTGTAACACGAGCGAGCCCTGTGAGGATGCCAGCACAGCAGCAAGAGTGCTCGGTCTAAACTCAACGACTGTTTACAGCCTTAGAGTGGCGATGAGGCCCCTTGGTCCCCCTCTTGCCTCGAAACACTTGCGCCGACGGCCCTCACGAAACTATCAACATTGTGCGTCTACACCTTAAGAAGCAAACTCGACTCGGCCGATGCTGGAGAGACGCTGCGCGGAGCCTGGAGCGATTCTTGCAAGCCCTTCGCGTTTCCTGTAGGCTCTTTGCTTGGATTGGGGGAAACATACAAATGGACTCCATCTTCGGTTCCCAACACGCCAATGCTTTGAGCCCGAGGGATGCGCCAAGGTGCTATTGAGCCTGTGATGTAAGACTACTGTTGTTAGCGAGCTAGATGAATATCAAGGACTTAAATTGGCCTCGTTATGGTGATAAAAGTTTGGATGAGAGTTTTGCAAACAGACGAGAGAGCGTCGAAAATGACACTTGAAACTCTGAGATTTGGCGGTGTTTTAAAATTCACTGGGATGTAATGAATCCCATTAAAAGCAGCTTTCTTTATCGTCGTGTGGTAAGAGTTTGAAATGTGTACATTCCGAGTCTGAAAACAATAACACACTCACAGCCTCTCGCCGTTACTTAAGCAAGCTGGCACCAATATGGTTGAGGGGCTAGATATGGAATATGTATTCTTCCGCAAACAAATGGAGAGTTTCTAAACTAAGTAAAATTCAAATATTTATGGATGTGCCCCGATAATAGTTCCCCGGTGGAATATTTAACCAGGTAAGCACTACAAGTGAACGCACACTGTTGGCGCTTTGCGGTAAATTTTGTCAATCGGAAATGGAACTCTTCAGTGATGAAGGTAAAGAAGTCGAGTTACCTGGCAGAGATTTGAGTTAGTGCTTAATGGTTCCGTTTTCTATCATTTCAACAAGCTGCGGATGTTGACAAACCTCTATCGGCTACAGAATGGGACTTGAAGGAGGAATATATCTCCGAGATGTGTAGCTGTTGGCTGGCGTCGTTCTCACGACTTCGTGATCACAACATCCGGGCACTGTTACGACGTCTTGTTTCCATGGCAACGCGTGCATCACCCAGGCAACGCTGGCATTTGCAAAGTGTCCATTATTTGTCATTAGCTGTGTGATGAATTTACTGATGTCAAACTAAACTATGGGCGATGTTTATTTTGTCAAACAGATAAAATCTCACATGTTGAAGACCCAAAGGAGAAGGGTCACTGTGTTTGTAATTTTTGTTTCTAGTAAATATGTTAGAACAGGAATATGGCACCAATTGAATTTTAGTGGAACTTGCATTGCGGTGGACACTAACTAAACTGCCTGGTAAAAAATAGTACACACCCATGTTTGATACTTACCAAAATGAAACAAACCAGAAATTGTTTTTCGGTGGTGATGTATTTGATACGGGTATCACAGTTGTGTTTTGAATACAAAGGTTTGAAGTGTATCGGTGACGGATTTCAACCTTGTAAAGTTTTGATAATGTTTGTAAAAAAAATTATCAAATCCAATTTATGTTTTCTTTCTTTTGCTTGGCAATCAACATACCAGGTGTTTCGTTGATAATCTATATAACGACGGAGCGTAGGATTTAAAAAAAAATATTGTATATAAAATAATGAACTTATTTAAATAGTTGAGACAATACTCTCATATAACTAACCTACTTTAGTTCATTTTTGGTTTGCATTTCACATATATATGATTACTTTTTGGTTGACAACCTCAATGTAAACTACTGGACAAAAGAAAGTATACACCCATGATTGATGATGGTTAAAAATGAAACAAACAAAAACGGTTATTCGATGGTGATGTATATGGTTATCATGATTTGGGCCTTAAGTTTGCAGTATTTCACTTACTGTTTTCAGCCTAGTAACGTTTTGATAACGTTGGTAATTGTCCTGGTTTGAATACCTTCTTTTGCCAGGCAGTTTACATTTATGTATAAATATATGTCACTCATGTCTTTTCCACCAAGCTGTTTTGGATTCGGGTTAAGAGTAGGAAATCCCCAAATAGTAAACTACGGTTATAACGAACTGAAAGGGGATCGTTATAACCGCAGTTCGTTACATGCATATATGCAGCATATATACAACAAATGACCGGGGCCAAAAATAAGTTCGTTATATTTGTCAGTTCGTTATAAGCGTGTGCGTTATAAACGTTGTTTATTGTTTGTATATGGAGAGGAATAATTATTTATTGATGTTTGAAATACTGGATGACAAGCACAGGGACAGCGGTGTAGGTTCGAACCCCTTCCCCCCTCCACACACACACACACACACACACACACACACACACACATACACACACATATTTGTTTGTCTATATTTAATGTCTGTACCCAATACGATGTATTGATGCGATGGTGACCAACGCTTCAGACGCTTGAAGAAGAAGAATATATGAACATCCAGTTCGACAGAGAACGTTAAGGTGTTCGGTTTACTGTTCGTCGACCACGTGAATACCATAAAAGACAGGACAGTAAATTGAATAACCATCAATTGCCTAATTGAAACGGATTTTGGCTTTGAATCAGACAATTACTCCATTGTTGGGCGTCGGTAAGAACAGCATTAAAGTCGCGCACGTCTTAATTGAAATTCAATGAACTTTGGAAGGTGGGTGACAAAATAAATTATCATGAATCACGGCAATTAATCCGCCAAGCAATATGATTTCTCCTCCACAATGCGAAACCCGCTTGACTCAGTCTTATACTGACGACTTTCGTGTTTTATTAATCCTTCGCGACAGATGTTAATACCATTAGCGGCCGAAACGCTGCCCAAAACAATCGGCCTCAAATACCTACCGAACTTAAACAAAACCACACATCCTAATATCTCGCCAGAAGGTTGAGATCAGAATCCCTTCCTACAGAAGTGAACAATTTGCACAGGTTCCAAATGCACGTGCAAATCGGTGGAATATCAACACTTTTTGTCCTTATTTGGACAGCTCGCGCAACATACACGTGCAGGATCTGTCGCGCTGAAGCGTGGCGCGTGCGCATTCTGGCTCGCCTCGTTCTGGTGTTGACACAGGAAGTGGATTTATCTTTTCCTTGGCGTGATAGTACGCCACTGGAACGTGATAAGTGTATGTTTAGTCGCTAACACCTCCATGGCCAATAGGACCATATGGGCGTTCTTCAAGACATGTGACTATATTTACACGTCTAGTTGCGCGTGTTTTGAGAGCGTCGATTGTACTTTTATCATCTTCTTATTGAGATCAAAGTCAGAATGAGAAGAAATATAGTCTTTGAAGACGTCAATGAACTTTCATAACCTTACAAATTAGATTGAATTGGCCCGACGTAAACTTGATTTTAGAACCGTCCATGAAATTGATTTGTATCGGTTCAAATCCTAAATCACCGCAAAGCATATACAATAAACTACGGTTATGACGAACACGCTTATAATGAACTGACGGATATAACGAACTTTCTTTTTTGGTCCCGACTATTTGTTGTAGTTATGCTGTATATATGCTTATACGAACTAAGGTAAAAACGAACTAAAATTAGTAGTCCCTTTCAGTTCGTTATAACCGTAGTTTACTGTAGTATAGTGCTGTTTTGGGCTTCGTAAAAAATATTTAGGAATATATTTATGGGTGTGTATGGAGCAGTGGGGATCTTTAGTTCACTCCGACATGTAAAATAATGTTTATGGTATGAGAGAAGAATTCAAATGTAGTTTTGAAACAGCAGAGACAAGAAAACTAGATTGAACAAAATGGTGGAATGGTTTCCCCCGAACCAAATGCTTGTGTCATCTACTCTATATTTTGCATCATGTAAATAATTCATCATGTTATTTTGCACCCTTTATGCCGCTTTAAATGAATGTATCAGCTAGTCAGCATTATTATAATTATAGTATCTATCGTCCGCATAACAAAAAGGTATTATCGCAAGCATGTGAATGTAGCAATAATGTACCGGCAATAAATATGAATCTGGCAAGAAAGCAACCAAGCCTATGAAGACTTCCTTTAGATAAAATAGCCATAAATAAAAAGCGACAAAAAATGCAATTATCATCAGAAATTTCTGTTTAAAGCAGAGTTCATTGTACGATTCTGACTATCATGATCATGTGTTTATGAATCACTATCAAATAGTGATGATACCAGGTGTTCGTGAAAGTGTCAGCGTATTCTGCCCCACCGGAGGCACCCGTCACAAACACATGCAAAGGCTAGTTAATTGTTCACCTGATAAAATACGGGAAGATATGGTCAAAATAGGAAGTTGCATCGTTTTTGTACCAACCAAATATCAATGGATTGATTGTAAATATTGTATTTATCGGAAAGAAATACAGAATATCGCTTTGAATTATAAGCATTTATATTCAAGAAAACATTTTTTATCCACTCATACATGTTTCATCACTGTTCATAGCCAAAAATAAACACCGCCTGTCCCTGTCCGACCCTTACTACCCACACCTTATTCTACCACCTATATCTATATAACTGTATCTCCCTGTGGTGAGAGATTTACGAGCTTACCGGTCATAATACCATACCACGGTCATAATTTCTCAGGAAATAATGCCCACCTGGCTCAAGTTATGATTTACACCGGTCGTTCCCATCACATAAATTGATGACGGTTTGATGCGTATACGATCAGCGACTAAAATATTGTAGTTTGTAAATTTGACTGTCATAGCCTGGCACGGGAAACAAAGCGGCATAAAATTGGAAATAATCTGAGCTAGCACGGCTCATAATTTAATTGCTATGTATTAAGTCCTCGTGTCAAAGCCCCGAGGCCCTGCCGCAGTCACAACAATCGGGTCTCTGGAGGAGACGCGACGGAGTTGCTCAAGCTCTTTGAGAGTGAGTGAGTGAGTTGGGTTTAACGCGGCTTTTAACATTATTTTGTCACATTACGGCGTGTCAGTTTGGTGTGGAAGAAAAGTTTACACGAAGGTCTTAGACATTCACTTCGGTGAAATCTACGTGCACGGGCATGGTGCTGACAAAACTATCTCTTAGGGATTCGATAGTCAGACTATCTTCTTCTAAGTATAAAACCTATTTGGACAGTCAAATATATCTGGAACAGTTACAGTTAAAATGTATTCTACAAAACGCTGTATTTTCAAACATATTTTTCAGTCAGACTATCTTCTTCTAAGTATAAAACCTATTTGGACTGTCAAATATATCTGGAACAGTTACAGTTAAAATGTATACTACAAAACCCTGTATTTTTAAACACATTTTTCAGTCAGACTATCTTCTTCTAAGTATAAAACCTATATGGTAAATATATATTTGACTGTCCAAATAGGTTTTATACTTAGAAGAAGATAGTCTGACTGAAAAATATGTTTAAAAATACAGGGTTTTGTAGTACACATTTTAACTGTAACTGTTCCAGATCGATGTGTAATTCTATGTAACTTGATTTGAAAGACAAATGGACAGATATATCTTTATATTGAACTGATGGATATCGCCTTATATGTATAAACTAATGGTATATATACGTATGTCACTTTATTAAAAATATTTACATATTTCAAGAAAATATATTTTTAAATACTTATATTTGATTCGGTTTGCCCATTGGCACTTTAATAACGTCATGGAAATTGCGTTTGTTTAGAATAAGGTATACGTACTTGTATGGAGAGTACATGGGAGCTTGTAAATCTTTTTTTTTTCTTTTTTTTTTCTTTTTAATGACAGTTGACTGAAATAGGGATCTACCCTTATCAATGTATTTCTACAGTTATTGTGATATGTGGACATGCATTGCTGATGCAAGAGGCAAAATCGTCATAATTTTGTCAGTTCAAGTGGTATTTGCAGACATGCTAAATATATATAAATGCATGTAGGTTAAAAAAAAATATAAAAGAAAGCAATTAGGATTACAAATGACAATATCGACAGTTTCATTGGTGTTTTTCAAACACATTATTTGTATACAAAAGTACTCATAATCAAAATGCATACTAAAAAACGTTATGGAACTTGTACGTTAAGTTGCTGTAAATTGTATGCACGATAGTGTATAATTTTCCTTAATTGTAAGAATTGATCTGAATGATGAAAAATGGTAAATAATTTCAAGTTCTCATTGTAAGTCGTACTCTTAAACCGCGCCCTATATTCATCGTCTTACACGTTTGTGTGAAAACATATGAATGAACTTTTATTGCTCTTTATGTATGCCATCAGATTGATAATGCTGACCATTAGCGATCAGTGTGTGTTGTGTTTAAGATGCACTGTAAATTATAGAAGTTCACCGGAGGACTCACGAGTGCCATAAAGCTCTTATCTGGAGGAATATTTTGACAGCGTGTCACACGGGGCGAGACTCTTCAACGGCCGTAGAACATTCTTACACGACTATTATACGATGACGTTCAGTTTATATAAATTGTAAATTGTGGCGAGAAATATTAAATTGGGCGTGGACGTGTTGTCAGCTGCCAGACGTTGATAAGATACGGAGCATGGTTGTGAAGATTTATTATTATTTACGTATACTGACGTTTGTTGAAAAACTCGACACCCTATGGGGATTCCTGGCAGAATGAGTCTTATAGTTATGGGGCCGGGAGGATATCGGGGGAGACCTGGTATTGTGGCATCGTGTCTCAACGGCTGGGATCTCTGCTCATGATATCAACCACTAGTTGAGTTACATTCTTCTGTGATATGGCTGAAATACTGCTGAATGTTCTGCACAGCATTATCTCGCTCACGCAATAACCCACGGGGGTTGTGGGTTAGAACTGGCCCCCAGTAACCTATGCTGTCGTAGTATGGGACATCATGGATCGGGTCGTCCGACTCGGTGACTTCGTTGACATGTCATGATCGTGGATCGTTGCTCATGATATCAATCACTAGATTGTCTGGTACAGGCCCCCCTAATATACCTGGGCCCCGTTCCACAAAGCCATCTTAGCTCTGTGGTAATAGTAACTCCCATACTTTAACATCGACATACGATAGTCGTAGCGCTAAGATCGCGTTGTTGAACGGCCCCCTGGAACATTGCTGAGCGTGGTGTTAAACAACAAACACTACATCTCGACTAAGGCAGCGGGGAGCGCATTCTGCACCGGAGTCCTCTCTAAACTATATTTACATTTCAGAATCATCATTTATGCAAATGTAAAATACTATGTTTGGAATATATAGTTTTATTTTTAACCAATGTTATTTATGGCGAGGCGTTCAGGAAGGCTTAGGTCCCCTATAGCTAGTGTAAATCTTACATGAGAAGTTATCGATACCCTTGAAGCGTTGTGTATGAACGTTGGTGATGTTCGCCTCTTCTATATTCCGGTGGTTCCTCGAATCCGCTGCTCCTTGATTGTCTTGTCCGGATTCTTGTGCTACCGGTAACTTGTGTGTTTGGGTTTGTGGTAGCCGTTATTGTTCTGTCCGTTGGTTTGTAACACCTGGTTTTTGTTGGATTTGTAATTTCGTGATACCATTATTTGTTGTGTCTCTAAGTTCCTCATACCTGTTATTGTCATTTCCGTTAGTTTTAGGAGCTGGCTGTTAGTTCTTTGACACCCGTGTCTATGCCTGTAACATCATGATACCGTTTTGTTTTACCGTTACCGTTTGTGTGCTTAAGTTCTTGATACACCTGTCTATGCCTATAGCTTCGTCATACCGTTATGTTTTACCGTTACCGTTTGTGTGTTTAAGTTCTTGATACCCCTGTCTATGCCTATAGCTTCGTGATACCGTTATGTTTTAACGTTACCGTTTGTGTGTTTAAGTTCTTGATACCCGTGTCTATGACTGTAACATCGTGATACCGCTATGTTTTAACGTTACCGTTTGTGTGTTTAAGTTCTTGATACCCGCGTCTATGACTGTAACATCGTGATACCGTTATGTTTTACCGTTACCGTTTGTGTGTTTAAGTTCTTGATACCCGCGTCTATGACTGTAACATCGTGATACCGTTATGTTTTAACGTTACCGTTTGTGTGTTTAAGTTCTTGATACCAGTTTTCCGCTCGTGATCGATGTCCATATTGTCCATAAGTTATGTCCACAGTAAATCTCGACACAATTCACCAACAAACCATGAGCTGATGTTTGCTATGGCTGATAAATTCTGAAAAAGTAGCTGACATTGTCACATGTAAGTCTCGCCAGCACTAGCTAGGGACACGTGCTTAACAGATAGACATGCACTATCTGTATGCATGCATGTGTATGCTGAGGAAGTAGTGTAAATGTTCACATAATTGCACAGTAGCTGCTAATGACACCGATTACATAGAAAATAAACACAGAGCGCTTAATCCTAAAAAGGATGGCCTTATTTTAAGGACACACAAACCTACGATGAATATGCATCGTCAAACCATGCTCCATGTCGTCACCTCGCGAGACAATTAGTGATCTATTCACTCTCAAGAATTATGTCGTGTTTGAAGAGAACCCGATTAAGTCATCAGTTGTTTGTTCTGTCTGAGACCCACCGAAGGCCCGTGCCTTTACGTACAGCCCTTAGCGTTATGCTCAACTGCTTTGTAAGACCACTCCGATTTCCACTTTATTAATATGTGAGCAAACCCTTAAGACTCTTCTTTACTAACTGGCGGTGTTGGGCGAAGGTAGACACCGAATTAGTGACCTCCTATCACTTTATGCTGCCTGAAGGACAGCGTGTGACAACGCAAAGTGTCGCTTCCTGTTCTGTAGCAAACATATAGGGTAATTCTATCCACCTCAGAAGGGTACTTTTCCCCTGCAAGAGGGGCTTACACCCGCGCCAAGAGGGCTCTGGCTCGTTCAAGACTCTTTTCCGCCATCTTCACTCTGATTTCTCGCTTGCTTCCAGAAAGGTTTCCTCCAATCGTTTGGACGGGCAATCCTATTTTCGATTGTGACAAAGCAAAGCCACTGACAGAAGCCTGAGTTACCAACGACTCGACAAGCATGTCCTCAAACGTGTGAAATGAATCGAAGGGGGGTAACTGCAGTTGCCCTTCCATTGATGGCAAGAGGCATTCATCCATCCCCTGTGACCGCTAAATACATAGACTGTCTGATGGAGTCGCGGCTGAGTAGTGGAGAACGATTGACTGGCGATTGTCAGAAGAAACCATGTCGTGACTTGGCGCTAGACGCCACTACCAACTCTGGCCCAAATGTTTGCCTTGTTTTCAGCGACCGGCATTGCATGGCCTCGCTGTTTATTGCAATGGCCGGGGAATATACAAATTGCTTCAATGGAAGTCCACGTAAACAAAAACCATGGATTGGGAATTAGTGGCCCCCTCTTTATCAAGCCTATGTTTGGCTATCCGTCAGAAGCGCCCGGTCCATCTCTCCCTACTTCGTTAGCTTAATTAACTTACGTGCATCTCTGAATAGTTATATAACACTGTACACACGGTGCTGTCATGGCGTATTCAAAACGCCAACAAAACCAATTTATTCTCTTGAAATATGCCAAGTTGAAAGGTTATATTTTCACATTCTGTACCTCTTAAGTAGCCTGGATTGATGGAAACTTGCATGATGAAAGTAATTGCCAAATCAGATCAAGAAATCTGTAGGCGGCTGAAATGTTTGGCGTACATCTCAAACGCTTGAAGAAGTCTTGAGTGTGACCCTCTATGTGTTTCGTGTTCATTTCAATGCATCAGCTGTTGAGAATCTCTGGCATCGTTTGCATAATGACGAGACTTGATGTTATTATAGAATCTCTCTACGCCCCTGGTTGTGCTTTTCGTATTACGAAGATGTTGACAGTCAGTTCGTCACGGATTTGAATTGAAACCGATATTAAATTAACACAGCCGGTGAAGCACTTTGTGTATATATATTGTCATTCGATGAAGCAGTTAGTCAGATTGAGTTGTTGTTTTTTTACTGCTTACTTTAGGATTTAAATAAGAAATTACATATATAAACATTTAAGGTGTTTACCCTACACATTTACATAGAAATAGCCTTTTTAATCGTCCAGTGATATAACCATCCCTGAAATCACTATCCTTAATTTTACCGTTAATACTGACTTGATTCTGGTTGATAATGCACCTTTACTCAACCATGTCAACGAAACATCTCTAGGAATGTACATACATATACATATATACAGAAATCAGAAATGTTTGAGTGAACGGCGTTACTGTGCATATGTTTCTCTATTTCTTTCTTTTCTATCATTTGATGTTTTAATTATAAAAAAGGAACCAGCAATTATATATTCAGGGAGTGCGGCCTGGGATTTTATCGAAAAAAATAAATTGTCCCAGAAAATGCTTGAAACAATGTTTTTTTGCTTCAGACAGCTGAAAAGAAGAAGAAACTGTAGATTGATGCAAGATGCTTTAAAAATATTATGGCTCATACTTTTGATTTGAAATATATAGTTTTGCATTTCTAGCTGCAAAAAAAAACAGAATATGAAATGGTCGGTCCATAAGCATACATGTAAGTTTATGTGAGCGGACGGTCTACGTTGTGATTACTTGTGCCCAATCTTTTGACGAGAAAATAATATGTTTAAACTAATAAAACAGGAACGTTTGTTTCTGTGCAACTTTCCTTTGTGATAAGATTTTTTTTACTTTATACTGTGAAACCTTGTAAGTCCATACCCCGTTAGTCCGGTAACTCCTTCTTCCGGACGACAGTGTAGTGTACGTAATATAGAATTAAAGGGACATTACTCTGTGTCATGATTTGTAAATCCGGATATTATATTATCCTGACGATATCAGTGAAAACGGTAACTTTCGGGTGATACATAAAGTGAAACCCCGTTAATATGGATCCCGCGCACTGGGCGATTAGTGTTTAGAAAGTCTATAAATTTAAATTGACAACATTACGTATCCATTGGTAAGTGATCTTGGAATTGTGTAGGTGGCCTAGTCGTCTAAGGCGCCGGAACTCGCTTTGCAGAGTTCGAATCCCGGTTCATCCCGAATATGTGTCGAGGTCTGCATGTCCTTGTGGGTTTCACCGAAACGGCAATCGTCTAGGATCTGCATCACATCGGGCTTTCCCCATTCATCAAGCTGACACACCATGTTTGTTTGTTTGTTTGTTTGTTTGTTTGTTTGTTTAACGCCGCACTTAGCAATATTCAAGCTACATGATGGCGGTCTGTGTATAATCGAGTCTGGACCAGACAATCCAGTGATTGAGATCACGACCATCGATCCACGCAGTTGGGATCGATGACATTCATCAACCAAGTCAGCGAGCCTGACCACCCGATCCCGTTAGTCGCCTCTTACGACAAGCATAGGCGCCTTTTACGGCAAGCTTGGGTTGCTGAAGACCTATTCTACCCCGGATCTTCACGGGTGACACACCATGCTATAACTGTAATGCATGGCTATGTTCAACCAATATCGCTCAGTCACTCACACTTGTACCTCCAGATGGACAATAGTACTCGGTCACGTGATCATAGGATACAAAACCCACTAGAAACAACCATCTCATTAGATAATCGATATCGATTCCTATACTTTGTGTCATAAAATAACGATTTTAGAAAATTATTATTTCACATTGTAATACAGAGTAATGATTGATTAACCTTTTTCCTGGTGTATTTATCGGAGTAATGATAGTACAGTT
This sequence comes from Haliotis cracherodii, assembly GCF_022045235.1. Taxonomy (NCBI): domain Eukaryota; kingdom Metazoa; phylum Mollusca; class Gastropoda; order Lepetellida; family Haliotidae; genus Haliotis; species Haliotis cracherodii. The sequence continues at coordinate 10,099,282 of NW_027266308.1, read as the reverse complement.
AAATTACACATAGACAAACACATTTTACAAAAGAATCAAAGTTAATTTTTTTTTTTTAGTTAGGTTTTGGTTTGGTTTTTAAAATGATGTCATTGATATTACGGCGTGTCAGCAGGTGCGAGAAAAGCCTGGCGCGATGCAGGTGTTAGACGTACACAATAATGCAATTAATTTAGACCCTAGATATTTAAACCATGGATTATGATTATGATTATGATTAATATAGTATAAATGATAGTTCCATAACCCACAGTTTCTATTTCCCTTAAAACAGTCCTGATTCACGAGTGGCACGTAAAAGATGATGTTTATTAGGGTATATACCTTGTCCCCAGTTTTAGGCAAGGTTACCATGGTTACATGCAAAGTCAAATTTAGAACCATACCTGGCAATGTGTAATTGTGACCAACAACAACACGGGGGAGTAATCATATCAAGTAACAACGACATAAAGAGAATGCAATACGTATTCATTTGATCCATACCAAGTCTCATCATCAATGTTCAGTTTTCGTGAAACATATTCACGTACCCACTGATGGGAAAATTACAACGCAGTTGTTAACAACTCGGTAGAAATTCCATCACACCATCAAGGCAAATTGACTTGTGGTCCCCGTGCTATCGTTAAGCTTGACAAACGGAAAGCAATTGGAGTATAGTGTGTTTTGTCAACTTGTCGGATTTCCTCGCTCAGTAGCAGATTAATTCCTCATTGAGAAAATGGAAGTGATCAATATATCTCCTCTCCCAGACAATCACGCCTGACAGCTAGGTGAGACGACCACAATGCACGCGACAGGTGGGGAAATCACTTTGGTCGCCGACACAGGTGAAAATTGATTGCTGCGCATGTCAGACGTCGGCACGTGCAAGATGGCGCCGTCTAAGTCTCGTAGTAACTGGCGAGATAGGACGAGATGTTAACCCTTTCGGCTGTTATGTTAAAGGTATGACACATACTTAATTCTGTCTTAGGCTGATTTTTTAACAGGAGAAGACAAAATAGGCTTTAAAGTTCCAAAGTGATAATCAATGTTTCACAACCATCGGGATAATACTTTCACAGACAGACAGACCGACAGACAACACACTTATGTACAACATGATACGTGATCTATTAACATTTATGTAAGACGTGGCGCCTGCGTTCTAAATACTTACACAGGTTCTGGCAACATAAAGGATGAGGTCCGGGGATGATAAAACTATAATTGTTCACTATCTCTAAATAATGAATACTTGACCATTTCTTAAAACATTTTCCCTGATTCCACTGTAGATGGGACATGACAGTAAAGTATATGGTTCATCTTCTACAACAGCTTTACAACTAAGACAAGACCGGAGATGAGAAGTAGAAGTGGGGTTACAACAATCGAAGTAGTCTAACATATGTAGAAGAAGTTGAGATAGCAGTAGAAGTAGTACCAATAGAGCAATAGCAGTAGAAGTAGTATCAATAGAGCAATAGCAGTAGAAGTAGTATCAATAGATTAAAGAAGTAGAAATAGTTTCAATAGAGTAGTAGCAGTAGAAGTAGTATCAATAGAGTAAAAGTATTAGAAATTACTAGTATTAGAGTAATAGTAGAAGTAGAAGCAGTAGAAGTAGATAACTCGCAGTAGAAGTAGAAATAGTATCAACAGAGCTAATATAAGTAGAAGTAGTATCGATAGATAAATAGAAGCAGAAGTAGTATCAATAGAACAATAGAAGTAGAAGCATCAATAGAGCAATTAAATTAGAATCAATAGAGTATTAGAAGTAGAAATAGTATCAACAGAGCTAATATAAGTAGAAGTAGTATCGATAGATAAATAGAAGCAGAAGTAGTATCAATAGAACAATAGAAGTAGAAGCATCAATAGGGCAATAAAAGTAGAATCAATAGAGTATTAGAAGTAGAAATAGTATCAACAGAGCTAATATAAGTAGAAATAGTATCGATAGATAAATAGAAGCAGAAGTAGTATCAATAGAACAATAGAAGTAGAAGCATCAATAGAGCAATAAAAGTAGAATCAATAGAGTATTAGAAGTAGAAATAGTATCAACAGAGCTAATATAAGTAGAAGTAGTATCGATAGATAAATAGAAGCAGAAGTAGTATCAATAGAACAATAGAAGTAGAAGCATCAATAGAGCAATAAAAGTAGAATCAATAGAGTATTAGAAGTAGAAATAGTATCAACAGAGCTAATATAAGTAGAAATAGTATCGATAGATAAATAGAAACAGAAGTAGTATCAATAGAACAATAGAAGCAGAAGTAGTATCAATAGGTAAATAGAGTTCAGCAATATTGCAGGTATTCATTGAAAGTAAGCCAACTCGTAGTATTGGATGACGTGGTGGTAATAATTATAGTGATTTAATAGTAGAAGCAGCAGTAGTGGTAGTAGTAGTGGTAGTAGTAGTAGTAGTAGTAGTAGTAGTAGTAGTAGTAGTAGTAGTAGTAGTAGTAGTAGAAGTAGTGACAGAAGTATTAGAAGCAGTAGTTGCAGTGACAGTGACAGAAGAAATAACAGCAGCCCGTATCAGTACCTGCAGCAGTAGTAGCAGTAGTCGTTGTATTAATAGTATTAGTAGTATTAGTAGTAGTAGTAGTAGTAGTAGTAGTAGTAGTAGTAATAGTATAAGTAGTAGTAGTAATTGTAAGACTAGCACTGATAGCAGGAGCAGTAGTGCTACAGTTGTAGTAGAAGTAGTAGCAGAAGTAGTAATTGTTGTAGTAGCAGTAGTTGAAGTAGTAGCAGCCGCAGCAGCAGTAGTAGTAGAAGTAGCAGCAGCAATAGTAGTAGTAGTAGCAGCATCGGCAGTAGTATATGAGTAGTAGTAGTAAATGCAGCGGCAGTAGTAGTAGTTGCAACAGCAGCAGTACAAGTAGTAGAAACAGCAACCGCAGCAGTAGTAGCAGCAGTAGTATAATATTAGCAATAGTAGCAGCACCAATAGTTGTCGTAGTAGTTGTAGCAACAGCAGCAGAAGTAGTAGTAGTAGTAGTAGTAGTAGTAGTAGTAGTAGTAGCACTAATAGCAGCAGCAAAAATAGTAGCAGTAGTTGCAGTAGTAGTAGTAGTAGTAGTAGTAGTAGTTGTAGCAGTAGCAGTAGTAGTAGTAGTTGTAGTATCAGCAGCAGCAGCCGTAGCAGAAGTAGTAGTAGTAGTAGTGGTAGTAGTAGTTGTAGTTGTTGTAGCAGTAGTTGCAGTAGTATCAGCGGCAGCAGCCGTAGTATTATTTCAGCAGCAGCCGTAGTAGTAGTTGTAGTAGTAGTAGTAGTAGTAGTAGTAGTTGTAGTAGTAGTAGTAGTAGTAGTAGTAGTGACAGTAACAGCAGCATCAGCCGTAATTGTAGAAGTAGTAGTTGTAGTTGTAGTATTATTAGTAGTAGTAGTAGTAGAAGTAGTAGTAGTAGTAGTGACAGTAACAGCAGCAGCAGCCGTAGAAGTAGCAGTAGTAGTAGTAGTTGTTGAAGTAGTAGTAGTTGTTGTAGTAGTAGTGACAGTAACAGCAGCAGCAGCCGTAATTGTAGTAGTAGTAGTTGTAGTTGTAGTTGTAGTAGTAGTAGTGACAGTAACAGCAGCAGCATCCGTAATTGTAGTAGTAGTAGTAGTAGTTGTAGTTGTAGTAGTAGTATAGTAGTAGTAGTAGTAGTAGTTGTTGATGTTGTTGTTGTAGTAGTAGTTGCAGTAGTAGTAGTTGTAGTAGTAGTAGTGACAGTAACAGCAGCAGCAGCAGCAGCAGCGTAGTAGTAGTAGTATAGTAGTAGTAATACTAGTAGTAGTATAGTAGTAGTAGTTGTAGTAGTAGTAGTAGTAGTAGTAGTTGTTGTTGTAGTTGTTGTAGTAGTAGTAGTTGTAGTAGTAGTAGTTGTTGTTGTAGTAGTAGTAGTTGTTGTTGTTGTAGTTGTAGTAGTAGTTGTTGTAGTAGTAATAGTAATAGTAGTAGTAGTAGTAGTAGTAATAGTAGTAGTAGTAGTAGTAGTAGTAGTAGTAGTCCTAGTTGGAGTAGAAGTATGTCACAGTGTTGTTGACGTGAGATAAGACCAGTATTCAGTGTGTACGTGAAGATTCAGCACGTCAAGGGTTAAGGCGCCGTGCCATGTCAGTATATACAGACGCTCTCTCGTGGAGTGTATTTCACTCAATCAATGTGATCCCTTGTCAATTATGTCTCTTCACATTAATAACCCCTCAGGTACCTGTGTCAATACACAGCGACCGTATACATGCAACTCTGTTTCTGGCTTATACAATAACCTGTCACGTAGAACATCGCCAGCAATAAAGATCATCTTGTTTCGCCAAATTGTAGACATTCTAAAGAAATTGACAAAGCCATTATCTTGTAATGATATGTGTACAGCAGGCCGACGATGGTATGTTTAGAGACATACTTGTGGGGAGTTTGCTGTGCAGTCTGAAAAACACACAGAGAAGATACAACATGTATTTGTTTTGCGTCAATAAATTTCAACACAACAGTTTACACACATATCAATAAAAAAAATAACAGCTACCTGCATATTCCGATACTTGGAAAAAATATGTTTATGGCTGGTACATCTCATCTTTGCCACAAAGGTGGCTTTGGTCACATTATGCTGAGTCAAAGGTAGTCATCGACCACTCAATCCTTGCACTGCTTACTCCCAAAACCAGGCTTACATAATTTGCTATTTTTATCGTCACTGGTCTTGCTTTGTGAGATACGTTCAATCAAGATGTTTTGGTTGCTGTAACGAGACTATGCAAGAAGGAATTCCATTGTGACGTACTTAGATCACGTGTTACTTTAGATCTTCCAACCTTTGTATATCACTCGATATCTTCCTTTAATTTGAAACATGTGAGGGAAACGTTTGGGCTCTGCTAGAATTATATGGAATTCTAACCTGTGACATCACCACGTCTACTGTGGCCACTCATCCTAGACATATGTCTTACCTGGGACGTCACCATGTGTACTGTGACCACCTCATCCCAGACAGATGTCTTACCTGTGACATCACCATGTCTACTGTGGTCACCTCATCCTAGACATATGTCTTACCTGTGACATCAACATGTCTACTGTGGCCACCTCATTCTTCACAGATATCTAACCTGTGACATCACCATGTCTACTGTGACCACCTCATCGTAGACAGACGTCTGACCTGTGACATCCCCATATGTACCGTGGCCACCTCATCCCAGACAGATGTCTTACCTGTGACTTCATGTCTACAGTGGTCACCTCATCCTAGACATATGTCTTACCTGTGACTTCATGTCTACTGTGGTCACATCATTCTTCACAGATATCTAACCTGTGACATCACCATGTCTACTGTGACCACCTCATCCTAGACATATGTCTTACCTGGGACGTCATCATGTGTACTGTGACCACCTCATCCCAGACAGATGTCTTACCTGTGACTTCATGTCTACAGTGGTCACCTCATCCTAGACAGATGTCTTACCTGTGACGTCATGTCCACTGTGGCCACCTCATCCTAGACAGATGTCTTACCTGTGACATCATCATGTCCACTGTGGCCACCTCATCGTAGACAGATGTCTTACCTGTGACATCATCATGTCTACTGTGGTCACCTCAATCTAGACAGATGTCTTACCTGTGACATCATCATGTCTACTGTGGCCACCTCATCCTAGACAGATGTCTTACCTGTGACATCATCATGTCCACTGTGGCCACCTCATCGTAGACAGATGTCTTACCTGTGACATCATCATGTCTACTGTGGCCACCTCATCCTAGACAGATGTCTTACCTGTGACATCATCATGTCCACTGTGGCCACCTCATCGTAGACAGATGTCTTACCTGTGACATCATCATGTCTACTGTGGTCACCTCAATCTAGACAGATGTCTTACCTGTGACATCATCATGTATACTGTGGCCACCTCATCCAACTCCGACATCATCACTTCAACCTAGACAGATGCGGTTCCTGTGACCACCTCATACAACGCATGAGTTTATACCTGTGACATCATAGTGCCGACTGTAGTCGCCGTATCCAACCCAGATCTTTAACATTGATATCATCACTTCATCCTAGACTGGTGCTTTTGCAGCAACTTATTCATTTATTGAGATGGTTAAGAGAACTGGCCACCCTAGGTCCCCACATATATCGATCTCAGAGCCCACCCATGTGTATGTGAAGAAATACCAACAGACTAGTTTCCCAGATCTCACTCCTACCCCTACCCAATCCAAAATCCACCCTGTATGCCGAGGATGATCTGGCACCAGGCAAACCAATTTCATCGTCAACCTTTAACATTGTTTGAGAACACAGGTCATCATATAGCCCCACCCTTGTATGCTGGATAGCAGAACCATGACCCATCTCGTATCCACAATCATAGCTCACACCAGTATATAATCAGGGTTGATTTCAGATCCCCCAAAGAGTAGCGTCAAGCCTTGTCAAGTGACCGGTTAAACGGGAGGGTCAGAGATCGATCCCTACCCCTGTTCCTGATTTGAAGTAATCCCCAGACCGTCACGTCTACCAGAGCCATTGCACTTCGTCGCTGTTTACAAAGGACCTACGTTGAATCTCTTTAATACGAAACTAATGGCTCGGATAGCAATGTTTGATTCCGGTGTCTTGGGGCACCCGGCCACCACACCTCTCCCAGGGGATTGCCCAGCGGGGGACTCGGTCCCGTGTCGGCTCGTGTAAGAGGAGGGACATAGCGTTCCCGACCCTAGCCCCTAAAGCCCGGAACTCGACCTCTGCACTCAGATCCCTTCCCGGCATGCACCGTTTCATGTGGGATGTCCCGGCATGCATTCCTGACAGCCGGATGTGTGTCCCGGTAGGTGCTATTTCTGCGTCTGTAATGAGGTTGGTGTTACAGGGACGGTGTCTCAAGCTGCGAAACACTATGCCAGGTAGACATTGAGTGACAGGTCACAGAAACACACGGAACGAGGGCGACAACAGAGTGACACGGCCTGCGACAAATACAACATGTCTGCGTACTGTTTTCTGGCAACACCTTTCCTGTGGAATCTTGTATAACCCCAATTTGTTCGAACACATTCCATGACTTGGATGCAAACAATCAAATATGTTTGAAAATAAAACTACAGTTTTGAATAGTTGTTATCGACTGCTACATGACACGGATAGAAGTGAGTTAATGATACGGTAAGGGCATTGAACGACCTTGACATTGACCTTGACCTTGACCGCGGCACAACCGGAATTTCCACTGAGTGAGTGAGTGAGTGTGTTGTTGAGTATTGTTTTACTCCGCTTTTAGCAATGTCCCAGCAATATCACAGCGTGGGACACCAGAAATGGGCTTCACATAATTTACACATATAGGAAATCCAACCCAGATTTTCAGCGTGACGAGCTAACGCTCTAACCACCAGGCTACCCCTCTGCTATTGCGGCCACTACTACTGCTGCTACTACTACCACTACTGCTGTTACTACAACTGCTACTACTGCTACAACTACAACTATACTCCAGGGGTTCAAATCCCAGATTCGCCCTTACCGCATTTCTAGGTCTGTCAGCACCAAACTAGTGCTCGTGGGTGATAAACGTCTAAGATCTGAATTACTTCGGGCTTTCCGCACACATCGCCGTGATATGACTGAAATACTGTTCAAAGCGGCGTTAAACTCACATTATACACCCGATGCTACTATTAATACTACAACTACTGCCGCTGAATCTATGTTAATAAATACTTTGCTGCTGTTACTACTTCTTCTATAACGACAACAACATCAACTACAGTTGCACCCGGTAGAATTGGTCATCAGCAACTCCTGCTTGTCATTAGAGGCGACTAACGGGATCGGATGGAGAGGCTCGCTGACTTGGTTGGTGCATGTCATGGTATCCACTTGCGTGGATCGATGCTCATGATGCCAAGCATCGGATTGTCTGGTACAGACTCGATTATTTACAGACGGTTGCCATATAACTGGGATATTGATGCAGTGCGGCGTTAAACAAAAAACAAACAAACTAAAACTACAGTTGCTGCTACTGTTACTATTACTAATCCTTCTTTCTTAAACTGCTGCTGATACGAAATCCTTGCCACTTGCAATACAATCACGAAATCTCGCGATTATTAATTACAATCACGAAATCTCGCGATTTAACGAAGATAACAGGATGTGTGTTCATTCTTATAAAGTGAAAAGAAACCATCTTCGACCATAGAGAGTTTTACTTACAGTAATACAAAAAATGCTTTCATGAAATATACATTTTGCTGACGGAAAGCATCATCATAGATTTTTCATCATCATCATCATCATCATCATCATCATGGTTTTTTTCATCACTTGGTTACATTCTGGATAAGGTCGGCAGTCAGCTGACTTAAAATCGTTATTTTTAGCAGCGCCTGCATCTCGAATTAATTTAATAGCGTTTAAGAAAACAAAACCTGCACGTTTTTTACTATCATTATTTCAGTTTGTGCTGGTTATGTACGTATATTGCACACGCAGCTAAATAAAGCCGCTCGCAGCCACTTGACTGCTGACATTTCGTGCCTCTGTTTCAAGTGGCGAAAACGATAGTACTATATCAGGATAAGGAAAGCATTGTACTCATGTAGACGTATAAGAACTCGTATTTCTAAATCATTTGGTGACATGTTATAAACAAAAATACAAAATAATAGTTGTTCGCTAACATACACACATTGTTTCCCGTTGTATCTGCTTGGGGACCGCTGTTTGTACTTATAAATGATTATACACCTTGTGGCTATACTGAGTCGACCGCCTCCGTGGTGTAGTGGATAGAGCTTCTGCCCGGGGAGCGGGTGGTTCGATCCCCGGCTACGTCATACCAAAATACGTTAAAATATGGTACCAGGACTGTTTGTTTGTTGTTTAACGCCGCACTTGGCAATATTTCAGCTATATGACGGGGGTCTGTGAATATTCGAGTCTGGGCCAGACAATCCAGTTATCGACATCACGAGCATCGAGCATCCCCTCTCAGACACAGTATACTGATTCTCAGCCGACTCGTGAAGATCTGGGGTAGAATAGGTCTTCAGGTTGCCGTAAAAGGCGATTGAGCTTGTCGTAAGAGTCGGGTAGTCAGGCCCGCTGACTTGGTTGATGCATGTCATCGTATCCTAATTGCTAGGATCAATGCTGATAATGTCAATCACTGGATTGTCTGGTCCAGACTCGATTATTTACAGACCGCCGTCATATAACTGGAATATTGCTGAGTGTGGCGTTAAACAACAAACAAACAAACACTGAATTCAGAATCCCTGTTCCTCTTAAAAAAAAATTAAAACAAAAAACATTTAAAATTATTTTATAAGGATCATATTACCTTATTTAACTACAAATATGTAAATAAACTTCATCGAAGGCCCAAGCCACACTTCTATGAATTTCTAAAAATGACAATTGTCGCATGGTGTGATATGGTCAAAGGAAATATGTATGCGGTAAATAAAGCAACCAAGAAATTTACCCTTGAAGTTTACCCTCGTATTTCCCTGAATTTCCCTCAAATTCGTCAGCAATTTCTCATATATTTTGTTTGAAAAAAAAGGACCCAATCTACATCAACATGAACCATAAGATCAACGTCATTTGACGACCACGCATTTAACGTACACCTACCGATCCTTGTAAAACATACGCGTCAGATTTTTCAAAAACAAAATTTAATAAAATTACAGAAATAACTCAGCTGGAATGTATTACATACACCCTGTGTGGCATACTCTAATGGGAGTAGTTTATCATTTTATCTGTGTGAGGATAAATGGTTAAATATATCAAGAGTTCAACAAAAGCGCATTTATGTCTGGGTTTTTATCGTTAAAAATCGTTTGAGGCGCCTGAGAAAGCACTGGCGAACACGGGCCTATCAGTAAAGCCAAGTCGCTTATCGCCAAACATAAACCCAGAGATCACATTGGCATTAAACTAGGGTATTTATGTCAAAACAGTTTTGATATAAAAATCCTTTTATTTTGATGTTTGGAGTAGACTTGGAATTCATCATTTTTTTACCCACTGTCAAAGGTAATGGGTACTAATCCTTATAAGACTAACAAGAACGGGTTGAAACGTTATTTTGTAGGATCTTAGTAATAATCGTTACAAACACGATTCCGCGAGTCTGGTTAATTGCCCGGACTATGTATACCTGTCTGGCAAGGCCTCAGACAAGCAAATCTAAAATTAGTTAATCCGCGTGGTGTGGACGGCATAATCCCATGTCAGGTATTATGGCACATTAAATTAGTACTAACAAACATGTTACCGGCGATGGTGTCGATATCACAATCAGCTGACAGATAACGGTATCATCTGGATGTATATCATTATCATCTATGGTATATTTCATGTTTACCTGCCCGTACACCATGAATCTCATACAAAGAATAATTTTCAAATATTATGATTTTGAACGTATATCATTAACATAAAAAAACACTTTATAAAAATATTTGTTTTTGTTAAAGTCGTAAACAAAATAAAGAATATTGGTACAAATTAACTGGAATCTTTACTGAGCAACCTTTCGTACTCGAATGCATTTGCGTGACAAAAGCACTTAAAGACAAATACCCCATCCTAGTTTCTTTGTCAAACACATTTGTTGTAAACAGTTATGTTACGTCAAGTCGTTTTACATGAAATCTAAATAGAAAGTGTGTTGTTCTCTCTGTCACGCCGTTTCGGCACTATGTGTCACGGGAGTAATAAAAGCGAACTTTCAAACCAAAAGCCGTTAAAAACGCTTATTCGCTAGTGTTTTTATAGGGCTTCTAACTCGCCCCGGAAACTACCTCAGTAAGTGTAGTTTAAGGAGGATTCCGTTTATTCCCAAACAACGACTTTTTATCACAAGTGGAATGGTTTTAAGCGAACTTGTCCTCTGTAACAACTGATGTATCAATGGGTAAACTGCTATTTAACTCCAATAAAATCACAAATTTATTCTGTGTATGACATCGCATTACGTGTGCTGCAATCAATTTATTAAGTGAATGCCTTTAAGGTAATCCGCATCCCAACAAAAGAAATATAATTACAGAGTGTAGCAAAATTTCAAAACTGGCCGTGTCAGATTTTCAAGGCATATAGAGTTATGAAACAAGAAATACAATAAGAACCTTAAACGATTCTTGAAAACCGATTAGGAGTATCGTTTTTCTTTTTAATTTTGTAATGATTGCCATACTGCGAAGCATGAATGGCGGCAGTGTATGGGCGGAGAGGGAGGGGAGCATTGTGGACTAGACCCCTGCGAGCCTTGCGATTAACGGGCGTGCTAATTATTTCCATAGTCTCATTTGTCTGTCTTTATCGACACGTTTGATTACTCTGCCAATGTTTTGCCCTCGTGACGGGAGCACAGCCAGTTCTCGACAAAGCGGCCTTTATATTCACCGTTCTATTATCGTCATATTCTTCACTTCCGTATCGACCAGGTTAAACCTTGACTGGCGAAACGGGTCCCATACTCTGGCCGTTGACCCCCTGCTAGGCAAATCGCGCTTCAGCCATGACGACGGGACTTTTGACTTCAATTAAATAAAACAAGAACTTTATGAAAGAGTTCGAAATGATTTGCTGTTTTATTAATGTAGCAAACGTTCCTATTGTCTGTGGAAAATCCAGTCCTGTCTTTGATGACGCTCTAACGGGCTATTAGTAATCTTTGGTGCCCAAGTCTTGAGTTTCCATCTAAGGAAGTGTCTTTATGCCGGACTGGTACTTGAGATCAGTGTCTCTCTGCTTCTGTCTCGCCTTGCACGGGCCCATCGTGCCTACGGGTGATTACTGACGATGTCCTATTCAACGCTTTCTCTAGCTGAGCAAAGAATAGATGAGTCCATTGTCGTTAAATGTACACTTACAACTTTATGGCATAAATCATTCTAGGCTTAATGACCTTAAAAAAGTTTCCATTTACGAAAAAATCTCAATTTGAACAAAACTTTTCATAAGTTAAGACGTCATTCGGAAACCTGTTATTTAAGATTTTTAAGAAAACCGAACCGTTTCGATTAATGGGGTTCCACTGTATTTGAACTCTGTTTAAATCCATGTCGATTTAATCGTTTGTAACCTTTCTCTGGCCTCGTCAATGGCTTAAATAACAGTGCGGGCACAGCAATGGCGCGCGGGCAATAATTGCGAATGCGACCACCGTGAACCGAAATGTCCCGTTTACAGAAAACAGGAACACCTCGTTGTTGGGAACAAACTATTATTTCTGTATTATTTCATTATTTATTCGCAGTTCGATAATCTCTAAGACATCCTAAAGAGCCGTTTTGGAGCCGTCTATTTAAAGACGATTAAACTGTCATTGAGATGCCCGAGGATTGTACAAGGTAACTAACTATCAACTTAACCGATCTTAAATACATAGCTTATATCTTTGTCTTCAGTTATCGATAACACAAGAAACAGAATAATTTGAAAAATTTGGAGGATTATATTTTCTATTTACCTTTTTTTTACATGAAGATCCGACTGAAATGTAGCAATATAGGAAAAATTAAACGACCAAGTAACAAATGTTTGTCAATTTTCATTGACCTTCAATTCTAACATCTTTAAGTAATTGGAGACAAGGAGTATATTTTGTTTCGTATTTTTCCTCATATAGATCCGAGTGAACTGGAGCAATATAGGACAAAATTAAAGGTTCCAGCAACAAATGTTTGTTCATTGTCATTGATCTTCCATCCTAACATCTTAAAAAAAACTGGAGACAATGATGACTTGATTTGGTAAAATATACGTATCTGCAATTTCCTGAAAGAGTCTTTGATTTTCAGTGATTCATTCAAATAATTTTCATCACAATATTTCCTTTTACGACCAATGGAATCTTTTTCACGGGTAATTGAGAGTGATTATTCTCGGGCTTTGATGTTTTACAATTGTATATCAATAGAACTTTCGATTTTGTTTTCGATATTTTTGGAGGGTTCCTGTCAGAGAAAGTTTCTTGCATCAAGACTATGTTGGTTATATATCCCATTCAGGTCATAGCTGGAATCCTTAAGTCAGTTAACAAATGTTTCAAGCAATGTATCGACCTCAGGTCAACGTTTCATGTAGACAATTAGCTACTAACACACACTCTAGGGAACTGATTGTCTTTAATCCGATCTTTCTATATTTCACAGTACCTCTTCAGTCTCCTAGCTCCGAAATCAAAGAAGTTCACATAACAAAACCTTAAAACAGCCTTCACAGAAAGCAAGATTTTTCATTTAGTGTTTAGTTAAAGACCTCTCCTCTCTTCATGTAAGAGGCACGGTTAATTAAGAGTATGTGTTAAGTGCACCTGGTCTATAGGCTATAAATAATATGCGTTCTTTAATGGTAGATGGAGAACTTGAGTTAAATAGGCGCCCGAGTCCTTAAGGGCTTGGAGAGAGGGCGGGAGAGCAATGAGGACACTTACAAGTGAGATTTGTGCTGCGTTAATGGGGGCGGGGGCCTGACGTCGCGAACTACAACTACGAGAACTCCTCAGAAAATATGAAACAAAAGTTATGATTTCCATAATACGAGCTCCCAATGTTCCGTTAGAGCTTGCCTACACTCTCATGCCAAGACATGACTTAGCAATTATACCACGCAGCTTAAGAGCGTGTCGGACCAGGGTGCAACATTAAAGACGTTTTAATTTATTAGTTCCAATGTTAGGCGAATTTAGAAAAGGGCACTTTTTCAACGAGGTTCTCTTGTAGTAGGCTTGGCTTTGCAGTTCTTGTAGCCTTTCATCGTGGCTTGAGTGTGCTTTATTAAACATGTAGGATGGGATTCTCGCCAGTACTGAACACTCAAAGCGATACGGACGGCTACTGATGGTGCTTGTGGGCCTATTCCAAACAAATCATGACCCCAAATCTGTATTTTTTACTTAATCCCGCATTGAAAGGTCTGTGATATGTGCGTACGCCAAGTAGACGAGAATATTTGATTTCTTTTTTCCGCTTCTTCCACCCCCTTTTAATCTGAATTTCTTCACAAACAATTGGAGATAGACAACAAGGTTTTGCTTCATGGTGGCAGCGGTTCAACATTTTGAAGCACTTAACTCATGGAGTCAAAATTGGATGGATATCCGCTAGGTGTTAACTCCGTTAACGGGGATGTTTAGTGAAAACACCATTCGGAAGAAACGTCATCGTCAAAGCTGTAGCGTTTTTAAATTCGAACATTCAAGTGAAAAGTCTATTTGTGTTTCCAATCTGTGGGGTGTTTTGAAACCTAGAATAAACATGCATCGATACCAAATGCAAAATAAACAGCATGGTTTTAATGTCGTTGTCTGAGTTAAGTTCCAGAATTACTTAAATCTATATTGGCAGCATAGCTTATTGGCAGTGTGTTCTCGTACATCCATTTGTATTTAAGAATATGTATTTTATACAATATAGAATATACTTTTATAAACCCGGTATTTTGATCAATTATTGAATTGAATCTTCTTTTCATCTGCTCATTGTTTTCGGTTATGAAAAAAATCAAAGGTCAGAATAGAACACACACACACACACACACACACACACACACACACACACACACACACACACACCATTCTTATATTTCTTGAAATAGATCGTGTTTGTTTGGGCCGCTGTTGTTTCTCTGTATGGGGCTATGTGTATTTAACTCCATGTGGACGTGTATGGTTGTATTTCTTATGTACAGTAAACTACGTTTATAACGAACACGCTTATAACGAACTGACCTATATAACGAACTTTGTTTTTAGTCCCGACCATTTGTTGTATATATGTTGTATGTATGCTTATAACGAACTACGGTTATTACGAGCTAAAATTAGTGGTCCCCTCGAGTTCGTTATAACCGTAGTTTACTATACTATAGTCAAGTTGATGACCTGCCAGGTGAAGATCCTGGTCAGAATAGGTCTTCAGCAACCCATGCTTGTTGTAAGAGGCAAGTGGCCAGCTAGCTGACTTGGTTGATGCATGTCATCGTATCCCTATGTGTCGATCGATGAATTGCTCATGATGTCAATCACTAGGTTGTCTGGTCCAGACTCGATTAGTTACAGACCGCCGTCATATAGCTAAAAAAAAACCTTTCCATATTCATAAGACATCTCTGCCAAAATGTCGATTGTAAGATTCCGACTATATCATGAGCACGTGTTCATTAATCATTATCAAATAATGATGATACCAGTTTTTAGCGAAACGATGAGCGTATTCTGCCCCACCGTGGTACCCGTCACAAACACAAACAAAGCCATGTCAATTGTTCATCTGAAAGAACACGGGAATATATGGTACAATAGGGAATTGCATTGAGATCATTTTGGTTACAGATGCGTCAAATTTTGAAATGTCCTCCACATGTCTATCATCAAACTGGAAAGATTCACTGAGTCCTTAAACGTAGTAACCTTGATCAGACGACTTCAGAGCAAGAGCCACGTGACGCTCTTGGAAATCTTGGTAGAAAAAGCATGCTTGATTGTACCTCGATAGTTGTGAAATGTAGACACCAATCTTGCTGGACAAATAGGAAAGTTAATGTCACTTCGTTGGACAGAGATAAAGACCGACGTGCATAAAAACTTTGTAAATAAGTCTATGTTAAAATATTTTAGTCTGTTAATATGGCTTTGTGGGGCTGGGCAGAGACGCTACAGCAAGTCTAAGTTAATATGAGAGTGACGACTATATTCGTGCTCAAATAACTTTGCGGTTCTTTGCCATACTTGTACAAACGATCTTTGCCCTTCGACTATCATTAACCTATGTTAAGGCATTGGAGCGCTGAAATCGTTTTGTGCATGAGGGCCCAGGGCGCGGTTGTACAAAACAACCTTAGCACTACGACTGTCGTAAGTCTATTTTAATGTTTGGGAGCTACGATCACCTTAACGCAAAGATCGCTTTGTACAGCAGTACCCAGGTCAGCTGTTTACCCACGCCCACCCATCTTGACCAGACACGTTATATCGCTGAATCGGTACATGAATATATTCCCCTATAATGAACATAAATCAAACAGTCACTATAAACTCAACGCTGATATTAACCCACCAGTGTTGGGCTTATAGAATAGATATATTTGACAGTCTGGACAAACAGCCATAGCCTTATCAATAAAGATAAAATTGAATCATATTTTTGCCAAAACCTCACAATCTGACATATATTATGGTTCGTCATCCCCTTCAGTTATCTATCAAATAATTTATTAGAGATCCCACGGCATCATAAAACTCCATAACAATTTTACTTGATATTTTGGTCAGCTTTTGTGCTTTGTTGTCTGAAGAAAATGTATATTCTACAAAACAATAAACGCACCCATCGTAATTATACTTGCGCTAGATACGGAACTAGTACGAGACAAGTACTATAATTGCTGTTTTCTATGGACTTTCGGTCGAGATATGATTCTTGCTAAAAAGTTTTATTGTTTAGCGTTACAGCATTCCCAGGATTAGCAAAACTGTCAGTTTATTTTATGGTAGACATGTAGAGGACATTTCCAAATTTGACGCATATAATCCAAATAATGTCCGATGCAATTCCCTCTTCCGACTTATACCATATGTTCCGGTATTTTTATCAGGTGAACACTTGATTTGCCTTTGCATGTGTTTGTGATGTGCGCCACCAGGGGAGCAATATACACTCACCTTTTCACGAACACCTTTTGTTATCACGATATCATAATGATTCATAAACACATGCTTAGGGTGTTGTCGGAATCGTACAATGGACGGAAGTGTTTTGAATCTGTCGCTTTTATTTACATTTATTTACAATTTCTTTTGCACATGACTTATTATTTGACGACCATGGCCTGTGTGTATTAGTAAATAAGTTCGATACATATTGTTGTAAGCTGTTGAATACCAACCTCAGTCAGATGGTATTAGCTGAAATGTTTCTCATGAAACATCTGAATTATCAGCTTATTTTTTTAATCTGAAGAATTGATTTCTTTTCGTGGGGATTTTATGTTTAAGGTCCTGAAATAAAATCAAGATAATCCTACTCCATCTAAAGTTCGAAATCATACCGATAGCTAAATACATACACGTAGCAATCAGCTGTCGAACCCACTTTAATTACCTAGATCGTTGCTATGTCTAATAAGGTCAAGGACATGTAAGGGGAGGCAACTCACAATGGCGATTATCGATAGAGCACCTCCTTCGAAGAATATTCCTCTTCGATGATCGTGGGATCATTTACTGGTTGACACCAATGCTATCCACTCTCCATTGTTCATTTTTCAAACCTTTCGACAGTTTAAATCGTAAATTGATCTCGTGTCTACTCCACGAGACTTGTAACAAGTCTCGCGTGGTGAGGAAATCCCGCCGTATACGACATGTGACAATATCAGGTCATTTCTCATTGAGTGCGTGATGTATTCAAGTACGCGTTCTAAGAGGAGCGTGCTGATGTGGGTTCTCTCTGGTCCCAGGCTGTCAGTGGTGACCCAGAGGGCGCTCCCCCAATACGTGTAGACTCCGGTGGAGGGTCGTGATCGTGGGGGGAGGGGGACAAGTATTCGACGTCCTATTGCTTGTCAGCGGAGAAATGGGTTGTCTCAAAAAGTGAGAGTGAAATATAGAAATCGTGCCCGTGTTATACTGTACCTGGATACCCCAGTGTTATGCATGGATACTTGATTACTATACATGGATTCCATGGTACTATACATATATACCTCGGTACTATACATGAATACCATGGTACTGTACCTTAATACCTAGGTACCCAAACAATCAGTCAATCAATCTTTATTACAGAAATACTCAAAGGCCATAGCCTATAGTACATATCTTGTGGAAAGTGGATGGACATATTGATTTCTACTTTCCTATCAATTCTAAAATTCATGGGTTCGAATCCCGGTTCGCCCCGATTATGTTTCTAGGTTTGTCAGCACCATACCCGTGCTCGTGGGTTTCACCGAAGTGGTAAACGTCTGAGACCTGCATCACTTCGGGCTTTCCTCCCACATTAAGCTGACACGCCGTGATATAACTGGAATACTGTTAAAAGCGGCGTTAAACCCAACTCACTCACTCTAAAATTCATTCCATGGAATAGATACGCAGTCAAAGGCTTCAGTGCATTAATATTTATAGAAGACATTAATTCATTAAACTTAAAGGGGCGGTCGGGTAGCTAGTGGTTAAAGCGTTCGCTCATCACGCCGAAGACCCGGGTTCGATTCCCGACATGGGTACAATGTGTGAAGCCCTTTTCTGGTGTCCCCGGCCGTGATATTGCTGGACTATTGCTAAAAGCGGCGTAAAACCACACTCACTCACTTACTCATTAAACTTGAATATATTTTGAAAATGATACGTTGGTGAATGTAGGTATGCAATTCGTAAATTATGAGAAAACGGACAAATGAGAACAAAATGGTACTCATCCACAATTAGCTGAAAATTACACATTCTTCATAATCTAATTTCCTTTTGGATTTTGGAATAACTCAGTACTATACATGTATACAAAGGTGCTATACGCTGATACCGTGGCATTATGCGATATACCTCATTAGTAGCCATGGATACCATGATGCTATTCATTATGCCTCGGTACCACACCTGTACACATCGATGCTATACATGGATACCTTGACCCGTGAAGATCCTGGGTAGAATAGGTCTGCAGTAACCCATGCTTGCTGTCAAAGGCCACTACGCTTGTCGTAAGAAGCGACTGACGGGTTGATGCATGTCATCAATCCCGAATGCGTGGATTGATGCTCATGAATCACTGGATTGTCTGGCCTAGACTCGATTATTTACAGACCGCCGTCATACAGCTGGAATATTGCTGAGTGCGGCGTTAAACAACAAACCAAACAACCAAACAACCAACCAACATGGATACCTCAGTGCTATACAAGTACATATTTGCTTTAGTTCAAGACGTCATTTATATTGTTAGTGTATATTAAGCTGAGAAGATCTTAGGGTCTAACCAGCAGATCTTCGAAGGATGGTTTGGTAGTGATAGGTGATAGTGAAGGACTACGGATCTAACGAACAAAATTCAGTATGTTTTATTGAACGTGAGAGACGGCATTACTTTGGAAGTGGAATGGTGTCATTGTGTCACGATATTTCAGGTCACCCCTAACCAAACTATAGATTTCAGGACACGGACCACTGCGTAACTTATCGACGTATTTGTTGGAGTGTTAGTTCAACTGGTTTGATTCCTCACGTGAGGACCTCGAGTATTGGCAGGTAGCGTCCTCTGCCACGACCAAGCTGCAGCATTGGGTGAGTGAATGTTGTTTTGGGCCACATGCAACTATGTCAAATACCTATGACCAGCCGATCAAGTTTTGTCGCCTCAAACGATCAGATGTGGGGAACTGATGAAGGGAGTGCAATCTGTCTGAGTTATACGAAGGGAAATAAAGTCTGAGTTATACGAAGGGAAGTGCAGTATTAGTTCTACGAAGGGAAATAAAGTCTGGGTTATACAAAGGGAAATAAAGTCTGGATTATATGAAAGGAAGCGTAGTATGGGTTTTACGAAGGGAAATAAAGTCTGGGATATACGAAGGGAAATAAAGTCTGGGTTATACGAAGGGAAATAAAGTCTGGGTTATACAAAGGGAAAAAAAAGTCTGGGTTATACGAAGGGAAAAAAAGTCTGAGTTATACGAAGGGAAATAAAGCCTGAGTTATACGAAGGGAAGCGTAGTATGAGTTTAACGAAGGGAAATAAAGTCTGAGTTATACGAATGGAAATAAAGTCTGGGTTATACGAAAGGAAGCGTAGTATGAGTTTAACGAAGGGAAATTTAGTCTGGGTTATACGAAGGGAAATTTAATCTGGGTTATACGAAGGGAAATAAAGTCTGGGTTATACGAAGGGAAATAAAGTCTGAGTTATACGAAGGGACATAAAGCCTGAGTTATACGAAGGGAAGCGTAGTATGAGTTTAACGAAGGGAAATTTAGTCTGGGTTATACGAAGGGAAATTTAATCTGGGTTATACGAAGGGAAATAAAGTCTGGGTTATACGAAGGGAAATAAAGTCTGGGTTATACGAAGGGAAATTAAGTCTGAGTTATACGAAGGGACATAAAGCCTGAGTTATACGAAGGGAAGCGTAGTATGAGTTTGACGAAGGGAAATAAAGTGTGAGTTATACGAAGGGACATAAAGCCTGAGTTATACGAAGGGAAGCGTAGTATGAGTTATACGAAGGTAAATAAAGTCTGGGTTATAAGAAGGTAAATAAAGTCTGGGTTATACGAAAGGAAGCGTAGTATGAGTTTAACGAAGGGAAATTTAGTCTGGGTTATACGAATGGAAATAAAGTCTGGGTTATACGAAAGGAAGCGTAGTATGAGTTTAACGAAGGGCAATTTAGTCTGGGTTATACGAATGGAAATAAAGTCTGGGTTATACGAAAGGAAATAAAGTCTGGGTTATACGAAGGGAAATAAAGTCTGCGTTGTATGAAGGGAAATAAAGCCTGAGTTATACGAAGGGAGGCGTTGTATGAGTTTAACGAAGGGAAATTTAGTCTGTGTTATACGAATGGAAATAAAGTCTGTGTTATACGATTGAAATAAAGTCTGTTATACGAAGGGAAATAAAATCTGTGTTATACAAAGGGAAGTGTAGTATGAGTTTGACGAAGGGAAATAAAGTTTTGGTTATACGAAGGGAAATAAAGCCTGGGTTATACGAAGGGATCTAAAGTCTGGGTTATACGAAGGGAACTAAAGTCTGGGTTTTACGAAGGGAAATAAAGTCTGGGTTATACGAAGGGACATTCAGTCTGAGCTGTACGAAGGGAAGTGCAGTCTGGGCGTACATTTAGTTAACTATATCACAAAGTTTAGACGGCGTGTTTCCAAGTTTCTAGATAGCCCTATAAACACACTCCAGAAAAAGACAAATGTGTCTATGATAAATGATAAGGCGTTGACATGGGTTAAAGCTTTAATATCTGTTACGACAGCTGGATCGTAGACACCGGATTATTTCCAAGAAAACATGTCAGTTAGCACAATAACTTTCCTAACGAAATCTCAAATCTATCTCTATTTTTCTAGGAGCAAATATTTTAAGTGCTTAAACACGGGAAGTTAATGAAATTCGCATAAAGTTTAGACAAAGAATTTCCTATTTTCTCGCTTTAAGTTAAAACGTGTATGACTTAGTGGATTTTTGTCACAGTTAAGTACAGTTTAAAAACTGACGGGGATAATTCTCTTTTGAAGTTCACGTTCCTGTACAAATATGACCCTGTTGAGTACGTTCAAACAGGAAAAAAAGATTGGGGTAAACACTGTATTAACAAAATGACATCTAAAGCCATGTTTGTATATTTTAATCAAATCTCAATATACACTCTTCAAAAAAAGAAACGCACAGATAGTATGTAGTTCATTGAACCTGACTACACACAAAATCCGGTATATAAATTGGATATATGTTATTGGAAAATGTTGGTGGCCTGATATTCGACAATAGGTGCGTCAAAACGCAGCCATTGTCGATTTACAAAGTCTGAAACGGCATTGTTTTCACACTTGTTCAAAAATGTCGTGGAGGAAAACAGTAAAGCAAAATGCACGTGCAAGTTATGGCATTCGTAACTCGCAGTAGTGGCTATAAAAAGGCAAGCATAAGTCAATAATTTGTCATTCAACATTGATCAAGTTCGAAAATGCCGAGACTCAGAGCTGTCGATCGGAAAATCGCCATAGGACGTATCCAAAGAGGGGAATCACAGTCTTCTGTTGCACGCCACTGCAACGTCCACCACAACACTATTTGCCGCCTTTGTGACCGATACACACAGTTCAATTCCACTGCAGACCGTCCGAGAACCGGTCGACCAAGAGTTATCACCCCTGCACAGGATCGCTACATTCGACTGTTCCACCTACGTCATAGTAATGCCACAGCTACGGAGACTGCAGGACGAATCCCTGGTTTGAGGAGTATATCGGACCAGACTGTCAGGAACCATCTTCGCGAGGCTGGAATCCGACTCAGAAGACCGGTTATCGTCCCTGTTTTGCAACAGATCCATCGTCAGCGACGCTTGCGTTGGTGCCATACCTTACAGCCTTGGAATTAGAGAAACTGGAGACGAGTGTGGTTTAGCGATGAATCACGATTCCTTCTTCACCGGTGAGAGGGAAGACAACGTGTTTATCGTCGTCGAAATGTGCGTTTTGCCCCACATTGTGTACGTGAATTCGACAATTTCGGTGGCGGCCGTGTCATGGTGTGGGGGGCCGTATCCTACACCACCAGATCTGACTTGGTTGTGGTTCAAATTCTTCAACCCACCTTCTTCCAATAATTGACCGCCAGAGGGAGTTGTTTCAACAGGACAACGCTCCATCGCACACAGCTCGTGTCACGGTAGACTACCTTCATAATACCAACATCAACGCCTTGCCCTGGCCGTCGAGATCTCCAGATTTCAACCCAATCGAACACTTCTGGGATTAACTCGACCGACGTGTACGTCAACGCAAGAAACACGCCGCAGACACTCCAACAACTGACCAACGCGTTATAAGCGGAATGGCGCAGAATTCCGCAGGACAGAATTCGTACACTTATCAAGTCAGTGCCAAGGAAATAAAGAGCCGTGATTGCTGCCCGGGGCGGTCACACAAGATACTGAGTTCAGCGTAACCTTGTGGCCTCATGTGACATGACAATGAACAGTTTTCAATGAGTTTGTACAAAGACAAAATGTGACTATCGAGCTCCAAAATTTCATATTTGTATCTATGATATAAAAATAAATATATCGACTTTATTAGGTACAATGAATTTACTATAAATCTACCTGTGCGTTTCTATATGTTTTTTGAAGAGTGTAAGATCTTACATAGGTGTGTGTGTTTGCCATAAGGCACCACATCGAAAAGGAGACAACGTTTGCATATTTCAGTGACAGGCTTACAAAACCATGCCTAATGCGATTCCATGCCGTGATAAATTTCTTACCATGAGACACAATCATTGAGACAAGATTTGTTAACAATTGCCATTATTAGGCTCGTGCAATATAGACAGTCCTTGGGTACATTGGCTGGGCTACGATTGTCACGTGATGTGTCACGCAAAGCGCATGCGTAGTGCCAGCAAAATTGTGCTGAGTGTATTTTTTGCCCAAGCAATAAACAACATTTTCTCTTCAGTTTTTTTTCTCAAAGTTGACGTTGTATCTTCTGTATCTACGTATATATCCACAACAACCACGCCAACATCTACGCCAACATCCACACCAACATCTACGCCAACATTCACGCCAACATCTACGCCAACACCCACGCAAACACCTACGCCAACATCTACGCCAACATCGATGCCAACACCTACGCCAACATCCACGCCAACATCTACGCCAACATCCACACCAACATCTACGCCAACATCCACGCCAACATCTACGCCAACACCTACGCCAACATCCACGCCAACATCCACGCCAAAATCTACGCCAACATCCACGCCAACATCCACGCCAACATCCGCACCAACATCCACGCCAACATCTACGCCAACATCTACGTCTATCTTCTATGTATTTGTGGTTCAGACTCTGGAAGTGTTATTATTTCCTCGAATGTCGTAATTACATGAAATCTCGAAGATAAATATTTAAGAAGTTTTTTTCAATTTGGCATACAATTTGATCTTAATATTATTCCATATCACGACCCATATTCAGATGATGTCTTGAATTCCTAGAAAAGCGTGGGCCACGGGTGGCCCAGTCGTCTAAGGCGCCGCAGTACGCTGTACAGAGTTCCGTCCCCTGGGCACGCCAGAAACCTGTGATAGAGGGTTCGAATCCGAGTTCTCCCCGATTATTTGCCAGGTTTGTTAGCACCATACCATGATCGTGGCTTTCACCGAAGTGGTCAACGTCTGAGACCTGCATAACTGCGGGCTTTCCTCCCACATTAAGCTGACACACCGTGATATATCCGGAATACTGTTCTAAGCGGCGTTACACCCAACTCACTCACTTTTTAAAACGGTACATAATCATATTATGTTTAAATAATGAAACTAACTCATGGTTTTGTCTCCAATTATGTTTATCGTAAATAATACCGTTGATTGCATGTATTGATCATGGTATTCCTTTGAAAAGGAAATGATCGAGTAAGCTCTTTGAGCTTTTCACCAATTCTATTGACTATCAATAACATATGTTTTAATAAGAAATCTACATCCATGTCTACGTCTACCTTTGTTTCAACATCGACGGCTCCTGTCTACATTTACGTCTACGACTGTATCAACATTTGCCGCTCACCACCACATCTTCATCTGTTCATTCAGTGTATGTGTAACTCGACGTCTTCTACAAGGTACACAATTAGGTGAATGGGGTTTAACGTTGCGTCCAAGATTATTGAACTTATACAGAGACGTGCATGCATGTGTATGGCTGCTATTACTAGTCCAGACTGATGCCGATTTATAGTGCTAGGTCACTGAGATACCATGTCGCAGTTTAACATGAATACCCCACTCAGACACAGTGTACTGACTCCTAGCCGACCAGTCCTTGTTTTAGCCCCTTAATGCCGAGCGCCAGGCAGGGTAACAACAAATACCACCTTTTATTGTAATTTGGTATGACGCGGCCGGGGATCGAACCCCGGACCTTCCACTCTCCGGCGGACGCTCTACCTCTAGACAACGGAGGCGGTTGTACACAATGAAATATCTTAAATCCATATCTACTTCTCTACACCTACATCTAGGGACGTGTGTAATGGGTGTATAATGCACAGCAACACCTCAATGTCTGGATACTACCCACGGGCTCGAGTGTTATTACTATTTCTACTATGTTCGTGTGTTTGTTATTTAACGCCGCACTCAGCAATATTCCAGCTATATGACGGCGGCCTGTAAATAATCGAGTCAGGACCAGACAATCCAGTGATTGACGTTGTGAACAGCCGGGGTACGATGCCACGCTATCAACCGGGACTGACCACCTGATCCATTCTGTCGCCTCTAACGACCCGCATAGGTTTATGGTGACCCCTAACCCGGAATCCCCTAGGGGCATTTCTTCTTCTTCTTCTTCTTCTTCTTCTTCTTCTTCTTCTTCTTCTACTACTACGACTACTACTGCTGCTGCTGCTGCTGCTGCTGCTGCTGCTGCTGCTGCTGTTGCTGCTACTTTTAAAACTTCTACTTTACTACTGCTACTGCTGCTACTAGTACAGTAAACTACGGTTATAACGAACTCAACGGGACCACTAATTTTAGTTCGTTATAACCGTAGTCCGTTATAAGCATATTACAGCATAACTACAGCAAACAGTCGGGACAAAAAAGTATGTTTGTTATATCCGTCAGTTCGTTATAAGTGTGTTGGTTATAAACGTAGTTTACTGTACTACTACTACTACTGCTCCTGCTACTATTATTATTATTATTACTACTACTATACTACTGCATCTACTACTACTACTATTACTACTACTGCTGCTGCTACCGCTGCTACTACTACCACTACTACTATACTACTTGTTTTACTTCTAGTACCACTACCACCACCACTTTCACTACCACTACTACTACTACTACTACTACTACTACTACTACTACTACTACTACTACTACTACCACTACTACTCTAATACTACTGCTATACTACTACTACATCTATAACTACTACTATTACTTCTACTACTACTATACTATTATTACTAGTAGTAGTACTACAACTACCACCACTACTTCTTAAACATGCCAACCTTTATCCTTCTTATTTTTTTAACTTTATTAACAAACTGTGTATCTTATACTTTTATACAACGCTCCTACTCCATGCCACGCCGACAACCCCTCCCTCCCCTCCCCTCCCCTCCACCACCACCCCCTCCCTCCCCCACCTCACTTTCCTCCCACCCACCCAACCACCCTCTTTCCTAAGTCAACTCCTTAACCTACCCCCTCCAGTTGAGTCAGCCTCATGGTACGACTGCCTCTACTCTGACATGACAAAATCCAAAACACTATCCCCTCCTCGACCCCGTCCCCCTGTTGTTATCAGGAGCCAGGGTGTCCATATATCAGTCAAGCGGGGGGCTGGCAGATTTATATGCCGGCAATAACGCTCGGCACCCAGTGTCACGGCCGGGCGCTGTGCAGTTCCTCTTCCTATACACAAGTGTCAATAATGGGACGGGCTGAATAAGTCTCTAGACAGTGGGAATAAGCTGAATAAGTCACAAGAAGGTCGGGATAGGCTGAATACGTCACTAGACAGTAAGGACGAGCTTAATAAGTCATTAGAAAGTCGGGGCAAGCAGAAAAAGTCACTAGACAGTCGAGAAAAGCTGAATTAGTCACTAGACAGCCGATTTTAGCAATATTCCAGCAATACACCAGAAATGGGCTTCACAAATTGTACCCATGTCCGGAATCGAACCTGGTTCTTCGGCGTGACGAACGAACGCTTTAACCACTGGGCTACCTGACCGCGCCCACGAGTCAGTCGGAACAAGCTGGATAAGTCATTACACGTCGAGATAGGTCGGGGCACGCTGAATACATCGCAAGACTTTTAAATATGTATGTGTCCGAGTTCTGTCTGTGGGCGTTTGTGTTTGTGCGTTTTATTAATGTGTGTGTGTGTGTGTCCGAGCGAGTTATGCATGTGTGTATGTGTGTGTGTGTGTGTGGCTTGACACTGCAGGGCGTGTGAGTTCTCACCCTGTGAACAACACATCCACACATTGTGACGTGGCCTGTGTGTCCGACTATTCCCAACATATACACATTCCCACATATACAGATGTCCTAAATACACCAGGCTTCCAGCGGAAAACATATGTTGGGGAATTCGACCAAGCTTTGTCGCCCACAGGACCCTGTCAAACATACATACAGATATTTAGAAGACCTAAAAATAAGAATAAGGCGATCTGAAAAAAACAACTACGTCTATTTATGGCCGTGAGACCCCAACGACAGATCTACGCAACACGCAATACGCACCTCAAATACTCCATATGTTCAACACAGAAATGTTATCTGATATTTATATTTTTCATTATATTTTTTTATGTCCAGCAATTTGAGATTGATATGAGTGTTATCGCGTGTCACTGTAAACGCATCGCCAATGTAATTGCGGGAAACTGCACTTAAGTATTATAAATCATTTGAAATACATACAAAAGAAACTAGAATTACAATCTATGGAAGGGTAACTTCACCAAAAAAAAGATTTTGTTCAAGTTGCGCGCTGTTTTGGCTGAGATCTTGACTGTGATGTACCCGTCGTTTGTCGTTGTTCTGTCGTTGACGTTGTTCTATCGTTGTCGTTGTTCTCGTGTTTGTCGTTGTTTGTCTAATATTCTTGTTCTATGAATACTTGTGCGTGTTCACGTGCGTCACATTTACAAATGTGTGTGTATCTGTGTCTGTATTGAACTAGAAATTATAACTATATTTAATAGACATTAGTGAATATGTTCTATTCTTCAATTATTATTTTTTAAAACGCCTACTCCCATGGGAGTGATTTGAAATAAGTCAGTTTGATATTTGTGTCTCTTGTTTCACTAACAGACGCATCTAGTTCTATGTTGTCATTGTCAAACTACACCTACGACAAGCCACTTAATGCAATAACAACGAGCGCAGGTTTTACAAAATAAGTTCTCAATAAGATAAGAAGTCGATAGGGGATCGAATTAAAATCAGAATGTAAATTGATGAAATGTTAAATCTTGTTTATTTATTTTCATTTTCGACATAATTATAGCTATAACCATTCAACAAAATACAAAATCGTAATTCAGTGCATATATTTATCCCCTATAATCCTCACATTTTCCCAAATTATTGCTGAAATATTACATCAATCCATGCGATTTTATCTGTGTTTATTGCCGGCATTGAGTCCCAGAAACTGTAGCAAGTTAACGATAGTGACAAACGAAATCGCTTGCAACAGAAACCCATAATCGTCTCGACGGGAGGTGGATTGTCCAGATGACGAGTTGGAAAAAGGCAAGAGACAAAGATATAGTTGATTTTAGCCTAAGGTCTTAACTAAATGAGGGGGAGCTAACAAAACCTTCCATCAGACCGTATATGTCTGTACCGGTAAAGCACCTTGAGCCTCGTGGGGCTGATAAGAACGTTCAATGCTAAAGGCCGTGTTTAATATTACAGGCAAGCAAATTGTCCTACCATTTCCGAGACAGTCAACAATTCAAGTCGAATCTTTCTTTGAATAAGCCTATCGTAACTATATGAATGCTAGCGACTTCAGTTTAAAAATACGAAGATTCCATTGAATCGGCACTCCGAGTCTGTGTTACGAGATTTCGGATCTTAAAGTTACCCGACACTATTTGATGCGTGCGCCGAGCACGAGAGTAGCCCCGCAGCAGTCGGCCAGCCCGGGCTTTAATTGGGTGGGCGGGGCGTAAAGCGCAGTTTCAATTTACAACGTTTGTTCATGGGATTTCCTCGCGCCATGATTAATTCATCAACACCGGTAATGAAGGAAGGCGTAGACACATGCTGGCGCTGTGTCAAGGCTGGTCCGGCAAGCAGCACTGTCCTGGTGTTACGTACAAGCGTTCGTGTTGGGGCCAACTTGTCCCTGTTTTACTTTTAAATTGGTGGGTAATTCCACATCACGCCCCTAATTTTATTTGGTGCCTCATCCAACGGCACCATCCCCGTGAATGGAAATTAAAACTTTGGGCTATAGGGAAATTAGACTTCGAAATAAGATGGATCGCAGCCTTGACAAATTGAGCAGACAATGTGGCCAAATTGAGCACAAGAAACGGCCGATTTATGGAAAGTGTCAACAGAATAACTCCAATTACATAGATTTTCCAAAATGACACATGCTGAATGCTTTGATTGAAGCTTGGCTTTTAAGTATTCAACTTACTTACCCCGTTTTGTTCGCGTCGCTGCCGACCGCGACCAGAAAGCAGGGGGAATTCAGGCCACCGGTCAGCTGTCACGGGTCGGAAGGGTAATAGGAAATCATTTGGTCATATTGTCCAGTTTCTTCTCCAAGAGGCTACTTCAGAATGACCCCTCTTGAAACCCTGGTAAGGGGAACATCCCGGTATTGACCACCACTGACCATCACACTTCTAGGGCCACTTTCACAGATGGACTTTCCAAAGACGCCCATGCTGTATACAGAATGTATATAAAGCTAAATGGAAAAAATAAATGGAATTATTTATCTTGTCCCTTGATAAACATTTCATTTGTACGTGCAGGTGAGGTTTAGAAAGGTAAACAACATGGAATAAATTAACATGAATGCAAACAAACACAAATATTGATAAAACTGTCGAATGTTCTTAACAAAAGTACGGTTTCGACCTCAGAAGATGTTTCGTGAATTTAATTAAAGGGATACATTTTTAGAAAATTACGGAGACGAAGAAGATGAAAAAAATATTTTACCTTCATGTAAATGCAGTACTATAAAATCCACGTTCACATTTCAGCTTACATAAGAGCTTCGCTGTAAATGTTTACCTATAACCCTAACAATCAGATTATTTCTTTTTTTTTCTTTTTTTCACTTTATCTTTGTTTCATCTCAATGGATTAAGGTAATAAATTATCCTTAAATTGGAGAGTGAAAAGGGGGTTCATGAATGGAATGTGCTACACATAAGTCTGTTTTGTGATGTCTGGATGACGCTGACATGCTGACAAGCATTCATTCCAGTGTTTGTCACCCAATCTTCATGAGTCTTAATATGTGTTTCACGCCGTCACAATATTTACCATTTCTTTGTTTGTTCTTGAAATTATCACTTCTTTTTGTTTTCTCAAGTTATTAACACAAACATAATGTCAAGGGTATTAACAAAATTAAATTACTCACAACCCGCTTCTCATAACTATCAAACACTTAAGTGAATTTCGTCAAAGAGGGTGTCAGCAGTTTGACTGACGGGTTTCAAGATTGACAAAGATTATTTACAGGAGTCTTGTACAAAATCCCTTTCCGCGCCCCCTGATAACTAAGACAATGGGTTTTAATCCCCAAACCAACGTGAAGAGGGTAAATTTTAAAGATAAAATCATAACACTCTTGATTTTACCCAGCTATACTTTTCCCTCACAGGGATTATGTTTTCTTTGTCTTCCAATACTTAACGGCACACCTGGCCCCTGTAATGACATGAAATATTCATACGCAGTGTGGAAGTGTTTGTGAACAAGTTGTGAAGTGGTCAGTAAGAGGATAGCGAAGGGCTACCTATCTGCCCCTACTCCTGTTGGGGTAATTATATCGACGGGTGTTGTGCTTATCGTGCGGAGACGATATCTCCAGTGTATCCCAGTTTAATATGAGACGGTACGCTAATATTCCACGATGTTTATGCACAGTATCTGTACTTCATACGGGTGTAAATAAATATAGTTTATTTGGCTAAATAAAACATTTATGTCCATATTTAATGAGACTACAGTCTGCTATGGCATTGTGTTGTATTCGTATACGTGACCTTGGTCTATTTAATACACTGTGACGCGAAATGGCTTCGCAAGAAAACGTTAAAAATTCATTAAGCTGTCGTGTGTTATGAGTTATCGCCAAATCGAAAATTTAACGAATCTACGAACATCTCTATAACATTTATTTCCAAAGATGACACACTATATAGTTTGCAGGGTCGATTTGGATTGAAATAGATTACGTTTATGTGGCTTTGGAATGAGGAGGCACGAGTGGTCCTTAGGCATAACAGAAGCCTATAATTGTGAGTTCGACTCCTAGATTCGCCCTGAATGGGTTTCTAGGTTTGTAAGCGCCATATACGTGGATGTGGGTTTCACCAAAGTTGCAAATTTTAGGCTTTCTGTCCTCATCAAGCTGGGGGCGGTCGGGTAGCCTAGTGGTTAAAGCGCTCTCGTCGCGCCGAAGATCCGGGTTCGATTCCCGACACGGGTACAATGTGTGAAGCCCATTTCTGGTGTCCCCCGCCGTGATATTGCTGGAATATTGCTAAAAGCAGTGTAAAACCATGCTCACTCCCTCACCAGGCTGACACGGTCTGAAATAACTGAAATACTGTTCAAAGCGGCTTTAAATCCACTCACTCATATGATATAACCATAGGGGCGGGTATATAAGTGGAATTATTCCAGTAATTACCACTGAGCCATATCATCTGCCTGCTAGTTTGTTCCAATTGTTTTTCTTGCTTGCAGAAAAGGCCCATTGCTTCGTGATGTCATATGGATGATGTCATCCATTGGTCATGACGATTGGGTTCGATAATACTGAGTGAGTGAGTATGGTTTTACGTGACTTTTAGCAATATTCCAGCAATATCACGGCGGGAGACACCAGAAATGGGCTTCACACATCAGTACCCGTGTCGGGAATCGAACCCGATAATAGCCCAACTGAGCTAATGTCTGTATTTCAGATGAGTAAACCCACATTCTTCTACATTTTCTCATAACAAGAAGGCTGTGGGTATTATTAAGAATAACCCACTCGGCTCGGAACTTAGAACATCTATTAACTCGGGACAATTAGTCAGTAATTATGCTTTCGGTTTCAAATTAAATATTTACGGGTATGAGTGAGTGAGTGAGTGAGTGAGTAATTAGATGCCGCTTTGGGCAGTGTTCCAGTGACATCGATCGTGGCGCCACCAGTGGCCATTACGAGTTATGTCCCTTCTTTGTCCCTGCTATAGACCAATAAGATTTCACCTCTTATATCACTTGCATTTCCTTCAAACAGAATGGCGGGGCCATCTAATAGATAATCAAAATCTATATATTAATAAAACAGGTCTTAGCCCGCGAAGTGCACCAGATCACGTGAGCACCTTGATAAAAACATGAAACTATTAGCAAAATATCTGTCGGTACACAGTTGACGGTACACATGCTTTGGAAATACTGCAGTCGACGGGCATCCACTTCCTGTAATCCATGTTGTTTACGAACCGGATGTCAGTTTTGATTGGACTATGCAAAGTGAGTGAGTGAGTATGGTTTTACACCGCTTTTAGCAATATTCTAGCAATATCACGGCGGGGAACACCAGAAATGGGTTTCAAACATTGTAACCATGTTGGTATTCGAACCCCGGTCTTCGGCGTGACGAGCGAACGCTTTAACCACTAGGCTACCCGACCGCCCCGACTATGCATAGACTCGTTAGTCCAGCCAAACTGTATCTCCGACATTCTAGCCTAGTTCGGCAAGGGGGAAAACTAGACTTTCATGGTCAGTTAATTTTTTTGAAAGATGACCACTTTGGTGAAACCAACCAGTGCGGACATGGTGCGGACAAACCAAGAATCATAATCAGAGCGAATATGGGATTCAAACCCACGATTTTAGATTGTGAAATGCCTATTGGGCGTCACTGTGTAAGGCGAATTGCGACAGTGTGACGATTTGGCCACCCGTGCCCGCCAGAATGTTGAAATATTCGTGCCAAACTTGTCAATGTGAAATACAGTGTCAGTATGTTATGAAAAGTTAAACTTAGAAGTCAAGGCACATGTCTACGGAAGCGTAGTAGGGCCACGGTGATTTGTTTTGTCTAAGTATCTCCTACGAAGGACTAAGTATCTTTTACGTAGGACTTAGAATCTCCTACGTAGGACTTAATATCTCCAACGTAGGACTTAGTATCTCCTACATAGGACTTACTATCTTCTAAGTAGGACTTACTATCTCCTACGTAGGACTTAGTACCTCCTACGTAGGACTTAATATCTCCTACGTAGGACTTAGTATCTCCTACGTAGGACTTAGTATCTTCTACGTAGGAGATAGGAAGTCCAACGTAATAGATACTAAGTCCTACGTAGGAGATACTTAGACAAAAAAATCACCGTGGCACTACTACGCTTCCGTACATGACAAACCGGGAATGGGTGAGTTGTGTTATCCGTATCATGTTTATTTTACGGATGCCTGCAATGTAACAGTCTATGACGGACTATAACAGCAACATTTCATCTATACCACGGTGATCTGTAATCAGCAATACTACATTATACCATATATCACAGGCGTCTGAAACCAGCAATATTACATCTAAATCACAGGCGTCTGTAACCAGCAATAGTACATCTAAATCACAGGCGTCTGTAACCAGCAATATTACATCTAAATCACAGGCGTCTGTAACCAGCAATAGTACATCTAAATCACAGGCGTCTGTAACCAGCAATGGTACATCTATATCACAGGCGTCTGTAACCAGCAATAGTACATCTATATCACAGGCGTTTGTAACCAGCAATAGTACATCTATATCACCGGTGTCTGTAACCAGCAATAGTACATCTATATCACAGGCGTCTGTAAACAGCAATATTACATCTATATCACCGGCGTCTGTAACCAGCAATAGTACATCTAAATCACAGGCGTCTGTAACCAGCAACAGTACATCTAAATCACAGGCGTCTGTAACCAGCAATAGTACATCTAAATCACAGGCGTCTGTAACCAGCAATAGTACATCTAAATCACTGGCATCAGTAACCAGCTGTAATACAGTCATATGTCGGGCGTCTGTAACCAGCATTATTACATTTGTATCACGGACGTCTGTAACTTGTTTGTTTGTTTGTTTGTCTGTTTGTTGTTTAACGCCGCACTCAGCAATATTCCAGCTATATGCCGGCGGTCTGTAAACAATGGAGTCTAGACCAGACAATCCAGTGATTGATATCATGACCATCGATCCACGCAATTGGAATAAGATGACATGCATAAACCAAGTCAGCGAGCCTGACCACCCGATCCCGTCAGTCGCCTTTTACGGCAAGCATGGGTTGCTGAAGAACCATTCTACCCCACGCCTGTAGCTATCAAAATTAGAAGTATATGACAGGCATCTGTAACCAGAAACATTCCATCTTTGCAGGAAGGATCTCCGGTGGAGTCTGCTAGGGAGGACATAGAGCCACGTCGTCGGGGTACG
Source organism: Haliotis cracherodii (assembly GCF_022045235.1). Lineage (NCBI taxonomy): Eukaryota > Metazoa > Mollusca > Gastropoda > Lepetellida > Haliotidae > Haliotis > Haliotis cracherodii. The sequence continues at coordinate 10,065,238 of NW_027266308.1, read as the reverse complement.
ATGACACGACAAGGCAGCCAGGCGCAGACTGACCACCAGCTTGTTGCCCCATCGTGCTGACTATCACAACAGGTTCCTGGCTATTGCTATACCGTCCTGGTGCAAGCAGTGCTCGAAATGTTCTTTGTTTGAAATTTCCCGATATGCCTGACCAGTGGGAACAAAATACAAAAAAAACATTCAAACCATAACTGACCTTTCGAGGCTAATCTAATTTCGGAATGAACGAATCGCAAATAAACGTTGATGGATGTGGCACACTCACTCACTCACTCACTCACTCACTCACTCACTCACGGGTGTTGATAATTGTTATGTCAAAAGACACTAGGGTTAGGTTCTATATTCGTTTTCCCAAACTGGCTTCCGCTTGGGTGATATAGCTGCAATGAAATTGCATCTCAATACTATGCAGGCCGTTGTGACGTCACCGTAACCAATCAAATGACATCACTAATCAATCTGCCATTGATGCTGTTCATCTGCATCTTTTACATCCAATACACTGAATATTTTATTGGAAAATATCCTAATGGTATTTGAGAAGTATCTCTCTTTTATAAGGCGTTTCTCAGTCCATCCTACATTCCACGCTGTTGCGATTTAAGCAAACGAAAACCCATACCACACCGGCATGTTTCAAAGCGTCAAAGGTAGATATACTCAGCGCCAAAAGAAACGCGAACCATAGAAACATATGGAGTGAGTGAGAGAGTATGGTTTTACGCCGCTTTTAGCATTATTCCAGCAAATGGGCTTCACGCATTGTACCAATGTCGGGAATCGAACCCGGGTATTCGGCGTGACGAGCGAACGCTTTAACCACTAGGCTACCCGACCGTACCTAGTTTCTAGAGAAGTTTGTACGTTAAGAAGAGATGTTTCACATGTGTACCAATTAATGACGAAACTAACAATCAGTCAAGTGTAACCACAGCGTCTTTATTCGTATTACAATATGCTGCACGTGATTTCCAAAACGTTACACGCTAATCCCGCACGAGACAAATGGTGCATTTCGAACCATGGATCTATGACGTCACATGTAATGCGTTCATGAGCGTCGGTTCACACAACAAACCAGTATGTTCGTTTGTGCATCGAACCAATCTAATATCTCTTGAATATGAGTAATTCTTCATATATTAACCAACATGTATGATATTCACGTTTCTTGTGGCGGTGAGTATATAAACAAACTTATAACCTTGAGCATGTTGGCGTGGACGTTGACGTTAACGAACAGTTCTTCACAACCAGCGTTATGAATACACGAATATATAAACCACACATGAACCTCGCCAATTCCTTGTATCAAATTCCGTTCTAATCTTGTCCACGTGAACTCTGTGACATTCTATTTGTGTGTCGTGTGTACGGGGTGTTGCTGGAAGCAATGATTGCTGTAACGCCTTAGCAGTATTAGTTCCACCTCGCTCGTTCCCCGCCAGCAACCAGCATCAAGCATTCAACTCTCACGTCCTACTAACATCATACAGTAATTGCTAAGCCTGCCTAGTTTTCATTGGGGTGAAAAATCGTGTTTAATTGCTTCAACATCCTTCTTTGCTCGTTATGTTAGGCTAAATGCGTTCCCTTTAGACATCGATGTGGATTCGGAGCGCCCTGGCCCCAACCTATGCCCCAACCCGCCATGGGCTACAGGACCAAGCCGCTGGTCGCACTTTCCGCCAAATTTGTCAGTCACTGTAGCGGTGCTGTGCATCTCACCCCCATCCATCCCCCCGCGCGTGAGGCCCGGGGGACCTGCCGGACTGTAATTAGGCTAATTTTTCAGTGTAACATATTTGTTGCATTCCATCAAGTAGCTCGATTATGGAGGTAGCACAATCCAGCCATGGCGCTCAGTCTAATAGTGTCGTCTGCTCTGATACCAAGACCTGCGGAAGGTTGTGATTTCAGGATTTGGAGGAAACAATGATCTCCCGGAAACAAAGATTGTAAGGCGTTGCTCACAAATCATGATGTTTCTCGTGTGATCAGGCGATGAACGCTAAATGAGCACGTTTTCCGTTTGAGTAACCTAACCTCGTGGCGACGTCGGCTTCGGTGGCAGCGACTGTCAACGTTACAACTCGGTAATTAGAACGAAAACCAACAGGCAATGTTTTTTTCTGCTCCTGATGCAAGACTGGTCCTCGCCACTGGGCTAGGGCCATGGCAGAATTCACTTCCAAGCTGTAATGCCGGAATAAAAGGCTTTGTTTTTTGTGGTTGGGCTTAGCACGAAACTATGACAATGTATAAATAAGGCTTTTATCTTCGCGCTACCTAATCGGCCACAATGCCGGAGTCGTGTTGCAGCGCCACCCTACGGCAAACCGCGGATCAAAGGATGTATCTACAAAAGATTAAACGATACTAGGACCTCCAGATGTTGGGCTTGGGAGGGGGGTACGGAGGGGGTCGGGAAGGACTCAAACAATCAGCATGGGACCCATAGAAAAGGAAAGGATCTTCAACTTGTGTGGCAAGAATGCTATAAGACGTATTATATGATTTATTAATGGGCTTAATAATGTGTAGCTTGTTCCTGGTAGGTGTGAAAGTTGCCTACAGACAGTTCTAGTCTTATAGGTGGTTCCGTAACTGCGCGTTTGTTATAATTTAACGTAACGTCGGCAGTGTCTCGGTCATATGCGATATATAGTGTGTTATAATATCTGTTTGTCGTTTTTTTGTATAGACATGGTGTAGAAAAGCATTGATAGACACATATACTTTAATAGTAAATACAGTAATCATATAAAAAAAACTTTTTTCCATGTGTTTCTAGGATCTCTCTCTCTCCCTTTCTCTCTCTCTCTCTTTCACTCTCTGTAACATGTGCTGTCTCTATCACACACATGTACTTTTCTCTTTCTCTCCCTTTCTCTCTCTCTCTCTCTCTCTCTCTCTCTCTCTCTCTTTCTCTCTCACACTCCCTCCCTCCCCCTCCCTCTCTTTCTTTCACTCTCTATAGGATGTCCTGTATCTCTTACATTCTTCTCCTTCCTCTCTTTCCACCCTCTCTCTCCCTTTCTCTCTCTATAGGATGTCCTGTTGCTCTCACATTCTTCTCCTTCCTCTCTTTCCCCCCTCTCTCTCCCTTTATCTCTCTGTAGGATGTCCTGTCTCTCTCACTTACCTCTCCTTCCTCTCTTTCCCCCCTCTCTCTCCCTTTCTCTCTCTGTAGGATGTCCTGTCTCTCTCACTTACTTCTCCTTCCTCTCTTTCCACCCTCTCTCTCCCTTTTTCTCTCTATAGGATGTCCTGTTGCTCTCACATTCTTCTCCTTCCTCTTTTTCCCCCCTCTCTCTCCCTTTCTCTCTCTATAGGATGTCCTGTTGCTCTCACATTCTTCTCCTTCCTCTCTTTCCACCCTCTCTCCCTTTTTCTCTCTATAGGATGCCCTGTCTCTCTCACATTCTTCTCCTCCCTCTCTTTCCACCCTCTCTCCCTTTCTCTCTCTATAGGATGCCCTGTCTCTCTCACATTCTTCTCCTTCCTCTCTTTCCACCCTCTCTCCCTTTCTCTCTCTATAGGATGTCCTGTCTCTCTCACATTCTTCTCCTTCCTCTCTTTCCACCCTCTCTCTCCCTCTCTCTCACACACTTACTTTCTGTAACATGTGCTGTCTCTCTCACTTACTTCTCCTTCCTCTCTTTCCACCCTCTCTCCCTTTCTCTCTCTATAGGATGTCCTCTCGCTCTCACATTCTTCTCCCTCCTCTCTTTCCACCCTCTCTCCCTTTCTCTCTCTATAGGATGCCCTGTCTCTCTCACATTCTTCTCCTCCCTCTCTTTCCACCCTCTCTCTCCCTTTCTCTCTCTATAGGATGCCCTGTCTCTCTCACATTCTTCTCCTTCCTCTCTTTCCACCCTCTCTCTCCCTCTCTCTCACACACTTACTTTCTGTAACATGTGCTGTCTCTCTCACTTACTTCTCCTTCCTCTCTTTCCACCCCCTCTCCCTTTCTCTCTCTATAGGATGTCCTGTCGCTCTCACATTCTTCTCCTTCCTCTCTTTCCACCCTCTCTCCCTTTCTCTCTCTATAGGATGCCCTGTTGCTCTCACATTCTTCTCCTTCCTCTCTTTCCACCCTCTCTCTCCCTCTCTCTCACACACTTACTTTCTGTAACATGTGCTGTCTCTCTCACTTACCTCTCCTTCCTCTCTTTCCACCCTCTCTCTCCCTTTCTCTCTCTATAGGATGTCCTGTCTCTCTCACATTCTTCTCCTTCCTCTCTTTCCACCCTCTCTCTCCCTCTCTCTCACACACTTACTTTCTGTAACATGTGCTGTCTCTCTCACTTACTTCTCCTTCCTCTCTTTTCACCCTCTCTCATTTCTCTCTCTCTTTCTCTCTCTCTTACTCTCTGTAACATGTGCTTCTCTATCACATACATGCACTTCCCTCTCTCTCTTTCTCTCTCTCTTACTCTCTGTAACATGTGCTTCTCTATCACATACATGCACTTCCCTCTCTCTCTTTCTCTCTCTCCTATAAAAATCCCATAATATTCGACGTGACGAATATAGGTTTATCACGTTTAACTGTTAATCCTCTTCATGTAAAGTTTTCAGTTCAGTTAGTCATATTATTTACATACAAACCTCTAAGATACTTGTAGGATGTCAAGATGATGATAAGATATCATGATATACAAGTAATTTAATATCTAATAATCATGCCCACAAGATGTTGTTTCAGATGCAAGAAGAAAATTCATACAATAAAATCATCGACGAAAACATAAAGATACCCACTGCAAGATATCGGTAAATCAGAAATCAATTTCAACCTACCACTTGGAAAAATACATCAATTTGACCCGTTTTTGTCTATATAATGTCAGAAGGAGACTCCAGGTAAAATTTCAATAAACTAATTCTTGTTTATCTTAAATCAATTTTGATCAAACCCGCAAGTTAGTTTGTGTAAACACTGCCTCCACGTGCGGCGCACGGTTGTCTATTTCAGGAGTTATGAAATTGACATTTGGCCGATTGGACAGATACATGACAATTGATGAAATGTTCGCTGCGGCTAGACCTTTTGTCTCTTGTATTGCACTTTCAGGAACAGTAGCTCTGTTCTTTCCTGTTTTTAGAGCTCGCACATCAAAGATGTGTGCGACTGTGACACATATTTCTCTATGCGCTGCGAATTCTGAAAGCTCAATTTTCGCAAAGTCCCTGTAAACGTATGACTATTTTGAATTCACCGGGCACATGGACTTTCAACACAGAATGAAGATAATAGGTTCAAGGTATTACTTGTTTAGGAATATGGCTCCATGGTGACCACACTGCAAGTGACCAAAACTAATTTCTTTATGGCAATACAAATCAGAGAAAGTCAAAAGTCAGGATTGTTTATTTAAAACCATTTCAAATGACGTTGTGTTTCTATATATTCCAGTACATATTACCTAAAGTTACAACATACCGAAAGCCTGCTAATTTTAGTGTATGTTATTTGTACATAATAACGAATGATTTAGGCAGTTAGCGGAAGGAGATGCAGAAGATCACATGTACAGTGAAACCTCGTAAATCCGGACCGTTCCCACTAAAACTGTCCGCATAAGCGAATCATGTGTAAATAGTTCTGTCTGGATAAACTGTTATTATGGTCACACATATTAACTTTCCAGAAGACCGTGGTTCCAGAATAACGAGGTCCGGACTACGGAGGTTTCACTGTATACACATACGAACATACACATACGAACACATACATACATATATATATATATACATGCATACACAAACATACATACACACACATACATACACACAGATACACATATATACACACACTTACAAATACATACACATATATACACACACTTACACATACATACACATATATACACACACTTACACATACATACACACATATATATATATATATATATATATATATATATATATATATATATATATATATATATATATATATACACACACATACACACACATACATACACATATATACACATACTTACACACATATATATACACGCATACACACACATACATACACACAAATACACAAATATACACACACTTACACATACATACACACTTACACATACATACACTCATACATACACACACTCATACATACATACATACATACATACATACATACATACATACATACATACATACATACATACATACATACTTGTTTTTATATTTAAACGACCGTAATTTACATGTTTGTTTTCACGCTTGACTTCACCACCGTGACGTCGTAGTTATTTAGACACATCCCCACGTCCCCAGGTCCTCACAGCGACATCTTGCTCCCTACAGGACATCATTAGTGTCACACGCTCTGCATCCTTATCACATAGACTGTTTCGTGACTGTATTTCCATCGCATCACCTTTGTGATATGTAGTGATACTACCACTACTACTACTACTAATACTACTAATACTACTAATACTAATACTAATACTAATACTAATACTAATACTAATAAAACTACTACCACTACTACTACTACTGCTAAAACAAAACCATTTCCTGGATTATAATATGTAAAAATATAATATGCAAGAGAAAAAACAGTCTTGATTATCCGACGCAACAGATTCAATTTGGCGTAAAGCACACAATAGCCGTAAAATCATCTACGATTTCTCTGCTGAAAGCAGAAACCATTGTACAAGTCTGACTATCTAATACGCGTGTGTCTATGACTCACTATTTATCAGTGATGATACCAGGTGTTCACTGTCACAAACACATTCAAAGGCAAGTCAAATTTTCAGCGGGAAGATATGGTACAAGTCAAAATAGGGAATTGCATCGGACATCATTTTGGTCTCTGGGGCGTCAAATTTGGGAGCATTCCGCATGTCTACCATAAACGATTTTGAAAGTTTCACTGAGGCCTCGAATGTTGCAACCCCGAAAAAACAAAACTTTTGAGCAAGAATCGTACACGAGAGTGATGTTTCTTCACTTTAGACTAAATGTCAGCAATATCACGGGGGAGGATTCAAAGAATCGACGTGGCACTTTATACCCATACGGACTTTTCTGTGACACCAAACGCTTTGGCTACCTAGCCAAACTCTCATAGCTTGCTGTTGGGTGCAGAAATGTCAGTCACCATGATTTCCCACGAGCAATTTCGTACGAAAAATAACTAAAACAGTGTCTCTACCCATTTCTCCTTCTCCCCCGGGACGGTCGTGTAGCCTAGTGGTTAAAGTGTTCGCCCGTCACGCCGAAGACCGGGTTCGATTCCCGACATGTGTTTATTTTGGTGTCCCCCGCCTTGATATTGCTGGAATATTGCTAATAGCGGCGTAAAACCATACACCATACACGCCGCAGAGCACCGCACACTGCGCTCTGATATTGCGTCAGTACTATTGTCATTTAGTATACACTGTACTATGGAAATATTAGGTCCATATTTGGAACACTCCCAAACTGATCATTTCGAGGTTTCGTTATTCTTTATCCGAATGTTCCCGCAGCAAGTTTCCTCATTTGAGATGAGGTGAAATGGGGTTTTAAAGTCGCGTTTAAGACTATTGCATTTGCCGGGCGAAATGGCAGGGTAACAACAAGTACCATCTTTCCGGGCTTTTGGTATGACGTGTTTGGTATGACGCGGCCAGGGATCGAACCGACTTTCCGTAATCTGTGCAGACGATCTAGTAACTAGGCCTCGGGAGCCGTCTCTTCGTTTGAACAAAACGTCACACGTCACACTTTTCAGCTGACACATTTCTAATTTTAACACGAAAATAATCAGATGTTTTTAACATTTTTGGACATAAACAACCATGGATCTCTTTCTAGAAGTATTCTCGTCAAGTCTTGATTAGTCATTCGGTACTTGATTCGGGTGAGCTTCGCGATCTTTCCCTATAACAATCTCGCAATTTTATTCATGAAATTCATATTTCATGTGATAACGATTTCTTGAAATTGAATCTCTTGTCCCTGGGTTAATGCAGTTGTCCCCTCGTCAAATGAGGTTTTGGAAATGACAAATCCGGACGGTTACCCAATCCTTCGTTTGTACCATCGGCTTTAGAGAGGATAAGATTTCAAAATACAAACCCTTGCAATGAAAAGTTAACATAGTAATCTGATTGAATGATTAGACGCCAATTATGGCGAACGACAAGCTAATGGTAACTACAGCCGTATTGTTCCTTTGTAACGCTCTAGGATCATATTCAGGGCGTGATGCGGCTCTGGCAGTTAACTCACCACAATCGATTCCTCCGCCGGTATTGCCTGCCGACTCACGGCGCGCTTGGCCAATCAATCCGCGACAAAACCCAGTGCTGGCGTGATTGGCGCTAGCAGACTTTGGGGTTTTAATTGGTGCGGACACATTTTGTGTCTGAGTATGGATACAATGAAGCAGCGAATTCTTTCATAATAGGACGGCGGGAAAGATTCAGTTCAAGGAAGTAATCTAGTTAATACAGGAATCCCACCGCTCGGTCAAAAACGGAACATTGTTTCGAATTCAGCGTTTAAAAAGAAATATTTCGGCGGAAATTTGGATGTTTGTTCAAGTTTTTCTATTGCAAACGCCGTCATTAAAAAGTATGTATGTGTTCGCATCATGTCTCATATTCATTGTGTTCAGCGCCTTGCCATTTCGTTATATTTGTGGCACCGTCAGACGCTAAAAGCTACTTTACAATTGAACCATTCCTTAAACATATCATATTTAAGAATATTTGTTAGAATATTTATTTTCTACACTGCGGTATGCATGCGATATATTGATACAAGATATTGTGAATCCGATGAAATTCAATTGGTCACGATTAGGATTAAATCGTGACTTAATATTGAGGCAGATATCATTTAACACAAAAATGACGAAGAACGCTCGTTATTTTTAATATTTAAATATTTATTTCTACGTTCTACATCAATGAGCTAAACATGAATATAAATTTTGTCTTGAGTTATGTTTTATGTTTTCATCGCTATCTAAAAATATATTTTTGCTTACTGCTTGTGCGTTGCTATCGAAGTTTCTAATAAATATATCCAAACATTTTACTCCTTTAATTGCAGATATTAATCACAAGATATTTGTTTAATTTCAAATTTAATGAGACTTTAACTGATTAAAGAAATCCTAATAGATAATATGTATACCAATTTTAACAGCGTCTGAACAAAAAAACTCAAATTTACAATTTAAACAACTGATACAAACTGGGTTGTAAGTCCTAATGCATCGATCATAAAAAAAAGTAATTGAATTTAGATTTCAAAACTTGAAGTTATTTTTAAAAGATTTCGACGTATATTCAGTAAATCAAGAACGAAATCTTTGTCATAATTCATCTAAATGCGTGTAAAATAATCATCAATATTGTTTGTAACGTATTTTCATCCTTTAGCTGCGTTTAACTTTTTGCTAGCTTGGGGGCAAATCGGGCTGTTATTTTCTCGTTCTGTAAACAACAAACGAAGCCCGGAATTGGCGCGAGGAACAATTAGCAGAGGAAACTGATACAACGATGATGTTGACTGTGTTCGCTGTCCCTTATCCCCCCTTACCCCGGGAATATGGGGACAATTAGACTATAATCGCTAATGATCGGGTATAGGGTGAACTGCAACACGGGAACCCTGGCGCAGCGTATAGGAGGAAGATCGCCGACAGGCAAACGGAGAATAAAAGCAAATTGCGGGTTTAATTTAGTCAGTGTGAAGCAGAAAGGAAAATTGAAAGTTTTATTTTGGGGTAGGGATAAGACCGACTTTGATTTGATGTATTTGGTCGCGTGCAGGGTCGGGTGCTCTGCCGCCCCTAGAGAAAGTCCATTCGGTCCTTCGTCAACGTATTGGTTCAATTTCCTGTACATACCATTGATTCAGGCGCTGTGTCAACAGGACGAACGAAGAAACGTCACTTGAAGAGTGCTGAGTTCTCGTCTGTCCACGATGGGCCGAACAAGCAGGCGGGAAAACACAGAACTTCAATAAAAAGCCGCTTGCCCAACTAGCAGGCACGTGCCCTGCCTAGATTGGGCGGTTGTTAGAAACGCCTTATAGCTCGAAACTGAAAAGTCAAAATATAAGTCACAATATTAACGCTTGCCCCTCGGAACAAAGAGATCCCCTCTCCGCATGGGATAAAACCTCTCCCTCAGAAATTATCACAGAGGTTAATGTTAGACAACGGAGAGCATATTTAGTCATAAAGTCTAGCTTTATGTTCCGAACAACTGTCGGTCCTGAAGAAAGTCGAGTTGTTTAGATTAGGGCAGTCAGTTTGTAAGGTTGATAATAAATCAATAAAGATGCTCGGGGCGTCATAATTTATTTATGGTCGCAATATAGAGGTACATGATTTTGAGACTATCCCTTTGTTTCGCCCCTGTTCGGCGCTACCGACAGTTAATGCACGTCAGTAAAAACATTAAAACCCAATTTCAAAAATCTATTATCGAGATGGACGTTTTGACAATTTTATGAATCAGAAACTGAATTGATTTCAATTTTTAGAATCAATTCAATCAAGCAACACAGTGAACACAACGAAGTAAATCAAGTCTAAATAACACGCGTCCACGGTGGAAGAAAGGTTGTTTTGGTAAAAGGATTATTAGCTCTTAGAAATGAGGATAAATGCGGATTTCGAAAATCCAAATAAACAGCGATAGTATATTCAACTTGAAGGAAACACATTTCTAGTGGATATACACGAATATGTAAAACCTGCCGTATTCCAATTTAATATTTGGGATACAATTCGCAATACAGCACCTCATGTCTCTAACCATCACACTTTCCCCTGGATGCCCGGTGTTGAATATTTAAATTTCATCATTTTTTACTGCTAAATCGAATGTAAAAAAATAGACTAAAATATTACAACAAAGAACAGAAAAACACACAATACATTCATTAAGATTAATGATTCAATACTTTTCACAATATCTAAAACATACTCAAGTACTTAAACACAACGAAAACATTTTTAAAACACACAATTGTCAAAATATTAATGACTAAAGACAGGCTATTGATTTTCATATTAACGTTTTGCTTCTCGTGTCATGAAAACGACCACCAATATCAATCTGAACTGACCAAACCAAGGAGGCAAACTTCAAGGTTTAGAAAGAAATCTTTGTATGTAGTTTATGGTACGTTATCTATCAATGGTGATGCTACTGAATGTACTATTTATCAACCTTGGCAATTCTTGTCCCATTCTGTCTTCTTTATCTGTCGCCCATCTCGTCATTGAAGCCCATCTCGGGTTGTGACAAAGGTGAAGTACGCTGATATAGATATGTCAGCATGACTTATATAGGCAAGGTAAAACAATCATGTGCTTCATGTTTCTACCCTGTTCAAAGATTTTTTTAAATGATTTAAAACTGCCATAATATTTCATTTATATCTTAACACCCAACCCTTCCAATCCAGTCTTTTCGTAACGTTTGGAGCTGGGAGTTCCACGTGCACGAATTGATTTTCTTTCATTTCTGTTTGAACTTGAATCCGACGATAACATGATAACACATTATCCACATTTTTTAAGTCATATGATTTATTTTTTTAATTTTTGAAACATTCTCTTAAAAAAGATATAAGAATAGAGATGAACATGAGACATTCAATATTATGACTCTTCATCTAATTAGAAATTACATTAGATCAAACAAGGTAAACTACTGGTAAGGTAACATGATTGCCGACACCTATGTATCATCACATTTAATAATTCCTTTGCACTGAGAGTCGTGTGAACATATTACATGTATCGAGCTGTCTGTTCAGAGACTGTGAGAGTTCACAATACTCTGATTGGGTGAATATCGGGTTCACGTCTTATAGACCGTCAAAGCGTGGGTTTCCCAGGTTTTACCTGTTGTTTTGATATACTTTGTATTGCATATCATGTTTAATGTCAACCGCTATTATACTTTATATGCATGATGAACGAATTTATAAGATAAAAAAATAAAATATCCGATAATTCTACTTGTATTGATCATATTAAATAAAGGTGATGACGCTTCACCTGTATCAAGAGATCAGACATGAATCATATCATGCCAGTTTAAAATGTTCAAATGACATTTTCCTGAAAATTAAAGTTTATTGAACGTATTTTAAAAATAAAATTTAAGAACTTGATGTTTAAATGTTGTTAACAGACATTCAAGACATTTTTTTCAAACAAGTGAAATATATGAAAGATGAAACCACAAGGATCAAAGACGCATCTTCCAGCATCACCCGTTCACGATGTGGTGTCACCTTTGAATAAGCCATCCTCTGTAGCCATTACACATGGGCCCAAAGTGTACCTATACCGTGACTACGCCTGATGTAGACACAGAGGTCGCCACAAACAAACAACCAGTTTTAGATCCAGAATGGTCCTCCTTGGCTTTTCCAAGATTCAGTTTACACACCTGGCCGATTCTTACCTGAGTGACGTCACGGGTGTATTAAGTGATATACCCTGAAATTTGCCATTTGAGTTTGACGCACTTCTTCTGCAGAATTTTGCTGTTTTAATCTATACTTGTTTTACTTTCAAACTAGATGAAATTAAATCTGTATAACTGGTTGATGACTGTATTTACTGAAATGGATCTATTTATTCGCAATTCTATTCTATTGAAAATATCATTCACAATTTTTATGCAATCTTCAAGAAAGTTATGTATTAATATAACAGTGCCTCAGAACATAAACTCATATCTCGGTCATTTTGTCAATTTATTTATCTATATTTTCAAGAAATGTGCATCGACTTTAGTTATCAAATATTATTAGGAACTCTTTTCTCACGGACACACATTTATCCTGATGCTTTAAAACCTGCAGCACACGAACCCAATATGTATCACCTTATATTGAGTACATGCCAATCAGTGTCATCTTACAAATGAATCGATTAAGGATTGAAAGCAATACGCGCGGGTCGATCTTTATCGGGCACCAGCTGATCAGGCTCTTAAGCAATACACACTTGTAGTTTTCGTCCAAGCAATATGATGCCGTAGTACAATGTTCATCTTACTTTATGATAACAATCTATAGATGCAAGTGCACTAGCATCGTGACAAATATGGAGGAAATCGTGCACGAGAGAAAAATATGTAATGGTCCCAACTGTTTAAAAAAAAACAATACAAGTGGTGAGACGTTGCAGAATTTCTGCAAAACTCCAAACGTATGTGAATTGAAGGTTTGCTTGTTTTTGACAAGAAAATCCCGATTTCTTGTTTCCTGAACCCCGTCACCTGATAAAACCAGGTTTAAACTGGAAACATTTCATTCCATGATCACGCTGCAGCGGGGAGGTGGTCTGTTACTATCAGGAGGTAATGAAGCACTCACAGCCAGTTCCGAATGCAAAGTTTATATTCGGATATGCCAAGACTCTCAGTTATCACGATTGCAACCTTGGCATATTCCTCGAATTGTAGATACACGTGCATGCACTTTTATCTTGGATATGCTAAAACAGTTTGAAAAATGCTCTTTGATATTTTACGAACATTATTGCCTGATATGCGCATAATTCATATTATAATAACTAGACATCTTGATATATTTATTAAGCTCTGAATTTCCATTGAAGGAACAAGAAGGGAATAATATCATCATCGTCATCATCATCATCATCATCTACGGTGTTTCCGACATACCAGCGGCGGTATGGGGTAGGGACGGTGTCCGGTAAAAGGAGGTTTCACGGTAATTCTGCGTGGCCTACACCTCTATAACGATGTCATCGATCGTAACAGTAGGGTTTGCAATAAAATACACAAATGCATCATTACCTCGACAAATCGTTCAGGACGACACAGCATTAAAGTCCTTATCGACACGAACACCGATAATCCGTTTATCTCGAACTACGAATAATTCGATAGTTCAAAAGGCTTCGAGTTCACTGGATTTCAGTTTATAATACCTATTAACTTCGTCTTTGCTGGTACTTTAACTTAAATCATTAAAAAGGCTTTTGCGAAGTTAGAACACAGGTTTCTCGGTGTCAATGACAGCCTACCTTAAAGTCGCATATAATGCAAGTTCAACCCTCCCCCCTTCCTCAGTTACCCCTTCCTCAGTCCCCCCTTCCTCAATCCCCCCTTCCTTAATTCCCCCTTCCTCAACTCCCGCCCCCTATCTTCAGAAAGATTACTGTTGAAATATCAGCAAAATTTCTGTCCAGACTCACGATTCGTTAATCCGATAATTTATTAATTAATTTATTGGTTGTAACGGTATCGTCCGGATTAACGGGATTTATTATCCGAAAAACTGACTGTTTGATACAGAATACAATAAACAGAAAAGGATTAGCTTAATATAGCATAGAAAAAGGTGCATATAAACTAATAGGGTGTTTTAACATGAAGGGTCACATTTTGATGCAACATATCATATTGATGTGTATAGCTATTAGTTCACGAAGAAAACAGATAATGATGACATACTAAACATGAATATTAAAGGAAGCAAAATGATAAATAATAGTGTTATGTGCTATACGCAAGCCTATATGCATGGGGAAATGTAGTAAAAGTTGGAATATAAAAAAAATAACATAAGGTTATATATAACAATGAATCATGTGTTATATGCAAGCTAGTTCACATGTATATGACTATGCAGGAAAAAGTTCCAAGTAATGGTTACATAATAATACATTCACATACACGTAATGAAAATGGCATATTCTGGGTTAAAGAGTTAATGCAAATTATCAAAAGATCAAGATCTAAAGTATATATTATAAGACAATTAACGACGAATAATAATGATGATAATGATGATAAATTGTTTATAATGATGAGGATAGTTTCATATGTAAATTAATGCAAATAAACTAATGATAATAGCATAATGCTGAGACTTACTTGGTGAAATATGGCCTATTTGTTCTATACAAGCTCATACATGAATATATACTTGTATAAAGGTTACACTATCGCATTATGCATGTTATCGAAAACAGTCTTTCGAATGGAGCAAAGATACATGTAGCAATTCTATGAAATGCAATTTATTGATTGAGCAAAGCATCAAGTTTGTTGAAGCTGAGCTACCAGAAATCTGATCATTTTACCACTGTTGAGATCGACCACGCACCTAATTCTAAACCACCCCATCTTTAAAACAATACGTGGTGATAGAGAATTAGGACATTGATCGAGCTTGCTAGAGTTTATGCTACGTTATGCCTATCGTTCTTTCAATGTGAGTTGAATTTCAAACAAATGAAAAGAGTGAAGTTTCTCTTAACGGTCTAAGTTTTAAAAAACACAAAATTGAATTCTGAGATTGAAGTTTTTAACGAACTTATCAAACGCGGATCAGTTGGATACTTTACTGGCCGGCAAGGGATACATTTTCCTAGGATACGGTATAAATTATAAATAGGTGAAAATATAATTTGTACTTGTTTTCTTTAACGATCGTACGTGTTCCGGTTTTGTGTTATAGAGACTGAAACAGATAACAGATTCTGAAAATCTATAACGTCTCTTTCACAAAATATGGAGAACACTGTCTCAAATATTTTCACGATGAATTCAAGAACATACATTCATAAAGTACCTAAAAATTAAATATGTATATAAAACGCTTATCTATTGATATCAAGATAGACATCTTGTTCACCGTTAGAAGTAAAACTCAGTTTTAAACTTTGCATAAAATATTCTGCTCCACAAACGTCATGAATATTATGTTTTTAATACTTCAAGAAAATCATGTATTGATATACAGATCCATTAAACAAACCGTATCATGTTACGATGGAGTATTTTAGTCAGGCTCTGAGACTATAGATTCGAATATACGAACTCATTGTAAGATACATATAAAAATCCCAAAATAGTATTTCAAAATAGTAACAGTATTGTTAACAGTTTTTTGTTTAATTCTTTCAAACTACCTGGGTACGGCAGATCGTTTAACTGACAGGCTGTATGCGTTGCGTTATTTTAAATCGTGCCGTATAAAAGCATGTTGATACACAGTGCTAAGGGTGCGCACAAAACACACTACTTCTGATCAGTCAAGTTTGCAGTTAAGTGTGCTACCTTGAATAAGGAAGCATTTCGTTTTGGAGTCGCATACACAAATACGCGCTCGCTTTTAAATCAGACTTAACCATTGTAAAATTTTAACTGTGGAGAACGTATATGAAAAGATGTTATTCATATGACGTCATACACGAGCTACATTAAAATTCGTCGTTTTAGGGAAAGGTAATAGAAAATAATACGTTTTTTCAATAGATATATTTTTGAAACTGCTACTTATAATTGAATTAACATTGTAACACTTGATCACAATGACATGAAATTAACGTTCGACGAAATCGTTATTTCAGATAGGGATTTCGGACCATAAACAATTGACATCGAATTTAAATTTGAAATTAAATTGGAGTAAATGATCTTTTATAATATCCCAGATTCACCATCGTACACAACACAATGTTAATAAACGTAACTCAGAATAAAAAAAAATAAATGTATTTGAATGCCTGTCCCAACACGGACATTTTCCTTTGAAGAATTCTAAAGTGTTCGTACATACGTGAAACTTATTAGGAGCTCTCCGTAAGTAAGTTCGTTAATCCACGTCTATCCTCAACCCAGGGAGACATTTCCTGCACCCGATCAGCGGACAATTGTGCTAATAATATGTCCGCCCTAGCGCGATCTTACACTCCAACTCACTCAAACTCACTCAAACCCTCTCCAAAACACTTAGCGATATTTGAGCTCATATTGCAGGGTGAGACAAGTCCGACATCTAAATCATATCTTGACTTGGCTGATACTGTCTTTTCTCGATACGGTATTTTATTTGTTTTATGAATGTTTAAATAAATGTGTTTTGATTTTTTTTAAATTTAATCGTAAATGTAGGGATTTTAAGCCCGCTTCAAAACTCACGCCGTAATTATTCAAGAAGATTTTCTTATCGTGTTCATTTCAATTGAATTTATTTTTAAAACGTATCTACATATTTATATATACGTATTATCATAGATTAATTGTTATTATTTCAATAAGTATTCTGTATGAATGTTTGACAGCGGAATGTATAAACAAAACTGACAAAAGAAAGTACACACTTGAAAATTGGATTTGACCCCCAAAATGCAAAAGTTTTCAAACGTTACTGGCTGAAAAAAGTCGCAAAAACTGCACACCTGAGGTTTAAACACAACTATGACCAGTATGAAATATATCTCAATCGAATAACCATTTCTTGTCTGTTTCATTCTTAGCTACAATCAAACCTAGCTGCATACTTTCTTTTGCCGGCCGCTTGTTTTCCGTGCTTCCCCGTTGCTTCCAACAAACTTTTCTTCGTACAAATAAAAAACACAAAGCAATATCTATATGTATTATAAAACTAGTTTTAAGATATAAAGATTGAAATATTTTCATTAAAATCAACATGAATAAAAAAAAAATAATTTAATGACAGTTTGAATATGGATTGCAAGTCCGTTGCCTGACTGTTTCCTAGTATGACAAGTGACACGAATGATTGATCCTTCTTATCAATGGTGTAGTTGTCCATGTCACTCTGCAACACTTGACATGGAACAACAAGTTACTAAATCATTAAGGAGGTGCAGATCCGAAGGACAATTGCTTTCATTATGTCAACACATTCTATTGACATTCGTCAAACTGATAAATTAATATCATAAACGTTGTGCAATTATGTTCGCATTTTGACCTTCTACCCTGTACTTTGTATCTCTTTAACCTTTATATGTGAGAACACAAGGTTCGTGTCCTGTTGACCCATATCAACTAACATTGTGTATATTGTAAAATGAATGCAACCTGATTGTTTTAAAACGTTGTTAAATGGGATTGGAGGACTATTGCTACGTTTGAATACATTTCTTGATAAGCATCATATCCCAAATTGAGAAACGCGACATACGGCATAGTAACAAGAATGCCGTATCAGTTATATATTGCGTTTGATTAATACTAATTATTAGGATTTTACTCTGCGTTTTGCTAACAAGGCGTGTTCGATTAAACATCATTCCAGATTTGTAAAGAAGTATTGCACATTTGAAGACACACAAAGACATAGACAGTCTGAAAACACACGCCATCGATGGACACAAATGCACAATCTGGACCTACAAAAGGTCAATGACGCAGTCTGAACACATAAGGTCACAGGTGGTCTCGACACTCACAAGGTCAAGGCCACATCCTCAACACAGTTAAAGGGCACAACATGGATATACAAGGTCATGGACACGTCTGGGCACATACAAGGTCAAGGTAACGGTTCGGTCATACTCAAGGCTGACAAAGACAGACACAGTCTGAACAAGGTCTTCACAAGGTCAAGGACATAGTCTGGGTATCAACAAGCCCATAGACACACATATGAGCTGCCAAGAAAGGGAATCGGATGGTGTTATCGAACTTCGACATTATTGCTCATGCCACATGCCAAAACATCTACATGCCAACATTTCTATATACCAAAACGTTCACATATCAAAACATCTACATAACAATATTTCTATGTGCTAAAACGTTGACATACTAAAACATCTACAGCCTTAAACTTTTACATGCCAAGACGTTGACATACCAAAACATCTACAGCCTAAAACATTCTACATGCCAAAACGTTTACATAAACATCTACAGCCTAAAACCTTTCATGCAAAACGTTGACATACCAAAACATCTACAGCCTAAAACTTCTACATGCCAAAACGTTTACATAAACATCTACAGCCTAAAACCTTTCATGCAAAACGTTGACATACCAAAACATCTACAGCCTAAAACTGTTCATGCCAAAACGTTGACATACCAAAACATCTACAGCCAAAAACTTTTACATGCCGAAACGTTTACATATCAAAACATCTACAGCCTAAAACTTTTACATGCCAAAACGTTTACATACCAAAACACCTATAGACTAAAACAGCAAACTGCAGCTCCAATGCACAACTAATTCCTTGCCTGATACCTGATTATGAATAGTTCAAGTCAAACATTCACCACTTAACACGATAACACAGTAAAGAGGACAGCACTGTCCATCATAAATAGCCTATCTCCTTCCCACAGTAATCATTATCAGATTAATATATTCCATATTAAACAAAATTAACGACTAAACAAGAAAATCAACGTGTAAGTATTTCAATGTATTCAATCAAAATCAAAATGACAGGAGCATCTTTGTACAGCATATTGTATAAATATATGCGACAAAATCATTTCATTTATCATAAGAAATATCTGCTAAAAGCATTGTAAAAGTCTCTTGTACAATTCAGACTTTATCGTGAGCTTGTGTTCATAAATCACCAGGTGAGCGTATCCTGACACATCGGCGGCACCCGTTCACAAACACATGCAAAGGTAAGTCAATCGTTCACCTAAGAAACACGGGAACATATGACACAAGTATAAAATAGGGAATTGCTTCGGGCATCATTTGCGACAGATTTGGAAATGTCCTCGACATGTCTACCATCAAAATGTTTGAAAGCTTTATTAATGTCTGGAATGTTACATCCCCGATCAAACAACTTTTGAGAGCCAATTGACGCTCTTTGCAATCGTCGTAGAAAGATCAAGCTCGATTGTACCTCAAATGTTGTGAGATGTAGACTCTAAAGACAGTTGATTTATGAATATTGTTCGACATAAAGGGAGAGCTGACTATTGAAAAGTTGTAATCATCTCTTTTGTCATACAGACAAAGTTAAATTTCTTAACCAAATTTCCTTGTTTTGGTGCTGCCAAAACGAGCAGAAGCTCTGCATCGTATGGCGCAGATCAGCCACACGTCGTAGCATCAAATCACTATTTGATTGGCATTCAAGAATGTACATGGACACGTCGCTATGTGCAATATCCAGATTGATAACGATGTAAGACGATTTCAAGGAGACGCTATCTGATCGACCACAGCATCGAGTTTATCGAGTTCTGGTTTATCACATATGGCGACGTTTCGATGTAGATTCTTACAACGTTATCGAGCTGGATCCATCTTGATAACAGTATAAGAATATACATGGAAACGTTGCTATGTGCAATATCTAGATTGATAACGATGTAAGAATATACATCAAAACGTCGCTAAATTCAACAAAGCAGAAGTTGTCTATAAAGTTGTATAGTATGAATAAAAGAAATGTGGAGACATAGGAGTTTTAAAAATATGTGCATGTTGGTCTCTTTGAAATTTGTACATAGAGCATTTGATATTTTAACATTGTAAGAACTTTTCTTCTGATAGGGTTGTCAATGTATCTCATGTTCTTTCGACGGAACATACTTGTGTTTTGTACGTTTTTATTTGATTGTGGCTTCACAAACGAATATATTCTTGAAAATCATAATTTTAAAAAGTAAACTTCCTCTCGTTTGAAATTTCTTCATTCGCTTGCTGACTTAGGGGTATGCTTTTTCAAAATTTACAAATTTGTTTATTTGGGTCACACACTAAGTTGTGAAATATTCTCAACTTTTCTATTAGGTATAATTCATTTACATTTTTCTATAGTGCAGTGGTGCTATTTGTTATTTAATATTGTCAAACAAACTATCAAGCTCTAACCCGCATTAATATATACTGGTGGTAATTTGAACAAACTTAGAAAATTATCACTAGAAGGTAAACCTTTGTCTATTGTTTATTGTTGTCAATTGATGGAATAATCTCAAGACGCGGTTACCTGAATATCTATATGGCCAACATTTGAGGGGACGGGGAGAGGGGGGGGGGGGGGGGGGGGGGTTCCTGTAGTATACTCACTCCAAACTAATAATAATAATAATAATAATAATAATAATAATTGTATTGTGCACTTTTGCACACATTGATTTGTCTGATAATCCTCTTGATGAAAACAAGGCATTCCACTGTTTTCTTAAACGAGAAAAGGATTTGGGACATAAACTCAGTGTTGATTTTGTTGATGGTTCTGTACTGCTGGACGGTACAGAAATGAGTGTCAACCAAGCGAAGTCCCATATCAGATCAACCCAGACTCAGGTTTTCAAGGAGAGGAAATCTGATCGACCACAGCATCGAGTTTATGTGCAGTGTGTTGAGAAAATCAGCAACCCCGAAGAGTCGTTCGCTTGGATGAAGTCGGCTGGCTTGAAAAGTGAAACAGAAGGCTTTCTGTTTGCTGTTGGGACCAGTCACTTCTCGCTTGAAACCGTTAATCTATGGTTTTGCATCAAAATGTAAATGTGAAATGTAGATAATGCAATGAATTTATTGAGACTGTCCAACACATTGTCAGTGGATGCCCAGCTTTGGCACAAACACAGTATCTTAAGCGACATGATGGAGTGGTTCGTTCATTTTATTACCGTCTTCGCAATGCTTATGGTTTTGACACAGACGTCCATCCATGGTACAAGCGGAATATGTAGAGGGCGTCATTGAAAATGATAAATACAAAATTCTGTGGAATAGGCCCGTATACAGCCTCAGACCTATCCAGGACAACAAACATGATCTGGTCCTTTTTTATAAATAAAATCAAATCATTTGTATTTTTGAATTTTCTGTCCCCTTTGACACTAATGTGATTGACAAGAATCAGGAAAAACATGCCAAATATGCGGACCTCGCTTTCGAAATGTCACGCTTGCATCCCAGTTGTCCGACTCCCCTTTGTTCTCGGTGCCTCAGGTTTGGTACCTCCCACTCTGTTGACTGACACTGTTTGCTGCCAGGAATACAGCCGTTCTGACAATCTGGGTTATGAAGTAGGCTGCAGTGAGATGATGATGAGCCTAACCAGCCTGACTGTACCAGGATCACCAAAACGTTATTTTAATCTGTACATAATCATAATCATCGTTGTTGTTTGTTGTTGTTGTTGTTGTTGTTGTTGTTGTTGTTGTTGTTGTTGTTGTTGAAACACGACACTTTGAGTCTGGGTGATGGCGGGTACCTTTAATTGCCATATGCTTCCATATTGTTCACGTGACGATGTCCAGACAGTTCTACTTTGATCGGACGATGACCGAGAGTAATTACCAAAGCAACGATTTCATTTTTCATTTAAAAAAGACATTCTTTTAAATTTTAAAACATTATATTTCCATTCTCGTCATCCGTCATTCATGTCATGCGAAAAAAATCTAAACTTCCTTTGCCCACTTGTGTATTTACTTACACCGAGTAGACGTTGACACAGCGTTCGCCATATTTATTTGTCTTTGAAAATATACATCCAGCTCTATCCCTCTTCATTCACAAGCCCCAGCTGATGGTGAGTCTGCCAATTACCCAATTAGAGTAGCACCCTTGACGGGGCCCACTGCTGGGGTCACCCAAGGATATGCAAATCCGACACAGCGAGTAAATATTGTGATAGGAAATACCGCCCTCGCCTGGTATAGGTGTACGCCAGGGTTCCTAGCTGTGAACTGATGTGTGTATAACCCAACTCTTACACCTCCCCACCACAGACATAACTGCATGTAACACCCCCATATATTCAAGTCGGTCACCCCTCTCGTCGACATAACTGCATAACCAACCCACCTGTCCTATTGACACAATTGCCTATCACACCTCATTTTTTCTTGGTCTGATCATCACCCGTCCTATCGACCCAACTGCATCACACGCCCATATTTTTACTTTGGTGAGTTCCCATACCGCCTGTCGACAACCTTATGGAAACCACTTATTCCTGTCTATTTATCCACGTCCCTACCACCACCGTCCCTATCCTTACCCCTACCCCTATAGCCAGTCCATCCTTACTATTAAATAACCATAAGAATTTACCATCCCTACCATTAGCTAATCAAAATCATTACCAAATCCTCACTATTTACCAACCACTGCCATTGCCATATCCTTACCATCACCCAATCACAATCATTATCCAATCGATGCGCTAACGAATATCAACCATTGCTCCATCCCTATCATTAAATAATCACAATTATTATTACCCATCCCTACCACTAACCAGTCACAGCCATTACCCATCCCCACCACTAAACTAATCACAATCATCACCCCATCCCTAACGCTTTCCAATCACAACCCTTGCTCCATCCCTATCATTAAATAATCACAATCATTACCCATCCCTACCACTAAACTAATCACAATCATCTGCCCATCCCTACCATTATCAAATCACAATCCTCATGCACCCTTACAATTAATATTATAGTAATCACAATTATTACCTTATTACGACAATAAACCAATCGCAGCCATTACCCCATCCCTATCATTAGCCCACCCTAATTTAATATTGAACGGATTAACTTTTTAAACAGTCACGTAATCTTTACCCTTCTATACCTGTCCCCCACTATCCCAACTGTAAAATCACAGCCCTGACACATGCAGTGATTTCACCACACCTTTAACCTACCCCACCCCACTGCCCATCCCCAACCACTGACCCTACCCCATCACCCTCTGCCCATCCCCAACCACTGACCCTACCCCATCACCCTCTGCCCATCCCCAACCACTGACCCTACCCCGTCCCCCCTGCCCATCCCCAACCACTGACCCTACCCCATCCCCCCTGCCCATCCCCAACCACTGACCCTACCCCACCCCACTGCCCATCCACAACCACTGACCTTACCCCATTCCCCTGCCCATCCCCAACCACTGACCCTACCACACCCTCCTGCCCATCCACAACCACTGACCCTACCACACCCTCCTGCTCATCCCCAACCACTGACCCTACCCCACCCTCCTGCCCATCCAAAACCACTGACCCTACCCCACCCTCCTGCCCATCCCCAACCACTGACCCTACCCCACCCTCCTGCCCATCCACAACCACTGACCCTACCCCACCCTCCTGCTCATCCACAACCACTGACCCTACCACACACCCCGCCCATCCCCAACCACTGACCCTACCACACACCCCGCCCATCCCCAACCACTGACCCTACCCCACCCTCCTGCTCATCCGCAACCACTGACCCTACCCCACTCTCCTGCTCATCCACAACCACTGACCCTACCCCACCCTCCTGCTCATCCCCAACCACTGACCCTACCACACACCCCGCCCATCCCCAACCACTGACCCTACCACACCCTCCTGCCCATCCACAACCACTGACCCTACCCCACTCCCCTGCCCATCCCCAACCACTGACCCTACCCCACTCCCCTGCCCATCCACAACCACTGACCCTACCCCACCCTCCTACCCATCCCCAACCACTGACCCTACCCCACTCCCCTGCCCATCCCCAACCACTGACCCTACCCCACTCCCCTGCCCATCCCCAACCACTGACCCTACCCCACCCCCCTGCCCATCCCCAACCACTGACCCTACCCCATCACCCTCAAACCTGTGTCTGATTCCCGCATAATATCGACGCCTTCATCGACATATGGCAAACCTATCCCCATCTCGTCTTCCCGCGCCTCATCCTTCTCCCCTGAGGATGTTTTCATTACCCAAAGCGCGTTGCTCGGTAATTCCTCTTCCTGTGTTCGCCTGTGTTACCTGTGTTTACCTGTGTTCA
The DNA here is from genome assembly GCF_022045235.1 of Haliotis cracherodii. Lineage (NCBI taxonomy): Eukaryota > Metazoa > Mollusca > Gastropoda > Lepetellida > Haliotidae > Haliotis > Haliotis cracherodii. The sequence goes on along the minus strand of NW_027266308.1, from coordinate 10,040,657 downwards.
CCTCAACACGTGGATTATACCCTCAGCCGAAAACCACACACCCATTGTGTGCAGGCACACACACATTTGCGCAGCGACAACTAACAAATATTTGATATTTAATTTTGTTTCTGTACATAATTGTCGGGGGTAAGCTTTGTCAACACTGGCTGGTCTAGTCTAACCCGGTAGGTCATCATACACACAGGTGTAGGACATAGCGAGGCATGGGGTAGACCTTCACCCGAGAACTACCGACAACCACCCGTACTCTCACATTGGTTTGAAACTGCTTCACGTACACATTTCCGAACAAACCTTATATCCTGTTATCCTTCCGATGGCTTAGAAAGTTGTGTGCTTTTTCCCCTTTACGGAGAAGGTATTTGGAGTTTTCAAAGGGCTAAGTACCACCTCAAAATATAACACTAATGCGATATGTTTACGGAAGCGGGTGGGTAATGAGGTTGCTGTAATTTTCTATGTAAGAATTTGACATTTATTTGCTCTAAAATAAAAAGAAATCTGAAAAAAAAACAGTTTGATCATACAAGAACTGTTCAAAATAATCGTCGGTCCTGTAGCAGAATAAACTCGACACTCCATCCTCCTATACTTTTAACGCTGTTGTTCCAGTTAGCACGGGCTACAGGGCACTTTGTTGACTGGGTGGACACAATGGATGCTAAAGCCATGGTTTTGACGACAGAAGAAGCCAGCTTAGCTTTCGCCTGGGACTTTTCACACAAACACATTTTAGTGTACGACTGATACATACATTAACACAGACTTAACGGTAAGAACACTTTGAGGAAGGCGGCCCCTGATGGTGGAGTCATCGTACGTGTACCCTCGCGAAGATCTAGATCGCTTTACTTCACATGCAATTGCTGTAATACAGTTGTAGTGCCTGTCGGTGCCATTCCTTGGCATACAGGTGTGTCATTAAACATCATACTCTTCTGAGTACCGTCGGGGAAAGTAAAAAATGAAATGAAAAAAATTGCGAACAAAAGTTTTTTCGTTTTTTTTAAATCGATGAACTTTGGAAATAGTAATAATGACGTTTGTAGATAAAAGCAACGTAATCATAAGAAATAATCATGAAATATTTCAATTGTATTCCACATTTGATAATATTTGGGTCGGGATTGTAAACAAATTAATATATGCTGGAAACAAATAAAGGGAAAATAAACTTTACTCTTAGTATTTGTTTAATAGCGCGCTACAAATTCAATACATGTCAGAATCAAATGTTGAGATGTGTTTGTGTGCATTGTTTTCAAGGCCGGGAACCCACGATAGCATGTTACTGTGTGTAAAACTTAGTGTTCCCTTATTCATTTCCGTCAGAACACGGAGGCCCCGAATACAGCGTTTCAGCTCACTCACTCTGAAAGCCATCGGAACTTCCAGGGCACTTGTTTTGTCAGATGAATCATTGACTTGCCTTTTCATGTGTTTGTGACAGGTACCACCGTAAGGACAGGATACGCTCACCTTTTCACGAACAGCTATATCATGACAATTTGACGATACATGGACGCATACACATCATATCGTCGGAATTGTACAATTGAGTGAGTATGGTTTTACTCCGCTTTAAGAAATATTGCAGCAATATCACGGCGGGTGAACACCACAAATGGGCTTCACACATTGTACCCATGTCGGCAATCGAACCCGGGTCTTCGGCGTGACGGGCGAACGCTTTAACCACTAGGCTACCCGACCGCCCTTGAATTGTACAACTCTGCTTTTGACAGAGTTGGTTGGCTGGTTTGTTGTTTAACACCACACTCAGCAATATTCCAGCTATATGACGGCGGTCTGTAAATAATCGAGTCTTGACCCGACAATCCAGTGATTAATATCATGAGCATCGATCCACGCAATTGGGATCGATGACATGCATCAACCAAGTCAGCGAGCCTGACCACCCGATCCCGGTAGTCGCCTTTTACGACAAGCATAGTCGCCTTTTACGCCAAGCATGGGTTGCTGAAGACCTATTCTACCCCGGAATAATCACGGGTCCTCTTGACAGAGATTTTTCTGAATATGGAAATAGTTTTGTCACTTATATTAAACACGTTGTAATGCAAAGACAATCACAATATTTATATACCAAATGCTGTACATGAACATAAAAAATGAGATTCTTTCAGCCCATTAAAAGACCATAGCAGCAAACAGTTTCTTCGCTCAAAAAGTATTCTGACTTTGTAACCAAAAGTTACTAATGCTATTTTTTCTCATGTTGCACAATGTAAACACTTAATGATGAACAAGATATCAAATGAGTTTGGTTCCTTTGATAAACTCCCCTCTTCAGTCAGAGGAGCGTTAACATTAAGAAGGCTGCAAACATGTCTTGAAAAAATTGTAAAATAAATATATTAAATTAAATAAATATGTAAAATCTTCTCAGAAATGAAAACTTACTTGCATCAATACGCGGACGACGTAAGTATGTGAAGCCTTCAGGCGAATATCCAATAATCCTGACGCTAAAACCGTGATTCATCTATGCTATATTTTCTTTCGCTCTTTTCCGTTCTGTGTTTTATATTTTAGTTAAAAATGACGGTATCAGAAAAGGAAGTATTACAGTGTGTCCAATGGGAATATGACGTGTTTTAGTTTGCACCTAGGCCGCTGATCGCTGCATGTGGAGTAAAAGCTTCCGTAAAACTGTTTTGATCTTTTGTTATTGTTTTTGTTATTTTTGTTTTATTGATACCGCTACATGGCTCCACACCTCAAGCCATGGGGCTTCAATGACGGTATGACCTATGTTGACCACCAGGTGTCATTGTCATTGTCATTTGGGACAGCGTCAGTCGATTGTGATTGTAAGCCCACGTTGGAGATACCTTTTTCATCACTACATTATGTATGTCAATGTTGTTGTCTCCGTGAGAATTATCGAAATGTTTCATAACAGAATGCAGGGCAATGGTAAATAAGCCTGCGGTTTATACCCCGGAGTTAAACGGGACGTTGTTTGTGTAATGGGGTTGTTGGGGAAGGTCACACAGCCTACAAACATGCAACCTGTTGATAAGTTCACAGCATCATACGCCACAGGCACTATTTTTTTCTATCTAAAAAAATAATGTGCACGAACGCTGCCTTACAACGCTTTGGGGAATCTGGCGTCAGAAGAGGACAGAGTATAGCCACGTGACCGGCCATTGCCATGACATCATTTAATCATTTGATGTGAAATAAGTCAGTTGAAGTTATTACCCTTCTATTGGTATGTCAGATAAACTACGTCAATGACGTCGGTGTACTGCTTAAACTGTATTTCAGCGTCAGTGACCTAATGATGTTTAAGCTGCCAGACCTGTTCAGACAAGTGTCATGACATCATTTAAACATTTGACGTAAAATAAGCAAATTGACGAAATTATATCCCATTTTGTAGGGTATGAATGGTGTCAAGACATTATTTAAGAACTTATTGTTGCGGTAATGACGTTGGTTGACTACTTAAAGCTCTATATTTCAACACCAAAGTCATAGTGATATTTAGCTGGTCATGGCATGACACATTAACTGTTGTAATATGAAAGAATCAAGTGGTCCTGAACTTATGAGGTGAGGAAAAATGGGGTTTCATGTCGCGTCCAAGATTATTGCACTTACATAGCGACGTGCATGCAGTTTAACATGAATACCCCACTCAGACACAGTATACTCCGAACCGACCAGTCCTTGTTTTAGCCCCATAATGCCGAGCGCCAGACAGGGTAACAACAAGTACCATCTTTTAACGTCTTTTGGTATGACACGGCAGAAGATCGAACCCCGGATCTTCCGCTCTCCGGGCGAACGCTCTACCATTAGACCACGGAGGCGGTCTCTAGGTCCTTATCACCGAGGACTCAAATGGTTACTATTCAAAAATGAGCATACTGGGGTGTTTACATATATATTGCTTTATAATGATGTTGATTTTGATAAACAAACCCATGTGTAGAGTGTGTCCAGTCCTTTCCTTGCAGCTGAGGTCATCGACTGCACTCGCTGGTGTACATAATGACCCTGTCTGAAGTGGTGTAGCTGCGGTGGTGGCTCAGTGTCCGGAATCATGGAATCCTCTCCAAGAGTCTGGCTGATAACACATTTAACGTTTCGGTGTGTGAATTTACCGACCGCAGAGAGTTGACACATCACGCAGGGTCTATATTATATGTCATCGACAATCATTTGCAATATATAGTAAAACGGCATTCTGTCTCATAATAGAAAAGAGAGTCTCGCTCGTTATGACCCATCATCATCATCATCATCATCACCATCATCATCGTCGTCGCCGTCGTTATTGTTGTTGTTGTTGTTGTTGTTGTTGTTGTTGTTGTTGTTGTTGTTGTTGTTGTTGTTGAAAGCGTGACATTTCGGAAATAGGTCCGAAATATTTGCCATGTTTCTGCTGAATCTTGTCAATCACATTAGTGTCAAAAGGGAAAAACAATTCAATGATATAAATGATTTGTTTGGATTTATCAAAAAAGGACAAGATCAGGTTTGTTGGCCTGGATTGGTCTGAGGCTGTATACGGGCATATTCCAAAGAATTTTGCATTTATCATTTTCCATGACGCCCTCTACATATTCTGGGTCGTAGCAAGGATGGTTCTCTGTGTCATCGCGGTATTAAAATAATCGAGTCACTCCGCCATGCCGCTAAGTTTGTGCCAAAGCTGGGCATCCACTGACAAGTGTTGGACAGTCTCATTAAATTCATTGCATAATCTACATTTCATATTGATGCAAAACACACGTTGGCGGTTTCGAGCGAGAAGTGACTGGTTCTGGGCAGAAAACAGAAAGCCCTCTGTTTCACTTTTCAGACCAGTTGACTTCAACTGTGCTCTAATGTGTTACTGAAAAACACAATTGTGTCTTCATTGTTTGTTAAAGAAAGCAGGCCTATTTTAAAAGGAAGATTGCCATAAAAATGTTTTCTTCAAAGGTGTTTGACAAGATGGCATCAGCTATATGAAGTCTAAAAAGTCAAACCCTGACAATCTGTTCGGATTAACAAAGGTCCATAGAATCGAATCATGGGTAAAACAACAATTGCTCGGAAGGCGAGTATCCAGACTAGCAGGGTTCGGATTAACGAGGTTTGACGCTAGAACTATTGACTTGCCTGTGCTTGTGTTTGTGACGGGTGCCATCGGTGGGGCAGGGTACGCTGACCTTTTCGCGAACACCTCGTGTCATCACTATGTGGTAATGGTTCATAAACACATGCTCATGATATAGTCGGAATCGTACTATCGACACTGCTTTATGCAGAGATTTCTATTGGATGTGGAAAGGGTGTTGTCGCTTTATGTCATGTCTATCTCGTGTCTATTTAGAAATATACGCTCGACCTGACACAATCAGATGAACCTCGCATCATATCTGGCGCTGTATAACATATGCAGTGGGCCTGACCAAAAAAAAACAAAAACTGAAACTCGACAAAACCAGGAATCTGACTTGTGACTGGACTGTCCCGCGATCACCCTGACACCTCGCCATATGTGTGCTGTGTAATTTCACCAGTGTCGATCCAGAGGTCCAGTAATCTCATTCAAGTATTTAAAGACGGTAACCCGTCTGTGTGTACGGGACAAGATTGTATTGCCCCCGTCAGCATTCGGTCCATCTCCGGCCTTAGTCTGGCGTTCTCCCAATTCGCTCATCTTGTTTGACTACCGAACGTCGATTTCATTAACAAGCAATCCCTCCAAACCCGGACTAGAAATTATGGCTTTATTTGCATTTTTCATCGATACTCAATGATGCTCCGCACAAGGTAAATTTGGCTTGGGGCGGATAGGGAGGGAGCCTGCCTCTCGTGGCTGGGGAGGGGTGGGGGTTGTGTTGTATGACTAGGGGTGAGGGGAGGGGGAGGTGCCAGCGATGAGGGTTTGGGTGCAAGAATCAATGTTGGAAAACAGGGAGGGTTAAAAGAAAGGGGAGGGGAGGGGGGTTAAGGATGATCTTCAGAAGTGGATCCAGGATTTTGATAAAGGGGGTGCTCACTGAAACACTGATATTACACCTAAGGGTCCGCTAGAGGGGATTCTGGGAAGACATTATTTTTACATACATGTATTTACTGCTAGTAGTAGTGAGTGAGTTAGTGAGTGCGTTGGGTTTAACGCCGCTTTTAACAATATTCCAGCTATATCGCGGCGTGGGTAGTAGTAGTAGTAGTAGTAGTAGTAGTAGTAGTAGTATTTTTATCATCATCATTATAACATCAATAATTTCTATTTGCCCGTTAAATGGGTAGGTTTGAAAAATGTGAATTCTTAGTCGGGAGTTGATGACAGAGCAGAGGTGATGAAAGAGGAGAGAGACGTTTGGGTGTGTGTGTGTGGGGGGGGGGGGGGGGGGGTCCTCAGGGTTAAGAGTCGAGGGAATGCAGTTTGTACGGCGTGTAGAAAGCGTTTACAACAAACACTAAAACGGGCGAATAGAAGAAACAATGTAATGCGAATTGTAAAATAGTGCGGTATAGGGGGGAGGGGGGGGGCGTAGCATTATCACTGCGTCGTTGTAGGTGGGGGTCACGGGAGAGTGCCGGGGGGGGGGGAGGGAGAACACCAAAAATCGGCGGCTTGGTGGCGGCAAATATTAGCAGTTACAGATCGCTTGGAAGAAGCCAAAGCTAGCCGAGGGCGTCGGCTTCTGTAAGTGGCAGTGTATCCTGGATCGAGGGTATTCCCGCTAATACAGATTACAGACATCTGGGTCTGTGTTGGAGGATTTACGCATTTAGTTTGTTTTCCTAAAAGATTATGTAAAAAGCAGCTTTTCAATCTGCTAATTAAATCACACGGAATTAACTTCAATTAAATATTAGACAAACACTGTCATAATATCTCTGTCTGTAATGTTCCGATTTGGAATTGACAGATATGAAGAAAATATTATATACACAGTGAACAGTTGATTAAAACATGAGTTGTGTTTGACTTGATTTTATAACATCTGTCTTCTGATGGCGATGAATATTTTTATTCGAAACAAATTAATTACAAAAAGCGAAAAAACATACACGTGCGTTAGAAAAGGACGTTTTGAATTAAACAGTTCGTGATTAGTATCAGTAACTCACAACTGAATACCACCATCGCTGTTATACCTAACAACCACTGAAGGTTATATTCAAGCAGCTTTATCAGATCGTTGATATCAAATTACAAAAACGAACAAACCCTTTGTACAATTATTCGTACGTCTTAAAGATTCGTCTTTGATTAAGTTAAAAGCTGATATTAACGCGAGTAAAATTACCAATGGGGTCAACTCGAATTCATAGATATATTCTTTTTACGGTAAGTTCGTGTAGATTTTAAAAGACAGGTAAAGAAAAACAACCCACCTCATGGAGAGTCGTGATACATTGGGATAGTGACGTCCATTTCTAACGTCGAAATTGTCGTCTCGTATATTTAGTTATAATTCTTTCACGCCAGTTTCGTGACAATATCGTTCTAACTTGAACTCATTCATGCAAACATCATGTTACTTACTTATTTATGGCAATATAAAAATAATGTTAGTGAGAACTTGATAAAAAATATTGTCGCAATACTTAGAACAGGTTATTGTATATATGTTTCTCACATTATCCGCAATTGAATTCCTAAATTCCGTTTTAATTATCCGTTCCCATCATCAAGTTCAAGCTATGGCTTGGATGTTCGAGTAATGCAGGCTGATCAACGAATGGCGCCTTGGAGACGTGATCAGGAAGTAGACATAACGACATCCGCACTCCATGGCTATGGATTCGCGGTACAGCAATTAAAATACTCTCACGCCTGCAACTTATTTCAGTTTTTGTTTTGTTTTTGTCAGTATTTTAAAGCTAAAATACAATTGATATTCTCAACAGCAGGATGATTGATGTTTTAGGCATGGCGTTCATTTCTAAAACAGGAGTTGTCTCGAAATATTGTAAATTATGAAAAGACATAACATCTGCGTATTGAAATTCAAAGTTTGAAATGTTTGATTTTTTGCAATAAATGCTTGTTGTTTTACGCTAGTTTTCTTAACACTAACGCCGCTTTGTTTGAAAGGATAGGCTTTACACTCTGTTGTGGCCGCATGCAATTGTGGTCATAATCTCGTGCGTTTATAGATTAATATCTTGAGAAATATTTCACCCAAGCACTAACGCTAGAATTATAAGGAAAAGCATAATGTGAAACATTGATTCAAAAATAAAAAAACTTCAAAATTCGCTGCAAGTCTTTTTCGATTTCTTGTGCAGAACCTTTTTTTCAAAAGAGTGTTTGATACGTTTAAAATCTGCAAATCAATACCTTTCGCCTCGGGAAACGAACGCTGATTCCCATATTTCATAAATATTTCTATGAAATGAAGCATCGCACAGTTGGAATTTTCAGAGTCCGACCCCTCGGCACACAGATAACGGGTGGTCTAAGGGGGGTAGCATCGCCCGGGGTGGGATAAAAAGGCGGGACGGGGGTTAGAGGAAGGGTGGAATATGACAGAGCTGCATGGGAAATATCGAAAAGTAGGATCTGGTATAAAATATATCAGCCTCTCTAGTAATTAGTGTTTCCCGACATGAATCAGAACACCCCATCTGTAGAAAGGACGGGAGAGCCCGAAGGCGCCGTAGAGAAGCTACTTCATATAAGAGAAGGCCAAATGTTGCTCGCTACAGCTGGTAGACAGTGTCATCTCACAAAAGGCTTACACTTGGTGAATAACAAAGCAATACAGTCTTAACCGACATGCTATTTGCAGGTTTAAGGAACAGCGGGACAACATCCCTTTAACATTTAAACCCATTCCAAAAACAAACTCTTTCGTAATCCATACGATTCTAAAGTATGGTTTTTCATGTGAGGAATACTATGAAAGGAATACTTTGCAGAGAAGCGCGTGTGAATATAGTTCGATCGAGGTGTGATGGGGATTCGCGGAACGATATTTCAAGAGGTTCTGACGGCAGCAGTCTCCAGGCAAGAGGGTCAAGTACCTCGTTTCCATAGTGACTGGAAATTTGGTGAACTCACAGAATTCAAAAGAAATTTTCTTCAAGTGTCCACGCGAACTACACAGCAAGTTTGGGAAACAAAGCAAGCCCGATTCCTGGTTTTGTTAGCAGCGAGCGTCTTCCATACACGACGTTCTGGGAGAGACTGAATCTGGTCTTTCTCTCATACAATGACGAATCAATTCTAAATTATCAATAATTGTTATTTCATTTGGCCAGTTTCCTCTAATGAAGATTATTCAACTAATATTGGCTATTACGTCTACTTACCAAACTGAACTAGGAACTACAGCGTCGTCTAGTCCATCTTTTACACGAACCCGCTACCCTCTCCTCGGTGCCAGCCGGTCGCCTTGTGCCCGTGTTAACTTGACTCGGCCACAAGCCCTCTCGTGGCCATATCTGGCTACTAAAGTTTCGTGAAAAGCTTTTCAAGTATATTTTTGAGGGCCAAAATGGGGCTATTTCGAATTGCTGTCTATCTCCCAGGAATTATTCTTTTCTCGATGTTAACACCCGTAAACAGGTAGTCAGCTCTAAACAAACTTTATAAATATTAAAATATTTTATTTATCATCAAGCGATTATATGTCTTTAAATGTTATTTTCATATGCAAAACACTTCGTTTAATCATTTTTTATTCGAATTTATTGATATCTTTATTAAAACAAATAACTTTTTTTAGATTACCTAGGATAAATCTGTAAAATATTATTCAGTCTGACAAATATGTTTCGTATGGTCTACAAAATCGCATTAGTTGTTTATATTGATTTTCTCTCCTTAATAAACATGGCTTCTGACATTCGTTGTGGGTAGGTCAGTAAGCACGGCGATAAGGTATGGATTTCTTAAACGCTGTGTAGGGACAGGCACGGAATATCAACTTTTCTCTTGATTTATACATATTTATTTTAATATTGAAAAGTTTTGAGAACAAGTTTTCGAACACAGGAAACCCTCTACTGAAAATGCATGCATTCAAAATCTTGATATCAGTACACAGAAAATAGAAAAAGAGAGAGAAAAGAAAACATTAGTAAAAAAGACAGTCTTTGCTTTATTTTTATAGTTTAGAATATACCGTTGTGCTAATTGAAAAATCTTTTCATTTTCAGTTGTATATCAGCATTGCCATGTAAATTTAGATTAATATCAATACCTTTGGTTCCCTGTGATAATAAAGGGATAAAACAAAGACTGGTCGACTCCGAGTCCGCATACTGGGTATTCATGCTAAACTGCGGCATGGTGTCTCAGGGTCCTAGCATTATAAAAAAACGGCATTAGTCTAGACTAGTACAAGCAGTCACACACACACACACACACAGTCACACAGTCACACACACACACACACACACACACGCAGGTTGTCGCTATGTAAGTGCAATATTTTTTAATGCGACGTATATACTTATATACATTCTGGTAAGTATTATATACCGTTTTCAGAAAAAGGGAGCCTAAATATATTCTATACACGTAATTATTTCGTAGGGAAGCAGACAAGAATGATAACGAATATTAAACCTTATTACCAAGCATGCCACATGTAACTGTTATCATACGTTACATTTATTCGTCAGCGTCATATAAAATATATTGTTCTACTGTCAGCGGAATATTTCAACATTTGTCATAAAATTTCAATACATCGTATTGTAAAGGCAGGCTTTCATAGCATACGTTGTACATTCGGGTTCATATTCAAATAATATTGCCAGATATGAAAACACAATATCTCTATCACAAATGACTAAGTAGCAGAAACCCGCTTCCTGATGAGCCGCGTACATGTAAGGACATGAATCGTTACCAAGGATGTTATCCAATACAAGGATATCAGTTCACAGGAACTGAAAATCAGCTTCCATAAATTTTTGGAGTCAAATATAATTTTCATATTTCACTTTGTTTCTATAATACACCATGGAATATACAATATGGTTTAATCCTCTTGTTGTGGGTTTCCTTAAAGCACGTCAATGTTCTCATTTATTTAAAATCGTCACCACGGACGAAACTGCAGTTTTTTCCAGCAATAATGTTTCAAGCTAACATACTTAAGTTCAAAGTAAAACATGCATGCATTTGCTTAAGGAAATATTGGCGTTTAGATACTGGTACATAAGTTAACTATAGTATGAATATAACAAGTGTTCACATTATAAAACACGCATACCATCCCTTGCTAAGACTTACACCGACCTCGGCAATACAATAATGAATTAGTATATATGGCTCTGGGGCATATCCGTTTCTATGAATGTTATAACAGAACACTGACATGGTATAAAAGGAATGATAATTTTAAATATTTCTCTCAGAAAGGTACATATATGCATGAAATTCGTTTGGGCTTTGGAATATTAAGATATTCGCAAGAGGTGGGAATGTATAGTAACTGTTATTTTTGAAGGCATTTAAACAAAAGTTAAAGGATGGATTAGTCACATGGATAATCACTTCATCTAAAACTCTCTTTTTTTATTCTTGACAAAGTAGACACAATATGTGGATAAAATTGTGTGTACATGTTGATCGCTGATAAAGTAGAGACAATCTATGGATAACAACTTCTTTATTTACTGTAATGGTGTCGTTTCGGAACCTTATACCGCTGTCAAGGGAGGCTAAATAATGAACATTGTACAGGATATATATTGTAGGTGGGGGATTAACAGTAACAACAATTGCATACGTGAGAGATTAATTCTTGCTTACTTTAAGTCCTTGTTAGAATGTGAGATCTATTTCTTACAAATCGACATTCTACATTATAGAACAGCATTGATTACATTCAGAAGTGGATAGATAGAATTACCTCTGAATTCAGACATTTCGTAGGAGTTTGCAGTATATGATTAAGAAGTAATGTGTCTAGTATGTTCAGTAGCTGAAACTGAATACCATGCATTGTGGAATTGCCCTCTGTCTGAGGGTCATTCATGTTAAACATGTTAAATAAACACGAATGTATATTAAGGCAGTTCATTACTGAGACCAGAAACAAGACAGTTCTGTTTGCAGTATCAACAACGAGTATGCAACGTTCCGCTCAAGAGAAGAAATGTTCGCCATTTGATTTGTACGCTCCCAAAGTACTTATCACCTTTTGTGAAAAAAAAGAAGGAAATGAATAACGCCTCACTCATGTCTTTACACAAACACGCACACACGCACACACACACACACACACACACACACACACAAACACACACACACACAAACACACACACACACACACACCGTGTTGTCGCTATATCAGTACAGTAATTTTGAATGCGACGTTAAACCCCTCTTTTCACCTCACATTACATATGCTTACATACATTCTAGTAAGCATTTAGTTCTGTTTTTAGAAAGCGGGCCTAAATATATTCCACGTAATTAATTCACAGGGAAGCAGTCAAAGATGCTTGTAAATAGTATACCTTATTACCAAGCATGCCACATGTAACTGTTATCATACGTTACATTTATTCATCAGCGTCATATAAAATATATTGTTCTACTGTCAGTGTAATATTTCAACATTTGTCATACAATTTCAATACATCGTATCGTAAAGTCAGGCTTTCATATCCTACGTTGTACGTTCGGGTTCATATTCAAATAATGTTGCCAGATATGAAAGTTAAAATACAGCTATCACAATATTGGTGTCACAAATTATTAAACAGCAGAAAATTTACAAAATAATCACACGACATTGTTCTCCAACATAGGTCAGTTTTATCTTCAGGGGAGGTGATTAGAGCCACAGATACAATTATGCCCTCATAATATAAAATAGAAGAGACTATAATATATAAGTGTAATATATAACTATAATCACTTCTCCCTGAAGATAAAACTGATACATGTAGGAGAGAAATTCGTGTCGTGTGATTATTTTGTGAATTTCTTTATAAATATATAGATAAAGATATAGATATATACTACTAAAAATAAACTTAAAGAACACCACATTCGTTCACCATAGGTCATGACATGACTTATTAACACAGTACATTATATGAAAGACTCGCGTGTGTTTAACCTCTTTTGAGTAGTATATTTCTTGTACAAGCATATAAAACTTGACTTGCCTTGAAAACTAATCATTGAATGTTTGATAATGCACAATGTAGTTTTAGCATCCGTAGAATATTCCGATAAAATTTGTCATATTGTTGTGGGAAATATGTGAAAGTTATACACTCAACCCTTGTCTTGTCTCGACACATTTTGGGGATATCAACAATGAATACCCAAGTCCATTTAATCAATACTGTTTATTCTGAATTTAACAAAGTGTTTTATAGTTTCTTCGGGGTTTTCCAAATCGGGTATAAGAATTTTATCCAGAGTTTGTGCAATAGCTTATCGCATATCAGGCAAAGCGCCAATCGCGTCAAGAATACCCGTGTATTTGTTAACCGAGTTTTTATAAAAACCTACATTGTAATACTGACGTAGGTTCATCGCGACAAAGGAAAAGTTTTTTTATAACTTATTAATTTAACAAAAATTTAAACTTTAGATTTAATATACATGTGAAATTATTTATACCATCCATGATCATATCTTTTATGTCATTGGCTTAAAACAACATTCACCTATTCCATCACCTAATTTACTTACGTTAACGAAATCACCTAACGTGTGTATGGGGTTATATCCATTTTAAATGTTTACTTATAATGCAATGTTTTTAACAAAATGCAAAGTTGTGGCGTGTAAATTTTAGTCTTAAATCAAGGATTCTGTAGTAATAATCTTAATATTGAATTTAAGTATAGGAGTCATTTGATAGACGAATGAGTGAATTAGTAAGTGAGATAATATGTCAACAGTACTATTTCAATTCCTAACAAATAAAGAACTTGTTTTGTATCTGAACTGTTTTCATATATCAGAAAGTCCCACGCACAAAGAACCACGAATGTTAAAGCATGTTCAACGGTACAACCACAAACTATCATCGTAAGATTACGTGGCAACACACATTCGGACCACACCCCGAGGTTCAACGCACCCTCCAGTGCCATTGCCTAACATCCATTTCTGCAAGATGTCTTTGATCTTTGACAACGCTTCCCCCGATAAGCACGGTCTCAAAGAGTTCCATCTAATGCCGACGTATTTGACGCCTGTGTAATCAAAGCTTGGCAATACACGGCCATCCATCTATCACTCAGTAGCCCTGTACAAAGACAGGTGTATCGCCTCGTGAAAGAAAATATGGTGAAATTATCGACTGTAGTCACAGTGAAAAATTCAGAAATCGGAGCCAGGGCCATATGTCATCCCAAGATTCAGGCAAAACACTATTGATGTTTTTCAAGTGGAACAATCTCAGCGGATTTAGCTGGCGGTGAAATACGCCACATTCACGCAGTAGAAGCGAGAAGTACAGATGGACGCTAATATGCGTTTTTGAGTCGTGTTCTTTTCAAACCCAACCAGCAATTAATTACTAAGATATAGATTTAGAAGTAAGACATGTATGTTTTCAAAGCTTCAGAGATTTCGTTTGGATTAATAATCATACGATTTCGCGAACATTTGTTTATCACGTGTCTTAAGTCTTATCACCTAGATGGGATGCAAACATGACTTGTGTAACGAGATAGGCCGTTGTAGACAATGACCGTCTTTTTTAAATATACATAAAAATTAAATTAAATTATTAGAAATATAAACGGCTGTTATTTTCGTACATCAACCTTCCCATTTACACACATATAGTTAATAAATTAACAATAATTAACAATTTAAAGGAAGCGGTGAGGTAGCCCAGTTGTTAAAGCGTTGGTTCGTCACGGTAAAGACTCGGGTTTGATTCCCTATAAGGCTACAAGGTATGGAGCCTATTCTTGTTCACCCGCCGTGAATTTTCATGAATATTAAAAAGGGTGTAAATCCATACCCACGTACCGTTATAAAAAAAAACACTTATTCTCAATATTTGGAAACTGCCGACTATGTGTGCCAGGAATTCCTCAGAGACAGGTATGCTCCCTTAGAGCGATATCCCTGCTTACAAGAGCGGTTCTACGGGTGGTGGGTGCATGGGTGGCCCAGTCGTCTAAGGGGCCGCAATTCGTTGTGCAGGGTTGCGTCCCTTGGGTGCGCCAGAAACCTATGATCGAGCCCCGGTTCGCACTGATTTTGTGTCTAGTGTTGTCAGCACCATGCCCGTGCACGTGCGTGTCACAAAAGTGGCAAACGTCTAAGACCTGCTTTCCTCCCACATTAAGCGGACACGCCGTAATATAACCGGAATACTGTTAAAAGCAGCGTTAAACCCAACTCACTCACTCACTCATTCTAAAGATCGTTGTCAATAACGTTAAATACACAATCTAAAATGGTACCACATTTGTACAAGTTTGGAACATGCGATTAACATACCACACGTGAAATGACAGGACACGTTTCGTTACAATATTTTTTGCATACCCTTTCAAAACATCATGAAAAGCTACGTCTGGGCGAAACCCATCAAAAAGTCGGACTGGTTGGGAAATTAGCATGATATGTTTATCAAAAATAGAGTCAACGAGAATGTCAGAATCGGTCGATGAAGAGTAATGTTGTTTCCTACAAGGCCAAAGCCTTCTTCACAAATGGAGACCAATGTTGGGACGAAGTAAGTATTATATGGATCTATACGTGTGGAGTATATGGAGACAGTGTACACTACCACAAAACACCCACAAGAAACACTAATTATGCGACAGAAAATATACTACTCATAAAAAGTTAAAGAGCACCGATTTTTTCATATGACTTCAGTTAATCTGTCATAGCTGGTCGTTTTGCAACACAGGACCCGTGAAGATCCGGGGTAGGATAGATCTTCAGGGACCCATGCTTGTAAGAGGCAAGTTATGGGATCGGGTAGTCAGGCTCGCTGACTTGATTGATGCATGTCATCGTATCCCAGTTGCGTGGATCAATGCGCATGTCAATCACTGGATTGTCTGGTCAGACTCGATTTTTTACAGACTGGAATATTGCTGAGTGCGGCGTTAAACAATAGAGAAAGAAAGAAAAAAAAGCAGCACAGCTTTCGAACTGGGGGTTAACTTCTTTGGGGTAGTAACAAAACAGCATAGCGAGTTCAACGTGATGCCGGGGATGTTTTCTGGTAATATACCATAAAGCTTTACCTACACAAGTTGATACTTTTGTCTCGTGAAAATGTTTAGCTTGGCTGTCATCTGTGGTGGTTGGAAATCTGGGACATCAGAATACGTTGTCAGTTGTGGTGGAACCAGATCACAAGTAGAATATCATTGTCCAGTGCAACGATGCCTCTCACAGCTGACAAGCCGTATCGAATATGAAAGTATTGTTTTAGCTGCGAAGCCATGTGTGTGTTTCTCCCGCTGTTGCCGTCAGACGGGCACTGACCACCGATACAGAACATCTACTGAAGTCCAACGATAAATTTATACAGGCCTTCACAAACTATCAAAGTGAAAATAACAGTACATCGTTGATTTTATTACACCCCCTTGATCCCAAAGCTTTAGCTGGACATATATTTTGATAGACGTCTAAAATACACAAAGTGGTCGAGCTTTGGGACCATCATTTGGCATTCTGGGGGAGGGTAGGATTGTGTACGAGATTAGATATTTGTTCAGATACTGCTACAAAACCAGATATTATTTTTTTTATTTCAAACTGGGAACCTGAATTCTATTTCATGAAAAACACCTTGCAACAATTTCATTTTCTGGGCAGGCCATTTTCGCCAGAGAAATCGGTGACGTTTTGCTGAGGTGCCGTTTTAGCCTGCACCCTGCTCCTTCTGTTCACCATCATGCATGTATAAAAACAGTACAAATATAGGACAGGTGTTGTTAGTTTTTATTTGAATGTCCGAAAATACAACATAAAGTACAATGATATTTTTTTCAGACTTTGAACTTGCCCCTACGTTTGTATACAAAAACAAATGAATTCAGGAAAGTAAGTCATGTTAAATTCTTACTTCACTGAACACTGGTTCAATACTGTTCCACTTATACACTTTGATGGCATTTTCGAGTTCTGAGTTGTATACATTACTAAGTTTCTCATTTCTCCCAAGACTAGTTGCAACGAATATTCTTTGACCCAAACTTATTGTAACAAAATTATGTGACAATTGTGGTTAACATATTGCATGAAATAAAGTCATATTTGCAAGTTCAGTAAATGGTTTTTTAAAAGAAAGTGAGCAAGAATATTTTCAGAAAAAGAGAAATGTTCCATGAAAAGTAATGATACCAGAGAATCGAACTGAAAATAAAACTGGATAGTGTTTTTCGCTAAGTACTCATTTCTCCACCTGATATTTACAATGCAATAAGGATGAATCACAGGATACGAAGATAGCATCTAGCCTCTGACACACCGGGCAACCATGACCTCGTCACAGCTCTAAACAGGCCATAATGCTTATATCAAATAGTGCCTGCTCTCATGAAACAGAAGTCCCTGTAGCTTAACACTATCTTTACTAACTTCGTATTTACACTCCTCAAAACAAGTTAATGAATTCCCACAATTAAAGTGAGTATGGTTTTACTTTATTTTAGCAATATTCCAGCAATATTCCAGCAATATCACGGCAGGGCCACAATCAGAAGTATGTGTTGCAACAAGCCATGATCGATTAACTAGTCATATGAAAAAAATGGGTGTTCTTTAACTTCTTTTGAGAAGTATAGTTCTGAAGAAAGATATATTTAATGCGGGTGACTTGATATTGTGAATGAGAATGAAAAATGCGCAAATAAGACCGTTTTTTCATATTCCTAATAAAGAACCTGTATATTCCTTAAAGTGCTATATCAATTTGAATATATATTTTCTAACATGTATACCTATATGAGACATACATAATGATAAATACTGACTCATTACATTTTTTATTTGAAAATTTTTTTATCAATAAGAAATTGGATTTCATTTTCAAAGTAATATACCAGAATAACAGAAAGCCACCATAAAAATTTAGTTTTCAAACTTCAACAAATGTCTAGGATTTAAACAAGATTAGAATCAGACATCATAAACATAACCTGGACGTAATCATTGCACCTGTCTGGGGGTGCAAATAGTTCTCACAGTTAAATATTTCATCAAAACTACTAAAGCCTGTAATACACAATTTACAATGCATTCATCTTTCCCTTATTGTTAGAAGAGGCTTGTCAAATTAGTGTGAGCAATTATATACATGTACCTTGTTTCATTTAAAGGATGCTGAGAACAAACAACAATCACTTGTTATGTATTTATTAAATAACTTTCTCAGTGGAAAAGCAGTACTGAAATCAATGTTTTAATTAAAATCACATCCTGACAGTTCAATTATTTATTTTATACGTAATGTTTTCATTCTCCAGGTTTCATGTAGTATTAGCCTGACAAATTTCCATGACTTATAGAGGGGATTGTCACTATTTTGCCAGTTTTCTATGACATAATACCAGTAAAAATGGCACAAAAATATAACCAAACTCACTTAACTTTTTTTCACTTTGGTCAAAGCATTTATTTGCTGGTCACCCATATATCCCCCGGAAAAAACAGCTGCTAATAACTAAACTTTTCCTTGATCATTCCATGACTATAAAATAAATAACATTCCACAATTATTTCAGGCCTGGATATTATAAAAAAAATTTCATGATTCCATGCTCCGTTTTTACCCCTGTTTCTTAATTCTTCCAAGTTGTTTACCCCTGTTTCTTACTGTTTCTTAATTCTTCCAAGTTGTCTGGTCATCTATTATTGCCATACTGGTCTGGAAAACCCTCAACACAAAACTTTAAATATCCTTTTCATACTTCTTCTAAATGTTCAATGCAATGTATGTTTCTTTAAAATAACAACATTTCATATAACCAAATATATACGCAAACTTCTAAAATGATCAGTACCAACATAAAACAACATAGTCTTCACCAAGTACCAACTGACAAACATAATGGTGTTTCATGATCAGGGTATGACAAATATGATGCTATTCCATGATCAGGGTATGACAAATATGATGCTATTCCATGATCAGGGTATGACAAATATGATGTTATTCCATGATCAGGGTATAACAAATATGATGCTATTCCATGAACAGGGTATGCCAAATATGATGCTATTCCATGATCAGGGTATGCCAAATATGATGCTATTCCATGAACGGGGTATGACAAATATGATGTCATTCCATGATCAGGGTATAACAAATATGATGCTATTTCATGATCAGGGTATGACAGAAATGATGTTATTCCATGATCAGGGTATGACAGAAATGATGCTATTCCATGATCAGCGTATGCCAAATATGAAATGATGGCACATGAATTCATGAAAAAATACATGTGTTTCAGAAACCTGACCAACCCAATGTTTCACAAGCAACCCAAATGTTTTTTATCACAGCTGGAAACAGCTGTTAAAAAAACCATACTTAAGACTGGAAAGGAGTAGATCCTGCATATTATCGATGCTGCAGCTGTTTTGACCTACAAATTCGATAAACATTGCAACTAACATCAGTTCTAAACAGACCATCCGCATTACACATCATTAAAAATGAAAACATTAAATTAAAAACAAACCTACCTACCAACCCATAACTGTTGGATCATGTCAGCTGAAACAAGTACTTTTTTCTTGGCCTTATGAAAGCTATGTACATGTTTTTCATCAGTCATGTGGATATCATACACACCTATTTACATGTAAAAGTCAGGACCATGACAGGCAACCATTAACGGACTGACCAGTTGCAGTAGCGTTGGATAATGTAATCTCAAACTATTGTGTCTAACAAAACATTTCATATCAAATGTTGCTAAACGTTCAGCAGAAAAGCACAAAGTCCCTGAAAATACAAATGTGGTTCCATGTAAACAGGACCTTTATTTCTTGGTTTACAGATGTTTTTTGTGAAAAATCTTGGTCAGTAGATGGGAATAAACATAAAACAAAAAACATATTTCAGATTGATATCTTTTTCAATTTATCCGAATAAGTTGCCATGTGTGCAGTGTTAGTAAACTATGTCATTGATAAACAGCTTAACTGATTTTCTAGCAGTGCTTAACAGTTTTCCTCCAAACACACACTTTTCATAAATACAGAATATGCCGATGTTTAAAAAAAAATCTTTGAAAAGCCCCTCGTTGACATAAACACTTGTATGGCAACTTATTCTTTTTGAAACTGTCAGCCTTGGGTTGTGAAGTGTCTTGAACAATGATGATTGATTGTTGTTTAGGATGTCTACAACACTGATGTTCAGCTGCCTGAATGTAGACCCAGCACCACAGACACACACGTCAGCTCTATCTGGCCTCAGTCTGGGTTCAATACCGCCTGTAGTTACCGCTACCACTGCCTTGTGGGTATTGTTGCTGTTGGTTGTACGGTCGATACTGAGGACAAAAATAAGTAAAACTGTATTAATTTTAGGGTTCGAATTCATACAGTTTGCAGAACGTTCTCACATGCAATGCTCCCTTGTGCAGTAGTGAGTTGAGGATGGTTGCTTAATGTTGCAGGTAGAAATATTCTAGCAATAAAACAGCGACATATATATGAGCAGGTCAGTGCCACACAAACCAGCGGTTGATACAAAGAGCAACAAACCATTCCATTGGGGTACAATCAGCGTTAGATATTGGCACTAGTCCTATAGTCCTTACCAAACTGTCCAATAGTTAAGGTATCAGAAGGACTAGTAGAAATTTTCCCCTTTTAAGGG
This sequence comes from Haliotis cracherodii, assembly GCF_022045235.1. NCBI lineage: Eukaryota > Metazoa > Mollusca > Gastropoda > Lepetellida > Haliotidae > Haliotis > Haliotis cracherodii. The sequence goes on along the minus strand of NW_027266308.1, from coordinate 10,019,862 downwards.
TGTTGCTATATGTTATCATAATAAGGACTAGTGGACTAATACTGTCAGTTTCTATAGCTGGTACAATGCTTCACAATCAACAGTCACACATTGTGAACACGAAGTAAGTTGACAGGCACAGTAGTCCTAATGAGGTTTATCACGTAATTTATGGAATTATCTTTTAAATTAACAGATTAGACAAATGCCAAAAAAAGCTTTTTACATAATCTGCAGTATTGTAATGTATTTCCCGGATGTCCTTCGATCAGACTTCACTGAAATACATTAGTTTCTTTAACCAGTGTAGAAACCTTGACAATCATACATTCAAACTTATTCAAAAGTTCCATTTTCTTCAGAGCCATTACTCCTGCAAGTAACACCTACCCGGTCTTGTCCTGACTGCTGGGACCTCTGATCACCGTATCCCCTTGTCTGACCATCACGACCACCAGAGCTGCTACCGTGGCCTCCACCATAACCCTGGGCGCCCCCGCCGTAGCCACTGCTGTAGCCGCCCATCTGACGGCTCCCCTGTCCCCCTCCATACCGATCCATGTTCCTCTGCCACCCTTGGCCTTGGCCTTGGCCTCCTCCTCCTCCCCCTCCACTGTAACACAAGACAAGTAGATCAGTGTGAGTGTAACACAGGATATGTAGTACTTGTAACAAAAGACTGGATGATGGGCATGAAGGGAGGAATGCATCTCTCCCCAAGACCTGCAGATGCTGGCATGGTAATGGAGAAATGCATCTCTCCCAAACACCTGCAGATGCTGGCATGGTAAAGGAGGGATGCATCTCTACCCAACACCTGCAGATGCTGGCATGGTAAAGGAGGAATGCATCTTTACCCAACACCTGCAGATGCTGGCATGGTAAAGGAGGAATGCATATTTCCCCAAGACCTGCAGATGCTGGCATGGAAATGGAGGAATGCATCTCTACCCAACACCTGCAGATGCTGGCATGGTAAAGAAGGAATGCATCTATACCCAACACCTGCAGATGCTGGCATGGTAAAGGGGGAATGCATATTTCCCCAAGACCTGCAGATGCTGGCATGGAAATGGAGGAATGCATCTCTACCCAACACCTGCAGATGCTGGCATGGTAAAGGAAGGATGCATCTCTCCCCAACACCTGCAGATGCTGGCATGGTAAAGGAGGAATGCATCTATACCCAACACCTGCAGATGCTGGCATGGTAAAAGAGGGATGCATCTCTACCCAACACCTGCAGATGCTGGCATGGTAAAAGAGGGATGCATCTCTACCCAACACCTGCAGATGCTGGCATGGTAAAGGAGGAATGCATCTCTACCCAAGACCTGCAGATGCTGGCATGGTAAAGGAGGAATGCACCTCTACCCAACACCTGCAGATGCTGGCATGGTAAAGGAGGAATGCATATTTCCCCCAAGACCTGCAGATGCTGGCATGGTAATGGAGGAATGCACCTCTACCCAACACCTGCAGATGCTGGCATGGTAAAAGAGGGATGCATCTCTACCCAACACCTGCAGATGCTGGCATGGTAAAGGAGGAATGCATATTTCCCCAACACCTGCAGATGCTGGCATGGTAATGGAGGAATGCATCTCTCCCCAAGACCTGCAGATGCTGGCATGGTAATGGAGGAATGCATCTCTCCCAAACACCTGCAGATGCTGGCATGGTAAAGGAGGAATGCATATTTCCCCAACACCTGCAGATGCTGGCAGGGTAAAGGAGGAATGCATCTCTACCCAACACCTGCAGATGCTGGCATGGTAATGGAGGAATGCATCTCTCCCCAAGACCTGCAAATGCTGGCATGGTAATGGAGGAATGCATCTCTACCCAACACCTGCAGATGCTGGCATGGTAATGGAGGAATGCATATTTCCCCAAGACCTGCAGATGCTGGCATGGTAAAGGAGGAATGCATCACTCCCAAACACCTGCAGATGCTGGCATGGTAATGGAGGAATGCATCTCTCCCCAAGACCTGCAGATGCTGGCATGGTAATGGAGGAATGCATCTCAACCCAAGACCTGCAGATGCTGATATGGTAAAGGAGGAATGCATCTCTACCCAAGACCTGCAGCATATTTTACACCTTGGGTTTCCCTGCAAGTGTTCTTGACAAATGATTTCATCCATATGAAACTGAAAGTCCCCAAACTGTTTCAGTTTCTCCCATGTCCAAACATGATAAGAAAGACATTTGTCTACTGTCTGGCAACCTCATTGATTGATTAATTGTTGTTTAACACCGCACTCAGCAATATTCCAGCTATATGACAGCAGTCTGTGAATTATCGAGTCTGGACCAGGCAATCCAGTGATTGATATCATAAGCGTCAATCCACACAATTGGGATATGATGATATGCATCGACTAAGTCAGCGAACCTGACCACCAGATCCTGTTAGTCGAATCTTACGACAAGCACAGTCGCCTGTTACAGCAAAATGAAATAAGATTTGAGCCATATGGTCATGTCCAGGGAGTGGGTGCATCTAACTTTGGTGTTTAGGCTACACTCAGTAATAGCTTTAGGGCCCCATGCTGGAGACATGTGACCTGTTACACTTGACTTCCAATAACATTACTGATGTCACATCACTTCACATGCTAAAAAGCTTTTTAGTCTTTCATAGATGGGGATTCCAATGAAGATTGAAGAAAATATGCCATGCCACTCCAAACTATGAGAGAAGTTCAGAATAGAAATATCAGTTATATGTAACAATATACAGTAGATCTACAATTTTGAGTTGTAATGATTCAAACTTTTTTCCACCAGGATTTGCAATGCAAATTATTTGCATCCATTCTCAGTTTGTTTGCTTCCAGGATGAACTATTCTCCATCCAATGACCATGATTATCTATTAAACAATATCATATATTTGTGGAAATCAAATCATCTTCTGCTAAGAAAATCAAACCCATACAGGCACGCATCCTCCCCTTCACGTCTTCTCCCCCTTCAGACATAGCACAGCCACACCATAGCCCTGGGAGAACACTACAAGTTTTTTTCAAACCGTTGTAGTGAAGAAGTCAAGAAGCAACAAGGATCCGACCACCATCTTTACATATGTTGTACATTGTCAGCCTCCCAAGCTAGGAGGAGGATGGCTGGTGTGAAAGGGCCGGCGATGAGAGTCAAGACTTGTCTTGTCAGTGTCAGGCCCATTAGAAGAAAGGTGCGAGCCATTGATGGTCACAGGTGTGACGCTGATTAGGGACAACAACAATTACGCCAGGAAAGCTGTTTTCCGTGTCGCTGGGCGGGTCATTGCCTGACCCCCACTCGTGGGGACGGCATAGAGGGGCCGGACAATCCAGGCCCTCAAAGCCGGGACAAGCGATTTGACCTGGGACAATACTGCTTGTTAAACACCGCTCTCGAGAGGGAGGGTACAAAGATTGCTCAGCGACAGGACCCCAGCAGGGGGCAGGGCACGAATGGCCAGAGGTGGGGTCAATCGTTCTGTCAGTAGGGGGTGGAGGTCAATTGGGGTGGGGGACAATCTGAGGGGATAATGAGAATGTCAACATCTGCAGTGTTCGTGCGGACCAGTCAATCATCTGTATCGTATACACAAGCTACAGACCATCACTTCCTCCGCCATTGTTTCACAAAGTAGCCATCTTGACATCTGCTTAACGAGAGGAGTCGACGAGAATGGCCGGCATCATCATGGCCATTGCGTATGTCATTTAGATGGCGTAAGACACAAGGGCAGGTGAGAGGGTGGGAGGAGGTTCTAAACGCACCTCAAACCCTCTCAGCCGACATGAAGCCTAGCCGTGAGAGCTGGCAATCTCATCATGCCCTCTCCAAACCACTGAAACAGATAGTGATAGCTGCTTCAGCTTCTCAGCTCAGCCTGCGACAAAGACGCCGTCTAAACATCGGCAGCTTCGCACACATCACACACCATCATCTACTGCACCTCACACAATACTCCATCACAGATAGACATCTCAAATAACTCATATTCAATTAATTTGTTACCTCTTCCAAAACACACACCCATGGAATACAGTTACAAATAAGCCTCACTAATAACTACCCTTCAGTGTCTACCATGACTGGCAACTCATTCCGAACTCTCACAAAGGGGACCGTTGGATTTTGAAAATCACATTCCAGAGGACACATAGGAAAATTTATCCTTATTAAATTCAAAAACTGGAACAAATTATCAGTTTATCATACCGCCATACTACAATTAATTCCAACACCCCAGGACAAATTTACAACAAAAACTACTGGTCAATTTCATTATGGACCACAACATCAGACAAATTACAAGGTTCAAATTGTGGCCAAGACTGAAGCTGCTAGCCATTGAGTGGCCGCTTGACCAGCGCTTGGCTCCCTGCCGGGAGGAACCCTAATCAACAGCAACACCGCAATCATCTCATTGTCATTAAGACCCTCTATGATGACAGGCTTCACATGAAAATCAAATCAATCTCATTTAAACGGCAGCGGTAAGCTTGACGTGATCCGTGGCGGGCCGTAGTCACACAAATATAAAGCTGGATGGGGTATCACGCTCTCTGTCAGTGCATTAGTCCATGTGCTTATTTCCTCTTTAAGACTATCATATGATGAGAGGACTGACAGAAACATATGCCCGTGTCGTGGTTCATTCAGCAGCTGACTGACGAGGATGGGATGATTCCATGTATTACCCTAGTTTTATCTGCCAGGATCTGTTAGCCTCATCATACTTTCTATGTTTACTTTCTATTTTAATTACACTGTATGTTGAACAGTTTATGCTCACCATACAAGAGCAGAGTACAAGATTAATACTAACGCATTCATTATAGATATGTGACAAGATGACATTTTAAATATTTCATTAATAAATCTCAAAAGGTTCTTCTGATGAGCTGATGGCCAACACAAAAATACAAAAATCTATGTTTTGACAGAGCCTGGCATCTCAAGAGATAATTTAATTCCTCTGAAGGAGAGACACAGAGGTACAGATAACAGTAAACATATTTGAATATTTGAATAAGAATTGGTGAAATCTTGTCATCTTCACAGAGGTACAGATAACAGTAAACATATTTGAATAAGAATTGGTGAAATCTTGTCATCTTCCCGAGGCAAGAGAGTTAACTGCCTTTAAAGTCCAGTTTCCACTCATGCCGAACTAGGCTGGTACTATGGAGTGACATTTTGACTGGACTAACGAGTCTATGCATAGTCCATTCAAAATCCAGTTCGTAATCTGTCATGCAGATTTCGGTCCATTGCAGGATTTGTAAAGCATGTGCAACGCCAACTCGGTGTCAACAGATATTTTCACAGATGTCAACAGATGTTTTTTTATCAAGGTACTCAGGTGATTTGATGCACTTCGCGATGTAAGACCGTTTCATCACAATATAGATATTGATTATCGCTCAGATCGTCCTGACTGAGCGCCGCCATTTGGTTTAAAGCAAATGCCAGTGATACGAGAGGAGGCATCTGATTCGTCCACAGGAGAGGCATCTGATTGGTCCACAGGAGAGGCTCAGAGTGAGTGAGTGAGTTGGGTTTAACGCCGCTTTTAACATTATTCCAGTTATATCGCGGTGTGTCAGCTCAATGTGGGAGGAGAGCCCGAAGTGATGCAGGTTTCAGACGTTTACCACTTTGGTGCAACCCACGAGCATGGGTATGGTGCTGACAAACCTAGAAACATAATCAGTGCGAACCAGGATTCGAACCCACAATCATAGGTTTCTAGCGTGCCCAAGGGACGCAACTCTGCACAGTGAATCGTGGCGCCTTAGACGACTGGGCCACCCGTGGCCCCGATTCTGGAGGACCCATGAAGTTACATGCTCTTAAAATATACACTCCTCAAGTGAGAGAACACCTCTTCTTTCATAATACTACAGTTAATCTATGGTAATGTGAAAGAAAAGGGTGAAACAGGAGGAACATTGTTTTTTCTTCTTGGAAAAATAACGAAAAGGATGGATGTGATTCGCAATGAACATTGTTTCAAATGTTCGTCACAAAAGTGCAACACACTTCCCTCGTCATACTGACCTTCGTCCACCACCTCCACTACCGCTGCTGCCGTAGCTGCCGTAGCCTCCATACTGACTGCCACCTGTAACAAAGCAACAAATAGGTAGAGACAGTGCTGTAAGTTGGGTTTAACACCGCCTTAAGCAGTATTTCAGTTACATCAAGGCACGCATCCTATGACATTGGCCACTACTCCAGAAGCATAACAGCAACATCAACAAGGATGAAGATGATGTTTATGTTGGAGATTTTACGAATGCTTCCTGTGGAACAAATTATGCACTCTTGACACACCTCGAAAATATTGAGAAGATGACAAAAAATAACATCATATGGGAAGAATGGGAACAATATGGATCTAGAGCAGTAACAGTAGGATGAAGGTCCTGATGAGGTTATTTCGTGGGAAGTGGTACTGTCTGGAATAAGAAGATTGTGTGTTTTATAGCCTACCGTTTAATTTTGACTTGATTAAGGAATCGCTTGTAGTAATTCTATGAGTTGGTGAGAAGTTGTTTTGATGATCACTTTATTTCAGAGATAGATACAGTGTGATTGGTGGTGTTGGTATTAGAATATCTCAGCTTATATCCTCCACTGAGAGACATTAGGGAAGTAACAATGATTATGGCTATTTCAGTTTGTGTGGCCCTGCAGAACCTAACTTGACAGTAAAAGATGACTTGAGTCATACCCATGCCATCTTCGGAACCGGATGGGCAATTATTCATGACAAGATCAGATGATAAAAGTACCACCTCAAGAGACAAACCTACAATACCTCACTAATACATCAACAAGCAGCCCAACTTAGAATAACACTCAACCTGTCCCCATTATAATCAGCCAACCATGTGCACCAGCATAACAGCAATCAGCTCAATATGCCTGCTTAATTCCCCATACCTAACTGCTCTGCTCTAACAGGACATTACATGGTCTGTATACTCAGGTGAACACTGGACAAGGCTGCCAAGGCTGACCACGCTGACGTAACATCTTCAGAATTCTCTAGCTTACATCATTGTCTGCCTGGCATCACGCTGGCTGAGGACCAAGCCCCAACACAAACGCTCTCCCTAAATCCATTTACTGGCAGGCGAGTGAAAGGCTGTCATGGCCTCTCCATGTGTTCGAGATACCTAAACATAATGGTTAATCTGGGTGAGGGGCTGTTGGGAGTCGGTAATGGGCAGGATATTATCATAAGTGAGAGTCCTTGTACCTGCTGAAGCGATGTAAAGTAGACGAGGAGATAATCTCCTCCTTGTTTTACAGGTGAGAAAAATCACAGGTGTGCATGTCAGTGTTAAGCTACTGTTGGCACTTGAAGCAGGTAGACTGGAACTAAACTAGTGGCAGAGACATTCCTTACTGCTCTATCTTATACCTATACTATTGATTAGCTGGAGTCCCCTCCACCGACTTAATCACAGCCCAGTGCTGTTCCTTCCAACCACATACAATCTCATTACAGACACTTCACTCACACGCTCCAATGAACACTGCAACACCCAACTTAGTGAGTAGCCTCTAATAGCACTTCCAACAACTTAACATGTGATTGAGTGGAAGTTGTGAAATGCCAGTCAGCATTATTCCAGATAAATCACAGCTGCCTATAAATATCTTTCTGGACCAGCCAAACCAGTGATTGAAAGCATGAGCACTGATCCATATCACAGGGTACAATGATCCATGCCACAGCATACAGTGGCATGATCCATACCACAGGGTACAATGGCATGATCCATACCACAGGGTACAATGACCCATACCACAGGGTACAATGGTATGATCCATACCACAGGGTACAATGGTATGATCCATACCACAGGGTACAATGGCATGATCCATACCACAGGGTACAACGATTCATACCACAGGGTACAATGGTATGATCCATACCACAGGGTACAATGACCCACACCACGGGGTACAATGACCCACACCACGGGGTACAATGACCCACACCACGGGGTACAATGACCCACACCACGGGGTACAATGACCCACACCACAGGGTACAATGACATGATCAATACCACAGGGTACAATGGTATGATCCATACCACAGGGTACAATGGCATGATCCATACCACAGGGTACAACGATTCATACCACAGGGTACAATGGTATGATCCATACCACAGGGTACAATGATCCATACCACAGGGTACAATGACATGCATTCAGACAAGTTACAGAGCCTGACAACCCAACTCCTAGTAAATCAGAAAGCTCACAACAGTCATTTGACAGTGAGTGAGTGAGTTGGGTTTAACACCACTTTTAACAGTATTAGAGTTATATTGCAGCGTGTCAGCTTAACATGGGAGGAAAGCTCAAAGTGATACAGGTCTCAGACGTTTACCACTTCAGTGAAACCCACGAGCACGGGTATGGTGCTGACAAACCTAGAAACAAAATCGGTGCAAACCGGGATTCAAACCCACAATCATAGTTTTCTGGCGTGCCCAAGGAACGTAACTCTGCACAGCCAATCGCTGCCCTTTGCCACCCGTGCCCCCCTCATTTGACATAGACACAGTTACAAACATCGAGACTGTCGGCACTATTAAAGACCCTTGTTTACTTCCCTACATGGGTACAATTTGTGAAGACTCTTCTTGAAGCCACTCCCCTGCGGGTTCCCAAATGGGTAGAACGGTGCTAAATCAGCACAGAAACCAAACTCCCTCCCAAACAGTCCACAGAACACTCTTCTCAAAAAGTTGGAATGGTACTATAGGTCAAGTGGAACCCCAGCGTTGAATGATTTTCCTGATGACAGAACCAACAGAAATACACGAACACTCTACAAGCCAAAACAATCCACTTCCAAGCTTCAAAGGAACTCATTATTTGTGCGAACATTTCTTTCCTGTACAATGGAATCCTCGTCAACCCTGAAAGCCTTCCATACATCCTGATGATCTGCATCAGATGTGCCAGCCAACTAAAAAGTTTCTCTATAGTGTATTCCTTCTACGTATCTACCAATTTGGATCTGCAAAAAATTACAAAAAAAATCCTGCACTTTTACCTGCACATGATGGTTTTATAAAGCTGACATATGAATGTCGTTTTCATAATGGTGAAATATGAGTGTTGTTTTTATGGAGCTGACATATGAATGTTGTTTTTAAGAAGCTGACATATGAGTGTTGTTTTTATGGAGCTGACATATGAATGTTGTTTTTATAAAGCTGACATATGAATGTTGTTTTTATGAAGCTGACATATGAATGTTGTTTTTATAAAGCTGACATATGAATGTTTTTATAAAGCTGACATATGAATGTTTTTATAAAGCTGACATATGAATGTTGTTTTTATGAAGCTGACATATGAACATTGTTTTTAATGGAGCTGACATATGAACATTGTTTTTATGGAGCTGACATATGAATGTTGTTTTTATGGAGCTGACATATGAATGTTGTTTTTATGAAGCTGACATATGAATGTTGTTTTTATGAACCTGACATATGAACGTTGTTTTTATGAAGCTGACATATGAACGTTGTTTTTATGAAGCTGACATATGAACATTGTTTTTATGAAGCTGACACATGAACGTTGTTTTTATGAAGCTGACATATGAATGTTGTTTTTATGAAGCTGACATCTGAGTGTTGTTTTTGTGTTGTTTTTATGCTGTTTTCACCAAAAGTATAATCCCATAACCAGGGATGTGTCTTTTACAGTGTCAGGGAGCTTTGATCATATTGGATGAGTGGGTGTTCTTCTACCCTGCAGTCACCAATATTCTAGCACCCGCAGCAGCCTGTAAGTAAGTCTGGGTCAAGAACACCAGAGATTGAAGGCATGGACAAACATCGAGACTGTCTGCAGTGGCATGAACAGACCCTTGTCTGCTTCTCTACGTGGATACAATGTGTTGCCTCTTCTTGAAGGCACACCCCAAATCGATGGAATGGTGTTAAAGTGGCACCAAACCAAACTCCCTCTCAAACTGGCCAAAGAACACTATCACTTTCAATTTTGTTTGTTTGCTTGTTTGTTGTTTAATACCAAATATTTCAGTACACGGTGGAAGTCTGTAAATAATCGAGTCTGGACAAGACAATCCAGTGACTGACATCATGAGCATCGATCTACAACATTTGGGATAAGACAATGTCAACCAAGTCAAGTCAGCAAGTCTGACCATCCGATCCCATTAGTCATCTCTAACAACAAGCATGGCTTGTTGAAGGCCAATTCGAGCCCGGACCTTCACGGGTGTATCACTGCGAAGGATACAATATCAGTCATGGTGATAACATGTTCACTCAAATCTTTCCACAACATCTTCCTGACAATCCAAGCTGACAGAAATCAACTTCTTATAATACAATAACAATATCCCCTACATATCCATCTTAATAGCAATATCCACATCACAGGCCACTCCATTCAAGCAGGTGACAAACTTACCCTGAAGAGAGTACATGGCAGGTGCTTTGTTTATTGTACAATTGCAATTAGTGCTGGGTAAGGGTGAAGCTCTGCTGTGAAGGAGCTGCCACCCCGAGGTAGAGGGCCGGTCTCTATTCACTCCTCACCTTTCAGGGATAGACACTCAGGTAGGTAGGTAAGTAGTAGGTGCTTGACCAAGTGGCTTTACATCTTGACATGGTTACATCACCATCTGAAGAGATGTGATTAACCTTCCAGGGACAGGCAAGATGGCATAGGCTTGGCTAGAAGGGATTAGTGCTTGTTTCTGGATTAATGCTGGGTTTTGTTCTGATCTGAATAGGTCTAACCTAGCTTGTAAAGTTGAGGGGTAAATCACCTCTTATTTGTGTTTCTGGTTTATGAGTAGTCTGTGACGGACAATATTGTGCAATTGGGTCAAAATTACAAAATAATTTGATCAATTGTTTGATTACAACATAACTATGGCCCATGTTTATATTCCCTGGACCAATGTTCATATTCCCTGGACCAATGTTCATATTCCCTAGAACAATGTTCATATTCCCTGGACCTGTGTCCATATTCCCTGGATCAATGTTAATATTACCTGGATCAATGTTAATATTCCCTGGACCAAAGTTTGATCATATGCCCTGTACCTGTGTCCATATTCCCTGGACCTGTGTCCATATTCCCTGGATCAATGTTCATATTCCCTGGACCAATGTTCATATTCCCTGGACCAATGTTCATATTCCCCAGACCTGTGTCCATATTCCCTGGACCAATGTTAATATTACCTGGACCAATGTTAATATTACCTGGACCAATGTTCATATTCCCTGGACCAATGTTCATATTCCCCGGACCTGTGTCCATATTCCCTGGATCAATGTTAATATTACCTGGACCAACGTTCATGTCTCCTGGACCAACGTTCATGTCTCCTGGACCAAACAAATCGCCAACAAACTTCCCGACAACCCTGTCGACAACCATCACATCAAATGAAAGCTGACAAACCACAGCAACTGAAGATACTTGACATGGTATTAACAATACTCTTCTTACAGTAACCAAACCCAAAGCATACCTACTGTTCAATTATTATCAATCTCCACGAAAGATTAAATCTTCACATGTGAAGAGATGACTAACAAGGTTTAATTTCATACTTAAACGCCCTACAACCGCTCCCTACAACGTCTCCACAACTTGTGTATCTCCTATCTACACAACACTCTTCACACACTCTCAAAATATTATCTCTATCAAGTGAACTTCTTCATCCCACATCTGTTCATGGCAACAAGGATGCCCTGAAACAAAATGTCTTCATCGGTGCTATCTTAGCATACTGAGATTGAGAGAGTTTGTTAAACCAAAACACAAAGACGTGCCATGTTTCAATACCTGGGGGCTGTAGATACAATCAATGCCTCACTGGCTGTGAAAATCTTTACGAAGAGGCGACAAATCAAACAATCAGATATATTCATAACAGATAAGTTTTGAATTTAGTTGTATGTGTCAATTATTGTGTCCATTACACTGTGAGCAAAGTGGTACGCTAAGTCCCATGATGGCAGGACAAGCAGGACGATCAGCCACTTGCAGCCTCTTGAGTACCTTACCTCGGCCTGAAAGGATCTTCAGACAGCCGGAGTACCGCTTAAACATCGGAATTATTGCATGTAAAAACATGTCACACGAAAGAAGAAAATGAAGGAGACACATGTAGAAAATGCAAAACAGTCAGGCAAGTGTGGTGAAGCTCGTCGGAGACGGATCAAGTGCTGTATCTTTGAGGTGGGAAGACAAAGCTAGCATACCCTTCAGGAACTCATATTGATTAACTGCATGTAGGACTCGGCAGGTAAAAGCGTGCCTTTCAACCACACCTCAGTCGAACATCTTTACATTTCCAAATGAAAACAACCATTTGACGGGTGCAAGAGCAGCGGTGAACCTCAGTTCGATACACAGCATTAAAACCCTTCAAAACCACGGCTGTGCAAAAGGCTAGTATCGAACACTATTATCTGACTAAATTAGAGGCAAATTAATATCAAGTGTAATCGGTTGACAGCAGAAAGAGACGCGGCTTAGTGGTAAACATGTAGTCTCTTTAAAGTCTTTGTCAGCGAGTCGTCACACCCTAATTACTGTGAGAACTCACACTTTTTTTCAAGCCTGGGGCTATTATTGTTGAGAGTCCATACTATTGGTGCACCAAGATAACTTGCTCCGTTTCTGTCTCTCCCCTCAGCTCCATCCCAACTTCTTACATTTAACCTCAAGTGTTTTCAGCCTTTTTCTATCAACAATACACTTCGTAAATTCTGTGCGCTCTATATTCTGTAAATATTATTTTTCTACCTTTTCGTGGTTATGGGTTAAAACCTCAGGAACTTAATTAATGTGTAAATCTATTCAGTTGGAGCCATTATTTTGAGTGTGGCTGATGAAGATGGTTCTTCTCACACTCACTAATGAACAAAACACATGGTGGAAACCTATGTTATTGCAAAACATCTCAATCATCAAGTCGAAAAATCTGATGAAAACTATTAACCGGGAAGGTTGTCATGAAAACAAAAACACCTTTTTCCATCCATTGTAAATGTCGCCATTGAGTCTAACAGTATATAAACATAAGATAAATACATATATAACTAACCTACATACCAGTATATACATGAATCCCAATTTGCAAGTTAATCCCCAGATGTAGGAAGAATTGATACTAAAATCACACATATCATATCTATCATTCAGTCGGTTTGAAAAAAACCAAGACTAATGACTGTATGTCATTCAGGCATCAGCTATATCTCAGTCTGATGACTCTTACAGCCTATGGTTGACTCCTGTAATCTGTCACTTCCCTTCTACCCTATCCTTTGGAGAAGCTACATATCCCACACCTTCAAGAACATGTCCATCAGAGAGGGGATCAATGTACATGAAAGGATGTTCTGTACATGATAGAAATGCATCAAAAAAATAATCTCTCTTCCACAAAACTACCTATGTTTATCAACCATCTTCCCACCCTAGCTCAGAGCATAAAGATGGAGATTCTCTCCACAGCATCTCAACACTCAAACATATAAAAGAAACACACCCAGAACAGAGCCTTTGTGTCTTTTAGCCCGGCTACAAAAAAGGATTTGAGAAAGGAAATACTTGAAGTTATTCACATGCAGTCTCTGATTGCATAATGATTTCATGTCATGTCCGACTAGTCTTCCGACTGTAGCAATGCGTCATCGGCAGCAACAAAGACCTGGCCACTAGACGGGGCTTTGTGAGCTGACATCACGAATCTTGGGTCGTCATTACAATCGTTAATATCAATAGAATTAACCCACCAATATGTACGTCGGCCCAAAACATCATGCAGCAATAGTTAGTGCACAAAGAAGCACCAGCAACGAAACATGGTCGGGACAATTAAAGTTGATAGTGTGAGCGCGTCTCCACAATACATCCAAATTCAATCTGTGATGTAATTAGAAGTATAGGGGCTATTATGAACAAGTTGTTGAGGTGAGCATAGACCGTGAACGAAGCGTGACCAAGTATGGCACAGGGATTATTGCCTTAGACTGGAGTTTCCGTGCAATTACCATCAGTTTTGTCCGTACAAGAGTCAATATTATATCACAATAACACAAGCTGACACGATGTTCACATGAATGCCCTCTGGGACATGTTACGAGAAAACATGCACGACAAAGTCCAAACAAACTTAACCATTTTATATTTTCTTTTAAAGTTTTCTGCCATAACAATACCTTTTTGTATGCTTTATTCCATGAAAACTTCTACATGAGTTTTGAAACAGAAGAAAAAATATATAAAAAATCAATTTCAAAATCTTGAATGATTATGACAATTATGTTTAATTCATTTGCTAAACGAATATAGAGTTTATCTCCGCTATGATAAAGAATAAGATATTACTTTTTCTTTCAGAAAATCAACACAAAATGATAACTTGGAAACTTGTCTCGCACATTGACTGGTCTTTGCAGTTTTTAGTAAGGAAATTAATAGAGTTTGTGTATTCTGATCATAAACATACCAACAAACCCAAATAAATATTTCTCTGTATACATACTAAACAACTTCAATGAATTTCACCCCCTTTGCTTGGAACCTATGAATTTTAAAAATCACCAACAACTTAAGTACATATGTTCCAATTCTGGTATGCAAAAATGCCGAGGAAGGAGTTTACCAATCAGTAATAGGGACAGAACTCAGGCTTCCAATACTTTCTATGTTCATGTTTAAAATGGCCATGCTTCAATTGCTGAATTTCAAACATGCTCAAGGACATCGTCAAGCACCTCAATCTGCAGCTTCAGCAATCGAGCAAGAATCAAATGAACCTATTCCCCAATGACCAAAATTGTCCGAAGCCAGATTCGGAAAAGTTACTGACAAGCCAACGATTGCAAATAGGGGCTGATCTAATTGGGCGAAGCGAAACATATAATTTTGGTGGACTCCATCAATCGTAATTGACTGGTGGGTACGGTGAAGAGCCGACTAAACCAATGCTAGCAACTGGCCGCTTCGACACTTGTCAACAAATTGGATTACAATTACACGAACGAAATTTTGCCAATGTGCCTAATACCTGTGCTTGGTGTTAGAATTGAGAGCTTGACAAGGACCCACAAGGGTGTCCGAGCGATTGACATTCATTGCGTGGCCTTCCAATTCATTCCCCAACAAAAACGACAGCAAATTTCGGGTGATTTCATTCAAATCAGGGCAATTCTTCACACTTTTCATCATGGTCGCAATTAAAATGAACATTCCAATGAAATTTAGTGGTAATTACTGGAGCATGTGGGGTGCTTGAAGTAAGCTGCTAGCTGATTGGCCTTTGTTGGGGGGATAAGTGGGGCATAACACTACAATTTAATCTGCAACATCATCAAGTAAGTTCTCCGCATCTTCTCAGGGATGGGTATTCCAGACCAATCTGATATACATCAAATATTTTATCTTTTATTTTTCAAACTTTTTTATAGGTACGAAAGCAAAGATGACAATTTGTGTACCCTGCTCTCTTTAGGATGTGTTGAAATACATAACAAGAAAATGCCTTCTGTCACATGTCCGAAACATTTTGGATAAAAATCTAAAAATTATTTTATTGAGGCCTTAACCATTAAGTAGGTGTCTTTCGTCACGTTTCTTCATGGAACACAACTTTTATATAAAGAAGACACTAAGTATAAGTAAATATTGTGTGTATCCTATGTTGCTTGTGTCCTGACAATGATGGGTGATCCAGAAGTCTGACATGCTGCAATATGATATTGATAGTTAAAATCCGGGCTTGGCTTTTGGCAACCTTTGCCATGATGAACTGCCACATGGAGCTGACATGCTGTGCTATCATTAAAGCACTGTTAGAAGCAGTGATAACCCAACATAATCACTCACTTCAGCAACGCAAATAGGACTGACCAGAGTGCAGGTATCAGCACCATCTCAAGGATGAGGGTGCCACTCTTTGTTCCTGCATCTCTTATCACCCAGCTGGCCATATTTTACACCCGAAACAAGTCAAAACGTTTCTTATTTCCAAGCGCCTAAAATTTCACCAGAATTGACCAAACAATATGAATACCGTATTTGACATAATAAGCGCTAACGGCGATATTTGCGAATATATTGGCTAGTGAACAATCCCAATTAGCACCCTGTCCGATTGATCAATGTTTACAAGACTTATTTATTCTCGCACGATACGCACTCGTGTGTTATATGCAACCTTAATTATGGGCAATCAAATTCTGGAAAAATATATCTGTCGAACATGAACCCAAAATTTATCTTTCAACTCTGTTGTTTTTTCACCCAAAAAATATTTTAATAAGAGCCTGTTATTTCTAATTTTGAGAGCACCCTGGGCGCTTATTACGTCGAATACGGTAAGCCTTTATGTTGATACATGATTAAGGTGAAGAAAACATTCAGATGGTGCAAGCTGCTGGTCAAGTATCTTTATTTCTTACTTCCGACTTACTTCTTGACTTACTAAAAATAAAACTTATATCCATGCCAAAACGGATCTTTTCATCTCATAAAACAGATTTATGACAATTTCAAATCTGTCTTTGTCAGTCCCCATTTCCGCCAGTTGACTAAATAATGTGCCTGGCTAAAAAGATCGATAATAATGTCAATAATGTCAATTGTCGAAGACAGAAAGCAACTGTTTTTGATAAATGTCCACAAAGTAATCCATGTATAAATGTGTCACTGCTCACCAGTGGTGTGAAATATGTTGATTTTTTCAGGACATTCTTGCATATTTGCTTAAAGTTACTTCTCTGATATTTATCGATAATTGATCGATATTCAGTTAGCAATTAGCGATCTCTATAATCTATATCGAAAGCCAGCCCTACTATAAAATTGATCAAAGCCAACTGATAGCTCCTGTCTGCAGATGTAGCAGTGTTAATAGTGGCTAAAGTCAAATCATCCCTAAAGCCACAAAAAGAGAAACTCACAATCAATGCTTTAACCCAGAATCTCCAAACTCTTTGAAAAGAAACATATTTTTCCTTATTTTGCAACAAGAATAATATGTCCATATTTATTCTTTTCCATGGATGTTCTTTATTAAACCTGTAGCTTTCATCTGGGCACTCTTCATACAGAAGTATCTTTGAAGTTGTATTCATCAATAACCTGCATATTGAGTTTTTACAGCTTCTACAACCAATAGATTCAACAGCCAAGCTAACCACTTCATAAATTGATATCTCTCTTATTTCAAGGTTTATTTCTTTTATTTGCCAACAAATTGACTAGCAGAGCCAACGAGCCCTCACTAGTTTGTCTTGAGAACTCTTGTGGAGAATTTAAGCATTCCTTCTCGTGGAGAGTTACAGCACAATACAGACATCTTGTTTGTCAAAATGGTGAGAAAGGGGTTTCGAGTCTCTCTTCGCAGTGCTTGCCACAGACTTGAGCCACTTTACCCACTCAGACTATAGGCTTGTGGCCGTTTGTTGCCGTAGACAATTTATGCATAAGGTGCAAATAAGTCATCTGTTGGTAGTATTTCTGGCCAAGGCTGATTTTGATTCGGAATGTTACGAGAGCAATCGTCCGCTAAAATCGGCATGGATAACATGTAGTGTTAGTCCACACTTGAAGTTGGCGGAGCTCTCGGCTCCGTACTTGTCAGCATGGGGAGCCTTGTGTACGCCTCAAGCGCTCCTGCATGAATAATTACGACAGTTTTAGCAACTATCACTCCGCTCTCTTGAAGGGATTAGCCCTGGTAGGAAAGGCCCAGATGCTAACAGAGTCCACGGCGACAAGTGACGAACGACAGCACTTGAAATCCCGGCCAAACACCAGCGAAAAACCCTCAGCTAATTGTCACAAGCAGACTTAATAACCACACTTAAGTAGATGTCAAAATCTATATCCTCATCTGTCAACTGCAGTTTCAGATTTGTCTTGAAGCTCCAGGTCACAGTAAGCCGACTTGCCCTAATTGATACCACCAAGATGGAGAGCATGTTAAGTCTGATGTGGTCCCACCTCAATCTTCCCTCGAAAGCTAAGTATAACAAATGACTCGCAGTCTTTCTTCTGTTGTCGTACGCAGTGAATGGAGTGGTATATTGGGCCCTCATATGCCAAATTAGCCATAGCAAGAGCCCTGAGTAAACATGGGAGAAACATTATCGGCCATTAGTGATGTCAACATCAACAGTGATACGCCATGTGACCATGGCCCACTGAAATAATTAGTGATGGTCACTTGGGGAATAGCAGGAAAAAAAATAATATGATAACTTAAAGACATTTTTCAAATTTTAAACATATTTCATTTCAAGGAGCTCCTTTGTTAGTAATCTTTCCTCATATAATAATATTTAAAAATATTTAGTTCAAGACAATATATCAGTGCTTAATCATTTTCCAAGGACCATCTTTAGCACAGAAATTATTAAATCTCTCTACTAATAAATAATGAAATATTCCTGAAGTTTCCCAGTAGGTTTACTTCTATTTAGTTTAAATATTAAACATTATCGATGATGGTCAAATCAATTTACATATAATTAGTATTTTTTTAAAACAACTAAATATAAAAAAAATAAAAAAATTTGGCATCACAAATACAGTCTCAACACACTAAAAATAACTATTCTTACCATTACCTAAGTTTCATCAAAACACAAAATAAATACCATTTTCAATGTCCTATCTGAATAATTTATAATTACTCATTAGTTTTGCCCCAACTATGATCATTCCCCACTCTGGTTAGCGGATACAGCATTGAGCTGAGACAATACAACCTGCAACAAGGGATCAGCTGAGAGTAAGGTATAGCTCTCCCACCTGTCGTGGTGCACACGCGCACACACACACAGATAGGTAACGCTACACACGCCAGCTTCACATATTGCCTAGCTGCCTCGAGTGCTCATCCAGCCTGGTATGGATAGGCATGGAGGGTCATCGAAAGAGACGAAGAGGGGATTTTGAGGCTGAGGTCGATACTGTCAACGCAATACCCAATCAATCTTGAACAGTTTTCTCTGGGATATATTACCGGGTGTTCCCAGTTAATACGAACCCCTGACAGTATATTGAAACAAAGGCTTCGGCAGGTTTATCCACTGAAGTAGAAACTCATCATGTTCATTCATAATGTACAATGAACAATGACACAGAATAATTTTGCCTGATTCATTTTAAAATCTGTATGGTTTTGGTACTTTTACAAATGATTAATACGAAATACATCATCAGATTTTGGCTGTTTTCCCAGCAACAGATGGGTGATTTCCATTCACTCAGTGTTTTTGAGAGGGGTAATTTGGAGAATACAAGTTTTTCACCAATTAAGTGTGGTGCAAATATTGGATTACTGGAAAATATCTCACTTACTGTTGGATCAGTCTGTTGCCTCTAATCCCTAGAATTTGTGTAATTGTTCTTCAATAAATTATGTCTGACCCTAAAGTCAATGTGTACAGATTAATTTTTAAACTAACATTCATTGCTAAAAACAGAATAAAATTAATCCATTATAAAAACTTGAAGATTTGACAACTAATCTAAAAATCTAATGTGTGGACCTAAAAAACTATTAAAAAAATCCTCAGGATCCCACAAGGAATAGACTCGTAGTTGAAGCACTGACATCTTTTTAAATCCCTAAATTTGAAAATGAGTATATGTATGAATCCCCACCTCAGGGCTGGGCTGTTGCTAAACGAGGCATAATACCTGACTGAGTTCAATCCATTAGTACAAAGGGTTTTGTTTGGTAGTGTTGTTGTCGATGGTCTGAAAGAAGACATTTTGTCATTTTGTTTAACAGATCTGACGAAGTTGAAAGTCCCGATCAGAAATAGCTTACATTTATTCCTGTATACTCGACCACTCATCTTTGACTGACAACTTTTAAATTAAAAATTAGTTAAATGCACTGAATGTCGTTTTGGGTAATTCTGAGTGAGTGAGTGAGTGAGTGAGCGAGTGAGAGTGAGTATGGTTTTACGCCGCTATTAGCAATATTCCCGCAATATCATGGCGGGGAACACCAGAAATGAGCTTCACACATTGTACCCATGTCGGGAATCGAACCCTGTTCTTCGACGCGACGAGCGAACACTTTAACGACTAGGCTACGTTACCGCCCCCGTCACAAAAGAAAAACAAAGCCTTTTCAGAAGTATGACTTCTATATGTTACTGTAAAAAAAACTAAATATCCTCCACACAGTATCAGCATTTATTTTTGAACCTTGACAACACTTTTCTTTTTGTCTCTCCTGCATTCTGGCAAGACTGCCCCAACAGAGGAAGATAAGCAATCCCAGTAATTCCCCCAACTTTCCAGGTATCTTCTTGAAACCTCTGTATCTGGTTATGGAGTCATACAGTACTGGACATACAACTATATGTTAATTTGCATAAAGATACTTTATTGATTGGTGGCTGAAAGGAGATTTTTTTCCCACTCTGCTGAGGTACAAATTTCATATACCCCGCTAGGAAAAGCCACCCACTGCAATTCATAATTATACAATTATATTATCTCAAAATGCAGTTTAGCGAACTAAATCAAACATTCCTGATTGCAATTCAAGGGTGATAACTCTGTGAGTAAATTTGTTGACAACCAGTCACTTGGGGTATGTGATGGTGTATGCTGTGTGTGGGTCCATGGGTACATTGCACCAAATACCCCTCAAGACAAGACATCAACAGACTGTGTACTACACAAAAAAGGATTAAAAAAACAACCTTTATAATTTATAATAAAATAAATTATTCTGCATGTGTACAGAAAGAAGTTAATCAATTTAAAGCTAAATATGAACTAGGCTCATCCACTAAATGTTTAAATTAAATTTCGGCATTCTAATTGTCCTTCATCACCATGGTAATCATAACTAATGAAAACGTTTCTGTGGCAGTGAATTATTAAATTAGTATCTATCTTCATAAATTTATATCAATACAGTATCGACATTAAACACTTACTGATACATCAACATCGCGATATACAATGACGTCCCTTGACATCAGTAAACATTAACCCTTCTGCCCCCAATAACAGTTTGAGAGAAAACAGGAACACTGTGTGTGTTATGTCAAGCATGTGTAGGATACAATGAAAGTGAAATGATCAGTACACTTGATCAATTCAACATGATTCAACATCAATTCAACATGATTCAAGATGACGTCCTTTACAAATACACCAGAAAGTAATGACCAATCTACAGCAAGATACTGGTGAGATCGCCAGATACGTGACATTTTGCCAGCAAGTATATCGGGGTTGATTCCAGACGCATTGGAGCGGCAAGAATATGTATCTATGCAGATACGAACACAAAAAGAAAACATATGTCAAGAACCAAGTCGGAGACAAAATCGAACGTAGTTCCACCCTGAATGGGTACAGAAAGGTCACTATTGCACTGTCATGTCAACAAGTGCAGTCAAGCCATCATACAAGGGGGAATAACTCCTATTAAGTCTTTACAATGAAACAGCATGACTCTCATCAACCATTTAATATCACATTAATATATTCAAAGTTTTTTAACAATTTTGTTTGCTCGAAAACTTATTGTCCCAAAAGCTAAAAACTTCCTGGCTATGACAGTGACATTACTGAGAGCAAGGGACTTTGGGGACATCAGACCCTTGACTGTAAGAACTCATGGACTTTTTAACTACCCAGATTTTTTGTGAAATTCTCAAGAGCTACTTTCAGTGATAAACTGGCGGACAACCTGATCAGACTATTGTATATGTGAGTGGTCTTGACAGGTTTGCAAGGAAGGGAAGAAATGAAACTTTTCAGTTAATCAAGAAAATGACAATTAGGGTTGGTCCAATTTCCTCGGCGTATCATCTGGACGTTGACAACTCTGTCACGAAATTCTCATTTACCTCCCAGATCGCAGTTGTGTGTCCGTACACCTTTTGGCGCACCTCCTCAGAAACAATACCACTGGTTTGGAGAGTCCTCAATACGGCTGTCCTCTCGTAGGTAGCAACTGGACACCCCTCTCAGCCTCCCTTTAATAGAGATATTCTCACTCCGAGTGACAGGCCCCTCTCTCACTTAGATTGTACAAGTGCTAATTAAGCCGTGAAGAGGTTTAAGATTTGACCGGGAACCTGTCAAAGACGCTCTTATCTATTCTGACGAGCATGGCACCATTAGCAGTCTTTTCTCTCTCTACCTCTTTTGTCAAACGAACAAAACTCTCAGTAAAAAGTTCATTAGTTAGTTTGGTAATGGACACCTGCACGGCGGCCGTCTAATTGCCGTGCGATGTCACACTGCACTTGCAACTTATATCGCTGTTCAGACAAATTTAACTTGAAAAACAGGAAGTGGACGACATGACATATTTATCTAAATATAGGGCATGTTCAAAGTATGCCATTTCAAAGAGTGATTTTCAAATTGGACATTTTCCACACTCAATAAATTGATTGAATCTCCAAAAAAAGTCAAGAACAACATTGTTATCTACAACAAACTAACAGTGTCCCAAACTAACACTGTCTGCTTGTCAAGGTGAAATTTGAGTGTAACTGATGTACTATTTCTCTCAAATCGTCTGCAATGACTTTAACAAATAATACCTTTGGAGGATTAATGGATGTTGTACGCCACTTTTAGCAATATTCCCCCCAGTCGTATCATGGGCGTGACATCAAGAATAGGCTTCAGACATTGTACCCTTGAGGGGAATCGAACCTGGATCTTGAGTGTGATTAACCAGCACTTTATCCACAAGGCTCCCCCACCACCCAGGAAAGTTAGTTGAGATTACTACCCCATAATCCACAACCCCGTTCAACATATAGGAATAATCCACAACACATACCCTTGATCGAGCAATGATAGGTGTTAACTTCACAAACTCACATCTTAGTACAAAAAGAGGGACGTTTGACGCCATGGCAAAGTCATAGACATTCGAAATACAACCTACATATGAAAGTATATTTTTAGCCGCTAACAACAATTTTCCAGAGATATTTTTTTCATTCATCAGAGTAAGCAGAAGCTGAGAAATGTATCTAATTTTAAGTGAGGGAAGATCTTATTTGCTCAAACACTCAACTTGCCACAGCGGCAGGTTGCAAAACGTTAAGTTCTCACTGCTAAGCAGTTAGTAGGGAGAGAGCCTGTATACAGTGTTGTCTCAGTAAACAAGTTGAACAGAGCCCTCGCTCCAGCCAAAATACCCAACATGAGCTGTGTTATGTCCCAACCAATAAAATATAGTGTATCTACACCGGCAGCGTTGACCTGTGTCAACACCCAGAGCCATCCCAATACGGCAGCATACAGCCCAGCCCCATGGAGAACCATTCAGTCTCATCGGGATGCACCGGCACAAAGCATTCACTCAGGGGCGGTCGTTTTGTAGATGGAATGGCTAGCATAATTGAATTAATTCGTAGATCCCTTGTCAGTGAATGTGAAAAAGGTTATTGAACATTATGTGAAAAGGAACCTACATCAACGCATCTTGCCACTCATTGTGAAGGTTTCTTGTTTCTTGAGAGATTTGCGTAAATTGGGGAGGCCGAGCTTGCAGCACCTGTGTCGGAGAAGCGCTGGGGCCGAGGCAAGCTTTGAGGGGCTCCCCCAATCACAGCAGCCCGAAGAATCTTTACAAGTGAGACAATACCGCCATGTCTAAGAGGCCAATTAGGAGAACTTTCTTCGCCCGTGCATTCAGCTTTTTGCAAGTAATAACAGATCAGTGGCTGCGATGCGCGAACAGCAACAATTAAAGACCGCTCACTGCTGAAGGCCGGACGATAGAGGAGACACTTCAAACTAGAGGGGCCACCATTTTGACAGCTTAGATTGACGGGTACGGGGAAAAAATACACAAAATCAGGCTTCAATTGAGGGAACAAATAATACTTTCCACCCAACTAAACAATAATGGTGGAACGAGGGCAACTTTTCTGCTTACAAACATATCGCTTCATTGAAAGACAGTGTGGGTTTTTGAAAGCCTATTACAACGCAAGTAGGTCCCCCATCAATGCTGTGCTAAATACAAGATTACTACCATGTCACCTCTCCCAAAACTCCCCAGAAATGCTATTCAACGTCGACGCTGTCGATACTATCGCCAGCATAGCAAAATATTATCTGTCACTCAAATTCACAGCATCTTTCAAAGAGTATTGGGCTGAGAAACAATATGAGGAAATTGGCAACGTTAGTAATTTATCTTCAAGTTTGCCGCTACCCCCATGATAGACAGATGGTGTGAGTGTGTGCCTATTAAACTCCTCTTGTCAGACTTTCTTGGGTTAACCCAAGACGGCGGGGGTCATGTTGTAGAAGGTACAACAGCCCACCCACAAGCTCCAGCAAACTGTCGCTATACCCCTCCCATCTCTCTATCTCCTGTCTACGTCCCCATGGCTGGCACACTCCGTGTTGGCTACACTGTATCAATGGGAGGCAATAGCAGGAACATGTCCCCATGATGTGGCACTTCTGTGTCAAGCTGACAAGGGTAATAGGATCTCTGAAGCTGGTTCGTCATAGTGAGCAGGGTTATACAATGATGTGTATACAGTAGAACAAACTGGTTATATATACAGTACATCACAGAGTAAGGGTTTCCTGTGGAGGGGGAAGAAAGATAAGAGAGAAAGAGAGAGCATGGATATTAACATTGTGGGATTCAAGTACAGTGAAGGAGACCATCAAATATGTAAAGCTATCCGTACTTCGATATAAAAAGATTTGTTTTGTTTGTGCGTTTGGACTGTGCACTCCACCATATTCCAGCTCTAAGATACGTCCCTTACATAATAGAGTGTGAAAATGCAAATCCAGTGATTGATAGTATGAGCAATGTTAAGCATATTTTTATGCGTTATGTAGTTTTAGGGTACGATGACACACAATCAACAAAATCATGAAGTCTGTCCACCTAAGACATTAAGTCGCCTTGCACGACAAGCATGAGTAGCAGGGCACTTGTCTAACCAGGAATCCCCACAGGGAGACAAGCACAGGTTGCTGGAGACCTTCTTTTACCAGGACTCTCCAGAAGACAAGGAGACAAGCACAGGTTGCGGGGGACCTATTCTAACCAGGAATCTCCACGGGACCTATTCTAACCAGGAATCTCCAGAATGACACAAAGAGACAAGCACAGGTTGTGGGGGACCTATTCTAACAAGGAATCTCCAGAATGAGACAAGGAGACAAGCACAGGTTGTGGGGGACCTATTCTAACCAGGAACCTCCAGAGTGAGACAAGGAGACAAGTACAGGTTGCGGGGGACCTATTCTAACCAGGAATCTCCAGAATGAGACAAGGAGACAAGCACAGGTTGTGGGGGAACTATTCTAACAAGGAATTGCCAGAATGAGACAAGGAGACAAGCACAGGTTGTGGGGGACCTATTCTAACCAGGAATCTCCAGAATGAGACAAGGAGACAAGCACAGGTTGGGGGGGACCTATTCTAACCAGGAATCTCCAGAATGAGACAAGGAGACAAGCACAGGTTGTGGCGGACCTATTCTAACAAGGAATCTCCAGAATGAGACAAGGAGACAAGCACAGGTTGTGGGGGACCTATTCTAACCAGGAATCTCCAGAATGAGACAAGGAGACAAGCACAGGTTGCAGGGGACCTATTCTAACCAGGAATCTCCAGAATGAGACAAGGAGACAAGCACAGGTTGCAGGGGACCTATTCTAACCAGGAATCTCCAGAATGAGACAAGGAGACAAGCACAGGTTGTGGGGGACCTATTCTAACCAGGAATTGCCAGAATGAGACAATGAGACAAGCACAGGTTGTGGGGGACCTATTCTAACCAGGAATTGCCAGAATGAGACAAGGAGACAAGCACAGGTTGTGGCGGACCTATTCTAACAAGGAATCTCCAGAATGAGACAAGGAGACAAGCACAGGTTGTGGGGGACCTATTCTAAGCTGGAATCTCCAGAATGAGACAAGGAGACAAGCACAGGTTGCAGGGGACCTATTCTAACCAGGAATCTCCAGAATGAGACAAGGAGACAAGCACAGGTTGCAGGGGACCTATTCTAACCAGGAATCTCCAGAATGAGACAAGGAGACAAGCACAGGTTGTGGGGGACCTATTCTAACAAGGAATTGCCAGAATGACACAAGGAGACAAGCACAGGTTGTGGGGGACCTATTCTAACCAGGAATCTCCAGAATGAGACAAGGAGACAAGCACAGGTTGTGGGGGACCTATTCTAACCAGGAATCTCCAGAATGAGACAAGGAGACAAGCACAGGTTGTGGGGGACCTATTCTAACAAGGAATTGCCAGAATGACACAAGGAGACAAGCACAGGTTGTGGGGGACCTATTCTAACCAGGAATCTCCAGAATGAGACAAGGAGACAAGCACAGGTTGTGGGGGACCTATTCTAACCAGGAATCTCCAGAATGAGAAAAGGAGAAAAGCACAGGTTTCAAGAGTAGTGCACCAATGCATCAAATCTACCACTGGGTGAGTGGTATAACACTGCTCGAACAGTATTCCAGTTGTATCATGGCACCTGCTTAGTATTGGTTTGTTTGCTTGTTTGTTTGTTTGTCGTTTAATGCCGCACTCAGCAATATTCCAGCTACATCATTGCTGTCTGTAAACAATCGAGTCTGTACCAGACAATCAAGTGATTGACATCATGAGCATCGATCCTCACAATTGGGATACGATGACATGCATCAACCTAGTCAGCGAGCCTGACCACTCGATCCCATTAGTCGCCTCTTACAACAAGCATAGTCACCAAAAACAGCAAACATGACCTATTCTTGGTCTGCTTGGTGAGGGAGGAGAGCCCCAGGTGAAGCAGGTCTCCAGGATTTACCACTCTGATATTTACCAATCTGTTTAGCAATGAATTTATTTTCTTCAAAATCATGAATATAATTAAAGACCATTAATTATTCAATTTAGAAAATCAAAATTGATATCACATGTGTCCAAACTTTTGAAAAAAATGTACCAATGCAGTGCACCTTAAAAAAACCATGCTGACAAGATATCCTACAACAATGCAGATTGCTCAGACTACTTCAACAGAATTCATTCTTGATGCTTTTCTTTCACTCCTATCTAGCTTGCCTTATCGTGTACAAACATGCACCATCACAACAAGACTAGGCATCCTTATAGTCATTGATACATGCAACAAGATCAATGTGAAGGTCATCATATACATGAAGGTGAAGGTCAGATGACCTGAACGCCCCGAGAGTATCTCTACCATTGTGTCAGTTGTCAATGACATTGAAGTGCATCTCGATGCCAGTGCTAGATCCTGCTTGTTACTTCATTGAGAACATGTATGCTTAATCTCAGATTATCTGTATCAATGATATTCTTCAAAACATTCACGGCTTAGGGAGCTGTAAGGCGAATAACTGTTTTACATGGCTTACATGGCTTTACATGGTTTTACATGTTTTACATGTTTTACATGTTTTACATATTTTACCATCTCCAGAACAGTGTGGGGTATCCTGAGCATGCTGACAGCAGTCTGCAAATAATCGCAATCCACTGATTGACATCATGAGCATTGATCCACGCAACTGAGATACGATGACATGCATCAACCGACTTAGCAAGCCTGACCACCCGATCCTATTAGTCGCCTTTTACAGCAAGTATGGGTTGCTGGGGATTATTCTACCCCAGATCTTCACGAGTCGCTGAGTGAGTGAGACAGTGAGTTGGGGTTTACTCTAATAATAGGAATATCCAGACCATGGAGGAGACACATAAAGTGAATGAGAGAGAGTTGTGGTTAATGCTGTGTGTGAGATTAATGTAGGAGGAAAGTGATGGAGGTGTTAGGCTTTTGGGCATGGTGGTGAAATTCCTAGAAATATGATCAGGGTAAATCTGGGATCTTAACCCACAACCACAGGTTCCTGGCCTGCCTAAGGGACACAACTCTATACAGCCATTGCGCCTTTATAGGACCAGCGTAATTGGGACAGTGGGCGAGTCAGTGAGCTGGGTTTTATGCTAATATTTGCAACATTCCACCCATGGTGGGGATGTGTTTAGCATATTGTTTCCATTTTGGGATTCAAACCAGGTCCTGGCATCACAGGCAAACGGTTCTACAACTGGGCTACAGCATGTCCTAATAATAACCCTTGGACATGACAAGTGTAAAGGGCTTTCTTTCAAGAAGAATTATGCTGACATAAAAGAAATAATGTTTGGAGTGTGTTTTTGCTACTGAAAATACAATCAATATCTTTCATACCCGTGACAGAATAGTGTATTTTAAACAAACTTATGAACAGTTAGTTGACATAAATAAGAATTTTTAAAGTAGCATTCATTTCAATGAATATTTTACCACTTCAAAAAAGGAAGGGGAAAAAAAAGGAAATATTTACAAAGAGACAGAATGACAAGTTTCTTTACCAAGCTCAAACAATTTTCTTAGGTCACAGTGACCCAGGAGCCTTGAATGAATCTGTATGTCATCAGTGATGTCAAGGGGCCCCCAACATCATCTACATGACTCCATTCAGAGTTATCTGCCCCTTATCTGTGAGTACATCTCTCCATCAGCTAACACAACCACGATAACGCTCCAGCGTCATCACCAGTCTCCTACACAGCCCAAGCAATCAACACTAGAACTTATCTTCAAATATTTCTCAATCATATCTTTAAACTTGTGTCAATGATTTCCACAGCTCATTCACAGGCCTGTACAGCCTCAATGGGGGTTGGAAGGCCATTGACAGGCCACAAGGGGTAGCGTCATCTTCATCCCTTGTTCAGGGTGATCACAACTCTTCAACCCTCCTTAGGTCTGCTACATGGTAAACTGGATTCATCTTAACACTATTCATTCATTTTTAATTAAGTAAGTTACAAATAATAATTAACAATATCCATCTTCATCTAAATAACCATTTGGGTTTTTTTCGTTCTTTAAAGAGTTCTAAATCAATGAAGAACAGAACAGACTCCAATCATGATAAAATGATTAATATTGTAAAATATTGTTCATTTAAAGTAATTTTTTTTATTCATGAAACGTGTTAAACTTATCTCTACCAAAAGTAATCCTTGTTCAAATTTCTCAAGCATTAGTTTATTTAGTGAGTGAGTATTGTTTAACGCCACTTTTAGCAATATTCCAGCAATCTCATGAGTGAGTGAGTGAGTGAGTGAGTGAGTGAGTGAGTGAGTGAGTGAGTGGCTTCACACATTGTACCCATGTGGGGAATCTAACCAAGGTCTTTGTTCGGATGAGCGAATGCTTTAACCACTAGGCTACCCCACCATCCCTACTTTTATTAAGTTGGTGAGGGTGAGTGAGTGAGTGAGTGAGTGAGTTATTCTACACCACCATATTCCAGCAGTGTCAAGGCAGCATAAACATATTGGTTGACAGCATAGCGTCCCAATGATGTTTGTAAGTATCACACTACTGCTGCAATAGTGCGGAGGCCTCTGAAACCACCCCAACTCAATGAGTGAATGTTGTTTTACGCCAGTCTGAACTATTCCAGCTATATCCTGGCAGATCAAAATGATCGAGGCCCTATCAAGCAAACCATAGTAGATGCCATAAGCAACATCCCACATCATCAAGCCAAGATGAAAACTGAAACGCAATCAAACAAGTCACGGAGTTCGGGCACTCAATTTAGATTCAGTGGATCCAGAGATTGTGACAGCCTGCTCCAACACAGGTCTCCATCGGTCATCTGGGAAATGATAATATACAGGGTGCTGTGGTATAACTGGTATATTGCTCACTGCAGCAAACAAGAAACAAACAGCTGATACATCATGTTGCAGAACTAGTTTCTAGTTTCACTGGGGGCCTGCTCAGGTCTGCAATCTTCACTGGCTTTGGCAAGTAACAGACATGTTTAACAAGAGGTGGAGACAACCGAGGGATCAATCCCAATCTGCACCTGCGTTATGTTAATGGGAGGGAAGTAGTGTGGCTCTTTTACAAGTGTGTATGGATTATAATCGGTTGAGTAACGTAGGCAAAATAAGATTGATCATCAGAATTATCATCGATGGAGAAAACTATAAAGGATTATCAATATAAAAATTGTGTCATCGATAATATCTCACAAAAACTATTGTGATGAAATAAAGTTTAGATTTACCCAGACAGAATTGTTATTGCCAATAATGTCAATTGCTAAAGATGGAAAGTAGCTGTTTTTTGTTATATCTCAAATGTCCACAATGTAATCTCTGCATAGATGTGCCACCACTCACCAGTGGAGTGAAATATGTTGATTTCCTTGGGAATTTTTTTGTGTGTATTTGCTCAAAGCTGCTTCTCCGATATTTATTGATAATTGATTGATATTTAGTTAACGATTATTGATCTATATGATATGTCTTGATAGCCCTAGAGTTACGTACCCTTGTTCCTTGTTATTTACACACATAGGTGATTAGGTAAGTGTTTCCTTACTATAAATAGCACATATACTACTTAAAGAACACAGTTTTTTCATATGACTACAGTTTATCTTTTATGTCATGACAGATTAACTATAATCATATGAAAAAAATGTGTGTTCTTTAACTTCTTTTGAGAAGTATATTAGGATTAAAAAGTGTATTGTGCTCACGAAAGGCTTGCATATTTTTAATTCCTGATATATGAAATTATGATGTGGAAAAACACAAGGGTAAACTCTTTGTATCATACGTCATTCTTAAATTACCTGTGCATACTGTGTTATTTCATTCACTGAAGTGAGTTAGTATGGTTTTACGCCGTCTTTTAGCAATATTGTAGCAATATCACGGCGGGGGACACCAGAAACGGGCTTCACACATTGTACCCATGTCAGGAATCGAACCCGGGTCTTCAGGGTGACGAGCGAACGCTTTAACCACTAGGCTACCCGGCCGCCCCTTTATTCACTGAAGCATCTTTAGAAACCACATCATAAACACAATGCTAGAGCCATGATTTATTATCAAATAGTGCCAGTATTTGTGTACAGACTCATCAATACGTTAGGAAAAACTATCTGAGAGCAACAGTTTATTGAGCAAGTATACATTTCATCAATGCATGGAGCTTGTTAAAGTAGTTCCTCTTAGGGTGCCTCATTTGCATATATATCGGATCCTGATACCAAGTATATCAGATTGGTTTCTCGCATGTTAAAACACATCTGTGACGTCTTCGTTATTTTCCAGGAAGGTGGAGTTGTTTGTCAACCATACATTATCTTGCACCAGCATTTGAATTAATGTCCATTTGGTATAGACGAAACTATTTTTAACATTTTTTGACAAGTAAATAATTTTGATTTCTAACGTGTCGCCAGGGGGCTTCGAACCCGCATCGTTTGATTTGAGAACGTGTAATTGTCAACCTCAGCTACGGCGGCAGATGAAGGAATCGGGTGAAATTAATTATTAAATATTTCCAAAATTTTGCATAATGCTAAAAAGCTAAAAATAATATGTACATAATACTGTGTTAGAGCAGGTTACCTACAACAATGTTCATATTTATAGCAATTAGATAAACCATTGAGGAGAAAAAACAAATCAGGTAATATATATATATCCTTGGTCGGGGCCCTATATTTCCTATTATTCCTGTCAGCAAGTATTAACAATGTGCAAACGATTGATAAATACTAGTTTAGGACCCAACGAAATTATGAAGAGCCGTGTACCATGCATTGTAAATGTAAGCTCGCAACAGAGCTTGGCGCACATGCAACAGCGGCAGAAAACGCATTCCTCGTGCATCATTCAAGGGCGACTCACGCAGCATAAATACAGACAACAAAGAGTTCTGGTGTATTTTTCAAATATTTTCTACAACAGAATATTTTGTCAAAGTGTGAAAGTAGGGGAATATCCTCTTAACTCTCCATTCCTTGAAATGCACAATTATTTTTAAGGAATTGAGAGTTACTTGGACATTTTCCTCTACGTCTACATGGTAGTGCCAGTAATTTATCCTTGGTGGAATCCATCAGCAAATCAAAGGTACTCAATCACGAGGATCATAATATGGTCCATTTTGAACTCACTTAGAGAGTGAATGAGTAAATAAACTTGAATTGACACTGTTGACAGAATCTCTACAAGTTAGACATGCTTATGTAGTATTTGTTTTATAGACATGTAACAAAGTGATGTCTTTGTTTGATATTTGTATTCGGATAAAAAATAAGTTATATTTAGATAATATTTTATTGTTTATATTCATAGCTCTTCACTTATGGTTTCAGGGCCAGTGTATGTGCTGCTGTCCGATATCTCTGCTATTTCAGGCATTGAAACGGGTGATTGATAGTGTGAGCACCATGCAAAGTCACGGAATACAATGATACATACTCACACCCACTCGACATCCACGCCCATATCAGTCCCCATGCAACAAGAGTATGATTCTCAAAGGGGCACAACATAATAAAACAGACATACACATTTCTAAAGTTTCTAAAACGCTGGCTGTACCCATACAAGCAACACAAGGGCGATTGAAGGCCTTTAACGACCAGTGAGTGAGTGAGTATGGTTTTACGCCGCTTTTAGCAATATTCCAGCAATATCACGGCGGGGGTCACCAGAAATGGGCTTCACACATTGTACCCATGTCAGGAATCGAACTCGGGTCTTTGGCGTGACGAGCGAACGCTTTAACCACTAGGCTACCTGACCGCCCCCTTTAACGAGCAGACTTGTCTTATCTACAATAAACTAATTCCTGCCAAAGAACAGAAACAGGCCTGTTTAAAGACATTCGACAGTAAAAACTTGGGACATTCATGAGACATTCACTGACATATATTGTTGGACTTGCTTCTTATTGCTGGGACCACTTATGACCCATTGTATTGCCTTTTGTGATTGTAAACCTAAAACTGTGTGTTTCAACATAATTTTGTTATTACTCATTGATCATATGCGGTCATTTACTGACTTCACAATTTAGTTCTGTTCGAACCAATTTATGAGTTAACCTTTAATTTGGAAATTACCCCGTAGCAGGTGGTTGAAACAGTGTTTGTTGTTTCATGCCGCTCTCAGCAATATTACGTTATATGATGGTGGCATCTGATTCATTAAGTCAACCAGACAATCCAGTGTAATCAATCAATGTAATATTTCATTTCTATGGTAACAAATATTCATGTTAGAATCACTAAATTTGACAAAGCTGTTTCTGAAATGAATGATAATCTATTTTCACATCCGACACTGTCATTCTCATAAAGATACAACTCTCTGGGTCTAGAGGTTCTGAGAAGAAAATTCATAAAGATTCTCAAAACTTGAATTTTTACCATTTACTGGCACAAATCTGACTCCAACTATGATATCTTGTGATGTCTAAGATGATTCATCAATGTTTGATCTTTTTACAACAATATGCAAGCTGAATCGTCTGCGTGTATTGATCAGTAAATTCCTCAGTGCGAGGCAGCAAAATGTGGTGCAAGGGGAGTAACTCTTGCTCACACAATCGAACGAAGCACCAATAAAAGCACCACTAATAGCACAAACACAACAGCTGTTTCCCCGGTTCGCATTGTGACGGTTCATATAACTGTAAGATCTTTTATTACCTTGACAATCAGCTGAGCAGTGGACGCGAGTGAGGCCACTCGTGTCTGACAAAACAGTGTGAAGCAAACTCGTAAAAGTACCCCGGCCGTCTGCAGTCAACAGCACAGCTGTCACCGTCACCATGTTTGTCACTAAAACCGCTAGGTTCTTAGAGCCATGTTTGGCCCCTTCCTTCACAAGAAGAAAGTCTGTAGCAAGGAGCTTGGGTCGCCACAATGTAAGGATGTGAGAAGGACCTAGACAAAACATAGTACATAAAACTCTCCGGACATCTTACCTCCGTAGTTGCGGCCGCCATGATACTGAGAGTGATGCATGTTCTGGGACGACATGACAAAGTTCTGACCACCTCCGTAGCCCTGGCTCTCATGTCTGTAACAGAACGGGTCGCTTGAGGTGATTTGTGGCTTGTTTTGTTTTACGCTGCAGTCAGCAACATTCTATCTATATCACAGCAGCCTATAAAAATTATGGTCCAGCAAAACCAATGGTTGATGGCATGAGCATTCATCTATATCACCATGAAGCCACCAGATCCCCATTTGGTTGGCTCTCATGATGGGGTACTGGGACTGTGCCTCAGGATTCCTGCATGGAGAATGTATTTTACTCTGCAGTCTGTTTGATAAAGGCAGCCATCGAGAGGCTAAGGTGACACTTTATGATGTCAGAAATTTATATAAAAGCATTTTAAACGTATTCATATTTGTCTGAGCACTCAATCTTTAATAGATTAGAAAAATGAAAAAGATAAATAACAGAGAGAGTGAGTGAGTGAGTGAGTGAGTGAGTGAGTTGGGTTTAACTCCGCTTTTAACAATATTCCAGTTATATTGCGGCATGTCAGCTTAATGTGGGAGGAAAGCCCGAAGTGATGCAGGTCTCAGACGTTTACCACTTCGGTGAAACCCACGAGCACGGGTATGGTGCTGACAAACCTAGAAACATAATCGGGGTGAACCAGGATTCGAACCCACAATCATAGGTTTCTGGCGTGCCCAAGGAACGCAACTCTGCACAGCGAATCGTGGCGCCTTAGACGACTGGGCCACCCGTGCCCCCCGAAAAAGATAAATAAAATAAAAACAAAAATATACTACAAATTGTCTGCATAAAACCTTAACTGTACATCTTTCTAAAATAACATCCTGAATTTTAAACATTATTAAACAGAATTGCCATGTATTTTTTTTGCATTAATGAAACCAAAACAACTTATTACCCACCCAAAATATAAAAAATATCGAGTGGCAAAAACGCTTCATTTTTTCAACTAGTCAAACCATGATTCGAACTCTTGGGGACCAGAGAAATTCAGATTTAACAGAGGTTCAACACATCTGACTGGGTTCAAATAGCGACAAATATCATAAGAGTTTCCAAGGACCGGACCACCAAAGTAGGACCAGACTTTTCATTCAACACATCCAGGGATTCGTCACATCTGAGTTTGAGACAACAGGTTGGACTGTACTTAAATCCAAACACATAAAGTGTTGCTCTGCCCATCATAACAGGAAGCCAATCATTGTCAGTACTGTATTTTCTTGAGTATGGTGTGCACCCTTGTATAATCAGTGTTATAACATGATAAATTTGCGTACTTCAGTACGGATTTGTTGACATGGTATTTCCAGTGTTACATGCTCACAGTAATGTCTTTGCGTTGGGCAAAAAACCCATCAAAACTCATCATGGCGTGTATAATGTGCACTCCCTTCTACCCAGCTGTGTTTTTTGGAAAAAAAGTGTGCACTATACTCAAGAAAATACGGTACTTGCCTCCAGTTGGTTGGTTTGTTATTCAACGCCGCACTCAGCAATATTCCAGCTATATGACGGCAGTCTTTAAATAATCGAGGCTGAACCAGACTATCCAGTGATTGATAGCATGAACATCGATCCACGCAATTAGGATCGATGACATGCATCAACCTAATCAGCTAGCCTGACCACCTGATCCTGTTAGTCACCTCTTACGACAAGCATAGTCGTCTAGGCCTTCTTGCCTCTAACCATATATTGAATATCAACATGTTTGTGAAGAACACATTCCACAGTGTCCTGGCAGTGTACTGACCTGATCATCCTGAGGGCTGACGAAATGTCTTTATCCTGTCTGTAGCCACTGTTGGGGGTGAAGCCAAGCTGCGGCCTATAGCCCAACCCACCCCGCCCTCCGCCACGGTACCCGCCGCGTCCCCGGCCACGCCCTCGCTCCTGCTGGCTGCGGAACATCTTCACAAAGTCCTCTGGCTTCAAGACCTTATCAGGAATGCTGTGGAAACAGGGTTTCACACATTGTTTATTTGTTTGTTTGTTGTTTAACATTACACTCAGCAATATTCCACCTATATGATAACAGTCCGTAAACAATTGAGTCTTGACCAGACAACCCAGTGATTGATATCATGAGCATCAATCTACACAATTGGGATACAATGACATTCATCAACCAAATCCGTTAGCCTGACCACTGGATTCTGTTAGTCGCCTCTTACGACAAGCACAGTCGCCTCTTACTGTAAGTATCGGTGTCCGAAGACCTATTCTCTACACAGATCTTCACGGGTCTTCAGACATTGTACTCATGTGGAGAATCAAACCTGGGTCTTCAGAGTGACTTTGACAACTAGGCCACCCCACTACATGAAAATAATATTCATGGGTTGTCTAGAACGGTTAAAAAGGTGGAAGAACTCACTTGGCGCCAGGCAGGATCTTGGCAGGGAAGAGATGATCTTCATCAAACTTGGGATCCTTGAAGTGAACACTGGTGAAAGAGGGAAGAATGAACAGAGATGCCAACACCAGATTGTTTGATAGGCATTACTTACAAGTTGACAGATGACAAAGTAGAGACAATTTCTGGATAACAACTTCTTTATATACTATAAAGGAGACTTTTCAGAAAAGATCCTTATACTGTTGTCGAGCAACGATACTTGCCAAATAATTTAAGGGTCTATAGGGAAACATCACCTTTAGAGTAAATAAAGAAGTTGTTGTCCATAAACTGTGTCTACTTTGTTATGCCAACACTAGATTTCAACAATCAAATGGCCCTTATGAGCTTTGGAAAACTTGAAAAAATCCCATGACAAAATGCATGTTAGTCATGACTGTGTAATTCCTCCAACACCAGAAAACTGCTGGTGTATTCTCGAATTGTTTTACTCCCATTTCTTTAGCCTGCATTTGGTCCTTAATCCTGACTGCCATCTTTAATAATGACAAGAGACGAGTCTGCTGAAAGTTTGAACAATGGTCATAGTATGGATTTACACAATTAACTTTTTTTGGCATGAATATTTTTGCAGTTTTTCAAAGCCATCATGGTGGAGTAATTTGTAGTAGTCTTTTGTATCTAAATGGGTTTGTATCGATTGCCTAAATGGATCGGTATCTGTGTTGGCCTGTCTGTCTTAATAACCCTACAACTGGGACAGCAGGTTTCAGCTTTTGGCATGAGTGAGTGAATGGGCTTGTATGTCCTATCTTGCACTCTAGAAGCAACATATGGTTCTAAAAAACTTTAGGCCTTCCTATAAAATACAGACTGTAGACTTGTCCAATGGTTCTGTTATCCTGGATTGTCTGCCCTGCTATGCCACCCACTAGACTTCACGCTTCACCCAATGGTTCTGTTATCCTGGATTGTCTCCCCTGTTATGCCACACACCAGACTGGACACCTCACCCAATGACTGTTATCCTGGATTGTCTCCCCTGTTATGCCACACACCAGACTGGACACCTCACCCAATGACTGTTATCCTGGATTGTCTCCCCTGTTATGCCACACACCAGACTGGACACCTCACCCAATGACTGTTATCCTGGATTGTCTCCCCTGTTATGCCACCCACTAGACTTCACGCTTCACCCAATGGCTCTGTTATCCTGGATTGTCTCCCCTGTTTAGTCCCTGCATAATGCCACACACCAGACTGTAGACTTACCCAATGGCTCTGTTATCCTCGACATCCTTCAGTGCAGGCAGAATAGATCGCACAACACTGAAACAATAAAAACCTCAATGTACTTAAGGGACACTGAATTTACATTATACAACTACAACATATAATCTTTAACAAAATACCACATCTAGTTGTGACAATGAGCCATGCACATACACATACTAGACCACTGAACATGAGTGTAGATGACTTACTCTCCAGTTAGCACTGCATACTCATCACACCAGATTTTCCCTGAGACTCCTTCAGACAGACCGGCATCCAAATCTACAGGCTGTTACAAAACAATAGAAGGAAACTGTTTTATATCTTTCAGTAAAAAGATTCAATTGGAGACTGGAGACAAGTAAAGGCTATTCCCTCTGGCCAACTACCCCCAGCCCATTTCCCTTCCTTCATTTTTAAATTCACCCCCACCCCCATTCACATTTTTGTAAAAAGTGCCAAAAATCTAATAATGTATTTATAGTGGCCTTATGAGCCATTAAGAGCACACAATCCTCATTTAGTCAAAGACAAGCATCGGGTACTTCAAGAAGCTGAAATATGCTGCTTGATGCCACTGAGACAATAACCCCATGAGGGCCTCACCTCACTGGTTCCTCCACCCTCGTAGAGCCCCTCAAACAGGGAGTAGGAGGGATGGTTGAAGCCCACAAACAAGCGATCATCGCCGCGGACATTTCTCTTCCCTGTAACAAACACACACCATGGTGAGCCTAACAATGGTTACTCAAACTCAAACAGGTAGGAAAAGAGGCACCACAGATCCAGTACATCATTACGCAGTAAAATATATAATATTGAAATGGTAACAAAAACAACAACAAAAATAAAAACTACATGAAAAAAAAGAACTTAAAACAAGTGAACAATTAAAACACTCATGATGACTTTAGCCATCATTTATACCTTCACTTCCTGACATGACGACCATGTGAAAAACAAAGTTCCCACCTTCAGTCAACAGTCAAGCTCTGACTGCATCTAAATATTGAATTGTCAAGTAGGCGATCTACCTTCAGCTAATTGGATCTGTCTACTTCTGGAGCTCAGTGATCTCGATTTAATATGAACACTGTGCTTGTTTACTTAAATTTATGTTTTGAAGTCATTATATAAACATTTTATGGTTTAGTACAGAAAGTTAATGGATATGAGTGTGAATGAATGTCTATGTCAAGGTCCAATATCAAAATAAATCTGCGTCCATAATATCCATACCTCTAACATCAATTCTACTTTTAGTATCAACCTGTATAACAATAGCTTCTGGAACCCATTTCATAACCTTGTTTGTATTGTCTAAATTATCTGTACCTTTTCCTAATTGGCCAGGCACTACCCTGGGTGTCTGGTCATAGCTGCAAAAGGGACTCGGAAATATAATATCAATTACAAAATCAGCAACTTACGTTCAGCCTCTGAGAGGTCGGGATACACAAATATATCAATTACAAAATCAGCAACTTACGTTCAGCCTCTGAGAGGTCGGGATACACACTCTTCAAGGCCTCCTTTAGCCTCTTCTCATCCACAAACGGCAACAGAGCGACACCTACAAAAAGAACAGCTCTGGGTGAGGATTTCTGAATTGTTTATCCATGACCAGGAGGTGCAATGAAAAGAGGTTTAACTCCAGATTATTGCACTAAAATAGAAACATGCATGGATGTGTCTGTGTGAGTGTGTCTGTGAGATACCATACAGTTTAACATGGATATCCCACTCCAACACTACACTGACTCCCTGCCAACCAATACTTGATCTATTCCCTTGATGCTGAGCGACGCAAGTCCAGATATGCAATGTACACTGTTTATAACCAGATAGTATAATTACAGTATAAACTGCATGCATCAACACAAATACAAAACCTGGCCTAGAGTAAAGGTAAAATGTCCTTGTAATGTTCTGACAATGGGAAAATTAGTAGTAGCCCACAGGAATTTACACTAGCCCTGGGCTAGAGGGCTACTGATAATTTCTAACCCTGTCAATGTAGGTGTGTATAATCCACATACCTCCTCTACACAGCTGCTATTTGGGGGGAAAAGTGTGCACTATGGTCAAGGAAATATTGAACACCATTTTTCAACCAATAACAGTGTCCAACACCTTCACAACCCACGCCTTATTTACCGGTCAACATCTGGTATATCCTTGAGGAACACTGCTATACGCTGAACATTACTGCTGGTCGCTAACACTGTCCCGCTCACGTTGGCAACACAATCCCCGCTTACAAGTTTCAGTCATATGGGTTTAAGGAATCAGGTCAGGTGTAAGGAGCATGAACTACTCCATGAAAACAGCCTGATGATGAGTGACAGCAGGGAATGAATCACTGCCTATTCTTTGAACATAACAAATACACCTTTCACCCAAAATAATACATCAAATGCATAATTTGAACTTGGATAGTTCCTGCCCAATTCAATCCCCTTGAGTGAGTGAGTGAGTGAGTGAGTATGGTTTTACGCCGCTTTTAGCAATATTCAAGCAATATCACGGCGGGGGACACCAGAAATGGGCTTCACACATTATACCCATGTCGGGAATCGAACCCGGGTCTTTGGCGTGACGAGCAAACGCTTTAACCACTAGGCTACCCGACCGCCCCTAATCCCCTTGAGCAACTGCCCTTCAAAACAAGTCGATTTCTTACCCTGCCAAGCATATTTCTTGCCATTCAAATCTATCTTGAAGTCTGTGGGGTAGAAATCAATGATGGGTGATTCCTGAAACAAAAATAGTAGAACTTAACAACAGTTTCACACAAAGTATAAAGTTAGCATTGTCAAAAGAACAGTGTGATGTAAAATTCCTTAACACACCGTGAATAAAACATCTGTTTAAAAACACACATAATTGAAATGTTCATAAGCAATTTAAGTTTCCTTCTGTTTTTCTTCCACAATCAGAGTAGAGCAGGGTTTTGATGTCATTCTCATCAATTTCCAACAATGTAATTTGTGTGCCTCAAACAATGACATCCGACATGACAGTACTAGCAGAACATATTATGTTGATGTTTGTTTGTTTAACGCCGAATATTCCAGCTATATGATGGCACACTGTAAATAATCACGTCTGGACAACACAATCCCGTGATTGACATCATGAGCATCAATCTATACAATTGGGATATGATGACGATGCATAAACCCAGATCGGTGAGCCTGGCCACCCGATCCCATTAGTCACAAACAAGCATAGATCTTCATGTGTCAGGGCGGCCGGATAGCCTAGTGGTTAAAGTGTTCGCTCGTCACGCCGAAGACCCGGGTTCGATTCCCGACATGGGTACAATGTGCGAAGCCCATTTCTGGTGTCCCCCGCCGTGATATTGCTGGAATATGGCTAAAAGCGGCGTAAAATCCAATTCACTCACTTAATATTAAATAACGTATCAACAGTCATATCAACAGTCGGAAGATTTGTTGGTTTGTTGTTTAGCCAAAGCTCAGCAATATTCAAGCTATACAAAGGTGTCCCTTAAATAATCAAGTCTGGATCAGACAAACCAGTGTTAGATATGATGAGTACCATCGTACACCATTAGGTGTCACACAATCAACCAAGTCACAGGGCCTGACAAACATGGGATGCTGGGGACCTATTCTAACCTGGAATCCTAATGGTACGGCAGGAAAAGAATCCCTTGAACAATGTACAGCGATACACGTTATAAGAGACATTGTGTGTCTGGAATGTTCAGCTTACCGGTTCCTCCATGAGAGTCTGCCAGGTGAGGGGGAGATGCTGCTTGCTGGCGGCGGGGAACACACTCATCAGCTGCTCCAGGGGCTGGAACTGTAACGGAGGCACATACATCCAACATGACAGAAACCCTGATATCCCAGATCAGTTCAACCAGGATGCCAACTTTCCAGCATGCTATTTGGTGGTATTTCACAAACTTCTTCTCCAAATTTTACAAGGTAAAACTGACGGCTAAACCATAATTTGTACATATAATGATTACACATTTGACTGCTCCATCGACTTACAGAACAGTTCTTAATTCCAAAGATCGGGGAAAGGTCAACAGGTCAACAAAGTTTCCATTTGTTGTAACACAGTTCAAGTGAAGAAATAATAGCCCTAATCATCCAAACTGTAGGTGTGTCAGGGGGTTTGTCTCAAAATTATATCTCTGATATATCATTTATCCAGAGAGAGGGTTACGTGATAAATATTCATGTGAATCTGCATGAAGCATCCGATGGGATGGACTAATACTCACAGGTGCAGTGTTCCTCTCAAAGTCGTTGGGAAGGTCCCCGATGTTGACAAAGTCCGAAGCAAATGGTGCATAGTGGTAGGGGAAGTACCATTTCCAGGAAGCACAGCCCTGAAAGTAAGTCAGCGTGAACGTAATTCAGTAGCAGATGTCGGCTGTCATCACATGACAACCACACATATATGTCAATGTTAACATAACATTAAAGAAGATGACCTGTTCCTGCTCTAGTATTCTCATTAATCATGTTAATGTTGCAAGTTTTACTCAAACTGTCAGAAGAGAAACCATCTTTGGTAGACCGTAAGTTAGAAATGTTTTGTTTGCTTGTTTGTTTGTTGTTTCATGCCGCACTCAGCAATATTCCAGCTGTATGATGGCGGTCTGTATAATAATCAAGTCTGAACCAGGAAATCCAGTGATAGACATCATGAGCTTCGATCAACGCAATTGGGATCGATGACATGCATCAACCAAGTCAGCGAGTCTGACCACCCGATCCCATTAGTCGTCTCTTACGACATACATAGTCGCTGTCTGTATGTAGTCTGCATGCAGTGTGTATACAGCTGTATGTTGTCTGCCTGTAGTCTGCCTGTAGTATGTATGTAGTCTGCAAGTAGTCTGTATGTTGTCTGCCTGTAGTCTGCCTGTAGTATGCATGCAGTCTGTATGAAGTCTCTATGTTGTCAGCCTGTAGTCTGTATGCAATATGTATGCAGTCTGTATAAAGTCTTCAAGTAGTCTGAATGCAGTATGAATGCAGTCTGTATGTAATCTGCCTGTAGTCTGTATGAAGTCTCTATGTTGTCTGCTTGGAGTCTGTATGTAGTATGTAAGTAGTCTGCAAGTAGTCTTCATTCAGTATGTAAGTAGTCTGTATGAAGTCTGTATAAAGTCTGTATGAAGCCTGTATGAAGTCTGCAAGTAGTCTGCCAGTAGTCTGCATTCAGTATGTAAGTAGTCTGTATGAAGTCTGCAAGTAGTCTGCAAGTAGTCTGCATTCAGTAAGTAAGTAGTCTGTATGAAGTCTGCCTGTAGTCTGCATGCAGTATGTATGCAGTATGTAAGTAGTCTGTATGAAGTCTGCATGCAGTATGTAAGTAGTCAGCGTGCAGTTTGCATGCTTTATGTATGAAGTCTGTACGTTGTCTGTGAGCAGTCTGTATGAAGTCTGTATGTTGTCTGCCTGGAGTCTGTATGAAGTCTGTATGTTGTCTGCCAGGAGTCTGTATGAAGTCTGTATGTTGTCTGCCTGGAGTCTGTATGGATTCTGAATGTGTACTCACCTGATAGTAGTACCTCAACACCCAACACAGTCCTCTCACATAGTGGTGAGCCTGAAACAATGGCAACAAAAGCTTACTGCTGTAGTGTGACAGGACAGAGGTAGCCAGACACATAGATTAGTTTGTTGTTTCATGCCATTCAGCAATATTTCTGCATTATTAAAGAAACCTGTAAATAATCAAATCTGTGCCAGGCTAAACTGTGGTAGATAGCATGAGGTCAAGGCAAGGTCAAGAAAGTCACTACTCACCACTTTATGTCGGAAGTCAATGTCATTTGCATCGGTGTCAAACTTGGATTTGTAATACCTATCTTTCCAGCCATCTTCCCATAGTCTGTCAAACAAGAAAGTGTTCACCATTACTACCTTGATTACAACAGACCTCACAGTAAATACACTCAAGACATGCACAATGTGGGACATCATCTAGATAGCTCCCCCTCATGGAACATTCTGGGAAATACAACATTCCACATACTGAGGTGTTGGTTGAATTCGCCACAATTCTCCCTGATGGCAACAGTACAAAAAGCTGAGCCAAAAGAATTGTTTCAAAGAACATAGTCCCAAAGTGGGGAATCAAACCTGCACCTTTGGCGTGTCAAGCAAATGCTTTAACCACTAGACAACTGTGTTTACTCCAGTGCTTACGAGTCTGCACAAATGTTTGTTTGTAGTTTAATGCCACACTCTGTAAATAGTCGAGTCGGAACCAGACAACAATGAGCATCGATCCACGCAATTGGGATACGATGACATTCATCAACCAAGTCAGCGAGCCTGATCACCTGATCCCATTAGTCGCCTCTTATAACAAGCATGTGTTGCTGAAGACCTATTCTAACCCGGATCTTCACGGGTTCTGCACAAATGTCTCCTCACTTGACGTCATCATTAGGCTCCTCCTCTTCTTCATCCTCCTCCACTGCAGATGCTCCTCGCTTCGTTCCCCGACTTTCCCCACCATTCTCCGCGGCATTCTGATTGGCTGAGCCTCCACTAGATGTGGAGTACGATGCTGACTGCTGCATTCTCATCTGGTAGGCCTCATGTCGTGGGTTGGACACAGGAGATGCACCATCGCCAACAGGCTGCAAACCATCAAGCAAGATCACCATTCATGCAACTTTCTAAAGTACCAGAAACATGGAAAAAATAATTGTCAAGTAAATTTTTGCATCTTTGTAGGGATGAGTCAATTAAATGGGAGAAGGGCCTGATAAGGTCCCAACTGTATTACAGAAACAAGAACCATCAACAAAGTGAGGATTGGGTGGTTGGTTGGTTTGTTGTTTAACACCGCTCTCAGCAATATTCGTCATGGGATCTTACTAAAATCAATCCTGGACGTTCTAGGGTCCTGTTTGCTAATACGGCCTTGTCCAATCTTGAGGTGACCAATGAGTATCCCCTATTTACCTTAGGTGCAAACTGTCCCCCTGCCATCCATCGCGGTCGGTCTCCTTGTCGTTGCTGAAGATAAACATGAGTTCTGTTTATCACTCCATCAAATTTGTAAAGTACCATTCATTTTACATGTTCACAGTTATCAAGACTATATTTCCAAATGTCATGTCTCACATGTCCTGCCTTCACACAGCAGAAGGTGTGAAAGCCTCTTCAGGCCTCTTCACTCACCTGTTTCATCCTCATTTTCTTCTCCTTGTTACGTCTCCGGAAATCAAGCTGAAATGGTAACAG
Organism: Haliotis cracherodii; assembly: GCF_022045235.1. Lineage (NCBI taxonomy): Eukaryota > Metazoa > Mollusca > Gastropoda > Lepetellida > Haliotidae > Haliotis > Haliotis cracherodii. The sequence goes on along the minus strand of NW_027266308.1, from coordinate 9,975,003 downwards.
GCAAAACATTAATAGAAACACACTATTGCTACTGTCATCATCATCATCATCAATCATCACTGTTGTCACAAATAACATATCTGTACGCATGTCAAGTGAAACCATTACCACCACCATCACCATCACCATCATCATCATCACCATCATCACCATCATCACCATCATCATCATCACCATCATCACCATCATCATCACCATCACCATCATCACCATCATCACCATCATCATCACCATCACCATCATCATCACCATCACCATCCCCATCACCAATCATCAATCATCAATGTTGTCACAAATAACATATCAGTACGCATGTCAAGTGAAACCATCACCATCAAGTGAAACTGGATATTTTGACCAAATGAAAACATGTTAACTATGTGACAGTGAACATGGCCTTGCATGTACCACAAAGAGGTGCATTGTCATCTGGAGAAACACTAGCACCTAGTAGACACCCCATGTCACAGGTCTACAGATACATGGTGGATGTCAACATCATTAAAATGTCAAGTACTTAGTTGTTCATTGGTGAGTCAGCAATATTCCCGCCATGTCACAGCTGCTGGTAAAGAATTTTCACCAAGTAAACCAGTGGTTGACAGCATGAACAACATCCCTGGACATCATGGTTACAATGATACAAAAGCAGATCAAGATCTAGAAAAGATGCCTTGCATCCCGCGTCAAGGAGTAAACTGAGCACCAATACCTCTGTTTCTCGTCTCTTCTTGAAAATCTCATCTTCCACTTGACCCAGATCTGGAAGAAGAAGAATCCCACACAATTGAGGGAACTAGCTGCAGTCTACGAGCTCTTGGCTTTATGCTTCAGTTAGCTTGCTTATTCAAAACAGCATAAATTCACATAAATGAGCGAGACACCTGATACGATGTACTCAGTAGTTTAGTCAAGGGCAGATCCAGCATTTTTAAAAGGGAGGGGTCCAAAATATAAAAATCCTCTCAAATAGATAATTTTACTGCCTACAACATACTACATTTGGTTTTCAAAAGAAGGGGGTCCGCCGGACTCCCCCATCCCTCCCTCTGGATCACCTATGTTTGTTACATGTCAGCTTAATGTGGGAAGAAATCCCAGTGTGATGCAGGTCCCAGATGTTTACCACTCTGGTGAAACTAAGAGGAACAACACCTCATGCACTATGTTATTCACAAGGTAATCTTGAGATTCAGGATTTCAGAAGCATATTATCAATCCTTATGAGTGAGTGAGTGAGTGAATACGGTTTTACGCCGCTTTTAGCAATATTCCAGCAACATCACGGCGGGGGACACCACAAATGGGCTTCACACATTGTACCCATGTCGGGAATCGAACCCGGGTCTTCGGCGTGACGAGTGAACGCTTTAACCACTCGGCTACCCGACCGCCCCCAATCCTAATGAAATGAAGGGGGCAACTTTCTTAAGTGCTTATTATTCAGCTCATGAAGAAATAACATTCATTGTGTTTAAGACAGATCAAATGCATTCTTTTGACTTGTGGGCACGCTTAGATTCCAAAGGGCACGCTAAATATCCTGATAGAGCCCTGTATGTATTAGTTTCATTCAACGCAGAAAATAATTTACAGTGGAGAGGAATTCTGTTGAAACCCTGTTGTTTTTGTGAAGTGATACTGCCTGTTGTTAAACCACAGACTTACCTGCCATGACAAGTTGTACTCTCTCCAAGGACACCACTCCACTGTCCGTCAAGTAGCCCTGTACAAGACAAGCAAACCTCATTTGGTGACAGAGCTTCAAATATCAGATGCTTCATCACAACCAGACACACAGACAGTCAGCTCCCACACACAGCAGTGTCTGACAACACTGTTTATGACAAACATGAGGTACTTGACTCAGAATCCCAAAAAGCTATAACTAGTTTGTTTGTTGTTCTTGTTTAATGCCGCACTCAGCAATATTCCAGCCATATGACAGCAGCCTGCAAATATCTGAGCCTGGATCAGATAATCAGCGATTGGTGCCGTGGGAAGAGATCCATGCCGTTGCGGTACAATGACACACAATCAACCAAGTCACCAAGTCTGACCACCCGACCCATTGCCTCGTACGACCAGCATAGGTCGCAGGGGACCTATTCTAGCCTGAAATCCACCCTGCTATATCCCAATGGCCAGTCATACTTACCCCAGTCTTGTAGACGGTGATCTTGTACAGCTTTATCAGTCTGTCTATAGCTCCCTCTCTGAAACAAGTGTTGAAAGTTTATAACAGGTACCGGACCAGCTCATTTATTCATGAAACCCATTTATTTATACAACAGCCCGATGGACTATTATTTCGTTCACTGGTCTTACAAAAAAACTTGGATTTGGTGATACTGCTGAAATTGCACTGAAAAGATGTGCAGGAAGATTACACAACATCAAACTAACACTGAAATAAAGAACTGCTTTAGTCATGTACAGTACCGAAATTGTCTTATAGAAATTTGTCCGATAACTTGCCTGATTTGCTGGTTGTGGGGTATAAGGGATTTATTCTCCTGCTGAGACATTTATTTTTCTCTAAGGCAGGATACACAGTTTTTTATAAAGATCAAGTGGACCAATCAGATCTCATCATTCTCACATGGAGGTGTGATAAAGTCTGATGTAGTTCTTGGTCAAAGTATTCTATTTATAGCAACTTGTAACAAAACGTTATTGGGACAAAGGTACTGCATTCTGTGGGATGTCCTGACACGGTCCTGTCAGTACTCTATTACTTGGTCTGGGAATAAAAGACAGTATGAACGAACGATTGCAAAACCGTGAAGGAAGAATAAAGACTAAATTGGAAACATCTCACTGTTGTCTTTTCACATTTTATTTCACAATATTAGTGTTTCTGTTCCTTTCATTTCCATAATATATATTCTGAGTATCTGAATACATATTTGATTTTTACAAACAGCAGCCATGTCACTGTTCCCAGCTTCTGAGGCCAACCTACCTGATTTCCAAGGATGGTAGATGAGGTAGAAAGTCATTGCCCACAAAGAAGCACATGAACACCCAATCATCCAACGCTCTCTGAAAACATACAACACATAGGTTACCTGACTGATGCTATGATGCTCACATCACCACAATGGAGGCATTAAGGCTTAAAAAAGATAGCCTTCATTCTCAGGCACCCCCACATCATCATAAAAACCAACACGTTAAATATTCTGTGTCTCAAACACACGAATTTTTCAAGGGAACAAAAACACTGGGGAGTAGAACCCTGGGGTCGGCTGTTGTGGGTCCAGTTCCTCTATGGAGGTCATGGTAGATCACCATTCATTTCCAGTTGGGACATCGATAGTAAGAGCAAAGTGCAATATGTAATGTAGGGTAAGTTAAATATGACAAATAATTTGGAACATTTCTTAAGATTGTGTTAGAAATAGTCCAACTGTCAGGTCACCTGTCAGAATAATCATAACAAAACTATTTCTTTATAAACTCACAACATTATAAACTGTTTTATCAATATCAGAAAACATCCAGTGAGAACTAATATGGATAACAATCTCACCTCAAAGTCATACTCAAACGGTAGCCCATCCATCTGCAGCTCTCGCTCCAGGTACTCCCGAAGGATGTTCAAGCGCAGAAATATAAACTCCTGCTCTGCACCAATGAAGGGCTCGATCTGATCATGCTGAAGAAAGAGCATTTGCACAAAGTTGACAACCAACAAATACTTCATTCCTGGACCTACACTTAGATGTACCAATTTAATAATTGTCTTCAGAAGTCCCAGCTTTGTAAATATAACTGGTTGGTCGAAAAGAAGAATGACATGTAAAACAATAATGCCCAAAGTGATGCAGGTCTCACAGGTATGGTGCTGACAAACCTTGAAACATAATCAGGGCAAACTAGGATTCCAATCCACAATCATTGGTTTCTGGTGTGCCCAAGGGATGTAACTCTGCACAGCAAATTGTGACACCTTAGACAAGGCCCATGGCCCTGTACATCATGGAAACAATGGTTTTTTTGTCAAAACAATTTTACTGTGCACGCATTAGATGAAAATACTGTGAAAGAGACTATTTCAACAAGGGAGATAATCCGTGTCTTACCTCTCCAGATTTTTCCTTTGGCAAGCCAGCACACTCCTTCATTTCATGACCTTATAACCAACAGAAAAGTGCTTAATTTACCACCTGAAAGTGATGTTAAAATTGGTATTACACATGTGCACTGCTATCAATTGATATAGAAAGATTAAGTAAACCGTTCTGTTATAAAATTTACTTACTGTTTGCTAGAACATCATGAAAACTGAGGATACATTATATTAGGATGTAACACAGACAATCATCCAATAACAGCCATCATTCAAGTGAGGCCAGAACAAAATATGAGACAGGGATAGACATGGCCACAAGTCCATCAGTCCAAGAATAGCGTAAATCCAGAAATACTACGATTTGGATTTGACCAATGGTGTCTACCTCTGTGAAACAAGACAATGGTCATTGTTCGTTTTTGTTTGTTTGCTGTTTAACATCGTACTCAGCAATATTCCAGCTATATGACAGCAGTCTGTAAATAATCGAGTCTGGACCAGACAATCCAGTGATTGATAGCATAAGCATCGATCCACACAAGAGGGATACAATGATATGCATCAACCAAGTCAGTGAGCCTGACCAACCAATCTCGTTAGTTGCCTCTTGCAACAAGAATGGGTTGCTGAAGACCTATTCTACCCTGGATCTTCACGAGTCCCAAAATCTAAGTAATGGTTACTCATTGTACACAGTATACATATTGTGGAGTAAATTACTGAATAAGTAATACTTCCAAGTGGAACCTACCCATTTGTCCACACAGTTCGCACGGCTTGGGCTTGTTGGGTTTGAACTCCTCTCTGATGATGGTAAAGTATGGCTCATGGGTTGCCAGGCCTGAAACCATGGTAACACTGGGTCATACTGAGTGAGATGGGATTAATGATGCTCTAAACCGCATGTCATTATTTCACAATGTAAGCAGGTCACCGACGTTATGGTGTATCTTGGATACAAGCCCACAAGCTCTCTTCACAAGATGTTGAACTTAAGGCCTCTCGGCCACCACTTTAGAGTAAGAATGGTCTTACATCACTTTTAGCAACATTTCAGCAATATCACAGCGGGGGACACCAGAAATGGGCTCCACACAATATACTCATCTGGACAATCGAACCCAGGTCTTTGGCATGACAAGCGAATGCTCTAACCACTAGGCTATCCCTACCGCCCCCAAACACCACTTTTGACCAACAGGGGAGGTCCATAATACATGACAAAACAAAATGTAGATGATGCAACATAAACAAGTCATTTTAACCACACTTAGCAACATTCCTGTATTGGCAGCTCGTGACTCATTGCATGAGTGAGTTTGGTTTTAAGCTGTCAACATAATCAGAGCGAACATGGAACTTAAACCAGCGGTTGGTAGTATGAGGCTCGCTCAATCCCCAGTGGCTATTCCAACAAGAGTAAAGTCCTGGGGACCTATTCTCACAGGAAATCCCGACAAGGTTATAACAACAAGTTATTTCTTTCAGTCCAGACACTTAGCTGATATACCTACTTCATTGTTTAAATATACAAGAATACATTATATACATGAAAAACCTGCATGAAAGTTTATATCTATGTTTCTGCCAATGACTCCAGCGGTTTTAGAATTAAAATCCTCCAGTTTTAGTCCTTGTACAACATGAATTGAGATCAAATTCATTTGATTCAAATAATGACAATAGTTGAGATTTAGTCTAAACAGAACATATCCATCCAACAATTCATGTATAAAAATTATCATCCAACTTATTTGACGACAGAATCTTCCAAGCATACTTACCCAGCATAATGAGATCAGCTGAAACAAGACAGATTTCCTTATTTTTATAACATTTTTATTTCATTCCAGCAATGTTACTTTAGTTGCATTCTCAAATTAATTAAATTCAATTTACGATGATCTACTAATGACTGTACATGTTAACTATATTGGATACTCAGTGTATGGTGTACATGTGTACTGATCAGCTGAAATACTGCATCTTACTTCAAACGAGCTCTACCTGGCCATCGAAGCATGTTTAAACATTGATTGTGAACACCTACCGTCAGCCCCGCAGAGACAGTGATGGGTGTTGGGGTCATGGGCAGGCATGGCTGAAATGTACAGATGTCATTAGACTCATTCCAGTGACAGGCAACGCACATACAATCGAAACCATAAACAAAGAACATGTACTCTCTCATCTCTCCTGTACTCTATTATCTCTCCTGTACTTTCTCATCTCTCCTGTACTCTCTCATCTCTCTCCTGTACTCTCTCATCTCTCCTGTACTCTCTCATCTCTCCTGTACTCTCTTATCTCTCTTGTACTCTCTTATCTCTCGTGTACTCTCTTATCTCTCTTGTACTCTCCCATCTCTCTTGTACTCTCTCATCTCTCCTGTACTCTCTTATCTCTCATGTTTCTCTCCTGTACTCTCTCATCTCTCCTGTACTCTCTTATCTCTCGTTTCTCTCCTGTACTCTCTTATCTCTCCTGTACTCTCTTATCTCTCATGTTTCTCTCCTGTCCTCTCTTATCTCTCCTGTACTCTCTTATCTCTCATGTTTAACCCCTGTACTCTCTTATCTCTCCTGTACTCTCTTATCTCTCATGTTTCTCTCCTGTACTCTCTTATCTCTCCTGTACTCTCTTATCTCTCCTGTACTCTCTTATCTCTCATGTTTCTCTCCTGTACTCTCTTATCTCTCCTGTACTCTCTTATCTCTCCTGTACTCTCATGTTTCTCTCCTGTACTCTCCCATCTCTCTTGTACTCTCTCATCTCTCCTGTACTCTCTTATCTCTCATGTTTCTCTCCTGTACTCTCTTATCTCTCCTGTACTCTCTTATCTCTCATGTTTCTCTCCTGTACTCTCTTATCTCTCATGTTTCTCTCTTATCTCTCATGTTTCTCTCCTGTACTCTCTTATCTCTCCTGTACTCTCTTATCTCTCATGTTTCTCTCCTGTACTCTCTTATCTCTCCTGTACTCTCTTATCTCTCCTGTACTCTCATGTTTCTCTCCTGTACTCTCTAATCTCTCCTGTACTCTCTTATCTCTCCTGTACTCTCTTATCTCTCATGTTTTTCTACTGTACTCTCTTATCTCTCCTGTACTCTCTTATCTCTCATGTACTCTCTTATCTCTCATGTTTCTCTCCTGTACTCTCCCATCTCTCTTGTACTCTTTCATCTCACATGTACTCTCTCATCTCTCATGTACTCTCTCATCTCTCATCTTTCTCTCATCTCTCATGTTTCTCTCTTGTACTCTCCCATCTCTCTTGTACTCTTTCATCTCCCCTGTACTCTCTCATCTCTCCTGTACTCTCTCATCTCTCCTGTACTCTCTCTCCTGTACTCTCTCATCTCTCATGTACTCTCTCATCTCTCATCTTTCTCTCATCTCTCATGTACTCTCATCTACTCTCTTATCAATCACAGACCTCAGACCATGATGAGTTACAAATACATTTCCTTACCAAAAGATAATGTTTAGTCAAAGGATGAGCAGAAGTTATCCCAAAAGATCCCCGTATATTTGCTTCTTCTAAGTTTTTTCCGTGTTTCAAAATACAGTTCATAATCAATATCATTGACAAGTTAGCAAACATGAAATTTGTTACCTCTCTGTCTTCTAATGTAGTCCATGATCTTGTGTTCTCCTTCTCCAGGCACATTGGCATCGGACAAGATGACCTTGATGCCCGACCAGCCAGGGTCGTGGTTGAGCCGATCGTGAATGTAGTACCGCAGACAGTCGGCCAGTTTGAACATAAACGGTGTTCCCTGTTTGAGAGGTCAAAACAGAAACCACAGTGTGTACAAAGTACCCACAACCAAATAATGGTGCAGCCTTTATTATTTACATTTGAAAATGGACGAGTAACTTTATTTTCAAGATGCAGCAATCAGGCATGACTGTCGGCATGTTTAGCTCACTTGTCACAAGAATACAGAAGTCTGATTGTTTGATTAAACCCTGACTGAAGGATTAGAAGGTTCCCTGACTTGTGGAGGTCTGATCAGATCTTCACAGAGGTATCGCATTGGACTTAAAGATTTGATCATAATGACATTGATCTGTGCCGATATGTATTCCTACTGTGAGAACAAATGTGATAATGCTAACCGGAGTGATACAATTGCTGTCAAACTTTTCTTGAGCAGGTTTCTCTGGAGGGAGACTACAGCCCTTTGCAAAGATCTCTTCCCTTAGTTGAGCCATGATCTCCGTCTTCTCTCTGGAACAACCATTAGCTTATCAATCACTGTGAGGAAGTAGTACCATGCATCAATAACAGTGGTAGAGTCCACTCGTCTGATACTAGTTAAACTGCACATCAACATGATCAATGAACAATAAACAATAAAATGTTGTCCATAGACTACATGTGCTGGTCGCTGACCAGTTATGGCCATTTTTGTCATATCATTTCTGAAATATCCAATGTACAAAGTTTACTAAGCAAATAACTTTGAATTGTGTGAAACAATGAGCAAATGTGCATATTTCTGTCCATAAAAAAACACACAATAGATTTCTGTTATAACGCGGCTACAGGGAATCAAAACAGTGGAAATAGAAATTTCTCATCGATGAGAGAAATGACAGACAGATACATGTAGCAAGCAGGGACAGAACTGAATGTGCATCACCATGTTGTTGGATTTTTGTTGATGCATGAAGTAGTCACATGACACCGCTTGTGTGTCTCTTTTAAAGTTGTATTTTAGAATGGCCATTACATGGTTTGTTTTTTAATATTTTTTCACAAGAGTCAGTTTTGTTTACCATTTATGGATAAATATCTCTTTCTTGCAATGAAACCCAGGAATAGTAAAACGAGATGTGATCACATGCCTGCTATAACGAGGATTTGCAGATAATTGGTCCTAGGCAATAACAGGCCGAAAGCCAGTAGCTCTATAAAAAATATTCAGGACTCTTATCATCAAAATCTAGGTTTCCAGAAAATCACTGGGGTTTCAACTATTTCCAAATACCAATGTTTATGTATAAACACACCATAAACCAGCGATAGAAACTAACATTTTTAGTCCACTAGTCCTTATATTGACAACATATAGCAAGACCCTTAAAAATGGCAAATTTCTACTTGTCCTTATGATACCATAACTATTTGGTAGTTTGACAAGGACAACAGGACTAGTGCCAATTTCTATCACTGTAAACCATACTATTGATGAGTTAATCGGAAAGTTTCACTTGGGACAGTGCTCCTGTATGAACAGAGGGTCACTGCACACTGCCAAGAGAGTAGATATGACAAGAAATGTTCAACATGTCTTACATCGCTTCCTTTGAAGCTCGGAATCGCCTGGATCTCTGTTGATTCATCTTTGCTCGAGGGGCCTGAAGGAAAATTACATCCATTGTTACATTCAAGTAATATTTGCAGTGGTAGAAACTGTTGGAGCGATTGTCTGAGGCAGCAAATGGCTGAACTGCTAGTCACAAAAAGCAAGTGTTTCTGTGGCCAGATTTGAACATTGGTGGAGTTATCTGCCCCTTGTTTACATAAATAAGGCAGGCTTGACTGTTCGAGAAGTTTCTGGATGGGACAGTTTCTACAAGGCTGGCAGTACCTAAGTGACAGTGAGTGAGTGAGTATGGTTTTACGCCGCTTTTAGCAATATTCAAGCAATGTCACGGCGGGGGACACCAGAAATGGGCTTCACACATTTTACCCATGTCGGGAATCGAACCCGGGTCTTCAGCGTGACGAGCGAACGCTTTAACCACTAGGCTACCCGACCACCCCACCTAGGTGAGAGTGACAAGAGGGCAATTTGTAGCCTTTTGACCTGATTTGTTTCCTATCTACTTGACAGGTGCACTTTGGATACCTATTTGGGAACACCAAATTCCTGTCAGCTTCCAACACTATTTCAGATTCAAGAACAGAGACATTTGAGAGTGACAAAAGTCCAGTCATTTGTGAGAGCATGAACCTAATTATGAGACCTGTTTCTTATTGCTGGTGACACTTATTTCACCCATTGTACTGCCTTTTCCACTGTAAAACCCAAACAGTGTTTTAATTTATTATTGATGATTAAATGATCTTGTGTGGTCATTTATTGATTTCACAATTTCGTCTTGTGCAACCGGTTTCTAGGTTAACCTAGATTTAAATCTGGAAGTCCACTAATAATAGACAGGATGACAACAGTTACTGCTACTCACCACACCATCTATAGCCATGTAGAGGACTTTCCTGGGACGTACGATGGAGAAAATGCGATCAATGTACTCAAAGATCAGGACCATCATCTCATCCTCATTCTTGGGAGCAGGTCTGGAAGGAAAAGTATATTTAGACATGCGAGTGACAACTGAGGACTACACAAATTGGCATTACACAGGCCCATCAAGACCCGGGAGGTTACGATAATGAGAAAAATGCATAATCCACAAGGCTGCTTCTATTAGGCCAAACTGCTCACACGCTGATACCATCTCAAGAAGCTTGGTTTATCTATTTTCGGTGATAATTTGGGAAAACAATATTTCCATTAAACAAAACTTAAGCATTACAACATGTGTACTACAGCTAGAATAATACCAGCTGACCAAAGGATAGAAGTCAAAGTTGTCCACAGGTTCAATCAGATTGTTCATTGTTGTTTATCATGTTTAGTCACCATTATTTAGATTTTTGGACTCGTTAAGATCCAGGGTAGAATAGGTCTTCAGCAACCCATGCTTGTCGTATGAGGCACCTAACGGGATCAGGTGGTCAGGCTTGCTGACTTGGTTGTTGCATGTCATCGTAATCCCTATGGCATGGATCAATGCTCATGATGTCAATCATTGGATTGTCTGGTCCAGATTTGAATATTTACAGATCGCCATCATATAGCTGGAATATTGCTGAGTGCAGCGTTAAACAAACAAACAAACTTAGACTTGGGAAACTAGTACTTATGCTTAACCCTGTGTAAATGACAGGCCAAACATCATCATCATAACTCACATGTAAGGTACCAATGATGGAATTGGAGTTTCGAAAATAAATGCCCAACATCAACTTCTTAACCCATTAGCATGATCAGCATAAACAAGATTCAGTTATTTCATCCTTAAGCTTCATTCTGATCATAGATAATTATGTTAATCTTATCATGTTAATAACCTGGAAATGAAGTGCAAGAACTTAATTTCTGTGGAAATAGCCCAATAAATTTGAAAATGAAAATAAGGCATATAAGTGTTACTTGTCTTCAGGATGGCAGCATGGATGGATAATGCCGTTCATGTCCAAGTAGAGGTTGTCAAACTCCACGTCATTGGGGTTAGGCTTGCTGCTGTCAACAGGCACCATGACCCCATTCACCTCCTTCGGCTGCAAACAAACATGCACAATTCATAATTGGCATTATCCGATTATCATGGTGGGAGTAGTGCTAAATTGAAATGCAAAACTTTGTGCCCATAAAACTGGGTAAAGTTCCATCCTCTCAGTTTATTATTCTTAACGTATCATTTTAATTGAAGGGACAGGACGTCAACTGTTCTGAAGCTTTGTTTGTAAACAAGAGCTGATAACCCCTGAGCTCACCATGCTTACTCGGCTCTGCTCGCCCTATTCAGTTTCCAGTAACCACACAGCAAGTGTAGGCCTATGACAGGACCGGACTTTACTGTTGTTAGTAAATAAACACACTCAAATTAGAACAGACAGGCCTAATGCCAGGCTTTCGGTGCGCTGTATTTGTATTTCTATACACTTTATACTTCAACAACTGCAACAGTGAGATGCATGATGATATAGCTTTTCACATCAAATTGACCGCATATTGATCGCTCTGCGTAGGGCTTCGATGACCAGGTGTGGAGGATACGCAAATGGAAAAAGTTTTTCATGTTTAATGACATTTTAACAATGGTGATGAAAGACAAATATTTCATGATATAATAGCCGTATTTGACGTAATAAGCGCTGAGGGAACTCTCAAAATTAGAAATAGGGCGCTCTTATTAGAATATAATTTTGGTGAAAATAAAATAGATTTGAAAGATTGTAAATTTCTAGGTTTATGTACCTGAAATGATATCAAAGAAATGTCTGGGCATATTATACACGACAAATATATATCTTTCCAGATTTAATTGCCCATAATTAAGGATGCATATAACAGACGAGTGCATATTATACACAAATAAATAAGTCTTGTGTTCATTGATCAATCGGAAGAGGTGCTAATTTGGATTGTTAACTAGCCAATATATTAGCAAATATCACCGTGGGTGCTTATTACATGAAGACTCATCGAAGTACTGTCCCTTTAATCATCAATGTATCAGTCATTAGACTAATGGTTATTTTTAGAATGTGATCATGGTTATATTCCATACTTGTTCACATGCATGTTCACTTGATGACCTTCGTGAACTTGGCACGCATGTCATTGTTTTCAGCAAGTGTTAAAGGGGCACTGATCTAACACAATTCCCCGGACTGGTTGTTGCCTTTGTTATTGTTTTTTCCCCGTGAGTACCCGGACGATACGCAACGCAACTGAGCGTGACCAGAAACTGGGCTACCGTCTGCAAGGACAGCTAAATCAACTTGGAGGCTGGAGGCAATATTTGTTTTACGCATTTTTGAACACTGATTAGTTTAACCGTGATCTATAAAGATTTCGACAAAGGCGCATGTTAATTAATTTCTTCAGCCTAAACAAACAGACAAAAAGAATGACGGAGCTCATTGTATGTCGTCATTTGGAAATACCCCAGATGGTTATAGTTTAATAATAAAAAAAAGTATCCATGCAGTGAAAGCATTTTCGGATTTCGGATTGTGTCGATAATACGATTACTACTCACTTGTTGTCATCCACGTTTTCTCGTATAACCCTACACTTGTGTATTTGTCGTCATTCACTTGATGCTCAGTTAATGAATTTATTACAGGTACAATTAGTGGTAGCACCACTTAGATTACCTGACAAAGGTTCCCATTTGGCATTTATTGTGTCTGGGGTAATTATTCAATCTAAATCCAGGTTTGAAGTGAGGTGAAATGTGTGTTATGTAATATGCACGTGGCAGCCCAGCAAGAGGTGAATGATCAGTTGATTTACTTTTTTTTGTAAATCAACGGATCATTCCTAGTCATCAAAGGATTAACAGAAATTACGTTGATTGATTAATCACTGTTATCTTGCACAGTGGATATGTCAAAAGGGAGTGTTTACATGTCTAGGTTTACTAAAACAAAGGGAATACACTCATATCATGGCGTGAAGTGTCGATGTAAAAACAACATACTTAGTTCAAAGGGTTAACTAATAATACGTTGATTGATTGCTCATTGTTATCTATCACTCAATGGATTTTTTAGGAGCCGTGGACGTTATGAAAATAGTGGTCACGTGGGCTTTCTCAGCCGACCCTTGAGACTTGACACCTATGTGAAACACCTGAAACAATCTAAGTGATCAGTTAAGAAAGGAACACGGGTTATAGTATCCCGAAACGATATATATCTTTAAAAATATTTGATTGTTACAGAGACACGTGACATCGAATAAGTTTCTTTGTACAGCTGCAGACGAGTGGGATATTGTTCCTTTGTGTGGATATTCACGGATACATTCCTCGAACAAGGAAGCTGCCCAAAATTTATACACATAAATTTGGTAGGTTGTAATTATGGTATTTGTATTTTGGTTTCCTTCATTCTCTGTAGCATTGAACCGATTCGTTCTTGTTCCTCTACGTCTTGGTTGGGAAATTCTTAGATTAACTAAAATTGATTAAGACGATCAAAAGGGCCTAACAACATCACAACAGATTATTATGTTTGATTAGAAGCCAAACAACATAGAAATGTACTTTTCAACGTAACATTTTCAGTCTCTTGGTGATGATATTAAACATCAAAATGTTTGGAATTCGTTATCATAATAATACAGATGGAAATGTTTTTCAGTCACTTTGTAAAATAACTGAATATTTAGGCGTTTAATAAATTTGAAAATGTTACACATTTTGACAGTAAAAAAATATACACACTATAAAAAAAAGCAATGCTCAGGTGAAATATTTACTTCGTGTTGCAAGTCAAAATAGTGTAAACGAAAATCGCAAAATTACCAAGCAAGTGACTTATCAACATTTCGTCACCATTACATTTTAAACATATTTATTTCACAACTTGCGAACTGGATTGGTAAACAAGCAAAAGCTTATTTGAATACCGCTCCAGAATTAGAATACAATATAATATGACAAAAGTACAGTCAAGGAATACAATTATATACATGTTCTTATTGTTGAAACTACGTTGTCGGCGCTGTCTGGTCTCATTTTTACCCGCAAAGATACTACATTTCCTTATTATCTCAAAAACTCTATTTCATTTTGTTGATCAATGTGACCATACGCCCTTATTACTACCCATAAAAGTGACTAATGTGCTTACGAATGGTGCAGCAGAGGTCACGAACTAGTCTAGATTTCTGCTATACATCCGGGTACTCACTGGGAAAAAACAATAACAAAGGCAACAACCAGTCCAGGGGAATTGCGTTAGATCAGTGTCCCTTTAACAGTTCTGCATTAATCACTATAAACATTGTCCCCTGAAAAGTGCATGACTCCCATTTTGGCTATTGTGCATGCTCAGAATGTGTCTTGTGAGCATTTTTCAAAAGCCAGAGATACTGTCTGCACAAATTGTTATTATGGTGTTAATATTCGCAAACTTGCTGCCTTATTGGAAGTTGCACAAACTATTGGTTCACGCTTTGAATCAGTATCAGGAGTAATGCACTTAACATGATTATTTATCAATCAGCATTTAGAGAATGCAAACACCTTGGCTAAACAGAACCACAGGATATTGCATAAGAATCACATGATTTGTGACAATGTCTGTGCACAAACAATACTTTAAAACAGGGCCAATCGGATCATCACGCTTTGATTTCATGTTAAACGCAATGTTACTTTGTGGAATAAAATGACGTTTGAATTTTAATAACTTACCTTTTCTTCCACACAATGCACCACAATTGAGGCATATTTGCGACTTAGCCATCTAAAAAATGCTGGAACACCCATTTCTTAAGAATTATGAAGAAGCACGCTTGTTGTTTTCATGCGGCTTCTAAAATGGCCGCTTCTGAGTAATTTGCAAAGTGTATTTTTATTGGTTATTGCCCAAATCTTAATCCAATCAAATCACACGTCTCAGTCAAGCGCGATTGACTGAATGATCGAAAAGTATAAATAATAATTACAAACGGAAACATATTCTTTGGAAAGGGTTTATAAAAAAATATTTACATATTTTGTCATTTTTTGTTATATCATATTAATATTTTACACTCTTTGTACTATGTAGTAATATGTTTTAAGATGTATACTCTGAATAGTACTTTGGAATCAAATCCATATTTCAGTTTTACAAATACAGAGTCACCCTATGTTTAAATATGGCGGAAGATATGTTGAAATTACTGTGCAGTACAGCCAAACTTGATCGGGACAAAGGCTTACAACAGCTGCAAGAATTTCTTAAAAAACAAAATGTTGATGATGTCAGGGAATTTGAAAACAAGCTTGTTGATTTGATGTCAGATGGTGACAGTACGTGGGAAAAGAAGCATGGGTCCCTTATGGCCGCAAAGACGATCATGGACAGTCAACACTTTTCAACAGAATATGGGAATAGAGTTCTTCAGAAGTCCCTCATTCTCTTGGACGACAAGGAGTATCGTGTTAGAATATCAGCAGGTAATAAAACATTATTTATGATTGTTATTTTAGCTTAGGTAAAAGATGGGCAGGTAAGCATGTTATCAGTTTGTACCTTGGACTATTAATCAGATCAATTTGACATCATTTTAATCGAAACTTATCATGATTATCAATGATGATAGTGATGGGTTTTTGACAGTTAGTAAGTCTTATTGTTGAACTGATGTGTTACAAATGAAATACAAATTTACTTGAAATATAAATTCACGCATCACAGGTCTCAAAGTTGCGACTAAAACGGTGGCCAAAGCGACCAAAATTTCAGTTTGTTTACTGTCTAAAATTCAGAGGTAGCCAAATGACTACCTAGAAAATATCTTGTGGCAACTAAATTCTATCAGTCTATTGCTAAACGTCTGTAGACATAAAAATAAATAACAGCTGATTTTGGAAAACCTGTCTGCTAATACATATTAATGTAATTAGTAGTTTAATTTAGTTGACAATGCTCATTGGATAAGCAAGGATATACCTATATAATCTAGTAACATAAATTGCATCATCCTGTGAGTCACCATGGTCACAAATAACAATAATCAAGTACAGTTTCCACTAATATACAATTTCTAGACTAGTGCTGTAACTTGTACATATTATAATAGTTATATTATAAAGATAATTTCAAATGCTTTTGGCTACCTACAATATTGGCTTGATTTCTGGATTTTACCACTGGCTGCCTGGAAGAAAATACTTGTAGCTATATGGCTACTTGGTAAAAAATTAAACTTTGAGGCCTGCATTAAAACAAATCTCAATCCTATCAAGATACAGGCCTAAAACCTGCTTTTTTCATTACCTACTGTAGATTCCTCCTTATCATGATATGTCCAATGTCAACAGGACATAATAAAGTATTCAATCAAATATTTCACATTGACAATAACACGGTTAACATGTTAAGTCATAACCAAAATTGTTTGCGTTTTCATGTTTAGAACAATTCACTAACATTATGCAGTGATTAGCATATGAACTAGCCAAATTATGATAAGGCTGTAATTGGCTCGCTCTGTAACTTGCTATTTGGTTTTGTGATCACCAAACTCGTGAATAAGGGGGTGGTCGGGTAGCCTAGTGGTTACAGCGCTTGTTCGTCACGCCGAAGACCCGGGTTTGATTCCCGACATGGGTACAATGTGTGAAGCCCATTTCTGGTGTCCCCCGCCGTGATATTGCTGGAATATTGCTAAAACCAGCGTAAAACCATACTCACTCACTCACTTAATCATGAATGAATGATTGAATAGGAGTGTGTCTACCTTCAACTGTCCCATCGCAATAGTTGCCACCTTTTGCCATGCATTGTTTCCATAAAAAACTCAGAACTTTTCATCTTAAGATGCTTGACAGGACCATTGTGTTGTTGATTTTGTGACATGTGGATAGAAATGTTTCCCCATGTTGACGTAAGCCATTCATAAGATTGTTAATCAATGACGAGCCAATCAAACCGGCTGTTTTTGGTGTCAGATACTGCAACAAAGACTGCGCTCTAGAATGAACTCTGCACGTCTTTGTGTAAGTATTCATTGACATGCTCATTTATGCTTGCCATTTTTTTGTGTAGGTGAAGTGATTGGCTCGTTATGTAGAACAGCAGGTGCAGACATTTACAAGCAGGCCCGAGAGAAAGTCTTGACTGGGATACGTGAGAACCTGGAAAGGCAGCCACTAGATGGAGAAACTGGAGATGATAGATGTCAACAGGAGAGGTTGATGGAGAAGCTTGTACCAGGATCCATACCCCCATCCCCGCCCCCATCCCCGCCCGTATCGCCACTCCCAGCAGGGCAGCAGCGAAGGGTGAGATATCAAACTACAGTGAAACCTTCTTAAACAGGACGGCCCTGCTGCCAGTGAAATCTAGATTAGGAAATGTCTGTATTCAGGAGTCATTGTTACAGAGTAATGTCCCTTCTGGAAGTAAGTTTTGCGGACGAAAAGGGTGGGGATAAATGAGACTTCATTCCATTTATCATGCTGTATTCCTGAATTTTGGAATAAGGGTTATTCACTGGGTTCTATTTCAAAGCAGTCATCAGTAATACATTGTCACAGTTTTAATAAATGTTAAAACAATTATATAACATTGTTAAAAGGTTTTATGTATGCTGTTAAAGAACTGGGATGGAAAAGTGTGTCCTATAATAAGTAATAATATAAAAGGGATGGCATTCCTATGTATTGCGGTAATGTATATTTCCTCACTGTTGAACTTATCAGGATGATTAGTCCCAGAGTCTGTTGGAGCCACTTCAGGTGAAATCCAGAAATATGTTGACTATGTTACTTGATCGCTCATATCAATCAAAAACTAAGAACTTGTTCAGGCAATCTCATTAAAATCAGATCGTAGTCTTCGCTGCCGCTAAACAAAGATCTGAGGACATCCCATTACGGGTCACATCAGAACGACCTTTTGCGATATTTGACCAACAAATGAAATGACTGACAAGAAATCGACATTGGCCAATCAGAAGCCAGCTTTCTCGAGCTTTACGACACTAGTTTCAAACTGGCGACTATGCTTCGAAACATATTTTCACATATTCTCGATTTAAAGTTTTAAAACTGATAAGAACATTCTGGAATGGCTTATACTTATAGATGGCCTAGATTGTGTGGCTATAATCAAAACCCGTAGCTGTCGTTCTACTTTTTCAACCCTTTGTCTTGTTCCACAGAGAAACAGTGCTGAGCAGATCTTCCATGACACTGCAGGCTGGAAGTCCCTGGAGACGTGGATGAAGTAAGACTTTAGGTCATGTCCACAAAGATGCTTTCATGGTTCAGTGATCAACTTCAGTGTGTTGACTTTGGCACACTTGAACAAACAAAATTGGAGCTTAACTGCAGTGCTCTCCATCTTCCATCCTTCATTAACCCCCTGGTGGGGATTCTGGATTATGATTGGCCCCACAAACTATCATGCCATCATACGGAGCAACTCAGTGGATTAGGTGGTCAGTCCTGGGGACTTTGGTGATTGTGTTTCATTGAATCCTGAAGGCGTGGATTGTTGCTTATAATATCAGTCATTGGATTATCTGGTCCAGACAGGAGTATTAACATCCCGCCATCATAAAGCTAGGATATTGCTGAATGTGACATTAAACAACAAATAAAGAAACAAATCCCTGTTAAATCTGTTGGATTTAGTGGTTGAAATGTTATATGCTTGTTGATATTTAAACATGGATAGGAAATTGTACAGGTCTTGACTGGAACTGAATTGTTAAATTTATCAAGCAGATGAAGATTTAAGGGGTTGGGTTGTTATTAAATATGTTAAACTTTGGAAGTTTTAGTGGCATTTTGTAACTTGAAAGTATGAAACACATTGGAAGTATATAGAGTTCCATGCCAGCTTCTTCTTGTTGAAGAAGGCCCCACAGAAAGGTCAGCCACAATACACAATTAGGCACTTGGCATCAATCATGTAATTACATTGATTTTTTAACTTATCCTGCATTACTCCGTATTGCATTTACTGCTGTCTTTTGACAGAGAGACGAACTGTGTGAGATTCAGCTGCTGAAGAAAGTTGTCCCAACCAGTACAGGAAGCAGTGCCCTCTCACAGTCGGCACGTGATCTGGAAGTCATGACATGACATCAAAACACATAGGTGCTTTGTCACCTCCATGGACTTAGGTACTTTGTATCCCTTGTGGAAATTAAAGCTTATTGTTTCTATATTTTGCATGTTTCTACATTCATCGTATGCTGTTACATTGTTACCTGTTATGGGCTGTTACTTAGGGTTTTCCCATTCGTAATTTGTTTATCGCTTGTTTGTGGCTCAAGTCACAGTAATTTACGGGCTCAATGTTGTTCCCGCCATTTTTGCCATTCACCACGTGGCCACGTAATTTCGTGTTCTGCGTTTTGAATTCTTTCTTTGGCTTGGGTAACACATTAAATTTATGTATTTTGTTTTTGGCGTGCCTTAAGCCTTGCCTTTTCGCTACCTTTCAGCGTAATTGTTTCCTCTCATAAACTTCAATAAAATGCAAAGTTTTTTAGTTACATTATGCTTTCCATACTTTGTGGTTTTGCCACATGGTTATGTTTTTGCTTAAAGCTATGCCATTTCGCTACCTTTTTGCTCTCATAAATTTCCACGAGATACAATGTTTTTGAGTTACATTATGCCTCCCGTACTTTGTGGTTTTGCCACATGGTAACGTTTTGCTTAAATTCCCTATTTTCTGCATCGCTGCACTTGTTGCCGCTGGAACAAATCTGGTCGGGGCCGTCTCTTCTGCCGGGATTGTACGAAGCCCTGTACTTTCACAACGCAGTGCCAATGTTGCAGTCCTTCGTCGCTGTGCTCCTTCAGCTCGATACGAGTATCAAGACACACCTAACATAACGTTCCCGTCGACCCCCTGATATGGCTTACAACTCGGAGACTGTGGTCTTTCTACACTCTTGCCGTCACCTTTATCGACAACATCGCCCCTTCCGGTGATGCCCGTAACGGGACAGGTCTTCCGTCTCCTCAGCCATCTACGTTGACAGCAGCCGCGCTCAGCCGAGCTTAACAGCGCCTCTGGCGCTACCAACACCACCGGCGCTCCCGAGAAGCAACACCGGTGCCTCAAGCTCTCCGGCACATCTGCATCTATTACTGACATATCATAGATCGTCACACAGCGAAGCAAGGCGAAACAATTATCTTTCGATTGTCACCACTCCTGTCGCTGCCCTCCCGTAGGTCTTCGGGATCACGACTATTGTTCAACTTCCTGGGAGGAATCTTTTCAAACAATAGACATTTGGTCTGATTCAACTTGCCCACTGGCGACGTTCTCCTTAACCCCGTCGTTTAAAGCGCCATGCTTTCGGAAAGATGACCTGCGGGTTTCCATCAAAACCGAGCTTCTTGTGGAGAGCGTCTGTATCAGAACTGGCAGATCTTCACTGTTCAGGCTCATTAAGCCTGTTTGAACCCATTGTCATAGGGTACCGGGTACCCACTTCTCGGGATCATGGTTGACTGGTCTCGCATATCACGGTGTATCATATCGCTCTGCACCGGCCCCGCCATTCAACGACAACATCCACTCTCTTCTTCGTCGACATCGCCGACGTCAACGTTCATCTACCCTGCCCTAGTGCCAGCGTTCCTTCATATCTTCAGCCTTGGCTACCAGACACAGCGTTGATTTTATGCTTCGTCCCAAAACCGTTCCATTGACCCCTGTTGACTACTTGCCTAGTATGTCATCCTTCATCGTCACCTCGATATAAGAACAGGAGCGCTTATACGACGCTCAGGGGATGGAAACGATCACATTACTTTGTGCAGTACGGTGCGATCTACCCGAACCACAGTTTTACAGATTTCCTCATTCTCTTATGGACACATTGCCTCGACCGGTTACGTCGATGCCTCGGCGGTCGATTGTGAAGCTGGTTATTTCGTCTACATGGGGTTTGGTTCGCAGGCGAGCACACCTCTCCACGTATCATCCCGACGGTACACGATCGGAGACCCCTGTTGCTGACTTTTCAACTTTGCAGTCTTGTAGACGACCTCATATACCGCTCTTCCACTGCCACTTCCACCGTGTCTGTGGCTAGTGTTCTGTGACTGCGCACACCAGCCCACGTTGTGACCGACTGTTATCCAGAGATCAACACCATTGGCACAGCAACAACCTCAAGATAAAAGCGTTTATCCGGGACATCACCTTTTTTCTGCCAGTCTCCCCTGCATCACAGTCGGAATACATTTCCCTGTGGCACCGGGCAGTCATCCTCAAAGCTCATGAAGGCGCCGGATTGGACCCTCCCACCCAAGGCTATCAACCCACACGAGATCTGGGCGATCACATTTACCATGGCTCTTCACAGTACAACTGTTCCAACCAGTCACTCATGGAAGCCTGTTCTTGGCATTCGGACACCACCTTCGCCAACCACTACCTCCGTGATGTAGCCTTTGAAGATGTTGCCGGCGTTCACAGTCTTGGTCCCTGCTTGTAGCCCAACAGGTCACCGACGCCACTGATTTTCCGATACCCTGAGTAGGGCCCGTCGACCTCTCTGGTGTTTATCAGCCCACACAAGACGTCTCTCTTGCGTTCCGCATTCGCTCTTAGGTCAGTTTTAGTTTTTGGATACCCGTCACCTATCCGGGTTTTACTTTTTGCATCAACTCTCGTTTCCTGACGACAGGAATGGTAGTAGATGTTGATGTTGACACCAGCTCCAACGCCAACGTCAATGCCGCTAATTCTCCGATACCCTGAGCGGTGCCCGTTGACCTCACAGGTGCTCTCCTGTGTTTCGCATTCGCTCTTGGGAATGGTCTTAGATATTGCCGCCGATGCCGCTGATTCTTCGATACCCCGAGCGGGGCCCGTCGAACTCTCTGGTGTTTATCACCTCAGGTTAGAGGGCTCTACTCCGTTTCGCTTAGTTCTAGTTTTGGGCTACCCGCCTCATTCTATTTCGGTTACCTGTTCGGGTGTTTCGTTTTTGTATCAACTCTTGTCTCCTGAAGACAGGAATGGTCGTAGATGTTCTGGTCATCACTTGTATGCGGTTCGGATTCATTGGACCTTGACGAAGTTTCAGATGTTATGTTTAAAGCAGTTATTTATTTTGATGTGACGTCATGAGTTCCGGGTCACGTGCCGACTGTGAGAGGGCGCTGCTTCCTGTACTGGTTGTGACAACTTTCTTCAGCAGCTGGATCTCACACAGTTCGTCTCTCTGTCAAAAGACAGCAGTATACAAATGTAAAAAATATTTAGATTTTACTAATTTTTTTCAAATACATTGGGCTATTGCTATTGCTGTCATGCTGAAACATATCTGACTGAGCTCTGCATAATGTACAGGCCAGGATCCAATTGTATTCATTTATTTCAAATTCATTGTCACTTACCATGCCTACATTAATTTCATGACAAAGTTTTGAATAGGGGTTGTCACTCGCATGTTGGTGATGCAGTAATGTCATGATATCCAGTATTTCACACATGTGTAATTGTTCCCCAGATGTCTGCAAGCCGCTATAGAAGGCTGTGGCCCGAGCTTCAACTCCTTTGTGGACCAGGAACTGCTCGACCTCATCTTTGCTGCACTCGTACACACCAACCGCTTCGTGCGCGAGACTGGCTACTACGTGTGCTCATCTCTTGTGGACTCCGGTCCCAAAGGTAAGAAGCAGTAAATAGGAATCAACTCAAAGATTCAGACCCCCACTGGGTCATGTCAGCTGTTGTTCATCGCTCTTAGCACGGGGTCAACAATTCGCTGTGCAGAGTTGTGTCCCTTGGGCACTGCAGAAACCTTTGATCGGGGGTTCGGATCCATTTCTGGGTTTGTCACTACCATACTCGTATTTGTGGGTTTCATCAAAGTTGTAAATGTCTAAGACCTGCATCGCTTCAGACTTTCCTCCCACATTGAGCATGTTAAGCTGACATTCTGTGATATAACTGGAATACTGTTCAAAGCGGCTTTAAACACAGCTCACTCACTCACTCACTTACTCACTCACTCACTCACTCGGAGTTATAAGTTATCAAGATCTTTTGTTTCTAAAACTGAAGAAACATCTGTCATATTTCACTGATATAGCTATACTTTTTCATATTCTATGAGAAGAACTGCTTCAGATTTACACAGAAATAACTTCGGTTTCTCTTTGTGTGTGATGTCATGAATGACTTATTTCAGAAACCAAAGAGGATGAAGGACAGGTAGAAGATAATGCCATCTATCGCCATGGTGATCAGTTTTCAGAGTACTTGGGGAAGGGCCTTGCTGATAACTGGAGCCAGGTAGTTATCTAGATCTTGTGAATGTATCATCAACTTGATCAAGTAACTCGTATCCTTCATCTGAATGTGCTGGAGACATTATAACTATAACTATGGTTACATCAGGCATATCAAGCATTTAGGGAGAAGTTGAAAGTTCAATGTAGAATATATACTCACCGCCAAAAGAAATTGGGGGCACGGGTGGCCCAGTCGTCTAAGGCGCTGCGATTTGCTGTGCAGAGTTGCATCCCTATGAAACCAGAAACCTATGATTGTGGGTTGGAATCCCGATTCGCCCGATTATATTTCTAGGTTTGTCAGCACTATACCCGTGCTCGTGGGTTTCACCCAAGTGGTAAACGTCTGAGACCTGCATCACTTTGGGCTTTCCTCCC
Organism: Haliotis cracherodii; assembly: GCF_022045235.1. Classification (NCBI taxonomy): domain Eukaryota; kingdom Metazoa; phylum Mollusca; class Gastropoda; order Lepetellida; family Haliotidae; genus Haliotis; species Haliotis cracherodii. The sequence goes on along the minus strand of NW_027266308.1, from coordinate 9,950,957 downwards.
ACATTTAGCTGACATGATATAACTAGAATACTGTTAAAAGTGGCGTTAAACCAAACTCACTCACTCACTGAATCTTTATTCTTATCACATGATTTCCAAACTGAAAACACTAATCCTGCACGAGACAAATGGTGCATCTTGAGTCATGGATCTAAGACATCACATGTGATGTGTTCATGAACGTAGGTTCATGCAGCATACCAGTATGTTCATTTGTGCATCGAACCAATCTAATATCTCTTTTATATATGTAATTCTTCATACATTAACCAACATGTATGGTATCTGAATTTCTCTTGTCGCTGAGTATATTACTAAATTCAGTTGGAAGGTACACCTTGATGTGCCACTTTACGGGAGTTGACAGCATGTCCCTTACTCCTCTACAGGTGAGACTGGCTAGTTCTGTGGCCACACGGAAGTTCCTCATGAACCTGTCTGCCGAGGAGGCACGGGAGAAGTACTACTCCTGCCTGCTGCCCCGCATGTGTCTCAACCGGTACTACGTGGCCGAGGGCGTCCGGATATACTCGCAGGAGACATGGAAGCTTATCACACACGGAGTGGGCAAGTCACTGGTGGAGAAATACATCAAGAATGTGGTATGGACTTCTGTACTACCCTCAGTCTTCTTCCTTTTTGTTTAGGGCAGTCGGGTAGCATTTGCTCATCACGCTGAAGACCTGGGTTTGATTCCTGCCATGGGTACAATGTGTGGAGCCCATTTCTGGTGTTCCCCGCTGTGATACTGCTGGAATATTGTTAAAAGCGGCTTAAAACAAAACTCACTCGCTCCTTTTTGTTTATTCGTTTATGAGTAAAACATACTGCACTTGTATTATTATAGTTTAAAAGCATGACGGCAGCAAGATCACAATCAGTGATATAGTCATGGAGATGTCTTCACTGACGAGTGATGTATATTGTCGTATTGTGCCACCAGGTGGAGTTCTACATCGCCCAGACTGAGGCTGACAACCATGCAGTGCGGGAGGCTGCATGTGCTTGCATCGCAGAACTCGGCTCAAAGGTTAGATATATTTATGTGATCCTAACTGCACCAAAAATCAGACTCAGACCTTGTAGTTAGATAAAGTGGTGGAGGCAGAAAGAGATTTGGATGAAGGCCGTAAAAGGCAGGGAGAGACATGGGTGAAGGCAGGGAGAGGTATGGGTGAAGGCAGGGAGAGACATGGGTGAAGGCAGGGAGAGGTATGGGTGAAGGCAGGGAGAGACATGGGTGAAGGCAGGGAGAGACATGGGTGAAGGCAGGGAGAGATATGGGTGAAGGCAGGGAGCGGTATGGGTGAAGGCAGGGAGCGGTATGGGTGAAGGCAGGGAGAGGTATGGGTGAAGGTAGGGAGAGACATGGGTGAAGGCAGGGAGAGACATGGGTGAAGGCAGGGAGAGACATGGGTGAAGGCAGGGAGAGACACGGGTGAAGACAGGGAGAGATGGTTGAAGGCAGGGAGAGACATGGGTGAAGGCAGGGAGAGGTATGGGTGAAGGCAGGGAGAGGTATGGGTGAAGGCAGGGAGAGGTATGGGTGAAGGCAGGGAGCGGTATGGGTGAAGGCAGGGAGAGGTATGGGTGAAGGCAGGGAGAGACATGGGTGAAGACAGGGAGAGACATGGGTGAAGGCAGGGAGAGATATGGGTGAAGGCAGGGAGAGGTATGGGTGAAGGCAGGGAGCGGTATGGGTGAAGGCAGGGAGAGGTATGGGTGAAGGCAGGGAGAGACATGGGTGAAGACAGGGAGAGACATGGGTGAAGGCAGGGAGAGATATGGGTGAAGGCAGGGAGAGACATGGGTGAAGGCAGGGAGAGATATGGGTGAAGGCAGGGAGAGGTATGGGTGAAGGCAGGGAGAGACATGGGTGAAGGCAGGGAGAGGTATGGGTGAAGGCAGGGAGAGACATGGGTGAAGGCAGGGAGAGGTATGGGTGAAGGCAGGGAGAGACATGGGTGAAGGCAGGGAGAGATATGGGTGAAGGCAGGGAGAGGTATGGGTGAAGGCAGGGAGAGACATGGGTGAAGGCAGGGAGAGACATGGGTGAAGGCAGGGAGAGGTATGGGTGAAGGCAGGGAGAGACATGGGTGAAGGCAGGGAGAGATATGGGTGAAGGCAGGGAGAGGTATGGGTGAAGGCAGGGAGAGACATGGGTGAAGACAGGGAGAGGTATGGGTGAAGGCAGGGAGAGATATGGGTGAAGGCAGGGAGAGACATGGGTGAAGGCAGGGAGAGATATGGGTGAAGGCAGGGAGAGGTATGGGTGAAGGCAGGGAGAGACATGGGTGAAGGCAGGGAGAGATATGGGTGAAGGCAGGGAGAGGTATGGGTGAAGGCAGGGAGAGACATGGGTGAAGGCAGGGAGAGACATGGCTGACAAGAGCTTGTGTTTGTGTGGCAGGTGGAGAAGACGTTGGTGAGCCCCAACATTCCCCAGCTCCTGGCTGCCCTGGTGGTGTGCTTCAACGATGACAGCTGGCCGGTCCGAGATGGTGGGTAGTCCCAGGCAACGTCGCATAGTAATAAATAGTGGATGGAGGTCATCTGATTGCCCCATTCCTGAAAATTGCAACATTGAGACTACAATATTACAATACCATGACCACAACCCACACCACCATTCTGTACATGGCATCTGACTGGTATGTTTCAGCTGCTTGTGTTGCCTGTGGGAACTTCGTCAAGTGTTTTCCCGAGGAGTCCAGGTGAGATAGGGTGCATGTGTATTTCTTGTTGATGGGGAATAGTATCAACCTTTAAGTATTGACAATGGGCATGACACATGAGAATGAAACATGTTAACCTAAATACAGTCAAGTCTCGTTAATCCGACAATCGGCTTTATCCAACACTAATGATGGAAACCGATTTAATCAGCCTGGCACCCGAATCCGACACACCTAATTTGCAAAGAATTACCGATATTACTCTTTAATCAGTCTTGTTAATCTGACACAGTGATCAGCGTACTCCATGGTCATCTGCCTGTGAGTACACAGTCTGTGTTTTGATGCGGGACGGGTCGACTAGTAGCTGCACATAACAAGGGCTGTAGAGATAAACGTGCTGGACAATAAACCATTGATGAACAATTAGTGTTTGTATCGTTATCTATCCTGTAGTTGTCCTATTTTCAATCACGAATGTTGATACTTAATTTCATTTATCCGACATACTCGTTAATCCGACATAATCATATCCAACCAACCATGTCGGATTAACGTGACTTGTCTGTATCTAAGCAACATGGGTCTCCTAACTCTTGTCATGTGTGCAGTAAAAATTTTGAACTCATCCTATCTCACAAAATACATAATGCATCTCTCTTCCTTCATTGATCCTGGTGTGGAAACGTCTCAGAACAAAGTTTCCAACTTAAAAAAACACCTCCCCCAACACATCCCTATTGATCACCATGGTCACCGCTTGTCCATCTGGGTCACGCACCAATCAGTCCCATGCGGCCTGACCTCAGCTTTCTTGACCACTTGCTATACCTTCCCAAGCCATTCTCTTTCTCATTGCCAAGGTGTCCAGACTTGACTTTAAGAATTGAAGATTTTTGGTTGTTTTTTGCTTTGATTTATCTACGAACATTTCTTAGTTTGTGTGTAGAGATTGTCCGGGACATGAGAATGAGTTGTTTGTTTCAGAGGGACCATGCCAGAGCTGTACCCATTGTTCTTCAGCAACCTGGAGGACAACATCCCCTCTGTGAGGCAGGGTGCTGCCCTTGCACTGGCTCACGTGGTTCAGGCGTACGGTGAGAACTAGCCAACATGTTCTACAATGTTCAAGGACATCAGTTTTGCTAGGCTGACATGATATCGCTGCTGAATTATTGATTTCCTTGTATAGCCTAATCCACACTGTCCTCAACCCGTAGAATGTAAACAAGTCATTGCTACAAGTTGAATTTAAGGTCATCATTGCAACCAGTAGAATGTACGTACATTGCAACAGTAGAATGTAAGGTCATTGCAACCAGTAGAATGTAAGGTCATCATTGCAACCAGTAGAATGTAAGGTCATCATTGCAACCAGTAGAATGTAAGGTCATCATTGCAACCAGTAGAATGTAAGGTCATCATTGCAACCAGTAGAATGTAAGGACACCATTGCAACCAGAAGAATGTAAGGTCACCATTGCAACCAGTAGAATGTAAGGTCACCATTGCAACCAGTAGAATGTAAGGTCACCATTGCAACCAGTAGAATGTAAGGTCACCATTGCAACCAGTAGAATGTAAGGACATCATTGCAACTAGTAGAGTGAGTGAGTGAGTATGGTTTTACGCCGCTTTTAGCAATATTCCAGCAATATCACGGCGGGGGACACCAGAAATGTGCAACCAGTAGAATGTAAGGACACCAATGCAACCAGTTGAATGTAAGGACACCATTGCAACCAGAAGAATGTAAGGTCACCATTGCAACCAGTAAAATCTAAGGTCATCATTGCAACTTCTCCAACTCCGCTGTGTAGGTGAGGAGTCTTTGAGTGTGATCCTCCCCAAGCTGAGGGCGGGGCTGGAAGGGGTGGAGCACCAGGCTGCATGTGTGGAGAAGTACGGTGGACTCGACAAGGGGCCGGCAACCTACGGGGTGGTCAAGCATCTCCGTGACAACGACATGGAACTACACACTGATCAACAGGTTTGTCTCATATCTTGTATACCTAGATAAGTAATGGCCAGAATTCATAAAGAAATGCATGTACCTTTTTTATTTTATTCATCCATACTAGTAATGGTGATTATTCATATGGTTCAAGAGCACTGTTGAAGACATGAACATACTATTGTAAACTTGAACGTATTCAATTCTAATGGGAAATCAGCAGCCATTGTTATGTGCATCGATGCATTGACTATTGATAGATCAATTTTTTCATATGCAGGGTTTGTGTTTTGAAAGACATGTTAATTTTGAGGTATGAAATGGAATTAGGCATCTTATTTTGACCTGTCAGAATCAAGCATTCTTCAGTTTGAAGGTAGAATGCTTAATAAATAATTACAAATCATTTAAAAGGACATGAAAATTGAGCTTTACAAACTGAATTTATGAACAACTGTCAGGAAGTATTTATTATCAGAACAACGGAACACACAAGGAAGTGACCATTAACCACTGGCAGTGCGACACAATCATCAGTCACTAAAACCTCGCAGACTCTCATGTCGTACGATGCCAACTTGTCGTCACTCAGCTCCAAATTAGAATAATGTATCTAACCTACAGTTAGACAACTGTGGCAGTGCAAATTGTAGGCAGACAGGAGGCGGGTAGGGGCTAACAGGGCCAACAAACTTGCCCCACAACATGATAAGACAATAGCACCAACAACCCAAGAAAAAGAAATAACACTGAACGCAGAATACAGAACACCAAATGTTTACAGAACTATAGCATTCTCTACCCTATTATCATGACCATAACACGAGATGGGCAGTAAAGCAGTGCGCATGTAAAGGGAAGTAACTGCATGTTATATTGGATTACGTTGTTATTACCTAAGTATAAGGAATTTTTTTTATGTTGTTTTTTTTAAAATGGAAATAAAAGCAAACCGTGCGGCAGACTTTATGATGATGCGGGTGGTGTTTGAAACCAAGACTATTATTTTTATAGCCTAATGTAAATATCGTAATCAGCTAATTAGTTCAAATGGTAACAAGGTCATACAACCTTACAACTAACTAATAAATCTTAATTATAAGTTATGTGCATATTTATAGATACTTGAGCCTGTCACACAGCCCCAAATATATAAACACAGTAGGTTCATGTCCTAATTCTATGGTTTGGTTTCCAGATGTATTCCTGTGGCTCTCTGGCGCCAAAGATGGGTCGGGGCTCCCGAGGGGGAGGTTGTATGGACCACAAGTTCCGGAAACCTCCAGAACCTTGGGAAATGGCTGATGGGTAATTACAGGAATTTGCCGAATATTGCTAAAAGCAGAGTGAAACTCACTCACTCACTCACTCACTCACTCACTCACTCACTCACTCATCCCAAAGTTGTCCTATTCATCTAAGTTGTTGCAACTACTGTACAGAGTTGTCTCCCTTAGCTTTCCCAGCTGCCATGATCACTTGGCTCATGTCAGCCCAACAGTATCACGGCCAGCAAAGGGAGGAATCCAAATTGAACTAGTTTTATGCATATGCTATGCACATGTTGGCGGTTCAAATTGTTTCCGATTCCTTCAAATCAAAGTGAATACCGTAATCGACGTAATAAGTGCCGACAGCAATATTTGCTAATATATTGGCTAGTGAACAATCCCAATTAGCACCCTTCCAAATGATCAACATACACAAAACACATTTATTCATGTATCATATGCACTCCTATGTCATACGCACCCTTAATTACAGGCAATTAAATTCTGGAAAAATATATCTGTCATGTATAATACTCACAGACTTTTCTTTTGTATCATTTGAGGCTGACAGCCTAAACCACGAAATTTACGATCTTTTAACCCTTTCACCAAAATTATATTCTAAAATTTATTACGTTGAATACGGTACCTTATTTCTGTTAATCACAGAATAACCTGTCTTTGAAAGTAGCCAGCTTGTTATGTGATATACATGCGGCGGGATATAGCTTTAAAAGGTTTACAGTGAATATTCATGAATACCCATGCCATAACAATACTCCAATACTACTTCCCCAAGTATTATAGCAAAATAGGCCAAGAGGACCCGAGTGCTGGCATGTGGGGAGCATGCCAGTGGGGAGCATGCCAGTACCCTGTTAGTTTGTTTGTTTGTTGTGCTGCACTCAGCAATATTCAAGCTATGAGACGGCGGCTTGTAAATAATCTAGTCTGGACCAGATAATCCAGTGGTTGATATCATGAGCATCGATCAACCTAATTGAGATGCGATGACATCAACCTTGTCAGTGAGCCTGATCAGCCAATCCCATCAGTCGCCTCTCATAACAAGCATAGTCGCCTTTTTCAGGGCTGCTGAAGACCTATTCTGCCCCGGATCTTCAGGGGCAGTTTGTTGTTAGAGCTAACTAACATGGCGATGAGAGGGTGAATGTGGCTGTTGTGTGTCCTGATGGCAGGCAAGTTTGCTCATGCTATAACCCACTGGTTTAAGTGATCCATTGTTGATAGGCCACCATGCTATATCTGGACTATCGCTGCTGATGTGATCCATTGTTGATAGGCCACCGTGCTATATCTGGACTATTGCTGCTGATGTGATCCATTGTTGATAGGCCACCATGCTATATCTGGACTATTGCTGCTGATGTGATCCATTGTTGATAGGCCACCATGCTATATCTGGACTATTGCTCCTGTTGTGATCCATTGTTGATAGGCCACCGTGCTATATCTGGACTATCGCTGCTGATGTGATCCATTGTTGATAGGCCACCGTGCTATATCTGGACTATTGCTGCTGATGTGATCCATTGTTGATAGGCCACCATGCTATATCTGGACTATTGCTGCTGATGTGATCCATTATTGATAGGCCACCATGCTATATCTGGACTATTGCTGCTAATGTAAACTACACCGACACGGGTTGTGAAGAATGTCTGCTTCATGCATCCGATCCATCCCCCATAATCCCATGATATGCAAGAAATACTTGTAGAAGCAGCTTCAAACCCGAACTCACTCATTACTTGTTCTTCCTCCAGATGTGTCCATCTGTTGGCGGAGTTATCTCCCCAGCAGCCTCATCACCAGAAGCTGGCGGAACTACTTCCTGTGATGTCACAGACGGCCGACAGACATCACTACACTCAGCATGTGGCCTTCCTAGAGACAGTTTGTAAACAGGCAAGTCATAGTACTGGGTGCTGGTCACAGCAGGAGGTGCTGGTCACAGGAGAGGGTGCTGGTCACAGGGTGTTGGTCACAGGAGGGGGTGCTGGTCACAGGAGAGGGTGCTGGTCACAGGAGGGGGTGCTGGTCACAGGGTGTTGGTCACAGGAGGGGGTGCTGGTCACAGGAGAGGGTGCTGGTCACAGGAGGGGGTGCTGGGCACCGGAAGGGTCGGGAGAGCAAGTGTCAGTACTGGGTGCTGGTCACAGGAGGGGGTGCTGGTCACAGGGTGCTGGTCACAGGAGGGGGTGCTGGTCACAGGAGGAGGTGCTGGTCACAGGAGGGAGTGCTGGGCACCAGAAGGGTCGGGAGAGCAAGTCTCAGTACTGGGTGCTGGTCACAGGAGAGGATGGGAGAGGGGGTGGGAGAACAGGTCACAGGAGGGGGTGGGAGAGCAGGTCACAGGAAGGGGTGGGAGAGCAGGTCCCGGGAAGGGGTGGGAGAGCAGGTCACAGGAGGGGGTGGGAGAGCAGGTCACAGTAGGGGGTTGGAGAGCAGGTCACAGGAGGAGTTGGGAGAGCAGGTCACAGTACTGGGTGCTGGTCACAGTATGTTAATGTTAAGATCTGTATATTAAGGTTGTCCTAAGATCATGCTAGATTAATATGCTATAGCCCACACCTCTTGGAATATCTTTGATTTGAGACTTGTTTTCATCGAGATTGAAGCTGATAGACATTCCAGATTATTTTATGTCCCAGAAACTTATCATCATCTGGACCACCATAAGAAGAAATACAAAATTTAACTTTTTTATTAATAGTATTCATGAAAACAAAGTATTTGGACAGTTTAGAATCATTTGTATGATAAAGAAAAAGACATTTAAAGTGAAAAAAATAGATCACTTTTGGTAAGGTCATACATTTTAAATACACTGATGGTTGAACATTGTCACAAATATTTGGACAGCACACAAATATGTTGATCTTAACAATCCCACCATCATGTTTCAGATTCCTAATATTGCCAAAGGTTTGGGTAAACGAGCCTTCAAGCCTCACCTGGAGCAGTTCATGGACTCTCTCTTCTACAGCTTAGTAAGTTCCGGTAGATTCTTGGTTATAACTCTTCAATGGACAAACGTAGATTCACTGCAATGCAGGTTGACAGAGCTGGTATAAGAGCTGTCACTTTCATGAATCATTTTCGCTGTGAAGATCCGGGTTACAGTTGGTCTTCAGCAACTGATGCTTGTCGTATGAGGCGAGTAACACGATGGGGTGGTCAGACTCACTGACTTCGTTGATGCATGTCATATCCCAATTTTGTAGATCAGTGTTCATGTTGCCAAAATCTCGATTGTCTGGTCCAGACTCGATTATTTACAGACCTCTGAGTTATAGCTGGAATATTGCTGAGTGTGGCGTTAAACAACAAAGAAACAAATCCTGGCATATTTTAGTGTTTGATATGTGTACAATGTGTAAATTCCATTCTTGGTACCAGAACTGCTTTGATTGGATAGATTGTTACAAATGACGCATCCTTGATAGTCCAGTGTAGTATATCTTTATTGTTTTAGGGGGCACGGGTGGCCCAGTCGTTTAAGGCGCCGCGATTCGCTGTGCAGAGTTGCGTCCCTTGGGCACGCAAGAAACCTATGATTTTGGGTTCGAATCCCAGTTCGCTCCGATTATGTTTCTAGGTTTGTCAGCACCATACCCGTGCTCGTGGGTTTCACTGAAGTGGTAAACGTCTGAGACCTGCATCACTTCGGGCTTTCCTCCCACATTAAGCTGACACGTCGTGATATGACTGGAACACTGTTAAAAGCGACGTTAAACCCAACTCACTCACTCACTCACTCACTCACTCACTCACTCACTCTATTGTTTTATGATAAATACCCTCCACTTATTCACCTTTGTTTTGAGTCCTGTTCAAATACCGAAAGACATTTAAAGATGGTACTTGTTGTTACCCTGTCTGGCGCTCCGCATTAAGGGGCTAAAATGAGGACTAAGTGCAATAATGTTGGACGCGACATTAAGCTCTATTTCACCTCACCTCAAATGACACATCGTTAAAAATAGGCCTTTGTGAAATTCTTGATTAAAACAAGCAGTGAAACCACTAGTGCTCGACATCATAGTATGAAGTCTTAGGTCTTAGTACTTTGGATAACATCTTTTAAAGCAAAAAATTATTAAATCTTGTTGCGAAGCGAAGCCTTGATATTGAAAGCAGATCTATGCTGAACCTGCGTTCAGAAGAGGTGTTTTGATTGGTTGTTGATTTCAAGCTATGAGCTAGCGAAATTCTGTGCTGTGTCCAAACAAATCTATGGTTATTAAAGACTTCAGGATATATATCATTATTGAATGGAATATCCGTAGTAGTTGGACGATACACTGATGCATCAGTCGATTAAGATTTTTAACTTCTCAGTACAAGTATCACAATTGCACACAAAGGTAAAAAGTACCGATTCTTACCTGAAATGTATTCCTGAATAAATGTTACACCAAACACTAATTACTTGTGAAAATGAGAACCAGTAGTGAAAGTGAAAATATGTTCATCCACTGCACCATACTTGACACTGCCAACTGTAATTTATCAGTGTGCCGGTATTTAGCCCTCCTGTAGAATGATGGCTTACTCACCACATATGAGAGCACATGCAAGTATCGTGATACGTATCGGATTGTGAGCAAGGTATCCTGATGTGTATCTGATCGCACAGTTGATGTATTGTCCCAGCCCTAGAGATCTGATACGCTGAATGATCGAGGATGTGTAAGATCATACTCCATTCAGTGAAAACTGAATCAGCAATGTTGTAATACATGTATTTCAACCTAATTTGACATTTTAGTTTGTTTAACTTTGTATTGTATGCTCTGTCAGCACAATTCTTTTACAGTTCTGACACCACTTTCGTTGTTTCTTTGAGTAATAATTGCCTGAAGTGTGGACCTTAATATAGGGGTTGGACTTAGGGGCAACCTATTCTTTCCGAGACGACTATGCTTGTCCTAAGTGGCGACTAACAGGGTCGGGTGGTCAGGCTCGCTGACTCGGTTGATGAATGTCATCGATCCCAATTGCATGGGTCAATGCCATGATATCAATCACTGGATTGTCTGGTCCAGACTCGATTATTTACAGACCTCCGTCATATAGCTGGAATATTGCTGTGTGCGGTGTTAAACAAGAAACCCACCAACTAATTCAAGGGATAGTTTTCAGTTCTTGAATACATCTCATGCTGTCAAAATATTTTGTTATATTTCATTCAGATATGTCTTCTCCTTATAGTGTAAAACCTTCAGTAACAAACATATAGTTGTGACTTCTGTGAGCTAACTGCAGTCTGTCTGTTCTCAGTCGTGTGACAACATCCTGACGTCGACTGCGGCCAGTCAGTGCCTGTCTCAGCTCAGCGCCTTCCTTGGCCCGAGTATCCTGCGAGGCAGAGTGGAGCAGCACAACCCGAGGTCAGCTGTCTGTCATACACTTCGATCTTAATACAGTCTTAGAAATTGGCACTAGTCCTGCAGTCCTTGCCAAACTGTCCAATAGTTAAGGTATCAAAAGGACTAGTAGAAATTGGCCATTTTTAAGGGGTTTGCTATATGTTTTCATTTCAAAGACTAGTGTACAAAAAGTTTTAGTTTCTACGGCTGTTAATATTAGTGTGATCATTTCTAGTGTTTGTGTTCAGATCTAAAGACACAATACCCGTGCTCGTGGGTTTCACCGAAGTGGTAAACATCCAAGACCTGTATCACTTCGGGCTTTCCTCCCACATTAAGCTGACACGCCGTGATATAACTGAAATAATGTTAAAAGTGGCGTTAAACCCAACCCAACCCAACCCAAACCAACCCAACTCAACTCACACACACACACACACACACACACACACACACACACACACACACACACACACACTCACTCACTCACTCACTCACTCACACACACACACACACACACACACACACACACACACACACACACTCACTCACTCACTCACTCACTCACTCACTCACTCACTCACTCACTCACTCACTCACTCACTCACTCACTCACTCACTCACTCACTCACTCACTCACTCACTCACTCACTCGCTCACTCACTCACTCGCTCATTTACACACTCGCTCATTTACACACTAGCTCATTTACACACTAGCTCACTAAATCACTCAGTCACATACTTATGACTCAAAGCCAGTTGCGTCTACAGCAACTAGTCCGAAGACTGAATGTAGTAAAAGTTGTATACTCTCAGCTGCTTGATTGAAAATAGTTCTTATACTACTCAAAAATCTGAAGGACCACTTGATTCTTTCATATTATCATGCACATGACAGATTAACTACAGTAAACTACGTTTATAACAATTACTTGCCATATGTTTTATCATATTAAGTTGATGGATATAACGAACACACTCATAACGAAATAACGGATATAGCGAACTCACCTCGTGGTCCCGTGTGTACTGGCAACGATAATGTTTAAGTGTATAACCAACTGTTAATCCCTGAGCTGAGCTCTTCACATGTCACAATCTACCATCAAAACGGCAGGCGCGGCTGTTCAAAGCGGCAATAAATAACTGGAGGCAAGTGATTTACTTTTAAGCACTGACTATCCTCAAATTACAGCCTCAATTAACAATAGTAACATAGTGATTGAAGTGGATATATTCTGTACATGTACAGTGCACACTTTAATATTTATCGAGTAACATGATGTCACATGACTTGATAAAAGATGTCTGCTGGTCGAAATGTCTATAACGAATGACAGATATAAAAAACTAAAATTAGTGCTACCTTTGAGTTTGTTATAACCGTCGTTTACTGTATAGTTATATGAAAGAATCAGGTGAACTATTTTGAATAAATATATATTAACACAAAAATCTACTAAAAATTATTCCTGAAAACAATTTCGGATTGTTGGGGGAGAAAAGGTCCCATGTCCCATCCTTGTTACACCTGGGGATTGGTTGTACAAAATGAATGCTGAGGGGGGACAACATGCGATGACTAACTCTTAGCAATGATGACCTGCTTTGAAAGTTCCACTCACTTACTCCTCTCCGAGTTATATCTCTTTTCTATGATGTGGATTTGGTCCAGAAGTCTGAATTTACCAACATGCTCATCTTCTGGTGCATATTAACTTCTGCCTACAGTTTAACAAATGTCATATTTGGGATAACACTTTCTTTGTAAAGTACAGATTCTTGTTCTTTTTTTTTGTGGGTTGAGTCCCGTCCGGGATTCGAACCCACACTGCCAGAGTGCACTTTACAAAGTATATAGCAGCATATGGGAACAGGTTTTAGTATTGCTATAAAGGTGTTACAAGATAACTAGGTTTACTATGAAAGTGTTATCCCAAATATAACATTTGTTACATTTGTTACATTTGACCACTTTCTAAATGGCAGTGTGTGTTCATAGTTTTCGGCCATTGGAGCCGCGCCAATTTACTCTTGTCAGAGGGGTACACAAAGTATATGGTCTAGACAAACAGTTGTCAGACTTTCATTTTTGTGGAAGCCTCGATGGCAGGGTGTGTTAACTCGCTCACTTTGTGTACTGGTGATTAGTAGCCTCACTCTGGCAGTGTGGGTCGAATCCCGGACGGGACTCAACCCAAAACGGTATGAGAATCTGTACTTTACAAAGACAATTTTATCCCAAATATGACATTTGTTTCATTTGACCACGTTTTAAATGGCATTTCATACCTACAGTTTGTTTCTTGGTTGTAGGTACCTGGAACAGTTGAATCAAGTCGCAGGACCTCCAGTGATAATGTGAAGACATTTTAAACCAATTCTGTGATCAAAGCTTCCACCTAAGATGACAATTTCTGGGGATACAGACGACTCCTTTTGATCAAACATGCATGTTAAACAATATGTGTTTATGTAAACCACAGATATCACACAATGTATGCTGAAACTCATATGTCACACAATATGTGCTTGTCTCAAACAGATACTGTCACTTGAATATAAACACAAATACGGTTCATTGAGCAGCAGTTGTAACAAGTATATAACAATGTCAGGTAAAGAATTATTGTCTTTGAACTTCCTTAAGGCCAGTCAACAGAATAAACATATAAACTGTGTGTTGTTTTGGGCAAAACACTGTTTATTGTTTTTATGGAAGTGCTCTAGTCAGTGGTAATAAGCAGTGCTATTTGCTGTTTGATTGGATTAAGGTAAGGATATGTATCATTCCACTGGGGATGGGGAGTATTGATATTGAGTCAATTTTTTGGCTAGGGTTGGAAACCCATTAATTTTAAGATTTACAGTATGACAATATGTGCTAACTTCAAACATATATATCACACAATATGTGCTTAACTCAAAAAACGATATCTAACCTTCGAAATTCATGCTAGTCCGCTAGCAAGAGACTACTACATAGTGCTGAGGACAAGTTAACATCCAGTGATGGAGGGCTGTACTTCTGAGCCAGTTTTCAATTTTTTCTACAAATTGGGACTGAAAAAACTGACAGAATAAACACAGATGTCACACAATGTGTGCTTAACTCAAACACAGATGTCACACAATGTGTGCTTAACTCAAACACAGATGTCACACAATGTGTGTTTAACTCAAACACAGATGTAACACAATCTGTATTTAACTCAAACACACATGTCACACAATGTGTCCTTAACTCAAACAGATGTCACACAATGTGTGCTTAACTCAAACACAGATGTCACACAATGTGTGCTTAACTCAAACACACATGTCACACAATGTGTCCTTAACTCAAACAGATGTCACACAATGTGTGCTTAACTCAAACACAGATGTCACACAATGTGTGCTTAACTCAAGCACACATCACACAATGTGTGCTTAACTCAAACAAATGTCACACAATGTGTGCTTAACTCAAACAGATGTCACACAATGTGTGCTTAACTCAAACACAAATGTCACACAATGTGTGCTTAACTCAAACAAATGTCACACAGCGTGTGCTTAACTCAAGCACACGTCACACAATGTGTGCTTAACTCAAACACAGATGTCACACAATGTGTGCTTAACTCAAACAGTTGTCACACAATGTGTGCTTAATTCAAACGTGTCACTCAATGTGTGCTTAACTCAAACAGATGTCACACAATGTGTGCTTAACTCAAACAGTTGTCACACAATGTGTGCTTAATTCAAACATGTCACTCAATGTGTGCTTAACTCAAACAGATGTCACACAATGTGTGCTTAACTCAAACACTGATGTCACACAATGTGTGCTTAACTCAAGCACACATCACACAATGTGTGCTTAACTCAAGCACACATCACACAATGTGTGCTTAACTGAAACAGATGTCACACAATGTGTGCTTAACTCAAGCGCAGATGTCACACCAAATGTGACCACCTTTCTCTGCTACTCATGTGAACATCACTACAATAACTATAGATGAGTGAAAGTAGCCTAAGATAAATGTGCCCACTACATCGATCACAAGCTATTGACGTCAGATTAGAAGGAAGTCAGTTTGTTGAAAAATGTATGTTCCTTCTGAACACCACAATGATGTAAAATGTATAGTGTATAGATTTGTATACATTTCTATCTGTGAAGTGGGGATATTCACACATAATAATGATATTAATTTTGCCAGATCTATGTTTGAGAACATTATTAGTTTGAAGACGAGAGAATTTGCATATGCTGAAATAGTATTATATTAATTAAATTAAGAATTTGTGTAGAGCATTTTCTAATTAACAACTGCTCAAATGACCAACCTGATCTAGTCAAAGGCTCCCTTGAAGAGACTGGTTGCTTCTCAGAATTCTTGTGGCAGATTGTTCAACAGCAATGGGCCAGCATGTGGAAATATTCATGGTTATGTCCATGATTTATTGG
Source organism: Haliotis cracherodii (assembly GCF_022045235.1). NCBI lineage: Eukaryota > Metazoa > Mollusca > Gastropoda > Lepetellida > Haliotidae > Haliotis > Haliotis cracherodii. The sequence continues at coordinate 9,935,197 of NW_027266308.1, read as the reverse complement.
GGGGAAAATAAATATTTGTTGCCTAATACAAAACTAGTGAATATGATAATCATACAACATTTATGTTAGCACTACTACTTTCTGTGGAGATTCGTCCTGTTGATACTTGTATTGTACTTGTCCCTGACCCACCCTGGTGTGAACCCCAACTTGCTGAGTGTGAAGCCAACGCTCATGAGGCCACAGGTAACCTCACACTTTAAGGTGCAGCAGTTCTATGTGCAGAGTTGTGTCCCTTAGTTAGGCAAGGATTTGCTGGTCATAGGTCACAGTCCCAGACACTCCTGCTACATTAATCTGACATGCCACAATATAACTGAATACTGAAACAGTGTTAAACCCAGCTTACTCTTCCCTGATGGACATGTGAGGGAACTCTCTTGGGGTTATTCAATTGTGTTCTCGTACTATCTCACCTGTGAGAAGAAATGGATTGTCCAATATACAGGTGCTTGATACCTGTGGTGTGCAGTGCAACTTAAAAAAAATAACTTCATGTGTTTTGTTGTCATTGATTAAAATATGTCCTTGTTGAATTGTGAAGCTACTAGTATATTTCTGTTCCATGTTCATTGTTGTTGCTATCAATTATCAACATGACTCCTTGGCAGGACGTTTGGGTGATCAAACCAAATATATAATTAAAATCTTTTATGTACCTTGTTTCAAGTTTTTGTTAGGATGTTAATCTTGGTAGAATCTGTCTGTGCACAGCATACAAATATCTGTGCTAAGAAGCTGATTGGCTTAGAGTCTATATGTCAATGGATGTAGGTCACGGTTACAGTGTAACTGAAAGGGTCGTTGTCGACACAGGTACAACAGATATGTACCCCAGGTACGTGTCTGTATAGAGAAATGTACCCGAGACCAAATTAGAATACAGAAACGTTACTGGTACCCGAAACGGCGGACGCGTCCATATTTCCCAACCCGAAACTGGTCCATATCCATGTTGTAGCTCCTGTTCGCCTGATTACGAGTGCATGCTACTTCTACACGATCCTTTGCCTAGAGCTCCCTATCCTTGCGTACTATTACGACCTTGTCAAAGTCATTCAACTTCAGAAGACAATCCAAACGTTTCTCCTGACGAACGCTTACTGTCATGTTGAATTTAACCGCGGTTTGGCAAACAGGAAGTGACGAATACCTTAAAAAACGGTTACAGGTATTGCACCCTGCGGTAGAATGGACTCATCCTAGATTTCGTTTCTTTTTTTATTTTGGCTGTGGTACATTTTTGTAGTATCTGTGCCGACAACGGCACCTTGAGCTACAGCGTAGGACAAGAAACTGATCTTCAGTTGTTGATGATGATGATGATGATCTGTCAGAAGTGAGCAAGGACAAACACTCCATGAACAGTAGTCGGCATGCTTCAATGCATTAACCACATGTAGATGTACACAGTTTTGTGTAGGTGTGTTCATGACAATGGAGTGTGCAGTATTGAGTGTGTTGTGTAGGAGCAGTTATGGGGTGTTTGTAAAAAGACAAACGTGTCCTACAATTATGTTCTTCAAATGAAGATAATGTTTTCATGTTACTGAATTGATTTAAATGTTCTTTATCCTACAATGATAATCGTGTTCAGTAGTGTATATATCTATGGTTCTTATGTCAATTCGGCTCCCAAAACACATTGGCTCCTTGGCTCCGCATTTTAATAAGTTGGTGCAGACATGAAGCACAGGTGTTGTGAATTAACAATATTTTATTTCAGGATCAGACTTTTCGTTTGTTTTGCTCATCTGTAAAAAATGTTTTTAGTGCACTGTATTTTTGCTGATAGATTTATTTTTATTTTTCCCACCCTAATGTTAACAAGAGGGAGATAGAACCCTGTGAAAATGTATCAGTTTAATCAAGTCTTTTACAGAATTCTTGGTTTCTAAAATGGACTGTCACTGTTTTAAGAAGTTGGTGGGTACATCATATTGTCACTGACCTGAGGTCTCCAGGGCGACAGTGTGGGACTCAAAAGGCCGACCTCAGCTTTTAACTGGACGTAGTATTTCAAAATATTGTCATTTTAGTAAGAAGTATATGAAGTTTAATTCATTAGTGTTAACAAATAGCAAGAACATACACAGAAAGAAAGAACTTTATTTACAATTCTATGTGAGTATTGTACACATTACATCAACTTGTTTGTGACTTTAAAAGAAAGTGCTGGTTTGAAAACACAAGGCTCTTCTGGACCTAACTTGGTAGACTATCACATTTGAGGATGTTCTGTAAATTACGCTATGGGCCTTCACCATCAAGCTGTAGGGTAGTTACCCTGATCATGTTCAGTTCCCTGACGGCCACATGCCCATGTTAAAGTACTGTATTTGCCGTATTAAGCGCCCTGCTCATACCCTGACACATTTCGAGACCAATCGGTAAGTAATCCTTATAAGCGCCCCTACTAAGTCCGCAAATTTGTATGACAGTCCGTATTTTCTTGCGTACATGAAATACTTTTTTACAGAAAACAGCAGAATAGAAGTGGAATATAGTTGCCAAGTAACTATTATCCAAAGCATATATTACTTTCAACAATGTTTTTTTTTTTAAACTAGGTTGTTCTCCACTGCCCATCTCGACAACACATTTAACAAGCTGGTATAATAAGCTCTCCCTTTGTCAATATGTCTTAGCACCGGGGGCGCTTTTTACGGCATATATGGTACTGGAGCTAGGGCATTCACGTCACTATTGTTTTGTTAAAAAATGAATTTTCACCTGAGATGCTAACCATTACGGTTTGGGTGGAATTATTATGATCATGATGATACTTTGAAAAAAAATATTCTTTGAATACGATAAAATGAAATATATTACGATAAATAAATTAAAGTTTCCATGAATGCAGGGATACTGTCAAAACATGGTATCAGAAGGTTTTGTTTGGTTTAACCTACAAAACAAAGTTAGGGATCAAATATTTGGGGGGGATATGTTTTTGGTAGCGAAGACTGAGCACACACTTTCAGAGACATATCCCTAATATTATTATCCCTATCTTTGTAGATATATCATTTGACACGTCCAGAACAGAACGTTGAAATAGACAAGGATCCTCTTCTACTTGTGTGTGGCACGCTAATGTAGACTTACTGTAGGTCTCCTTTTTCATTTATTTACAATCTTGTCCCATAGACTTAGCAAGAAATCAATCACATGCATATCAATTTGAAAGACGTGTATTTGTATAACAAAATGTAGAAAGGGTTTAAAGCTTTATATACCCAAGAAACGAGTTTCACAGTAGATTTACACAGACGGAAGTAATGCTTGAATCTGCACTTGGACTTAATCACTGGTGCATATGGATGTAATTGACCTGTGATGTGCCAAATGTTTTATTAATAAATATGATGTCAGTAACAAACAATGAGACTGGGTTCGTCTGTTCCTGAGACTTGGCACATCACCAGAACCCGCTTGTCCAAAGTGACCTCAGCGCTACAACTATTGGTTGTCGTATGTTAAAGTATGGACGTTACAATAGTCTCAGAGCTGAGCTGGTTTTGTGCAACTTGGCCCAGGGGTTACGTCTGTCATCTGCAGAGCCAAACCGGATATAATTTCAAGTGTACCTGACTTACATGAGACAATGGTCGGGTTTCCAAATATGAAAATGTGTCCATCTCGGGACAAGGGAAATTAGACCCAGTGTACAACAAAAATCTACAGTACGCTACTACGCTTATAACGAACACGTTTATGAGGGACCTACGGATATAACGAACTGTATTTTTTGGTCCCGGCCATTTTCTGTATATATGCTTATAACGAACCCCGGTTATAATAAAATAATATTATTTGCCCCTTTGCGCTCGTTTTAACCGTAGTTTGCAGCATCTATCAAATACAGTAATGTTACATTGCAAGACAGGAAAGTGAGCCCCAATGTTCTAACAGAATATGAAGTGTGGTTATACATATGTCTTCCTTCACCCTCTGGATTAACTTGATTGTTGTAAATGAACAAAACAATTACATTCTTTACAAAAGTAAAGTTGTTAACCAAAACAAGGCCATCAGCGAGTGCTGAAATGTGTTGTGAAGTGTTCTTACAATTGAGATCAGGGTGTTACTGTAGCTTACATCTGTACGACCGTGTGTCTTACTGATGGCAGAGATTGGGTATCCCCGTATTAGAAGAGATCCCCGATCTGGATGAATGCCTGCGATGGTATCCCAACAGCGTGGATCATTCACATTATCAATCACTGGATTGTCTGGTCTAGGCTCGATTGCTTCCACACCGGAGTCATATAGCTTGAATATTGCGTTGCGGCCTTAAACATTCATAGGCTATGACTGTGATTATGTGAAGACTTGACATATATGGATTCAGTATTCTTCCAGGAATGAACAAGATACCCAAGGACCACAATATCAGGTAAAAAAATTATAAAAGGTTGAAAATCTACTAAAACAAGGTAGTTATAAAAGAAAGTGGGAAAAGTCATATGCAGATAAAACGTCCATCCTTAGAAAACACCGAATCCTGGGGTGAAGGTCACTCCATATTCCCCAACCGTGTGATATTTGTTGCTCTGAGAACGTTACCATACACAGTCTGCAAAGTCGGTTATGAAGGATGTGACTTGTACCCGTTGCCACAGTCTCGTAGAGGAGCTACGTCCACCGCGTGGTACCATTCAGTCCACATTGCCACCTTCAAAGCACGGCGCACCTTTGTCCATAACTTGAGGCAAACTATCCATGGCCTCAAATAACGGCGAACACCTTGCTGTATGTGAACACTCTTAGGGTCGACGCATCACAACTTCCCTCCACATTCCACAAATGTCTAATCTCTCAAAAGCCCCAGGTCTTTTATCGAACTGGTTACATTTCCATTTTATTCAGAATAGGTTTCTCCTAATTTGGATCCGTGACACGCATTTTTCGTTTGCTCTTCATTTATGTTTTCCTATCAGTGAAAAACCATCCATAGCACTCCAAAGAAGAATGGTCCTGGTAGTTAAATCAATGTCTTATGTACAATCACCAACCAACCGGTATTCTGACGCAGTGGTACCTATGTAGCAAACACACGCCCTACCAATGTCGCGGTCAAGACGGGTGGACTATACCCTTGGGCACCTGTAACCTGTAACATCACACACCATTGTCCTCAAGAGATTAATTTATACCGATGTTGATGCACGGGTGACCGACGACCCAATCCTTGTAGTTGTAAGGGGTTTTACAAGTGGTCCACAGTCCATATAGCGTTATGGAATGACATGGGTACCATAAAAGAACGGAAATTCATCACTGCATCATTTGCAAACAGTGCAATCATGTCTTGACTCCTCATTTGATTGAGCACTGATCACAGACACAGAACAAACAAACATTCCTGAATCCATGTTGACCTGCCCTGTGTCAAGACGTGTGTTGTAATCAGCCCATCTCTACAGTAAAGTACGTTTATAACGAACACGCTTATAACGAACTGACGGATATAATAAACTGATTTTTTTGTCCCGACTATTTGCTATAGATATGCTGTATATATGCTTATAACGAACTACGGTTGTAACAAACTAAAGTTAGTGGTCCCTTCGATTTCGTTATAACCGTAGTTTACTGTACTATTCAACACCCTTGTCTCCCTTGCGTCCACGAAATTATTCTAGAGTGACACCTCCCGTATCTACCACCCTCCCTTTCAAGTTTACAATTCCCCCACCCAAACCCCACCCCTCCCCCCCACCCCCTCTCACCCCATCCCTTTCATCAACCATACATTTACGAAAGATGAGCTTGACGTGGGTCAGCCAGCCTCTCTTATGAGTCTCTCTTTCCCCCCCCCCCCCCCCCCCCCCCCGACTCCCTCCTTCCATTACCTGTACATTAGTTCAGTTTGACATTGGTCCCCACTCTCCCTCATATCAAGTTTACAAATTCTCCTCCCTCTCCCCCCTCCCGTCTTCTCTTGACATCCATCCCCCACCCACCCCACCCCACCTTCCATTATCTATTCATTAAGTTCAGCTTGACGCGGGTCTCCCACCCTCCCTCATATCTCAAGTTTACAGCCTGCCCCCTTCCACCACCCACACATCGAGCGCTATGAAGCGGGTCACGGCATCTGCCGCAGCTGTTGAAGGTTCTCCTGCTCCTGCTGCCGACGTTGATACTCCGCCAGGAGACTGTAGTACATGTCGTCGTCGGTTTGAGTGGAGATCTCGTGGGTCACCATGCTCACTGTCGGCGTCGCCGTGCTCACGTAGCGCGTCTCATGCTTGGTGTAGACGATGCCGTACTTGAAGGTCTTCACGATGTACAGACAACCCAGGATGATGAGCAGGAAGCCTGCAAGAAAGAAGCTTGATCAAGCATCCCTGACAGGTGCTGCATCTTCACTTAAGGGAGTGGGAAGAGATTGCCACAGGTTTTACAAAACAATACATTATTGTTCACTGAACATGATGGACCTGATAAAAACATGCTTTGTGACACAAAATAACGCGTAGCAGCCTTTATCGGAAGGATGGGTTAACTTAATCCGGATTACCCAGTCATGGGGACGAGGACTTTTCATGTGTATTCATAGTGACATTCTTCTTCCAGAAGGGGAAAAGGGGACAGTGGGGTTTTCGTTATAACCATACTGCCGATGTATGCTGGCACAAAGACAGGTTACATGATAGTCAGTCCTTCCTGATGGTCACCGTCCAAATACTGTTCATACTAAGAGACCTTTACGATTAATATACCACCATTTGGCAAGTTGGATTATACGATGGATGGATGGATGGATGGATGGATACTTACCGCTGACCATGCCAAACATGATTCTCATGCCGCTGATGAAGGTCGGGATGATGGATGTATGGATCGATGATGGATTGTGTATGGATCGATGATGGATGGATGGGTGGATCGATGATGGATGGGTGGATCGATGATTGATCGATGATGGATGGATGGGTGGATCGATGATGATGGATGGGTGGATCGATGATGGATGGATTGATCGATGATGGATGGATTGATCGATAATGGATGGATGGGTGGATCGATGATGGATGGGTGGATCGATGATGGATGGATGGATGGATTGATCGATAATGGTTGGATTGACGGATGGATGGATTGATCGATGATGGATGGATGGGTGGGTGGGTGGATGGATACGTACCGCTGACCATGCCAAGTATGATTCTCATGCCGCTGATGAAGGTCGGGATGATGATGGATGGATGGATCGATGATGGATGGATGGATCGTGGATGGTTGGATCGATGATGGATGGATGGATGGATCGATTGATGATGTGTGGATGGTTGGATGGAGGATGGGTGGATGGAAAGAAAGGTGGGTGGATGGATGGATGGGTGGGTGGATGGATGGATGGGTGGGTGGATGGATGGATGGGTGGGTTGGTGGATGGATGGATGGATGATTGGATGGGTGGATGGATGGATGGGTGGGTGGGTGGGTGGGTGGGTGGATGGATGGATGGATGGATCGATGATGGTTGGATGGGTGGATGGATGGGTGGATGGATGGATGATTGGATTGGTGGGTGGGTGGGTGGATGGATGGATGGATGGATACGTACCGCTGACCATGCCAAGTATGATCCTCATGCCGCTGATGAAGGTCGGGATGGACAGAGCCAGGTAAAGGATGCCCTTCTTCCAGTTGTCCACCCACATCATGATGGACCAGCACTTGCAGCAGCATCCTTCACGTCTACAACGACAACCACATCACCGGTTACATTAGCACTGGAGTGAGTTGGGTTTAACGTCGCTTGTAACATTATTCCAGTTATATCGCGGCGTGTCAGCTTAATGTGGGAGGAAAGCCCGAAGTGATGCAGGTCTCAGACGTTTACCACTTCGGTGAAACCCACGAGCACGGGTAAGGTGCTGACAAACCTAGAAACATAATCGGGGCGAACCGGGATTCGAACCCACAATCATAGGTTTCTGGCGTGCCCAAGGGACGCAACTCTGCACAGCGAATCGCGGCGCCTTAGACGATTGGGCGACCCGTGCCCCCATCAACACGTGGAGGGTATTCGGGTAAAATAACAGAGCGTAGCCATCAGTTCTGTGCTTATTTAGTACAAAATACTTTTAAATGTATACATTTGAGTTATGAACTTGTTACGAGAGCAGCGCTGTAAAGAAAATACTATTGTTAGTGAATAAATAAGTGAGTGAATGTGGTTTGACGCCGCTTTAGACACCAGGGGAACACTAGTTGTGTGTGTGACACATTTATCCATAGGGGAATCAAACCCGGTCTTTGGCTAATCATTCCATCACGACACCACTGGGCTACCCCCTGTAGAGATAGTGTATTTAATACCAGAACGGTTGGTCCTGAAGCGATGCAGTTAGTGTTAGAAAATATTGCTTGTGCTAGAGATAAACGACTGATACTACATATGTGCAATATCATTCATAACTTCTTGTATACATTGTATATTCTTCCAGAAAACACAAAGTCTTCTATTACTTACAGACAACAGGCTGACTTGTCAAAGAACCAGGTTATTTCATACCAAGTAACCAAAACGCCGGCTCCTCTGAAAAAATACAGGTCTGCTGATATTATAAGAGATTCACGTTGTTTCAACGCGCCAGAAGGTATCTAGAGTATGGAATCCTGGAAGGGACACTGTCACGGTGTCGCATAAAACAGACAAAAAGTGTCAAAATTAACCAAACATTTTGGTCATTTGTCGCATTGTCGCGCTTTGTTGGTTAATTTTGACACCTTTGCTTGTTTTTGTAAGGGCGACAATGAGACAACGCGACAATGTCCTTTCTAGGATTCCACACTAGAGAGCTCATTGAATTTCAGTTTTTTTAGGCGGTTTTCAGTAAATGTCGGTAAAAAATAGCATGTCTGAATATATTATATATTTATATTGATCCTCTGTGGTGATGAATGCGTTTCGGGTCAAACTAACAGAAAATATTGATGACTCATGCACAATCACAACGGCAACTGCCGGGCAAAAGAGAGTATACCCCCATGTTTGATCTTGGCTAGTCTTAAGTGTGCAGTGTTTCGGCGATATTTTTCAGCCTAGTACCGTTTTGATAACATTTTTTTTATTTTCTGATATTTTCTTTGGTGTATACTATCATTTGCCCGACGGTTTATTCTAAAATACAGTGTCTATGTCCTGCTTGACCACAACACATGTTTTGTTTTGGTCTTCTGAATCTCGTATGTCATCGGAATAGTAGACAGACAAGCGCGTGTAGTAGTTTCATAGACAGTGACACAATAGACACGGGAGCCGGAGAATGGCAATTTTTGCTGGACAGTTGGGTGTGTGAATAATGAGTGAGTTTGGTTTTACGCCGCTTTTTGCAATATTCCTGCAATATCACGGCAGGGGACACCGGAAATGGGCTCCTCACATTGTACCCATGTGGAGAATCGAACCCGGGTCTTAGGCGTGACGAGCGAACGCTTTTACCTCTTGGCTATACCAAATTCGATTATTCACAGACCGTTGTCATATAGATGGACAATTGCCGAGTGCGGCGTTAAACAACAAACAAACAAACAATCAAACACATGCTTATAACATTCAAAAGATTCATAATAAGGGATAAACAATAAAAAAACACATTGGCACTTGTAGATAATATACAAGTCTTGTTGTGTTTAATTGTTCTGGTAGTTGACCCAATTTAATTATTATTCCTTCGGTGAACCAATAGCTGCTCTCCCATCTGACATTGAAAACAACATACCAACGACCTTTCGCCAGTGCAGGAGCCGATACACTGAATGGTTAAAATGACAAATAGATCTTGAGACAGCTGCAGCTCGATTGCTACAAACAGACATCACTAGGCATGCGGAGGTGTGTGTCACATAAGTGTACGCACATCTGCCTGCACACTGGTATCGGTAAATACATTAATTGCTTCTATGGTAAGACTTTTAAGAATCGATCTCTGGCATTTGACGGGATTGGCTGATTCGTCCACCTGATGAATGGCAGCCAATCCGTTTCCTATTGGATGAATATCTGATTTTCGCCCTTAATAGCGTCACGTGACCTGTGTAACACGCTGCGCGTGAATATGCTGGTTGAATATTTGCTTAACGCCGCGTCAGCAACTTCAAGATATTCCCGCAGCGTGTTGCATATTACCACTCGCTCGCATTGTGTAGTGTGGTCACAATACGAGCTCTGTGTTAAGATATAATTACAGATAAATAGTACTATTATAAACAATTGGATCTAGTTCAATAAAATAATGAATAGCAAGTAATAACATAGGAGCGATGTATCATCTGATAGTGCTATGTGAATGCATGGCTATGATCTGTAGGTGTCTGTACGGATTATATTACAGAGTGCGACTGAACTGCTGGTTGCATCATTTGAAATGACTATGGGTTTAGGTACGGTGGACTTAGAAGGGGCGGTCGGGTAGCCTTGTGGTTAAAGCGTTCGCCCGTCCCGCCGAAGACCCGGGTTCGATTCCCGACATGGGTACAATGTGTGAAGCCCATTTTTGGTGTCCCCCGCCATGATATTGCTTGAATATTGCTCAAAGCGGCGTAAAACCACACTCCCCCACTCATTTAGTGTAGAGTAAAACAGTTCAGGCAATTGGTTTCTGTTTGTGACGACATCAAGGCTCCAGTCATTGGATGACGTAATCGGGCGAATGTATACAGTCCTGTCGGCTAGGGAGACTAAAGAAGTTGTCGGTTTGCAAAACAAGTAGCGGACACTGAGATGTGGAGGTATGGTGAAATATGTGGCGACATAGGTCTGTGTAGTAGTAGTGAGTGAGTATGGTTTTACGCCGCTTTTAGCAATATTCCAGCAATATCACGGCGGGGGACACCAGAAATGGGCTGTAGTAGTAGTAGTAGTAGTAGTAGTAGTGGTAGTGGTAGTAGTAAATTTAGTAGTGAACGTAGCAGTGGACGTAGTAGTAGTAGTAGTAGTAGTAGTAGTAGTAATAGTAGTAGTAGTAGTGGACGTAGTAGTAGTAGTAGTTTAGTAAATATAGTAGTAGTAGTAGTAGTAGTAGTAGTAGTAGGAGTAGTAGTAGTAGTAAATGTAGTAGTAGAAGTAGTAGTAGTCGTAGTAGTAAATATAGTTGTAGTAGTATAATTTGTTTGATGTTTAACATCACACTAAGCAAGAAGTATTTGTTGTAACAGCATATATTTTATATAAAACTATCGTCCTTACGTCGTCCTCACAAGATGACCTCAGTAAATCCACATACCCAGGGTACCCGGATGACTCACAGTAGCGCCATCTGTTTACGTACGTAGCACGACAACACGGACGGAAGGAAGTCGACTATAATGGTGATTGGGGTAAACTCTGAGAAGTTGTTGTCACTGTTTACGCCAGCTACAAGTTGGGGAGTTTGGCGTAACTGTCTACTTACACGAGGTACCAGCCCACGTAGTACTGGTCATGACCGGATTGTATGGTCGTCACGGCTCCAGCCCACAGCACTGAAACACAAACAATCTGTACTGTTTACCACCCCTGCTGACAGCCACGCCGTAGAAAAGCCCCCCTGTCTACTATACCTGCAATGGCAGAAGGACCCACTGTCTACTAGTTTGTTTGTTGTTTAACGCCGCACTCAGCAATATTCCAGCTGTATGACGGCGTTCTGTAAATAATCAAGTCTGGACCAGGCAACCCAGTGATTGACATTGGAAGCATAGATCGTCGCAATTAGGATACGATGACATGGATCAACCAGATGAGCGAGCCTGACCATCCGATCCCTTGAGTCGCCTCTTACGACAAGCATAGTCGCGTTTTAAGGCAATCATGGGTTGCTGAAGACCTATTCTACCCCGGATCTTCAGGGTCTATAATAACGGCATGTCTTGGCCGCGATTTCTTCACGAAGTGGGGAAAGTCTTTGATCTACGTCAGCTATAACGGCATGTCTTGGCGCAGGACAAAGACTTGTCCCCTTCTGGAACAAATCGCGGCGCCTCAGACAAAAGGAAAACACAATTACACCGTTATAACGGAAATCCCGCGATACGTTCCGTGATTTCATGTTTATGTGGTTATTCGTTAATCGCTCTGAACGCTGTGTAAAGGGTCTAATGTAGCACGTGCATTACTCAGCAAACGGGTCCCACAGTCTGGGGCGAGGCCCCAGAGTACTATACCTGCAATGGTAGAGAGGCCCACAGTCTATTATACCTGCAACGGTAGAGAGGTCCACAGTATACTATACCTGCAATGGTTGAGAGGCCCACGGTCTACTATACCTGCAATGGTGGCGAGGCCCCAGTCTAAAATACCTGCAATGGTAGAGAGGCCCACAGTCCACTATACCTGCAATGGTAGAGAGGCCCACAGTCCACTATACCTGCAAATGTGGCGAGGTCCACAGTCTACTATACCTGCAATGGTGGCGAGGCCCCACAATCTGCAGATGATGGTGATATTGGCCAGGAAGAATGGTTCTCGAGCATAGCCCCCGGATGTGTTGCCATGGAGAGGCTGTTTCTCCATGCTGTTGCTGTTGTCTCACTTGCTGTTGGCCTTGGTATACACACCGGTAGTGTAGCCATTAGGGGTTACATTTCTGAAGCACCAATTAATGTAGGAATGTATGATAACAAATAAATCAAGTGACCAAACATTCGGGAAATGGCGCATTCTTAATAAGATTATCAGGCAATTAGTTTACTACAATATTTAAAACATTATGACTGACAACGTGGTCAGGTGATATGTTATTGATGGTGTTCAATAACACCTGACATTGTTATCCTTCTACATACAAGCACCTGCCACACCCAGACTTCTGACAACGTGGTGAGGTGGCATGTGATAGATACTGTTCAATAACACCTGACATTGTTATCCTTCTACATACAAGCACCTGCCACACCCAGACTTCTGACAACGTGGTGAGGTGGCATGTGATAGATACTGTTCAATAACACCTGACAGTGGTATCCTTCTACGTACAAGCACCTGCCACACCCAGACTTCTGACTGACAACGTGGTGAGGTGGCATGTGATAGATACTTTTCAATAACACCTGACATTGTTGTAACATTCTGGTTGCTGCATCTACTTTCACTGCCATCATCATTTACATATATATTGGAGAACATGTAAAAAATTATTGACGTAATTTATGCACATACGTGTTTTTCAATATCAAATCTGCCTTGTGTAAGTCATTCCTATACATCAGTTATTGTGTGCCATCACATTTGAATAATTGGAATTCGATTGAAGACTGTTATAAACACCATCTTGATAAAGTCATTGTTTTGAGTTTCAAACGTGAATCAATGGCATCAGTATCAGTGATGCTGGTTTGACCCCCGTAGTTGACGTAGGTGTACAGTTATGGCTAGGAGTATACAAGCTGTTGGAGTTGAGCAGGAGGAAGTGAAAACACATAGAACAGTATTGCTTCCCACCATTCGCCATGATCTGTACCAATCTCAGAATTCAAACAATTCCATGGTCGATTCACATGGTTGCACAATGTGTGGACCAAATTCTTAATGTACCAACTATGTGGACTGTTGTTGAAAGCTGCGGAAAATTCTATAGAAATTTACACATGCCTGTAATTATCATCATCATCATCACTGCAGTCACATATACTCTTAGCGTCGCCTGAGAACCATAATGTCCTATCTCAACCTTTACAAGTTTTGGGTTAATAATATTTTAGAATTTGAAGTGTTGTATAATAGTAACTTAGAAGTAATATGCATTTATTTCACATAAAAAAACAAATACAAATCAAGTTATATGGTTTTTTTAAGCAAAAGTAATTATTCATCTTGTCATTTAGAGATAAATGTTATTTTTATGTGTGAGTACCAATGAAGTTTGGATATTTGTTTTCAGATCCACACTGTTCTATCTCCATAAGTAAATTCTGGACCAAATTCTGGTCATTATGTAGGAATTCGTTTCAACTCACTGACAGGTAGTTAACATAGTTTTGGCTTCAAATGGGCGGACATCCCAGTTGGTAAATTTAGTCACCCTTTATCGCCCCTGGAAAGATACTCGCTAAGGGAGGGAATAAGTAATTCTTTGCAAGATTCTTAGGGATTTTTAAGGGACTTTTCTTTCTTTAAATATTGTTTAAAAAACAAGAAATTGTCCTGAGTGCCTTGTCCGTCAAAATACAATGTTGGCTGGACATGCTAGTCATTCTGAGTTTCCTGAAGAAAACAGTTTATTAAAAACTGAATTTGTGAACTCCAGTGCTCTCCAGGTAATATAAACTGCCAGGAAAAAGAAAGTATACAAAAGTATTGCCCCAAACATTAAAAACGTTACTTTGAAAACAGTTGCGTGTGAGACATACATTGATATGCATGTACTGTCGCCTATGATACCCGTATCAAATACATCACCACGGAATAACCATGTCTTGTTTGTTTTATATTTAGCCACTATCAACAAACATGGGTGTATAATTTCTTTTGCTCGGCAGTTTACATGCCTGGGCCAGGGCGGATACAGCATTTTTAAAAGGGAGGGGTCCAAAACATCAAAATTCTCTCTGAGAGAGGCACAGAAGGGACATAACTCGTAATAGCCACTGGTGGCGCTACGATCGAGCCCTGGAAGTCCAGCCTAGTTCGGCAAGGGTGGAAACCTGACTTTTAAAGTCAGATAACGTCCTGCCTCGGGATCGATCCATATGTAATTGTTCTGTTATTTTATTTTTTTTAAAAACACCCCAAGCGTTTGTGCCGCTCAAAATATTAGACATTCGGTAAGTTGTTAAGTGGACATGAGTCGACAGGGCTTACTGTTCGCCCCCAGAAACTTTCATACAGCTGACAGCCATCCAGTGTGTTTGGATATGTCAGACTAATTAAAACCACTTACACGATACATACTGGTGAATTGTGTCATTATATGTGGCGTGCACACACTTTTCACCTCCCTCACTGAAAGCTTACATTCAGAAAAGCAAAAGGTTATGCAGAGACAAGAACAAGTTTGTTTGATGTAATAATAATAATAATAATAATAATAATAACAACAACAATAATAATAATTATAATAATAATAATAAGTGCATACGTCCAGACACAATGTGTGCTCGAAGCGCATTTTTATTGCCATAGTTCATAGGTCAGTGTGCACTCGCTTTTCATTCTCAGCTCCCTAGGGAGTATTCAATCCATGCTGCCTTTAAGTCACATTGCCATCTCATCTTACCGGGTACCTATTTACTGCTGGGTGTGAACTCAAATGTACTTGTGTCTTGTGTCAGATTATCTAAAGATGAAACGGACTCCGAGCCGACCAGTCTATGTTTTAGCCCCTTAATGCCGAGCGCCAGGCAGTGTAACAACAAGTACCATCTGATAACGTCTTATGGCATGACGCGGCGGGGATCGAACCCATGACCTTCGCTCTCCGGGCAGACGCTCTCCGGGCAGACGCTCTACTACTACGGAGGCGATCTCTATTATATTTACGACACGGGGATAATAATCTATGTGCATAAACTATGAGTGATGTTTCGTTAAAATAGAATGACAAAACACGTGAAACTGTTGATGAATTATTATTAGTCATATCCCTACAGATGTTGCTAATTGACACAATCCACGGTTCAGAAACCCGTTCCGCAGAGTGAGTTTAATGATATAGGGCTGGGACGTACTTGTTATAGAAACTGCACCAACCATCGCTTTTTGGAGTGAGTAGAGTTTTAATGTCAGTAGCGGAATAGGCTTCACACATTGCACTTTTAAATGCAATAACACGTGATGGGCGAAAGTTTTCACAATAGATTACTGTAATTTATTACTTGCCCGTGAAGAGATGACCCGTTTAATAAACATACAGCTTTATTACACATTGTGTAATACCAAAACGCGTGCTTATGTACTCTCGGAACACGTTTCACGAACAAATATTGAAAGCTCTCAACATCCCTTGGCTTATTCAACGACATTGCGTGTGGAGATGATAGATCACTGAGAGGAGCTTATGCACACTCGATGACCCCAGCAACCTTGTTGCTAGGCTGACGTCACATGACATTGTTTCGCCGATGGATCTTGCAACAGAATTCCACAAATTACGTCATCGGATATTGTGACGTTATTGTAAACTTTGAGGTGCACGGATCCGTTCCACAAGGCGATCGCATTGTAGCGCAACGACAGTCGGTAGTCTAAGTTAAAGTATGTGAGTTGCGATAGTCTTAGCCCTACGATAATTATGTGAATTCTAAAGGTGGACCGTTGTATGGTATTAAATTCATACGTTTCAACTTTTGACGTGTTTGAAGTATTATTCTGATAAAATCAATTGGACTATGCCATGGGTCGTGTTGGTGTCCGCCTATTCATACTCAACAGTATAATTAAAAAAACGTTATAAATGGCAAGTAATGAATAAAATACTAAACTTGCTCCCGTGTAAAACCAATTTTATGTAACTCGTGAATAGTTGTGGTATCTATGAACTAGTCTAATGCAATGTATACTGGAAGTCTATGAACTAGTCTAATGTAATGTATTCTGGAAGTCTATGAACTAGTCTAATGTAATGTATACTGGAAGTCTATGAACTAGACTAATGCAATGTATACTGGAAGTCTATGAACTAGTCTAATGTAATGTATTCTGGAAGTCTATGAACTAGTCTAATGTAATGTATACTGGAAGTCTATGAACTAGTCTAATGTAATGTATACTGGAGGTCTATGAACTAGACTAATGTAATGTATTCTGGAAGTCTATGAACTAGACTAATGTAATGTATACTGGAAGTCTATGAACTAGTCTAATGCAGTGTATACTGGAAGTCTATGAACTAGACTAATGTAATGTATACTGGAAGTCTATGAACTAGTCTAATGTAATGTATACTAGAGGTCTATGAACTAGTCTAATGTAATGTATACTGGAGGTCTATGAACTAGACTAATGTAATGTATACTGGAAGTCTATGAACTAGACTAATGTAATGTATTCTGGAAGTCTATGAACTAGTCTAATGTAATGTATACTAGAGGTCTATGAACTAGTCTAATGTAATGTATACTGGAGGTCTATGAACTAGACTAATGTAATGTATTCTGGAAGTCTATGAACTAGACTAATGTAATGTATACTAGAGGTCTATGAACTAGTCTAATGTAATGTATACTGGAGGTCTATGAACTAGACTAATGTAATGTATACTGGAAGTCTATGAACTAGTCTAATGTAATGTATACTAGAGGTCTATGAACTAGACTAATGTAATGTATACTGGAGGTCTATGAACTAGACTAATGTAATGTATACTAGAGGTCTATGAACTAGTTTAATGTAATGTATACTAGAGGTCTATGAACTAGACTAATGTAATGTATACTAGAGGTCTATGAACTAGTCTAATGTAATGTATTCTGGAAGTCTATGAACTAGACTAATGTAATGTATACTGGAAGTCTATGAACTAGACTAATGTAATGTATTCTGGAAGTCTATGAACTAGTCTAATGTAATGTATACTGGAGGTCTATGAACTAGACTAATGTAATGTATACTGGAGGTCTATGAACTAGTCTAATGTAATGTATACTGGAGGTCTATGAAGTAGACTAATGTAATGTATTCTGGAAGTCTATGAACTAGTCTAATGTAATGTATACTAGAGGTCTATGAACTAGACTAATGTAATGTATACTAGAGGTCTATGAACTAGACTTATGTAATGTATACTGGAAGTCTATGAACTAGTCTAATGTAATGTATTCTGGAAGTCTATGAACTAGTCTAATGTAATGTATACTAGAGGTCTATGAACTAGACTAATGTAATGTATACTAGAGGTCTATGAACTAGACTAATGTAATGTATACTGGAAGTCTATGAACTAGACTAATGTAATGTATTCTGGAAGTCTATGAACTAGTCTAATGTAATGTATACTGGAAGTCTATGAACTAGACTAATGTAATGTATACTGGAGGTCTATGAACTAGTCTAATGTAATGTATACTGGAGGTCTATGAACTAGACTAATGTAATGTATTCTGGAAGTCTATGAACTAGTCTAATGTAATGTATACTAGAGGTCTATGAACTAGACTAATGTAATGTATACTAGAGGTCTATGAACTAGACTAATGTAATGTATACTAGAGGTCTATGAACTAGACTAATGCAATGTATTCTGGAGGTCTATGAACTAGACTAATGTAATGTATACTGGAAGTCTTTGAACTAGACTAATGTAATGTATACTGGAAGTCTATGAACTAGACTAATGTAATGTATACTAGAGGTCTATGAACTAGACTAATGTAATGTATACTGGAAGTCTATGAACTAGACTAATGTAATGTATACTGGAAGTCTATAAACTAGACTAATGTAATGTATACTGGAAGTCTATGAACTAGACTAATGCAATGTAGTGATTAATATCATGAAAACGATCCACGCAACTGGGATACGATGACATGCATCAACCAAGTCAGCGAGTCTGACTACCCGATCCCGTTGGTCGCCTCTTACGACAAGCATAGTCGCCTTTTACGGCAAGCATGGGTTGCTAAAGACCTATTCTACCCCGGATCTTCACGGATCTATAATAACGGCATGTCTTGGCCGCGATTTCTTCACGAAGTGTCGAAAGCCTTTGATCTACGTCAAGCTATTACGGCATGTCTTGGCGCAGGACAAAGATTTTTCCTCCTCTGGAACAAATCGCGGCACCTCAGATGACTGGGCACCCTGTGCCCGTAACAAAAGGAAAACACAATTACTGTGTAACCTTCTTAGTCCGGACACCGTTATAACGGAAACCCCGCGATACGGTCCGTGACTTCATGCTTATGTGGTTATCCGTTAATAGCTTTGAAAGCTGTCGGGCAATTACTGTATGTGTAACGGACGTGCAGAGGTGCAGGATATGTGCCTTTCGACATAATTGGGGTGAGTCACACCACAAATGGAAAGGGTCGCACCACCACAAATTTAAAACTGTCAAACACTTGAGTGAACGAATGAATATGTTTTTACGCCGCTTTTAGCAATATTTCAGCAATAAGTATATTATGTATAGTGACATATATTCGAGGCCCCCTGTAATAGTTCCGGTCCGTGAATGTCTTTCACAATGGTGTTCAATACACAGCTACTAATGTCAGTGTACGTTCAATACCACTGACCTATTTCACAAATACTGTTGCTGATTCTGAAAATGTTTCAAAGGATCTTCGTGGTGAAATATTAAACACACAACACAACAAACATTTACCTGCGATGCGCGGTACATCCTGCCAATGAAATGTCACAAACACAACGAAGGCTTGAAAACTGTCACTCTCCGCCTACAAGCTGTCGTCTGCTCAACCGTCGCCAATTATCTTGCATTCCTCACCGCGATTAAGTGGGATTAATTATCGTAATATTCTCCATATATAGATGCAACGTGTAGTCCAGAGCTAGTGATAGGCAACTCAGTGCGTTGTTTCAGTGTTAATTAGCTAGCTGAACAAACTTCCTAAATGTCTATGCGAGGTTGCCCACGCTCAGCAACAGGTGGCCCACAAATGGCGCAGAACGGGGAAAATATATGCCTCACAAACAGATCGATACCTCAATTCCACCAGGTCCACTGTCGCTATTTAGAATGGATCGGTGACCCTGACATCATATCAGTCGCACACGTGTTGCCGCAGCGTTAATGTATATGCATATATAGATATTGCTTCTATGCATGTTTTTGTGTTGTGCTGTATCGTATGTTCGGCTGAATTGTCGACTTACATGTTTCCCAAATGGTTATTCATGACACTTAATGGACATAACATTGCATTTCGAGATATTACCTGTGCATCTTCGTGTGTATTCATATATTTTAAGGTATCGCGAGGTATCTCGGGGTATCGCAAGTTCTTCCTATGCATTTCAAGGTTTATAAGGGTATTTCTGGTCATCTCAATATACGTGTATTTCATTGAGCAGGTTATTTCGAGATGCAGTAGAACATGGATATAACGAACTAACGACCAGAGAAATCAGTTCGTTGTATCCTTTTTTTAACAGTTCGTTGTATCCGTGTACTACTGAAGGTGTTTCAGTGTATTTCGATGTGTCTCAGTGTATGTCGGGGTGTTTCAGGGTGTCTCGATGTTTCTCAGGGTCTCTCAGTGTATGTCAGGGTGTTTCAGGGTGTCTCGATGTTTCTCAGGGTCTATCAGTGAATGTCAGGGTGTTTCAGGGTGTCTCGATGTTTCTCAGGGTCTCTCAGTGTATGTCAGGGTGTTTCAGGGTGTCTCGATGTTTCTCAGGGTCTCTCAGTGTATGTCAGGGTGTTTCAGGGTGTCTCGATGTTTCTCAGGGTCTCTCAGTGAATGTCAGGGTGTTTCAGGGTGTCTCGATGTTTCTCAGGGTCTCTCAGTGTATGTCAGGATGTTTCAGGGTGTCTTGATGTTTCTCAGGGTGTCTCAGTTTATGTCAGGGTGTTTCAAGGTGTCTCGATCTTTCTCAAGGTGTCTCAGTATAATTCAGGGCGTTTCAAGGTGTCTCGATGTTTCTCAATGTGTTTCAAGGTGTCTCGATGTTTCTCAAAGTGTTTCAGTGTGTTTCAATGTGTCTCAGTGTATGTCAGGGTGTTTCACGGTGTCTCAGTGTATGACAGCTAGGGTGTTTCACGGTGTCTCGATGTTTCGCGGGGTGTTTCAAGGTGTCTCAGTGTATTGTAAGGGTGTTTCAAGGTGTCGTTATATATTTGTTTCTATCGGGAACACAAATGTGACATATGCATGTTTCTCAAGTGGAACTTTGAACTTCTAATTAGTATCCCTGCTGCCATAACTTGGTTATCTATACTGTCCGTTTTATAACCCAGTGGTTTTAGAAAGCTGAAGAATTCTTCGCATTACCCCGTATTTTATGTGCAAGTTATTTGTGCCGATAGAAACCAGAAATATGTACAGTTGGTACTTACGATGGGCAATTTGACCACAAATGATTCTTGATTTTGCTTTGGGCAAACATAGTATAAGAGTGAGTGAGTGAGTTGGGTTTAACGCCGCTTTTAACATTATTCCCGTTATATCGCGGCGTGTCAGCTTAATGTGGGAGGAAAGCCCGAAGTCATGCAGGTCATACCACTTCGGTGAAACCCACGAGCACGGGTATGGTACTGACAAATCTAGAAACATAATCGGGGCGAACCGGGATTCGAACCCACAATTATAGGTTTCTGGCGTGCCCAAGGGCGCAACTCTGCACAGCGAATCGCGGCGCCTTAGACGACTGGGCCACCCGTGCCCCCCACATAGTATAAGAAGTTGAGCATTGATGAGTATAAATGTACATCTATATTTGTCACTAATCATTGGAAAAGGCATTGTTTATCAGAGCAAGAAGATACCTTTCACAACAAACCAATAGACGTTTGTGTTGCAGTGAAAACAAACATGTATAAAAGGTTTCAGATTTGCTTGTGAATACCTGCTGGTCACATAACCCATCGCCTGACACAATAATGGCCCAGGAACCAGAAAGAGAGAGTTAAAGATCCCGGTCCTCTAACAATCGGAACTCGGCTCAGCCAAGAAGCATCTCGGACAGCACTGGCAGGGATCCATATTTGAACAAGCTCATGCATATGACTTAAGGGGCATTCACACGGTACAACTAGTTGTATACAATTTGTTGCATGCAATTAGTTGCACAAACTGAAGTTGTATAAAACTCGGCATTCCCACGGCGGCGAGTTGCATACAACTCGGGTCTCGCGAGATCTCTGACAAAATGCTTTTGATTCACTACATAATCGCCGGAATCCTGGTTGCCGAGTTAATGTTCAGACGCATAGTTTTGAAAAAATGAACGCTGTGCGAGAATTGCGGTCGCGCGGCACTGGACCAACCTCTGACTTTGCAACTTAACGGACTTGTATATTATTGAATTTTTAACCCCATGATGGAAAATTAAAGACGGGTTTGAAAAAAGCAAAATGCGTTAAATGTTGTCCAAGTTTCTGTTTTGCTTAAGAAAAAGCCTCTAAAATATGTAGCCACATTTGATCGTACATATAGACAAAGTACAGTGCGACGAAATGTTTCATTTGACAGCTTTATGTATACTGTGACAAAATACTGTCTTATATCCGAACAACAACATGACAGATATATTAGAATTGTACGATTATGTATAACATGACACATTCGATACGAAAACGTACTTGTTTTATGTGGCGAAAACAAATTTTCCACTCTGACGTCAAAACACGAGGGTGATGTCTACATGTACAAAGACAAAAAGGGGCATAACTCCGAATTCTTAACCTTAGTCATTGCAAGACTCAGTATCCGCCATGTCTGTGGTGAGCATCTGCTTTGGCTCAGGACAATACGTTCTAGTATATTTTTGTTTATGTGTATCTACAAAGTTCCCACACAACTATCGATTTTAATAGCCACATCGGTTCCTTTTTTGGGACATTGAATGGTTGTCATAAAAAATGCCCTGAAGACATATTTCAGATTTTGTTATGATATAGAAGAATTACCAATAAAAATCCTGAAGGCGCCTTTGGCCAGTTGAAACCAAATACGTTTAGGTTACATCCCAGTTTATAAGAAACGTTGAAATCGGTTACACAAAAAAGTAACAGTATATTACCAATAATATTCGTTCATAGTATAGAAAATTTCGATTAAAAGAACAGAAAGTTTGGTTTTATCACTACAACAGCTCCACAACCCCTCCACCCCCCAGCAACGCACACCCAAACCCCAACAGACCATGACCCGCACCCACCCATGAATCTCAAATGGTCGGCCCCTATTTTGAAACGCGCACCTGATGCAATCTTTAGCTGTCAATGTCACGCCAATTAAACGATAAAATCCAAATGTAAAACAAATAGTTGTCCCCACATGAAATATATACAATAGTAAAAAATATAACGTGACGAATTTCCTGTACAACAAATTGTATACAACTAGTGGTACCGTGTGAATGCCCCTTCACACTTGAACCAGCACAGTCGTGTCCTATTATGGCTTTTCGAATAGAGTTTGCTATTGTCAAAGAGTATATAATTTTCACAGAAATAAGCTTCCGTCAAACCTGGCCATCGTGTCATAACAACTTATCTGGCGTTATACGGAACAGTGTGATCTCATGCAATATCACCACTCCATGCAGGTGATGCCTATAGTCATTCGTGACCAACGCGTGCCATTCCGAGACAAGCTGAATAGCTTGTTACGGAAAGGGTCGAGTTGTGACGAATGCTGCCAAGGAAGGTCGGTAGTGGATTATGCCCAATGGACCCGAGTCAATCTAAAGCACTGTATACAGGAGTGAGGATGGTAATACGCCACTGTTAGCAATATTCCAGCAACATCACGGCGGTGGACACCAGAAATTAACTTCACACACTGTACCCATGACGTGAAATAGGATCCGACCAGTCCTTGTTTTATCCCCTTAAAGTCGAGCGTCAGTCAGGGTAACAACAAGTACCAATTTTTAAGGTATTTTGGGTACAACGCGGCCAAGGGATCGAGCCACGGACCTTCCGCCTCCGAGAAGACGCACTATGCCACGAAGGCGGCCGTGTCCGTTTGAAGGTGACATGTCAGAAACAGCTGTTGTGTCATTTCACATATATCGGAAATGGATATCTCGTAGAGCTTTCATACAGCTTTGTGAGATTTCTCAAGTCATCACAGTGTCGAGTTCAATATTACGGCGTATATATCGGCTTAATGTAGGGGGAAGGCTAAAATATACACGATTAAGATTAGGTGCTGACAGATCAAGGATCATAATCGGGACGAAAGTGAGATTCGAACCCACGATGAGCGGTTGGAAGGGAACCCAACTCGGCACAAGTAATTCTGGCGCCTGGGTCACTGTACCAGGTTTTGTTTAATAGAACTTGTCATAAATGTGTGAGCGATGTGCTGGTATTAAGGTACCGTTCTAGATGATAATCGTCATGATAAGCAAACGCTTAATCCACTGGACCACCACACCTTCCCTGACACTGGATTAAGAGTGCATTTGTGTCTGAAACTCTAGTTCCAGCTTTTTCAAATACTTTCGTTTGTCGTTAAAAGCCGCACTCAATATTCAGCTATATGACTACGCCCTGAGTGTAAAAATTCAAGTATTTGCCAGACAAAGCATAGGTTGTTTGAGACCTAGTCTAAACCCGGCCAAGGGCGTCAGCTGTGGATGGCAAATCGGTACATTTGTTTACGTACATCCAGGAATCTATAATGACATGTGCCATCTGTGACAGTTTCAGTTCTCTGCCGTTATATGCACGTCAGTAATTATTATATTTTGTTCTCTTTAACATTCATAGGTTGAAAGGGACAAGGGTGGCCCAGTCGTCTAAGGCGCCGCGATTCGCTGTGCAGAGTTGCGTCCCTTGGGCACGCCAGAAACCTTTGATTGTGGGTTCGAATCTCGGTTCGCCCCGAGTATGTTTCTAGGTTTGTCAGCACCATACCCGTGCTCGTGGGTTTCACCGAAGTGGTAAACGTCTGAGACCTGCATCACTTCGGGCTTTCCCCCCACATTAAGCTGACACGCCGCGATATAACTGGAATAATGTTAAAACTCACTCACTCACTCATAGGTTTAATGACCAAGCTGGAGAGGTGTGGTAGTCTTGTGGTTGAAGGTGTCGAGCCTGACGTCGAAGACACGCGTTCGATTCTCCATATGAGTAGAATGGGTTGAGCCTACTGTGATGTCACCGATGTGATACTGTTGGATTTTCTGGCGGCGTCAAACTATACTCAGTCACTGACAAATGATAATACCACGAGAAAAAGACATATATATCGAATAACGTGCACATGTGTTTCTATAACATCGGTTCGCTAATTTCAAATGAAACCCCCAAAACGTATATTAATATAAATTAACACATTATCATTGTTAATGTTTATCATTTTTAAAGAGATGTACCTTTTCTCTTCTGTACAGGTGTGTACTTTCTTAGATGAATATAAACCCATGTTTAAAGTGGTTTTAAGAAAAATGAAATGGCTATTCGATGGTGATGTACTTGTGTTTTGGACCTTACCTTTGCATTGTTTTCGGTTGTTGTTGTTTTCGTTTTTTGTGGGTTTTTTGTGTGTTCTTTTGTTTTCTTTTGTTTTTTGTGGGCTTTTTTATTTTGTTTTTTATTTCTATTTTGTTTTTGATTATTTGCGGAGGGGAGGTGTGTGCGTGTGTGTGTGTGTGTGTGTGTGGGGGGGGGGGGGGCGCTTTTAATCAAATTCTCAAGTGTGTACTTTTGCCCGGCAGACCAGTCACATTAGAAATAATATTACAGAAACAAATCTAAAGACAATCATTAAGTCACTTATGATGGAGGATGGACGGATGCGTAGATTTTATCTGGACTGAGACGGTCCAAATTTGCTATCCGGGTACCCACCACCCTATTACCAGACCCTGCCCGGGTATGCGCTGTAGATATTTAGAGATAGGTACAAACTGTCCGAGTTGGAAAGGTTTGACCGTAGCCCTGGCAAAATGTATTTAGATACACGTGTAAAACGATCCGGTCATGCATACACGGAAGTTTACTGCATGAAGTTTTATCTTTATTAAAACATATACAAGTAAGAAGGAATGGATGCACTGTCAGAAAGAAATGGGAACATTAGTGACTTATAGTATAACCATAGAGTTGTAGATAATTTTTGTCATTGAACAATATATATCACGTGACTAAACACGGGTCCGGGTAGTCCTGTGGGTACCCGGGTCCTACTCAGGACCCACCCGACCCGAGTACCCGAGGTACCCGTCCCAGCCCATCTTCAGTTCATATTGTAAAATGCCGTATGTTTTTGTCTCACATACAAACAATCAATACGTTTTTTGAAATGGCTGACCAATGCCTTCTTTCAAGGCAACCATGTTATTGGCGTCTATATACGGTCATCGAAATTATTTTTGAGCTTAAGATGTAATGGCGGCTTGTCGGATGCCAGTCAACAACTTGCCGACCTGGATTCTTCTGGAGTTTGAACAGTATTTCATTTATATCACGTCTTGATGTCGGAGGCAAGCCTGATGTGGTCTTGAACGTTTTCAACTTTGGTGAAACCCACCAGCTTAGATATCTTATCGTTGATAAGCCAAGAAACATAATCAGGGCGAGTTTGAGATGCGGACCCACGATCATAGGTTTCTTGCACAACTAACTCAACTTTTCTCAGTGAATTGCGGCACCTTTGACGACTGAGCCACCCGTGTCCCGAGTATCTGTGAAATTACATGCTTGTAGTGCTTCTTCCATACCTTCTTCTCCCAACCATGCGGTAACCAATAAAATTAATCGAACCTGATTTTGATCTGAGTGAATATTGTGTTGGCAATATTCCAACCATAGCATGCTGGCCTGTAAATAATGGAATCTGGCCAGACCAACCAGTGACTGACAGCTTGATTGTAGGGGCATGCAAACACACTCAAATACAAATAATAACTTTATAGCCCACTGAACCCATATATCTTTCGAGGCGCATCTGTCATAAAAATATATATTTTCTATATTTGAAAAGGTACGAATTTCTGTTGTTGAGTCAAACCTGTCACTCCTATTCTTTGGTCTTTGTCAAATATATGAATAGAATGTTTAATGTTTCCCGTCCAGGTTAAAACACATATGCAACGGAATCACTGCTGTAGTTGGACATATTTTGTATTCGATATTAGATAAGAAAAGGAATACCTTCTCAAATACCTTAAATGGGCTTTTGTACACACAAAAAAAACATGAATGATTGTCAGACAGTATATGTGTTCATTCAGAAGATTTTAAAAATCGTTTACGTTTTGCGCGAGCAATGTCCGAAAAGACTTTTGAACATGTTGAAGTACTGCGCCTCCCCAACTCTAAGGCCCAGTGACGTGATCTCGCGAGATCGTTGTCGCCATAGTAACTGCTGTCACTTCAAACGACGCCATCTTTGGTGCACAATAACAAATCGACTCTAAAGTCCTGTTTTGATTTCTCTGGCACGTTGCTGCCTCATTTTAGCATCATGTTTGCGAATGTGGCCAGTGTTTATCACCAAGGTATATTGTCACCACTTTTTATATTCTGGTTTGCTGATTTTGATTAATTATCTCATTTTGTTTGGGTAAGAACGCCAAAGCTTCTATCCTAAGTTTGTCAGTTATGTTGAAATATAAATCTCAGTGTTTGTGGTCCTTGGTTACACCTCGAGCTCGTTCACAACCTTTCATGTTATCCCATGTTGGTTCTGTTCCCTTTTATTCATTTCCCCAATTCCCCCTTGATCTAAACATCACTCATTTTTTGTCAATTTTATGTCTTTGTTTTGTCAGCGGTTGACAACGGATACAAGACGAACTGTATAAGTCGCCGATTGATTAACACCAAAACTTAACCTGATGTTAAAGTTTGCGGGTTTGGGGGGTCCTTTTCTACAAGTCTTGTGCGCATGTCTATACATTATTTTTGTTCCCCACACTCACAGCTCGGGTTGAGTTGAACAACCTACAGAGGCACAGCCTGGCTCTCTCCCACCCTGACACTCCCGTCCCCCTTCCAGTAGGTCATCGTGTTTAGTGTTTTCAGTCTGCAGGCTCTCGGGTGTTTTCTGTAAACAAATGCCACGCCTGTTTGTTGATACTTTATGCCAGTCCCAACCACAATTAACTATTTACTAAAAAGCTAACAGCCTTACACTCGTCTATAACAAAATGTCATACTGTAACCAAAAATATCTTGGATGCCCTTTATCATCGCATTAATTTTCAATCTTTTCCAGAACTATGTTCCTTCTTTCTCAGGTCTATATCATTAATTGAATCAACGCACGTTACTTTGCTCTGATGCACCTTTCTAACACAACCAATTTGCACCCTTTTTCTTTTACCCTTTTAATAGGACCCCTCCACTAACGCTCGATTCAGCTGCGACCTTCTGACACCCCATGCCGTCACCCACACCCCTCTCTCCAACCCACCCCTCCAGTGTTTGGACATTGATCTGGGCGACCCAGTACAACCACTCCTGCCATCTGCTGTGATTGACACACAGAAGACCCTACAATCACAACTGCCATGCATAGACATTGATCTTGGCGACCCGATAGTATCCCCATTCCCCAGTGTTGTGCAAGAAACACCATCGCCATATGTTGTGATTGATGTAGGCGACATTGAAGACACACAGGCCCAGTCTTTCATGGGATCATGCTATTCGTCAGTGTTAAACTTCTTCAAGGGATTGTTTTCTATGTTTTAGATAAATAAATAAATTAATAAGTGTCCCAACATAAACCCACCATGAACTCATTTGTGGCATCTATTCTAAAATATTAAGTACAATATTAGACTATTTCGACCAATTAAAAATACATTCGCAGGTCTTGTCCAGTTGTTGCTAGATGTTCATTTGATTGTTTGTTTACAATGTTTACATTTTTATTTTGTATAAAATCTTTGTTTCTGTTCAATCTTGCTTTGTCTTTTTTGTCCATATTACAATACGTTTTGATTTAAGTTTAACTTCAAGGAGTAGACGCCATTGGCCGTATCCAACCAGTCCGGTGCTGATTTCAGGCTAGTGGTTTCCGCAAAATGATTAGATTTTGGTAGAAAACACCTAGTCCCTTTGGATTTTCGCTAGCCTCGGATTTACGAGTCAGTGGCCTGGGCTAACCCTGTATACATTGTAAAGATTTCCAGAAGAATCCTTATTGCCACCTGTGATTGATGTATACAATGAAGAAGCCCAACTGGCTTAGTCTTTCGTTGCCTTGCTAAACGATTGTTTTATGTTCTAAATGATTATGCTTGTTTCTGTCTACCCCAGGTTTGTCTCTTTTTATATTACAGTTTGTCAGAAGAAGTTTATTTCAGTATAAAGGCCACAGGCCCAAGTACAATATAGATACATGTATTATATACAAAGTAACAAAGTGGTGGTACAATACCAAGAGGTACAGAGTGCAATTAAAGTACACATTAGAATTATGATGATGAAGAACCTAAAGATAGGACACCTTTAATGTATTTAGCACATAATAAGAAGGTTTCAATGTTAGAAGTGTGTAGTAAAGTTCTGCGGGAGTACTCATTTTTATAGTTATTGTTGGGAAAATATGTGTGTCTTAAAATATCATTAGTTGGACATACTAACAAATAATGTAACGCATCTTCAATAATATTTTTTTTTTAAAATGACAAAATCTATGGTTTCTAGGTACACCCTCCCGCCTACCTATATTTTTCATATTTTGTAATTCTCCAATTCTTAATAATGTTAAAAAATCTAATTTGGTCTCTTTTGTGTATATGGTTCAATTGCAAAAGTTGACTTTATAGTGGAGTAAAAATCTATAATTGAATGCTCATTTACGTTTGAAAAAAAGAGATTAAACACAACAGTCTTAAACTCTTTGTTGAAATTTTAAAAGAAAGAAATCAATATTACCAACTCTTTGTTTATTCCATACACAATTAAAACCATGTGACAAAAGTAATTTCTTAACATTTCAGGCCCATGTTATTCTACCTTGCTCGTCCAACCTTCTCAACATGTCATAACATTGCTTTGGATATCTAGTATCCCGCATACATACAAGTTTACAAGTGTCTCTTTTTGTATTACAGTATGTTTATAACTATGTATCACTTGAATTATTCATCTTGTACCTTGACTTCGGTCTTACAGCAAAAACTGACTTTACTTAGGGGGTAAATGGACATCTGGACAAACCGACAATGGAATCCCTGTGTTTTTACCATAGTAAGAGTCAATGTATGGCACACTAAGCATGTGATAATCTCTACAATTTATATTGTCCCTCAAAGTTAATATGTAGATATGTAAATATGGCGAGCTAAATACATAGTATTTATTCCTAATACGGGATATTTACCACCCCAAACACATAAGCGTGATAACCTCTTTATCATACAATGTCATTCTTAATTTCTGTGCTCGAAATCTCTTCCCATCTCTCACAATCATTGCCTAAACATTGTAAGTTTTTCTTGAATGTGCGCATTGATATTACGCCAGAAGGTAAGTGATGTTTCCTCGGACAGTGACAGCAGTCAGTGTAGTTCCAACTGAAACCTGTTTCTTATACACTGGCATAACTACATATAGGCAAAACAACAATTGCCTACACAAACTGTTCCTACTTGCCTTTATCAAAGGGAAGCTACTCTAAGTGTAGCCTATGAGACTTCACGTTTGTTAGTCGAGTCTGCCTGTCCTGTCATATTACGTAACGACGTGCAGTCAGATGTACACGCAGCGAGAGTACGAAACAAGGTAACACTTCGGACATATATCGGCCAGATCCAACTGTTTTATTATGGGGAAAAGGTTCCAAACCGCAGAAGTCTACAAGCATGGATATGGACACTATTCCCTCTTGGCTAGTGTCGCAAGTTATATCTCCAAAGTTGCCAAAACTTGTAAAATGCCTTAAATGCGTCATAGTTAGACACTGGTTTTCAGGATATTAGTCTGTTGTCTTGATACTGATGGCAATTATCCCAGTAGTTTCTCCAGATTCCCTTTGAAGTCGAAGAAAATTCAAAATACATCACGCGAGCAGATACACTTCACGGTTTTGAATACTGTGGGAAATTCCCTGTTTGTTCTTTGTTATCATCCACAGACATTTTTAGGCCAAGCAAAATTACAGAAAATGACCTCAGGAAATTAGGTATATCTTCGGATCGCTAGCCCGACAGCTAACCGACTGAGCTACGTCCATCACTGTGAAATTAAGTGCAAATTTACCTAGACCCGTGAAGATCCGGGTTAGAATAGGTCTTCAGCAACCCATGATTGCCGCAAAAGGCGACTATGCTTGTCGTAAAAGGCGACTAACGTGATCGGGTGGTCAGGCTCGCTGACTTGGTTGCTGCATGTCATCGCATCCCAATTGCGTGGATCGATGCTCATGATGTCAATCACTGGACTGTCTGGTCCAGACTCGATTATTTACAGACCGCCGTCATATAGCTGAAATATTACTGAGTGCGGCGTTAAACAACAAACAAACAAACAAAACAAAAAGCAAATTTACCTAGTCATGCCTACGACGTTACGGAACTGAACGAAAAAGGTCGAATGGGTGACGGACACTTACGAAGGTTGTGGGTAGGTGAGTGATCCCGATGCCATTTGGCACACTCGTCCCATTCCGTAATATACACGTTACCGAGTGGTGAGGAATGAGCCGATATGGCGCGAACTGAAAACGGCTCTTGGCGTCAGATGTCGAACTTGCGGGTCCGCATGAATGACATGGAATTTAATCATTCGTCAGGTGATTTTTATGACAGGAAAATGTGGTAGGGTACACTGTAAGGATAATGTGGATAATAGTAAGGAACGAGGGAGGCATGAGCATGGCTAGTGACAACACAAGGATGAGTTCGCTTTTGAATCAGTACTGAAAAAATGAAGCGGGTGAAAGTGGCTTGTGTGAATGTTCCAGGACAGTTTCCAATAGCCAAAATATTTGACACTATATCATTTCATCCTATTTTTCTCGACGTTTCCAGCTACAGAATCAATAATAGCCACTAAACGGGTAGATCTACCTTACCCTAATGACCGTAAAGGGGTGATTGATCGTAAGGGCTAAGTTCGGGTAATCTAATAGCCACTGAACGGGTACCGAATCCTTTTGATCGTAAAGGGGATTCAAGGGCCAAGGATAGAGTTCGGGGTACCCTACCCTAACACATGCGACATTTGGATGTGTTCAGCGTCAATATAATATTACCTGATACACTGCATTTTTGTGCATAATAATATAAATTAATGAATCGAAAAAGTAATAGATGTATATAAGTTGCCCCATTGTATTTGAAAATATGGTTCTTTTTTCAAATCCATCACAAGGCCCCAGCCTAGAATTATCCC
This sequence comes from Haliotis cracherodii, assembly GCF_022045235.1. Taxonomy (NCBI): domain Eukaryota; kingdom Metazoa; phylum Mollusca; class Gastropoda; order Lepetellida; family Haliotidae; genus Haliotis; species Haliotis cracherodii. Next base: position 9,903,266 of record NW_027266308.1, on the reverse strand, counting down.
TACATATATATTGAACAGGTCTACATTCATATTGTATCAGTTAAAGTTATTCATCAGGCTCATCAGTAATTGTTTCTCACTTTCACCAGGATTATAATTACTTTGTTTCAGTTCATATGGCTGTTAATCAGTAGATCACCATCTATAACTCAGCATGTTGAAAGTTGTTGCTACTGGTTACTGTGGTATGATCTATTTTTCTATATGATTGTGAAAAGGAATGTAATTAGAATTGTGAATAGTAATACTTATATCATTTTTTTTCCTTTTTATCCCCCGCCCAACAAAGTTGGCAGGGGATATAGAAACGGGCTCCGTCCGTCCGTCCGTCGCGTTTCGTTTCCGGAGCACAACTCAGTAACCTTTCAATATTTTTTCATGAAACTTTGCAGGTCTGTCGAGTACATGCTGAACTGGTGCCTTTTGCTGTTTAGAAATTTTAGAAATTTTTATTTTTTACGTTGCCATGGCAACCCATGTCAACAAGATGGACTTAGGTTCTGTGAGGGCAGGGTTCGTTTCCGGAGCATAACTCATAAACCGTTCAATATTTTTTCATGAAACTTTGCAGGTCTGTCAGGTACATGCTGAACTGGTGCCTTTTGCTATTTAGACATTTTAGAAATTTTTATTTTTTACGTTGCCATGGCAACAAGATAGACTTGGGTTCTGTGAGGGTAGGGTTCGTTTCCGGAGCATAACCAAGATTTTTATTGACACTTTGCAGGTTTGCCAGGTACATGCTGAACTGGTGCCTTTTGCTATATAGAAATTTAAAATATATATATATATATTTTACGTTTCCATGGCAACAAGATGGACTTAGGTTCCAAACTCTTCTTTTTTTTACAATTTCCATGACAAGTTCCACCTCGGTTAAAAAAGGTTAGGGTTTGTTTAGATTAAATTCTGCTACACTAACAAGGTCGGGGGATATAGCCACGTTAGTTGCAAACTCTTGTTCTTTTTATATCAGATATATTTTGGTTGTCATCTACTTTCTGTGTTCCTGTACCATTGGTCAGAGTTGTGGCCATACCACAGGTGTTATGTACCAGATAGCAAACTACAAGTGTCTTGGTGTCACTGTCAGAGTCAGAGTTGTGGCCATACCACAGGTGTGATGTACCAGATAGCAAACTACAAGTGTCTTGGTGTCACTGCCATTCCAGATGATGTCTGTAAAACTTCACTTCCCCAAACCTGGCATCTTCCAAGAGGAAAAAAAAATAAGGGAGCTCAGTCAGATGATATCGTTGTTCAAGGGTATGACACTGAGAACCCTACTCTTGTCACTAAAGGTGTCTATTCTAACCTCTACAATCCTTTGCAATCACCTCTACCACCACTCCAAAACTTAGTTGATTCACTAAGTGACATTAGGCCGGATCTGTTACTTCTGACAGTTGCTGTACAAAATCCTAAGTCTGAAGTATTAACAAAGTTTGGCATGTTTCCAGTTTGTTATCGTATCAGCAAGGACTTTCAAAGGGTACCATTATTAATGATTATAGCCACACAACCTTTCCAGACTTTCCACTCAAAAACAGTATTGGTCCCTCAAGCATTCAAACATATCTCATTGATTCACGAACAGTCAACCTAGAAGCTCTCTGTGTGACAAGTGATCAAAGTATTGAGATTGAGAAATCCACTCAGACACAGTCATCTCATCCCAAGTGGCGCAAAGTCAGACAATCCAGATTAACTGCATCTGTTGCTGGTGCAATAATAAAGTAAAAAAAGAGGTAAATTTAAACTGTTTTTGTTGATTTTTTGTATATGTTGCCAAGTCAATGTGCTCAGAAAAAACAATAAACAACGACTAACAGATAAATAGGAATCATCCTGATCTTATTCCATTACTAAAGACTCCTACTTTCAGGATTTAAGAACTATGCCACCTTCTTGAAAACTGGAAAGATCACAACAGCACCAACGAGACATGGTCTTGCATGTGAGCCAACTGCAACCCAAGCCTATGCTGACGTGACAATAACATTGTACCTTGATTACACAAACAAATAATTTCAAACAAGTTCAGTAATCCTAGAAATAATTAAGGAGATGATTGTAGCAACTTGTTTCCATTTTCCCCCAAAAATGTCTTATTACTGACTGACAAATTCCTTTTCTAAATTGACATGTGTTGAAAATGTGAAAAATCTATCAGTATGTTTTTATCAAATATCACCAGGTTTAAGTTGACAAAAATCATGTTGTTGTTTTTTTCAGATGCAGGCTACGAGTTCGAATATGTTCTGGTGTGGTGTGGTTATCACACCAATCTGTCCCTGGCTTGGAGCATCACATGATAGAAATATCTACAATCCTAGCCTGATATAACTGGAATACTGTTAAAAGAAGCGTTAAACCAAACTCACTCACTCATTTAATTACAAATGTTTTACCCAGGGGAGGTAACTTCCATCAGCATATAACTTCTCACACTCTTCCTTTCCTCCATGATTAAGAAATGGTAAACAATACAAGTAAAATGTATGGACCCAGCTTACCAATGTATTGCACAACAAAATATATGACAATAAATAGCATTAATAGACAAGCATCATAAAGGGCTTGAAGATCTGAAATTACATGTCATGTATGGCTAGCATAATGTAGTGTTTCATCTTCATAAGCCCATTATATTATTCATAATTCAACTTTTCTAACTGCAAATAGCAGAAAGAATGTTGACATTAAGCAACAATTCGCTCACACAATAGCTCAAGTGACCTCAAGTCTGATTCTACAATACATAATTTGCTGAAACTATATGAGCACATGTAACAATACTTCATAGTTATTGTTTATCTGTCTTACAAAATATTAAAACTGTCATGCATTAGTCATGATCAGGTAAATTACAATAACAACTGGTTTCATTTGCCTTTTACTATTAGTGAAAATATCAACAATTCATAATTTATCATAGGTTGTCTCCCCTTACACAACATTAGTGAGTGAGTGAGTGAGTTGGGTTTAACGCCGCTTTTAACAGTATTCCAGTTATATCGCGGCGTGTCAGCTTAACGTGGGAGGAAAGCCCGAAGTGATGCAGGTCTCAGACGTTTACCACTTCGGTGAAACCCACGAGCACGGGTATGGTGCTGACAAACCTAGAAACATAATCGGGGCGAACCGGGTTTCGAACCCACAATCATAGGTTTCTGGCGTGCCCAAGGGACGCAACTCTGCACAGCGAATCGCGGCGCCTTAGACAACTGGGCCACCCATGCCCCCCCCTACACAACATTAAAATCTCCTACCCATAAATGAAATTCTTCAGATTCCCATCCAAATTCTTTTCAAATACGAAAGATGGAATTATCTGTTTTATCAAGTTGAAATTGAACAACACATACGTTACATCTCAAACTAAGTTATTGTGACATTTTAATTAATACTCATCTAAACCCATCAATGTATTACAACAGTCTGTTATCTAAGACTATCTATATTTACATTTATATGTCTTTTTGTGCTAGAACCCTTGGGCAAGGTATTACTCATACTTTGGGTGATATTCAATAAGTACAAGAGTACATGTGCCAGCTACCCAATATCACATGGACAAAATGTTGGTGAAACTGCTGTTAAAACAATCAGATATCAACATTTAATGTTCAAGGCTAAGGGCTGTAACATGCTGAATATTGCTTGTCTCACTTGGCTATAAGGGGCCTTCTAAACAGAGTTAGTAATTATATAAGTTTACTACACCCCAGCTGATTGATTGACCCAGCCATTGATAAGGGAACTGTACCATGTAGTAGATGGTTCCATTTAACTCGTTTGATATGCCTTTCAATGTGGATCTTATGACTAGAAATTTGTTGATTTTCTTCAATTTCGGTTTGCTCAAACTGACCAGCAGAACTCAGGAAATGAGGATTATTGACACCAGTTCCTTCCAAAAGCTTCCCTATAAGAAAACCCTTGGCACCCATGGTGACATCCCCTGGCTGAAGCAATCCCAACTGTCCACTCAGTCTGGTTATTTCAATGTCAGAAAAACAACCTGAGAACATAGCAGATACAGAGGTTAATGAGGAGCAATACCCCCAAGGCCTTTCCATGTAGATCCGTATAACTGTTACCATATGTTAAAATCATTTGACGAAAATGGTCAAACAAACTGGGTTTCTAATATAAGGTTGTTTTGTTGTTTAACACCGCACACAGCAATATTCCAGCTATATGACGGCGGTCTGTAAAAAATCGAGCCTGGACCCGACAATCCAGTGATTAATATCATGAGCATCGATCCACGCAATTGGGATCGATGACATGCATCAACCAAGTCAGCGAGCCTGACCACCCGATCACGTTAGTCGCCTTTTACTACAAGCAGAGTCACCTTTTACGGCAAGCATGGGTTGCTGAAGACCTATTCCACCCCGGAACCTTCACGGGTCCATAAGACAATTATGGTTTCAAAGTGGGTTTTCATATGTGTGGTTGTCTCGCGCTTGCGGCGATATGAAATGCTTCATGGTTGTATTCAAACAACGATGTATAGATATAGAATTCCAAAACTGGCATAACAAAATCACCAATTCTTATTGATAACTACTTGAACCAGAAAAAAATATCTGTCTGCTTTAGCATGTGAAAGAGATCTAAGAGCTTTATGTAGATTCCGTTGTTTAAGCCATAATCTAAATGTACAGAAAACTCGATTACAAAATGTATCAGTCTTCTATCTACCAGAAATGATTCTGTTATTAAAAACCTGTCCATATATTTAAAAAGACATTAACCTATGTAAATATAAATGTAAAATATATGAACGTTTGTTGTAAGAATATATGTGCATGGCATATATTATTCATGTAAATGAACTCTGGGCCATGTGGCCTTCATTCATGCCAGGGTAACAACAAGTACCAACATTTAAGGTATGTTAGGTACAACGCGGCCAAGGGATCGAACCACCGATCTTCCGCCATGTGGCCTTCATTCATGCCAGGGTAACAACAAGTACCAACATTTAAGGTATGTTAGGTACAACGCGGCCAAGGGATCGAACCACCGATCTTCCGCCTCCGAGAAGACACGCGTACACGAAGGCGGCCGTGTCCGTTGGAAGGTGACGTGTCAGAAACAGCTGTTGTGTCATCTCACATATATTGGAAATGGATATCTCGTAGAGCTTTGATACAGTGTTGTGTTGAGATTTCTCAATTAATAACAATGTTCAGTTCAGTATCACGGCGTGTCAGCTAAATGTAGCTCAAGGACTCAGGTCTTGAAACTCACGATTAGGATTAGGTGTTGACAGATCAAGGATCATAATCGGGACGAATGTTAGATTCGAACACAGAATTAGCGGTTGGAAGAAAACCAACTCGGAAAAGTACGCCTTGGTCACTGGACCATGTTTTGTTTAAAAGAACTCGCCAGAAATGTGTGAGCGATGCGCTGGTATTAAGGTACAGTTCTCGATGATGATCGTCACGATGACGCTTAATCCACTGGACCACCTCCCCTTCCCTGACACTGGAGTAAGATTCATCTGCGTCCGTTCCAAGAACTTGTCTTTAAATAAAAACTAGTGTTATTTCAAACACTTTCGTTGTATCTGCCACAATTTATTGTTCGTTTGTTTTTGTTTGACACCGCACTCAGCAGTATGCCATTTGTATGACTGCGCCCTGCGTGTAAATAATCAAGTCTGGACCAGACAAACCAATGATTGATATTGTGAACATCGTCAACCAAGTCTCAACTGACCACCCGTTCCGTTTATTCGCTTAGTATTACAAACATAGATTGCTGTGGACTATTCATCTTCCCGCGGCAAAGGTGTAAAACTGAAACTGGACTTTTTTTTTTATAAAGCCAGTTAACAACTTTGCCGCGGGAAGATGGGGACTTTTCTAACCCGGCCAAGGGCATCAGCTGTGGATTGCCAATCGGTACATTTGTTTACGTACATCAAGTAATCTATAATGACGTACGCCATCTGTGACAGTTTCAGTTCTATGTCGTTATATTAACGTCAATAAGTGTTGTATTTCCTTCTGTTATTATATTTGGTTACATTCATAGGTATAATGACCAAGCTGGTAGGGTGGGGTAGCCTAGTGGTTAAAGCTTTCGCTCGTAACGTCGAATACCCGGGTTCGATTCTCCACATAGGAACAATGATGGGCCATTTTGGTGATACTGCTGAAACTGTACTCACTGGCTGCTGTGCAGAGTTGCGTCCCTTGGCCACACCAGGAACCTATGATTGTGGGTTCAAATACCGGTTCGACCCGATTATGTTTCTGGGTTTGTCGCACCATACCCGTGCTCGTGTGTTTCACTGAAGTGGTAAGCGTCTGTGGCCTGCATCACTTTGGGCTTTTCTTTCACAACTAGCTGACACGCCGTGATATAACTGGAATACTGTTCATCAAAGCGGTGTTAAACCCAATTCACTCACTCACTCACTCATTCACTCACTACTCAGTGGCCAACCACTAGAAAAAGAACACTGTAAACCCACTATCGTGTATACGAGGTTGGTCAAAAAGCTCAAACAAAAAACAATACCAACAATTGTGAAAGTGTTTTTAATTTATTTATTTTTTATCATAATTTTCCTGCTTTTCAATACAGTGAAGCTTTCAATTCCAGTAATAAAGAGGTTTCCTGAAGCAACCCCGAAAAAACCCATTCACGACAGCTTAGTCTCATCGTTGTCGTCATAGCGCTTTCCACAAAGGTGTCCTTTCAGTTTTGGAAACGTGGAAATCACTTGGAGGGTGTGGAAGCTCTTCGAACGCACATTGTCGCCCAGCAGCCTTTGCAAGTCGTGGGGTGTAAGAGGAGGCATTGTCATGAAATAGTAGAGCTCCGGCAGTCAGCATTCCTCGCCGCTTTTCTGTGATAGAATAACTCAACGATGAAGCAAATCAGCATAGTAGGCACCGGTAATGGTCTTGATTTTGTAAATAATCAATGATCGCACTCTTTGCATCCAAGAATACAGTGGCCATAACTTTCTTTACTGATCGTGAAGACTTTAATTTCTTTTGTGCCGGAGAAGTGAAATGGTTACATTCCATGGACTGAGGTTTGACTCGGAATCATAGTGAATGACCCATGTTTCATCACCCGATACTAATCTCTTTTGAATTTGACGAAATCCTCCTCGGTTAGCTCTAAATGTTCTCTGCAATGTCAGTTTTTTTAAGATCAGTATTTAGAAACCATGACACCCAACGAGCAGATAGCTTATTCATCTGTAAATGTTTGTGAATAATAGTTTCAATGGATCCATGGCTTAGACCTGTGTCTTCCTCAAGTTCAGCAATGGAATTACGTCTATCTGACAGTATAAGTTGATTGAATCTTCACCGATGCAAGTTAAGGGACGTTCAGACCCAGGGTTATCACCAAGGCGTGTTCTCCCAGCCTTAAACATAGCTGCCCAACGTTTAACAGTGAATAACTAGGGCACCTATCCCATTACACTTGTGACATGCGGTCATGAATTTCTTGGGGAGAACTTTTCTCTAAAGTAAACATATTGATGACTGCTTGTTAATCGTTCTTTTTCATTTCTGTGTCCATTTGGATCCCTATCACGTTCAACTGGCTGTCATTAATATACAAACGGCCTCAACAGACCAAATACACTTGCAATGAACTACTCAAACAATGTACTACATTGACTAGTTCACTTTGTCATGGCCCATAGTTGAAAGTTAGTCAGGCTTATTTTCATTCGTATCTATTACATCGGGTCGCCAATAGAAAATGAAACGGCAAAAAATATATATTCTTTTATCTGTATATATTTGCACAAATTTACGCATTATTTCTTCATCTTTATTCTTTAATTTTAATAGAGATGCAGCTTTTCTCTTCTGGCCAGGTAGGTAACTCATTAGCTGAACAGAGTCACGATGAAAGGCATATTAACAACGACAAAAACAAAACTGCATTAAAGATAGTCATCGACTCACTCTAAGAGGATGGACGGATGCGTAGTACCAACATCTTGATTTTATCTGGCAAAACAAACAATTCAATACACATTGTTAAGTGCCCTGTGTTTTCGTCTCACTAACCAACACTCAACACGTTTGTGACATGGATGCTCGATTCCTACTTTTAAGGCAACCATGTATAATTGGCGTCTATGTATACGGTCATCGAAACTATTTTCAAGCATTAGATGTAACGGCGGCTTGTCAGATGCTCGTGGAGTTTGGTGTAAGGCCGCTTTGAACAGTATTTCAGTTATGTCAGCTTGATGTTGGAAGCAAGTCTGATGTAATGCAGGTCTTGGACGTTTTAAGCTTTGGTGAAACCAACGAGAAGAAGTATTTTTATCGATGACAAGCCAAGAAACATAATCAAGACGAATTTGAGATTCGGACCCACGATCATGGGTTCGGGCACTATACTTACTCAACTGTACACAGTGAATTGCATCTTCCCGAGGCAAGAGAGTTAACTGACTTTAAAAGTCCAGTTTCCACCCTTGCCGAACAAGGCTGGAATTACTGGGCTCGATCGTAGCGCCACCAGTGGCTATTACCAATTATGTCCTTTCTAAGCCTCTCCTATGGACCAATCAGAATCCACATGTCGTATTACTTGCGTTTGTTTCACACAAAATGGTGGCGCCCAGTCAGGATGATCTGATCGATAATCGAGATCTATATTGTGATAAAACGGGTCTTACATCGCGAAATGCATCAAATCACGTCAGCAACTAGATTAAAAACATGAAAAGGTTTGGAAAATATCTGCTGACAACAAGTTGGAGGTGCACATGCTTTGCAAATCCTGCAATCGACCGAAATCTGCACGACATGCAGTTTACGAACCGGATTTCGATTTCAGTGCGCGATTTTGATTGGACTATGCATAGACTCGTTAGTCCAGCCAAAATGTAACTCCATAATACCAGCCTAGTTCGGCAAGGGTGGAAACTGGACTTTTATATCCAGTTAACTCTCTTGCCTCGGGAAGATGAGTGAATTGCGGCGCCTTAGACGACTGAGTCACCCGTGTCCCGAGTATCTGTGGAATTACAAGCTTGTAGTGCTTCACCCGTACCTTCTTCTCCTAACCTTGCTGTAACCAATGTTCGAACATGATATATTGTGAATATTGTGTTACGCCGTAGTTGGCAATAATCCAGCCACAGTACCCCGGCCTGTACGTAAAAGAATCTGGGCCAGACAAACCAGTGACTGATACTGTGAACAATGATGTATGTTGGGGTGGAGTGACACACAATCAGTCAGATGACACACTGCAACCACCCTGTCTACACTTAGTGGGATGAGACGCCATTCGACGGTAAGTCGGGACCTGCCTGGACTCCCCACGTGGTTATGGTGACGTAGTGTATAACCTCGCGCAGCCAAATAACACAACAGCTAAACAAATTCAAGCAACAAATATAAGCTGTATTGTGGAAATGATTTAATTCAGTCTTGTTAAAGACTTTTTTATGTATATTAAAATGATAAAATAGGAAATTATTAAACAAAATAAATCTATATAAATGCGGTCAAAGTTTTGATTAATTTACACATGGTGACAGCAGCAAAGTCCAGAGATAAGGAACGGTGTTGGTTTTAAGTCTATCTTGACTTGCGCAGGAAGCCAGCGATTCTATGGAGAGTCTGCAACACAAGGTTAGATTTTAAGCCGTCATGACAGTTGTAGTTACAAAAGTTAACCAAAATATATCTTTTTTAAAAATAAGTTTAGCTGCGTACATGCAGCGAAAAACAAATTTCAATAAACATTAAATTGCTTAAATTTTTTTTTCAAGAAAAGAGAATTGTTTCATTTATAGGTGGAAGTTTTAGATTACCGATGAAAATCGTTTCCAAAGAGAGTCACTTTTCTGACACTTCACTCCATAGGTCATCTGTTCATCTGAGTGTTCTTTGACATCCCCGGTGTCTGGTGCTGGGCGGCCAAACAGGGAGTACAGAAAATTGACAGGCTGCTCACCAAGGTCATGGCTGTCTGAGGGGTCGCTGTTGTAGGAATGAGCTTTGGCTAAAATGGAATTATGATTATAATCGGACCTTAAAATACTTATTCAGGCTGAGGGGCGGGGCCAAATATGGGTAATTTGGCTCTATTGCTTTAACTACTTCTTCACTGGAACTAAGAGATGGACATCAACCATATTTGTTTGGAGGTATTCTCAGGTGGTGGGAATTCACAATTGTACAAATGGAGGGACTGGGGGCGGGGCCAAGTTTATAACTTTGACACAATTAAGATCCCCACCGTATAACCATCTGTACGATTGAGAGTATAATGAGAGGAAGGCACATATGCTACCAGGACTGGCCCTTCTGTTCATCTGTCCGGCACTCCCAAAGGAGTTTGAACCTTGACCATAACACGCAAACCGATATTATCCCCACCGTATAACAAACAGATACATTGTATACATTTGTTTGTTATGAAGAGAATAATACATTTATGCTAATAGGGTTCGCCCTGGGGTCCCGCCTTGCCTCTGAAAACTTAGATCCTGGATCATAACGTGGAAACGGTTCAGATCTTTATGCTACATTTGTATCTAGAGAAATACATGTTCATGCTGTCAGATTTGCCATCCACCCATCTTAAATGCTGACAGAGTCAAAATTACGAAATATTTGCAGTATTATATACACGTACAATGCAAATTTATATTTTGTCATGATTGCGTAAATATCCAGGTTAGCGATACAGGTCCTATGGACCTCTTGTTTTCATTAAAAGAGTAAAATCGCTAACTGAATCCCAAAGGAAAACTATCCAAGTATAAACATACCGTTTAACTTGTAATAAGAATCTTCCATGCAATAGCGTGAGATAGGCCACGGAGACACAATGTCAAATACATCGACATTCCTGTCTGCGTGGTTCATGAAAGACTCCGAGCTGACCACATGGACTGGTGGCCATCAGATTCGCCGTATGGACTTTAGCTATCCATTCCTTCACCTTCTCTTTGCCTCTAACTCGTCCCACCTCTCCACAACCACGCCCTCCTTCCTCGCATCTCTATGTCGCCTGCTGAGATTCTTCCTCTCGTTCTTTGATGTTCCAGTGCTTACCGCGTCTTTCTGAAGAGTTAGTTTGAATCCACCTCCCGGCTGCCACCTCTTTCCTGCATCTCTTACCACTTTGTCATTCTCAGTTGCTTTCTGTCCGTTCTTTCCCACCTCTCTTAAAGACATCTGTCTTTTATCGGGACTATCCGCCATGGTGCTTCTCTTTCTATCCTCCTTCACCATCTTCTCCTTCCTCTTCATGCTCTCCTCATATCTCCTCATCCTCTCCATCTCCTTCCTGCTGCCTCTTGTCTTCTGCTCTCTTCCTCTCTTCATCAGTCTCTCAGACTCTCCGTCACCGCCACCAACCTTCCTCGACTTCCCAACATTCGAACCTTCCATCCATTCAGGTAATGGTTCAAAATCGTCAAGTGGTATGTAGAATATACGTGGCATCCTATAAAGAAGACAATGTTTACATGATAATAGACACCCAAGAAAACCGAATTCTTTGAAAAACTTGTTTTGGTCGTAATGTGTATGTTAAACATTATGTAATCCCAAATTTTCCATAATTGAAAGCTTGTTCTCTTCTATAAACATCGGTAAACTTCGATTAAATCAGAAAAAAACGAATAACATATGAGATCTACTTACTTTACTGACGAATGTGGTCGAGTTTGGATTTGAAACAACACAGATAACTGATGAACCTTGTCTCCTTATAATCACAACTTCTTACAATGTCTGCATAGAGCTGAATCAACAGAACAATGGGTCTGTTCACCTAGCAACCGCATCCCATCATGCTTATCGCGTCAGTGTGACGTCATTCGGATTGTGACGACAGAGACACTATGACGTCTTTTAAAAAAACACTGGCAGTAGGCTCGGTTATCCACACTGTGTGTTTGCGGCGATGTAGAGTGAGTGAGTGAGTTTGGTTTTACGCAGCTTTTAGCAATATTCCAGCAATATCACGACGGGGGACACCAGAAATGGGCTTCACACATTGTACCCATGCCGGGATTCGAACCCGGGTCTTCGGCGTGACGAGCGAACGCTTTAACCACTAGGCTACCCGACCGCCCCCCGCGGCGATGTAGAACGTTAGAAACGGAGGGTAGTGGTAGATTATTTATGCTTGTATTATATTATATTTTTAATTCCCTAATTATATTATATTTTTAATTCCCTAATTCTCCCTATGATTCTCTTCCCGTGTATATTCTGGGAATGCTGAGCCAATGTACTCAACGAATAGACGAATGGCTTTGTTTTCATTTCCAACAAGTGCACTTTTTTCAGCGTTCGTTTTCACACCTCATTTATTTTGCTTCATTACATCTAGACAATTTGTATTGGTGACAAAGACCATTTGGCATTTGATTTTAAAATGTATGAGGAATTCAAGGATGTAGGTATCGCAGCTGATTTTGAAATATACGTGATGGTATTTGCGTCTCATTACCGATGTACGTATAACGTGATATTGTAAACACTACCCAATATGGCTGTCACAAAACGACCTAGCAACTAAAGGTGAAAAGCCCCAGTTGCAACAAACTGAAGGAATATCAAAACTTGAATGATAGGTGGGAGACTGTGGGAACCCTGAGTGGGGTAGAATCTATGCCAGTTCATCACCGGTTAGACCAACGATGAAAAAAATGGTAGAACGACGAAATCTATATCTCTCAAAGAGCTCTTCGTCGTTGTGCAGATCAGGAGGGTTGAATCGGTCATTGGAAATGTCCAATAAATTGCTATTTTGTCCTTTTTAGCCCTTAGGCGACGCACGAGGCGAACAACCTCCGCCATCTTTCTTAAGATCAAATTTTGTCTTAGACTTAAGATATTCTCACCGATTGAGCTTCGTGATCCCGAATTTAAGACAAAATATGGTCTTAAGTCTAAATCTTAGAGTTAAGACAAAATATGATCCCGGGGCCCGGTCTTCAGCAACCCATGCTTGCCGTAAAAGGCGACTTTGTTTGTCGTAACAGGCGACTAACAGGATCAGGTGGTCAGGCTCGCTGACTTGGTTGATGTATGTTATCGTATCCCAATTGCGTTGATCGATGCTCATGTCAGTTGGATTGTCTGGTCCAGACTCGATCATTTACAGACCGCCGTCATATAGCTGGAGTATTGCCGAGTGCGGCGTTAAACAACACATATATTCCTTGGTTCTTCAGCACCTACCATACCTATGCTTGTTGTAAACGACTACGTCCTGAGTTACTTTAAGTTTACCTTGAACATTAGGATGAGCAGGGTAAAACTGAAAGTAATTTTCAGAGCTGCGTTAAACCACTCACTAACTCATTCGTCAAAAATATCAATTTTATAATAACTATTAAACTATCAAAGTGTAGCAGGAATGCAATATCATAGTCTTTAAAATGAATAGTGTGCAATTTGAAGAGCTCAAGAGTTGTCTCCCTTCACCAGTATCTTTGGTCATGACGCTTCATGTTCAAGAACTTCTCTAAACTTATCACAATGGTAAGAAACCCTCTAATGCCTCAATATTATATTATCTCACCAGATCATGAAAGGATCACACATGTATGAGTTTTGTGGGTTTATAGCTCCGTAGAAGACATCACAGATGAAAGACCTTATTGTTTTGAATCATGTTTTGTTTGTTTGTTGTTTAACGCCGCACTCAGCAATATTCCAGCTATATGACGGCAGTCTGTAAATAATCATGTCTGGACCAGACAATCAAGCGATTGACAACATGAACATACGGGTTATCACGATCATATAAATCCTATTAATTCCCCAATAGTATATTATCAAACCAGATCATGTTGGATCACACGTGTACATGGATCCGTTTATGGATCCGTGGAGACATCATAGATGAAAGGCCATATTGTTTCGAACTCTGCAAAAATAAATGCAAGGCATATTGTTAAAAGTAGCGAGCACCTCAAATCTCTAAACTAATCAAAATGTCTGCCACGACAACAGACAGTGCTGTAGTTTTATAAGTAGTATTCTAATGTGTAATTTCTAAAAATCAACCAGAAGAATTTCGGATTTGTCTGATAGATCCTTTTGTTTATGTTAATACATTTTCCATGTTCAAAGCGACATTAAACCAACCGCCAGGAGTGCCCAGCTCAGCAAGCTGCCATTGCATCTAATACTCAATACTAGTTTGGATTACCGTTTGTTTGTTTGATTGTTTAACGCTGTACTCAGCAATATTCAGGACGAGTTACTGACAACATTGTATATGTCAGTTAAGTGAGGGAGTTGGTTTTAACGCCGCTTGAACAGTATTAGGGTTATATCACGGCGTGTCAGCTTAGTGGGGGATGAAAACCAAAAGTGATGCAGGTCTCATACATTTACCGCATTGGTGAAACTCACGAGCACGGCGCTGAAAAACATCGAAACATAACCTATGCGAACAGGGATTCGAACCAGCGATCGTAGGTTTCTGGCATGCCTGAGGAACTCTGCACAGCTAATTGCGGCGCCTCAGATGACTGGGCCATCTATGACCCTGTATGTGATAAAGATTATTTGTTGTTTAACGCCGCACACAACAATTATCCAGCTAATTATCGTTTCTGGACCAGACAATCAAGTGACTGATCTACGCAATCAGCCTAGTCAGCCTGGCCACCCGATCCCATTAGTAGTATCTAACGACAAGCACAGTCACCTTTTACGGAAAGCTTTGGGTTCCTGAAGACCCATTCTTTCCCGGATCTTCACAGGTTCTAAAATGATGACAGCAATACCTTTTTTGTATTTGGGTTAACTTTATGAGAAAGAACTGGACTTTCTCATAAAGTCAGTTAACACCTTTGCCGCGGAAAGATTAACACCTTTGCCGCGGGAAGATGCTTATGGATACGATGTGCTATAAAGTTCGATTTCGATTTGTTTTTCCTTACATTGAAACCGTGATAATGGCGCTATGATTGGTTTGGTGAAATAGTTTTTTCCGTGTGTCATGGTACATGCTGAAAACTACAAGATAACTGATAATCAATTATGTATGTATATACGTCATCAACTACACATTATAAATCTCCTCAGAAAGTATGAGGAATCGAACCCGGGCATTCGGTCGGCGTGACGACCAAACGCTTTAACCACAAAGCCAAAAACCATCCCCACCCACCACCTCCTACTGGAATGTAGTGATGAACCCAGCAAATTGGTCTCTTTAAAATTGGATCACAATATATACAGTCAAAGGGACCGACTCTATGAATTTCTTTGATGGGTATCTTTGATATCTCATCTTGAAAATCAATAAATTTGCTCTTTTCGGCATAAATTAATGACTTTTCAAACATGTTAGGGGTCGTGTGTTTGCAAGTTTATTTCCTACCGTAGTCTTCATCGAACCAATATATTTTTACACAAAATTATTCAGCCACAGATTACTTTTCATAAACTGTTGCAGGAATGAGTGATGGTTAGATAGACACAATCAAATTTAACAACAGTTCTTTCAATGATTTTCCATTTCATAAAAAACAAACTCGGCAACTTCCTTTGATCCTCAGTTAATACGTTTTTGCTCGTGTGGACCTTTATGCACATTGTTCATAATTCTTTGATAATTTATTTTTCATAATTATTATTATGATTAAAATGCATTCAAATGTTATGGCGCGTGTCAAGTCATGGTCGACCATCCACTGTATTACATCTCAATTCTATTATGTTGAATACCGGTAAAAATTACCATTTATCATTACAAAATAATTTGAAAAGTTTAAAACTAACAAAATCCAAGCCATATTATGGAGAGGGGCGTCAAATCGGCTCTACACGGTGTACCCATGTGGTGAATTGGTGTGACGAGTAAAGGCTTTAACCTCGCGAGACAAACCCCGCCGCCAATGGCTGTGTCGGTTAAGATCATTTATATAAACAAATGTCAAATCAGGTTAGAAGTGTTGTATATTTCATGCAGGTGTTCACCAGAATAGTCACGTGACGGCATGGTTACGAGTTTAGCCAATCGGGAAACACTTCCGGTGCACGAGTTTTTCATGCGCGTAATCCAGATTCAGTGGATCGAAGCAGACGACCCTTACATTATCAAATGCACCGGTGCATGTTAAATTATTTTCATCAAGCTGTTTAGAATTCATTTCAAATCGCAATGGGCTTAGACCTCTATTTCTCATGTTTATATTATTCACGCGCTACTTTGAACGCTGCGTTTAAAACTTTGGTATGTCAGGTGCATTTTGAAGACTTTTCACGAAGAAACATTTTTCAGCGTGATTTCCTGCCCTGCCGTATGTTTTCACTCTGGAGAGGACGTTGAACAAAACGACATGGTAAGTGCAGCAATATGTAATTAAACAATCTGTTGGTGAACATATAATTATGTAAACGAATAATCGCTGCGGCTGTAACGATTCGCAGATGATGTGATGTTATTTTCGATACAAAACAGCACCAGGGCACCTTGCCGGGAAGAGCTTTTGTCTGTCACTATTTTGAAAAAAATAATTCGGTGTGTATATAGTGTGCACGCGCTGGTTCGAATCCCGAAATGGGTACAATGTGTGAAGCCCATTTCTGGTGTCCCCCGCCGTGATATTGCTGGAATATTGCTAAAAGCGGCGTAAGAAACATACTCATTCATTCGTTAATTATCTTAAAAATACTGATAAATGATATACCACTTGTTTGTACGGGTGGAGTTTAGAAATGGTATATTAACACTGCATAATTGTGTTGAGGAAGCCGTTATGACGGCAACGAAACTGTTTTCTCTCGTTTACATCACTGGTGTTGTATGGAGAAACCATGTTAAAACGTTCGCTCCTGTGACGAAAATCCGGGCCCTGTACCCAAATTGGGGAAAACGTGTGAAACCCATCCTTGGCCTTCCCGTCGTAATGCAGTTGAAATATAATTATATTTGTGTAATTGGTTAACTTAAAAACACCAACGATTTCGGTGTAAGATAATAAATGACCGTTTTAACCATTCATTGCAGCTCTATATTGTCCAGCTCCGCCATGGAAGCTGTAGTAACATCAATAAATGCTGTTTTCTTTGTGAAACTTGCAAACTGTTGGTTTTATATCAATAAAACTTTGTATAAATTGCAATAAAAACGTGTTTAGCTCCGTCGCTTCAGCAGTCTTTCTCTGACGAGGGTAGTTGTTTGGTTCGCTGTAAACGCAAACGTAGTACCAGTGTCTAAATAGGGAGGGGTGAGGTTAGGTGTCATATTTGCTGTATATTTTTATTAAGATGAGTGTATCTTTTTTAAGCTCTAGCTAAGACGCATCATTTATGTAATAATTAGATCTAGCTAGATTTTTTGCAAAACGATCGTAGCCCTAAAATCATCGTAAAATTATCGTAAGGAAATCGTAGGCTCTCATAGCCTATTTTTGAAACTACCGTAGCCCGAAGATATCGTAAGATTGTCATATATCTAAGATAGCCCCATAACTGTCGTAAGTTTATGTTTTCTTCATCCAAGATGACGGCATACCTTGTCATAGATATTTGTCAAACAAGTAATCTCCTTTACGTTCAAGGAAATACATGTGATCAGATATGCTTATAGTATATATGTATAAAGAGTATGTGTTTCTCTAGAAAAAATAATTGTGTTTGGTTTCGTTTTCAAAACAACACCTCGGTTATCTATATAACTGAAAGACAAATATTTGACAAGTGATTAAATATTGTCTAGTGAATATTTGCATTCTTTAAAAGTGAGTGAGTGAGTATGGTTTTAAGCCGCTTTTAGCAATATTCCAGCAATATTCCAGCAATATCACGACGGGGACACCATAAATGGGCTTCACACATTGTACCCATGTCGGGAATCGAACCCGGGTCTTCGGCGTGACGAGCGAACGCTTTACCCACTAGGCTACCCGACCGCCCCGCATTCTTTAAAAACAGGTGATTTACGACATAGATGTATTCCATTAAATACAGCAATTTATTGATATTTTGAGAGCAAAAGTTAAGCACATAGTTTCGTATGATATTTTCAAGAATGGCAATTTGAAGTAAAAAATGGGTTCCAATGCTCATTTGGGTTTAAAATGTCATAAAGAAGTAACATATTTTGAACATTGTCCAAAATTCACTTTCCAATATATTTTCGCAGAAAATGTTTATTGAATGAAATTTACTGATCAATATAAAATAGACATTTTCACCACAATAATCTTTGAAGTTTGCATTCAATGGACCGATTTTAAAATATCAATTGATGTTGGTCTTTTTAAAATTTAAGTGTACATTTACCCGTTTTATATTAATAAAATATAGATACTCGTACTTGAGACCATTCAAACAATAATATCATTGTAAAGGATAGGGTCACCGGACAAATACTATTAACTGACTCTCAGCAATGCTGTCAGACAAGCCATGCGTCATCAAACTACGTTCTGGAATAGATTTTACACATTGACAATGTAGATATTTCGCTCCTCAGCCAGATTTATATCAAATCAGACAAATCAGTTTATTATCTCTATTTAATTCAAAGGGATAGAAAAGGACGACATAATGTGTATGTTCAGTAGTATTGTTCACGTTAACTTGTGTCGTGTTCCACCAGACAACATAACTTGACAATTCCTAAATTATCTCCCTTTGTGAACGAAAGTGTCACTTTTAAATTTTGATATGGATTATGGATCTAGATAGGTTAAAATATACATAATCTAAATACAGATAGCTCGATATTGTATTTGAGTCCATTGTTTATTTGTGAATATATTGGATATGTAAATAACAAAAGAAACTTACATTGTCATTGTAACTCGCTCGTAGGTGCGCTGCTTCATGAACAATTTATATTTTGAGTGTTTCCAGGTATGATGTTAGTGATTTCTCTATAAACTTGACTTTTGACAAGCAGTATTGTGAAACTGACCTAGTATACATCACATCAGACCTGAACACGCTTCTTATGCTGAACGCCTGTTGTTTGATCATAGGTCTCGTCATTGCCATTTAGAATAACGTCCCTTAATTACTTTCGTCCTTGACTTTGTACGCGATGTGTTTACATAAAGCTCTGCCCGCTCGCGAGAGGATCATTAGAAGGCAAGCCAGTGATGTATCTTTTTTGCACATTATTTCAATGCTACTAACTATAATGTGGTAACACTACACTTATTGATGATAACATTTATTGGGTTTGAAAAATGCATAGCTCAGCGTCCGCTCGCCACTCACTCACTCACTTTGCTTGACACACGAAAGATCGGGTAGTCATGGTATCATTTATCATAAAAATAAAACGTCGACATATTGGACATATGTAGCATTGAACGGACTGTCACTCAAATAGTTGCATGGTAAACACTGTGACCTGACAATGTGATTATGAATTCCGTGTAACTTCTCTATGTTGTTATTGTCAGCAGATGGGACATACCCCTGACGTCACTGGAAAACACTCCGCACCCTTTTTTAATGTCTAACACCAATTGGTTCTCTAATAGGGCCTTTATACGATCTGCGGCATATTTAAGATAGTTTCGAAAATGTACCTCATCTTAAACTTGAGATATCTTATCGTTGAACGTAAGTTGTTAAGATTAATCGTATCTAAGATCGCTTCGAAAATATAGACCGTGGTCTCTAATGTTTCAGCCGCAGTTGTGACGCGCCAATTCATATAATAAGTTGGTCTAATGTTTCAACTCCAGTTGAGACATCTATAAATATGTGATGTTCTGTCGTGTTTTAGCTCTAGTTGGGATATCTCCTGTCATTATGCGCTAGTCTCTAATATTTAAGCTCCAGGTGTGTGGCACTAGTTCATATAATGGGCTGGTCTCTAATACTTTAGCTCCAGGTGGGTGACACTAGTTCATATAATGGGCTGGTCTCTAATACTTTAGCTCCAGGTGTGTGGCACTAGTTCATATAATGGGCTGGTCTCTAATACTTTAGCTCCAGGTGTGTGGTACAAGTTCATATATTGGGATGGTCTCTAATACTTTAGCTCCAGGTGTGTGGCACTAGTTCATATATTGGGATGGTCTCTAATACTTTAGCTCCAGGTGTGTGACACTAGTTCATATAATGGGCTGGTCTCTAATACTTTAGTTCCAGGTGTGTGACACTAGTTCATATAATGGGCTGGTCTCTAATACTTTAGCTCCAGGTGTGTGGCACTAGTTCATATAATGGGCTGGTCTCTAATACTTTAGTTCCAGGTGTGTGACACTAGTTCATATAATGGGCTGGTCTCTAATACTTTAGTTCCAGGTGTGTGACACTAGTTCATATAATGGGCTGGTCTCTAATACTTTAGCTCCAGGTGTGTGGCACTAGTTCATATAATGGGATGGTCTCTAATACTTTAGCTCCAGGTGTGTGGCACTAGTTCATATAATGGGCTGGTCTCTCATACTTTAGCCCCAGGTGTGTGGCACTAGTTCATATAATGGACTGGTCTCTAATACTTTAGCTCCAGGTGTGTGGCACTAGTTCATATAATGGGCTGGTCTCTAATACTTTAGCTCCAGGTGGGTGGCACTAGTTCATATAATGGGCTGGTCTCTAATACTTTAGCTCCAGGTGTGTGGCTCTAGTTCATATAATGGACTGGTCTCTAATACTTTAGTTCCAGGTGTGTGGCACTAGTTCATATAATGGACTGGTCTCTAATACTTTAGTTCCAGGTGTGTGGCACTAGTTCATATAATGGGCTGGTCTCTAATACTTTAGCTCCAGGTGTGTGGCTCTAGTTCATATAATGGGGTGGTCTCTAATACTTTAGCTCCAGGTGTGTGGCACTAGTTCATATACTGGGGTGGTCTCTAATACTTTAGCTCCAGGTGTGTGATACTAGTTTATATAATGGGGTGGTCTCTATTACTTTAGCTCCAGGTGTATGACACTAGTTCATATAATGGGGTGGTCTCTATTACTTTAGCTCCAGGTGTGTGGCGTGATTCACGTGACACAGCCCAAGCGTCTTTTCTAAAGTTGTATTTCAGCAAGGTGATTATAGTGGTGTTTTTCTAATTATTTCCTCACAAGATTCCATTTTATTCATCATTTTCGGATAAATATTTTCTCTCTTGAAAACGAGCAATAGTAACATGAGATCCGATCACGTGCGCGCTATAACGGGGAGATGGCGATAATTGGTCCTCAGCGATAATTGGTCAGTACCGATATAAAATCCCGATGAAATTGTCAGTGTTTTCTTACATCAAAACAAAATTTACGGAAGTGGTCGTGATTAGTTCGTACGCAGACTGTCAAAGAGAATGTTACAATACGAATGACAGTTTGGTATGTATATCTTGAAGAAATCCCGATAACGTCCATGTAGGTTTCCGTGCCCGTGCTCTTTCCTTGGTGATAAAATGTGTTGTTAATGGTTTAAATCTTCCTTACAAAAAGCTTGAAACGAGATGTTATTGGACAATTCTAATACTTGAATTTGAAAGCTCAAGAAGCATAAGGAAGGCTATATTTAATACATAGAAACGATAACTTGCACAGTTGAAAGAAGGCAATATTATTGTTTTTTGCGGAACAATTATAAATAATATCTAGATCAAGTGAAAGAGAAAATTACGAAAATATGAATTACTTCGATTGAAGAAGTGTTCAATGTATATACAGTTCATGTGCTCAAAACTCTGACCACTAGAAAACATTCATCCTCGTCTCAGTATGTATTTCGAACTTGGCTGCCTCACTTAGACCTTTGCTCAAAATAAACTTGTATGGTCAGTCCTTGAAATACAACTTTCTCTTCCATATTGTTTTATAAATACGACTTCAGAAGTGTATTTTACACCTAGATATGTACATGCACATTCAAAGACATTTGTTATATTTATTCCAGTAAGTTGTACATTTCATCCCATTCTACAAAAGGAAAAGTTTGAAATAGATGATGATCGTTGGTGAATGAAAGTAATGGAATTATTTGTCATATATTCTTCGTATTGAACTTCGAAAACATAACTTACACAATCTTTAATATTAATGGTTTTCGGTTGTGTCTTTCCTTTTTGTCTTTTGGCCTAGCTAAACTACAGCTTGGAGGGAACATACACAATTTAAAATTGTGAAAAAAGAACAACAAGAACGCATTCACTTTGCTCTTAGACAAGATTTTTCTTTTACAAACTGTATTTCTTACTAAGGGTGCAAAACAAAGTAAGTATTACTAAATACGTATGTAACTGAACGAAGTATGTGATAATTGATATAATGCACAGTTAAAAAAAATTAAAAAAACTATTTATAACATCAAAACGAAATCACAGTAAGTCTACACTGAAATCATTTTGTCATTCAGAAATCGATTATGAATTTACCTATATATTGCGTTTAGATCTAATTTTATTTACTGTTTATGTTATAAATTGAACTATGCGAGATTCTAATATATGAGGCTAAACAATTATAAAGGTTGTTTAATATTGGGTCCGTTTTGACAGCTTTCTCACTGTGAAACATTCCATTCCCTTACTCAACTAAATGCACATTATTTTCTTGGAATATCAAACCTTTAAACATATATGAAAAGCACATTCGTCAACATACCAAAATTAGAAAACGGCCCCAAATATTCTAACAGTGTTAGTGTAATGATAAACCGTCTCATTCACTCCTCGGTCGCCGTGGTAATCTTCCCATTCGTGATGTACTAGTCTACTATCTAGTTCTGTCAAAGAGAATATATAATTATTTGGAAACTGAAACCACGTGTATCCATTATACGACCACAACATTAGATCAGCTGTTTGACATGACGTCATCCACGTCACAACACGCGAGGTCAAATCATGCGCACCTGTCCAGACCACAAAATCACAGCGGCGAGAAATCACCTATTAAACCTACACAAATAAAATTGAAGATTGTAACGTCATTGAACGAAAAGAAATAAAGCGTTTAACTCACTGCTGACTTATCGGATAACATATCAAATAAGAGTTGAAGACTTGCAATAGATTATCATACATTAATCGAGAGTACAGTCTTTATCAATAATTTGTAAATTTAATATTAATTGGATCTAATATCCATGGCAGAATGTTGGAAATATGAGCAGTCGTCCTAGGATAATATATTCCATTTTCTGAGGAGATACATAATGTGTATTTGGTTATGTATATACATACATAATTGGTTATTAGTTATCTTGTACAATCACAGCATGTACTCACGGGAAAATACTATTTCAGCAAACCAATCATAGCGCCATTTCACAGTTCAATGAAAGGAAAAACAAAATCGAGCTTTACAGCACTTCGTATCCATAAGCGTTTAATCCAAATGCAAAAAAGGTATTGCTGTCATCATTTTAGAGCCCGTGAAGATAGGGGTAGAATAGGCCTCCAGCAATCCACGCTTGCTGTAAAAGGTGACTATGTTTGTCGTAAAAGGAGACTTACGGGATAGGGTGGTCAGGCTCCCTGACTTGGTTGATGCATGTCATCGATCCGAATTGCGTGGATCGATGCTCATGATGCCAATCACTTGATTGTCTGGTCCAGACCGCCGTCATATAGCTGGAATATTGCTGAGTGCGGTGTTTAACAACAGACAAACAAACACTTCATATAATGAGTTGGTCTCATATGTTTCAAATCAAATCTTTAGTCAAACTCTCTCCCCCATGTTATTTATAAGTACTTATTATTTACTTATGTTAATTATAAGTACACTTCCTACCCTATCAGTTATGGTCACTTGCTAAAAGCGATCTCAGCGATAAGACTATTGTAAGCCTATGTTAAAGTATGGGAGTTACGATCATCTTAGCGCCAAGAGCCAATGGGCATGAACCTAAAGCCCTCATTGCCAAAAATAAAATCCAACCTCTATTAATAGCTTTACGGGAAAGACGACTATACTACCATGAATTTGGAATTTACTCGATTATGATTATGTCAATCAGAGGCCATTAAATCACAAATAACCCCCTCTGATTAAAACAGCTGGTTTGACGGCCGTATCACAGCATAAGCCATATTCATAGAATAGTACTTTTTTTAGTCATTGTCGGTAGGCATGTTTAAATCATTATATCTACAATTACAGGTTACAAATTGCATAGATGCGGCTACCACAACGATGTGTGGCAATACATTTCGTGCAGGAAACACGATAGAAATCTACAAAGGGAATGTATTTACGTTTAGGAGACAACAGAGAGCTTGGTTAAGCTTAAAATTAACTAAATAACTAAAAAGTCTTTAGTTAAAATTAGCTTTAAAACCAAACCCTTTAATAACGACGACTTAGAAATTCTATTTAAGAAATCACACAGATAAATATGGAAGACTACTGTTAGACTGGATAGATAGTAGCAACCATATATCATTAAATGACAACCAACCCACCCTGTACCCAATAAATCATCTTCAAAATCCAACAGCAGTGGACAGTAACATAACAGTAACTATTGGTAATTTTTTCAAAAATACTAGCTGGGAAGTTCATAATGATATCTGACCCATAAAAGTTTCATCAAATATAAGCTACCCACCCACACACCCCAACTCAACCCCCCTCGGACTCTCCCTAGCAAATATAATTTAATTTAAAAAAAGCTAACTGGCAACTATTAACAAAACAGACATAGAACAAATACATGACACAAACATAGACACATTTAACAGAAATCTAACTAATAAACTACATGAAAAAGCCTTAAAATATATCCCCACTAGCTCCACAAACTACACCCTTAACCCAGTACATAATCCTGGTGGAGCTCTTAAATAAAACAAACACACAGAAAATTGAAAAAGGCCCTTAATAAATCAAAGAGTAACCGTTCAAAATGATCGTATTCATAAATCTGAGAAACAAAACAAAACAACTCACCAAGGCAGCAAAAAAAGCCAATGGCAATCTTTTTGTAATCCTTTGAAAATTGGCAAAAATAATACTAGGAAATTGTGGAAAAAAAATTGAAGCCATAAAAAGTACTTTAAAAAACAAGTTAAACAAACATTAAAGACCTTTAAACAATTTCAAAAAAAACATCCCACATACACAAAAAGACCAGACCACACATACCTACCCATCAACAAAATACTCAACAAACATGAATTACAAACAGCCCTTAAAAAAGAATACAGTCTCACCCACAGGTCTCAACAACATTAGCTACATTATTTTAAATAAAATCCCCATCAAATTTTTTTTAACAAATATATACAACAAAATATGGACAACAGGCACTACACCATCAACACGGAAACATGCAAAAGTAGTACCAGTCCTGAAACCAGGAAACCCCCAAAATGAGCCTGACTCATATCGCCCCATTTCACTGACTTCCCATTAAGTATAATTATGGAATCAATTATAAATAACATCCTCAAGCATCATATTTCAGTAAACAATCTTATTAGCATAGACCAGAGTATCTTAGAAAATAAAGCCATTAATGGGGAAATTATAAATATCATACAATCTTTTCTAACAGACAAAAATATCACAGTTAAATCCCATGAAACATTATCAGATACCCACCCATTAGAAAATGGCACCCCACAAGGCAGCATATTGTCGCCGACATTATTTAATTTCATGATTGATGATATTTAAAAAAAAACTATTAACAATAATATATCAACAGTTAAATTTGATAACGACATTTCCTTCTGGACATCCTCATCTTCATTAAACCTACTTTATACCAAAGTTCAGTCTGCACTTAACAATATTCAATAATGGTCTACTAAGTGGGGCTTTCAAATAAACAGTAATAAGATCACATTTCAAAAAGAAGTAAATTTTCTAGGAGTCACATTTGACCAACACCTCACCTGGACTCCCCATATTTCAAAACTGGTCAACTCTGGCGAAAAAGACTTAAACCTAATGAGGGCCATCAGGGTCACCGACTGGAGATCAGACAAACAAACACTTCTTGGTATATATAAAACACAAATACAATCAAAATAGGTTATGCCGCGCCAGTCATAAGTGGCATTACAAGTACAAATCACAATAAACAAAAATCTATACAATATAAAGCCCTAAGAATAGCCAGAGGTACCAGGACTGGTACTGCCCACAATACACTATTACTAATGACAGGCACACTTTCGACCCCACACCGGTGACATCAGTCTAGATTAATCTACTTGGCTGTGGCCCAACATAACCCAATATAGACTCACACAAAAATATGACCACATTAAAATATCTACAAAAAAATACCCACCCAGAAAAAGCCCCATACCTTACTCACCTATACAAACTGTTACATACCCACAATCTCACCAACATTAAAACACCACACTCCCCCACCCCAACATTATATACTTGATCAACCAGCACCAGAAACAGACACCTCACCACACAGAGTACTACATACACAACCCAACATCTCCCCTACAGAAAAAATCCCATCATTAATACTTAACCACATACATACCAACTGGCCATCTACAATGGGTACCTGGCCACTCCAACACACCTGGTAACAACATTGCAGACATAGCTAAAATCCAGTGATTTTCACACTTCCAAAGCCGAGCTGAAATCTAAAATAAAACAATTAATCAAAATTCAATATTTCCAAAATCTTATCCAAATTTCTAACTCTACCTGGATTAAGACTATATTTCATAAAGCTATCTATAAATACCACAATTTTAACAATTCGACCATGTTTGATACAATAATTTCCCGTATTATTAGTGGCAATACAAATCTTCGGAAACGTCAACATCCTCCCTTCACGAGACAAGCGTTGATCGTTGCCCTCCGTGAGGAATGGAATCGGATACCTGCAGTCGATGTGAGGACGCTTGTCTACTCAGTTCGACGCCGCATTCGTAGATGCATTGCCGCTCATGGAGGTCATATCCCGCATTTAACGGTCTGGGCCGTCGACACCTTAAAGTTGGAACCAATGTTGTTGATCGAATTCTGGACGAATGACCCCTTGTCAAGAAATGTCCCTGTTGGAGGTCAAAGACTTTGTTGTTGAATTAGTAAATTCGGATTTTCGTGTTCTGAATGATGAATTTCTGCAATACAATTGTTCTTGCTGCTTCAAATTGTGTTGGTCATATTTTATCTTAGAAATATCGTTGGTAACGTTTATTTTGGCCGTCAGTTTATCTATACCCTCTCTTGTAATAATAACTTCAGATATAGAACATAATTATAAATACATTATATGACATCATTATGGACAAAGGTGTTATTAGATAGTTTTCCCCCTTCAGTTATAGTATTTTTGGTATGGTGATTTATCTTTATTTATAATATTATTCACATTTATCATTCCCAACCTACCCCGTCTACGAAGAACCATTAAATGTGAAGTAGACGTTAAATCCCCCAAATCGAGTCCAGGCCAGGTTCAGCTCCAGTTGTGACGCACTACATTCGTGTTATGGACCTCTGTTGTGGATACCCGTTCCGGCAAATATCTTTTGTAGAGTTTTATATTGATTTGCGTATCTATACCAAAGGGCCATTTCGAAAACAAAATCAAAACTATAGTCCATACTGAAATGTACCACCTCCACTAACGACGATTTAGTCTTTAAATGTTTCAGATCAAGTTCAGACGTGCAAAATCCTATTTTAATGGGTTGGTCTCTCAATGTTTCAGAACCATTTGAGAAACGCCACTTGTTCTAATGAGCTGGTCTCTAGTGTCGTAGAGCCAGTTGTGATGCACCACTTCATATAGTGAGTTGGTCTCTTTTGTTTCAGCTCCGATTAAGATGCACCACTTCATATAGTGAGTTGGTCTCTTTTGTTTTATCTACAGTTGTGAGCACCGCTTGTTATAATGAGTTGCTCTCTTTTGTTTCAACTCCGATAGAGATGCATCACTTCACCTAATGAGTTGGTCTCATATGTTTCAGCTCCAATTGAGATGCACCACTTCATATATTGAGTAGATCTCTTTTCTTTCAGCTCCGATTGAGATGCAAAACTTTACATAATGAGTTGGTCTCATTTGTTTAAGCTCCGATTGAGATCCACCACTTCAAATAATGAGTTGGTTTCTTTTGTTTCAGCTCCAATTGAGATGCACAACTTTACTTAATGAGTAGATCTCTTTTGTTTCAGCTCCAATTGAGATGCACAACTTTACTTAATGAGTAGATCTCTTTTGTTTCAGCTCCAATTGAGATGCACAACTTTACTTAATGAGTAGATCTCTTTTGTTTCAGCTCCAATTGAGATGCATCACTTCATATAATAAGTTGGTCTCTTTTGTTTCAGCTCCGACTGAGATGCACAACTTTACATAATCAGTAGGTCTCTTTTGTTTCAGCGCCGATAGAGATGCATCACTTCCTATAATGAGTAGGGCTCATATGTTTCAGCTCCAATTGAGATCCACCACTTCAAATAATGAGTTGGTTTCTTTTGTTTCAGCTCCGACTGAGATGCACAACTTTACATAATCAGTAGGTCTCTTTTGTTTCAGTTCCGATAGAGATGCATCACTTCCTATAATGAGTTGGTGTCTTTTGTTTCAGCTCCGATTGAGATGCACAACTTTACATAAAGAGTTGGTCTCATATGTTTCAGCTGCAATTAAAATGCACCACTTCATATAATGAGTTGGTCTCTTTTGTTACAGCTCCGATTGAGATGCACCACTTCATATAATGAGTTGGCCTCTTTTGTTTCATCTACAGTTGTGAGCACCACTTCACATAATGAGCTGGTCTCATATATTTCAGCTCCGATTCAGTTGCACCACTTCCTATAATGAGTTGGTCTCTTTTGTTTCAGCTCCGATTGAGATGCACCAATTCAGATAATGAGTTGGTCTCATATATTTCAGCTCCAATTGAGATGCACCACTTTATATAATGAGTTGGTCTCTTTTGTTTCATCTCCAGTTGTGAGCACCACTTCATATATTGAGTTGGTCTTTTTTGTTTCAGCTCCGATAGAGCTGCATCACTTCCTATAATGAGTAGGTCTCTAATGTTTCAGCTCCAGTTATGACGCACCTTTACATATGAATGAGTTGGTGTCTAGTGATGTAGCTCCAGTTGTGACGCACCACTTACTACTATTATGAGCTGATTTCTTATGATTTATATTCAGTTGAGACGCATAACATAGACGATATTATGGTTTAACTCGGCGCTACTTTAACTCCAAATAGTTTCTATAGTTGTGACGCGCCACTTCCTACTTGTATGGGCTGTTGTTTTTTTTATGATTTATGTCCAGTTAAGACGCATCACTTAGACGAAGCAGATTTTTTTTCCAAACAGAATCATTTTTTCAATATTATGGTTTAAACTTGGCGCTACTTTCACTCCAAATAGTGTCTATAGTCACTGTGACTTTTACTGAATGTAAACAAGTCCTTCTACAATTGTAGGTTATACCTAGACGACCAAGGTGCCTGGACATGGGTTACACATTGCAACTGTCCGTGGTCATGTGGGCTCCATTCTGAGAAAGCCATGTTATGCTGGACTTTCTCTGTGAAGAACGTGGTCAGTAGATATAGGGGTGTATTTTGCTGGTCCGAATGTTCCGAGTAGTGGAGAAAGTATAACCTTCCGCATCCATGGTGAAGTGTAAGAATGAGTTGCGGGTGCTGTCCACACCCAATGATACCCCAGTTACCGTAGAAAGGCAGTTGCAGTGTCAGCTGAGGTCGTCTGGAAGTCTGATCTCTACAGCACATATACTGATCGATATTAAAAAGCTCTCCGCTTCAGGTTCAAATGAACAGATACATTGACCCCATTTGGCCATTATTTAGCACAATAGTCAATGCAAAGAATTCGTGTTATGGACCTCTGTTGTGCATATCCGTTCAGGCAAGTAGTCTTTTCATGTTTTAGATCGAGTCCAGACGTGCAAAATCCTACTTTAATGAGTTGGTCTTTAAATGTTTCAGAACCATTTTAGAAGCGCCACATCTTGGTATAATGATCGCTTGCGTTGTAGATCCAGTTGTGATGCACCACTTCAATTAATTAGTTGGTCTCATATGTTTCAGCTCTGGTTGTGACGCACCACTTCATATATTGAGTTGTTCTCATGTTTCATACCCAGTTGCGATGCAGCACTTCATATGATGAGTCGGTCTCTAGTGTTTCAGCTGCAGTTGTGATGCACCACTTCATATTAGTTGCTCTCTAATGTTTCAGCTCCAGTTCTGATGCACCACTTCATATTAGTTGCTCTCTAATGTTTCAGCTCCAGTTGTGACGCGCCACTTCCTACTTGTATGGGCTGTGTTTTTTTAATGATTTATGTCCAGTTAAGACGCATCACTTAGACGAAGCAGATTTTTTTTCCAAACAGAATCATTTTTTCAATATTGTGGTTTAAACTTGGCGCTACTTTCACTCCAAATAGTGTCTATAGTCACTGTGACTTTTACTGAATGTAAACAAGTCCTTCTACAATTGTAGGTTATACCTAGACGACCAAGGTGCCTGGACATGGGTTACACATTGCAACTGTCCGTGGTCATGTGGGCTCCATTCTGAGAAAGCCATGTTATGCTGGACTTTCTCTGTGAAGAATGTGGTCAGTAGATATAGGGGTGTATTTTGCTGGTCCGAATGTTCCGAGTAGTGGAGAAGGTATAACCTTCCGCATCCATGGTGAAGTGTAAGAATGAGTTGCGGGTGCTGTCCACACCCAATGATACCCCAGTTAAGGTAGAAAGGCAGTTGCAGTGTCAGCTGAGGTCGTCTGGAAGTCTGATCTCTACAGCACATATGCTGATAGATATTTCAGCTCCAGTTGTGATGCATCACTTCATATAGTGAGTTGGTCTCTAACGTATTTGCCCCAGTTGTGATGCGCCACTTCATATTATGAGGTGATCTCTAATGTTTCAGCTCCAGTTGTGACGTGCCACTTCATATGATAAGTTGGTCTCAAATGTTTCAGCCCCAGTTGTGAGCACCACTTCATATTAGTTGGTCTCTAATGTTTCAGGTCCAGTTGTGAGCACCACTTCCTATAATGAGTTTGTCTCTAATGTTTCAGGTCCAGTTGTGAGCACCACTTCCTATAATGAGTTGGTCTCTAAAGTTTCAGCTCCAGTTGTGAGCACCACTTCATATTAGTTGCTCTCTAATGTTTCAGCTCCAGTTGTGACGCGCCACTTCCTACTTGTATGGGCTGTGTGTTTTTTTTATGATTTATGTCCAGTTAAGACGCATCACTTAGACGAAGCAGATTTTTTGTCCAAACAGGATCATCTTTTCAATATTATGGTTTAAACTTGGCGCTACTTTCACTCCAAATAGTGTCTATAGTTACTGTGACTTTTACTGAATGTAAACAAGTCCTTCTACAATTGTAGGTTATACCTAGACGACCAAGGTGCCTGGACATGGGTTACACGTTGCAACTGTCCGTGGTCATGTGGGCTCCATTCTGAGAAAGCCATGTTATGCTGGACTTTCTCTGTGAAGAACGTGGTCAGTAGATATAGGGGTGTATTTTGCTGGTCCGAATGTTCCGAGTAGTGGAGAAAGTATAACCTTCCGCATCCATGGTGAAGTGTAAGAATGAGTTGCGGGTGCTGTCCACACCCAATGATACCCCAGTTACCGTAGAAAGGCAGTTGCAGTGTCAGCTGAGGTCGTCTGGAAGTCTGATCTCTACAGCACATATACTGATCGATATTAAAAAGCTCTCCGCTTCAGGTTCAAATGAACAGATACATTGACCCCATTTGGCCATTATTTAGCACAATAGTCAATGCAAAGAATTCGTGTTATGGACCTCTGTTGTGCATATCCGTTCAGGCAAGTAGTCTTTTCATGTTTTAGATCGAGTCCAGACGTGCAAAATCCTACTTTAATGAGTTGGTCTTTAAATGTTTCAGAACCATTTTAGAAGCGCCACATCTTGGTATAATGATCGCTTGCGTTGTAGATCCAGTTGTGATGCACCACTTCAATTAATTAGTTGGTCTCATATGTTTCAGCTCTGGTTGTGACGCACCACTTCATATATTGAGTTGTTCTCATGTTTCATACCCAGTTGCGATGCAGCACTTCATATGATGAGTTGGTCTCTAGTGTTTCAGCTGCAGTTGTGATGCACCACTTCATATTAGTTGCTCTCTAATGTTTCAGCTCCAGTTCTGATGCACCACTTCATATTAGTTGCTCTCTAATGTTTCAGCTCCAGTTGTGACGCGCCACTTCCTACTTGTATGGGCTGTGTTTTTTTAATGATTTATGTCCAGTTAAGACGCATCACTTAGACGAAGCAGATTTTTTTTCCAAACAGAATCATTTTTTCAATATTGTGGTTTAAACTTGGCGCTACTTTCACTCCAAATAGTGTCTATAGTCACTGTGACTTTTACTGAATGTAAACAAGTCCTTCTACAATTGTAGGTTATACCTAGACGACCAAGGTGCCTGGACATGGGTTACACATTGCAACTGTCCGTGGTCATGTGGGCTCCATTCTGAGAAAGCCATGTTATGCTGGACTTTCTCTGTGAAGAATGTGGTCAGTAGATATAGGGGTGTATTTTGCTGGTCCGAATGTTCCGAGTAGTGGAGAAGGTATAACCTTCCGCATCCATGGTGAAGTGTAAGAATGAGTTGCGGGTGCTGTCCACACCCAATGATACCCCAGTTACCGTAGAAAGGCAGTTGCAGTGTCAGCTGAGGTCGTCTGGAAGTCTGATCTCTACAGCACATATGCTGATAGATATTTCAGCTCCAGTTGTGATGCATCACTTCATATAGTGAGTTGGTCTCTAACGTATTTGCCCCAGTTGTGATGCGCCACTTCATATTATGAGGTGATCTCTAATGTTTCAGCTCCAGTTGTGACGTGCCACTTCATATGATAAGTTGGTCTCAAATGTTTCAGCCCCAGTTGTGAGCACCACTTCATATTAGTTGGTCTCTAATGTTTCAGGTCCAGTTGTGAGCACCACTTCCTATAATGAGTTTGTCTCTAATGTTTCAGGTCCAGTTGTGAGCACCACTTCCTATAATGAGTTGGTCTCTAAAGTTTCAGCTCCAGTTGTGAGCACCACTTCATATTAGTTGCTCTCTAATGTTTCAGCTCCAGTTGTGACGCGCCACTTCCTACTTGTATGGGCTGTGTGTTTTTTTTATGATTTATGTCCAGTTAAGACGCATCACTTAGACGAAGCAGATTTTTTGTCCAAACAGGATCATCTTTTCAATATTATGGTTTAAACTTGGCGCTACTTTCACTCCAAATAGTGTCTATAGTTACTGTGACTTTTACTGAATGTAAACAAGTCCTTCTACAATTGTAGGTTATACCTAGACGACCAAGGTGCCTGGACATGGGTTACACGTTGCAACTGTCCGTGGTCATGTGGGCTCCATTCTGAGAAAGCCATGTTATGCTGGACTTTCTCTGTGAAGAACGTGGTCAGTAGATATAGGGGTGTATTTTGCTGGTCCGAATGTTCCGAGTAGTGGAGAAAGTATAACCTTCCGCATCCATGGTGAAGTGTAAGAATGAGTTGCGGGTGCTGTCCACACCCAATGATACCCCAGTTACCGTAGAAAGGCAGTTGCAGTGTCAGCTGAGGTCGTCTGGAAGTCTGATCTCTACAGCACATATACTGATCGATATTAAAAAGCTCTCCGCTTCAGGTTCAAATGAACAGATACATTGACCCCATTTGGCCATTATTTAGCACAATAGTCAATGCAAAGAATTCGTGTTATGGACCTCTGTTGTGCATATCCGTTCAGGCAAGTAGTCTTTTCATGTTTTAGATCGAGTCCAGACGTGCAAAATCCTACTTTAATGAGTTGGTCTTTAAATGTTTCAGAACCATTTTAGAAGCGCCACATCTTGGTATAATGATCGCTTGCGTTGTAGATCCAGTTGTGATGCACCACTTCAATTAATTAGTTGGTCTCATATGTTTCAGCTCTGGTTGTGACGCACCACTTCATATATTGAGTTGTTCTCATGTTTCATACCCAGTTGCGATGCAGCACTTCATATGATGAGTTGGTCTCTAGTGTTTCAGCTGCAGTTGTGATGCACCACTTCATATTAGTTGCTCTCTAATGTTTCAGCTCCAGTTCTGATGCACCACTTCATATTAGTTGCTCTCTAATGTTTCAGCTCCAGTTGTGACGCGCCACTTCCTACTTGTATGGGCTGTGTTTTTTTAATGATTTATGTCCAGTTAAGACGCATCACTTAGACGAAGCAGATTTTTTTTCCAAACAGAATCATTTTTTCAATATTGTGGTTTAAACTTGGCGCTACTTTCACTCCAAATAGTGTCTATA
This sequence comes from Haliotis cracherodii, assembly GCF_022045235.1. Lineage (NCBI taxonomy): Eukaryota > Metazoa > Mollusca > Gastropoda > Lepetellida > Haliotidae > Haliotis > Haliotis cracherodii. The sequence goes on along the minus strand of NW_027266308.1, from coordinate 9,868,987 downwards.
GTCACTGTGACTTTTACTGAATGTAAACAAGTCCTTCTACAATTGTAGGTTATACCTAGACGACCAAGGTGCCTGGACATGGGTTACACATTGCAACTGTCCGTGGTCATGTGGGCTCCATTCTGAGAAAGCCATGTTATGCTGGACTTTCTCTGTGAAGAATGTGGTCAGTAGATATAGGGGTGTATTTTGCTGGTCCGAATGTTCCGAGTAGTGGAGAAGGTATAACCTTCCGCATCCATGGTGAAGTGTAAGAATGAGTTGCGGGTGCTGTCCACACCCAATGATACCCCAGTTACCGTAGAAAGGCAGTTGCAGTGTCAGCTGAGGTCGTCTGGAAGTCTGATCTCTACAGCACATATGCTGATAGATATTTCAGCTCCAGTTGTGATGCATCACTTCATATAGTGAGTTGGTCTCTAACGTATTTGCCCCAGTTGTGATGCGCCACTTCATATTATGAGGTGATCTCTAATGTTTCAGCTCCAGTTGTGACGTGCCACTTCATATGATAAGTTGGTCTCAAATGTTTCAGCCCCAGTTGTGAGCACCACTTCATATTAGTTGGTCTCTAATGTTTCAGGTCCAGTTGTGAGCACCACTTCCTATAATGAGTTTGTCTCTAATGTTTCAGGTCCAGTTGTGAGCACCACTTCCTATAATGAGTTGGTCTCTAAAGTTTCAGCTCCAGTTGTGAGCACCACTTCATATTAGTTGCTCTCTAATGTTTCAGCTCCAGTTGTGACGCGCCACTTCCTACTTGTATGGGCTGTGTGTTTTTTTTATGATTTATGTCCAGTTAAGACGCATCACTTAGACGAAGCAGATTTTTTGTCCAAACAGGATCATCTTTTCAATATTATGGTTTAAACTTGGCGCTACTTTCACTCCAAATAGTGTCTATAGTTACTGTGACTTTTACTGAATGTAAACAAGTCCTTCTACAATTGTAGGTTATACCTAGACGACCAAGGTGCCTGGACATGGGTTACACGTTGCAACTGTCCGTGGTCATGTGGGCTCCATTCTGAGAAAGCCATGTTATGCTGGACTTTCTCTGTGAAGAACGTGGTCAGTAGATATAGGGGTGTATTTTGCTGGTCCGAATGTTCCGAGTAGTGGAGAAAGTATAACCTTCCGCATCCATGGTGAAGTGTAAGAATGAGTTGCGGGTGCTGTCCACACCCAATGATACCCCAGTTACCGTAGAAAGGCAGTTGCAGTGTCAGCTGAGGTCGTCTGGAAGTCTGATCTCTACAGCACATATACTGATCGATATTAAAAAGCTCTCCGCTTCAGGTTCAAATGAACAGATACATTGACCCCATTTGGCCATTATTTAGCACAATAGTCAATGCAAAGAATTCGTGTTATGGACCTCTGTTGTGCATATCCGTTCAGGCAAGTAGTCTTTTCATGTTTTAGATCGAGTCCAGACGTGCAAAATCCTACTTTAATGAGTTGGTCTTTAAATGTTTCAGAACCATTTTAGAAGCGCCACATCTTGGTATAATGATCGCTTGCGTTGTAGATCCAGTTGTGATGCACCACTTCAATTAATTAGTTGGTCTCATATGTTTCAGCTCTGGTTGTGACGCACCACTTCATATATTGAGTTGTTCTCATGTTTCATACCCAGTTGCGATGCAGCACTTCATATGATGAGTCGGTCTCTAGTGTTTCAGCTGCAGTTGTGATGCACCACTTCATATTAGTTGCTCTCTAATGTTTCAGCTCCAGTTCTGATGCACCACTTCATATTAGTTGCTCTCTAATGTTTCAGCTCCAGTTGTGACGCGCCACTTCCTACTTGTATGGGCTGTGTTTTTTTAATGATTTATGTCCACTTAAGACGCATCACTTAGACGAAGCAGATTTTTTTTCCAAACAGAATCATTTTTTCAATATTGTGGTTTAAACTTGGCGCTACTTTCACTCCAAATAGTGTCTATAGTCACTGTGACTTTTACTGAATGTAAACAAGTCCTTCTACAATTGTAGGTTATACCTAGACGACCAAGGTGCCTGGACATGGGTTACACATTGCAACTGTCCGTGGTCATGTGGGCTCCATTCTGAGAAAGCCATGTTATGCTGGACTTTCTCTGTGAAGAATGTGGTCAGTAGATATAGGGGTGTATTTTGCTGGTCCGAATGTTCCGAGTAGTGGAGAAGGTATAACCTTCCGCATCCATGGTGAAGTGTAAGAATGAGTTGCGGGTGCTGTCCACACCCAATGATACCCCAGTTACCGTAGAAAGGCAGTTGCAGTGTCAGCTGAGGTCGTCTGGAAGTCTGATCTCTACAGCACATATGCTGATAGATAGTTCAGCTCCAGTTGTGATGCATCACTTCATATAGTGAGTTGGTCTCTAACGTATTTGCCCCAGTTGTGATGCGCCACTTCATATTATGAGGTGATCTCTAATGTTTCAGCTCCAGTTGTGACGTGCCACTTCATATGATAAGTTGGTCTCAAATGTTTCAGCCCCAGTTGTGAGCACCACTTCATATTAGTTGGTCTCTAATGTTTCAGGTCCAGTTGTGAGCACCACTTCCTATAATGAGTTTGTCTCTAATGTTTCAGGTCCAGTTGTGAGCACCACTTCCTATAATGAGTTGGTCTCTAAAGTTTCAGCTCCAGTTGTGAGCACCACTTCATATTAGTTGCTCTCTAATGTTTCAGCTCCAGTTGTGACGCGCCACTTCCTACTTGTATGGGCTGTGTGTTTTTTTTATGATTTATGTCCAGTTAAGACGCATCACTTAGACGAAGCAGATTTTTTGTCCAAACAGGATCATCTTTTCAATATTATGGTTTAAACTTGGCGCTACTTTCACTCCAAATAGTGTCTATAGTTACTGTGACTTTTACTGAATGTAAACAAGTCCTTCTACAATTGTAGGTTATACCTAGACGACCAAGGTGCCTGGACATGGGTTACACATTGCAACTGTCCGTGGTCATGTGGGCTCCATTCTGAGAAAGCCATGTTATGCTGGACTTTCTCTGTGAAGAATGTGGTCAGTAGATATAGGGGTGTATTTTGCTGGTCCGAATGTTCCGAGTAGTGGAGAAAGTATAACCTTCCGCATCCATGGTGAAGTGTAAGAATGAGTTGCGGGTGCTGTCCACACCCAATGATACCCCAGTTACCGTAGAAAGGCAGTTGCAGTGTCAGCTGAGGTCGTCTGGAAGTCTGATCTCTACAGCACATATACTGATCGATATTAAAAAGCTCTCCGCTTCAGGTTTAAATGAACATACATTGACCCCATTTGGCCATTATTTAGCACAATAGTCAATGCAAAGAATTCGTGTTATGGACCTCTGTTGTGCATATCCGTTCAGGCAAGTAGTCTTTTCATGTTTTAGATCGAGTCCAGACGTGCAAAATCCTACTTTAATGAGTTGGTCTTTAAATGTTTCAGAACCATTTTAGAAGCGCCACATCTTGGTATAATGATCGCTTGCGTTGTAGATCCAGTTGTGATGCACCACTTCAATTAATTAGTTGGTCTCATATGTTTCAGCTCTGGTTGTGACGCACCACTTCATATATTGAGTTGTTCTCATGTTTCATACCCAGTTGCGATGCAGCACTTCATATGATGAGTCGGTCTCTAGTGTTTCAGCTGCAGTTGTGATGCACCACTTCATATTAGTTGCTCTCCAATGTTTCAGCTCCAGTTCTGATGCACCACTTCATATTAGTTGCTCTCTAATGTTTCAGCTCCAGTTGTGACGCGCCACTTCCTACTTGTATGGGCTGTGTGTTTTTTTAATGATTTATGTCCAGTTAAGACGCATCACTTAGACGAAGCAGATTTTTGTTCCAAACGGAATCATTTTTTCAATATTGTGGTTTAAACTTGGCGCTACTTTCACTCCAAATAGTGTCTATAGTCACTGTGACTTTTACTGAATGTAAACAAGTCCTTCTACAATTGTAGGTTATACCTAGACGACCAAGGTGCCTGGACATGGGTTACACATTGCAACTGTCCGTGGTCATGTGGGCTCCATTCTGAGAAAGCCATGTTATGCTGGACTTTCTCTGTGAAGAATGTGGTCAGTAGATATAGGGGTGTATTTTGCTGGTCCGAATGTTCCGAGTAGTGGAGAAGGTATAACCTTCCGCATCCATGGTGAAGTGTAAGAATGAGTTGCGGGTGCTGTCCACACCCAATGATACCCCAGTTACCGTAGAAAGGCAGTTGCAGTGTCAGCTGAGGTCGTCTGGAAGTCTGATCTCTACAGCACATATGCTGATAGATAGTTCAGCTCCAGTTGTGATGCATCACTTCATATAGTGAGTTGGTCTCTAACGTATTTGCCCCAGTTGTGATGCGCCACTTCATATTATGAGGTGATCTCTAATGTTTCAGCTCCAGTTGTGACGTGCCACTTCATATGATAAGTTGGTCTCAAATGTTTCAGCCCCAGTTGTGAGCACCACTTCATATATTGAGTTGGTCTTTTTTGTTTCAGCTCCGATTGAGATGCACCAATTCAGATAATGAGTTGGTCTCATATATTTCAGCTCCAATTGAGATGCACCACTTTATATAATGAGTTGGTCTCTTTTGTTTCATCTCCAGTTGTGAGCACCACTTCATATATTGAGTTGGTCTTTTTTGTTTCAGCTCCGATAGAGCTGCATCACTTCCTATAATGAGTAGGTCTCTAATGTTTCAGCTCCAGTTATGACGCACCTTTACATATGAATGAGTTGGTGTCTAGTGATGTAGCTCCAGTTGTGACGCACCACTTACTACTATTATGAGCTGATTTCTTATGATTTATATTCAGTTGAGACGCATAACATAGACGATATTATGGTTTAACTCGGCGCTACTTTAACTCCAAATAGTTTCTATAGTTGTGACGCGCCACTTCCTACTTGTATGGGCTGTTTTTTTTTTTATGATTTATGTCCAGTTAAGACGCATCACTTAGACGAAGCAGATTTTTTTTCCAAACAGAATCATTTTTTCAATATTATGGTTTAAACTTGGCGCTACTTTCACTCCAAATAGTGTCTATAGTCACTGTGACTTTTACTGAATGTAAACAAGTCCTTCTACAATTGTAGGTTATACCTAGACGACCAAGGTGCCTGGACATGGGTTACACATTGCAACTGTCCGTGGTCATGTGGGCTCCATTCTGAGAAAGCCATGTTATGCTGGACTTTCTCTGTGAAGAACGTGGTCAGTAGATATAGGGGTGTATTTTGCTGGTCCGAATGTTCCGAGTAGTGGAGAAAGTATAACCTTCCGCATCCATGGTGAAGTGTAAGAATGAGTTGCGGGTGCTGTCCACACCCAATGATACCCCAGTTACCGTAGAAAGGCAGTTGCAGTGTCAGCTGAGGTCGTCTGGAAGTCTGATCTCTACAGCACATATACTGATCGATATTAAAAAGCTCTCCGCTTCAGGTTCAAATGAACAGATACATTGACCCCATTTGGCCATTATTTAGCACAATAGTCAATGCAAAGAATTCGTGTTATGGACCTCTGTTGTGCATATCCGTTCAGGCAAGTAGTCTTTTCATGTTTTAGATCGAGTCCAGACGTGCAAAATCCTACTTTAATGAGTTGGTCTTTAAATGTTTCAGAACCATTTTAGAAGCGCCACATCTTGGTATAATGATCGCTTGCGTTGTAGATCCAGTTGTGATGCACCACTTCAATTAATTAGTTGGTCTCATATGTTTCAGCTCTGGTTGTGACGCACCACTTCATATATTGAGTTGTTCACATGTTTCATACCCAGTTGCGATGCAGCACTTCATATGATGAGTCGGTCTCTAGTGTTTCAGCTGCAGTTGTGATGCACATCTTCATTTAATCAGTAGGTCTCATATGTTTCAGCTCCAGTTGTGACGCACCACTTAATAACACCAGTGAAGATCCGCTTTAGAATAGATCTTCAGCAGCCCATGCTTGGCGTAAAAGTCAAATAGGCTCGCTGACTTGTTTGATGCATGTCATTGTATCCCAGTTGCATTGATCGATGCTCATGATGACAATGACTTGATTGTTTGCTCCAGACTCGAATATTTACAGACCCCCGTCATATAGCTGGAATATTGTTGAGTGCAATAAACAACATTCACTCACTGTCATAATCCGAGTGAAGAAGAGTCCAGCTAGGCAGTGTCATTATTGTATTACTGAATTAAATTTCCCCAATACCAGCTTTCATTTACAATTTTTTTATGACAAATTGTAAAGATTGTGAAATGAGTATATTTGTTCACCCTTCTCAATTCTTATCAGTATCGTTATGGTGTACCTTGTCCACAAATATACTCAGCACCATTGCTGAAGGGTCACCTAGGGTGATAAACATGAACAAATGCCAACAAGCGTCAAGAGATCTGAGGATGTTGGCAATGTGATGATTAACTGTTGAAGAACATGTTGTTAATGCCTATGTCAGTCGCACTGATCTGGTACCCTATGAAAGTAGAAACATTGATGTTTATTTAAAACAATGAAAAGTGAAAGATTGAAGGGATTGAAAAAGCTACCCAAAACACATGACTGAATACAACCAGTGGTAGAGCATTTGCATCTGCTATACATGACAAGTAACAGTTAATGTGGGTATAAAATGGTTCATTCCAGATGCCACTGAGCTGCACACTTGGAAGTTGAAAATGCAATGCTTTTTAATACTTTTATCTCTTACTCTTTACCTGGCCCATGTGCCTGTCTATAGGACATCTGCCAAGGCCACTAGTGAGGGGGCTAGTGATTATTTGTTTTACAGCAGTCAGGAATATTCGGGGCCTATGATCCATGCTATCAGGTAACAGACCCGTGAAGATTCGGGGGTAGAACAGGTCTTCAGCAACCCATGCTTGCCGTAAAAGTGACTACGGTATGCTTTTCGTAAACGGCGACTGATGGGATCGGGTGGTCAGGTTCGCTGACTTGGTTGATGCATGTTGTCGATCCCAATTGCATGGATCAATGCTCATGACATTATTCACTGGATTGTCTGGTCCAGACTCAATTATTTACAGACCGCCATCATATATCTGGAATATTGTTGAGTAGAGCGTTAAACAACAAACCAACCATCTATCAGGTAACATGTCATACCATCCCCTAAATTAAACCTGGTTCCCACCTAATCCTTATCTGTCGATCTTCATATCTTGCTCCAGAATCCCCAAAAGGCAGCTTGCAAGATAATTAATGTCACAGCTCTGTATTGGTGACTTGAATCAATACGATGAAACAAAACCAGAATGGGAACCAATCGAGAACATGGACTTTATTTACAAAATGTATAACAGTTGGAAAATGCAGCACATTTCCATTCATTTACACCTGATGTCATGCGAGTTACTTTCATATTACATACATAGCAGCAGTAACACCGCAGCAAGGCACAATATGCAACATAAAGTGATCGTACCTCAGCCCTGCCATGAATCGTTGATCAAGAGTTTAAATCTGATCAGGATTAATTAGTCAGGGTCCTAGCATCTAACGTTGGGCTTTCCTAACACGTAAGGTGAGATGGAATGAAATGGGGTTTAACATTGTGATCAAGATTATTGCACTCAACCCTCATGGTGCCTGGCCATAAGCTGGCTTTGCCTACCACTCAATGCTGCACTGTGAAGACATTGCTGTTTCAAAAACGTATACATTGTATCAAAAGTGTTACAACATTCTTATTTCTTGCACAGTGTAACCAAATTTGTAAAACATTCAACTCGAGTTGATCATCTTTCCAACAGTATCTAAATTCAGCAAATCCAACAGATCTATGCACTGCCTAAAAGTGCCGTATCGTAAGTTTCCTACTTTTCTTCATCAATTGTAATATAGAAACACCAAACAAGACAAGTAAAGTCAAGTAAGCCCCCTTGTTTGAAATGTAAATGTCCAAAAATTCATATCATTGCAAAGTACATATCCTAACGATAACATTTATTTCAAAGTATACATTCACTGAGTGACTTGCATGTCTGTCTGTCTGTCTGTATCTCTGCTTGTACTAGTCTGGATTAATACCCCTTTTACAGTGCTAGACCATTGAGATAGCATACTGCATTCTAACATGGATACCCCACTCAGACCCAGTATACTGACTCCAAGCCAGCCAGTCCTTGTTTTAGCCCCTTCATGCTGAGCGTCCTTTGGTATGACCTCAGCCATTTAAGGAGAGTTGATTGTTTGTACCATATATGTGTACAATCAGAACCTTTCTTTTTTATTATTTTTTAAAGTTTTTTTGGAGGGGGTGGGTTGGGGTGGAGAATGTTATCATGTGTACAGTCAACAATCAAAAACCTCAGTGTAATAGGTGTGTGGCTGCTTGTACTAGTCTGGACTGATGCCAATTTATAGTGCTAGCACACTGAGATACCATGCCGCAGTTTAATATCAATACCCCACTCAGACACAGTATACTGATTCCAAGCCGACCAGTCTTTGTTTTAGCCCCTTAATGCAGAGTGCCAGGCAAGATAACAACAAGTACCATCTTTTAACGTCTTTTGTTATGACGCGTCTGGGAATCAAACCCGGGACCTTCCACTCTCTGGGGGGACGCTCTACCAGTAGACACAGAGGTGGCCTGTAGCGCATTAACATGTCCACAACATATCATGTTTTAAGAAACTCCTTTGGTGCAATAATCATGATCATGTTGATGAAGTAATGTCAGGAGCATATTGCACTGATGTTACCATGGTTACTCCTTCAAGGAAGCTTTCACTACATCTTCATTTCTTCCGTATAGAACATGGGGGTGGAACACGGTTTATAACTAAATCTAAATGGCAATTGGAAAGACAATGCATATAAACAGAGTGATCGGTTGGGGGTCAATATATAGAGAACATTATGTGAGTGTTCATGTCACGATGTTTACGATACGAGAGACTAGAGAGACTAAATTCCGGTATTTCCCGAGCGAGAATATTATGTTCTATTTATTACCGAAGAAGATGTCTACATACAGAGTCACAGTTTAGCGTTTACCTATTAGGATACAAGTCACAGCAGCGGAACCACAAGTTTTCAAATGACGTCTACAATATCCAGCTATGACGTCATGTCTGGTGTGACGTCATTCCGACAATGCCGTCCGGATGACGGAAACAATACGCTGTTTTCTCACCATGAGATATGACCCATAGGGCACATATAATTTTTATGAACCCCGATATGTTTGAACTTTAGATAATAAATGGCAGCATCATCGCAATATCTGAGTTATTACGATACATATCAAAACAGTTAATTTGCACCTTTTTGTATGAAATTCAAATGTTTCATGTGGCTTGGCTAATATAGGTTCATGATTAGCTAATCTAGGCTTGTTCTAACAGCATTATATAATCAGATATGGCATACTGTTTTGTGATTGGCGGTTAGGTAATGCTTCTCCGATTTGTTATCAGGCAAGGTTATTATAAATTTCGAACCAATGAACACTTTTTGAAAACTGATATAGAATTATAAAATGAATGGATGCATGAGTGGACATATCATGTACCATATCAGGTCAAATTTCTCAATTAATCGCTACACCTATAGTGGTCAATAATATCCCAGACTTATCACTGGGGCAGCAGGTCTAATTGAGCCTGGGACATGGGAAGTGTAAGTTGATACTAAAATATGGAATGTTTACGCATCACGTCCCGCATGACACACAACCAACCAAGATTGTACTGAAGTCCTGTGGAAAAAATGAGTTATATTGACAAATTTGAAAACATTTGAAAAATGTTCAAATCTTAAATACTTGAGATCAATCAAAATATACTGAACCAAATTAAAAACTTCACAATCCTAAAATTTTAACATTTTGACCAGTTATCATTGTGGACCCTTATTGAGTATTTAAACAGTAATGGCCACGTATTGTCTTCAGATAAGACCCGTTTTTGTGCAGGTGAATTGATCACAATCATGTGCACAGCACTATAGTGGCAAAAGTGTTTTTTCACGTGCAACTGGTCACGTGGCCATAATACCACACGTTTTCAGCCATACTTGTTAGCAGTCATCAACAAAACAAAAAAAACACAAGAAAACAAAAGTCTTTACGGCCATTTGTCATGCCACGCCTTTCAAATGTGCAACGTGAATGTGCCATCGGCATGTTGCAGACGGGAACGTCCGTAGCTGAAGTCGCAAGCACGATGGGTTGTAGTTGACGGACTGTTTATGATTTACAGACGCGTCTACAGCAAACCACCGCTGATCACCCTCGGCCAGGTCGACCACGTGTGACGTCACATGCAGAAGATCGTCAGATTGTCTTACGCCACCTCCGTAACTAATTTTTGAAGGCTACATCAACCAGAAATTAACTGTTTAGGGGTAGACTGAGTGCGCAAACTGTTCGAAACCGTCTGACAAGTGCTCACCTTCAAGCACAACAGCCACACTGCGGGCCGATTCTGACTCAATTACACAGACGTCAGCGTCAATTGTGGGCACAGCGACACTTACGATGGACTTGGAATTGGAATCAAGTCATCTTCAGTGATGAATCCCGATTTAATCTTCGATTTGTTGATGGTAGGGCGAGGGTGTGGAGGCGCCGTCATGATCGTTACGCCCAGTGTTGTGTACAGTAAGTTGACAGATTTCGAGGCGGAAGTGTCATGGTGTGGGGTGCTTTCTGTGGCAATGCACGTTACAGGCTTCTTGTCATCCGTGGCAACCTCAACGCTGCTGCTTACCGCGACCAGGTACTGGCACCAGAACTTCTGCCTTTTATGGCAGCTCATGGACCCGGTTTGATCTTCCAACCCGACAATGCCAGAAGCCACACAGCAATTTTGACAAGGAATTTCCTTCAGAATGCGGAGTCAACGTCATGGACTGGCCGTCAAGGTCTCCCGACCTCAATCCCATCGAACACGTCTGGGATGCTCTTTGCAGAAGTCCACGCACTCTCCAGAACCAACCACAGAATTTGCAAGATCTTGGCACCATTTTGCAGCAACAATAGCGTCGTCTTCCCAATCATGTGTTCACAAGCATCACAAAGTCCATGCGGTGGCATTGTGTGGCAGTTGTTAACGCACATGGTGGCCATACACGCTACTGAACTTGTGTGCCATCAGATTCTCGTGCTTGGGACTTATGATTTAAACTGTTGATGTTATTACTGAATACAGTAGGTGCTTAGAACAAATTATGGTTACCACCATTAATTAAAATCCTTTTTGGACATTAATGATTAAAAAATACCTTCTCTGATACATTTGTCCGTTGTATATCATATATGGGATTACTTTTAAATATGTGAAGTTTTTAATTTGACTCAGTATACAAATGTTTGCTACGAAACAATATCATCATTACCTGCTCCAATGGGACAATTATATATACATGTTTCACATATACTCGTACATACAGAGAATCTCACCCGACTGTCTTTTGATATCAAATATATCAACACAAGTTGATAAAAGTGGTAAAACTCCGAGGCTTGCTGAGACACTCAGACACGCGTGTGAGATTTTATCTATATCATCCAATATCATTCTTCCAACTTTTTCAGTTTGAAGACAATGCCTACAATGTAGATATTGCTCGATCTCACACAAGCGATACCTCCTGTGGGACCCAGTTTTGGATGATAAATATAAATATACAGATCCTTGTCCATTCTGAATCAATGCAGTTGACATTAGGATTGGCTAAAAATAATGAAGAAATTGTTTTCAAGCAAAGACATTTTTAAACTGGTGACTGTCAGCATGCCACTTCCGTCTCAGACAAGACAGCTAACATCAGTAACAGGAGCAAGAGGAGAGATCACTTCTGTATTCCCACTGGTTGCCATAGAAACCAGCACAACTGAAGCCCCCCGGGCCCTTCCAGCCAAAGTCTGGTCCAGTGATCACATAGTCCGGGACCAGGTTAGAGAACTGCAACAAGGAGTAGAGTCAACAGCAGTCAGCAGTGTGTCAGCAGGAGTCTGCACTAGTTAGCAGGAGTCTGCATTAGTTAGCAGGAGTCTGCACTAGTTAGCAGGAGTCTGCATTAGTTATAAAACAAAGTTTAAAGTTAAGATAATTAATATAATCAGAATTGTATTAAACCTAAAATACCATAAAGAAAGATCTTTTTGCCCTTCTCAAACTTTCTTGTTAATAAGCCCTTTATACTTACTGGTGACCTTGCCATTGGTGGAATAGTAGGCGTGGCAAGGGAGATAATGTCCATCAATCCTTCTTCAGACAATCCCATGAGCACCAAGGCAAGATGGTGCCGACCATTAGGAGCCAGTGTGAGGACACCTGTCCGTTGCTCCGAGAACTTGCATTTCCCCAACCTTACTGTTTCTCCAGAATCTGTCACATAGCAGAAAACTTTCTCAGGACTACCTTCCCCTTTTGTTAATGAGTGTTTAAAACATACATGCCATGAAGAGGACAAATCAACCATTAATATAGGATTCTTAAGCAATGTTATTTTCATGTTGTCAAGTCTAAACAGACGACATGAGGTGGGTTTGATGTCTTAGCAACATCTGCTGCCTGGAAATCTGATGTCAGGAGGTTCTCTATGTATCTACAGACTCACCAGAGACAGACAGACCCAGTCCAGTAAGAGTTGTGGATGTCAGGAGGTTCTCTATGTATCTACAGACTCACCAGAGACAGACAGACCCAGTCCAGTAAGAGTTGTGGATGTCAGGAGGTTCTCTATGTATCTACAGACTCACCAGAGACCAACAGATCCCTTCTAAGAAGAGTTGTGGATGTCAGGAGGTTCTCTTGTATCTACAGACTCACCAGAGACAGACAGACCCAGTCCAGTAAGAGTCGTGGATGTCAGGAGGTTCTCTATGTATCTACAGACTCACCAGAGACAGACAGACCCAGTCCAGTAAGAGTTGTGGATGTCAGGAGGTTCTCTTGTATCTACAGACTCACCAGAGACAGACAGACCCAGTCCAGTAAGAGTCGTGGATGTCAGGAGGTTCTCTATGTATCTACAGACTCACCAGAGACAGACAGACCCAGTCCAGTAAGAGTTGTGGATGTCAGGAGGTTCTCTTGTATCTACAGACTCACCAGAGACAGACAGACCCAGTCCAGTAAGAGTCGTGGATGTTAGGAGGTTCTCTTGTATCTACAGACTCCCCAGAGACCAACAGATCCCTTCTAAGAAGAGTTGTGGATGTCAGGAGGTTCTCTTGTATCTACAGACTCACCAGAGACAGACAGACCCAGTCCAGTAAGAGTTGTGGATGTTAGGAGGTTCTCTATGTACCTACAGACTCACCAGAGACCAACAGATCCCTTCTAAGAAGAGTTGTGGATGTCAGGAGGTTCTCTTGTATCTACAGACTCACCAGAGACAGACAGACCCAGTCCAGTAAGAGTTGTGGATGTCAGGAGGTTCTCTATGTATCTACAGACTCACCAGAGACAGACAGACCCAGTCCAGTAAGAGTCGTGGATGTCAGGAGGTTCTCTATGTATCTACAGACTCACCAGAGACAGACAGACCCAGTCCAGTAAGAGTCGTGGATGTCAGGAGGTTCTCTATGTATCTACAGACTCACCAGAGACAGACAGACCCAGTCCAGTAAGAGTCGTGGATGTCAGGAGGTTCTCTATGTATCTACAGACTCACCAGAGACAGACAGACCCAGTCCAGTAAGAGTTGTGGATGTCAGGAGGTTCTCTTGTATCTACAGACTCACCAGAGACAGACAGACCCAGTCCAGTAAGAGTTGTGGATGTTAGGAGGTTCTCTATGTATCTACAGACTCACCAGAGACCAACAGATCCCTTCTAAGAAGAGTTGTGGATGTCAGGAGGTTCTCTTGTATCTACAGACTCACCAGAAACAGACAGACCCAGTCCAGTAAGAGTTGTGGATGTCAGGAGGTTCTCTATGTATCTACAGACTCACCAGAGACAGACAGACCCAGTCCAGTAAGAGTCGTGGATGTCAGGAGGTTCTCTATGTATCTACAGACTCACCAGAGACAGACAGACCCAGTCCAGTAAGAGTCGTGGATGTCAGGAGGTTCTCTATGTATCTACAGACTCACCAGAGACAGACAGACCCAGTCCAGTAAGAGTCGTGGATGTCAGGAGGTTCTCTATGTATCTACAGACTCACCAGAGACAGACAGACCCAGTCCAGTAAGAGTTGTGGATGTCAGGAGGTTCTCTTGTATCTACAGACTCACCAGAGACAGACAGACCCAGTCCAGTAAGAGTTGTGGATGTTAGGAGGTTCTCTATGTATCTACAGACTCACCAGAGACCAACAGATCCCTTCTAAGAAGAGTTGTGGATGTCAGGAGGTTCTCTTGTATCTACAGACTCACCAGAAACAGACAGACCCAGTCCAGTAAGAGTTGTGGATGTTAGGAGGTTCTCTATGTATCTACAGACTCACCAGAGACAGACAGACCCAGTCCAGTAAGAGTCGTGGATGTCAGGAGGTTCTCTATGTATCTACAGACTCACCAGAGACAGACAGACCCAGTCCAGTAAGAGTCATGGATGTCAGGAGGTTCTCTATGTATCTACAGACTCACCAGAGACAGACAGACCCAGTCCAGTAAGAGTCGTGGATGTCAGGAGGTTCCCTATGTATCTACAGACTCACCAGAGACAGACAGACCCAGTCCAGTAAGAGTCGTGGATGTCAGGAGGTTCTCTATGTATCTACAGACTCACCAGAGACAGACAGACCCAGTCCAGTAAGAGTCGTGGATGTCAGGAGGTTCTCTATGTATCTACAGACTCACCAGAGACAGACAGACCCAGTCCAGTAAGAGTCGTGGATGTCAGGAGGTTCTCTATGTATCTACAGACTCACCAGAGACAGACAGACCCAGTCCAGTAAGAGTCGTGGATGTCAGGAGGTTCTCTTGTATCTACAGACTCACCAGAGACAGACATACCCAGTCCAGTAAGAGTTGTGGATGTTAGGAGGTTCTCTTGTATCTACAGACTCACCAGAGACAGACAGACCCAGTCCAGTAAGAGTCGTGGATGTCAGGAGGTTCTCGCTGGGACTTCCCAGGAGAATTATGTTTCTCTTGTCTACCATGTCAGGGGTGACATCAGTGTCACGTACAATACTGGCAGTGGTGTCGGATGTCAGGTAGAACTGGTTAGCGATGTAGACAGCTGACATCAGGAGCGTGTGGCTTTTCATCATTGACCCCTGAGTACCTGAGGCATGATTTAGCTGTGAAAACTTATGTTTTATCTATTTTAACTATTTTATCTAACACTATTTTTTAGTCATGCTAAATCACATAAACATGTAAAAACAATATGTTCCTAAACAATCAACACTCAAGTCAATATAACTTGCTGTGCATTTTTGTAGGTGACAAAAATAATGTCTGAGGCAGTTTACTATTGGACTTGTACCATATGTGACTTGGCTTTGCATGTGTTTGTAATAGATGCCAGGAGTGGAGAAGGATATGTTCACCTTTTGGCGAACACCTGGTGTAATCAGTATTTGATAACAATTCATAAACACATGCTAATATATAGTCAGAATCGTACAATGGATTTCTTAAGATTATGGAAAGGGTTTTCGTTGCTTTTATTACATAGCAATGTTTCACCCATCAGCCTGTAAATCACTGGACCAAGCAAACCAGTGACTGAAGCATGACTAACAACAGCCGCCATCTTGGAACCATTCTGCACATTCGGACACAGAGCCTGACCATCCCATCCCCACTTGACAACAAAGTACTGGGGACCAGATATCTTCCCTGCAGTCCTGCCAGAGGGCCAACTGTAAGGGGTATGGTTTGGTAGGGCATGGCTATCCTTTTGCAAACAACCCGTGAAGATCCGGGATAGAATAGGTCTTCAGCAACCTATGCTTGATGTAAAAGGCGACTGTGCTTGTTTAAAGAGGCGACTAACGGGATCAGGTGGTCAGGTTCGCTAACTTGGTTGAAGTATGTCATCGATCCCAATTGCGTTGATCGATGCTCATGATATCAATCAATGGATTGTCTGGTCCAGACTCAATTATTTACAGACCACCGTCATATACCTGGAATATTACTGAACACTGCTGAATGCCGCATAAAACAACAAACCAACAAACTAGGGCTGGGACAGGTAACTCGGGTACTTGGGTCGCGCTCAGGACCCGGGTACCCACATGACTACCCGGACCCGTGGTTAGTCACGTGACATACTGTTTAATGACATTAACAATAAAACTCAATGGTTACACTACAAGTATAGCTAATGTTCACATTTCTTTCTCACTATGCAGGCTCTGTTCTGACTTTTATATGTTCAAGTAAGGATAAAGCGTCTATCAACTGCAGATTATACATGATCAGATTGTTTTATACATGTATCTAAATACTTTTTGCCAGGGCTGCGGTAAAACAATTCCCATTTGACATTTTTTACCCAACTCTTGACACCAATAGCGGGTATTCGGGTAGGGCCGGGTAATAGGGTGGCGGGTACCCGGGTAGTAAATTTGGACTCGTCCCAGCCATACAACAAACCAACCAACCTTCTGCGAACACCTAGTGTCGTCACTGATTTTCAGTGATCCGTTCATATAATGTTCACAGCTATTACGACAAATGGAATCTGTTTTGTCAGGATAATCAAGAATGGTTATTCCCTGGCATTGACATTTTATATCAATTCTTCATAGAGCATAATATGTCATTAATGTGACAAGAGAACATCATGAAATGTGCACGCTTGTTTCTTTCTGAAGGCAGACAACCTTCCGCAAAAATCATAATTTGTAATGTTACCTCTCTCCTCGCTAGCCCCAGCGTAATGATGTGTTAATTGTTGCCTCACCTACAATTATCAAAAACTGGCGCTCTGCCACTCTCCTGGCAGGCCCTAGGTTGTCCGGTCCTCTCTCACGTCTCTCGTACATGCTGCGATGAACAAACTCCCACTCCCCTGCAAACCACAGACAGATTGCATTGAAATGTATACATTGAAAGTAACATAGAGCCACACATCTGTGAAAGCAAATTCACTAACACAGCTGTGTTACAAAGACACTGATAGTTTTGTTAAATTATGAGTTCAGTTTCCATTGATGAAGTAGGATAATTTTGGGCACTCAAATTTCAGTGTCAAATTGTGAGTGAGTGAGTGAGTGAGTGAGTGACCTGTGTGCCGCCCCCCCCCCCCCCATTCATCCAATCCACAGTCATTACAATGGGTTTTGGGGATTCCCTATAGTGATCCTCACCATCAATCCAAGACAAGTGACTGTCTTCATTCTTGGCCATCTCTGCTAACATGTCTCTGTCCACCGTGAAGTCTCCATCAAGCTACATCAAACAAGACAAGGTATCAATTACTCCCTCTCTTCACATGACACAAGACCCGTGAAGATCCGGGATAGAATAGGTCTTCAGCAACCCATGCTTGCCATGAAAGGTGACTATGCTTGTCGTAAGATTCGACTAACGGGGTCGGGTGGTCAGGCTCACTGACTTGGTTCATGCATGTCATCGATCCCAAGTGTGTGGATCAATGCTTATTATATCAATCACTGGATTGTCTGGTCCAGACTCGATTATTTACAGACTGCGGTCATATAGCTGGAATATTGCTGAGTGAGGGATTAAACAACAAACAAATCAATCAAATCACATGACAAAAATATTCCAAGGCCGGCGTTTTCACAAGGGATGACTATATTGCCAAACTGAGTGCTGATTCCCTCTCACTAGGTCGTCACTTGATTTGTTGAGTAAAAATAGCAACTACATTGCAAAGTAGCTGTTTATATTCATGGGTGATGAAGGATGTGAAGTACTGACAATGTAGCATGTCTGGACTCTGAACTACTTTAATACAGTGTTTAACGCCACATTCAGCAACATTCTAGCTATATGACGGCAGTGTGTAAATGATCAAGTCTGGGCTAAACAATACAGTGATTGATATTATGAGCATCAATCTACATAATTGGGATACGATGACATTAAGGATGAACCAGCAGATGAATGAAAGAAAGAAACGATAAACAAAGACCCCCACCTTTACCTCACAATGTTATTTATGTAAGTTTGTTTGTTTATTTGTTTGTTGGTTTAGCAATATTCCACCCACATGACCAGTTTGTAAATATTCAAATTGGACCAGACAATCAAGTGATTGACATCATGAGCATCGATCCATGCAATTGGGTGGGATATGATGACATGCACATACCAAGTCAGCGAGCCTGACCACACGATCCCATTAGTCACCTCTTACGACAAGCATAGGTTGATTAATATATGAAAACTCTGGCCTCTCTCTCTTAATTACTTGACTCCCATGGCTTATATAAACTGATGACCTCTTAAAAGTAATGCAGGTTGGGTAAAGATAGACTTTACATCAATTCCCATGCTAACTTGCTTTGAATTTTTTAATCACTGAAATGAGAAATAGGAAGGGAAGAAAGGATATTCTCAAAATTGTAATTTTTTTATTGACAGATCCATAGGCCAAGCAAATCAATTTGAATAAAAACTCACCCTGATAAATCTTTGCATCCAATGAACTTTTCTCTGTTTGGGCTCCTTAATTCTAAACCTCCACACATTCCTAGTTGTCAGGTGAACAGTATTTCCTGACACTCTGCCCTCCACAGTACTCAGTCTGTATGGGACGAGTTGACTCAGAATTCTCACCCCCCTCAAACCCTCGCCAAAAGCAGGGTTGACTGTCGTCAGTGTAAACTGATCTTCAGCTGCATGCTGGGAGTATTTATTCTCGTCCGAGTCCTTGCCACAGTCATTGTCATCCGTGGAACAACTCCTGCTGTTCAGAAGAGAGGTGATGTGCCTGGACTTGAAGTCCCGCAGCTGCTGGTCGTTGACCACGCCGCCATCATTCGTCTCCCTGGCATAGAAAGTAGGGCATCCTGAGTCACATGCCATAATTACTGTGATAATGTATGGTGCTGGCCCGTCTCACCACGTGTCCCCCACCCACCAAGACACCCCACCTGTCTCACCACATGTCCCCCACCCACCAAGACACCCTGCCCATCTCACCACATGTCCCCCACACACCAAGACACCCCGCCCATCTCACCACATGTCCCCCACCCACCAAGACACCCTGCCCGTCTCACCACGTGTCCTCCACCCACCAAGACACCCTGCCCCTCTCACCACGTGTCCCCCACCCACCAAGACACCCTGCCCACCTCACCACGTGTCCCCCACCCACCAAGACACCCTGCCCACCTCACCACGTGTCCCCCACCCACCAAGACACCCCGCCCGTCTCACCACGTGTCCTCCACCCACCAAGACACCCCGCCCATCTCACCATGTGTCCTCCACCCACCAAGACACCCCGCCCATCTCACCATGTGTCCCCAACCCACCAAGACACCCCACCCGTCTCACCACGTGTCCCCAACCCACCAAGACACCCCACCCGTCTCACCACATGTCCCCAACCCACCAAGACACCCCACCCGTCTCACCACGTGTCCCCAACCCACCAAGACACCCCGCCCGTCTCACCACGTGTCCCCCACCCACCAAGACACCCTGCCCGTCTCACCACATGTCCCCCCCACCCACCAAGACACCCCGCCCGTCTCACCAGGTGTCCCGCACCCACCAAGACACCCCGCCCGTCTCACCACGTGTCCCCCACCCACCAAGACACCCCGCCCATCTCACCACATGTCCTCCACCCACCAAGACACCCCGCCCGTCTCACCACATGTCCCCAACCCACCAAGACACCCCACCCGTCTCACCACGTGTCCCCCACCCACCAAGACACCCCACCCGTCTCACCACATGTCCCCCACCCACCAAGACACCCCACCCGTCTCCCCACGTGTCCCCCACCCACCAAGACACCCCGCCCGTCTCACCACGTGTCCTCCACCCACCAAGACACCCTGCCCCTCTCACCACGTGTCCCCCACCCACCAAGACACCCTGCCCACCTCACCACGTGTCCCCCACCCACCAAGACACCCTGCCCGTCTCACCACGTGTCCCCCACCCACCAAGACACCCCGCCCGTCTCACCACGTGTCCTCCACCCACCAAGACACCCCGCCCATCTCACCATGTGTCCCCCACCCGCCAAGACACCCTGCCCGTCTCACCACATGTCCCCCACCCACCAAGACACCCCACCCATCTCACCACGTGTCCCACCACCAGTGCTCCTTGCCAGCCAGCTCGGTGTAGTTGACCGGCACTCGGTACTCCTGCAGCAGACGGTACATCCGCCGCACGAAGAAGGGGTGGACAGTCCGGTCACCACCCCCAATACGGGCCAACACTGGGACGTGCTGGAATGAATTTACATCATCTTGAAACATACCCTGTCATCATCTATCAATGTTTGCATACATATTTCAATAGTTCACAGGTAAATTCAGTCAGGGAACAATGGCTCCCATGAATCACAATTTCATTAAAATCAGTCGATCAAAATCTGCACATTGAAATCAGCACACCCAATGTTTAGTTCATTGCGTGATTTTGCCAAAATGCAACTCCAGAATTCTGGTCTAGTTTGGCAACGGTGGATAAAGGATTTTTATACTCAGTAAACTCCCTTGCCTTGGGAAGATGGTGGACCCTGACCAACGAAAACCGCCACTGAACACAAATATACCCGCCATAGTAACCCTTTTGGGAGTAGATAGCATGGCCTCACAAATGACAGGATGAATAACATATCCAAAACAATATTATAGCCCGGCATCATATTTTCCTTTATGATATTTGTTTTCATGATGCAGAAATAAGATATGCTTGTCTGAATGTTTAGCTCAAGTGTACCGAGAATTTAGAAGACTCAACACTGATGAGAAAGTCGCCCTCATATAGGACGAGGTGAGGTGAAATTGGCTTTAATATCCTGTTCATGATTACTACCCTTATGTAGTGATGTGCTTCACATGTGTGTGTCTTTTGGTATGACACGACTGGGGATCGAACCACCTACTTTCCACTCTCAGGGCAGACGCTATATCCACTAGTTCATGGAGGCGGTCACTATGAAGGTGACCTCACATTTTTATGCAGAGGGGTTTCATATCGCAGCCAATGATCGGATTTGAATAAAAGTGCATCAATCATAGACAAATTCAGCATTCCAAAATGGAACATATCCTTTCCATGGTCATACTAGGATAAAATGCATCAATGTTGTAGCCCTGGTATAACTGTCGTCTAGGAAAAGCCTATCAGCATATTAAAACCCTCTCAAGCGACACAATTTTAAAAATGAAGTGGACAGTGCCTCGAAAAACCATATCAGTTACTCTATGGATGTTTGTTTGGTTGTTTGTTGTTTGAATGCCACACTCAGGAATATTCAAGCTATATGACCGTGGTTTGTACATAATCAAGTCTGAACCAGACCATCCAGTGATTAACATCATGAGCATCAATCTACACAATTGGGACACGATAACATTCATCAACCAAATCACCAAGTCTGACCACCCGATCTCATTAGTCGCCTCTTACAACAAGCACAGGCATCTTTCTGAGGCAAGGCGTTAACTGACTATGAAAGTCCAGTTTCAACCCTTGCCGAACTAGGCTGGAATTTCCAGGTTCGATCCTTGCGCCACCAGTGGGTACTACATGTCCCTTCCGTGTCTCTCTTATTGACCATTGATTCCATTGCACATATCGCTCTGGCTGATAATCAAGAGCTATATTGTAATAAAATGGGTCTCACCCCGTGAAGTGCATCAGAGCACTTGCGCACCTGGATTAAACGTGTGTTAAAAACATGAAAAGATTTGCAACATATCTGTCGACGCCAAGTTCGTTGGCGGTACACATGCTTTGCAAATTCTGCAGTCGACCGAAATATGCACTTTGAAATCCATGTTGTTTACGAAGTGGATGTGGATTTTTTTTTTAATGTGCATGGACTCGTTAGTGTCCAGGCAAAAAATACTCCAGAATTCCAGCCTAGTTCAGCAAGTGTGGAAACTGGACTTTTATAGTCGGTTAACTCCCTTGGGCTTAAAAAAAGAAAAGAATTACTTCTCAGGCAATTGCTTTTGAAAATATGACAGCTGTGTCACCAAATAAACAGTTGTGTTCAATCAACCTGGGAAAGGACCTCCATACATAAATGTATTCCTTGATGAGTAACATACGGGAATACAGTATCTGACTACCGTTGGACTTGGATCTTTATTTAAAAAATGGAAATAAAAACGAAATGTGCTGCAAACTTTATGATGATGCGGGCGGTGCCTGAGAACCAAGACTATTAGTTTTTTTAGATGAAAACCTATTCTACCCTGGATCCCTTTATTCACTCTTATGACAAGCATAGTCGCCTCTCACGCAAACATAGTCGCCTCTCACTGCAAGCATAGTCGCCTCTCACGGCAAGCATGGGTTGCTGAAGGCCTGTTCTACTCCGGGTCTTCACGGGTAAGACAGAGGCCCTAACTTCAGGTCGGCCTTGCTGTGGTGTATGTTCTACGCTTGACGTCACACAATGCCCTGTAGGTCATTACCTGAAGATTGGAGACATGTCTGTCAGCATCGTTCTCACCAATACAAGCCTCCATGACAGCCTTGACCGCTGGGTCAGTGTGACTGGTTGACAGGTCATGTCTGAAATGGAGTGAGAGAGTCAACATGAACAGCATCATAGATATATCATGTCCGTTTGACATGTGATGAAATCCCAAACCGATGCAAGTCTCAGATGTTTACCACTTTCATGAAACCCATAAGCACAGAACTCACGATCCTAAGTTTCTTGCACACCAAAGGGACACAACTCTGCAGAATAAATTGTGGCACCTTACAAGAAAAGGCAAACTTTCGCTCCGAACTGTTCATAAAAAAAACCTTAATTGTTTATTATCCAGAGCCACGAAGTGAAAGGGGAATATAGGAATTGGTGCTGTCTGACCGTCCTTCCGTTACGTTTTGTTACCGGAGCAGAACTAAAAAACATGAGAGATATCTTAACCAAACTTGGCACATAGATAGGTCTAGTGGTGAACTGGTGCCTTTTGATAGCTTGGGGTATTTCAAAAATATATTTTTCAAATTTCCAAAGCATCAACTTTGACTTAGATTGAAAATGGTGGTAGTGCTGGCTTCCTGAGCCGCTCTTGAAACCCGTTAATATTTCTTGCCTTGCACAAAACCGGACATATTGGCTGGGGATATGATTATTCCATGCTTTTTTGAAAAGATAAATCTGGTAATTATGTAGAAAGTGTCTCCTCACTTGAAGAACAGGTTGCTGTCTCCGTACTCCTCCTTCTTAATCCAGCCCGCCAGGGACACTAGGGCCAGCGCCCGGTCAGGGAAGTGGGTCGCCAGGTGCCACGCCCCGTGACCCCCCATGGAGTGGCCTATCACAGAGGCATATGTGACGTTATTCACTGCAAAGTCTACAGTCCATATCATATGGTGTAGCAGGATCACAAGGGGCACATGGGGTTTTATGCATTCCATGTTACGTTTTATACCACAAGCTGCAGGCAAGTGGTATGAAAAACTTTCTGTGGGACGCATAAAACCACATTTACCCCCTCATGATCCTGCTACAACGAATTTATCTTACCGACATGTTTTAAAATGACATTGTAAAAGAATTAAAACAAACTCAAAATTGATAGAAAACAGCTGTTCGATTGAGCAGAGATTAGCTTATCACGTGACTTTCAATGACTCGGAAAAAGGGTGCAGCTTTTTGCATCGAAGTGGGGTATAAGGTATTTATTCTGCCTCTCAGAAATCCATGTGCAGCCTGTCTTCTGGTGGCGGGGTATAAGAGATTTATTCACCTGCTGAGAAATTTATTTCCCTCCAAGGCAGGATACATAGTTCTTAAAACAGACCATGTGGACCAGATCTCATCATTCTCACATTGAGGTATGATAAATGCTTTGGGGCATACTTTGTGTCCAAAATAGCAAAATATTGGGTCCATTTCTCAGTCTGGCACCTTTCCATGCTTGGGGATGCTGTTATAAATGTTATTCCAAGACTATATGATGGATGTGTGAAGTTACCTGCAAATATGACATGGTCTGGGTCTGCCTTGTCCTCTATCCAGGCTGAGTCACGGACAATGTCTGTCAGGGCAAACATGGCCGACATTGCTGTCAGTGCACCAGGCCCCTCCCAGTTGTGGGCTCCATGTCTGACAGGAAGTAACAGAATTCGTGTGAACCTCACAGATGTGAACTCAATGTCAAAAGTGAATGTGATCACATTAATCTATTACAAAATACCAAAATACAAGAAACATCATTGTTCCACATTCCATATGTTTATCACATATCAGAATGCATAATGCACATGATACAAGCAAACATGGCCGAGAAATGGGCAAAAAATATTTTTCCAATATAGCTGCCATGGAGCTCAATACAATAATTAACAGGCCTTATGCTTTCATCAAAGATGTCATCTTCCCAAGGCAATGTGTCAAGAGATATTTGGCAAATCTTTTCTTTTTTAATCAAGCTTTTCAAGTGATTTGATGCACGTTGTAGGGTAAGACCCATTGTATTATTGATTATGATCAGATCGTCTTGACTGGGCACCGCCATTTTGCAAATGCAAGTGATATGAGAAATTAAATCTGATTGGTCAGTAGGAGGGACATAGAAATTCCAGTCTAGTTCAGCAAGGGTCGAAACTGGACCTTTATAGTCAGCTAACGCCCTTGCCTCAGGAAGATGAGAAGATGTCAACATGGTAAAACTTTACAACAGTTCAGGGGAGCTAAAAGGAGAATTTTAATTTGTTACATAATATAAATTGTTCAGATTATGTCTCTACCTTGTAGGTGCTACAAGCCAAGCATGCTCAACTCCAAACTCAAACTCCTTGTCCACCATTTTCTTGTAACTGTCAGCCTGGTTTTGTGGTGGTACTGTCGTGCCATGAAGAGACAATACGATCGGACAGAGCTGGCCACTACATGATCTGATTGGTTGAACCGCTGCCCCATGCTGTATTGACCCGTCATGGTCCAAAAATGTGAACAGGAAAGACTCTCCTGCTTTGCGACATCGTATATTGAGCGGAAAGTTCTCTTCCCCCTCTGATGTGGATATGGCTATCTCAACTTCTATGTCCCGACAGGCAGATAATATTTTCGGAGATTTGTTTATGATTTTAACATGGAAAGGCCTGATTTGCCCAGGTGCCACAGCAAGCTCGTTTTTCAAAGGTTTCATTTCGAGCATCTCTCCTTCTGACTGATCAGTGACCATCAAACGAAAATTTTTTACCCATCTGGTTGGATGATAATTTGCTACAGGTATTGATATGTATCTGCCAAATATATTACCATCGTATAAGTCAGGAAGGAAGGTTGGGGCTAACACTTCAAAGTTTTTCGACATGGTTGTTAAAACACAGTTAAAAGTTGCCGATACCTTTGCCCTCAGCCTAATATGGACTGAATGTATCCCCCGACTGAGACCGACGCCAAATGAAAATTTACTTCGATGATATAAATCCCCAACATACAACATCCCATCCACATACACAGAGCTTACGCCCATACACTGGACGATGAAATTTAAATGGTCGACATTGACGGCAAAATCTCCAACTATCCATCCCTGCCATTCAGTTATTCCCATCGACCCAAGTGAGCTCACAAGGTCATTCCAGTTGACCTTTGGTGTGACCTTTAACATTTGATCCTTCGACTTTTGGTGGTATGACATCCAATTCACTTCACCCTCTGGTACCAACTCAGAGAATAATTTGCTCTCTTTACGAAAACGGTATTTTGAGACATTTCTTATTCCACCAAATGCCTCAATTGGATCTCCATCCAGTTCCATTTTGCCAATCACAAATGGTCCAATAAAATTCCAGTCTTTAATGAATGGCGTGTATTGTCCTGTGTATTTGCTGGCTTGTTTAAAGCATGCATTGAATTGGGAGGCCACTGGGTCTTTCCTGAGAAGGTATATATCCCCAAGTACGGACCATAGGAAACCATCGTCTGGGTAGTCTAAGAGATACTGGATGATGCAACGGGCTGTGCCATCGTCCTGAAAATGGCAGAAAAAACAAGCATGAAATACTCATATCCCCTGCCCATATGACATTTCCGGTCGTGTGCAAGGAAAGAAATATTTACGGTCTTCAAAATCTGCTCCGGCAACAAGCACTACCACCATTTTCAGTCTAGGTCAGACTCATTGTTATGGAAACTCGAAAAAAATATTTTTTTTAAATCCCATACTATCAAAAGGCACCAGTTCAACACTATGCCTATTTATGTGCCAAGTTTGGTTAAGATACCTTTAATGTTTTTTTAGTTCTGCTCCAGAAAAGAAAGTGATGGACAGATGGACAGCAGCCATTTCTATATCCCCTTTCCAGTTTGTGGTGGGGAATAAAAAAAAAAGTAATTTTCTGAATATCTCAGTGATGAAGACATCCACATGATTTTACAGAAATCTTCAAAGAGACAATAGTATACTCAGACCTCACTATACCATGCTATATATACTCAGACCTCACTATACCATGTTACAATGATGCATAGATTGTAACTTCAGCAACTGCCAAGATGATCTTACTTTTATTTTTATATTCACACACCTGAGAGACAAGTCTTATATTCTCTAAGCTTCTGCGAGTCATCTTCTTCAGACTGCATTTAGCACCTTTCTTTGACAGGCGTGTGTCTTCATTCTCTAAAAATTCCTTGTATGAAGTCTGAAAGCAGGGGTAGAATTAGTCGGTGAGCATATGAAAAGAGCTTATTACATATATAAATCAAATAAATCATTTATAATGTAACATATATATATATAGCAGACAGAAGGTCCAGATAGAGACCATGCATGTACCAGTATATTGTCTCTGGTCCACCAAAACCATTGAATTTTAAGGATATTTGTGTCAGGGCCAAAATGAAACAACTATTTGTTTGTCAAAACTTACTGTCTCAAGTAATTAATATTCTAACCAAACATGCACACACACACCCTCCTCCCCTTCAAAAGCAATAAGGGGGTGGTCGGGTAGCCTAGTGGTTAAAGCGTTCACTCATCACGCCAAAGACCCGGGTTCGATTCCCGACATGGGTACAATGTGTGAATCCCATTTATGGTGTCCCCTGCCGTCATATTGCTGGAATATTGCTGGAATATTGCTAAATGTGGCGTAAAACCATACTCAATAAATACTTACTCAAAAGCAATGCCAAGGGTATATATATTTGGCTCAAAAGATTTGTTTATTGTTTTAAGCGTCATTCAGCAATATTCCAGCAATATCATGGCTGTCTATAAATATCTGACTCTGGGCCAGACAAACCAGTGGTTGATATTATGAGCAAATGCCCATGTAAACAATAAAATAGTTGACGTCACATCCGTAAACAATGGAACAGACCTACTTAAAGCCTTTTTTTCAGTTAATTGCATAATGTCATGATGTGACAAGTGAATGTATGTCATATAATGGGTTTTCTTACATTAGAATCCTTCTTTTTAGCAGTACAGTTTATAATAAACATGAAAACAACAAAATACAAAATCTTCATCGTGTTCTGTTATTTACACGCTGGCCCCACATTCAGAGCTCCAAACAGGGCAGAGTATATTGCTCCATTGAATCTAATATATATTGTACCCTGCAGAGAGTTTACCCAAGAGCCGTTTACGATTGTCGTTAATAAACGGGTCAAATGAATTCAATCGATGTTTAGTCAATTCCATAAATATTATTGTGTTGCATAATATGATGATAATGTGAACCAAAACAAGAACCTAAAGTATGTTTTTAGCCAAGCTTGATGTCGTATAAAATGCAATGTTGTAATACCTACCTCAAAACATATAACAAGAAAATAAGTGTCAAAGACGTCAGCCTGATACATTCCGACCAACCTATTTTCTGACGCATGATTAAACAAATAATTTCGCACCACCAGATACCAAAACAATACAGATGTAAATAGCTAGGATTAATAGCTCAGAATAGTCAAATTCTTCTCTTGGTTCCGAAGTTATCGAAATGATAATTTACATAAACGGTGTTCCCGTACAAAGACGGTCGCCATATTTTTTTCATCAAATGACAATGTATGATAAATAATTAAAAGAGGCCCTCTTCCATTAGAACGTCTGTTACAGTGCGTCACATTGGCATATCCTTCGTGATCAAGCTTTCGTTGTGTCATGTTTGTTTTGATTACTTCATTTATTTATGGACCATAAATATATTTAAATAAATGGAAACAATGTTTTATTGGAAAGATGCTCTGACTATTTCTCTCACAAAAAAAATAAAGTTGTTTTCTAAGTTAGTCAATGTCAACAGACGCTTTTCTGGAATATGGGTTGTACGTTTGTTGGATGGTAAATAGTATTTACCGGTGTCAGGCGATATTAGTGGCCAATGGTCAGGAACTGACGGTAGGGTAGTACGTGAAGTGTTTTGATGCATGTAAATGCAGTATATTAGTTATCAACTGATCACGTCGGTATATGAAACCATGGCAGACCAGTCACGGAATTCCTGGATAAAGAAAGGTAAAGTGAATAATCTCTGGCATTTAGTGTTGGAGGTGTCAACAGATCAAAAAAAAGAAGTTAAGTTTCACTGAGTGAGAGCGACCGGTGTTTGCCAAAATTGCTGTAATAATGTCTGTTATGACTAGCGTCAAAGAGTGTTTCTTGGCAGCGAAATCTGCGTCTACTCACGTGGATTATTGACTCTCTCCATGCTCACATAACTGCAGATAATGATGTATATTTTGTGCATAGATCTTGTGAATAATACGTGCATTATCAACATATTACACTACAGGTGTCTTACATCAGATTTCCATATTGTGTTTATCACCATGGCTATGTTTGTATTATTTGTTTAATTCAGCTTTGCGTCTTTAGAATGTTTTGTATTTATTCTAGTTATTTCAATATCCATTTCACGTAATTTGTCATTATTTGTGTATTTCTCTCTTACCAATGTAGTTTTACCTGATACAATAAAGTATTAGGTGCCACAGCAAACTTTGGATCAACTGCAGTTCTGGGGTTCCTGCTTTCTGGGGTGTTTGAAGTGCTTATATAAATTCTGCACACGTTAGAATGCCAAAGTCGATTTAAGGGCATTTTTTCAGCAAAAATTGTACTAAAAACAGTCGTTTAAGGCGCCATGAATTGCTGTGCAGAGTTGCATCCCTTGGGCACGCCAGAAACCTATGATTGTGGGTTTGAATCCGGGTTTGTCCCGATTATGTTTCTAGGTTTGTCAGCACCATACCCGTGCTTGTGGGTTTCACCGAAGTGGTAAACGTCTGAGACCTGCATCACTTCGGGCTTTCCTCCCACATTATGCTGACACGCCGCGATATAACTGTAATACTGTTAAAAGTGGCGTTAAAACCCAACTCACTCACTCACTCATCCAGTTTTTAGCATGCTTTGTAATGCATTGGGTGTTCAGTCATTCTGTCCCAGGCATCAAACATGTCAAGTCAAACTTCCTGAATAAAGATTATAATAATAATAATAATAATAATAATAATATTACTTGCAGTATTAAAGCTTCAGTCACATTATCAATAATAATGATAATAATAATAATAATACTTGCAGTATTAAGGCTTCAGTCACATCAATAATAATGA
Organism: Haliotis cracherodii; assembly: GCF_022045235.1. Lineage (NCBI taxonomy): Eukaryota > Metazoa > Mollusca > Gastropoda > Lepetellida > Haliotidae > Haliotis > Haliotis cracherodii. Next base: position 9,839,339 of record NW_027266308.1, on the reverse strand, counting down.
TAATAATAATGATAATAATATTTGCATTATTAAAGCTTCAGTCACATCATCATAATTATGTATCATACAGTATATACACATGATACAGCCAAAGATTGATTTATATTGTGTGACAAAGCTGTTGATCTTTTTTTCTGCCAAGCTGTGCTGATAATATCAACTGATTGTGACAGGTCTAGTTCTTGCAACAGGTGGTGTTGAGTGATTGAGTATTCTAAAATAAAAAAAGAAGTTATTAACCATATTAAATTGTTAATATTTACCAGCTTCCTGAAACATTTTTCTCAAACACCATGTACAAAATGTACAAAGTAGCAGACCTCAGCTGATACTTCTGTCAGAGCTTGGTGGGGTATCCTAGTGGTTAAGACCCAGCTGAGTTAGAAATTAAGTTTTTGAATTAAGTCAGTAATAAGGTTCTTTGAAAGAGTTGTCATATGCCAATGTAAAAATGGTTTTCCACTAGGACTTGGACTTGAACTAGTGGCACGGCTAACAATGGTTGATTTCAAACAAAATCATTTGGCTTAACAGTCAACATGCTCTGAACATGCTGAAGCTACTAATAATATTTAAAATATCTGGTCCTACTTGCACAAAGCGATCTTAGCGCTAAGATGATTGTAACTCCCATACTTTAACATAGGCCTACAATAGTCTTAGTGCTAAGATTGCTTTGTGCAAATGGGCCCTGGTGAGTTTCTTTTTCTAAAACAAACCTTAGTGATTTAGTGAACACTTTAAAATATGTCTGAAATGGTCCAGTCTGTAGTTTCTTTGCAGAATAGAATATCAGTTTTGTTTGTCTTTCATGCTACAATTGAATTAGTCATACTGTTTTACAGGGATTTATCGAGACATGTTCAGAGTCTGATATTCGGCTCCAAGTCTATGGCAAATGTCATTTAAAAATCCAAAATCGAAATTTTAAATTCCCATTTCATGTTACTATCAATAACTTATAACTAATATTATGGCTAGATTATGTAGAGATAACCGAAATTTCACTGACAACAGGACCAATAAATAGGAAGGGCTTTTAATCCAATCTCATGCTCAAAAATAACCCATGAAGATCCGGGTTAGAATAGGTCTTCAGCAACCCATGCTTGTCGTAAAAGGTGACTATGCATGTAAGAGGCAACGAACGGGATTGGGTGGTCAGGCTCGCTGACTTGGTTGATGCATATCATCATATCCCAATTGCATAGATTGATGCTAATGATGTCAATCACTGGATTGTCTGCTCCAGACTTGATTATTTACAGTTCACCGTCATACAGCTGGAATATTGCTGGAGTGCGGCGTTAATCGACAAACAAACCAACAAATCATGTTAGAATACCGGTACCTCTTGTTAAAAATAATAAACTTAAACAAGAATTGCAGCTTTTTACAAAATGATGATTTTGTTACATAGTTTTATTGCCAGGGGCATTCAGAATCTTGTTTAAATGCCTGCTTTATTGGTATGTCTGAGATACAATATTTCTGTCTTTTACAACCCAGATCTGGTGACCCTGAGGCTAATTAAAAGCTGTGACCTTGCTGTGTCTTGGTGCCTTGAAAGGTTCATCAGTGTGAAGCCTAGTTTCTGCATGGCTTCTGTCTGCCTAACATGAGCTGTATAGATAGTGGGATATATGTCAGATGTGTATCTCAAGTAGCTCATGTCCCCTGATGGCTATGTGACACATGTCACACAATGTGTAGATGAACCAGGCTCAGTTCTCATGCCGCTCTAGCATGTTAAAAGTGTGACTTAAACTTATCAGTTAGAAACTATTTGCCTTGTGGGTTTGTTACTCGATAACCACGATAATAAACCAGCCAAATCACAAGTTTTAAAAAGCACAAAAAATGATGTTTAACATGTTGAATATTTAAGTTATTTAATATTTTCTTTATTTTATTGTTTTTGATTGATTAAGAAAGTTGGAACAAGGTCACCCCTTCCTCACTTTCCGTCCCGTGACAATTTATGAAATAACGTCCATTAATGATGTCAAGCATGTTAAGTTGTAGAAGAGTCATGTGGAATAACCAGTGTTTGAAATATCTGCCTGCCGACTAGCCAAATGCCAGTGACTTTAAAATTGGGCTATTAACATTTATGTAAAACTGGCTCGTCTGTCCAGTTGAAAATTCTAGTCAATACATATTTATCCCTACGAATCATCATGGCAGGTGTGGCGATATTTAATGTCAAAGTCTGTTGTCATTTTGTTTTCATTTCGTACTTTATGGGAAACCCACACAAAGTTGTAAACTGGTCTTTTTGCTATACTCTGATTATGACTGATGTACTTGTACATGAGTTATCATGATGATTGCACTGTGGCGAAAGTCCAAAGAACCAACACAAACATCAGACAAACATCATGAACATAGTGTACCAAGCAGCCAAGCAGCTTTGCCATTGTTCAGTAGACTGCCTCCGTGGTTTAGTGGTAGAGCATCTGCCCGGAGAGCGGAAGGTCCAGGGTTCGATCACCGACCGCGTCATACCAAAAGACGTTACAGGATGGTACTTGTTGTTACCCTGTCTGGCGCTCGGCATTAAGGGGCTAAAACAAGGACTGGTCGGCTCGGAGTCAGTATACTGTGTCTGAGTGGGGTATTCATGTTAAACTGCAGCATGCTATCTCAGTGAGCTAGCACTATATATTAGCATCAGTCTGGCCTAGTACAAGCAGCCACACACACACACACATGCATGAACATCGCTATATAAGTGCAATAATCTTGGACGCGACGTTAAACCCCATTTCACCTCACCTCACGCCATTGTTCAATATAATGGTCTCCAGACTATTTTAATACTTGTTGCAAATGGTGGGCTCCATATCACATGTTGACGTTGTTCATCATTTTCTGTGAAGTGAAATTCTGGGAAAAATCAAAATGTCACTGTCCAAACTACAAAATATGTAGGCTGTACAAAGTAGAGACAATTTATGGATACATGTAGGCTGTAGGCGTAAAGTAGGGCAAGTAAAATATGAAGAGGGCTTGCAACATTATTGTTAACGAGCCTGCCTGGCCAGTGAACTGTGTAGACTAATTCATACACTAGGTATAACCTACATACTTTATTGTACAAGAAACTCACTATACCCAGTGTCCGAAATACCTGCCTGCCTGCCCGACTGCCCATGACTGATAACTTTTCTGTCGGGTTGCATGAAATTTTCCTTCACCTACCCAACTGTCTGGCAGATAATTTTAAGACTATAACTCCTCATGGTCTCTCAAGTAACGATATTATTTCAACTGAATCAAGACACGATTTATATATTTTTTTGCGATTTAATTTTTTTTATTATGTCTAAGTGCAGGCAGGCAATATTTATGGGTCATAAATGCCCGACTATCTTGTTGGATTTTAAAATTATTTCAAATGCTGACTGTACCAGTTTTAACCTGTTTAATCTTTATGTTGTGTTTTCAGATGATCCCAAGCTTGTGTCTGCCAAACACAAGGACATGTTCACAGACTCACTGGAAGACAGGCGACACACCAGTGACGTCAAGTTTGTGTTACGTTCAAGAGACACTCCACAGTTTAAACTGAACAAACCAAGATCCCATGAAGAGATTAAAGAACACGTGCTGAAGAGTGACAGAGTGAAATATGCGATTGATCAGGTGCACTTCCGCTTCTCTGTGACATGTTTAATGAATCTGATTTGCCATTTCCTTGTCAGTAGTGGGGACTGTGGAGTCACTATTGCAATAGTTGCAATAGTTGTCAACTATTGAAATAGCATTAATGGTGATTATATTAATCCATGTAACAGAAATGAATAAAATATTGCTGAACACCTCAAAGTCAGACATTTTCCCCCTGTGGCAACTCAAACCAAAGGGAAATAACTCTAGTCTCAAACTGTTTTGTTTGTCAATAAATGCTGTACTCAGCAATATTCCAGCTATATGATGGCGGTCTGTAAATAATCAAGTCTGGACCAGACAATCCAGTTAATCATGTCATGAGCATCGATCCACACAATGTGGATCGATGACATGCTTCAACCAAGTCAGCGAGCCTGATCACCCGATCCCCTTAGTCGCGTCATAGGGCATAGTTGCCTTTTACGACAAGCATGGGTTGCTGAAGACCTATTCTACCCCGGATCTTCACGGGTCCAAACTGTTGTAATACATGCTAATCAGGTGTGGAATTTGACTGTAAAAATTGTAGCTTTTTCAAGTTTATATGTTTTTCAAAACAAGTTAAAGAAGAACCAGCTTGACCAAATAGATTAAAAATGTATTGAATACCCAAAGAAAACTATCAACACCCAAATATAGTAAATATTCAATGACTAAAACAATGGAACCCTGCACTATTAAAGGCAGCGTTAAAACCATACTCACTCACTCTCTCACTAGGTGTGCCAGGAGACCCAGCTGCCGGTGTCCGAGGTGACGGAGCAAGCCGAGGCGGTGCTGGAGGAGATGGCACACACTCTCAGGATGGGGGCTATCCGGGGCTTCGCATTCTTCCTGGTTAAGACCCTCAAGCAGCTGTATCGACGGATCTACATCAACGAGGAAGGGGTTCAGAGGGTAAGTGACATCCACAGAGTAAAATAACCACATTCCACCTGTTTTATTATCATTTTATTTCAAGGTTGTGATGGACTTCTCTACTAATATTCAGATTTCAGACATCTTTCAACTGAAACTGTGTGAATCATATGTCAAATGTTCTCTGCATTTTTGTCAGTCAACAATTTCACAATTAGGTTGTGGTAACCATGGTAACCTTAGGATAAGAAAAAATTATAATATTTAGTGTTTTCCCCGATTGTGTGCAGGTGCGGAGCGTGATGAAGGAGTACCCGGTGTTACTGATGCCCAACCACCGCAGCTACATGGACTTCCTCCTCATGTCCTATGTCTTCTACAGCTACGACCTCCCCCTTCCTGTCATCGCCTCCGCCATGGGTATGTGTCTGCCCTCAGTCTACCATCCAATCTTTACATCACAGTGTAAAAATATTTACAACATGTAAAGTGCCACCTTTATTAATTCCATTAGGAACTGCCTGTTTATGTTCGGTATTAAGGTACAGAAATCTACCCATCCAAACAAGACTGTAGTTACTTTAGTACATTAATTACTCTCATGAGCTCCTTGTTCCATTTTCCAGTTTTTGATATTTGAGCTAATATCATGGTTCTTTTGGGGGGCTGTGTATTGGCAAAACAGTTGTATTGCAATTTATTGCAGTATAGGTAAATGTATTGTGATGCGTATTGCGATATATTGAGAGCTAAGTGTTTGACAGTGACTGACACAGGTTCAGGCCACACATTTTATATTTTTCGTTTAATGGGCCTGCCAACTCTCCTGAAAAGCAGCTGGAAAAGAAATAAATTAATATCTTATGTCTCCCGCTTGTAATATAGATACTGTATAGGCTTGTTATACAATTTAAAATGTTGTATATAGATTCCATGTCTACATCACTGTCAGTGATTGAAAAAGCCAGCTGCAGTTTAAAACTACATCAGAATGACTTTCATATCAGTTAATGAATGATTGACATAGCTATTTATTCTTATATATTTTTTTTTATCGACTTTATGTGGAAAAGCTGTAATAGATCTGTGAAACATAAAATTACAAAAAGTGTGGCCTAAAGTAAATATTGCTCAGTATGATCAGCTGCTGCCATTTTGTAGTCATGGATACAGGGAGATAATACTGTGAGGGAGATACACCAGTACTACCCTGCAGTCGGATTGTTTTTGGGGTGGTCGGGTAGCCTAGTGGTAGCCAAGGTTCGATTCCTGCGATGGGTACAATGTGTGAAGCCCATTTCTGGTGTCCCCTGCCGTGATATTGCTGGAATATTGCTAAAAGTGGCGTAAAGCCTTATTTGCTCGCTCGCTCTGGTTGTTTTGCCCTACAGTACTCAATGTAATGTTTCCGTCTCCAGATTTCATGGGCATGAAGTTTGTGGGGTTGTTGTTGCGTAACTCTGGGGCCTTCTACATCCGTCGCAGCTTCGGCGACGACCAGTTGTACTGGGCAATATTCACGGAGTATGTACAGACTCAGATCTGTAACGGCGACCATCCCATCGAGTTCTATGTCGAGGGGACAAGGAGCAGGACCTCCAAGTCGTACCCTCCAAAATTTGGTGAGATATTCTATTGCTTTTTGTTAGAAGTAACTTGATTGGATCTGGTGGTCACTCTTGACTTGGTTGATTGTTTGTACTCCTACTCCTGCTCATAATATCAACCACTTTGGGGGCATGGTTGGCCCAGTCGTCTAAGGCGCCGCAATTCGCTGTGCAGAGTTGCATCCCTTGGGCACGCCAGAAACCTATGATTGTGGATTCGAATCCCGGTTAGTCCCGATTATGTTTCTAGGTTTGTCAGCACCATGCCCGTGCTCGTGGGTTTCACCGAAGTGGTAAACCTCTGAGACCTCCATCACTTCGGGCTTTCCTCCCACACTAAGCTGACACGCCGCAATATAACTGTAATACTGTTAAAAGCAACGTTAAACCAAACACACTCACTCGCTCAACCACTTGCCTTGGCTTGAATGTTTACTGGCCACTGTGATAGAGCTGGAATTTTGCTAACTGTATGGAAAAACATGTTACAGCAGTGTTTGCACTGGCTTTTGAAACCAGATGGACTGGCAACTCTAAAAATTACCAGTCCCCACTAATTTTTGTCAGTCCCAACTTTCAGCATATATAAAAACGTATGAAAATTACCTCGTTTTAAATCAGTCAACTTCGTGTTCAATGCAATGATGTCATCTATGAAGTAACTTAGTTAAATCTACACGTCACAAGTTTTTCTTTTTTTAAAATATTTCGAGGCTAAGTCACCACAAATATATATTTAACCTCAAAGCAAAGCAAAATATTATTTCCTTGTACTAAAAAAGACATGGGGAAACCCTGATGGTAACACACAAGCTGAATTTGTTTTAAAAAAAAACTTTTTAGAATATCGCCAATGTTTGTTCAACAGCAAAGCTTTATAAGGTACTTTATTTGCCACAGGGACTGGCAGTCACATGAATTACCGGTCCAAGCCTAATTATACTGGTTGAAAACTGGTAATTACCGGTAAACCGGAACACTGGTTATAGTATGCTTGTCATTTTGGGATTGCTGGTGAGAATTGGAATAACAACCCATGCTGGTCGTAAGAGGCGATTTATGTATGGATGATTAGACTCCTTGACTTGATTGATTGTGTGTCAACATACCCCAAGGCATGGATCATTGCTTACGATATCAATCTCTGGATTACAGGCCGCCATCATACAGCTGGAATATTGCTAAGTGCAGTGTTAAAAGACAAACAAAACAAACAAACAATCTTAGATTGAGATAGGGTGTCCATTCATTGATTGGAACCCGTGAAGATTCTGGGTAGAGAATAGGTCTTCAGCAACCTATGCTTGCTGTAAATGGCGACTATGCTTGTCGTAAGAGGCGACTAATGGGATCGGGTGGTCAGGCTCGCTCTCTTGGTCCCAATTGTGTGGATTGATGCTAATGAAGTCAGTCATTGGATTGTCTGGTCCAGACTCGATTATTTACAGTCTGCTGTCTTATAGCTGGCCTAAAAAAAACAACAAACAAACATTGCTTGACATATACTGCTGTCTTTATATTGCATGAGACCTGTGAAGATTCTGGAACAGAACAGGTCTTAAGCAACCCATGCTTGTCCTAAAAGGCGACTAACAGGATCGGGTGGTCAGGCTCGCTAACTTGGTTGATGCATGTCATCATATCCCAATTGTGTGGATCGATGCTCATGATATTAATGACTGGATTGTCTGGTCTCGATTATTTACAGACCGCCGTCATACAGCTGGAATATTGCTGAGTGTAGCATTAAACAACAAACAAACCAACCAATCATATTGCATCAGTGTGCATGAAATGCTTGTTAAATGAACAGTATAAATAATGCTAAGCAAGGTACAACTTTTCAGAAGATATAAATAGCTGAAGATTTATTTCAATATTAAACATACAATCAACACTCTTTAAGTCGGTTCAAGTAAAAAGCCAGAAGCATATACATACCTGTTTTTTTTAATAACCGACTATGTCATCAGAAATCCATTGATGATCAGGAAAGGATAAATCTTCAGTATCTAGTTATCCACATGATCAAGATTCATGATTCTGAATCTACTTGTAGTTATTGTGTATATTCTGCTGAGTCAATTAGATGAATTTGCTGTAACACCTGTGGCTTGGCATTGTTTGGTCGCCAGGTATGTTATCGGCGGCGCTGGAGCCGTACTTCAAGTCACACATCCCCGACATCATGGTGATCCCCGTCAGTGTCAGCTACGACCGCATCTTGGAGGAGTCACTCTATGCATATGAGCTGCTGGGGGTCCCCAAACCGAAGGAGTCTACCTCTGTAAGTACTGCAGATATACAAACACAAATAGTCACCATACTCTTGATTTGACCATGTTTATGAGACAGTAAATACAGTAAACTACTGTTATAACGAACTCAAAGGGACTACTAATTTTAGTTCGTTATAACCGTAATTCGTTATAAGCATATATACAGCATAACGACAGCATATAGTCGTGACTAAAAAGTGAGTTCGTTATATCCGTAGTTTACTGTACTTCTATATCAAGTGAAGCAGAGAACATTTTTGTGAGTTAAAGAGAATTAACTGACTATAAAAGTCCAGTTTCCACCCTTGCCGAATTAGGCTGGAATTTCCAGGCTTGTGTGTAGCGCCACCAGTGGCTATTACAAGTTATGTCCCTTTTATGTACCTGCTCTTGACCAAGCAGATTCCACTTTTCATATCACTTGCAATGGCTTCAAACAAAATGGCGTCCAGTCAAGACGATCTGATCACTTATCAAAATCTATATTGTAACAAAACGAGTCTTACCCTGCGAAGTGCAGCAAATTACATGCAGCGGCACACATGCTTTGCAAATCCTGCAGTCGGACGAAATCTTCACATTGAGATCCATGTTTTTGAACTGAATGTCTAGTTCGTTTTGCAAGTTTGATTGGACTATGCATGGACTCGTTAGTTCAGCCAAAATGTAACTTCGGAATTCCAAAATGGGTGGAAACTGGACCTTCCTTTATAGTCTGTAAATCCCCTTGCCTCGGGAGGATGAGCAGAGAAATAGTCTCTGTATGAGCAGAGAATATACTGAATATTATTGTAAACATTATTATTATTATTGAATGAAATTTTGAATATAATTAATAAAATATATTTCAAACATTAGTCCAGATAAACAATGAACAATTTTTTTACCAGATATTATAATAATAGAATTAAAATGCGTACTTCATTTCAGATTTGTTGACTTGTATTTCCGGTGTTACGTGATCGCGGTGATCACCTGTTAATGTTTTCTGAGATTGGGGGAAAACATCGTTTCTTTGGAATACATGAGTTTATCAAAAATGTTAGTAAATTTTGGGAGCCATGCTTTACCATGGGCTATAAGCAAGTTAGCGCTATATTGACCACTGTAGTAAGCATACTAACTGTTATTGTCAAAATATTAATTGACATCTGTCCACTAACTCTATTTCCAGGGTCTTTTGAAAGCTAGAAGCATTTTAGCTGAAGATTTTGGCAATGTACATATTTTCTTTGGTGAGCCGGTCTCAATACGAAAATTTGCTGATGGGAAGTTGGATAGAAGTTCCCACAACCTGGCTCCGAGGTGAGTCAACAGATATGACACACTGGCTGGTAACTTATGTGGTTCTGATAGGAGTGTTATCAGAAAGAAAACTCTGCCTGACAATATACAAGTAAAAAGATTCCATTTTTAGATTGAATTTTTGATGACTGAAATTGGGAAACAACTAATCTAGAGATATGACATAATATTGCACACTCATGGTATTTCAGTTTTGTAAATATTTTATCCAAAAAGGGAAAAGGAAATATTTTACATATAGGCGGTAGGTTGACCTAAAGTATGTCTTTTATTTACTCCCGATGCACGCCGTTTGAGTTGCACACTGAACACAGAAATATACCAGTAGACATCCTAATCCCAACTGTCAGCAGGGACCTGGTCTAGAGTATCATTGTACGATCATGACTTGGGTTATTGCTGACACTGTCCCTCGTCTGATGTAATGTCTACCTTATGTCTCTCGACACCATGATATTACTGGAATACTGTTCAAAGCGGCATTGAACTCCACTCACTCACTCACTCACTCTCTATGCAGGTACATTGCAAGTCTGACAACTGAGGAGCAACGACTCCTGCAGCGTTTCGGGCACAGCATTGTGTTGCGGCACCAGAAAAACATGGTTATCTCCCCTTGGTCCCTGATCGCTGCAGTCTTGATGCAGAGTCCCAATGGTGTGTCAGTCAGACAGCTGGTGAGAGAAGTGGACTGGCTGAAGAGACAGGCATCCAACCTGGGAGCATATATCGACTGGCCATGTATGTCACAATTTTCAGTTTATAGACTTTAATTAAGGTCAGTACCTGGCCATGTATGTCATGCTGTACAATAATAGACTTCTATGAGGTCAATACTAAACAATTATAGACAATAATAGACTTCTATGAGGTCAATACTAAACAATTATAGACAATAATAGACTTCTATGAGGTCAATACTAAACAATTATAGACAATAATAGACTTCTATGAGGTCAATACTAAACAATTATAGACAATAGTAGACTTCTATTAGGCCAATACTAAACAATTATAGACAATAATAGACTTCTATCAGGCCAATACTAAACAAGTATGGATTTTGTATTCGGCCAATACTAAACAATAATAGACTTTGTATGAGGTCCATACTATACAAGTATAGACTTTGTATTCGGCCAATACTAAACAATAATAGACTTTGTATGAGGTCAATACTATACAATTATAGACACTGTACCTGTTTTTATGGAAATGGGAAAAGTAATATTGACCAAGGATGAAGTTATGTTGCTTGCTTTTTTCTTCAGGACCATAAATACAGTCTATAAGTGTGTTATTTTATTGAGACAACCCATCAGACTGTGTAAGCTACAATAATGTTACAAGATTCCAACCAACGGGGAAATGACTCGCTTAGGTTGGGGGAATACCACTTCCTGATAATTCCAATTTTATTTTTAGTAAGTTATCAAAACTGACTTGGAGTGAATATTTTCATCGAATGACATGTGACTGCCACTCAACCAGTGAATATGGCAAAAGTCTTTGCATACCATAATAAAAGGTGTTGCAGTGTAGTGAAATACAGCACTAAGCAAAATCTTTTAAACACTGGCCAGGGGTACATGGGCTCAAACATGTAAGGTACTGGGGTATAATGTGCAGAGTTGTGTCCCTTAGGCTTGTCAGAATCCTATGATTGTGGGATTGAATCCAGGTTTCATTCTGATAGTTTCTTGGTTTGTCTGTGCCATACCTGTCCTTGTGGGTTTCACCAAAGTGGTGAAGTCCTGCATCACTTACCTCCTACATGAAGCTCACACACCTTGGTATGACAGACATACTGTTCGGAGCAGAGTTAAACCAAACTCACTCACTTATAAACAAAATGATAAACAGTAATGCTTCTGTGGTTGGTTCAAGTTGTGGCTCATCAAACCTGAAGGCCTGTGTTCTGTTCCCAACACAGGTATTTTGTTTAAGAAGGCGTAATACCATACTCACTGGCTTCATCTCTCACCATCTTCCCATGTATGTCAGTGTTTTGTTTAAGAAGGCGTAATACCATACTCACTGGCTTCATCTCTCACTATCTTCCCATGTATGTCAGTGTTTTGTTTAAGAAGGCGTAATACCATACTCACTGGCTTCATCTCTCACCATCTTCCCATGTATGTCAGTGTTTTGTTTAAGAAGGCGTAATACCATACTCACTGGCTTCATCTCTCACTATCTTCCCATGTATGTCAGTGTTTTGTTTAAGAAGGCGTAATACCATACTCACTGGCTTCATCTCTCACTATCTTCCCATGTATGTCAGTGTTTTGTTTAAGAAGGCGTAATACCATACTCACTGGCTTCATCTCTCACCATCTTCCCATGTATGTCAGTGTTTTGTTTAAGAAGGCGTAATACCATACTCACTGGCTTCATCTCTCACCATCTTCCCATGTATGTCAGTGTTTTGTTTAAGAAGGCGTAATACCATACTCACTGGCTTCATCTCTCACCATCTTCCCATGTATGTCAGTGTTTTGTTTAAGAAGGCGTAATACCATACTCACTGGCTTCATCTCTCACCATCTTCCCATGTATGTCAGTGTTTTGTTTAAGAAGGCGTAATACCATACTCACTGGCTTCATCTCTCACCATCTTCCCATGTATGTCAGTGTTTTGTTTAAGAAGGCGTAATACCATACTCACTGGCTTCATCTCTCACTATCTTCCCATGTATGTCAGTGTTTTGTTTAAGAAGGCGTAATACCATACTCACTGGCTTCATCTCTCACTATCTTCCCATGTATGTCAGTATGTTTGACATAAGTTTAAATAAATGTTAGGCACACAATAAAATGAGCTTGTCCATTTCCTGATCTTAAACACAATTATTTTCATGTAAATTCTTCTGAATTTAATTTTTTTCTGTATATGTCAATGAAGCATGTGATATTATCTCAAAGTTAGCCATCTTGCCCTCACTCCAAGCACTGTAGGGTGGTCGGGTAGCCTAGTGGTTAAAGCGTTCGCTCGTCACACCGATGACCCGGGTTTGATTCCTGCGATGGGTACAATGTGTGAAGCCAATGTCTGGTGTCTATTGCTGGAGTATTGCTGAAAGTGGCGTAAATCCCAAGCACTGCCGAGTGAACATGTTTATTGTGTTGTTGCCTAGCATCATAGGGTTCTCTAAACATAAGTCCTTGTTTAGCCAGATGCATTCAATCAAGATATTGAAGAGGTTGTGATACACTGTGACATCAGTGAAAAGGGAATTCCATTGCATCCTTAGTCACATGTTCATCCTTAGAAATTCTTTTTTTGTAAGATTTGTCATTTTTCATTCGTCCTCAGAGGTTGGAGCTAGTCCTGCGTAAACAAGATACAAATGTTTACAATGGTTACATTTTCTGTCAGTTTTATTCTGTTAAATTTGAAGCAAAACTGAAGCATTAAGAACTGGTTCAGAATTACAGCCCTCAATTGCTACTAGTCAGTGAAGACTACCATTATTGGATATTTGCTTGTACTCAACACAATTTAGTGGTCTCTGAATTTCGAATGCTGCATGTTATTTCAGGTCTTCTGTTTGGGTATCACTTGAAGACTTTCTTTAAGTACTTTTTCAAGTGTAATATCTGTGTAATATTCCAATCCTTTCTTCAGCCAATGAGAATGCAGAAACAATCATCCGTGCCAACCTTGTCCTGCACAAGAACATTGTGTGTGTGACCTCGGAGGATGTGGTGGAGCTGATGGCTGTCTCCTTCCCGCCCACCGTCAAGCGGCAGGACGAGCTGATGATGACTGCTGCGCAGCACCTGATGCTGTCCCTGTACCGGAACCAGCTGATGCATGTGTTTGTGCGGGTGGCCCTGATAGCTGTGTGCATCAACTCCTGTGAGGAACCGACTCTCTCGGTTGGTAAGTGCAATATATTGTTCTCATATTTCTGACATTGTTGTACTGCTGCCCCAACTCTCTCACTCACTCACTACCTCACTCACTACCTCACTCACTCACTCACTCACTCAGTTGGGATAGCCTCTTCAGTGTTTGAAGTTAAGGGTGGTCCTGGGGTCCTTCAGATTTGCTGCTGTAGTATTTAAGTCGACTTCACGAGGCAAGTTGACCAAAAGGGGGGATAATCAGCCAACCATTCTATCATTGACAGTTCCCACCCTTGCCAAACTAGGCTGGAGTTTCTGGGGTCGATCGTAGCGCCACCAGTGGCTATTACATGTTATGTCCCTTCTATTGACCAGTCAGATTCCATCACTGATGTCAGCTGCATTTGCCTCGAACAAAATGGCAGCACCCAGTATAAAAGATCTGTTAGATAATCAAGATCCATATTGTAATAAAACAAATCTTACCCCGTGAAGTGCATCAAATCACTTGAGCACCTGGATTAAAAACATGAAAAGATTTGCAACATGTCTGTCGATGCCCAGTTGGTGATACACATGCTTTGCAAATCCTACAGTCGACCAAAATCTGCACTTTTGAAATCCATGTTGTTTACGAACCAGATGTCTACTTCTTTACGCGATTTTGATTGGACTATGCACAGACTCGTTACTCAAGCCAAAATGTAACTCAGGAATTCCAGCCTAGTTCAGCAAAGGTTGGAAGTGGACTTTTATCCAATCAGTTAACTCCCTTGACTGGCGAAAATGTATTTAAGGCCAAGGACACTCTTAAGTTTCAGCTTTTAACGCTACAGTTATGATAAGGACCACTTGACTTTCATGCTTAATTTTGAACACTGCTCTTGGTGTGAAAGTTGAGGTCATGCAGGGGTCCACTCCTTGTAAGGTGACGGTGATTTAATCCCATTGTTTCTGTACCTGTACAATCTACTTTCTCCCTGACTGTTGGGATTCAAGGGCAATATATACCCTGGACTTTATGCACGTAGAGTAACCAGCACATGGGGATTCCAAGTAAGGACTCTTCCCCAGCAACCGGCGACCAAATGGACCGGGTGGTCAGGCTCGGTGACTTAGCTGATAGCTTGTCCTCATACTATGGCGATGTGGATCGTTGCTCACAACATCAATCACTGGATTGCCTGGTCCAGATTCAATTGTTACCATGTTGCCTTCAAATAGCTGGATTATTGCTGTGTTTGGTGTTAAACAACAAACAAACAATGTGCATCATCCTACCCGAGGGTGTGGCTTGTTGCTTGTGCTAGTATTAATTGGTTCAGATTTTAGTACATACAGTCAGCCATGATGATGTGGTTGAAAACAATATTCTCTGACAGTCAGAAGCCAATGCTATAGGAGTGTATTTATGGAGGCTTTAAGGTTTCATCAATCCATGTCAATGACTGAATCAATAAGGTCACTGTTGATAGACTTGATTTTCTCACATCCAAGCACCTTCCAGGTTCTATAGTCACACTGCGCCATGTTCCAGAAAGTTGTTGAAAATGTGAAGTGTGAAACTTGTGCTAATAATCTCTGATTCTCTTAGTTTTTTAAAAAGCTGGAACAATTTCTGTACAGTTTGTGCCCTGTATTACAGAGAAGATGTTTGAGGGGTACTCCTTCCTGGAGAGACTGCTGAGCAAAGATTTCATCTTCCTGCCAGGGGACGCCAAACAGGTGAGACACTGATCTATGCCTGGTTATGTCCAGGATGATGCTGTGATGTGTTTGGGCAAAATGTTTTTTGAAGCTGGAAACTTTGTTCTAGGGCATTTCCACCCAAGGAAGAAATGCATTGTGTGAGATAATATAAGTATATAAAAAAAATATACAATTTATTTTTAAATTTTCAATGTTGGTATACCAGGTACTATACATGTTGTATTTCCTCACTAGTTGAAGACATTTGTAGCCTTCCAGTTGATGTAGTGTCTAACAGTAGCTGTTGTAATTGCAGGACTTTGACCACGCATTGGCCACCCTGATCCACACTAGTGGCGTCATTGTTGAGGGTGGTGAGGTCCAGGTGAAGAGATCCACCAACAAGTGCACCACCTTCTACAGTCAGATGTTCGAACCCTTCATCCTCGGCTACTGGGTAGGTATGATCTGTGTCGGGATGGACGTGGACTTTGATAGTCAAGGATCGTCCGTAAACGACACCTTCCATGTATATAAACTTAACACCAAAAGAAACATAGAAACATGTAGAGAAGTGTGTACATTATTTTTTATCATGATATGCTGCACATGATTTTCAAACTTTAGACACTAATCCTGTTTGAGACAAATTGTGCATCTTGAATCATGGGTCACATATGTGATGCGTTCATGAGCATCAGTTCACACAACATGCCAGTATGTTTGTTTGTGCATCAAACCAATCTAATATTTCTTGAATATGAGTAAATTTTCATATTATTATTATTATTTTTCCCTACCAGATCATGTGCCGGTACCTGTTATCCATGACCCCCGGGGTCAATGGAAAACCATTGGCCCGACCCCCAAAGGTCATGACCCGAGAAGCCCAGCTGTTGAGTGCACGTCTCCTCCGTGATGGGACGATCAAATATCACGAAGTGCTCTCCCTTGACATGATGACCAACGCACTTCACTCGCTGTTCATTATGGGAGCAGTCCGCAGAGAGAAAAGGTACATGTAAACTTCAACAGAAGGGCTTGGGCCCAGCAAATAAATTTTGAGACAAGCAGGGTAACAATAGCTGTAATTCATTACATCTGATATATATATTGCCTTCTCTGAAAAGACAATCTCAGCATTTGACTATCGTGTTTGTTTAAGTGTGTGCCAGTTTGGGAGGGGTTGTGAGGTAGCCAAGTGTGGGGTCGCTCGACATGCCAAAGACCTGGCTTCGATTCCCCACATGGGTACAATGTGTGAAGCTCATTTCTGGTGTCCCCCGCGGTGATATTGCTGGAATATTGCATAAAACAATACTTACTCACTCAACCGTTCATGGCTGGTAACTTTTCTGTCAGGTTGCATGAAATATTCCTTTACCTACCCGACTGTCTGGCAGATAATTTAAAGCCTACTTATGTATTCAGTTTTATTATAACTCCTTGTAGATTCTCAAGTAATTGTTAGCATTATTTCATCTGAGTCAAGATGCGATTTATGATGTCTGAAGATGGACAGGCAACATTTATGGGTCACCAGCCTGACTGTCTTGTTGGGTTGTAATATTATTTCAAACATTGATGGTATCCCAGAGCTAGATTGAACCCTACCTTTACCAGTGCTTCAGCTTGTTGCTGATGTTCGGTGTATATTTGACTGCTGAATTTGTTGATTTTGAGGACATTCTCTTCCATCTGTTCTTCCATCTTCCATCATCTCAATATTCTCAACCCTCGTTTCAGGGATGGTGTGACGTACAGTTTCCCTAACATGGTTCCACTGTCCAAAATCACAGATGAAATTGGTGAGTGATGATGAACCTGTCCTTGCATTATCAGTGCTCAGTGCGTTGACCTCAACATTGTTCCAGACGGAGTTATTCATAGGCCCTGTGATATTGCTAGACTATATAATATACTCCTGACAGCAGGCTTTTACATCAAAACAAACTAGCTTGCCTGCTTCAGGGCTCCCTGCTGTCTGAGTCCCTCACACACCTGGGTATTCCATGTCAGCAGAGGTCCCAACAACCTACGCTTGATGTAAGAGGCAGCTAAACGTTTACAAAGCGATCTTTGCGCTAAGGTGATTGTAATTCCCATACCTTAACCTAGACTTACGGTGGTCGAGGTGCTAAGGTTGTTTTGTACAACGGAACCCTGGTGGTCATTCTTGGTGACTTGATTGACTGCATGTCTTTGTGCCCCTGAATCATGGGACATTGAACATAGTATTAATCTCTGGTTTTACTGGCCCAGGCTCAATCATTTACAGGTTGCTGTCATGTAGCTGGAATATAAAACTACCAGCGATAAACTATCTGAGACGTAGCTTATGGGGGTGCAACGATACATCAAGGTCACAATACGATATGTATCGCTATACTCATATTTACGCCAGATCACATGGAAATTTCTTGACAATTAATATTTTAGAGCAGGGTCCAAGGGAACAGCTTGCTAAAGACACATGTTCGTAAAGGCTGGTTTTAGTCGTCAACTTGAAAGGCTAATTACAACACTTTTTTCAATATTTGATTGACAAAAACGCTGAGAAGGGGTGGGGATCATTAAACGAGTAGTAAGTAATATATTTTAGAAAGTATCATCTTGTCTAAAAAAATCGTGGATCGTATCAACGCAAGAAACTCACAATGCACTGATGTGTCGTTTCACTCCTTGTGTCTGACACTCCCATACAGTAAAACTCTGATGCAATGACATATATTCTAGAATAGGCAACAGAGATGCTGTTCTTGTACCAGGTGAAACACTATTTTCATATCTGTTTCAGCCAAATTTGTTGATGTTCCACCACTGCCCTCCGTCAGCATCAATGTAGATGCCAAGACCGTCACTGTCAACGCCAAACTGTAGTCCATGGTGACAAGTACTTGAAAGTATTTAATCCATTCATGGAAAGCAGTGCATGGAAAGCAGTGCATGGAAGCATTGAGCGCAGTTCATGGAAATATTGAGCGCAGTTCATGGAAATATTGAGAGCAGTGCAGGAAGCATTGAGAGCATCACATGGAAGTATTTTGGAACATTTCATCAACTGTGTCTTGGAAGTATTGAAATCTATGTCCTGAAGCATCTTGAATCAGGAGCTCCAGTGGGTTCATGGAGGGAAGCATTGTGTCAATTTGGATTTTACCTGGCTCAATATCTGTGATATGTACATTTCTAAGCATATTGATCCTGGGGGATATTTCTCAGCTGTGGCCAGTTGAGTGATGCTCTACTCGATTCATTCAAGCATTGCAGATCATGCAGTGGTGAAACTGTCTTTCAGCACACAGAAACACAAAGTTGTATTTAAATAGAAGTCATATGATGAGAGGCCAGTGTTCTCCATTATCAACTGTATTATGCTTCCAATCTTCTGTCATTAATACCTTGACCCATTTACCACCATAGCTTTGTGTCAGAGGTGCCATCACAATCGCAAACTCTCTTATTACTATGTCATTGATACCAGACTCTAGTTACCAGCACAGAATTTCTCTCGCTCATGAACATGAAACCAACAACCAATCAGAATATCTCTTCTTTATGGGAGTTGTGCATAGATTTGTGGCCTCTATGTATTTTATGCAATCAGGGGGCTGTTATGACTTGGGATATAAGAGGAGGGCAAAGTCTTATGCTTTTAGGCGTTTCCAGTTTTTGAGATGCTATTTGAGACATAAGCAACAAATCGATTCAAGAACTGGTAATAACAATCTTAAAAGACTTTGATGAGAGTGCTATTTTTACTGGAGTGTCACTTGAACCAGGATCCAAACAAAGCTATGGTTGTGCATGGATCCAGGCTCTTTGGAGTCCCACCAGTCCAGAACTGTCATGGTTCCTGCCGAATGTTCTCACATGGGTTGAAGCCGGAGTGAGGCACGTCCACCACATTCAATTACTCTTCGTACAACACTCCAGTATTTGCAGTACTCTCAACTGCTAAAACAGCATTTAGATCTTAAGTACGGATATGAATACCACAAAGTATTGAAATCATGATTTTGAGGCTGAAGTGTTTTATTTTTGTTGGTCCTTCTGTCGGTATATATGACTGATAACATGTCAGTATTGTGACTGAATAATATACTACTCAAAAGAAGTTAAGGATCACCCGAATCTTTCATATTGGTAATGTTAATCTATCTTGGCATGAGAGATTAACTATTGTAATATGAAAGAATCAGGTGATCCTTAACTTCTTTTGAGTAGTATATTTGTAAGTTTTCTGATTTTGTTTATGACGATGATGAGCATCATAATGAGGAGACTAGGGCAATGATGATGATCACCTTGTCATGAGTACCGTATTGTGAAATGTGGTCATTCATGGATATGTTTGAAGATAATTGTGCTACCCTGCCTGGTGCTCGACATTATCAGGATTAAGCAAGCGCTTGGAGTCAATATATTGTGAGTGGGGTATCCATGCTAAGATATGGCATATCCTGGCAAGACTAGAACAATCAGCCACACACATGCATGCATATCACTATGTTAGTGCAATAATCGGTAACGCAGCATTAATCCCCATTTCACCTCATCTCATTTATGAGTTTGTTTTGTTTGTTTGTTTGTTGTTTAACGCCACACTCAGCAATATTCCAGCTATTTGACGGCGGTCTGTAAATAATCAAGTCTGGACCAGACAATCCATTGATTGACATCATGAGCATCAATCCATGCAATTTGGGTCGGTGACACACATCAACGAAGTCAGCGACCACCCAATCCCGTTAGTCGCCTCTTACGACAAGCATGGGATTGTGAAGGCCTATTCTGACCCGAATTTTCACTGGTTTCATTCATTCATTCATGAGTGAGTATGTATGGTTTAACGCCGCTTTTAGCAATATTCCAGCAATATCACGGCGGGGGACACCACAAATGGGCTTCACACATTGTACCCATGTCGGGAATCGAACCTTGGTCTTTGGCATGACGAGCGAACGCTTTAACCACTAGGCTACCCAACCGCCCCAATCATTCATGAGTACAAGATATTGTACTCAAAAGAAGTTAAAGAACACCACAATTTTTTCATATTACTACATTGCTATAATGTCATACTTCATTTTGCATCCTTTTTTGAAAATGATTTTAGTTTTGAAATCCATTTTTTTTAATCCATTTTTTGTTATTCTGTTGTTATCTATCATGTCTGTGTAACCGCATGCTGTTTTCTTCCAATCCTGTTATGTTCTTGTTTGAATAATTAACATCAGTTGTTTTTTAGATGCCATCATCGCTTGTGAGTCTTCGCCAGTCTTCATGACTGTGTCAGGGTAGAAGCATACGCTACATGGAAGTAGTCAGACAAAAATAAATCATGCTTATATATGTGGTCATGTGGTGACACTTTATTGTCAGAAATTTCCACTACCCAAGCATCCTACTCTCAGTTATAGTTTAAACTGAAACCGTATGACGTGATGAAAATGAATTCATCAGAAATGGATAAGTAGAATTCTGATTTGCCACATAACAAGACTGGCATGTTTGTGTGGTTTCCTTAACTGTTGGGGACGCAGGTGGCCCAGTCGTTTTAAGTGCAGTGCCAGTGCAGAGTGGCATCCCTTGGGCGTGACAGAAGTCGATGAATGTGTGTTCTGTTACTAGGTTAGTCAGCATCATACCCGTGCTCATGGGTTTCACAAAAGTGGTCCATGTCTGAGACCTGCATCACTTTAGGCTTTCCTCCCACATCGAGATGACATGTTGTGATACTGAAATACTGCTCAAGGTGGTCTTACACTCAACTGACTTTCTCACTCACTCACTCACTCACTCACTCACACACTCACTCACTCACTCACTCACTCACTCACTGGTCTTACACTCAACTCACTCGTCTTACACTCAACTCGCTCACACACACACTCACTCACTCACACACTCACTGGTCTTACATTCAACTCACTCACTCATCTTACACTCAACTCGCTCACACACTCACTCACTCACTGGTCTTACATTCAACTCACTCACTGGTCTTACACTCAACTCACTCACTGGTCTTACACTCAACTCACTCACTGGTCTTACACTCAACTCACTCACTCACTCACTTCATTACACATCACTGTGCAGAGTAGCTTCCCCTTGTCCCGGGATCTTCCCGGTTCCCCATAGTTATCCACTGCTGTCAGCAACACACCTATGCTCATGGCTTTCACCAAAGTGATAAACATCAAAGGCCTGTGTTTGAAATAAGGCCCTGCATAGACCTATGGCAGGAAGATCTCGTGCCTGACCTGCAGTTTAAATTTGAATGGGTCCTTATGGCCTGCTGTAAATTTATGTGCCGATTTATTTGTCACAATAAGCAGAGACCATATATCGGTATATGGTCTCTGCAATAAGTTGCAGTTTGTTTTAATGATGGCCTGAAGAGTTTAGTCAGGACCAGCGGATTGTAAAGTCTGTGGTCCTGATTGAAGCCTGGTAATTTTTTGTATTTCAAATGCTGGACCTGTTCCTCTCCCACGAAGGAGTCCATGAAGCTATAGATGATGATATTTCAAATGTTAGGCTGATGTGATGTATGTCAATGACACAACGGACAATCTGTAAATATGCTCTGTATATACCATGAACAAAACTTTGTATATTGTCGGCATTATAGATTCCAGGCAGCAGAATAAAGGTGCATACTGTTGAGAACCAGAGGTTCACTTTCATGCTTTGTATATAGCATCTAACTTATACCCTGTCTTGTCCTACGTTTCAGGCTTTATACTGTTTACATCTACAGCATCATTACGTGGAAGTTTTCTGTAATATACGCCAGGCGTAGAAGACAGGTCTGTCTGAGACAGTGTTTCCTTTTTGAATTAAGATATTATTAAAAGCTTTCAGAATATATTGTGTTGTTGTTATTAAGGCAGTAGGGGAGTCGGGTATGACTGGCTTGAGACTTGGAACTGTTAAGGCAGTAGGTGAGTTGGGTATGATTGGCTTGAGACTTGGAACTGTTAAGGCAGTAGGTGAGTCGGGTATGATTGGCTTGAGACTTGGAACTGTTAAGGCAGTAGGTGAGTCAGGTATGACCGGCTTGAGACTTGGAACTGTTAAGGCAGTAGGGGAGTCGGGTATGACTGGCTTGAGACTTGGAACTGTTAAGGCAGTAGGGGAGTCGGGTATGACTGGCTTGAGACTTGGAACTGTTAAGGAAAGTGTAAGTGGGACGGTATTTCTTAGCTCAGTATGGAGACCATAGTGTCTATCCCAAGCCATAAAGTTGGAAACTATATATGGATTTTGACCAAATTTGGTATATATTTGGATAATCCCTTATAAATGTCAGCTCAAGTTAAGTCAAGTTGATAGCCTACCAGTACAAGTAGTATCAGGTGTTGTTGTTTTGTTTGTTGTTTAACACCACACTCAGCAATTTTCCAGCTATATGATCACGGTCTGTAATTGGGATACGATGACATGCATTAATGACATGAATGACCACATGACAAGTCGTAGAGCCTGACCATCCGATCCCGTTAGTCGCCTCTTATGACTAAAGTACTTTAGCATAGTTGCCTTTACAGCAAGCATGGGTTGCTGAAGACCTATTATATCTTCATGGGTTAGTATTAAGTGTACCAATGGTAACAGAACTCACATGCTGCCCAGAAACTTTGTATATATGTGGGGTGGTCGGGTCGCCTAGTGGTTAAGCGTTCGCTCGTCACGCCGAAGACCTGGGTTCGATTCCCGACATGGGTACAATGTGTGAAGCCAATTTCTGGTTTTTCCCCGCCCTGATATTGCTGGAATATTGCTAAAAGCGGCGTAAAAACATACTCATTGTAATTACTGACCACACAGGATAACACATGCTGGTTGTCACACATGATAACACACATGCTGGTTGTCAAACAGGATAAATAAGTGAGTGAGTTTGGTTTTACACAACTTTTAACAATATTCCAGCAATATCACTTGTTGTCACACAGGATAACACATGCTGCTAGTCATACAGGATCACACATGGTGGTTGTCACACAGGATAACACATGCTGGTTGTCATACAGGATAACACACATGGTGGTTGTCACACAGGATACACATGGTGGTTGTCACACAGGATTACACATGGTGGTTGTCACACATGATAACACACATGATGGTTGTCACACAGAATACACATGGTGGTTGTCACACATGATAATACACATGCTGGTTGTCACAAGGGATAACACACATGGTGGTTGTCACACGATAAAACACATGCTGGTTGTCACACATGATAACACATGGTGGTTTGTCACACAGGATAACACACATGCTGGTTGTCACACAGGATACACATGCTGGTTGTCATAGAGGATAACACATGCTGGTTCTCACACATGGGATAACACATGCTGGTTGTCACACAGGATACCGCATGCTGGTTGGCACACAAGATAACACATGCTGGTTGTCACACAGGATAACACACATGCTGGTTGACACACAGGATAACACACATGCTGGTTGTCAAACAGGATAACACACATGCTGGTTGTCATACAGGATAAATAAGTGAGTGAGTTTGGTTTTACACCGCTTTTAACAATATTCCAGCAATATCTCTGGTTGTCACACAGGATAACACATGGTGGTTGTCACACAAGATAACACATGCTGGTTGTCACACATGATAACACACATGGTGGTTGTCACACAGGATAACACATGCTGGTTGTCACACAAGATAACCCATGCTGGTTGTCATACAGGATCACACATGCTGGTTGTCACACAGGATAACACATGCTGGTTGTCACAAACAGGATAACACATGCTGGCTGTCACACAGGATAACACACATGCTGGTTGTCACACACGGGATTACACATGCTGGTTG
This sequence comes from Haliotis cracherodii, assembly GCF_022045235.1. Taxonomy (NCBI): domain Eukaryota; kingdom Metazoa; phylum Mollusca; class Gastropoda; order Lepetellida; family Haliotidae; genus Haliotis; species Haliotis cracherodii. The sequence goes on along the minus strand of NW_027266308.1, from coordinate 9,815,211 downwards.
TCACACAGGATAACACACATGCTGGTTGTCACACAGGATAACACACATGCAGGTTGTCACAGGATAACACATGCTGGTTGTCACACTGCATAACACACATGCTGGTTTGTCACACACAGGATAACACATGCTGGTTGTCACAGGATAACACATGCTGGTTGTCACACAGGATAACACATGCTGGTTGTCACACAGGATAACACATGCTGGTTGTCACAGGATAACACTTGCTGGTTGTCATACAGGATAACACATACTGGTTGTCATACAGGATAACACATGCTGATTGTCACACACATGATAACACATACAGGTTGTCACACACGGGATAACACATGCTGGTTGTCACACAGGATAACACACATGCAGGTTGTCACACAGGATAACACATGCAGGTTGTCACACACAGGATAACTCACATGCTGGTTTGTCACACACAGGATAACACACATGCTGGTTGTCACACATGATAACACATGCTGGTTGTCACACACAGGATACAACATGCTGGTTGTCACACACAGGATACCACAAATGCTGGTTGTCACACAGGATAACACACATGCTGGTTGTTACACAGGATAACACACATGCTGGTTGTTACACAGGATAACACACAATCATGCTGGTTGTCACAAACAGGATAGCACACATGCTAGTTGTCACAAACAGGATACCACACATGCTGGTTGTCACACACAGGATACCACAAATGCTGGTTGTCACACACAGGATACCACAAATGCTGGTTGTCACAGGATACCACAAATGCTGGTTGTCACACAGGATACCACACATGCTGGTTGTCACATACAGGATACCACAAATGCTGGTTCTCACAAACAGGATAGCACACATGCTGGTTGTCAAACAGGATAACACATGCTGGTTGTCACACACAGGGTAACACACATACTGGTTGTCACTCTCAAAATACCACACATGCTGGATGTTACACAGGATAACACACATGCTGGTTGTCACACAGGATAACACACTTTCTGGTTGTCAGGATAAAACATGCTGGTTGTCAAACAGGATAACACACATGGTGGTTGTCACACACAGGGTAACACACATGCTGGTTGTCACACACAGGATACCATACTGGTTGTCACACAGGATAACACATGCTGGTTGTCACACAAGATAACACATGCTGGTTGTCATACAGGATCACACATGCTGGTTGTCACACAGGATAACACATGCTGGTTGTCACAGGAAAACACATGCTGGTTGTCAGAGAGGATAACACATGCTGGTTGTCATACAGGATAACACATGCTGGTTGTCACACTCAGGATAACACATGCTGGTTGTCACACAGGATAACACACATGCAGGTTGTCACAGGATAACACATGCTGGTTGTCACACTGCATAACACACATGCTGGTTTGTCACACACAGGATAACACATGCTGGTTGTCACAGGATAACACATGCTGGTTGTCACACAGGATAACACATGCTGGTTGTCACACAGGATAACACATGCTGGTTGTCACAGGATAACACTTGCTGGTTGTCATACAGGATAACACATACTGGTTGTCATACAGGATAACACATGCTGATTGTCACACACATGATAACACATACAGGTTGTCACACACGGGATAACACATGCTGGTTGTCACACAGGATAACACACATGCAGGTTGTCACACAGGATAACACATGCAGGTTGTCACACACAGGATAACTCACATGCTGGTTTGTCACACACAGGATAACACACATGCTGGTTGTCACACATGATAACACATGCTGGTTGTCACACACAGGATACAACATGCTGGTTGTCACACACAGGATACCACAAATGCTGGTTGTCACACAGGATAACACACATGCTGGTTGTTACACAGGATAACACACATGCTGGTTGTTACACAGGATAACACACAATCATGCTGGTTGTCACAAACAGGATAGCACACATGCTAGTTGTCACAAACAGGATACCACACATGCTGGTTGTCACACACAGGATACCACAAATGCTGGTTGTCACACACAGGATACCACAAATGCTGGTTGTCACAGGATACCACAAATGCTGGTTGTCACACAGGATACCACACATGCTGGTTGTCACATACAGGATACCACAAATGCTGGTTCTCACAAACAGGATAGCACACATGCTGGTTGTCAAACAGGATAACACATGCTGGTTGTCACACACAGGGTAACACACATACTGGTTGTCACTCTCAAAATACCACACATGCTGGATGTTACACAGGATAACACACATGCTGGTTGTCACACAGGATAACACACTTTCTGGTTGTCAGGATAAAACATGCTGGTTGTCAAACAGGATAACACACATGGTGGTTGTCACACACAGGGTAACACACATGCTGGTTGTCACACACAGGATACCATACTGGTTGTCACACAGGATAACACATGCTGGTTGTCACACAAGATAACACATGCTGGTTGTCATACAGGATCACACATGCTGGTTGTCACACAGGATAACACATGCTGGTTGTCACAGGAAAACACATGCTGGTTGTCAGAGAGGATAACACATGCTGGTTGTCATACAGGATAACACATGCTGGTTGTCACACTCAGGATAACACATGCTGGTTGTCACACACAGGATTACACAAATGCCGGTTGTCACACACAGGATAACACAAATGCTGGTTGTCGCACACAGGATAATACACATGCTGGTTGTCACACACAGGATAACACACATGCTATTTGTCACACACAGGATAACACATGCTGGTAGTCACACACAGGATAACATACATGCTGGTTGTCACACACAGGATAACACACATGCTGGTTGTCACCAGAAAGATATCGAACACGTCTGTTGTCACACAAAATATAAACATGCAGATAGTCACATATCAAACATGCAGATAGTCCAACTTGATATCAAACATGCAGATAGTCAAACATGATATCAAACACGCGGACTGTCAAACATTACATAAAACATGCAGAAATTTAGTCAATTGTGAATTCTACATGTCGTTGCATAGTATGTGAAGGAAAAGCATGATACAGATTCCGTGTGCATGGCAGGGAGGCAACTAACAAGTCAAGCGTATATTTGTACCTTTGCGAAATGAGGTGAGGTTGGTTTAACGCCGTGGAGAACAACTTTTCAGTCACAGCACAGCATAATGTGAGGAAAAACCCCAACCAAGCAGGTCTTGGCCGAACCATTCGAGAACATGAATGGTGCTGGCAAACCAAGGACAAAAAAACAAAGCCAACCCGTGATTCAAACCGCAGAGTGGTGAGCGGATCCTGGCACGCACACGGGACGCAACTCTGTACAGCGCATTCCGACGCCTTAAACAAATGGGCCTACCACGCCCATGAGAAATGCAAGACCCTGCTCTGAGTATGACACAATGTAGCGAAATATTGTTTACGCAATTTTCACAAGTATGTCATGGTGACCTTTGATAGTTGTAAGTCCTGTCAACAGGGTCATGGCTAAGCGCTTGGGGTTCGGGACACCTCATGCCACCGGGAACAAGCAGCCATTTTACCCACTTCATCCCCAAGCATGAGATGCCACCGGCCTGATAAACATGGTTGACAGACTACATGAGTCTGATGTGTCATGAGTCTGTTGTGTCATGAGTCTGTTGTGACAGGCCATGAGGGTCGCGGGCAGTTCGGAACACAATAGGGTAGGGCGAGCGCCATTAAGAGCTGAATGTCCACTCAGGCTGTAAGTTTCTGTCAGGACACGTTACAGTTTGAGTAATGGACGAAGATTATGTTGTTGTTTTTATTTCGCGTACTTGTATAAACGGTCACTTTGGTAAATCGTATAAACTCTGGATTATTTAGGATTAAAGGAAACGCCCACAATCTCCCACAAACACCAAACTCCCATTGTGTGCCTACAGTCCCAATGTGCCTACATCCCATTGTGCCTACCTCCCATTGTGTGCCTACAGTCCCAATGTGCCTACCTCCCATTGTGCCTACCTCCCATTGTGCCTACCTCCCATTGTGCCTACATCCCATTCAGCCTACATCCCATTGTGCCTACCTCCCATTGTGCCTACCTCCCATTGTGCCTACATCCCATTGTGCCTACCTCCCATTGTGCCTACATCCCATTGTGCCTACATCCCATTGTGCCTACATCCCATTGAGCCTACATTCCATTGTGCCTACATCCCATTGTGCCTACATCCCATTGTGCCTACCTCCCATTGAGCGTACATCCCATTGTGCCTACATCCCATTGTGCCTACATCCCATTGTGCCTACATCCCATTGTTCCTACATCCCATTGTGCCTACCTCCCATTGTGCCTACATCCCATTGTGCCTACATCCCATTGTGCCTACATCCCATTGAGCCTACATCCCATTGTGCCTACATCCTATTGTCCCTACCTCCCATTGTGCCTACATCCCATTGTGCCTACATTCCATTGAGCCTACATCCCATTGTGCCTACATCCCATTGTGCCTACATCCCATTGTGCCTACATCCCATTGTTCCTACATCCCATTGTGCCTACATCCCATTGTTCCTACATCCCATTGTGCCTACATCCCATTATGCCTACATCCCATTGTGCCTACATCCCATTGTGCCTACATCCCATTATGCCTACCTCCCATTGTGCCTTCATCCCATTGTGCCTACATCCCATTGTGCCTACATCCCATTGTGCCTACAGTCCCATTGTGCCTACAGTCCCAATGTGCCTACAGTCCCAATGTGCCTACATCCCATTGTGCCTACCTCCCATTGTGCCTTCATCCCATTGTGCCTACATCCCATTGTGCCTACATCCCATTGTGCCTACATCCCATTGTGCCTTCATCCCATTGTGCCTACAGTCCCAATGTGCCTACTTCCCACTGTCCCTACATCCCATTGTGCCTTCATCCCATTGTGCCTGCATCCCATTGTTCCTACATCCCATTGTGCCTGCATCCCATTGTGCCTACATCCCATTGTGTTCATCATTCATATAATTTCATCAGGTCATGTGTGTAAAATTCATCAGATCACATGTGAAACTTCATCACATCATAGGTGTGAAGCTTCGTCAAGTCATATGTGTGAAACTTCATCAGATCACATGTGAAACTTCATCACATCATGTGTGTGAAACTTCATCAGATCATGTGTATGAAATTTCATCATATCATATGAGAAACTTCATCAGGTCATGTGTGTGTGAAACTTCATCAGATCATGTGTGCGTAACGTCTTCATATCACATTTGTGAAACTTCATCAGGTCATGTGTGTGTGAAACTTCATCAGGTCATGTGTGTGTGAAACTTCATCAGGTCATGTGTGCGTAACGTCTTCATATCACATTTGTGAAACTTCATCAGGTCATGTGTGTGTGAAACTTCATCAGGTCATATGTGTGTGAAACTTCATCAGGTCATGTTTGTGTGAAACTTCATCAGGTCATGTTTGTGTGAAACTTCATCAGATCATGTGTGTGTGTGAAATTTCATCATATCACATGTGAAACTTCATCAGGTCATGTGTGTGTGAAACTTCATCAGATCATGTGTGTGTGTGAAATTTCATCATATCACATGTGAAACTTCATCAGGTCATGTGTGTGTGAAACTTCATCATATCACATTTGTGAAACTTCATCAGGTCATGTGTATATGAAACTTCATCAGATCACACGTGAAACTTCATCACATCATGTGTTTTTTAACTTCATCAGGTCATGTGTGTGAAACTTCATCAGATCACATGTGAAACTTCATCACATCATGTGTGTGAAACTTCATCAGGTCATGTATGTGAAACTTCATCAGGTCATGTGTGTGAAACGTCGTTAAATCGTGTATGTCAAACTTCATCATATCACATTTGTGAAAGTTTATCAGGCCATGCATGTGAAACTTCATCAGGTCATGTATGCAAAACTTCATCTGGTCATTTATGTGAAACTTCATCAGGTCAAATGTGAAACTTCATCAGGTCATGTGTCTGAAACATCGTCAGGTCAAATGTGAAACTTCATCAGGTCATGCATGTGAAACTTCATCACGTCATGTGTGTGAAACATCATCAGGTCAAATGCGACACTTCATCAGATCATGTGTGTAAAATTTCACCAGATGATGCATGTGAAACTTCTTCAGGTCATATATGTGAAACTTCATTAGGTAAAATGTGTATCTTCATCAGGTCACATGTAAAACTTCATCAGGTCATGTGTGTGAAACTTCATGAGGTCATTTATGTGAAACTTCATCAGGTCATGTATGTGAAACCTCATCAGGTTATGTGTGTGAAACTTCATTAGGTCAAATGTGTAACTACATCAGGTCACATATGTGAAACTTCATTAGGTCAAATGTGAAACTTCATCAGGTCATGCATGTGAAACTTCATCACGTCATGTGTGTGAAACATCATCAGGTCAAATGCGAAACTTCATCAGATCATGTGCGTAAAATTTCACAAGGTCATGCACGTGAAACTTCATCAGGTCACATATGTGAAACTTCATCATGCAAAATGTGATACTTTATCAGGTCATAGTTAAACGTCATCGGGTCAGGGGGCACGGGTGGCCCAGTCGTCTAAGGCGCCGCAATTCGCTGTGCAGAGTTGCGTCCCTTGGGCACGCCAGAAACCTATGATTGTGGGTTCGAATCCCGGTTTATGTTTCTAGGTTTGTCAGCACCATACCCGTGTTCGTGGGTTTCATCGAAGTGGTAAACGTCTGAGACCTGCATCACTTCGGGCTTTCCTCCCACATTAAGCTGACACGCCGTCATATAACTATAATACTGTTAAAAGCGGCATTAAACCCAACTCACTCACTCACTGAGCAGGTCATATATGTGAAATTTCATCAGGTCATATATGAGAAACTTCATCTGGTCAAATATGAAACTTCATCAGGTCAAATATGAAACTTCAACAGGTCAAATATATGAAACTTCATCAGGTCAAATGTGAAACTTCATGCCATGTATGTGAAATGTCATCAGGTCATGCGTGTGAAACTTCACCAGATCACATGTGAAAGTTCATCAGGTCACGAGAGGAGATACACATCCACATAAACAAGCTAACAATGATGTTCATTGTGCAACATATAGATACAGACTAAACTTACTTCACACGTTATGTTTTTGTGTTTTATTTTGTTAGATACAAAAAGCATGTCATCATCAAATACAGAATTCAGAATTATATTCCCCTGATAACTTTCAGAAAAACGCATCTACTTGTTGAGAAATGAATACAGCCATGAACAGCAAACACAAAACAGTAAATAGTTATTATTACATCCATTCACAGGGGAATACATCAATATAATATACGACCTGCTTTTATAGGCACAGCTGTTAAATGGGAATGAAGTGAATTCAATAATGACACGCGAAATGAAGGCTGACATGAACGGATATAAATGTATATTGAAACGCGCATGTCTCTACTCGCGTAATTCATAGTCCCTGACTGTCGGGAGTAGTCAACGATGCAGTTTGCATTGTCGCGTGACTTCCTTCTCATCGTGACCTTGGCCTTCTTTTTCTCTCAAAATCAACTGACGCAGAATTATTACACCGCATTATACAGTGTCTACAGCTTAAAGAAGAACTGGGCACTGTGTGTTTGGGTGTATCTGTGCGTACGTGCGTGTGTGCGTATGTGCGTGCGTGCGTGTGTGTATGTGTGTGACCAGTCCATTTCACTAATTACACAGAGACAATATCTCGTTGTAAATGTAAATGTTATTCATTGACGAATTTAGTGCTATCAAATTATCCTGAATGTTAATTATCAGTTGGGGCGGTCGGGTAGCCTAGTGGTTAAAGCGTTCGCTCGTCACGCAGAAGACCCGGGTTCGATTCCCGACATGGGTACAATGTGTGAAGCCTATTTCTGGTGTCCCCCGCCGTGATATTGCTGGAATATTGCTAAAAGCGGCGTAAAACCATACTCACTCACTAATTATCAGTTAATAGAAAACGTACATCGGATGAGACATAGGTTAAAGCACTACGTTCCATATGGCGTCCATATAGTTCCTTATAGCGTTTTAATTAGCGTCTAACTTTCAGTTGACAATAACAACAAATATTCTTGTGAAACACACTTTAATGGAAAATGGAATGGTTTTTTTTGTCTTTTATTATGTTGTTTGTTTCTGTAAAACCTCTTCGAAACAGATACAGGTTGTTGTTGAGAGAAACATCGTCTGATGATGAAACTACCTTAAACATCGAGTGACGTCACTGCATTGTAACCACGTGGGGTGTTATCAGCCAATGGCGACAACATGGGATGAGGTGAAGGAGTCACACATGAACGCGACATACGTGTGTAAGTGTTGTTGGGTTGACGCCACTTAGAAAAGTAGTTCATCTGTTACGCAACATGAAAGCTTAAAGTTCGAGGTTGTCGTAACATAGGTCTTAGACGTGTGCTTTTTTTTAAAACCCATGAGGACGGGTATGTGAGTGAGAGAGTGAGTGAGTATGGTTTTACGCCGCTTTTAGCAATATTCCCGCAATATCACGGCGGGGGACACCAGAAATGGGCTTCACACATTGTACCCATGTCAGGAATCGAACCCGGGTCTTCGGCGTGACGAGCGAACGCTTTAACCACTAGGCTATCCGACCGCCCCAGGACGGGTATGTGTTCACAAAAAAAAAAAAGATTATTATTCGGGTGCATTTGGGTTTTGTACCAACGACTACAGTGGATACTGGCAGGGCTAAGGGGCGTAACTCTGTACAGAGAAACATAAGAGCACGGGTATGGTGCTCACAGAACAAAGATCAATATCAGAGGGATTTGGGGTTTCGAACTAGCGACCAGCGGATACTGACAGTAATACATGCGTCTTAAACCACTGGGCATCCATTATGTAAATTATGACCCTAACTCATATGATCTGAAAAAAAGAGATATACGTTTGTCAACGTCCCCGGTGTGTTCCGAATGCATAAAATTCTCTTGGTACTTGAGAACAATGTTTCACATAAGAAACCAGTATTTACGTTTTGTCATTTTGTTGTTTGCTTATTGCTTTGATACATTATTTACATTTTATTGGTTAAAAAATAGAGACTACTCCATTTTATTTATTCATTTATTTATGGTTGGTTGGTTTGTATTGTTTAACGCCGCACTCAGCAATATTCCAGCTACATCACGGCTGTCTGTAAATACTCGAGTCTGGCCCAGACAATCCAGTGATTCGCATCATGAGCATCGATCCACGCAATTGTGATACACTGACCTGCATCAACCAAGTCAGCGAGCCTGACCACCTGATCCGTTAGTCGCCTCTCACGACATGCAAAGTCGCCTTTTAAAGCAAGCATGGGTTGCTGAAGACCTATTCTACCCCGGATCTTCATATATATATATATATATATACTTTAAAACGTCTTTCACTAGTATCGGGTTTTCCTCATTTTCCTCATTAATTATCTTAAAATGTTGAGGTATATATATGTAAAGTTTAAAGCCCTGCATGATAGCAGCGTTAAACAACAAACAAACATAACACAAGCCACCAATTAAACACCCTCAAAAACACTTCAACAACCACGCTCAAATGTAAGTATCTACTTCCACGTTGGCAATGACCCAATTCAAACGAACCTAAACGATAGGATCTAACAAACAAAAATAACCCCAAAACTACATAGCTACAGCTCCCCTTCACCAAGGCTGTCAAAAGCCCGTATCACCGACCACTAAAATAATGACCCTCCATTCCAGAAGAATATGGGCCCTGGGTCTAAACTTCTGGTACCTGGCCTATCGTGTCAGGTTAGGGTCACTTGATCCATAGGTATTCTTATAAATCTTAAGATGTGCCTCGCTAACCATATCAGATCACCACATTCTCCACATATACAATCTAGAAAACGCCATTGTGTAAAGAATCGTTAACTCGAACAATTTTATCCATCTTCCCGAGGCAAGGGAGTTAACTGACTGTATACAAGTCAAGATCGTGGAAACTTGGCTTGTACAGTTAGTTAACTCCCTTGCCTCGAGAAGTGAGTGAGTGAGTATTGTTATACGCCGCTTTTAGCAATATTCCCGCAATATCACGGCGGGGGACACCGGAAATGGGCTTCGCACATTGTACCCATGTCGGGAATCGAACCCGGGTCTTCTGCGTGACGAGCTAACGCTTTAACCACTAGGCTACCCGACCACTCCTTGCCTCGGGAAGATAAATATTATTTCGATCTATCGTTTTTAAGACGATGTTTGCGGTTGGTCCCAGCTGAATCATTATCGGCAATATTCTAAATAGATATCTTCAAGATAGAGCAACGTATATACCATTCCGTCACTCGTGGTCGTGAGTGAATGGGTGGGTGAAATGGTTATCACCCAATAGTTACACGTCCCAGTTGTCAACCACCTCTATATTCCCACTTGTCACACACCTCTATATTCCCAGTTGTCACACCTCTCTATATTCCCAGTTGTCACACACCTCTATATTCCCAGTTGTTACACACCTCTATATTCCCAGTTGTCACACACCTCTATATTCCCAGTTGTCACACCTCTCTATATTCCCAGTTGTCACACACCTCTATATTCCCACTTGTCACACACCTCTATATTCCCAGTTGTCACACACCTCTATATTCCCAGTTGTCACACACCTCTATATTCCCAGTTGTCACCCACCTCTATATTCCCACTTGTCACACACCTCTATATTCCCAGTTGTCACACACCTCTATATTCCCAGTTGTCACACACCTCTATATTCCCAGTTGTCACACACCTCTATATTCCCAGTTGTCACCCACCTCTATATTCCCAGTTGTCACACACCTCTATATTCCCAGTTGTCACACACCTCTATATTCCCAGTTGTCACCCACCTCTATATTCAAAGTTGTCACCCACCTCTATATTCCCAGTTGTCACACCTCTCTATATTCCCAGTTGTCACACCTCTCTATATTCCCAGTTGTCACACACCTCTATATTCCCAGTTGTCACACAGCCTGGGAGGAGGGGATTAACACCTACTGGGTAATGGACCAGTCCTAACAACACCTACTGGGTAATGGACCAGTCCTAACAACACCTACTGGGTAATGGACCAGTCCTAACAACACCTACTGGGTAATAGACCAGTCCTAACAACACCTACTGAGTAATGGACCAGTCCTAACAACACCTACTGAGTAATGGACCAGTCCTAACAACACGTACATGGTAATGGACCCGTCCTAACAACACCTACTAGGTAATGGACCAGTCCTAACAACACCTACTTGGTAATGGACCCGTCCTAACAACACCTACTTGGTAATGGATCAGTCCTAACAACACCTACTGGGTTATGGACCAGTCCTAACAACACCTACTGGGTAATGGACCAGTCCTAACAACACCTACTGGGTAATGGACCAGTCCTAACAACACCTACTGGGTAATGGACCAGTCCTAACAACACCTACTGAGTAATGGACCAGTCCTAACAACACCTACATGGTAATGGACCCGTCCTAACAACACCTACTAGGTAATGGACCAGTCCTAACAACACCTACTTGGTAATGGACCCGTCCTAACAACACCTACTTGGTAATGGATCAGTCCTAACAACACCTACTGGGTTATGGACCAGTCCTAACAACACCTACTGGGTAATGGACCAGTCCTAACAACACCTACTGGGTAATGGACCAGTCCTAACAACACCTACTGGGTAATGGACCAGTCCTAACAACACCTACTGGGTAATGGACCAGTCCTAACTGGAGTACACAGGATTACCACTGAGACCAAGGTATACATATTGATTGCCAAGCTGGAGTTTTAGCACAAATGTTATTGTGAAATGTATGACTAAAAGGCAACTAATCTGTATTGAATGTATGGTTAATCTGTGTACAAAAATATGTATATGAAAAACAAGATATTCTTTGGTGAATTTATTAATTGTATATAGTCTGAAGTTGTTGAAATAGCACTGTCAATAGACACCGAATGTTTTTTACAGTGAACACATTTCAGATTTCATGTGATGTCCATGCGTTTTAATGTTAGTCTTGAATGTCTCTGGTGTTAAAAATGTCCTCAGTGTTACCACAACTCAGCAGTATTAACTTCCAAGAATCGAAAATGTCTGATGCCATTGCAAATATGCAGTCAGCTATAGTGCATCATTTTCTACCGAAAGATTATTGTGAAGTGAAAATATTTAAATATGACAAAATTATGTTTGTTTGTGTTGGTGTGATTTACACAACTATTTGTTAAGCTAAGATGTTTCTTGTTAAATCGCTAATAAATAAAAATAGTTGACTATGAATGGCATACAATGAGTATTATACGAGCATGTGTGTTATGCTGATTTTACAAAACGAGTCTCAGAATTCTTGTTTTGTTTTTGTTGTTGTTGAACGCCGCACTCAGTAACATTCCAGCTGTATGGCCAGTGATTGACATCATGAGCATCGATCTGAGCAATTGGGATACGATGACACTTATCAACGAGGTCGCTGGGCCTTACTACCCGATCCCGTTAGTCGCCTCTAACGACAAACCTGGATTTTTGATGACAAATTCTAAACCGGAATCTACACGCGGGTTTCAGTATTCTTCTTTTTCCCGAGCGTGAGGTAATATATGAGTTCTTATACGGGTTTCGTTAATAGAGATCATTATACGATCATGCGTGCCATATTAATTTTATGAAATGAGTGTGAGAATTGTTGTATTTCCCGAGCGAGAACGAGGATAATAAATGAATTCTAACAGGTTTGACATACATGCGAGTGTAATAATTTTCGTATTACCAAATATTTCGTAATCTTTTTTTGAGCTCCCCGATTGGAAAAATGCACTGATTGATCAGTGCTTACCACGACCGTCGGCGTAGAAAACTACAATTGTCGAATGACGTCACCAATAGCCATCTATGACGTCATTTCTATCGTGACGTCATTCTGACATTACGTCATAATAAGATACGCACGACATCAAGCATGCCGTCCCGCGTGGCGTGAACAATAAACTGTGCGCTTGAATCGATATTTGAACTGATGGACATACGGAGTTTTTATGAACTCGGTCCCCGTTACACTATAAAAACTAACCCGCGTAGATCCGTGGTAGAATAGGTCTTCAGAAATCAATGCTTGTCGTAAAAGGCGACGACGCTTGTCTTAAGACGCGACTAACTGGATCGGGTGGTCAGGCTCGCTGACTTGGTTGATGCATGTCATCGATCCGAATTGCGTTGATCGATACTCATGATGTGAATCACTTGATTGTCTGGTACAGACTTGATTATTTACAGACCGCCGTCATATAGCTGGAATATTGCTGAGTGCGGCGTTAAACAACAAACACACAATCACTATAAAAACTTTGACCAAAACAGACTTGGTAAAAGAAAACTTTGACCAAGTTTTCTTGGTCAAAGTTGAGCTGTTTACACTCATCAAAGTTTTTGACAAGTCAAAGTTTGGGCGGGAATGATCTTGCCAAGATGGTGAGGTGAGGTGAAATTGGGTTTAACGTCGCGTCCAAGATTATTGCACTTATATAGCGACGTGCATGCACATGTGTGTGTGTGTGTGGCTGCTTGTACTAGTCCGGACTGATGCCGATTTATAGTGCTAGCCCACTGAGATACCATGCCGCAGTTTAACATGAATACCCCACTCAGACACAGTATACTGACTCCGAGCCGACCATTCCTTGCTATAACCCCTTAATGCCGAGCGCCAGACAGGATAACAACAAGTACCATCTTTTAACGTCTTTTGGTATGACGCGGTCGGGGATCGAACCCCGGATCTTCCGCTCTTCGGGTGGATTGCCAAGATGGATGCTGCTGAGAAAGAATGTTTTGCTATTTCGTTATGTGTATTTTGTGTATTGACACGTTGAAAAGGCGGCGTCCGGGTGGTCAACGGAATATTTGGTCCCGCGATTGGCTGGAGAGGAGGCATCAGCTTAGTGCCTACAATAATCTTCTCCAACAGTTGAACAGCTAGAGAGGATCAAGTGGAAACGTTCAGGTTTCTTCTTGAAAAAGTCGTACTGCATTTAAAGGCAGAAAACACGACTGTGGGTTTCTTGCATTCTGATTGGTTTAATACATTCAAAGTCCATCATAGTTTGATGAGAAATAGGATCGGTTTTTATTCCATCAAAGTCTGTCAATACTTTGTCAAAGTTTTGGGGGGCGGTGGGCCTAGTCGAGCCCATTTCTGCCGTCCCCTGCCGTGATATTGCTGGAATATTGCTAAAAGCGGCATAAAACCATAAAACTCACTCACTCACTCAAAGTTTTTGACGGTATCTTACGCTCTCAAAAGCCTGGTCTAAATGGACTTTGGCCAAGTTTGTTTTAAAGTTTTTGATGGTGCAACGGGGACTCATCTCTATGGGTAAAAATTTAGAATATGCTTCATGTAATAGAAATAATCGTAGTCCTTTATTTAATGACGTCATACCATTGTCCCATGACGTAATAGTGACGCAATTTTAAAACATTACAGGACATTAACATTGTTATTTCATTACTTCTGACATATTCCACTACTGAGGCAATTTCAGTGGTATTCCCTATGACAATAAACTGATAAATAAAATGATAAATTCCCTGAAAGATTATTAGAAAACAATGTAATAATTACCAAGTTTACTATGCGTTTCTGAGGATAAACCTTTCAAACTGAGATTAAGCTGAAAATAGTTTCTCCTATGTGTGTTATCTCAACACAAACTATATATTTTATAATACATCTATCGCTCCTTCTGTAAAAGTATTAAATGGTACGTACGGCACAATATTAAATAACATTTTGGTATAATTATTGTAATTATTGGAGTGGAAATAAAGATTTTATGAGTGAAATAGTTTACTAAAAGTTGAATAGTCGCGCGGTGGTATTTCCCAGCATTCATACTACTTCTGGTGACGTCACGAAGCAAAACAAATTTGGCCACGGGAGACGGGTAGTACAGCCTCACCTTTAGGTCTTTTTTGTCTTAAGTTCTAGCCCAATGGTTTGTATTCGATAAACAATACAAACCATAAGAACTTGTAAAGCAATACTGGCATCGTCGTCAGACTCGGAAGACGGTGGTGTGTCGCCCCCACCGCCTAAAAAGCAGCGATTGTCAGCCTCAAACATGCAGGCAAATTTTAATGGCTGCCAACAGCACAATGGAGATACGACTGAAGAAATCGCTTCGACTTCGCAGCAAAATGGGGCCTGTTCTGCTACTAATGGCATATTGTCATCTGAGACAGAGAGAGAAACGTCCATGAAATCTATGTCGAGGACTGACCAAGACATTGTCCGGTTAATCGGTCAACACTTGAGGGGACTCGGTCTGAAGTAAGCATCAGTGTTGACAGCGAATTGCTCGTCAGTTGTGATTGGGAAAGGATGTTTATTTCGGCCTTTGTATATGTTGTTCATTCCTATTCACGTTCACAAATGGATTCATTGGATGTATGTGTAGCATTCCTCACACCTAGTCACCTGAAGCAGGTGCCCGTTTCTTGGGACAAGGGTCGTAAGCATTAGCACATATGGTGTTTCATCCTCATTAGCAATCAGCTGATCATACCACAACAAAAAATCGGTACAGAATTTGCAAATGTACATCATGACTTTTTGTATGTTTCAATATCTTAATGCACTTTTTAAAACATGCAATGCAGTGGCATACAATCCTCTATATGTTGACAAGTGATATTGATTAAACTTGCACACATGCAGAGGGTTGCTTGCATCAAAGGTTTATTAACTTTTCAGTCGCACAGCTGAACAGCTGATTGCAGAGTCGGGATGTATGCTAGAGCACCCAGCTGCTGCCAAATTCAGGTCCTATGTTATGGATGGCGACTGGAAAGAGGTAACGTGCTTAACTGTTTTTACCTAAATTCTGAAAAATATGTATTTTACATACATAGATATATTCTGTTGTTTTCAGATTAATCTGTATGCTAAATACATTCCGTAACAACTTCAGTCATTGATATGTCAATATGTATGTTTATCATTTTTAAATGTTATAAAAAATCATTAAATTGATGCTTTTTACTTGTGTTTGTTTAATATTCTCTAGTTTTACTAATGGTTCTTTGTTGGTTTAGTATTTTCCCAGGTCATTGACACTTATTTAGTCTGTTCATGCTGTTATGAAACATGTTTCAAGAAGGAATTATTGCTGTAGCTTAAATAAAAGCTTCACTGACCACAATCTAAGGCTAGCTTAGGAGACAAGCATGTTATTGCTGACATTCAGAGCTATAAATAGCAACAGCTGCTCATTTGCATATCACATGACCTCATGAACATAGCTCGACCAAAACAAACCACATCTGCACGTAGATAGTGCTCAGTTAAGTGTGGAATATTGCATAAGATTGAGACACAATATCTGAACTTCAGTCTTTGTTTGAGTAAGAGATTTAGAAGACAGTTTGTCAGACCTAAAAACCCTGTTAAATATGTAGATAAGGTCTTATAGTATTGTCATGAAGTGAGGTCAAAGGTTGTCATGCTGATGTGTAGCAATACATAAACATTTAGCATATTGAGTGCAAACAAACTGGTGTCTGTTAGTTTTATAATAGACATCCTTATTGCTAAGGATGAGATTTTGAAAAGAACAAATGTTATTTCTTTTGAGTTTATTCAATGCATAATCTATGATGCATAATTAATATTTAATGCATTTGATGTGTAATTCTACAATGATTTTTTTGCTTTAAAAATCCAATACACATGTACTCTGTTAAGTAAGTAGAGTTGATTGTCAATAAGGTTGTAACACATTAGGGTGCAGTTATATTTTTGTAAACAAATTTGAGGCATTTCTTGTAAAACAAGCAATGATGCTGTACTTGGTGAATTAGGAAGGTATCTGTCATATCTATTGTCTGCCATGAAAGGTCTGTCCTACTGGACAGAATTGATGTCCATGCCATAGGTACCCCAGAATTTGTTATAATAAGTTCTTTCACTTGATAGGCAAAACATGGGTCAGATTTGTTTGAAATGTTTTGTTGAACAAGGGTGTGGATTCGTTTAGTTAAATCAGGGTGTTAGAACCCTGCAAATATTTTTAGATTCTTTTTTCAATGTCTGAATATGTCACGTCAAAACTGGCTCTGTAATCTACATCATGTACATGGGACATTATAAACTTTATGAACAGTGTAAATAAGTGCTACAACCAGAACAGTATCTAGAAAATATTGAGTCAGTTATTTAAGAAATGTTTAAGTAAATTCTGTTTTGAAAATCGTAATTCACTTATTGAGAAAATATTTTGTACTAGGAAAGATTTGTTTATATTGTAAACATGTTTGTTTAAAAACTGTTGTTGAAAAACATTTGCTGCTGATCTGTCCTCTGTATGAGAATTTATGGAGTCAGTATTAAGGAGTCAGGACATTTTAATGTTATCAATATGATGGAAATTTGTGAACTTTATTTTCATGCAAACATTTCAAAATTCTGTGGTATGGCAGTAGGCATTAATATGTTTATATTTTAATATTTAAAAAAAATATATTCAAGGCATCTTAGTACATGATATGTGTCCAGTGGTGTTCATGCGTTTTATTTACATGTATGTTTGGAGGGGCATAGTAAATTGTGTATTTTTTTATACATAGCACTTTATTTCGTCTGTACGGTCTTGGGAACAAAAACATGTGAGGCAGGGTAGTGACGAGGATGTGGATGAAAATCGTAATTGATTCCAGCCTTATGATTTTATGTTGTAACATCAAGACAGATATCATAAATGTGACAAGTTATTTTTATGATACAAACAATGTACCATAGTTACAGGTTTAGAAAAGGAATTTGTTTAACCTAGATCAAAGCTGCAGTTATGATGTGTCATCCATGGTGTAAGAAAACATAAAATGTCCCACATGTTGGCTGATGCTCTTGAGCAGATGCTTAAACATCTGCACATATGGGTATTCTCCTTAATTTGCAATTTGCATCAACATTCCATTGATGTAATCATGGCAATAATCCCATGGCATAGCTCATTCAGACTACGGTGTGGTGATGTCATTGCAGGGATGCGACCCCATGAAGATCAGGGGTAGAATAGGTCTTCCGCAACCCATGCTTGTTGTTAAAGGTGACGATGCTTGTCGTAAGAGGTGACTTATTGGATCAGGTGGTCAGGCTAGATGACTTGGTTGATGCATGTCATCGTATCCTAATTGATTAGATAGATGCTCATGATGTCAATCACTGGATTGTCTGGTCCAGACTCGATTACTTACAGACTGCTGTCATATGGCTGGAATATTGCTGAGTGCGGCGTTAAATAAAAAAAAGTAGAAGTGCAGGGATGCAACTTGGCACTAGTCTGCTAGTCTTGAGTCGGTTTGTCTGATGTTAAAGGTATCCCAAGGGTTAGTAGAATTTCAGGCTTGTTAGGCAGGCCTACCAATGAAAACTTACAGACTGCAAAAGAAAACTGTCACATGTCTACAATACACAAGGAATCGGCAACAAAGAACAATGAGAATGTAACCAAAAACTAAGATACAGAATCATAAATCTGAGAGCATGCTGCCGAAAACCAGCCAACACTAAAACACACAGTCTACAGCCCTCCAAACACGGCATTGTCAGAACAAGAAGGAACTTGACAGTCATGATTATGAGGATCAACAAACAGTGAGTAAATTTACATCTTACAGCGCTAAAATGGAATATTCAAGATGTGTATTGTCATATTACCGCTGTAAGATGTAAATGTGCTCGGTGTTTGTTAATCCTCATGACGTGACTGTCAATTTCCTTCTTGCTGACAATGCCTAGTTTGGAAGGCTGCGGTCTGTGTGCAGGGTAGGGTCAGGTAATAGAGGGGTGGGTACCCGGGTAGTACATCTGGACTTGTCCCAGCCCTACTGTCAGTATATGTTGCAGGTTCATATGCTTCCATGCATTAAGCCGTGCCCGGGAATTAAGTTACTTACTGATTGATACACTATCTTATCAATTCCAGCGTCTTTGATTTTAGAGTGACCGTGTTTTATACATCATCAAGCTATTACTGCAGTTGCTGAATGTTTTATTTATTTTAACAGAGTAATAACTGCAAGAATACATTTACACACTGAACAGCTGTACAATTTAACTTGAAAAGTTAGCTAGTCAGTAGTCTGGATAGTGATAACTAGGGCTGCAATGAATACACTATGGGGTAAAGACGATTCGTATCACGAATATAGGGTAATAATTAAATTTTCGTTTGTTCATGGAAATTCCTGCATTCTGATTAGCTGAATTGGTCACATGTTATTGCATTCATTTCCCAACGAATGTAAAGAATTAGGCCACGCCCACCGCGGCGCACTACTTTTATTACTGCGGAATGTCGGGGAATCCCGCTCGCCTTGGTTTAACTTTCATGTCTTCGGGTTTCATTTCTAACTAGCATTTCTCCAACTGTGTTTTACCGTAATCAGGGAAGTAATGTTTGAATCATGCAGTAAATGTTATTTGAAACAGCCGCCTTCTCTCGGACATATTTTTTCCGTTTCGTTACAGTCTGACTGTTGCAGTTCTTTTGCCTCTTGCCTTATTTGACAGGTCCAATGAACATTGTTTAAATCCCACTCTCCGTTGATTGGCTACTGACTGTGTAGGCGTGTCAAGTTATGTGCATAAATTAAACTATCACCTGATTCATGTCACACCACTGTATGTATTCCTACACCTGGAATGTTTATCAATGTCGTCATTTTTGTCTGTTTTGATAAATGCAACTGTTTTGGGTTAAACTATTGTAGATAAAACATGTTTTACGTTGTCGAATTTAATTATAAGCATTGACTGTATATTTTTTTCGGTTTATTGAGGTATGGATCGAAAAACTGATGTTCGAACTTTTGTAACAATCCGCTATGCGGATTCATACAGTTTGCACATCAGTGTTTTGGTTCATACCTCAATGAACCGAAAAAATATACAGTCGATCCTCAAATGAAAATGAATATTAATTCACGATTACAATAACAAGTCAACAGTTGATGTATTATTTGTCATATTCAGTGGAACGATAACATAAATTATTTGACATAGTTTGTTAATTATTAATATATTATACATTTATATACTGCACTTATCCAGGTACTAGTATTTTGCTGACCACATTACTATTAAATTAAATATTATAAGTGTTGTTTTTGAAGAAATCTATGCATATCATATGTTTTTATGGATGTTTGAGGTACAGGGTTTGTAAATGCACATGATTGCATTTTCATAAATATTCAATTCTAGTGGCCACAATTAACAAATTCAATTCATGAATGGATACGGTTCGATTCACCGAATATGCGAGTGAATCGTAACAGCCCGAGTGATAACATGTTGACATGATGACATCCCCTGAGAAGCATAAAGATACTGTAGCCATTTGATACTTTCACATGCGACAAACTCCTGAGTAAGACTGACGGTTAATAGCGGTATATCGTTAAACTGTGGTGCGAGGATTCAAAAATATGTATTATGATACAATCTAGATAGTCAGTATATTAAGAAGGTATGTAAATAAGTCTCTGGGTTCTGTCAATAAAGAAATAAACTAAAATCTTCCTGGTACTGATAATCTCAGACAAATAATATTTCTTGAACTCTTATTGGTCATTGGATTAGCTTCCTCGAATAATCGTTGCTATGGTTACAAATGGCTGCCGAGCCTTTCTAGTATGCGATTGTTTATAACAAAAGGGATCATTTTCTACTTATCCTGCATTACTCCTTGATGCATTTACTGCTTACCTTACGACAAAAAGAGACAGCCCCTAGCGATGGTCCAGGGTGAAAGAGAAAAAGCTGTTTCCTTCTAAAGTCCCTGTTTTCGTAGGACCATCGCTGCACGTGACCAGATGTGACGTCACATGAAATCATATTACCACTTGTCGCCCACCTGAGGAACATGTCGTGCCTTGTCTTACTTTCACTTGTTTGTAAGGTAAGCAGTAAATGCAGGATAAATAGACAAATGTAAAAAATATTTAGATTTCACTGAATCTGACATATGGTTCTGTGTTTTTCGTCTTTAAAAAAATATGAGCAGGTTAAAATTTGATGAACAAATAGCAGGATGATTTTGCTGTAGTGTCTTGGTGAAATATGCAGCTAGACGCACCCATTTACCAATAGTATCAAGAGTGTTTTAAGCTCTTAGATCTTCACCCCAAGTAACTTGTCATGATGTTATGGGCACCAGTGTCTGAATGAATTTTAGGTCATGCAATGTGTTGCGAAAAGTTGCCTCCCTTACCTGTGTCAGAATCTGCTGACCATGGGTTCAAACGTCTGATTTGTGCTGATTATTGTCCCTATGACCTGTAAACACCCTGAGGGTTTAGGATTTAAACTCAGTGCCAGTTTGGAAAATAACATTTTGTTTGAAATTGGGACTTTTTAATGAGGTTTTTAACATTCCATTCAATTTTAAACCCTTTAGTATCCTTTTGGTCCTGTCAATCTTCTGAAATACAAGTTTACTTTGCAATGCTAAGCCTAAGTGAAAATCATGATATGTAACCAGAGCTGCAGATAAGCAGCGTATTTGCGTAATATACCAATTAATGTCAATTAACTTGTGTACAGAAACGCATGCATTAAATGAAAAACTCAAATGCATATAAGCAGCACGCGTAATTACCCAATGAAGCTTTTTCAGCATGCGTACAAAGGAGCTAATTTCCGAAACACAATTTCAAGCTAATTTACTCTCCGAGTCAAGCCTATATATTCAACAGTTATATACATCTAAAACATTATTTCATTTTAGAAATCTTAGAATGGTCACTAATTTTGGGAAAAACCCGATAGAGTGATGAATAGATGAGTGAAAAAATATTGGTTTCCCAATGAAACATGTAATAACCCAATTAAAATAGAAACCCTAGAGTAAAAACTGAATTGCTCAAATAGTTATCTGGAGTTGTGTGTAACTCTGGCAAGAGTCTATTCTGGTATTGACCATGATCTACATGATGGCATCCATGATTGTGTTGTAGGCGGAGACAGCCCTGAATGAACTCAAGTCCCTCGTGGAGTGTGCCCAGGGCCTTCTGGTAAGTCCAATACATCCAGGGGAATGTGCCCCCAGTGTGGGGGGATACATGCTGCTTGGGGGCGGTGGGGTTGCCTAATGGTTAAAGTGTTCACTCGTCACGCTGAAGACCCCAGGTTAATTCCCCACATGTATACAATGTGTGAGGCCCATTTCTGGTGCGCCCCTACTGTTCTAATGGTGGAATGTTGCTAAAAGCAGCGTAAAACAATACTCACTCACTTGCTGCTTGTTGTAGTCGAAATATGTGAATTAGAAAGGATATGCGAAAGTTGTATAGTGTCAAAAGGGACAGAAAATTCAATGTGAAAAATGATTTCATTGGATTTATCAAAAAGGACAAGATCAAGTTTGTTGGCCTGGATGCGTCTGAGGCTGTATATACTCTGTTCCAAAGAATTTGGTATTTGTCATTTTTCATGACCCCCTCTAGATATTCTAGGGCGTACCATGGATAGACCTCTGTGTCAAAACCACAGGCACATTATTATCATTGAGTGTGTTTTGTGTTGTGTTGTATTGCAGAAGATGAAGTTCTTGCTGCTGGAGCAGAAGTACCTGGAGCAGCTGGAGGACGGGCGAGTCCTGGAGGCGCTCAGCTGTCTGCGCCACGAGCTCACCCCCCTCAAGTACAACACAGAGAGGGTGCATGTCCTCAGCTCGTAAGTGGTGCCTTCATACGTACACATGGAGCAGAATGTAAATATTGTGCATTTTAACTTAGGTATTTTAAACATAGGTAACAAATCTAGTTCAGTATGGAAGTACCTCCTTAAACTAACCTGAGCACTCTCTACTAATCCCAAGGTAAAGTAGTTGCAGGACACGGACATTTTATGGCCACTGCTGACACACAGGCAACATTGCTGAAACTACTGCAGATGATTGTGGTGGTATATTGTACAGGGGACCTCAGTGGTGGTATATTGTACAGGGGACCTCGGTGGTTGTATATTGTACAGGGGATCTCAGTGGTGGTATATTGTACAGGGGACCTCGGTGGTGGTATATTGTACAGGTGACCTCAGTGGTGGTATATTGTACAGTGGACCTCGGTGGTGGTGGTAAATTGTACAGGGTACCTCAGTGGTGGTATATTGTACAGGGGACCTCGGTGGTGGTATATTGTACAGGTGACCTCAGTGGTGGTATATTGTACAGGGGACCTCGGTGGTGGTGGTAAATTGTACAGGGTACCTCAGTGGTGGTATATTGTACAGGGGACCTCAGTGGTTGTATATTGTACAGGGGACCTCGGTGGTTGTATATTGTACAGGGGACCTCGGTGGTTGTATACTGTACCGGGGACCTCAGTGGTTGTATATTGTACAGGGGACCTCGGTGGTGGTATATTGTACAGGGGACCTCAGTGGTGGTATATTGTACAGGGTACCTCAGTGGTGGTATATTGTACAGGGTACCTCAGTGGTGGTATATTGTACAGGGGACCTCAGTGGTGGTATATTGTACAGGGGACCTCAGTGGTGGTAAATTGTACAGGGGATTGACTGTGGGTCATGACTAGTAGTGGGAGCACCTCAGTGGTGGTATATTGTACAGGGGACCTCAGTGGTGGTATATTGTACAGGGTACCTCAGTGGTGGTATATTGTACAGGGGACCTCAGTGGTGGTAAATTGTACAGGGGACTGACTGTGGGTCATGACTAGTAGTGGGAGCACCTCAGTGGTGGTATATTGTACAGGGGACCTCAGTGGTGGTATATTGTACAGGGGACCTCAGCGTTTGTATATTGTACAGGGGACCTCAGTGGTGGTATATTGTACAGGGACCTCAGTGGTGGTAAATTGTACAGGGGACCTCAGTGGTGGTTTATGGTACAGGTGACCTCAGTGGTGGTATATTGTACAGGGGACCTCAGTGGTGGTATATTGTACAGGGGACCTCCGTGGTGGTATATTGTACAGGGGACCTCAGTGGTGGTATATTGTACAGGGGACCTCAGTGGTGGTATATTGTACAGGGGACCTCAGTGGTGGTATATTGTACAGGGGACCTCAGTGGTGGCATATTCTACAGGGATCTCAGTGGTGGTATATTGTACAGGGGACCTCGGTGGTATACTGTACAGGGGACCTCAGTGGTGGTATATTGTACAGGGGACCTCAGTGGTGGTATATTGTACAGGGGACCTCAGTGGTGGTATATTGTACAGGGGACCTCATGGTGGTATATTGTACAGGGGACCTCATGGTGGTATATTGTACAGGGGACCTCAGTGGTGGTATATTGTACAGGGGACCTCAGTGGTGGCATATTGTACAGGGGACCTCAGTGGTGGTATATTGTACAGGGGACCTCAGTGGTGGTATATTGTACAGGGGACCTCAGTGGTGGTATGTCGTACAGGGGACCTCAGTGGTGGTTTGTTGTACGGTGGGCCTCAGTGGTATATTGTATAGGAGACCTCAGTGGGGGTATATTGTATAGGAAACCTCGGTGGTGGTATATTGTACAGGGGACCTCAGTGGTGGTATATTGAACAGGGGACCTCAGTGGTGATATATTGTACAGGGGACTGACTGTGGGTCATGGCTCTAGCAGGGCCCTATGTTGTGTAGCGTATCATCGAGTATTATCTGGTCCCCTGTGTGGTGTAGAGTATTATCTGGTCCCCTGTGTGGTGTAGAGTATTATCTGGTCCCCAGTGTGGAGTAGAGTATTATGTAGTCCCCAGTGTGGTGTAGAGTATTATCTGGTCCCCAGTGTGGAGTAGAGTATTATCTAGTCCCCTGCGTGGTGTAGAGTATTATCTAGTCCCCAGTGTGGTGTAGAGTATTATCTAGTCCCCTGCGTGGTGTAGAGTATTATCTAGTCCCCTGTGTGGTGTAGAGTATTATCTAGTCCCCAGTGTGGTGTAGAGTATTATCTTGTCCCCAGTGTGGTGTAGAGTATTATCTAGTCCCCAGCGTGGTGTAGAGTATTATCTAGTCCCCAGCGTGGTGTAGAGTATTATCTAGTCCCCTGCGTGGTGTAGAGTATTATCTAGTCCCCTGTGTGGTGTAGAGTATTATCTAGTCCACTGCATGGTGTAGAGTATTATCTGGTCCCCTGCATGGTGTAGAGTATTATCTAATCCCCTGTGTGGTGTAGAGTATTATCTAGTCCACTGCATGGTGTAGAGTATTATCTGGTCCCCTGCATGGTGTAGAGTATTATCTAGTCCCCAGCGTGGTGTAGAGTATTATCTAGTCCCCTGTGTGGTGTAGAGTATTATCTAGTCCCCAGTGTGGTGTAGAGTATTATCTAGTCCCCAGCGTGGTGTAGAGTATTATCTAGTCCCCAGTGTGGTGTAGAGTATTATCTAGTCCCCTGTGTGGTGTAGAGTATTATCTGGCCCCCAGCGTGGTGTAGAGTATTATCTAGTCCCCTGCGTGGTGTAGAGTATTATCTAGTCCCCTGTGTTCCAGATATATGATGTGCAGCACCCCAGAGGATTTGCGCGACATGGCCGACTGGCAGGGCAAGGGGTCCGAGTCCCGACAGAGGCTTGTGGAGAAACTACAGTGTAAGTAGCAGCACAGGACTGTCGCTGTATCTTGTGATGTCACCCAGACACACACGTTGCCTTCCTATTGGCAGCGATCTGTTGGTGCATGTCTACCTGTTGGCTAAAATCCAAATCTTGTGAGCTTGACAGTATCTTGCAACAGATTGATGTGACAAGGTCATGTTCTCTTTCAAAATGACATTGTATTGAATCTACCTATTGTAGCTCGTGATTATTACAGCTAATGTATTTTCTGGACTCCTGGGCTCACAAGTGATAATCAGGAAAAAAAACAGACAGAAAAACAAAACTGATCAAAGATAGAATTAGTAATTGTCCAAAACAGATAGTATAGCAGATAATTTCAATCAAGGAATATGAATATATTTTGAATACAGGTTATGTGTGATGATTGTTGCCTGACACACTACTTTTGGACGCAGTGTCTGTACTGGTTAGGTAGCATTACGTCCACTCCACTGCAACATTCAGGGAGAGCAGGTGATGTTTAAGGAATATGCCGTCTGCCACAAGTGACTGTTAGACTGTAGACCACTTAGAATATGTTTATAAATATGCTG
This sequence comes from Haliotis cracherodii, assembly GCF_022045235.1. NCBI lineage: Eukaryota > Metazoa > Mollusca > Gastropoda > Lepetellida > Haliotidae > Haliotis > Haliotis cracherodii. The sequence goes on along the minus strand of NW_027266308.1, from coordinate 9,788,999 downwards.
TCTCAGGTGACTGTTAGACCGTAGAACACATAGAATATGTTTTTGAATATGCCGTCTGCCTCGAGTGACTGATAGACCGTAGAACACATAAAATATGTTTAGGGATATGCCATCTGGCTCAGGTGACTGATAGACCATAGAGCCATAGAATATGCCGTCTGCCTCAGGTGACTGTTAGACTATCGACCAAATAGAATATGTCTAAGGAATATGCCATCTGTCTGCAGCCTTTCTGCCCCCCACAGTAATGTTGCCACCTCGCCGTCTGCTGACGCTGCTCACACAGGCAGTGGAGCTGCAGAAGGACAAGTGTCCCTATCACAACACCCGTCTGGACAGCGGGCTGGACGCAGTCTCCCTGCTCCTGGACCATGTCTGCAGCAAGTAAGTCCAGTCTGCTGACCAGTGTAACAACTGGGGGAGGGAGTAACGGTCATAATGCCAGGCATTGATTCTGAAACCTTGAATTGTATAGGTCATTTCAGAACATTTTCTTGATGACATTTTAGATGATTTCCAGTTAACGCCCAAAATTATGAATATATTTGAAATCCTGAGAAATATGAATGATCTAGTTATAATATACAGCCCTGGATTAGCTTCCTAGCAGTTGATTTGTGACTCGGCAGGAATAAGTCTGTTGATATTTACGAGCAGGAGAGTAAGATAATAATGTTGTGAACAAGGGTTTGTTGTGGCCATGTCTGACCATGTTGGTAATGTACTTGAGCTTGTGCAGGGACCAGTTTCCATGCAACACGATACAGATTCTCAACGACCACTGTGACGAGGTGTGGTTCTGTCGCTTCTCACCAGATGGTACCAAACTCGCCACCGGCTCGAAGGATTGCACAATGATTGTGTGGGATGTAGATCTAGTAAGTTGACTGAACAGTTTCCTGTCCATGATCAGGGATTTATCCAAACTAATTGCCCTGGTCCATGTTGTCAGGACATTTTGGGGAAATATTGTTTGTTGAAGTGATGTCTACAAAGCCAAATTATGAGTTATTACACTATTACGTGTCAGCATAGTCTACTTTTACGGCAAGAATGGGTTGTTGAAGACCTATTCTAACCCTGGATCTTCCATGTGTCTAACATTTTGTTTTCTCTTAACCATGGTAACAGGTTGAATGTCTAACAGTTATTAATTTGATTGTGTATCAGCATGCTGAAGATGTTGTACTGTGCAGGTCTCACTTCTCTCATCTCAAAACATTGTCCTCGTCTTCAGCAACCCATGCTTGCCGTAAGAGGCGACTTTGCTTCTCGTAAGAGATGACTAACAAGATTGGGTGGTCAGGCTCTGTGACTTAGTTGATGCATGTTATAGTATCCTAGTTTTGTGGATTGATGCTCATGATGTCAGTCACTGGAATGTTTGGTCCAGACTTGAATGTTTACAGACCGCCATCATATAGCTGAAATATTGCTGAAATATTGCTGAGTGCGGCGTTAAACAAACAAACAAAACAAAACAAAATCATCTGGCCATCAGAAATCCTAAGTATCAGACATTATTTGCCCAGACCCTTATATATCATTGTTTTGTCTCTTGGCTTGACGTGGGGGGACGAGTGGCCCAGTCGTCTAAGGCGCCGCGATTCGCTGTGCAGAGTTGCGTCCCTTGGGCACGCCAGAAACCTATGATTGTGGGTTCGAATCCTGGTTCGCCCCGATTATGTTTCTAGGTTTGTCAGCACCATACCCGTGCTCGTGGGTTTCACCGAAGTGGTAAACGTATGAGACCTGCATCACTTCAGGCTTTTCTCCCACATTCAACTGACACGCCGAGATATAACTGGAATAATGTTAAAAGCGGCGTTAAACCCAACTCACTCACTCACTCACTTGGCTTGACGTCTGAGACCTGCATTGCTTTGGGCTTTCATCCAACATTAAGCTGACACACTGTGATATGACAAGAATACTATTCAAAGTGACGTTATGACCATTTCGCTCACTCGCTAAGGCAAGAAATAATAATGTGAGTCCTCAATGTTCTACACAGGAAACTCATGAATTACGACACAGAAAGACATACGACAGCCATCCATATGGAGTAGCCTACATAGCATGGAGTCCCGACAGCTCACACATCGTGGCGTGTGGCCCAGACGACTGCTCTGAACTCTGGATCTGGAACGTTGAGGTACGTCTTCCTTACCATATTAGTCAGAATTGGTAAACCCCGATGTGGGGATTCCAAGTCAGAAAAGATAAACCTACCAGTAGTGATTCCCAGTCAGAATAGATACACCTCCCAGTGGGGATTCCCAGTCAGAATAGATAAACCTACCAGTGGGGATTCCCAGTCAGAATATATACACCTCTCAATAGGGATTCCCAGTCGGATTAGATACACCTCCCAGTGGGGATTCCCAGTCGGAATAGATACACCTCCCAGTGGGGATTCCCAGTCGGAATAGATTCACCCTTATGTGGGGACTCCTGGTCAGAATAGATACACCTGTATGTAGAGATTCCCAGTTGGAATAGATACACCTCCCAATGGGGATTCTCAGTCAAAATAGATACACCTCCCAATGGGGATTCCCAGTCGGAATAGATACATCTCCCAATGGGGATTCCCAGTCAGAGTAGATACACCTCCCAGTGGGGATTCCCAGTCAGAATAGATACACCTCCCAATGGGGATTCCCAGTTGGAATGGATACACCTCCCAAAGGGGGATTCCCAGTCAGAGTAGATACACCTCCCAATGGAGATTCCCAGTCGGATTAGATACACCTCCCAGTGGGGATTCCCAGTCGGAATAGATACACCTCCCAGTGGGGATTCCCAGTCGGAATAGATTCACCCTTATGTGGGGACTCCTGGTCAGAATAGATACACCTGTATGTGGAGATTCCCAGTTGGAATAGATACACCTCCCAATGGGGATTCTCAGTCAAAATAGATACACCTCCCAATGGGGATTCCCAGTCGGAATAGATACACCTCCCAATGGGGATTCCCAGTCAGAGTAGATACACCTCCCAGTGGGGATTCCCAGTCAGAATAGATACACCTCCCAATGGGGATTCCCAGTCAAAATAGATACACCTCCCAATGGGGATTCCCAGTTGGAATGGATACACCTCCCAAAGGGGGATTCCCAGTCAGAGTAGATACACCTCCCAATGGAGATTCCCAGTTGGAATAGATACACCTCCCAATGGGGATTCCCAGTTGGAATAGATACACCTCCCAGTGGGGATTCCCAGTCGGAATAGATACACCTCCCAATGGGGATTCCCAGTTGGAATAGATACACCTCCCAATGGAGATTCCCAGTTGGAATAGATACACCTCCCAATGGGGATTCCCAGTTGGAATAGATACACCTCCCATTTGGGATTCCCAGTCAGAAAAGATAAACCTCCCAATGGAGATTCCCAGTTGGAATAGATACACCTCCCAATGGGGATTCCCAGTCAAAATAGATACACCCCTATGTGGGGATTCCCAGTCAGAATAGATTCACCCCTATGTGGGGACTCCTGGTCAGAATAGATACACCTGTATGTGGGGATTTCCAGTCAGAATAGATACACCCCTATGTGGGGATTCCCAGTCAGAATAGATACACCTTCCAGTGGGGATTCCCAGTCCGAATAGATACACCTCCCAATGGGGATTCCCAGTCAGAATAGGTACACCTCCCAGTGGGGATTCCCAATCAGAATAGGTGCCCATTACAGAATAGGCTCACATCACACCCTCGCGTGAGATGATGCTCATGTTTTCAGTCACTGGTTTGCCTGACCCAGACTTGAATATTTACAGATAGTGATATAGCAGGAACATTGAAGACTGCTGCTTATGACATTCACTTAATGTTAATTAACAGTGAGTTGATGTGTGAGGAGACACAGTATAATTTCCCCACAATAAACTGTTGACGATATATCCTGGTGAGCTGCAGGGCCGTTCTAGTTATCTAGTTCACAGTTAATGTGATTCGCCTGTACTTATTACAGACTGGAGATTTACGTCAGAAGCTGAGTCAATCCCCGGAGGACAGTCTCACGAGTGCGTCGTGGCACGTGGACGGCAAGAAGTTCGTCACAGGAGGCACACGAGGCCAGTTCTATATTTGTGTGAGTGAAACGTGTTACCATGGTGATGCAGCCTTCCTAAAGGAATGATCTGCTATTTTTACACACCCCAGTGGGTATGCCAGGGTAGATAGCAAGCTCTACTGGTCGTTTGGAGGCTACCAAATACATTGGGTTTCAGACTTAGGGACTTTGTGGATTGTGTGTCAATAGACTAAATATAAATCTCTGGATCCTCCAGACTTGATTATTTACCGTCTGCCGTCATTTAACTGGAATATTGCTGATTGCGGCTCTAAACAACAACAAGCATGTTTACAGTGTTACTTTGTATTGACAAAAAAATGAAGTGAAGTCACATCAATCTTTGTGTATCTTGAATTGAAAACTTAAACTCTTGTCGATACCCTCAAGGTGTGATATTGATAATTCATTTTCATATGTGGGACTTCTGTCTTTCTATCACAAGCTCATTTCAGGTGTCCCCCGCTGTGATATTGCTGGAATATTGCTAAAAGCTGCGTAAAACCGAACTCACTCACTCACTATCACATTTCAATAAGTTGTTACCCCACCAGTGGTAATTCTTGATCTTTGGATGTTGGCTGGTCTGCAAACAGAGTATTCAGCTTTTTGACGATATTAGCATTTGTGACTGATTCAGTATTTATATATATACAGTATGTTATTTGGTGCCAATAAAACGAAAATGCTATCATGGGCAATAAAAAATGTTGGTGCAAAATTGGAAAAGCATATCTTAAACCCCATGCCACATACATCTGGTTCGACATTGGCATTACAATGATGTTCCCGTTGTGACTGCTGTAAGAACAGGGACAATACAAGTGTGTGTGATCCCTTGTGCTTGCTATTGATGGGGATTTTCTTGTTTGAATCAAGACTTAGGGATAGAGGGAAGACTATCGGACATGTCTCAATGTTTAATGTGTTACTTGTCATGCTTGTAATGACAGGGGGCGGTCGGGTAGCCTAGTGGTTAAAGCGTTCGCTCGTCACACCGAAGACCCGGGTTCGATTCCCGACATGGGTACAATGTGTGAAGCCCATTTCTGGTGTCCCCCGCTGTGATATTGCTGGAATATTGCTAAAAGCGGCGTAAAACCATACTCACTCACTCACTCACTGTAATGACAGAAATATAGATAAATATTACAATCATGCTTCATGGGAATTAATTTCAATTAATCATCGATCTTTGGCATCAAGTGGGACTTTCAGTGGATATTTCCATCCATTCGTTACTTTTATCCATATTGGATACAACATTCCACATCAGTAAAACCCGGACTGTATTGCCTTGGGTTACTGGTGACGCTATCCTCGAATGGTGTTTGGTGATTGGTACATGTGGTATGTATGTTCTATGTTGCAGGATATCGACGGCACGGTGCTGGACAACTGGGAGGGAGTTCGGGTCCAGTGTCTTGGTTGCCAAGGAGACGGCAAGACAGTGTTGGCAGCAGATACACACCATCGAATCAGGGGATACAACTTTGATGATCTGACAGACTTCAACATGTGAGTCTATGTAGGATCTGACAGACTTCAACATGTGAGTCTATGTAGGATCTGAAACACATCGATATGTGAGTCTATGTATGATCTGACACACTTCAATATGTGAGTCTATGTAGGATCTGACACACTTCAATGTGTGAGTCTATGTAGGATCTGACACACTTCAATGTGTGAGTCTATGTAGGATCTGACACACTTCAATGTGTGCGTCTATGTAGGATCTGACACACTTCAATGTGTGAGTCTATGTAGGATCTGACACACTTCAATGTGTGAGTCTATGTAGGATCTGACACACTTCAATGTGTGCGTCTATGTAGGATCTGACACACTTCAATGTGTGAGTTTATGTAGGATCTGACACACTTCAATGTGTGAGTCTATGTAGGATCTGACACACTTCAATATGTGAGTCTATGTAGGATCTGACACACTTCAATGTGTGAGTCTATGTAGGATCTGACACACTTCAATGTGTGAGTCTATGTAGGATCTGACACACTTCAATATGTGAGTCTATGTAGGATCTGACACACTTCAATGTGTGAGTCTATGTAGGATCTGACACACTTCAATGTGTGAGTCTATGTAGGATCTGACACACTTCAATGTGTGCGTCTATGTAGGATCTGACACACTTCAATGTGTGCGTCTATGTAGGATCTGACACACTTCAATGTGTGAGTCTATGTAGGATCTGACACACTTCGATGTGTGAGTCTATGTAGGATCTGACACACTTCAATGTGTGAGTCTATGTAGGATCTGACACACTTCAATGTGTGCGTCTATGTAGGATCTGACACACTTCAATGTGTGAGCCTATGTAGGATCTGACACACTTCAATGTGTGAGTCTATGTAGGATCTGACACACTTCAATGTGTGCGTCTATGTAGGATCTGACACACTTCAATATGTGAGTCTATGTAGGATCTGACACACTTCAATGTGTGCGTCTATGTAGGATCTGACACACTTCAATATGTGAGTCTATGTAGGATCTGACACACTTCAATGTGTGAGTCTATGTAGGATCTGACACACTTCAATGTATGAGTCTATGTAGGATCTGACACACTTCAATGTGTGAGTCTATGTAGGATCTGACACACTTCAATGTATTCTTTGAATTTCTTATGTTTCAGTATTCAAGAAGACCATCCCATAATGTCTTTCGCAATCAATGAAACAGGCAGATTAGCATTACTCAATGTAGCCACTCAGGTAAGTTGTCCGGATCATACAGGTGGGTACTCATGCCTTTACCGGGATACCTAGCCACATGTGTGTTTTATCCTGCCAATAGAGCATGCAGAAATGTAACTATTTCAGGAATAGGGGATCAATGTCAGTATGAGCAGAAAAAAATGAATAATTTTACATTTATCATGTGTATGTGATTAAGTCTCAAATATCAAAGCAATTCATTAGCAGACACTTGTCATTAATCTTTTCACATAAGTAGATGTTGGAATAATTCAAGAAAACATTTTTTATGAATTGTATTTTTGCTATATTCTTCTACTCAGTTTTCACACATTTTCCACTTTCAGGGAGTCCATTTATGGGACTTAAAAGACAAAATATTACTGCGCAAATTTCAAGGTATCAGTCAGGGTTTCTACACAATATTCTCATGTTTTGGTGGCTTGAATCAAGACTTTGTCGCCAGTGGCAGTGAAGGTGAGTACCACAGGGTTATCTCTTCTTAGCTCACCTGACTCTAAGAGAAGTGAGCTTGTGTCAGGCCTTGTGGACTGGTGTCGACAGGATCTTAAAACAACGTCTCCTCAGAAAGAACACGAGTGAATAAATTTATTAATTTTTCCTTGTGTTAATTTTTATTCAGTGAAATATTTAGTTAGTAAACCAAGTTATTTTGGGGATATTTTTGAATATTATTGTTAATATTTCATTTTGTTTGTGTAGATCATAAAGTTTACGTGTGGCACATCCGGCGCGAGTCTCCGATCGCTGTGTTGGAGGGTCATGCCCGGACAGTCAACTGTGTTCATTGGAACCCCAAACTTCCAGGGATGGTGGCGAGTGCTTCAGATGATGGCACCGTCAGGATATGGGGACCTCTCGACAGAATTAGAATAGGTACGACTGTTCCCTCTTCCTACTGCACTGGTGGAAAGTGTTCTCTGGAATGTGTTCAGTAGATACGACTAGAATGTGTTCAGTAGATACGACTAGAATGTGTTCAGTAGATACGACTAGAATGTGTTCAGTAGATACCACAAGAATGTGTTCAGTAGATACAACTGGCATGTGTTCAGTAGATACGACTAGAATGTGTTCAGTAGATACGACTAGAATGTGTTCAGTAGATACGACTAGAATGTGTTCAGTAGCTACGACTTGTATGTGTTCAGTAGAAATGACTGGTAAGTGTTCAGTAGATATGACTAGAATGTGTTCAGTAGATACGACAAGAATGTGTTCAGTAGATACGACTGGCATGTGTTCAGTAGATACGACTAGAATGTGTTCAGTAGCTACGACTTGTATGTGTTCAGTAGAAATGACTGGTATGTGTTCAGTAGATATGACTAGAATGTGTTCAGTAGATACGACAAGAATGTGTTCAGTAGATACGACTGGCATGTGTTCAGTAGATACGACTAGAATGTGTTCAGTAGATACGACTAGAATGTGTTCAGTAGATACGACAAGAATGTGTTCAGTAGATATGACTAGAATGTGTTCAGTAGATATGACTAGAATGTGTTCAGTAGATACGACAAGAATGTGTTCAGTAGAAATGACTGGTATGTGTTCAGTAGATATGACTAGAATATGTTCAGTAGATAAGACTGGAATGTGTTCAGTAGATACGACTGGCATGTGTTCAGTAGATACGACTAGAATGTGTTCAGTAGATACGACAAGAATGTGTTCAGTAGATACGACTAGAATGTGTTCAGTAGATACAACTAGAATGTGTTCAGTAGATACGACTAGAATGTGTTCAGTAGATACGACTAGAATGTGTTCAGTAGATACGACTAGAATGTGTTCAGTAGCTACGACTAGGATGTGTTAAGTAGAAATGACTGGTATGTGTTCAGTAGATATGACTAGAATGTGTTCAGTAGATATGACCAGAATGTGTTCAGTAGGTACGACTGGAATGTGTTCAGTAGAAATGACTGGCATGTGTTCAACAGAAGCGACCTTTGCACTGTGACAATCATAAGCCTTTGTTAAAGTTTGGGAGTTAGTCCTCATGGTGCTACGATTGCTTTGTGGAACCAGGTTATAATGTCTTGCTGTGACATTTCAGTGAGTTTAAGCACCAGTGGTACTTCCTGATATACCGATGTCTGCAGGTCTGCATACAGAGTGTTCGGTTTTTCATGATATTACCTTTTTCAGCCCCTTCTGTAAATCAGTCTTAGTGCTAAGGCAGCTGAATGTCTATGTTCAAGTACTGGAGCTATGATTGTTTAGGAAGTAAGATTGCTTTGTTAAGCAGTACCTCAATTGTATGGTGAGGTTGCTAAGATGTCACTAAAACCCCATTTGCCATCTTAGATGCAGGTTGTGAGAACACGGAAAATGGTTTCAGCGATAGACACTAACAGTTTTCGTCCACTAGTCCTTAAAATGATAACATATAGCAAACCCTTAAAAAGGGCAAATTTCTACTAATCCTTATGATACCTTAACCATTTGGCAGTTTGGAAAGGACTATAGTCTTAGTGCCAATTTCTAACGCTGCGGTTTGCAGGATATCTTGTCACCATTTACACTCCATGTGGTATGATGTTAGCGTTTGACCGTTTACATCCCTTGACAGATTTACTATAGTAAAAAAAAGAATTAAGTGTTCCTTAACTTCTTTTGACTAGTATGTATTGCTGATGTGAAGACATTTCATCACAATCATTCCTTTTGTTTTGTTTCAGGAAACATGAGTGAATCAGGGCGGAGTACGCCGGTATGACCAAGGCCTTCTGTAAGCTATGTATGATATTTGTGTACAGTAGACATTTTGATACGTATCTACCAACTGTAGCAGAATATGGAAGCATGTAGCTAGCAGAGTTGTTCCTAATGGTGAGAGATAGTCAGTTCATGGTGTCATGGGTTTTCTTGTCCTTTCGGGACACAACAGTTATCTCCCTTAGTTTGTTCTGGTGCTGTTGTCTGCTACCCAGATTTTTTTTCAATGCAGAATATTGACCGATTTGAATTGAAACTAGCTGACGTATATTTGTGTCAATCTCCTTAATATGAATAAGAAAATGATACCTGTAAGGTATGTTTTGGTCTGTAATATGAGATTTTAGTAAGAAAAATGCAAAAAATAACATCAAGAGTACTAATAATTGCAGTTTCAGTTGAGATAGCCCTCGTCCCACAGATAATTACTGAGAAAAGGAAATAATGTTTGGCACTTTAATTATAGATAAATATTGATATATTATAAATAACAGTGAAAGTGTTCGTCATTAGAGATAACATTTCCATGAGAACTAATTGTGTGTGTCATGCTATGATGCACCCAGTGTAACTGTAAATATAGATTTCAGGGATTTATCTAGACTTGCTCAGTGGCCATTACTCGGCCAAGTCAGGAAATGTGAGACGTAATTCCCACTATTTAAACTATTTTCTAATTCATGTTAATATAGTTGATAGCTCATATCAGTTGATAGCTGATAACAGGACCAATATAGAGGAAAGGCTTTAATGTTTCATTTTACATTATTGCAGTGGATGAAATACCTCTAAAATTAAAAAATAAGAACTTAAAAAATCCCAGTTGTTAGGTAAATATTCTTTCCATATTTGTGTGCCAAAGGGCACTTAGTTTGAAATCCTAGACACGGGTTGTTCATGCTGATTATGAAATTATTACACTGCTCATGGTGTACCACTCAAAACAAGTTCAGAACACCACATTTCTTTCACACGACTGTAGTTAATCTTTCATTGGCCTACCGTTTATTTCGCTGGGTAGCGGCAATGCACCAAGTTCAGGTTAGATGTGATGTGTGGAGCACTGTTGCTATGGTTACTATGGGTATTACTGGAGTGAAGTCACCATGTCCGCACACAAACTGCCAGAAGGTCACTCGCTCAATTGTTGTTAACAAAGTTGTTTTTCAGGGGAAAAAAGTCAGACTTGTGATATTAATTCTGTGCCCTTGGTAACTGTTGATTTGCTCGACTATTTGAGAAGGGTGAAATGTTTTGAATTTTTTTTACATGAAATTAAGGACAGACATTTTTATATGCTTTTTAGAAGAAAGTCTCTACCTCATTGTGGTAGAAAATTTTAGTTTTGCTCTAAAGTATATGACTTTGAAAGATATAAAGACATTGCAATATACATTTTATATGGATCATTGTTTACTTTATAAAGGAAAATAAGACATGTATACTGCTAAAAGAAGTTAAAGAACATGTTTCTTTCATATGACTATCGTTAATCAGGTGTTCTTTAACTTCTTTTGAGTAGTATATATGCTCTCGAAGTTGGTTGAAAATACAATATTGCTTCTTAGTTTTTCTTATGACACAATGAGTTGAGTGTTGAGTTGAGTGAGAGTTGAGCGTTGAGGCCTTCTCTCGATCTGTGTGTGGTACTATCTGTGGTTTATGTTGATGTTTGTCAAGTACAGTTGGAGATGATATTTTATCACTTGCATTATATTTTATCTTTTGTACATACTTTCCTGATTACTTTGTCATATTATATCCACTCTAGATAAGCTAATATGTTTTATGTCATAATTGAGCAGATAGCGTTGCCATGCTTCATCTCATCTCAGCAGACTCTGTAAACACCAACTCATGGCCAGATCCGATCAGTGGTGTCTGACATTCTAGTATCTGGGCTGGATAGAAGTACAACTCAATTCTTTGTCATGCTAGTTACCTTCACACTAATATCTACCTAAATATTTATCAGAGGCTGCCAAATAGGACGAAATTGTGAAATAGATGTTTTGATGTTGGTCTGCAATGTGAATTGACATGGGATGCCTTCCCTGATTGGTGTGGCAAGAAAAGTTAGGGTATGGTTTTATGCCAATTTTAGCAATATTCCAGCAATATCATGACGGGGACACCAGGGCCCGCTTGCACAAAGCGATCTTAGCGCTAAGATGATCGTAACTCCCATACTTTAACATAGGCTTACAATAGTCTTAGCGCTGAGATCGCTTTGTGCAAGTGGGCCCAGAAGTGGGCTTCATAAACTGTACTCATGTAGGGAATCGAACCCAGATCCAGGGCATGACGAGCGAATGCTTTAACCACTAGACTACCCCATCACCCCTACAAGAAAAGTGCTTATCTCTCTTTGTACAGTGTCATGTAATAAAGGATTTATTTACATGTATTGCAGAAATTTATACATCATTGCACATATTTCAGAGGTATCTTGTAGTTAGATATTCAACTTAATCAGAGATGAATGCATTGTGCAGTTAGCTGTCATAGAAAATTTGATGTCTGTGTCAAAAGTTCTGTGTGAGTGTAGGGGTAGTGTGGTAGCCGAGCTGTTCAAGTGTTGCCTTGTCACCAGAAGATTCCCAAGATGGGTACATTGTTTTAAACCCATTCATGGTATCCAAGTTGGCTGGAATATCATATTCGCTGTGTTAAACATCCTGTTCCAATAGTCACCACCTTATTAACTTTTAGATGAGTCTGTAAATTATCTAAAAAATGCCCCAAACTAAGCAAAAACTTTTACCCTATTTTCTTGTTTTGACGTGCAGCAGTGAAGAAGGGGTATTTATTTGCCTAGTAGCTATTATCAAAAAAGTTTTATTTTCGTCAATATTTGAACTAAATTTGTTCACTACCTCATGATCTCTGCCAACAAAATTAACTTCTTGTGTATGGTTTTATAAGCTCCCCCTCAAGTTTCTTAGCACCCAGCTTGTTTATTACAGCAAATACGGTAATGCAGATAGCAGCACATCACCATCCACACTCACTGATGTGAGCGTCAACTTAAACTGGTTTTATTTACATGATGCTGCACTTCTATTTGGAACTGTTTGTTTTCGAGTAGTTGGAGATATTGAAATTTATGGAATAACATTTGCATCAATAATGGTATTGATAAACTTGTTATTGTAATTCCTGAGGTAGTGGTCTCGAAATGAAATCCTGTATTTTAGTTACATCACTGGTCAGGTCTGATACCATGTATCTTGCATTCCATCCAAGTTCACTGTAACAGAATATGAACTTTTTAGAAATCTTTATTCATTAATACGATCATTCTCTTTGTGTGCTTTGTACGGCAAGAATCTGATATTGTTGGATATGTTTGTTATAAACAGTGCTATGAAATTTGTCTGTTATAAATACAAAACAGTTCAGCAGTTACTACAACATTTTATTAATTTAGTTTAGCTTCAGTTAAAACTGCATGTTTAATATGATCATGTGATATAGATGAAATGAAAGGCCTTTAAACATTCAGATCACTGAGCGAAGATTTATACACAGAGTGTTATTTATGTAATAGTATTTATAATTGTGTCGGTAGAGGAGGACAGACTTAATATTTTGGTAAACATTGCTTCATAACAGAAAGTAGCACAGCTTCCATGAAGGCTTTCGTGATCATCGTATGTCAAGTGATGTTCACCCTAATGCTATGTATGTGAATCTGATGACTGTACTGCCCAGCAGTTGTCTACATGTGTCGTCAGTGTGTAAAGTGTCTTTATGTTTTGTTTCTAGTCAGGCACCTTAAACTGATGGGCGAAGGGTAGCCAAGTTGACAAGGTGTTAGCTTGTCGCCCTGCGGACTGGGTTCAATTCCTAACATGTACAATGTTTGAGCCAGTTTTTGGTGCCTCCCTCGTCGTAGTTGGAGTAATGAAGATGCTAAATGCCAAACTCGCTTTAAGTGACAAGATGTCGTCTTGAAACACTTCTCTGTTATGTCAAGTGGCAAATTGAGAATGTTATAAGTCTTAAAAAGATCAAAGGGAGATTATAATTTTTTCAATGTAATTATGGTTTTTTTAACTTTTAATTGAAATTACTTAACTTGAAAAATGAATTTTTTTGTGATCTGAAAGTTAAATTTACAAAATAACATAAATGGGATCAGTGAATGTGTATATGAACAAATTACTGGTATTTAAACTAAAACTTGAGGCCAGAATATTCTAAAGAATAATTTATGATTGACAGTAGTAAATAACAATGCACTTTGCACACTGACGAGAGTTTTGTTGTAGCCTTTGATTACTGCAACATATGACGTAAAGCTGTGACTTGCGTGCACCAGTGTTCTTTCAAAGAAATCATAATTTCATGCATGTATGAGGTGTACATTTGTACCATCATGGACACTTGCTTGATTGTGGTCATTATCCAACAAGAGCCTGACCTACTCATCTGCAGATTCAATCTCTACTTCTTGACGTTAGTTTGAAACAAGTCCTGGATAAATTACTCTCATATTTTTCCTATTTCGTAGCTACGGTGACCATTGTCATCACTTGGTCTTGCTGTTAGCTCCATGGTGTCCCAGTGGGTGAAGGTGTTGCCTACCTCACCTGCCAGGATCCGCGGGTTTGAATCCCAGATTCTCCTGATAACAAGGTGGCCCAGTGGGTGAAGGTGTTGCCTATCTCACCTGCCAGGATCCACGGGTTTGAATCCCAGATTCACCTGATAACGAGGTGGCCCAGAGGTTGAAGGTGTTGCCTATCTCACCTGCCAGGATCCACAGGTTTGAATCCCAGATTCATCTGATAACAAGGTGCCCCAGTGGGTGAAGGTGTTGCCTATCTCACCGGCCAGGATCCACAGGTTTGAATCCCAGATTCACCTGATAACAAGGTGGCCCAGTGGGTGAAGGTGTTCCCTACCTCACCTGCCAGGATCCACAGGTTTGAATCCCAGATTCACCTGATAACAAGGTGGCCCAGTAGGTGAAGGTGTTCCTATGTCACAAGGTTATTAAGCTAACATTCTGTGATATAACTGAAAAACTCCTTCAATCAATGGAGCCCAGCTCACTAAAGAAACACCGATTATTTATCAATAAAGTCTAAGAATGCATGTATTGAAACGTTTCAAATTGACATGAAGTTATCCATTTTTAATAAGTATGTGCATTGTTTTTGGCTTGGTTTCTTTGAGTGAAATATTCTCAATAAATTCTCAAATAATTAATTTGATATTTTATCAAGTGAAGTGTACACAGACATCTTTGTGATCATCTTAGTCGTTTTGTGGTCCGTCATCACCACGACATGTGGAACTGTCTCCTCTGAATCTGCTGATGATGTAAGTCAGGCCTTTGATTACTACAAAATATTGTGCTTCATCTCATGAGTACATGCTTGAATCTGAAGTTGGTGTGAATTTAACAACTTTTGACAGTGAGATAGAAATCTTAAAGATACAGATGATTATTCTTAGGATTTGTATATTTTCAGATAAGTGTTCATTGCTATTTTGTTAAATCGATCATAATCCGCTTATGACTAACAATTTGTTGACATTAAATGATTGCCGAGTGTTGATATACCATGTAATTCTGATTTCAGTGCAATCAATTTGTGAACTATTCAGTGTTTTCACGGTTAACAGTCTTTATGATGATATTTTCAAGGAGGGGTGTCCGAGTGATATAGTATTTATCTAGTTGATAAACAGGTTTATTTTGATAATTGAATCCTATGAACCTGTTTAGAACCTGTATATTTATGTTCATACTAGTTATAACTTCAAAATTTGGTCTCGGACACTTGTGTAGAATACATGGAATAGTTGTAGCAAACAAGAGAACACATAAATCCAATTGATAATACTTGCTGGTTGAAACTCTGCTACAACGATTATCTATATCAACCTTACAAATTATTGACATAAAGATTTTGAGAGTGTGGACATCCATTCTTGTAACACATTATGCCACTGGTTGCAAGACCGATATTGTAAGCAATTGGCTGGAAGCTGTAGTGGAACATCTCACTAGGGAAATAGTACAATGCAAAATAAGATCTGTTTCTTTGTTACAGAGACAATTTATGTTTACATGTAAACAGTATGGAAGAACAACCATCCCTTGATCTCACAGTACTTTCTTGTCTTCCTTGTCATGTTCATCTTATCCATTGCTACTACTTTCCTCCAACTTGTCTTTAGTTCTAATTCTAAATCATTTCATCTGTCGAGCCTCAAAGCATTTTCTAGACACAGTGCATCCACAGGGCTGGAAGACAAACCAAGCATCTTGTTCTGTACACGAGTGTATGCTCTGCCAATGTTAGCATCCTTTAGCCTGTTGAAGCAGGGGGATGTCCTGTTGAAGTGTTAGCGGGTGTCTGGAAAGTAGTTTTTTTCTGTTGCTCTAGCAATAACTGTCATCTTCTACATTCACTCTCCACAGAACCATTTGTACCTGGAGGGTGTGAATGTCCCATTATTGGCATCAACTGCTGAGTGAAATTTTATTCTTAATGTTTGTTTTCAATGTGGACGGTTCCCCAACATGGATAGTTAAGTATGTGTTGTCAGCCGTTTTAGACTTGTTACGTCTTCACGTCGCTTGATGACCAGTACCCGATGATTGCTCCAGAACTGTTGATCCTTGTTGTGCAATTAATACCCTTTGTTGAGCCTGATTTGACAAACGTTTGAATTTGTAGACGAATCGGGAAAACTTAATTTTGTCAGATGTTTATATTAATTGTGTTCATGTTCACGACCATGTCAAGAAATTCCGAGATCACGACGCTTTTAGTCGTGACAAGATGTATCGTCGCAATAACTGAAGCCATCATGTTGCCAAACATCGCCTCTCCATGTCATTATTTCATTACGCAAGAACCATCGGAATCGTAAATACCACCAAGAAACCTTTCATTGAACAAGTCACAAGTAATTCTCATCTCATGGTTTTAAGCACAGCATGCGATGGCCACGATTCTTCTGCCAAACCACCTAACATCAGTATGTTATCTCGGATATGCCATCGTCAACGGCCGTGCGCTGTCTGTTGGAGCAGAAATATTAGGTGTGTCCTTGTCGTATATGCATTTTTACTGTGTTTATCTTGCTCTGAAGCCTCTGGATGGTGTCCCGGGCTTGTACATTATCTCCGCCATTTCAAAGAGGATGTATTTATATTTCATTTCTCACTTGGAAATGAATAAATTGGATTTAATATATATCCTTTGTTTCTTTTGTTTTTGCTGTGACTGACTGTCTCGTAGCTGCTTGGGTCCTTTGGCTGCAGTTAATGGAAGCTTTAGGGAATACCTTTTTTTAATATTGGTTACAGATCTGCAGGAACCAAAATCTAAAAAGCACTGTTTATGATTTCTAAAGCTTATAACTGTCTTACTGTTAAGTCTTTGCACAGCTTTATGAACACTGCACAAATGGCAAAATATTGTTACCCTGCCTTGCACTTGGGATAAAACAAGGAATGGTCGGCTCAAATTGGTATAATGTGTTTTGAGTGGCGTATCTATGTTAACCTGCAGCATGGTAGCACATGACTGTAAGCACAATCTTGAAAAGCAATAGGACTACGACGAGTCCAAATTTTCTACCCAGGCACCCGCTCAAGATTTGGGTACAAACAATCTGATCATGCGTACACTTAAGTTTACTGAACCGTTATCTTTACTTAAACATATAAAAGTTAGTAGGAATGAGTTCAAGGTCAGAAAGAAATGGGAACATTAGCGACTTGTAGTGTAACCATGAGGTTTTATTGTTATTAAACAATAAGTCACATACTAGCCATGGGTCCGGGTAGTCTAGTGGGTACGTGGGTCCTACTAAGGACCTCATGACCTGATTTACCCGTCTCAGACCTAGAACGCAACATTTTTTCATCCCGACAATCGATATGTTCGACGGCAGTCAAATTCAGATCCAACACAAAAAGCAGTCCCATGTTCAAAAAGGAACACTTTTTTTTACCAACATATTAATAAACAAAGACAGAAATCAGTAAAACATTATTTTATTCTAAAAGTGTTAGAATAGTGAGATGATATGTTGTACAGGTCAAACATATTCAAATATGACAGTAACATACAAAATAATCTCTTTTCAGCCCACAATAGTTCTGTACATATCTTGCCGCTCCTATCGGGCAAGTTTGTCAGCATGAACCCACACTACAAACAATATGCCGACATAAGTGGCTTTGTCAATTTTGAGACAAATTACTTAAGTAGCACATGCTCCCAAATACAACAGTCATGACATGCCTTACTTCATGACAAATACAATGTACAAGACCACTTCATGTTCGGGTACATATTGTACTTTTCACCCCCAAAAATAATCTTTTATGCGTGTTTGATTTTATTCCTTAAACAACATATATATTTTTTTAAATTAACGGAATTTTTGAAATAGCTGTCAATAGTTTACAGGATATTGCCATAATAAGCACCTCGGACTTAGGGTATGAGGGAAGGCCGGCTTAATAAGACAAGATAAATTTGTCAACAATCGAGTTGTAGTGCACAAACATTTACACATTGATGACTCTAAACCTTTGTTTATAATAGTTACGAGGCGACTATATAATCCTTCACACAGCATTTTCTGCTACAAAATCTGTAATATACACAAGAAAATATGACTGTCTTGCAAATTTTCAAGCTTGATACAATGGGCTTATACAGAGTACTTACACACTGGTCTAGAAGTTGATAAGGGGGCAATTATTGGATCAGGGCGCTTAATATGGTATCATCTATGGTCTGGACTCTTAATTAAGCCAGAACTGTATGTAATTCTGGAACTGATGTTGATATATAGACATATCTACATCCTGACTTGTCTACATTGTTAGTTGTTAATCTTTATGTTAGACTATTAAATCATAAAATACTGTAAATATTTGCAGAAATACAAGCACGAAGCACCTGTGATGTGAATCCATACAGTGAATCTACAAACACTTCTAAAAACAAAATGATAGCCAACCTCACATTATAGTTTATCTCTGTTATGAAAAAAGACTACTTCATACTATTTCACTGATATTTCTTCACAATGCCCAAGCATCACATAATGCAGGTCTTAATAGTCGTAGTGCCACAATTCACTCTGTGAATAGGGACCCAGAATTCTGTGGACGGGTGGTATTTTGGTGTTTATGGCCCAACCTTTGCGATTGAGTGAGTGAAAATGGTTTTACGCCTGTCTTGGTAACCATGGTAATATTCCAGCTACATCTCACCAGGGACACCAACAATGGGTTTCACATACCTGAAGAATCAAACCTATCTGACAAGTTAACTCTTGAGCGGACTCGACAATTAAAATGCTGGCGAGCCAACTAGCTGAAATCTGGTTGTGGCTGCCACCTTTGCATTTCTACTGGCCCTGATGGGAAGTAGAATGAAAATAGACGAAGCAATGACCAGAAAACTACGTTTACAGATTTTTTCAGTAAATTTGGTAAACTTGTTAATCAGTAGTTGTGAGTGAAAACTCTCAACTGTATACAAATGCTGTTGGCTTGTTCGGTCTTTCATTTCTTTTTATATACATTCTCTAAAAAATGATAAATACATACTCTTTCAATAATGCTAGTTAGTGCATACTGCAATCTCATTAAGATCAGATCGTTTACTCTGATACAATATCTCGCCACGTGAAGATCTGGCCCTTCCATAGGAGGCCGTGCAGGTGAACTTTCTAATCAGCCAATCAGCATCGTGGATATTAAATTCTCAGTACATGTGAGCAAACATTTAGACAAGCATATCTGATTTCTGTATCTCAAAAACAATCTTTCCAAGGAAAATCCAATATATTATACATTCTATCATTTCTGTTTGTTTTGTTCGTTTGTTGTTTAACACCACACTCAGCAATATCCCAGCTATATGACGGCGGTCTGTAAATATTTGAATCTGAACCAGACAATCCAGTAATTGACATCATGACCTTTCGCGAACTTTGACCGACCACTGAAATGACTAACAAGAAGTCGACATCAGTCGATTAGAAAGCAACTTTCTCGAGTTTCAAGGCATTCATTTCACCCTGGTGCGTTCCATTTCAGACTACGCTTGAAAAATATGTTGACACAGTTCTCGATTAAAATTTTGAAAACTGAACAAACGAACATTTCGGAATGTCTAATATATGGTTGAGGTTGTATGGCAGTGAATCCCACGTACTGTGCAACGCCTCCTCCATTCAAATGTTTATCCCACGGAAGCGAGAAATAAACGATAATTTTGACGGAATCAGTCATACGGGCCGTAACTGTCGTTTGAAATATTCTGTGTTAACGTTTTCGAGGTTGCATGATAACAAAACACATTCCGACAGTCACTTTCATGATCTGGTAAGTGAACGTGAAAAGTTCGGACGTGAACCGTAATGGGATGTCCTAAGATCTTTGTTTAGCGATAGAGAGAACTAAGATCTGATTTTAATGAGATTGATAATGGTTCGCGTCTAGTGTCAATGAATGTCAAACTGTACTCCACAGCCTCAGGATGACCAGATGGAAGACAACACATCTAGTGAAAATCTAGTCTCAACCAGTAAATATCAATCCTGTCTTTTCCAATGGGTTTTGGAATCTACTCCACACACACAATCCATTGTCATTGGGCTTCGGAAACGGAAAAGAGACTTGTGTTAGTCCATGAGAGATAAGTAATAATGAGCATGACAAGAGCATACATTGTGAAACACGATGGGGAAATATAAACACAAACAAATTACAAAATCTACAAATACAAAAAGAAAAATATAAGATCAAAACATGAATAAAAGTCGGCTTACTGTTATTTTAAGTTCAGACAAATTAAAATTTTGCTTGTTTTGGCTATGAATCTGAGTTCTCTTGTTGAAAATATATCCTGCTATTAAGATACTGAGGTTAGATATGAGGCACTGAAAAAGCTGACACGTATGTTCAGCCTAAAGATAATAAATTGTTTTCCGGTTGAACACAACTTCCTTCAACAAAAGGCACCACTTGAGAACCAGTGCCTTGTCTCACAATGGGATCAGAGCTACATCTTGTAACTCGTTCACTTCGGCTTACAAATAAACAATTGTTGCTTCATGAAACAGGACAAAATAAGAATAACTCTGGATTCCTTGATAGAAAACATCCATCAAAAGGTGTTCAGTGTTCAAACTTAAGCATGAAAGTCAAGAGTCCTTGTCGTAACCCTGATGTTAGAGGTTGTGGGGTGCTAGATTCATGTTTGAATGGCAGCAGAGTTCAAAGAAATGAGGTTCTCCCTTCAACAGAACATATCTTAGCAACTGTAAAATGACACTGTTTCTTGAAAACAATGGATAATCCTGTTGTCTTTGATGGAGAGAAAAAGCATCCATCAACAGTTTTCAAAATCCACTGTAAGTTACCCAGGGGTGTGGGGGATTCTATGATTTATGCCTGTGAAAGATCATAACAGCTCGTTTCAACACAACTCATGTTTCTACAATCCTCGTTACATCCTCACAACCTACCCCATATCCTAGCAACATGGACCAAACATTCCATCACTTACCATTACTTACAAGTTACTTAGCAACATTAGAATTTCCCCACACTGACATTGTTTACATTCTCACTTCTGGTATCTAGAGTTATCTCCCTTTGACGCCGACACTATTGTAATGGCATGTATAGCAGAATCAACCCTTGATGTCACGTCATCCACGGATCGATGGAAAACTTCTCTTCCTTGCAACAGACATTTCTCACAGACATCCTGTACATCTCTACAACAATATACAATATTGCACAATGGTTCTCAATTTGTTCTTTTGCACCAATAACCAAGAAGTGGACACACTTGCAGCCAGCACAAACACATACAGTTCCTTGTAGGATGATATACAATGGATGCAACTCGACACAGATAGCCACAGCTAATAACATCGTCATCAAATCCTAATGGTAATCGAGTCTGGGCCAGACAATCCAGTGATTGTTATAAGCAAGCTGTCAGGGTGGGAAGGCACACAACCAACCAAGCCACCTAGCTTGACCACCTGATAGATCAGGCCACCCTGTACAGTGTCTGAAATAACTGCCTGCCCGCCTGCCCGCGGCTGGTAACTTTCCTGTCGGGCTGCATGAAATTTTCCTCCACCTGCCCGACTGTCTGGCAGATAATTTTAAGACAACTTACATATTCAGTTTTATTGTAACTCCTTGTAGATTTTCAAGTAATTGTTTGCATTATTTCAGCTAAATCAAGACGCAATAGATGTGATTTGTCTTTGATTTGTTTTTGTGATTTTTCAATTTTTACAATATCTGAATGTTGGCAGGTAACTTTGAAGATGGGCAGACAACGCCAATGGGTCATCTGCCTGACTATCTTGTTGGGTCTTACAATTATTTCAAACACCTTCCTCGCACAACGATTATCAGTTGCGGGGACCAAATCCAACACCAGCTTTTCTCTCCAATGCCAGACAGCAGAGTGGCAAGTAGAGAAAGTTAGATTAAAAAATAAAATCCTTTTGTGTTTGATATAACCTCTTGATGAAACACAGGAGAGAATCTGGACAGTCCTGATGTTTATTGGACTTTGGATATTAAATGGAGAATAGAATTAGTGATTAGTATACCAAATTTCATTTGCACATACAAGTGATCAAAGTGATGAAAACAGATGATCACGTCAAATTCTGTTCTATGTAATACTTCGGACTAAATACACTTGAAATCACATTCTGTCACCTGTCCATATAATTTGCTCTCTGTTATTTCAGCAATACAAAATAATTTTTTGAGAAATATTTGACACATTACACCTGCTCCAGGTGTCACATGTGACTAATCACCATGACAACAGCCAAACAATCTCCTCTAAGATGTCAGTAGCAATGTTCGATCTCATCTTTGGATTTGTGACGTAAGATCCGCTTTACTAATTCTAAATGATCTTGTGTATAATGCTGTGAACAGAAATACTATTTCTTGAATTTATATTTGAGAGAGGAACAAAACATTTCATTCAGAATTTTTTAATATGACCCATCGTGCCCAAAGAGGCATAGATAAAGGTGAAAAGACTTTCAGTAATTCACATTGAGTTGGGCAGTATACTCCCCATGGAGCTGAGAATGATTCTCGAGTGCGCACTGATCCACTGACCGGGGTTATAATAGTGCTTTGAGCATGCGCCTGAGTCGTGTGGAAATATGCGAAACATAAATGACCTATTATTATTACTATTTTATAAAACTGCTTTGAACAGTATTCCAGTTATATCACGACGTGTTAGCTTAATGTGGGAGGAAAGCCCAAATCAATGCAGGTCACTTTGGTGACAAGAGCATGGGTTTAGTACAAACTAGTTCTCACTGAGAATAATAACTTGCATGTGCTAGTTCGTTCCAAGTGTTCTATTGTTTATGAAAATGCCCATTGTGCCTATGCCAGGGCAACATCACATGAAAGCACTGTTGGAAAAAAACGAAGATGACATCATCCATTGTCTATGACGTCACAAACAATTATATGTGACGTGTTTGCACCAATCCACTAACAGAGCAGATGTTCCACTTTTATAACAGAAAATACAGCAACAGGGCCTGGGTAACACAAGGAAATACCGACTCGCAACACAGAATTACAGGATTATCTGCCCCTTATGAATTAATGTTGAAAGTGTCCAGCCAAGGCTTGGAACTTGCAAAGTTATTTCCCTTTAAGACAGAAAACCCATAATTAACAGTAGCTTGTGGGCTATTCTCTAAATATACATCAAACTAAAATCAGAAACCTACTGCACGAAAAGAATGAGTGAGTGAGTGAGTGAGTATGGTTTTACACCCCTTTTAGGATCACGGCAGGGGACACCAGAAATGGCCTTCACGCATTGTACCCATGTCAGGAATCGAACCCGGGTCTTCGGCGTGACGAGCGAACGCTTTAACCACTAGGCTACCCGACCGCCCTGCACGAAAAGAAATACCCTGTACAGTGGGACACATACCAACTCAAAAGAAGTAAATAAACACCCAATGTTTTCATGACAGATTGACTTGTCATGAGACCTGTCATGAGACCTGTCTTGGTAAGAAAGATTAATTTTAGTCGTATGAAAAAATTGGTTGTTCTTTTACTTCTTCAGTAGTTTGCATGGAAAGAACAAAACATTTTTTGAATATGTTAATAAAAATGAAAATGTTTTAAGGTGTTTGGGGACAATAGTGAAAACCCTGTGCCCTGTCAAACTGTCAGGATCCAGATCATCTGTTCAGTTATATCAGATTTCATCCAGACTTCCAGATTTCATGCCAGGGTTTCACTGTATATAGTTTAAGTACAACACTGTGATTTTAAAGGAAACTGCAACCACACATAATGGAGCCTGCTCGTTTGGAATATCATTCGAACAGAGCACTCCTTCAACAACAAATAATACTATGTTTCTAAATTATTTGTTTAGGGAAAACAAAGTCTGCAGAGATAAAAAAGAATGCCCACTGATGTTTTTAAATTATATTACTCTATCATCTTCCGTAGAGTTACTCATCTTTACTAATCATTTAAAACATATCAATCATTTAACCAACAACTAGAGGATGACAACTGTGGCATTTTCTCAATAATTCCCTGCACAGTGAGAACCCTGAACACATGGCAGCTATACGTATATTCATCAAATGCATAAAAAACTTATGACCTAACTAAGAAAAGAAAGGAACGACCAGTGTATCATGTTAACAGTGACAGGTCTCCTTGGTACATCCTTGGTAGGCATCACATCGTGAGGGGACCTCGGACCTGTGCTTCAGCTCTCATCGCCCTTGACCAGTGAATAAATCATCCTGTGAACAAAACAACAGCTGATCAGATAAACAAAACAGTCAATCAGATACACAAAACAACAGTCAATCAGATACAATTCAAGACAACAGTCAACAGATAAACAAATCAGTCAATCAGATACACAATACAAGATAACAGTCAATCAGTTAAACAAAACAACAGTCAATCAGATAAAGAAAACAACAGTCAATCAGATACATAATACAAGACAACAGTCAATCAGATAAACAATACAAAATGCCACATTCAGCAATATTCCAGCTATATGATGGCGGTCTGTAAATAATCGAGTCTGGACTAGAAAATCCAATAATTAACTTCATGAGCATCGATCTAGGCAATTGGGATACGATGACATGCATCAACTAAGTCAGCGATCCTGAGCACCCGATCCTGTTAGTCGCCTCTTATGACAAACATAGTTGCCCGTAACAGCAAGCAAGCATAATAAATATAAAAAAACAAGTCTGGACCAGACAGTCCAGTGACTGATATTGAGTAACAATCCACACCTCAGGGTTTGACATGCAGTCAACCAGGGTAAAATCAAATCTTTTAAATTCCTGATGTACACTAGCCTCTTATATCCAGCCACTTACCAGTACAGGTAGACAAAGAAGAAAATAAGATGGAAACCAAGTCGAACAAGACTTTCTTTCATGTAGAGTTTGAGCTGCTGCCTATTGTGGATCTCTGTAGGGTCAAACATTCCGATATTTCCAGATGGGTTGACCACAAATCTGAAAATCAATGTCTTCATCAGCAAGGGAGATCTAGAGACTTTAATATTACTGTAGTGTCCTTAGGCAGATATCCCAGAGCTACAGATAAGCTACGTATTTACGTAAAATACCTCCTAGAATCTATTCAAAACCCAAATGCTTTCAATTAACTGGCGTACAAAAACGCATGCATTAAATGTAAAACTCAATTGTTTGAAAACATGGAAAACAGCACACGTAAATACCCAATGAAGCTTTTTCAGCATGCGTACAACGGAACAAATTTCCGAAACACAATTACGAGTAACTTACTTTCCGAGTGAAGCCTATATTTAGAACCGTTATTTACATCTAAAACATTATTTCATTTTTTTTCAAATTTCAAAATGCTTACTCATTTTGGGAAAACCAATAGAGTGTTGAATAGATGAGTGAAAAAATATTGGTTACCCAATGAAAATAATGTAATATCCCAATAAAAATAGAAATCTTCAAGTAAAAACTCAATTGCTCAAAAAGTCTGGAGCTCTGTACCCATCTCTAATTTTTTGGGTTGAGTAAAGTTGGCCGTCTCGCTGTTTAAAGCCAACTCCCCAATTTGCCAAAACATCTTAGCAATCAGTGTGCATGGACCAGCTGGACCAACAGCTACAGCAGCTTCGTTACTTGTTGAAATAGTGAGTGAGTGAGTGAGTATGGTTTTACGCTGCCTTGAGCAATATACCAGCAATATCACGACAGAGGACACCAGAAATGGGCTTCACACATTGTACCCATGTGGGGAATCGAACCCGGGTCTTCAGCATGATGAGTGAACGCTTTAACCACTAAGCTATCCACTTGTTGAAATAACTTGTGATTAAACCTGTCATTGCGAACACATCTCACATCAATCATGTTTCTAGTTGTGACAGGTCTAGAGCCGACTGATGAATAACAACATCTGATAATCATGATGATGGTTAGCATGGTTACCATTGTTACGGAATGAAAAGACTGCCTCCGTGGTCTAGTGGTTGAATGTCCACCCTGGAGAGCGGAAGGTACGGGGTTTAATCCCAGGCCACATCATACCAAAAAATGTTAAATGCTGGTACTTGTTGCTACCCTGCCTGGCGCTCAGCATTAAGGGGGAATAACAAGGACTGGTCATCTCGGAGTCAGTATACTGTGTCTGAGTGGGGTGTTCATGTTAAACTGCGACATGGTATCTCAGTGGGATAGCACTAATAATCATGCACACGCACGCGCACACGCACGCGCACGCGCACACACACACACACACACACACACGTCGCTATATAAGTGCAATAGTCTTGGATGCAACATTAAACCCAATTTCACCTCACCTACAGAATGAAAAGCTGTTGAGATGGGCGAGTGTGACAGTTTGTTTTTACGCAGCGTTCATCTTTTTCAGTAAAATCATGTGTGTCACTTGTTGAGGGAGGGAAGCCCACAGTGATACAATCTTAGACGTTTACTACTTTATATGTGCAGTGCAACCCATGACCACAGGTATGGTGCTGACAAACCAAGAAACAATCATGGCAAACTGGAATTCAGACCCATGGTCATGACAATCATAGATTTTAGCATGGCTAGGGGCTCCACTCTGCACAGTAAGTGAGTGAGTGAGTGTATTCGGTTTAACGCCGCTTTTAACAGTATTCCAGTTATATCACGGCGTCTCAGCTTAATGTGGGAGAAAGCCCGAACTGATGCAGGTCTCAGATGTTTACCACCTCGGTGAAACCCACGAGCACGGGTATGGTGCTGACAAACCTAGAAACATAATAGGGAAGAACCGGGATTCAAACCCACAATCATAGGTTTCTGGCGTGCCCAAGGGACGCAACTCTGCACAGCGAATCGCGGCGCCTTATACGACTGGGCCACCCCTGCCCCCTACTCTGCACAGGGAATTGTTGACCTCAGTTGACTGTGCCACATGGCCATGACTATGATAAGAAACAATGCAACACATGTAGAAATTTCCCTTGATTTTTAAAAATAAACTAATTAATTTACCTCAAACATGTCAAATAACAATCAACATTTTGATCAATAAAATAACTATTTTATGATATAAACGATATCAGAGAATATCTCTGTGTACATAGTGTAATAATTGTCACCATAGCTTTCAGTGGAAATATAAATTAGTAATGGATAACGGAGATGGGGTCGCTTGCAGGTATGTTAGACTTTGAACTCCATAATAAATTAATTTGCAGTGAGACCTACTTGTAGGTGATCCATGCCCCAAGCGGAGCATACATCAGGAACAGCACCCAGTGACCACTGAGTAAGAGGACGATGGTCAGAAAGTCTTGAGCTATCAGCTCTGGAAGGATCCACTGGAACAGGAGTAAAAATCATTGAGTGTTGGTCAAAGCTTCAGGCCATAATATACTTTCATCCCAACTAGGGCTGGGACCAGTCCAAATTTACTACCCGGGTACCCACCCCCTATTACCCGACCCAACCCAGGTACCTGCTGTAGGTCTCAAGAGATAGCTACAAACTGTCCTATTGGAAAAAGTTTGACCGTAGCTCTAGTAAAATGTGTTTAGATACATGTATAAAATGATCTGGTGTATACACTGAAGTTGACTAAGTTTTATTTCTATTCAAACATATAAAAGTCAGAAGGAATGGGCGTAGTAGTCAGAAAGAACTGTGATCATTAGTGACTTGTAGTTTAAACATGGAGTTTCAGATACTTTTTGTCATTAAACAATATATCACGTGACCATCCACGGGTCCTATTCAGTACCCACCCGACCCGAGTACCCATGCCAGCCCTAATCCCAAAGTGTTATTATTATCCCGGTCACTGGATCAGTGTGCACTCAAGAATCATTCTCAGCTCCCTGGGGAGTGTACAACCCTAGCTGCCTGTTACGTGCTTGATGGTTAACAACCACATTACCACTCATCCTACCAGGTACCCATTCACTGCTGGGTGAACAGAGGCACATTTTGAACAAAGTCACTTGCCCAAGGAGACGCCACATGTGTTACATGTGCTTCAGTGTGGGGCAGGACCGAAGCCCTAGAAACTCTCAGGAGCCAAGCTGATGAAACGTGGTCACCCAGCCAAGGACTTTCCGCGACGGACGTTGCTTAACTTCACCTGATTTGGGACCTGTGTTCTGTGCACAGGACCATGTGCCACCATTTGGTTAATACTCCTGATTTAAATAGATCTGAGTAGAATAACAAATAGACACAGAGAGGAGTTATAGTTTGTTGAGTAGCGTATATGTCCCATGTCCCATTAGTGACATGTCTTCGTGGTGCCTTGCTATAAATCGTACATAGGACAGTTATGGCCATTGATGGCAGATTAGCACAGCAATGTACTGCAATAGGTATGAACTTGGTCTCATCAATTAAATGCGTCCTGCCTCGGTCACAGTCCTGTAAACTTACATAGTTGAGTTTACTGCAGCATGATGTGGCGTTAAGATAGTCACACTCCAAGTCTGACAGTGTTATGATCTTTTTTGGATTAAGAAAAATGGAATGGTGCTTTCAACATTTTCAAGAACAGTACGCAAAATCTATTAATCTTACTGTACACAAAAATATAATCAGCATAAAAGTACAAATCCAAAAGGTACACGAAACCGGTTAGACATTAGAATGAAAGTAGACTACAATGAGAGTCACACTATTCGGCGACATTGAGCTGACTAGATATCGGAAACTATCGACATCGGAACAGAAATACACCAAAAGGATACAAAATACACTGCCAAGAAAAGCAACGTCGCCTCGTCGATCAGAGCAAATATAAACAAGAACGAATCCAATGCCATTTTCACAGCTGAAATTCTTGATTCAGACCTTGATGCCAAGAACGACAACAAGAGCGTCTTTCGGAAGTGTCTTGCTGACCGCTAATGAAAAATATTGGATTCGTTCGAACGCAGTTTGTTTGAAATCATAAACATGTTTTACTGCCTCAATCGATTTCTAACACCCATCACATTTTATTCTGACAAAACAGTGATTACATATATGGTCTGAAGTTGAGACCACGGTGAATATTGAACCCTTGCTCTCTTTTGTGTTCTCGTATTTCCTGATTTGTCATCTCGAATGTTTTCAACATGGGCTAGTACAGAGCGCACAAATACATTAAATTATGTGTCATGGAATTTGGTTGGATCATTTGTTAAACGCGATTTGGTTGGTCCAGCGTAGCCAAAGGGGAGACAATTAAGAAAAATAGTTTGTTGATGAAAACAAATCATGGATCCACTATTTCTTGCATACAGCTATTTTAGGCGAAGAAAGTATCAAAAATGTGTTGATATTTGTACACAACTTCTCGAGAAGAACCCATATGATCAGGTAAATGGGATAGTTTTCACTGTTTTTCTAGTATTTAGATTTTATTGAAAAAACATCGAACGGAAATATATTTTGGACTATTCCTACATGTGAACACTGACAGCCTATTTTAAATAAAACAACACTGTATGCCAGAAATATACTCGGTTGTTTCCGTCCCGCAGCTATCGGCAGAATCAACTGATTACTCTAATATAATAATAAGCTAATAATGATAGAGAATTGTTTTATGCCGATGTACGCAATATTATCAATATTCTGAATACCGCACTTGTTTGTACTAGAACCCATGACCACAGGTGTTCGAGCTAATGTTCGGCAGATCCTTACATGACCAAGGGACTCAACTCTGTAAACGAATTGCAGTGCATTATACCTAGGGGTCGTCCATTTGATCAATAAGAATTTAAAGAAACACTCAGTGTCCCAGTTAGCATGGTTAGTCTTAAAGGGTGGATTGGTTGGTTTGTTGTTTTACGCCGCACTCAGCTATATGACTTAGGTCTGTAAATAATCGAGTCTGGACCACACAATCCAGTGATTGATATCATGAGCATCCTTCCATGCAATTGGGATCGATGACATGCTTCAACCAAGTCAGCGAGCCTGACCACCCGATCCCGTAGTCGCCTATTACGACAAGCATAGTCACCTTCTACAGCAAGCATGGGTTGCTGAAGAGGTATTCTACCCCATATCTTCGCGGGTCTAGTCTTAAAGGGAAACAACTCTCTAACCTGGCAAAGACTATGCAAAATAACTCAATGATGTTCACCCCTGTCTCTGAGGGTATCAAGGATATATAGCAATCTGTGGTTCGCATCTGGGTCAATTATTCAACTTACTTAGTTTGGGTTTTAATGTGTGCTTTTCGACATTTGTGTATTTCGCACACGGGCCCGCCAGGCCATTTATTGATGTGGTTGAGAAGGGTATGTCCGAAAGGTAAGGCAACCTGGAGGGGCTTTATGGTTACTTAATTACTTTTGGCAGAAATTTTTAATTTTAAAATATGTCATGCTAATAAGGTGGGGGCTAAGAAGTTTGTGAGGTTGTGTGTTTTTATAGATTTATGTTTCGTTGGTAGCTTGTTTGTTGTGTTGTTTTTTGTGTGTTTTTTTGTTTTTGTTTTTTAAATGCACCAGAGTAGGCCTGTTTTGATTAGATAAATGCCTTGTGCTTTATAGGGCTGTAAGTTATTTAAGGGGTTTAGTAGAGTTGCTAGTGTCATTTGGTTGGTTGTAGTTTAGTGTGGTTATTAGTGTTGTTCTGTGTTGTTAGTAATGTGTGCAATGTAGTATTACGTGTTCAGGTGTTTCTATTTGGTTGCAATGGGGCATTTAATTTGGTGTAGATATGAGTACACTTTAGAGTGGCCTGTTTGTAATTTGGTTATTACCGTGTCGATTATTTTGGTTTTATGATGGATTTTGTTTTTTAGTGGTTTTTGTAGCAGGTGTTTTAGTTTGCAGTTTGATTTCTGATAGTTGTTTTGCCACTTTTGGGAGATATTTTCTTTAGTAATATTTTGTTTTTAGATATTGGAAGGTTGATGCTTACTTCTTCTAATTTTAATCCTTATGTAGCTGCTTTGTTGATGTGTTCGTTGCCAAACACCCCGACATGGGCACAGATCCAAACTATTTCTATGTCTTTGCCTAGTTTACGTAGATTGTCGTAGCTTTTAAGTATCTGAAGTATTAGTTCTGCAGCGCAGCAGGAGAGGAATGGTCAATTAAGTGTAAAAACATCGAGCAAAGGATTAACAAATAATATCATGAATATGTTGATTGATTAATCACTGTTATCTTGCACAGTGGATTTGTCAAAACTAAGTGTTGATATGTGTAGGTTTACTAAAGCAGACGGAATACAAACATATCTGGGTGTGAAATGCCTGTGTGAAAACAATTTGTTCCATCTCAGCTGACCAGTGAGACATGACACCTATGTGAAACACCTGAAACAAACATATGTGATCAGTTGAGAGATAAACGCAGGTTATAATATCCAGAAACACTATATATGTTATTTTGTAATATTAGATCGTTACAAATACCTGTGACATCCAACAAGTTTCTTTGTACAGCTTCAGATGTATGTGATATTAATCCTTTATGTGGAAATTAACGAATACATTCCTCAAACAAGGTTACTGCCTAATATCATACATATTACGTTTCTCAGCTGTAATTATGATATTTGCATTTTGTTTTCATTTATTTGCTGTAGCAAGAACGCAGAAGGCCTCAACAGTGACTGATCAAATTTTCCAATATGTACAAAATATCCGTCAATAGCAATCAGTTGTTTCAAAGTGCTATGCTTATGGTTATTATTTTAAATATATATATTAAAAGCTGCAACTAAAATAACTTGATATTGAAATATTATATTTCTAAAAAAATAATTTTTACTGATACAATTCATCTGATCATTGAATCAAAATTCTTTGAAGTTATCTTATTGTGTATTTGGTATATTAGTAGAAAATGTATGTACAGTTGATTGCTATTTCCAACCTAGTTTATGAGAAAATACACACGGTAATCTTTATTTCTGCATATACAACAATGCCTAGCAGAACAAAAGATACAATTTAATGGGTAAATTCTCATGTTCAGTGATAATTTGTCTCAAATTTCACATTTTTATTGACCAAATTTGTTATCACCTGATTGTTTGCCTGAATTCTTTGACGGGATACTATGTGGTTTATACATATTTTTTTATTTCAAAAGAAATCTGGATTGGTAAACAAGGAAAACTTGCTCATGCCATGTATGTAAATATGTCTCCAGACATATGTATGTAGTTTTATATTGTGCATAATATGATGTTGACCGATAGCTTAACCCATTCAAGTCGTGGATGCATTAATCAACAACATAAACACATGTCAGTTTGGCTGCGGCTCTTTTTTGTATATGCTTTGTGATGCTATACAGCTTCTCATTCTCAGATCCACTGATAGGTGTCTCTTCGCGCAGCGCAGCGAGAATAGCGATGAACACAAGTCAAAAAAGTCAAAATAAAAGTCCATTATAAGCAAATTTTGAATCTTGAAAAAGCCCATCCATATTTTAATACTTTCAAACTTGGAGAGTTGTTTCCCCTTAATCGCCTGGGCAAATTCCAGGTACCAGATCAAGGAGACAGACACGCTGACAGTGATGTTAATACATTTTTTAGAATTTTAGAGGAATATGATAATGAATGTACAATAGCCATGCCATAGAAAATAGCTATGGAAACATATTATCAGATTACCATGTATGATCAGTTTCTGAAATTAAGAGAGATCCTTGGGTCCTTTGGATTTTTTTAAAATGGTATTTGAATATAGGGACCCCCAAGGATGTCTTAACTTTCAAGCTTTATTTGTCCACGGGGATCAAATCGTGATAATCAATGAATACATATTTTAGGTGATCTTCTGATGACAGTTCAAGAATTTATCATCCAAAACTGGCTCCCACAGGAGATATCGCTTTGGTGAGATCAAGCGATATCTACATTGTAGATATCGCTGCAATGAAATTGCATCACTATGCTTTGCAGACCATTGTGACATTGGTTACCATGACATCACAATCAAATGACATCAGTAATGGCTCTGCTACTGAAGCTGTTCGCAGTATTTTTTACACTAAGACACTACTTATTACTGTCTACAAACTGAAAAAGTTGGAAGAATGATGTTGGATGATAAATAAAATCTCACCCTCGTGTCTTTTGATATCAAATATATCAACACTCGGCAAGCCTCAGAGCTTTTCCACTCTTATCAATTTGTGTTGATATATTTGATATCAAAAGACACTCTGGTGAGATTCTGTATGTATACAACTTTGCTGTATAGTGATTATCAGACTGATTGTCCTATAATGATCACAGGCCTCATGGACGTTGAAGACACGGGCGCTGACAGGCCAGGTGTATGTGGACGAGGTGGATGTGGA
Source organism: Haliotis cracherodii (assembly GCF_022045235.1). Taxonomy (NCBI): domain Eukaryota; kingdom Metazoa; phylum Mollusca; class Gastropoda; order Lepetellida; family Haliotidae; genus Haliotis; species Haliotis cracherodii. The sequence goes on along the minus strand of NW_027266308.1, from coordinate 9,755,543 downwards.
TGAGGAGGGCATTGCTGAGATGCTGATGGATGACAATGTTATAGCAAGCGTTGCCCGGCCAGGGACGTCGCTCCGTGGTGTCAAACCAGGCACTGGTCAGGGAGCCCCAAGCCAGGGTGTCAGGTGTGTATAGAAAGAAAAGGTTGTTACCAGAACTGTGTATATGAATAAAATACACAAACAAATTTACCATACACTAGTGGTGTTATGATATTCTTACCACAGATTTTGAGACATATCTCGATGCTTGAGTCATGATAAGATACATATCGCAGTGCTCGAGTCACGTGAAACATATCTCCAGGGAGTCTGTATAGAGGGAATGGGTGGGCGCTCAGCGATTTCTGCACAATTTCTGAGAATACACGATGGCATCAGAAGGATTCCACCTGTGGTGACAAATTTATGCTCCCGCCAGATTGTAATAAATTATTGTGAACCCCCACTCTTTCATTATGTCCTTTTTTCATGACACCACCACCCTACCCCCTTAACCTTATTGAGCTGTTTGTGGTGTATTGAAGTCTATGGTCCCTTAATTCTTCAATCATGGCAAGGATTCCTTGGAATTTAAACAAAATTCAAATACTGTGCTGACAATTTATCTCGTCATTGCTCAGAATGTATGTTATGTTTATTTTACTGGTTCTCTACCCTGTTTCAATGGATTGTATTGCCCATCATGTTTTCCTTTGATCAGGCCGATGAGCCAGTCTGGTCGTCCTCTGAGTGGATTTGTTCGCCCTGGTACACAATCAGGTCGACCTGGCACCATGGAACAGGCCATTCGAACCCCTCGTACAGCTCACACTGCCAGACCTGTAACAAGTGCATCAGGAAGATATGTCAGACTGGGAACGGTATGTGAAACTGAAATATTTGACCCATGAGAGGGAAAAAATGCGTGGTATGCAGGTTCAGGTGTAGGAATGGTTGTCTCCCTTGGGCTGTATGAATTTTACATTCTCATGAACATTCTCATGAATATTTATAAATATTTATTCATGCTGCTATTTATTCTTGATAGCTTTCCAGGGCACCGTACTGGTCGTAAAAGTAAACATAGATATTTGATGGCTATACGTGATAAATTGCAAAGAACAATGAAGAATGAAGTGTGGTTTATTTCACGATAAAACATTGTTCTATCATGGCGTCATTTCTGGAGATGCGAACATGCGCTCGCAACTTGATGACGTATATTGAACAACATTATTTTTGAGAGGGGAGTGTCTAGTGAGTTGTTCCCCTTAGATGTAGCAATACAGATAAATGTGATGGCTGAACAATCGCATCCAAAAGCAGGAGAGATAGGACAATCGGTATTGGGAGAAAAGGTACAGGTAACTGACGTGAGGATTGTTAGAATATGCGGCAAAATATCAACCTGTTCATAAAATGGACTTTTCCGATATTGCCGAGGTCAGATTCTATTGAGGGATTCATCATTATCTAAATATGGGCATATATGTTTAAAGCTTGTACATTTATCATTATCCTTAAAGAGGCTGTACGTAATGTGGATATCTTGTATAAGAATAACGACTTGCGGTGGTTGTTTATCATATAATAAAACACTGCAGGGAGAATAAACCACTATGGTTTATTCCCCCTTCAGTGTTTTATTGTACGATAAACAACTCCTTCTTGTTCGTATTTCTTAAATAAGGCTTGGATACTGACCTCATCTGTTGTATGAGTAGTACTCGATGAAGGACAATTTTAGATATAAAAGGGTCAAAATATCAAGAGGACCAACTTTTCAATATGAGCACATTTTTTTTAGATTTTCTCAACATTGATGGATCAGCAATCCACATCATTCAGCTGCTTTCTCGTAGCCATAGAAAACTACTAAATATACACAGGAAGGAAACGTTAATGTGCTGTCTAAATAAAGGACATAGTTTGGTTTTTAATACACGTGAGGCACTATTTGGAACAGAGTGTTCATACTTCAAACATTGTGTGTACATCAATATGCGGGATGCACAACTTTTATTTTCTCAAAAAAAGATATTAATAGCCTATAATTTCTTACTCCTGAATCAGGTAAGTACATACTCCGAAACGTTGTGTTCCTCATAAGAAAGAAGTTGACATCCATAAATTCTCTTTTCCATAATTTCTTGTTAATTATTTTCCAACAAGAATGGTAATAAAAGCAGTAAAGTAATACCGTATCTAAAAATTGTTTCCTCTCTTACTTACATGAGCAGCTGTTAAACATCTCATTCACTTATAAACTACTACTTATCTTAAAAACAAGCCATCATCTGAGTATTTACAATGTCTATGTGATGCTACACCCTCTGTTATAGTGCGAGTAATTGCAAGAAATGTGTCTGTCCGAAAACCTATGACCTGGTGATCTGAACTTTGCTATCAAAATATCAGATTGAATGCATTCAACTTCAGAATCTGAATCTGAATCTGAAAAGTGTTTTACATCTGTTATTTCTGTTACATCTGTTATATCTGTTATTTCTTTATATCTTTTGTCTGTTATATCTGTTACATCTGTTATTTCTTTATATCTGTTATTTCTGTTACATCTGTTATTTCTTTATATCTGTTATATCTTTTACATCTGTTATTACTGTTACATCTGTTATATCTGTTACATCTGTTATTTCTGTTACATCTGTTATATCTGTTACATGTGTTATTTCTGTTGCATCTGTTATTTCTGTTACATTTGTTACATCTGTTATGTCTGTTATATCTGTTACGTCTGTTATGTCTGTTATATAATGTGAGTAATTGCGAGAAATATGGCCGTCCGTTAAACATTTCATTCACTTATAAACTACTACTTATCTTAAAAACATGCCATCATCTGAGTATTTACAATGTCTGTGTGATGCTACACCCTCTGTTATAGTGTGAGTAATTGCGAGAAATGTGGCTGTCCCAAAACCTATGACCTGGCGATCTAAACTTTGCTATCAAAATATCAGATTGAATGCATTCAACTTCAGAATCTGAATCTGAATCTGAAAAGTGTTTTACATCTGTTATTTCTGTTACATCTGTTATATCTGTTATTTCTTTATATCTGTTATTTCTGTTACATCTGTTATATCTGTTATATCTGTTACATCTGTTATATCTGTTACATCTGTTATATCTGTTACATCTGTTATTTCTGTTACATCTGTTATATCTGTTACATGTGTTATTTCTGTTGCATCTGTTATTTCTGTTACATTTGTTACATCTGTTATGTCTGTTATATCTGTTACGTCTGTTATGTCTGTTATATCTGTTACATCTGTTATGTCTGTTATATAATGTGAGTAATTGCGAGAAATATGGCCGTCCGTTAAACATTTCATTCACTTATAAACTACTACTTATCTTAAAAACAAGCCATCATCTGAGTATTTACAATGTCTGTGTGATGCTACACCCTCTGTTATAGTGTGAGTAATTGCAAGAAATGTGGCCGTCCGAAAACCTATGACCTGGCGATCTAAACTTTGCTATCAAAATATCAGAATGAATGCATTCAACTTCAGAATCTGAATCTGAAAAGTGTTTTACATCTGTTATATCTGTTACACCTGTTACGTCTGTTATATCTGTTACATCTGTTATTTCTGTTATGTCTGTAACATCTGTTATATCTGTTGCATTTGTTACATCTGTTATGTCTGTTACATCTGTTATTTCTGTCATATCTGTTACATGTGTTATTTCTGTTATTTCTGTTATATCTGTTACATCTGTTATTTCTGTTACATCTATCATTTCTGTTACATCTGTTATATCTGTTACATCTGTTACATCTGTTATGTCTGTTACATCTGTTATGTCTGTTATAAAAGTGTGAGTAATTGCAAGAAATGTGGCCGTCCGAAAACCTATGACCTGGCGATCTAAACTTTGCTATCAAAATATCAGAATGAATGCATTCAACTTCAGAATCTGAATCTGAAAAGTGTTTTACATCTGTTATATCTGTTACATCTGTTATGTCTGTTACATCTGTTATTTCTGTTATATATGTTACATCTGTTATTTCTGTTACATCTGTTATTTCTGTTATATCTGTTACATCTGTTATATCTGTTATATCTGTTATATCTGTTACATGTGTTATTTCTGTTACATCTGTTATGTCTGTTATATCTGTTACATCTGTTATTTCTGTTACATCTATCATTTCTGTTACATCTGTTATATCTGTTACATCTGTTATTTCTGTTACATCTGTTATTTATGTTATATCTGTTACATCTGTTATGTCTGTAACATCTGTTATATCTGTTATATCTGTTGCATTTGTTACATCTGTTATGTCTGTTACATCTGTTATATCTGTTATATCTGTTACATGTGTTATTTCTGTTACATCTGTTATTTCTGTTATATCTGTTACATCTGTTATTTCTGTTACATCTGTTATATCTGTTATATCTGTTGCATTTGTTACATCTGTTATGTCTGTTACATCTGTTATATCTGTTACAAGTGTTATTTCTGTTACATCTGTTATTTCTGTTATATCTGTTACATCTGTTATTTCTGTTACATCTATCATTTCTGTTACATCTGTTATTTCTGTTATATCTGTTACATCTGTTATGTCTGTTATATCTGTTATATCTGTTACATCTGTTATGTCTGTTATATAGTGTGAGTAATTGCGAGAAATGTGGCCGTCCGAAAACCTATGACCTGGCGATCTAAACTTTGCTATCAAAATATCAGAATGAATGCATTCAACTTCAGAATCTGAATCTGAAAAGTGTTTTACATCTGTTATATCTGTTACATCTGTTATGTCTGTTATATCTGTTATGCTGTTATTTCTGTTACATCTGTTATTTCTGTTACATCTGTTATTTCTGTTATATCTGTTACATCTGTTACATCTGTTATGTCTGTAACATCTGTTATATCTGTTATATCTGTTGCATTTGTTACATCTGTTATGTCTGTTACATCTGTTATATCTGTTATTTCTGTTACATTTGTTATATCTGTTAATCTGATATACCTGTTATATCTGTTACATCTGTTATATCTGTTGCATCTGTTATGTCTGTTACATCTGTTTTTTTCTATTACATCTGCTATTTCTGTTATATCTGTTACATCTGTTATTTCTGTTATATCTGTTATTTCTGTTACATCTGTTACATTTGTTATATCTGTTATACCTGTTATATTGGTTACATCTGTTATACCTGTTATATTTGTTACATGTGTTATATCTGTTACATTTGTTATATCTGTTAAATCTGTTCCCCCTTCAGGCATCCATGCTGTCCAATGCTGATGGTCCATTCATCAACCTGGCCAGACTGAACTTCAACAAGTATGCAGCCAGACAAAACTTGGCCAAGGCTCTCTTTGAATATATATTTCATCATGAAAATGATGTGAGAAATGTGAGTACTGTGTAGGGATGGAACACACCACTAACCAAAGGTCACACGTCCTAGGGGTCGCTACTCCAGTGAGTGGGGGGATAAATAAGCACCTGTACCCCGAGGTTATCATTAAAGTTGGTCTCCATGGAAACATTTACATTAAATGGCTACATTAATATGTCCGTGCCCCCTGATGTTGTGTGATGTGTGTGATGTCAGTGTACCCTATATGTGTACCTCCTATTGACTATTGAGTTTTCTTACACACATATGTGCCCCCTTGTTGCAGGCCCTGGAGCTGGCTGCTCTGGCCACGGAGTCCTGTCAGTACAAGGACTGGTGGTGGAAGGTCCAGCTGGCCAAGTGTTACTACAGGTAAGTGGGGGGGCAGGGTGTCCACCTAGCCTCGTGGTACTACTGGTGAGGGGTGGGACAGGGTGTCCATCTAGCCAGGTGTTACTACAGGGGTGGGGTAGGGTGTACAGCTGGCCAGGTGGTACTACAGGTGAGGGGTTGGGCAGGGGGTCCAGCTGGCCAGGTGGTACTACAGGTGAGGGATGTGGCAGGGTGTCAAGCTGGCCAAGTGTTACTACAGGTGAGGGATGTGGCAGGGTGTCAAGCTGGCCAAGTGTTACTACAGGTGAGGGGTGGGGCAGGGTGTCCAGCTGGCCAGGTGGTACTACAGGTGAGAGGTGGGGCAGGGTGTCCAGCTGGCCAGGTGTTACTACAGGTGAGAGGTGGGGCAGGGTGTCCAGCTGGCCAGGTGCTACTACAGGTGAGAGGTGGGGCAGGGTGTCCAGGTAGCCAGGTGTTACTACAGGTGAGGGGTGGGGTAGGGTGTCCATCTAGCCGGTGCTACTACAGGTGAGGGGTGGGGGAGGGTGTGCATCAAGCCAAGTGTTACTACAGGTGAGGGGTGGGGCAGCTAGCCAGGTGTTACTACAGGTGAGGGGTGGGGCATCTAGCCAGGTGGTACTACAGGTGAGAGGTGGGGCAGGGTCTCCAGTTGGCCAGGTGTTACTACAAGTGAGGGGTGGGGCAGGGTGTCCATCTAGCCAGGTGCTACTACAGGTGAGAGGTGGGGCAGGGTGTCCAGCTAGCCAGATGCCACTACTGGGAGTGGGGCAGGGGAGGTCCAGCAAGCCAGCTGCAGGGGCAGGGGTCACCAGTTTGCCAAGTACAGGCAAGGAGGTTGTGGGTGGGGCTAGGGGTGAGATGACTGCCATCTCTGTATGGGGGAGGGGGGGTTTCCAACTGGAACATAATCCTTCCTTTGTTGTAAGGATACCACTGAATTTCTGCCAGAAAGGAAAAGGCAGTAACTTTGTAAAATTTACTGATACTTTGATTATCAGTGCTTCATAAGGTGTGTCACTACTTAGGCTATCCAATGTAGTTCTATATTTTACATGTTTTATGAATAACAATTGCACTTAAATGAGTATTGTGATCAGCTGTGTCAAAGTTGTTCTGTACTTTCTGACCATCGTCCTGATATCAATGCCTGACACAGTAGAGTATCTCTCTGACAGACTTGGAATGTATCGAGATGCAGAAAAACAGTTGAAATCCGCCTTGAAGCAGGACGAGATGGTGGACAGCTTCCTGTACCTCAGCAAGGTGTACGTGAGACTGGACCAGCCCCTGACTGCGGTGGAGACCTACAAGTCAGCGCTGGAGAAGTTCCCAGGAGAGACCAGTCTCCTCACCGGCATCGCCAGGATTTATGAAGTGAGCCAAGGGACTTTTGTTTTGTCTGTTCTTTCAGATGGGATTTTCATTATCATCCAAAATTGGCTTTCACAGGAGATATCGCTGATGGGGGATTTTAAGGGGAGACAACTCTTTCTCCCTTACCATTCCCTATTGCCACAGAATCCTCATATGTGTGTTTTAAGTGTGGATGTTTTTAATATTATTTCATAGAAAAACGGATATTTGTCTCAAATCAGAGGAAAAATTGTGTCATACTTGATTATGTGTTGATAATAATTAGTGAAATGCAAATCAGTTTCAAACTATACTCAACGCCAAAAGAAATGCAAAACATAGAAACACATAGAGAAGTATACACGTTAAGAAGAGATGTTTCCAATGTGTACCAATTAATGACAAAACTAACAATCAGTCAAGTGTTACCACAGCGTGTCTTATTTTTCTCACGATTTTCTGCACGAGATTTTCAAACTTGAAACGCTGATCCTGCACGAGACAAATGGTGCAATTCGAGTCATGGATCTTTGACGTCACATGTGATGCGTTCATGAGCGTCGGTACACACAGCATAACAGTATGTTCGTTTGTGCATCAAACCAATCTAATATCTCTTGGATATGAGTAAATCTTCATATATTAACAAACATGTTTTGGTATTCGTCTTTCTTTTTGCGGTGAGATTATTTCAAAATATGTAAATTATGTAATGTTGTGATTTCAGGGTTTGAATGAGATGGACAATGCTGTGAAGTTCTACAAGGAGGTATTACACTTCGACAACATGCACGTTGAAGCTGTGGCCTGCATAGGCACTCACCACTTCTACACAGACCAGCCGGAGGTGGCACTCAAGTTCTACAGGTACGTCCACAAGTGTCATGTAGGGAAACCAATTGCATTGTAATCAGATCTGTTATTCCAGTACTGTACCACATGGTGTGAAGATCTCCGGATACCTGCATAGGAGGTCAGTCAGACAGTCAGCATCAAGAACCAGCACCAATAATGTCTGTGGTCGATATGTTATCACACTATTGTTTCTAAACAAAAATGGGTGCACTATTTAGGGAATTTGTGTGGATTTTCTGGAGTCATGACTCATTGATCCATTGACTGGGGTAATGATGTAAGCGCCAAGAGCACACGAGCTGGTATTGAGTTTGGCACCATACAAATGGACTCATTATTATTATTATGATTGAAATTTCCAAATGACACTTCTTAGAAAGCTGTATTCTGATTGGCTCAAGAACCCACGCACCTTTCATTTAGTTTGGGAGGTCGAGGTTCCTCCCAGGTCACCTGACCTCACGTAGAGGTTTTGAAACAGAAGCTGAAAGAAACCACTCTAAATTGAGTCCGATGTTGCCTACAAGTCAGTAGGTGTTCTGTGTTTCCATCTGACACTGGGACCGGCAGTCATTACATTTACAGGACCAGTTTAAATTTTACTGCTTATTATTCAGTATATCCCGGAGAACAGACCTCTACTATTTAGGTTTATTCCCCCCTCCCAAACAAAGAGTGACTGAGTGAGTTGGGTTTAACGCCGCGTTTAACATTATTCCAGTTGTATCACGGCGTGTCAGCTTAATGTGGGAGGAAAGCCTGAAGTGATGCAGGTTCCAGGTGAAACCCACGAGCACGGGTATGGTGCTGACACACCTAGAAACAATCGGGGCGAACCGGGATTCGAACCCACAATCATAGATTTCTGGCGTGCCCAAGGGACGCAACTCTGCACAGCGAATCGCGGCGCCTTAGACGACTGGGCCACCCATGCCCCCACCAACCAAGAATTACGGGGCTATAGAAATGGGCTCTGTTTGTCTGTTATTCCATCTGTCCATGCATCACTCTTGTACTCTTATACCGTTCAATACTTTGTACATGCAGTTGATCCTCCTTTCTTTTGAAAATAACACATCATATTTATGGTAACAAATAACAAGTAACAAGAAAATGAAAGTACTTTCGTACTTGAAAGTACAAATTAAAAAAGTGAATTCTTGAGAATTGATGTATAAGCAGATTTACGCAATGTGCACACACCATTTTGTTACATTTATGCCTCTATTAAAAGGCAAGTAAAGTCAACATATCAACTTTGCAGTTTTTAATACTTTTTGGCGTACTTAATCACAAATACTTGACCAAAATAAAATTTGAAAAACAGAAATAGTGTAAAACAGATGGTAAAAAATGACATGCGAAATCAAACGAGAAATTCTGCCACTGAGGGGAATCTCCTTACTGGGGTTAAAACGGGTTCCGGGTTTTTGACGCGCTCCACAATTTCAACGAACATGACGATCAGTCCAACACCCTGTCATCCATTTGATTACAGTGCCCAGAACTTATGTTCCCTTCATAACAACACTGAAGAGGCTTTCAGCTTTGCACCTAGGGGATTAATCCCTGACATGCATTTATTGTGTGGAATAGGACTGAGGGCAGCAGTTGTTTTATTACCAAAACAGGATGTCAGTAATAAATCTTCGGTTACCAGGGGCGATCGGGTAGCCTAGTGGTTAAAACGTTCACTCGTCATGCGGAAGACCCGGGTTTGATTGCTGACATGGGTACAATGTGTGAAGCCCATTTCTGATGTCCCCCGCCGTGATATTGCTGGAATATTTTCCTTAAAGCAGTGTTAAACCACACTCACTCACTCACTCACTCACTCACGATTTACCAATTTTTAATTCTTAGTTTAATTATTCACAATGTCAAGATCAAGATTATCAGCCAATCAGGAAACGAGAGTCCGCTTGTGGGCGTGGCCTATTCTTTTAGGTCTGTGAAAACATGAACACAGGGGTGAATCCACCGTGATATTGTGTGTAGGACAATACCTATCTCCTTGTGCACACTTTCATCAATTGAATTCTACAGTGACATTTCAGAATCCTGTATTCTTAGCAAAAATAATCTATGTTAGACCATGACTTAGTTGAAGGCCCTTTCATTTTATATTTGTTTATTTATTCAAAAATGCTTCTTTCTCAAACATAACAATTAGAATAGTATTTCAAATGTTAATTTTTAATTAAAAGATCATGTTTTTTAGATTATATAGAGCAATAGAGTATTAGGGCTGGAGAGCTTGACATTTGGCTGTGGACAGGCTTAAAATGCTTCAATTTTCTTTCTTTAGGACATCATTGTTTGTGTATACCGTATTGGACGTAATAAGCGCCCAGGGCGCTCTCAAAATTAGAATTAGGGGGCTCTTATTGGCATATTATTTTGGTGAAAAAAACAGTTGAAAGATCCTAAATTTCGTGGTTTATGCTGACAGTCTGAAATGTTTATATACAACAGATTTATATTTTTCCAGAATTTGCCCATAATTAAGGGTGCATATAACACACGAGTGCGTATTATGCACGAATAAATAAGTCTTGTGTACATTGATCAATGGAAGGGGTGCTAATTGGGATTGTTCACCAGCCAATATATTAGGAAATATAGCCGTGGGTACTTGTTAGAGCGGGGCGCTTAGTACGTTGAATACGGTAATAGTTATGTGTACTCCCAATACAGGGGTTGCTTCATATTGGCTAGTGTGGTATATTTAGCAGGCCTGTGAAATACGAAGGCTTTTAGTTTTTGTTGGAATCTGGTGCTCTGCCAGTGACATTTGTAAAGCCTATTTCAAAAAGATTATTGACATGAGATATTAATTCTTTAAATGGACTTCTTCCAAGTGGCTCTTGGGAATTCTTTGTCATGTCATGAAAATGCCAATGGTCAAGGTCACAAGAGAAAAACTCACAAATGTTTGTGGGTACACTTTCTCGAAAAAGATTCATGCATTTGTACTTAAACTTGACATATACCTTCTCTAGTATGGTTTCTTGTTCGAAAAGGTTTTGGTTAAAATTACTCCAAGGTCAAGGTCACTGTTCAGGTTTTGTAAAACAAGGCTACGTCATTCTCAGTTTCTGGGGCGTGCTTATCTTTACAGGCATGGAACCTTATGTTTTCATCTTTCTTGACAAATCCCAGCACATATCACATGTCCGTTGCCTTTTGTGTCAAAAGTCAAGGTCACCTTTAAGGTAACTGTGCAGTGTATTTGTATCATACTTTCTTGAGAATTCGATGCAAAGAATATTAACATTAGAGGATATGTACAATGGACATATTTCACATTGACCTTTGGAAGTCTATAAAAAGGTCAAAGGTCAAAGATCAAGCTCCCAAGATAAAAGAACTCTTACCTATAAGTTTATGGTTACACTTTCTCAAAACCTGTTAATTAAACTTGGTAAGTACTAGGACTGGGACAGGTAACTCGGGTACTCGGGTCGGGTGGGTACTGAGTAGGACCTGGGTACCCACAGGACTACCCGGACCCGTGATTAATCATGTGATATATTATTACAAAAATTATCTGGAACTCTATGGTTACACTATAAGTGACTAATGTTTGCATTCCTTCTGACTGTACATGTTTGAATAAAGATAAAACTTCAGTCAACTTCATTTTATGCATGAAAAGATTGTTTTATACGAGTATCCAAATACATTTTGCCAGGGCTTCGGTCATACTATTGCCCGTCGGACATTTGGCCCTATCTCTGGAGACCTACAGAGGGTACCTGGGTAGGGTCGGGTAATAGGGGTGTTGGTACCCGGGTTGTAAATTTGGACTCGTCCCAGCCCTAGTAAGTACCTTCTTTAGGATGGGGCCGTCTTGGGGAGTCTAGATTTGAATAGGACCCCAGCACTATGATGGATGTCAGAAGAAACTTAATGGATCAGATAGTAAGGCTCTCTGACTTGGTTGATGGCGTATCCTGATGGTGTGGATCAGTGCTCATAATATCAATCACTGGATTGTCTGCTCGAAACTGGATTATTTTCAAGCTTCCATAAAGCTGCAAGTTTGTTGACTGTGGCATTTAAAACAACGAAACAAACAAACAATTGAATGATGTTTACAGATTACAGTTTACTGTTTGATGTTATTGTCTCTTATTGAAAAAAGTACATGAAATGGTGATAAGTATGGTTTGAAGGAAAATGTAATAAAATATAATAATTATAAAAACTTAATGCAAACACATTCAATTTGAATCTGACAAACCTAGAAACATAATCGGGGCGAACCGGGATTCGAACCCACAATCATAGGTTTCTGGCGTGCCCAAGGGACGCAACTCTGCACAGCAAATCGCTTATATCATACGCAAAAATATATCTCATACAGAAAAGTGAATACTATAAATTTATGACCTTCTGGTCGTCAAGACACAGCTTTTTTGTTTAACCATACTGTCTTGACAAATGTGCCTATCCAACAATTATTTGATTATATATTAATTTCATATTCTTAAATTGACCAACATAATGTAATATACTATTGAAATAACATGTGCTATATGTACCCAAGAAAAAAGAAATAAAGTGATAAAAAAAGTACCGTATTTCCTCTATTAGACGCCGGGTCGAATAATTGATTTTACAATCTACGGATATCTACGAACACAAAATATTTCCATTTCGTGACGATTCGGGACATTCGTGGTCATAGTGAAATGGGGGTATTAAGAGAAGCTGGGCCTCCGATAGACCCCGGGCCTCTAATGGACGCCGGGTCAAAGGCTTGTCCGAAATAAATAGAAGCCCGGGCGTCTAATAGAGGAAATACGGTACTTGAGATTACCCAGGTCATTGACTCCTGAAAAAACCCAAATCACTCTGTGAATGTAACTGCTTATAATAATAAGATAATAATTTTAAATCTATTGCCTTTGGCAACTGCAAAAACCTTCCAAAGAGACCATAACCTTCTCTGACAAGTAAACACATGTACATGGGTTGTATACTCCCCAGGGAGCTGAGAATGAACATCAAGTGCACACTGATCCATTGATGGGGATAATAAGAGTGTAGCGCTATGAGCATCCACTTGGTGAATGAACTTTGGTGCATTATAAATGCACATATTATATGTTGTATAAATATATAATATGTTACATTTTACACAGAAACCAACTGGCCGAATCAACTTAATCCCAGATAATAATTGAAACTTAGTCTTACAACCAAATTTCTCTTACTCTTGAACTTGAAATCAACATACTATCAAAATGTCACATCTGAAGGAGGTTTCTGCATAGATCTAACTTTAAAAAATGTGACCTGGTACAAACAAGCCCTGTAAACATTTAATCAAGTCAGGATCTTTCAGCTGGAGGAGAATGTTTTCCTGAGTATTAAGACAGGGGAAGTGACTTCCTTGTGTTCTCAGGCGTTCCCCATTGTGTTCAAGACACAACAGAGCAGGTCAAGACTGGCGATGTCCCCGCTTGTTTCAATCACAAAGAACATGGTAATTGATTGAACAGATATACTGAGTCAAATTAAAAACTTCACATTTTTAAAAGTAATCCTATATATGATATACAACGGACAAATGTATCAGAGAAGGTAATTTTAAATCATTAATGTCCAAAGAAGGATTTTAATTAACAGTGGTAACCATAATTTGTTCCAAGCACCTACAGTATTCGGCAATAACATCAACAGTTTAAATCTTAAGTCCCAAGCACGAGAATCGGATGGCACACAAGTTATGTAGCGTGTATGGCCACCATGTGCGTTGACAACTGCCACACAACGCCTCCGCATGGATCTTGTGATGCTTGTGAACACATGATTGGGAAGACGACGCCATTGTTGCTGCAAAATGGTGCCAAGATCTTGCAAATTCTGTGGTTGGTTCTGGAAAGTGAGCAGACTTCTGCCAAGAGCATCCCAGACGTGTTCGATGGGATAGAGGTCGGGAGACCTTGATGGCCCGTCCATGACGTTAATTCCCGCATTCTGAAGGAAATTCCTTGTCAAAATTGCTGTGTGGGGTCTGGCATTGTCGTGTTGGAAGATCAAACAGGGTTCATGTGCTGCCATAAAAGGCAGAAGTTCTGGTTCCAGTACCTGGTCGCGGTAAGCAGCAGCATTGAGGTTGCCCCGGATGACAAGAAGCCTGGAACGTACATTGCCACAGAAAGAACCCCACGCCATGACACTTCCGCCTCGAAATCTGTCAACTTCCTGTACACAACACTGGGCGTAACGTTCATGACGGCGCCTCCACACCCTCGCCCTACCATCAGAAAATTGAAGATTAAATCGGGATTCATCACTGTAGACGACTTGATTCCAATTCCTCTGAGTCCATAAGCTACAGAAGTTCCCGTCTGCAACATGGCGATGGCAAGTTCACCTTGCACATTTGAAAGGCGTGTCATGACAAATGTCCGTAAAGACTTTTGTTTTCTTGTGTTTTTCTATTTTTGTTAATGACTGCTATCAAGTATGGCTGAAAACACGTGCGGTATTATGGCCACGTGACCAGTTGCACGTGAAAAAACACTTTTGCCACTATAGTGCTGTGCACATGATTTTGATCGATTCACCCGTAAAAAAACGGGTGTTATCTGAAGACAATACGTGGCCATTACTGTTTAAATACACAATAAGGGCCCGCAGTGATAACTGGTCAAAATGTTAAAATTTTAGGATTGTGAAGTTTTTAATTTGGTTCAGTATATATTCAGTGTCATGTCATTCACAACAGTCTCAGAATGTAGCAATGATGGCAAATGAGACCAGGGTACTTGCCGGTATATATATATTTACAGTAAATACACATTATTCTCCGAGCAGTGAATGGATACCCGGTAGGATGAGATGCTAATGTGACTCTTAACCTTCTAGTACCTCACAGGCAGCTTGGGTTGTATACTCCCCAGGGAGCTGTAAATGAAAATGTAGTGCACTTTGATCCAGTGATTGGGGAATATGGTTTCTTGCACCATGAGATTCCCTTGATGCAATATTATTATTATTATTACTATTATTATTATTATTATTGCCATCTCTTTGTTATGTTTATGGATGTAGGTAGTAGTGAAACTGTGGTCTTCCTAGGCAGGTGACTCTGTTAGAAATAAGCCTTTGTTCATCCAGCAACAAATGGGTACCCAGTAGGATGAGATGATTAGGTGAATACCAAACCTAGCTCAGAAAAATCCAGGGTAATAATAGTGTTCTGCCAAGAGGACACTTTAGGCCTCGGATATGGCACAAAATGATATGCAGTTGTGATTATGAGACAGCTATTTCAGGTTGTCACACCGCAAAACATAGTTTTTATAAGATTATCCATAATTCTGTTGTTTGTTTTATTTTTGGCCAGAAATCTGTCATCATGGTCAAACTCTGATTACAATGTGCAAAGACGAGAAATAAAATCAACATATTTCATCTGATATAAAACAGGTTTCTTTTGTAGTATTTAGTGTATTATGAATATTAAAAATTTACTTGTCCAAGTATACTTTTAACATGAGGCAGATAGCTTTGGGTCGAGAGGCATATTCTTTCTGTTGTTGTATGGCTCTTGAGAGTATCGCTTGAAACTCTTTGAATATTTTAAAATTCACAGATATTTTAAACACACATGGATTTAGTAATACCCCATATGATGATGGTGATGATGATGTGATGATGGTGATGATGATGGTGATGATGATGATAGTGATGATGATGATGGAGATGATGATCTGATGATGGTGATGGAGATGATGATGATGATGGAGATGGTGATGATGATGGAGATGGTGATGATGATGATGATGGAGATGATGATGATGATGATGATGATGGAGATGATGATGATGTGATGATGATGATCTGATGATGGTGATGGAGATGATGTGATGATGGAGATGATGATGGTGATGATGATGATGGTGATGATGATGATGGAGATGATGATGATGATGGAGATGGTGATGATGATGGAGATGGTGATGATGATGATGATGATGGAGATGATGATGGAGATGATGATGATGATCTGATGATGGTGATTGAGATGATGTGATGATGGAGATGATGATGGTGATGATAATGATGGAGATGATGATGATGTGATGATGATGATCTGATGATGGTGATGGAGATGATGATGATGTGATGATGATGATGATCTGATGATGGTGATGGAGATGATGATGATGGAGATGATGATGTGATGATGATGATGTGATGATGATGATGATCTGATGATGGTGATGGAGATGATGATGCGGTGATGATGGTGATGGAGATGATGATGATGATGGAGATGATGATGTGATGATGGAGATTATGATGATGATGATGATGATGATCATGATGATGATGATGATCACTCTGTGAATGTTACTGCTTATAATAATAAGATAACAATTGATTGACTTGATTAAATCTATGATATAATAAACCATGGAAGTAGTTAGACAGACCCTTATAATAAATTTTCAAAAACAAGCTGTGAAGCATACACTGTTGCCTAGTTCACAGATTCCCATGACTGTTAGCTCTTGCAGCCTCCAAATGAATCATATGTAAATATTTCAAAATAATAAATCACACTTTTTACAATGTTTGTGCCATTTCCTCATAAAACAGGATTAACGGCTTTCAGCTGGTAACAAGGCTATTTCCAATGCTAATAATGACAAAAACATTTCCCAACAACAAAGAAATACTTGTCTTGGAGAATTTTATATTTGTACTCCCAGCTAAACCAATGCAGCCTAGTTTTTCAAGTTATTACATAATTGGCAGTTTGGGCAATCGACAGCTTTATATATTTACACAGCACACATGGATAATTATTAATTCCATATTTCCTGGATGAAGGGCACCCTTATCAGGATCAATAATAACTTGCATTGATACATGTGCATGCTTCACGCTAAATCAGGATGGCAGAAAACGATTAGTGTTGAATATTTCAGCATGTGTAAGGTATTTTATGTGTTTATTTGACAATTATGAAAGAAACTGGTGTGGTCTCATGGCACCAAGTGCAGAAATTCCCCATGTTTAAGTTTCATCAAACAGGTTGAAAGAGATTTGTATTTCTTAATTGTTGTGAAATAGCATGTTCACTTCTATTTGTTGTCAATACAGTTCCAATTAAACGTCTTTCCAATATGGTCGGAAAGAAAGTGAGTGATGTTTTAGTATAAGGGTGGGACTCTTATTTTATTGTTTTAAGAATTATATGACCAAGAGGCAGGAAAATGAAAGGAATATTTCTAAAATATAATGTCAGAGTTTCAATATTTTTGGGTATTGAGGAAATTAATTCGAAATTAACTGTGTTACTGACATAGAAATTTCCGCATTCCCAAAGGGATACCTTCTACATGAGATGGCTTTGGACATGTGACCCAGTGCCCTGACTTGAACTAGCCCTGATTGACTTGGACTAGCCCTGATTGATATGAACTAGCCCAGATTGACATGAACTGATCCTGATTGACTTGAACTAGCCTGATTGGCATGAACTATCCTGATTGGCATGAAAGACCTGATTGACATGAACTAGCCCTGATTGACTTGAACTAGCCCTGATTGACTTGAACTAGCCCTGATTGACATGAACTAGCCCTGAATGACATGAACTAACCCTGATTGACGTGAAAGACCCAATTGACATGAACTAGCCCTGATTGACATGAACTAGCCCTGATTGACATGAACTAGCCCTGAATGACATGAACTAGCCCTGAATGACATGAACTAGCCCTAATTGACATGAACTAGCCCTGATTGACATGAACTGGCCCTAGATGACATGAACTAGCGATGATTGACATGAACTAGCCCTGATTGACATGAACTTGCCCTGATGGACATGAACTAGCCCTGATTGACATGAACTAGCCCTGATTAACATGATGTGCCCTGATTGACATGACATGCCCTGATTGACATGAAGAAGGCATGATTGACATGACGTGCCCTGATTGACATGAAGAAGGCATGATTAACATGACCTGCTCTGATTGACATGACGTGCCCTGATTGACATGAAGAAGGCATGATTGACATGACATGCCCTGATTGACATGACGTGCCCTGATTGACATGGCGTGCCATGATTGACATGACGTGCCTTGAGTGACATGACGTGCCATGATTGACATGACGTGCCCTGATTGACATGAAGAAGGCATGATCAACATGACATGCCCTGATTGACATGACGTGCCCTGATTGATGTGGCGTGCCATGATTGACATGACGTGCCATGATTTACATGACGTGCCATGATGGACATGAACTGGGCATGATTGACATGAAGTTCCCTCATGCCAGTGAATTAGCCCCAGTACACATGATCTGGCCCCATATCGTGTGGGTTACAGTGGTGCGTACATGGGGTAACATGAGTTTATGTCCTTGTCATCATGTCACATTAGGGAAAATAATCCCAGGCTGGATCATCAGATTGGGACAGAACACTTAGGACATGTAGTCTAGTGACTTGTTAAGGTGGGAGTGTGTTGGTCATCTAACTTGTAACGGAGAACACTTTTTAGCGTATGGGCCCTAATCACCCCAAAGTCATATCCTCCCACAAGAGTTATTTCCCCTCTTCAACACTTATCTCTGCCATATTTCCTGTGGAGAAGCACAAAGCTTGTGATGTGAGCTGAAGATGGCCCATCTCCATCCTGTGATGGCGGAGGGAGGGAGACGGGGTTATCTGAAGGAGAAACACTGAGTTACAGCTTGTTTCACATCCTTCCCTCTCGCTAATATATTACAGGTGATTATTTGTAAATACTGGCGCCGTGCCAAGCGTGTCTCAGCCAGGTATTTCCACTCAAGCCCTGTAATCCATTAACCTCAAATGTGTGTTTTTATTGTTTTACACATCTACTAAATCTGATGGTGTAATGATTGTTCTTTTGGGGGCTGTGAACGATTACATTCACATTGTTACATGCGTCAGCTGTAATTGGTGTAAATATATGGAGAAGAAACTTTGATCTTGGAAATATTTTCCTGTTTTGCAGATGTTCTTGGTCAGGAGGCAAAATTGAGAAAATTTGTTTGTGTTGCAGGATTCAAAATGAAGCATGGATGTCAGTGGTCCTTGTTACAAGTTAGTTTTAAAAGTTAAATATTCAGGGGTCCCATGATTTAAGAGAAAGTCTCGACCCCAAAATCCATTTCAATTTTGAATACTGGGGATGACTTGAGGTTAAATTCAGAAAAAAGTCTTTTTTGGAGCAACTCTATTTCTCTGGCACAAGTTTGCAGACTACATGGCACAGTCATTGTAGGGATTACAGTAATAATAGGTGCCTCATCATAACTTCCCCTGATGACATTGAGGGCTCAGGTGTCCCCTGATGAAATTGCAGGGTCTGTGTCCCCTGATGACATTGGTGGGTCTGTATCTCCTGATGACATTGGTGGGTCTGTGTCTCCTGATGACATTGGTGGGTCTGTGTTTCCTGATGACATTGGTGGGTCTGTGTATCCTGATGACATTGGTTGGTCTGTGTCCCCTGATGACATTGGTGGGTCTGTGTTTCCTGATGACATTGGTGGGTCTATGTCCCCTGATGACATTGGTGGGTCTGTGTCCCCTGAACCTGATGACATTGGTCGGTCTGTGTCTCCTGATGACATTGGTGGGTCTGTGTATCCTGATGACATTGGTGGGTTTGTGTCTCCTGACCCTGATGACATTGGTGGGTCTGTGTCTCCTGATGATATTGAGGGGTCTGTGTCTCCTGACCCTGATGACATTAGTGGGTCTGTGTCCCCTGATGACATTGGTGGGTCTGTGTCTCCTGATGACATTGGTGGGTCTGTGTCTCCTGATGACATTGGTCAGTCTGTGTCCCCTGATGACATTGGTGGGTCTGTGTCCCCTGATGACATTGGTGGGTCTGTGTCTCCTGATGACATTGGTGGGTCTGTGTCCCCTGATGACATTGGTGGGTCTGTGTCTCCTGATGACATTGGTGGGTCTGTGTCACCTGATGACATTGGTGGGTCTGTGTATCCTGATGACATTGGTGGGTCTGTGTCTCCTGATGACATTGGTGGGTCTGTGTCTCCTGATGACATTGGTGGGTCTGTGTCACCTGATGACATTGGTGGGTCTGTGTATCCTGATGACATTGGTGGGTCTGTGTATCCTGATGACATTGGTGGGTCTGTGTCTCCTGATGACATTGGTGGGCATCAGCAACTGTCCTTAGGATCAGTTCATACAATCTTAATGCATCATTCAATGTTTTAGTGAGTTGGGTTTTATGCAGCTTTTAGCAATATTCCAGCAATATCATGCAGGGGACGCCTGAAATAGGCTTCACATACACCGATGTGAGGAACCAAACCCAGGCATTCAGCGTAACAAGCCTACGCTTTAACCACTTGGCTACCCAACTACCCCCTTTAGAATGTTACCAACATGTTGTAAAATATGCCAACTAATTATACTGTAGACCCGTGAAGATCTGGATTAGAATAGGTTCAGCAACCCATACTTGCCATAAGGGGCAACTATGCTTGTCGTAAGCATTGGTAAGAGGCGACTAACGGGATTGGGTGATCAGTCTTGCTGACTTGTTTGATGCTCATGATGTAAATCACTGGATTGTCTGTTCCAGACTCAGTTATTTACAGACCGCTGTCATGTAGCTGGAATATTGTTGAGCGCGGAGTTAAAGAAAAAAACAGACAAACAAGATATGCTGTGTGTCACAAAACTCAGAATCCCCAATAGATCTGAGTCCTACCATGGATCTTGCTCTAACAGGTTTGTTTCTATAATGCCTATACCATGGTGTTAGTGTTGACAGAGCATGAATAGAAATCATTGTTGATAGACCTCCTTCCTGGGACAACCAAGCCAAAGCGGCAGACATCTTACAACAAATGCAAAGTGGATTCACAAATATGGTGGCATAAATATAAATATCCCTGCGAGGACGATGTGTTTATTGTGACGTGAGTGTGTGTCCAGGGCTGTAGATGTCCTGGGATGATGGATCGACAGGACCTGATGTGACAGCTGTAGCAGTCAGCTTCATGGCTGTAGACAGGCCCCATTGTCTTGTGACAGATCTTGTTAGCATATTGTGGACATCGGACTTGACTGGACATGGCTCCCGGAGGGACAGAAGTTATAAATGTTTTAGATGTCTTTGTTCTTGAGACAAGTAATTCATGTAGATTTTAGACAGAACCGCAGGATGGAACTTTACTGACATGTTTACTGGCCAAAATATTGGTAACAATGAAAGGGCACTCCCCCAGAAGCCTTAAGTTCTATCATTAAATACCTTTTACGTTAGACAAGCTGACCGGTCGGGCTAGTACCAATTTGCATTCCTGGATAGGCCTCCAGTATCTCATCCTTGTTGGCTACAACAGGGATGCCTGTATTGGCATTCTGGAGAACCAGGGAGCAGGATTACAGAGATGCCAGCCATTACGCTTTAGAGCCTACAGTTACGCCATTATGCTTATCCTCCCCAAATTATGTTTCTTGACCTTTTTTTCGCAAATTATTTTTTAGATATATAAAATTGCCATCATATCCTACCGGGTACCCATTCACTGCTGGGTAAATAGGGGCCCATTTCAAACAAAGTCACTTAAGGAAACACCACATGTGCTACATGTACTTCAGTGTGTGGCAGGACCAAAGCCCAAGAAGCTCTCAGGACACAATTTTAATGTATAGGTTAAGTTTCACTGCGCTCTTTTGAAAAATATAGAAAACTAATTACAGTATGGGCCAATTACCCAAACAAAACAAATATAGTATCACCGTATTAAAAACCTCAGACCAATGTGTTAGTAATCTTTATAAGCGATCCAATATAAGACTGATTTTTTCCTTGGCAGTCCATATTATCTTGTGTATGTTACACCTTTTTTGCAGAAAAGTAGCAGCGCAGAAGGGGTGTATAAATCCCTGGCTACTATTATTGAAAAGGTTTCAGCTTCATCAAAGTTTGAAATTTGAGTTTGTACACTACCACTCCAGCCTGCCCCCCCCCCCCCCCCCCCCCCCCCCCACACACACACACAAACACACATAAACACCCCACACACGCACACACACACACCCCACCACCTTGCTTGTTATGGTGAATATGGTACGTGATATCTTAAACTTTCTTTCAGATTATTGTGCCCACCTTTGTCAATTATTGTTGTGACCCGGGGCGCTCATTATGGTGAATACGGCAAGTGATATCTTTAACTTGAAAGAGGTTAAAATTCAACATATCATTCAGATTATTATGTCAAGGGTAGCACACATGGGAATATATCAAAACATTATCAATAAAAGCTCTGGCAAGAAATCCAAGTTTTGTTTCCCTAATCTAGTCCAGATTTGTAAACATGTGTTTGTGTGGGTAGTTCCCCAGGTGGTTGTGTCTTGTGTGAAGGTGAGGGGTGAGGCTGTCAGCCGTGTGTGTATGTATATAAGTATATAAATACAGGGATGGTGAGGAGGGATGGGTGAGTCATCACCTGCATACATCACCCACACTGCCGTGATGCTGCCAGATGCTTCATGGCGTGAGGATTGTGATGAGGCTACCCAGGGCTTGATGCAGCAGCTGACATTCCCTTCTTGTACTGCAGGGGCGGTCGGGTAGCCTAGTGGTTAAAGCGTTTGCTCATCACGCCGAAGACCCAGGTTCGATCCTGACATGGGTACAATCTGTGAAGCCCTTTTCTGGGGTTCCCTGCTGTGATATTGCTGGAATATTGCTAAAAGCAGCATAAAACCAAACTCAATCACTCACTCATGAAGCTGATTGTGTCTAGTGGTTCTGAATAGAAATATTAAGTTTCTGATTACTGGTCCGATAGTGTTTGGTGTACTGTAAAGACACCATTTAATATACCTTTCACTGTATGCCTTAAAAAAGATAAGGGCGGTAGAGTAGCCTAGTGGTTAAAGCGTTTGCTCATCCTAGAAGCCCCTGTTTGATTCCCCACATGGGACAATGTGTGAGGCCCATTGCTGGTGTCTTCTGCTGTAATATGGCAGGAACATTGCTAAAAGTGACACTCACTGTCTGAGCTAGGACATCAGTGGCTTAAGGTGCCACAATTTGCTGTACAGAGTTGAACGCCTCATTGGTCTAGTGGTAGAGCATCCGCCCGGAGAGTGGAAGGTCTGGAGTTTGATCCCAGGTCGCGTCATACCAAAAGACGTTAAAAGATGGTACTTGGTTTTACCCTGTCTGGCGCTTGGCATTAAATGGCTAAAACAAGGACTGGTCGGCTCGGACACAGTATACTGTGTCTCAGTGGGCTATTCATATTAAACTGCGGCATGGTATCTCAGTGGGCTAGCACTATAAATTGGCATCAGTCCGGACTACTAAAAGCAGCCACGCACGCACGCACATCGCTATATAAGTGCAATAAACTTGGACGCGATGTTAAGCCCCATTTTACCTCACTTCATCTGTACAGAGTTATATCCCTTAGACATGCCAGGATATCTGATGGCTGAGGGATCAAATCCCTGAAGGTTCAAATCCCTGACGCCCATAAACGATAATGGTACATCAGCATTATGCCCCATACTTGTTGATTTCATGGAAGTGGTGAATGTTGGCAACCTGCATTCTGATATTTTCTTGTGTCATTTTTTTAACATGATTGTTATTATTTTTATTATTGGAGTTGTGATAGATGTAAAGTAAAGATTGTTTTGTACTTTGAGGAGATTGTCAACCATGTGATAATTTCATTAGTCCAAAACTTTATTTTGTAAGAAAGATAAAAGCCTACCGGTAATTGTCAAACATAGGAACATTTTGAACAATATTGAAACTTTGAGCTGCCCATAAAGGGCCTTATCAACAGCCTTGTTTGCAGGATATTACAAGAGGAAGAATAGCATGTTTGATGTATTTAGATCAGTTACAGGTGCCCTGATTAATAACAGAGAGCAAAAACAAAAACAAATGCGAAAAACATCGCTAAAAAACATTCAACACGTTTTCATGGCAGGACAAAACCAGGAAGTAATTTTTCAAATGCAGATTTGTTTACTTCAGGATGACACCCGGATCTCAAGAAGGCAAACATGTTAAGATTTGTAGAGCAAAAACAGAAAAAGCTCAAAACTGTCAGAATATATTTGTATCCGTTCCCCTTGCTGCTGACGTCAATTCTCTCTGCCTATCATCACCTGTGTGTTTACCTGAGTTCCACCTGTTGATTGTCATCCACTGGCTTTTGTTGCACATACACCCAATGATTCCCTACCTGCCCCTGTTTGGACAGGAGGTGAGGTGAAATGGGGTTTATTGTTGTGTTCAAGATTATTTCACCCCTGTAGCGATGTGCATACTTGTCTGTGTGGCACTAGTCCAGGCTTTTTAGGGCGAGCCCACAATGCTGCAGTCTAACATGGATACCCCACTCAGACACAGAATACAGACTGCGAGCCGACCAGTCCTTGTTTAATTACAGTCTTCTGAGTAACTCTGTCAAGCAGACCCTGAAACAAATTTATAATACAGCCCATGCAAGTCTATAATATTTGGCAAGTCTAGATTACTGCAGTATCCGAAACTTGAAGAGTCACTAGGCTTTATGTCTATCATTTAACAAGTGTTATTATCCCTAAAATATGTTCAATTCAGAGACTAGATGTTAGTCTAACTCTGAGTGGACCAGTCCTTGTTTTATCACCTTAAGACCTAGCGACAGGCAAGGTAACAACAAGTACCACCTTTTATCATCTTTTGGTATGACAAAGCGGGATTCAAACAACCAACCTTCCACTCTCCAGACATTTGATCCACTACACCACTGAGACAGTTGTTTCAGCATCAGAAACTGACACTAGTCCTGTAGGCCTTGCCAAACTGTCCAATAGTTAAGGTGTCATTAGGACTAGTAGATATTTGCCCTCTTTAAGGGTTTTGTTATATGTTATCATTATAGGGACAAGTGGACTAAAACTGTTAGTTTCTATTGCTGTGTTTTGGCTGGAACACCTGACCATGTGTTTTTCACCTGATCAACAGTGGATTTGTCATGTTTTATAGAAAAATCTTTATTTTTTTATTCTGTTTTAGTATACTAAACCAGTAGTTTTTCAGACTGTCCATTGGAAACAAAAGGAAAGGTAATAGGTTATAACTTAAAAAAGATCTCTCAGCAAGCCAGTTACCCGGGATGAATTTCCTACCATACATTTGTATTGTCTTTTTCTACATCTCTTAAGAAAATTTCCATGGGCCAAAGTTCATATTCAAATATTTAAAAATCCTCACTGAAAACCTCTAAAATCAGCCTTTTCAAGACATTTTAGCAAATATGTCCATATGTTGTTTTAAGTCCAAAGGTGCCAATCTGAAAAAAATCAATCTCATTAAAAATCAGACCTTAGTTCTCGCTACCACTAAACAAAGATCTGACGACATCCCATTAGGGGTCACGTCAGAACGACCTTTCATCCGACCAATCAGAGCGTCACTTACCAGATTATGAAAGTGATAGTCGGAATGTGATTTCTAATTATGCAACCTCGAAAACTTTAAAATGGGGTATTCCAAACGATAGTTATGGGTTTAACGACTGAATCCTTACAATCTATACCATCTATTAGCCATTCCAGAATATTTTTTTGTTTAGGTTTCAAATTTGGAATGGAGAATTTGTCAAAATATGTTTCGAAGCGTAGCCGCCAATTTGAAATTAGTGCCGTAAAGCATGAGAAAGCTGCCTTCTGACGTGACTCTGTAATGGGATGTCCTCAGATCTTTGTTTAGCGGTAGCGAGAAGTAAGATCTGATTTTAATTAAGTAGCACTGCTTAATTAATTGAACTAAATGATCCTGAATAGTCTTTGGTTACTCCAACCCTGCATGGAAGCCTGCAGCAAGGAGGAAGTGAAGTCTTGAGTCCCTGGCAAAGCTGATCTTTCAATCTCTCGAGACTTTTCGGACTCTCTGTAGACTCTTTTGTGGCTATTTGCGGTGTTAATCCTATGTACTCCAGCTAGGACTGATCCATTACCCAGTAGGTGTTGTTAGGACTGGTCCATTACCCTGTAGGTGTTGTCTTAATTAATCCCCTCCTGGCCTTCTCCCAGGCTGTGGAACATATGGGAATATAGAGGTTTTGTTTGTTTGTTTGTTGTTTAATGCTGCACTCAGCAATATTCCAGCTATATGACGGCAGTCTATAAACAACTGAGTCTGGACCAGACATTCCAGTGATTTCACATCATGAGTATCAATCCACGCAATTGGGATCGATGACATGCATCAACCAAGTCAGCGAGCCCGACCACCCGATACTGTTAGTCGCCTTTTACGACAAGCATAGTCGCCTTTTACGGCAAGCATGGGTTGCTGAAGACCTATTCTACCCTGGATCTTCACTGGTCGAATATAGAGGTGTGTGACTAATGGGAGATAACCCTTCCTGATAATGCTTGTGGGATTCTGATGTTAATGAAATACTATCAAGTGGCATTAAATAACTCTTCACTAACCACTATTCATCCAAGGGACAAATTCATTTTTAAGTTTGATGTTAATTATAATCACAAGAATGATAAAGATTGAATCACTAATGAAATTGTAATATTTAGATACATGTATTTCAATAAATTCCCACCAAACACAGCTATTATCAGCCAGAGCCACTTAGTGAAATGAATCAACAGTTGGTGCTGGATCCAGTCTGTGGAATTTCAAGTCAGTAATTGTGTGTAAATTCCACAGAGGATGTTATGTCCTTAGTGCCTTCCAGCTTGGGCCAATTTCCCCCTCACCTGGCGGTCAGTGTCTGTAGGACTGACCACTGACAACACCAACAGGTGCCCCTCTCAGTACAGCCCTGAATCACACCATGTATCTATTGAATCTTGGGTCATTTCTTGAAACGATCATGTCTCTCTGACAAGAATAAGGGTATGTTGAAGGAATAATTTAAGGAATATTTAACAGGTGAAGAACTGAGTTAGAATAGGTCTTCACCCATGCTTGCCGTAAAAGGCGACTATGCTTGTACAGTGATCGCTCGCTATAACGCTACCAATGGGGTCCAAATAATTGGTGGGCGTTATAGACGATGAGCCGTTTAACCGAGGCGCGCGCTCGGAAAATCTCAAATCATCAATATGTGTTTATCTCACGTCACATCAAAATAGTATATATTTTTATGGACCTAGATCTACCTGTAATATCATTCATTTATTAAATCTGTCACATTTCACAATGTCTGAAATACGTATTCCATTTCAATTTATCATTTTTAATCGATAAATTATAAAATTATTCACTATTTCCCGCGATGTTATTGAAAATAAAATTCTCGGACACACATTTCGACAACGGGTCCACATCAAAGAGCAAAATAAAGACGTTTTAAACAAATCTTTAAATATATTATACAAAGTGATAAAAAAATCAACAAAAATATATCTAAAAGTAATCAAACTTACATCTAAGTTATTATTTCCATCGTTTCGTGCGATCGCGTGTAATGTAAGTCAAATGACATCTCGGCTTTCGTCGCCTTGAATTCTCGGCTCGGACACAATGTTTAATGCAAAAATATATGCATGAAAAATCAATGTCACAGCTCGTAACCTAGCACGATACATTTGCGAAGTTCCATATTTTTAATATATATCGTGATTTCCTGCTTAAAACGTTCAGATTAACACGATTTAACAAAAAATCTTTCGCCAACTTCTGAAATTTATCAAACACGAGCTTGGTATCACAGCTATAATTTGATTGGCTGCCTGAGGTCACGTGCTCAAAATTGACCAATCACGAAACTTGTAGTAGATTTCGGCAAGAAAGCGTCATTAGAAACAAATTTTAATCCAATGAAATCGCTTGTTATAATTACGGAAAAAACCAGGCGATGTTACGAAAGCGCGATTACGAAATGAATGACCGCCGTGTTGTGACAGCAACTACATGTGTGTGACAGTGTCGCCTCAAATTGGATTGCCCACTAATTAAGAATATAAACTTCGCTTGTGGTTCTCTTTTATTGCATGCATGCGCTTCTAAGATCAAAGGTCGATAGTGTGAAAAGTTAACTAGTTGAACAATCGTATTTCCGGGACTTGCCGCGGATGTTTTCAAACAGATTATTAGAACTCCATTCAGCGATAAACGGTTGATTATGCAATGAGAAGCGTTATGTGCAAATGAACAACGAACAACAATACAATTATGTCTGTGTAAAACTATCAGTAATAAAAGTGTACATAAATTTTGGGAGCCATGCGTTACCGCGCGTAGTAACCGAAGTAGCGCTTTATCGAAGAGCGCAATAGCGAGCGATCACTGTAGTAAGAGGCGAATAATGGGATCAGGTGGTCAGACTTTCTGACTTGGTTGAAGCATGTCATCGATCCCAATTGTGTAGATCGATGCTGATGATGACAAATACTTGATTGTCTGGTCCAGACTTGATTGTTCAAAACTGGAATATTGCTGAGTGCGGCGTTAAACAACAAACAAACAAAAATATAAAAGAATGTGTATGACAGTAAACTGTAAAAAGTAGAAACCTGTTAAACTTGATGGAATGGTTCCTGGACATTTTCTTTGGATTAACAGTTTCTGGACTAGTGTATCGTGTGATCCCGTAAAGCTGTTCCCAAGGAAGTGTTTCTGGAGTAATGAGATTTTCCTGTATGTTTACTGCCTCTGTGGTCGAGTGGATAAAGCGTCTGTCTTGTGAGTAGAACGTAAGTAATTCAATCCCTGGCCTTGTCAATCCAACAGACGTTAAAAGACTTTACTTGTTGTTACCCTGCCTGGCTCTCGGTATTCAGTGGGTAAAACAATGACGGCTCAGAGTCAGTACACTGTGTCTGAGTGGGGAATGCATGTTAAACTGCTGCAAGCGATTTGAATGGGCTAGCACAAGACACACATGCACACACACACATACACATGCACATATCGCATTGGGAAATAATCTAGAACACAACACTAAACCCTGTTTCACCTCACCTGCTGTACATTGTAAGCTTGCTACCTCAGGACCATTCAAAATTAACAAGAGTCACCTGGAGTTCAAGACAAGCAGATTATCATTAGCTCAACAGGTCGCTGGTTCTAGGGTAGCTATACAACTGGAGACAAGGATAGTCCTTGTGCACAGTTCCAGGGGTGTCAAGAACATGTCCTCAAATTGTGGCTGGGGTGCTGAAGTGGTGTCTCAGGGACAAACTGCATCCCTTGCAGTTTGTTTGTTTGTTTGTTTGTTGTTAAACGCCACACTCAGCAATATTCCAGGTATATGTTGGCAGTCTGTAAATAATAGACGGACAATTCAGTGATTGACATCATGAGCATCCATCCACGCAATCGGGATCGATGACATGCATCAACCAAGTCAGCGAGCCTGATCACTCGATCCAGATCCCTTGCAGTGACTAGTAGCAACTGAAAGTAGTTTACTAGTGTCCAAACGAGCTCTTTGAGTGAGAACTACCATCTGTTATGCTCTTTGACCTTGTGTACCCATACAAGTTTGATATATTTTACTGGCAGTATGTTATCACTCATCAAAGGGTGAGTGAGTATGGTTTTACACCGCTTTTAGCAATATTCCATCAATATCATGACGGGGAACACCAGAAATGGGCTTCACACATTGTACCCATGTTGGGAATTGAACCCCGTCTTCAGCGTGACGAGCGAACACTTTAACCACTAGGCTACCCAACCGCCCCTGCTCATCAAAGAGCCCCTTTAAGTGAGAACAATACTCAGTTAATCTGCTTACCTGGTGGAAAAACATAGTACAATGTTTTTACAGGAAGCTTTTCTTAGGTGCACAGGGAATCCCCTTAAGTGAGACCACACCACAAACAGCTGACTGGAAATACCTGATGAAGGTTATCGGTCATTTCGTTTCTGCAATTTATCCACTCCTGTTAAACAAGGACTGACATATTAGCATTCCTCTGAGTAGTCCAAAAGTTTATGTGTGTGTTTATGCAGTCACAACATGGTTTAAGAGCATAATCTGGCCTAGAATATTAATAAGTGAGGAAGTAGGTGCTTGTATCAAAACCAGCGTTGACTGAATGATTATTAGGTATTTTGTAGCTTGTTAAAACTTGCTGTGGAAGCTGTGGCGACAAACAATATCTGTATTTGATCTGTATCTTCTGGTGGAGTTAGAATTTAAACTGGAATATGGAACAGGTGCTTGTTAAGTACTTGTGTGTTCTAATTGCTGTATTTTATGAGGGTCCCGACAGATTCAAAATATCTGGAAGGGCATGACACATATTTTGAAAATCTCCAGAATGGTTTTTAGTTCTTGTCTACATGATAACATATGTTACTTACATTGAATAGTATGCGTGGAAATATTTGTAGTTGTGTGTGTTTGTGTGTTATCACACCGAAGACCCGGGTTCGATTATATGGGTACAATGTGTGAAGCCCATTTCTGGTGTCCCCGATGTGATATTGCTGGAATATTGCTAAAAGCAGTGTAAAACCATACTCACTCTCTCACTATCTCACTCTCACTCTCACTCTCACTCTCACTCACTCTCCCACACACACACAAAGTGGTATTCATCTAAGACCCGCTATAAACCATACTCACTCACTCACTCACTTTCTCTCTCTCTCTCTCTCTCTCACAAAGTGGTATTCATCTAAGACCCACTATAAACCATACTCACTCACTCACTCACTCACTCTCTCTCACACACACAAAGTGGTATTCATCTAAGACCCGCTATAAACTATACTCACTCACTCACTCACTCTCACACACACAAAGTGGTATTCATCTAAGACCCGCTTTTAACCATACTTACTCACTCACTCACTCACTCACTCACTCACTCACTCTCTCTCACACACACAAAGTGGTATTCATCTAAGACCCGCTATAAACCATACTCACTCACTCACTCACTCACACACACAAAGTGGTATTCATCTAAGACCCGCTATAAACCATACTCACTCACTCACTCACTCAGGCTGTCAGCATAAACCACGAAATTTACAATCGTTTACAAAAATTATATTCTAATAAGAGCCCTCTATTTCTAATTTTGACAGCGCCCTGGGCACCTATTACGTCGAATATGATACTTCTCTGTTTTCTTTGTAATTGTTAAAATAAATTATAAGAAATAGAGCCCCCCTCTTTGGACCCTCACAGAATGATATATGGTAATGAAGTTGGGCAATAACTAGATAGCTTGGATTACATTATCAAATAGCAGACAATTTTCTTATCCCCAGTTTTAGATTAATAGCTGGAATCCGGTTTGACTGATGATGGATGCAACTGATAACGTGATATATGTTTCCTACATCATTTCGTGAGAAAAACTTGACATGTAATTAAGTTTGAAAGAAATTCATAATCTAAATAATATCATGAGTTTTTCAGTAAATAGAAAAGCAGGATACATTTTGTCACTGAAACAACAGACTCTCCACCCACTGAGATCTGGAGAGCAGTCACCCAACGGGCCAAGCAGTCTCCATGACAACCATAGTCTCCATGTTTGTTGTCGTTTATGCCATGCTCAATGAATTGATTCTGGATCAGACAATCCAATGATTGATATTATGAGCTGTCATGTCATCAGGGTACAGTGACACGCCATCGACCAAGTCATTGGCCTGACCACCCCTTCCGTTAAGTCACATCGATGTATTATTCACTGATGTATTATTTATGTATTATATTCTTTTCATGTATTTATGCATACGCTTTATTGAGATCGTGTATGTTCTATGGGCCTAGGGCCTGAAACTTGGAGGAAATAAACTCTATACAAGTCACATCGATGACCAGCATAGGTTCCAAGGGACAGTTCTAACCCGGAATCACCATTGGTTTCCATTTTAGTCACCTTTTACAAGTTTTAGGACCAGCTAGTGTTGGGGACACATTCTAGCCTGGGTCAATGGGTCAAGGGATTTTCTGGCCTCACGACTGAATGTTTGTTTGTTTGTTCTTGAATGCCGCACTCTGCAATATTCCAGCTATAGTATAAAGCAGCGGTCTGAAAATAATCAAGTCTGGATCAGACAATCTGGTGATTGGCGTTATAGGCATTGATCCGCCCAATTAGGATACAATGACATGCATCAACCAAGCCAGCGAGCCTGACCACCCAATCCCGTTGGTCCCCTCTCACGACAAGCATAGTCGCCTTTTACGGCAAGCCTGGGTTGCTGAAGACCTATTCTACCCGGATCTTCACGGGTCTCACGACTAAATGAATTGGGTGGGCATCCTAAGCGACCTTGTCGATTGTACCCCATCTTCCTGAGGTAAGGGCGTTAGCTGACTATATAAGTCCAGTTTCCACCCTTGCCAAACCAGGCTGGAATTATGGAGTTTCAATTTGGCTGGACTAACGAGTCTATGCCTAGTCCAATCAAAATCGTGTAACTATATCGACATCCGGTTTGTAAACTGACGATTACAGGATTTGCAAAGGCTGTGTACCGGCAACTTAGCGTTTATTTAAAGCAAATGCTAATGATATGAGAAGTGGAATCTGATTGGACAATAGGAGGGGCATAAAAGGGACATAATTCGTAATAGCCACTTGTAGTGCTATGATCGAGCCCAGAAATTCCAGCCTAGTTCGGCAAGGGTGGAAACTGGACTTTCACAGTTAGTTAACTCCCTTGCCTGGGGAAGATGACTCCCTGGCACTGTATCACTGTCAACTGTATCGTCACAGACTTAGAGCAATGCTTCATCTTTGATGTCGCCTGAGCTTACAAGGTTCACAGTGACTTTGTTCTGTCTGTATTTAACATGGAGACATTGCCCTTGAGAAAGACTCCCACATCAAACACAGGATTTGTTATTTTTGACAATTCATTATATTATCTAACAACTTGTAACTTGTTTTGCTGGTGGTGTGCGTGTTGGCATGGGAGTTTCTTGCTGCTGATGGTGGTGTTAGACAGATGATGGATTACCCTTGTCTCTTGTGATCTGGGCAACCAGGAAGTCTCAAGGCCGCTTGCAATGGGATAGGTTACAACAATTGATCCTGACAGACTTCCTTTCTTGTTTCAACTTAACAAGGGCTAAGTACTGTTAACCAATTTATAGGGTTTTAGGTTGTTTATATATCTACTAATGTATCACATAAAGTCAGATATGTTGTTTCTAATAAATATTTAATCATAATAGATGGGACAGCCATGGTCGGAGACGAGGCCAATTGGCAATCTCAGTAGTCTGGTAACTCAATTTTTGATTTTTCCGTTTTACACATGGCAGTTATTTCAATGTTTTTCAACATGTTCAATATTTCTTTGTAACTTTGTGTAGACTCCAACCAAGTACAGGGTCCCATTCTACAAAGTGACCTTAGCGCTAAGACTGTCATAAGTCTATGTTAAAGTATGGGAGTTAGGATCACCCTAGCGCTGTGACTGTCATAAGTCTATGTTAAAGTATGGGAGTTAGGATCACCTTAGTGCTGTGACAGTCATAAGTCTATGTTTAAGTATGGGAGTTAGGATCACCTTAGTGCTGTGACAGTCATAAGTCTATGTTTAAGTATCGGAGTTAGGATCACCTTAGCTGTATGTTTGCTTTGTTGAACAATCACCTTTTGTTAATCAGGGCCCAGTTCCTCAAAGCGATCTTAGCGCTAAGGTGATCGTAAGTCCCATACTTTAACATGGGCTCACGATCAGCGTAGCGCTAAGATCGCTTTGATGAACGATGCCCAGGACTTTGGACATTTACCAAATTTTAACGTTTTCAAGCAACGATAATGTGGGTAAAAACTTTCATACGTCTTTGTATATTCACCATACGTAAATTCAGGAATTGTTGACAAACTTGATTATTTACAGACCAACATGGGCTGGAATAATGCTGAGTGTGGCATTAAACAACAAACATAATGTTGCTGAGGCAGGACTAACCACTTGTTGGGTGGGGAGGTATCACATGACGACTTGTGAAGATCCGGTAGAATAGGTAGAATAGGTCTTCAGCAACCCATGCTTGCTGTAAAAGGTGACTGTGCTTGTCGTAGTCAGGCTCGCTGACTTGGTTGATGCATGTCATTGTATCCCAATTATGTGAATCGATGCTCATGATGCCAATCACTGGATTGTCTGTTCCAGACTCAATTATTTACAGACTGCTGTCATATAGCTGGAATATTGCTGACTGCGCCGTTAGACAACAAACAAAACAAAACAAAATATCAGATGTATGACATATACATATACTGGAAGGGTTTTGAAATAGACACAGGTCTGATTGTGTGACACCATTAGCGCCAAGGAATGTCCACATAGAAAGATGACTGCTCTGTAGCAGATCGTGAAAATAACAGTTATTTCTAACCCTGATTTAGTGTTATTGGAGAATTTTGTCTTCTGGTTGGTTCAGCTTTTATGTTCTCCATAGCCAAGGACTATGAAGGGTTAACATCATGAACAAAGCCTTCACAGGTGACGGAGGGGGGACCGGTGGCCCAGTCATCTAAGGCACCGCAATTTGCTGTGCAGAGTTGCGTCCCTTGGGCATGCCAGAAACCTATGATTGTGGGTTTGATTCCCGGTTCGGCTGATTATGTTTCTAGGTTTGTCTGCACCATACCTGTGCTCGTGGGTATCACCAAAGTGGTAAACGTCTGAGACCTGCATCACTTCAGGCTTTCCTCCTACATTAAGCTGACACGCCGTGATATAACTGGAATACTGTTAAAAGTGGCGTTAAACCCAGCTCACTCACTCCGAGGTGACAGGTTTATTGTGCTTCTCAAAATCTGATCCTCATTGCAATCATCATCAATCTCAGTCTAATCATGGAAGAGAAAGGGTCATTGATCCCCATGATGTAACCACACTTCACATCTTGGCCCACGCGAGACTCGATCCACCGAACATGTGTGACCATAATGACCGGATAGACTGTTGCATCATGGGTGATCAATGGCGCCATTTCTGTCATCAGGAACACCAAAAGGAGTCGTGAGGAGACCGCTTTCATCTCAGACGAACATTATTATTAATCGATAAGATCCTTTCTGTTTATCTCTGAGCATGCATACTAGTTTAAAGGGAAATAGCATGTCGTGCAGACATTACATAACTCTGATCAATACACTGTTGAGATTCCTGGCATTAAGATCAGTTGTAGGGATAATAGTATAGATTGACAGAGGGATTGAGGATCCAGTGCTATTATCTCCTGATCGGGATATAAATGTTTTTATGCATATCAGCTAACAATGTAAATATGTTCACGTCTCTATGAATAAAGGGCAAAAGTTAAAGAAAATTGGCCGTATTTGTGTCAGTCTGACATGTCGGGTATAGAAAATTATATCTGTTTTAAGTAGATCTGCCTGAGGGTGACAGGATCATGTGGCTAGAAATAGTTGTGTGGTAAATATTTCAGTGACTATGACATTTGAAGGAGATAATAGGGCACTTAGATGAGGCATTCTGTGATTGATGGTAAAGAACTAATGAAGATAATATTTCTTTTGTACTGTCACATGTATACGGGTTCTATATTTATTGTCTGGTGTGTAAAATCAATAAAAGGAAATATTAAAACTGGTTTTTTTAACTAATTATAACTTGAAAAACAGTTTAATAAGCAGCAGTAAGGTATACCCAGAGACTAGAATAAATGAAAATATTGGTACCATATTCGCTGTAACAAACTATATTGGTATGTAGAAAATGTACAAACATTGGCGCTTATTAAATACCATTAATGAGTTAAATTTTAATTTTAGTCCGAGAATGAGTTGAAGTAAACAAGCTAAGTTCAAACATCGACGAAAGTTAAAAATAATAGTTACTGGGCATTTGTATACCCTTCTGTTTTCTGTGAAAAACTATAATATACTCAAGAAATTCACACTGTCACATTGATTTTTGGCTTTTGTACTGGGCACTTATAAAGATTATGTACAGATTGGTTTAGAAGTTAGTCAGGGGACACTGCCTCTGTGGTCTAGTGGTAGAGCGTCTGCCCGGAGAGCGGAAGGTCCGGAGTTCGATCCCCGGCTGCGTCATACCTAAAGACGTTAAAAGATGGTACTTGGTTTTACCCTGTCTGGCGCTTGGCATTAAATGGCTAAAACAAGGACTGGTCAGCTCGGAGTCAGTATACTGTGTCTGAGTGGGATATTCATGTTAAACTGCAGCATGGAATCTCAGTGAGCTAGCACTATAAATCGGCATCAGTCCGGACTAGTACAAGCAGCCACACAAACACACACATGTACATGCACGTCGCTATATAAGTGCAATAATCTTTGACGCAACGTTAAACCCCATTTCACCTCACCTAGTCAAGGGAAATTGTTGATCATAAGTGTATGATTTCCATACGTTTTTCACGAGACCTTGTTCTTAAAATGACGTAAACACTGACGGAGTACTTCCACATCCCTCGGGAAACCACTGGGAATTCCCTAGCACGAAAACATGCATAAGCGTTCTTTCTGATCATTTAGATCCTTTAATCTTCAACTCAGCATTTCAGTATACACTGAGAAACATCAGAGAGTTTGACTGCATGATTGTTCACGAATATCCTTGCTACGACCCCTCCAAATGAACATATGAAGAAATACACTTCCAAACTATCATAGTATCGACTCGATCCGTGTCTCAGGCTGATAAGCTCCGACGTTCATACAATTTGGCCCTCACTCTATGAAGGTTCATACTCCAATGAACTCACACAAAGTGAAAGTCAATTCTTAAATAACCTCAGATTGGAACATTTGCACCTTCAGTAAACAAAAAACACTTTATGAATCGTTATCATTATGTATCTGTATACCGTATTGCCTGAGCCTAGCTCCTTTACTCCCCTCTGACATGGGCTGATAATCAGGGTTAGAAATTGGTGCTAGTCCTGTCGTCCTTGCCAAACTGGCCAATAGTTAAGGTGTCATAAGGACTAGTAGAAATTTGCCATTTTTATGGGTTTTGCTTATATGTTATCATTACAAGGACTAGTGGTCTAAAACTGTTAGTTTCTACCGCTGATAATGATTCATGTTACTTAAATGTAACTGTTTGTTTTCAGACGTTTACTTCAGATGGGAGTATTCAACGCGGAGCTGTACAACAATCTCGGCCTGTGCTGTTTCTATGCTCAGCAATATGACATGACACTCACGTGTTTTGAGCGAGCGCTCTCATTGGCGGATGACCAGACTCTCGGTGATATTTGGTTCAACATTGGTCATGTGGCACTGGTAAGACATTTGGAATCTTTAAAAAATAATAGTGAGGCTGATTAATTTGTTTTCTAGTTTAATGCAGATGTTTAAAAAATACATATTGATTTCTTAAATTAATATTTGGTATATTTTTCTGAACATGTATATATAGCCTTGCACCAAGGCTGTACTGAAAGATAAGTCCATGGATGTGTAGTAATTCTACCCTCCTAATAGGCAAGTCTAGATATGTGGACAGTCCAGTCTCTGAGAGGGACAACTTGTTATCCCCCGCCCAACAAAGTTGGCTGGGGATACTGAAACGGGCTCCGTCCGTCCGTCCGTCCGTCCGTCTGTCCATCCATCACGTTTCGTTTTTGGAGCATAACTCAAAAACCATTCAATATTTTTTCATGAAACTTTGCAAGTCTGTCAGGTATATGCTGAACTGGTGCCTTTTGCTATTTAGACATTTTTATTTTTTCCAATTTCCATGACAAGTTCCACCTTGGTTAAAAAAGGTTAGGGTTTGTTTAGATTTAATTATGTCATAAATTCTGCAACAGGGGCAGGGGCAGGGGCAGGGGATATAGCCACGTTAGTGGCAAACTTTTGTTCTTATTACATTGTTTTTACATAATCATGAAATTATGATTTAAGTTAATATTTTGCCTTA
Organism: Haliotis cracherodii; assembly: GCF_022045235.1. NCBI lineage: Eukaryota > Metazoa > Mollusca > Gastropoda > Lepetellida > Haliotidae > Haliotis > Haliotis cracherodii. The sequence continues at coordinate 9,717,697 of NW_027266308.1, read as the reverse complement.
GAGACTTGTGCAAGTCTAATGTTTTTGTGTTTCCAGATATTACAGACTGGGTGTTAGGGTGTCTTGAAATTGTCATAGCTAATCTATGTGACATTAAATAAACTTGCTATGGGACAAGACCTTGCTGGGTTGTGGAGATGTTTGCTCGTCATGCTCTATCATGACTGAGCAATCATTAACAGGTCTATCTCCCCCTGACAGTGTCAGATATCACAGCTAGGGTGGTGTTTGTGTACACTACACCTCGTCTATTTCACACATCACTCGTCTATTTCACACATCACCCGCCTTGACAGTGTCTATTACAGGTGGTGATCTGACACTCCAGGTAATGTGATTGGGCTGTGAGGCGTATCCCACAGTTATTGACCAGTCTTGACCTGTCACGACCCTCTGTGAAATAAACATGATTTACGACATTTGAGATATGTGTCTACCTATCCTTGTGAGTGTCATGGACACAGAGAGTTATGTCCTGTGTGGTCAAATGGAAGGAAATCAAGAGAAATTTAGTGGTCAAAAAGTGGAAATTAATTCAAGTCTTTGAAAGGCATTTAGAAGTGATATTAATAAAGAGAATTTATAGATGACCCAATGAAGGAGTTAGTATATATTCTGAAACATTGTGTTCCTCATAATAAAGAAGTTGACATCCATAAATTGTCTTCCTTAAACTATCAACAGTACGAAAACAGTACAAAAATTACTATTAATCTCTCTGTTAGTGAGTGAGTGAGTGAGTGAGTGAGTGATTTGGGTTTAATGCTGCTTTAAACAGTATTCCAGTTATATCAAGTTGTATCTCTGTTGAGCCATATGTGTAAGTTCAAATGTGGCATTTAAAAAAATATATGGGAAAGCACTTAAAGGTCATTATAATCCACTGTTAATACCGAAATAATGAAAAGTTAAACAAAACACCGATTTAGGCAATTGATATTTTCATTTCATGTTTGAAAAAAGACTTTGATATAATACATCTTGGTGAAGCCTGTTTAGTTCAAGAAAGTTGTGAAAGTGCTTGAAAAAGTTCTTGTTGCTTGTCAAACGTGTTGTCAGATATCATCAGCTGATCATTTTATAAGTCTTTAGTGATGTTTTAGTTGTATAGTGGACCCATGAAGATCTGGGCTGGTATATATCTTCAGCAACCCATGCTTGCCTTAAAAAGCAACTAAGCTTTTCGTAAGAGGCAACTAACAGGATCGGGTGGTCAGGCTTGCTGACTTGGTTGATGCATAGCGTTGTATCCCAGTTGAGTGGATTGATGCTCATGATATAAATCACTGGATTGTCTGGTCCAGACTCAATTATTTACAGACCGCCGTCATATACCTGGAATATGCCTGAGTGCTGCGTTAAACAACAAACAAACAAAAGGCATATAGTTATAACATTATGACTTTGATATTCGAATCAAAATTATGACTTTCTCTTCTTTAAAGTTATAATGATAATTTAAATATTTATGTATCTGTTCCAAACTTATGCTCAAAAGTGCTTTTAGTCATAGGCTTGTGTTACAGATAGGTTTTGAGTTGTACATGAATGAGTTCAGATTGTCACTTTTCCTGATGACATTTGGAAGGGAATTCCATTGTGATATATATGACATGAAAATTAACATGTTTTCTACAACCCATGAAATATACAAGTAATTGTCTGCAATGAAATATACATGTAATCAATCATCAAGCCATATAATACGTTATCAACAACCCATGAAATATACTTGTTATTGACATGCAATGAAAGACACAAGATATCAACAACCCTGAACTCTATTGACCAGAGGGCAGAAACCTGCCCCTGATCAATAACGTCTAATTACGAGGTGTAATATATCGGCTGACAGCAGGTCTTGACTTTATCCCTGTTGTCAACACACCGAGATTGGTGATGACTGCTACTCATCTTCCGCCATTACAGCCGGACTAAAAGCCATTGACATTGATTCCCTGCAATAGATAACTGTAGCAGAGGGATATACTTAGAGTGGTAAATGCACACATGGGGATGGGAGATCATGTGGATCATAATCTATATATAGTAGCTGATTGTTAATCTAGTCAAAGGAGTTAATGTGATTTTGTAAAGTCCAAGCGGATTGTCTCCAGGTGATTATTTGTGTGAGATATTGGTAGGAATCATGCCAGCTGCTGTATGTTCTCTGTAGACAAGTTATTGAAATGCTCTTGTAATGTTCAAATGATGATGTTTTGTAGTAGAAGCTGTTCGAAAATAGAATTTGGATATGTTAATTCCTAGTAAAATTATAGCTCTGGAAACAATTCCGCCAAAACAATTGCATTAGTTTGTTTGTTTGTTTGTTGTTTAACAACGCTCTCAGCAATATTCCAGTTATATGGCGGCGATCTGTAAATAATCGAGTTTTGAACAGACAATCCAGTGATTGATATCATGAGCATCAATCCACACATTTGGAAAACGATGACATGCATCAACCAAGTCAACGAGCCTGATCACCTGATCCCGTTAGTCGCCTCTTACGACAAGGATAGTCGCCTTTTACGACAAGAAAGGGTTGCTTGAAAACCTATTTCTACCCCGGATCTTCATGGGTCACCTGACTAACATGACTAAGGAAACAATTGATTTTTGGTGTACAGGTGCTGTTGTACAATGCTATGTTAGCGCTAATGTAATAATTGCTGAATTGTGAGAAATCTTTCAGAAGCCACAAGGTGTAGGAGTCTGAGACATTGATATGTGCAGCAACACACAGGTGACAGATTTGTTCTTGCCATTAGAAAGAGAAAAAATGTTTTCAGGACTTGGTAAAAATTAATTAAAACTTGTTCATGACATGGAATGTGTTTTGTTGCAATACTATCCTTCAGTTAGGTAATGTGTTAATGCTTCATCTTCTCAGGGAGCAGATATTCAGCAGCCCGGGGAAAGGTTGTTTTCCCCCACCACAGGTGGAAGGGGGATTTAGGAATGGGTGCTGTCCTTCTGTCTGTCATGTTTCGTTTCCAGAGCAGAACTCAATAACCATGCAAGATACCGTAACCAAACTTGGCACATAGATAGGTCAAGTGGTGAACTGGTGCCTTTTGATAGTTTGGGATTTTAAAAAAAAATATTTTTCGAGTTTCCACAGCAAAGACTTTGACTTTGACCCCCTGGAGGCAGAGCTTGTTTCTGGAGCAGATCTTGAAAACTGTACACTATTTCTTGCTTTGCACACAACCGGACGTGTCATATTAGCAGTGAATATGAGTGTTTCATGCTTGTTCATATTAGAGGATGTCGTACAATAGACTTCCTTGGGACTTATGTTGGCATATGTTAGGAGAAGACCGAACTTCACCAGATGGAAAAAAAACAGTTCACTATTTGCATATTTCAGGGTATCGGTGACATGAACCTGGCCTATCAGTGTTTCCGGATGGCCCTTGCCAGCAACAACGACCACGCTGAGGCTTATAACAACCTGGGTGTCCTGGAGCTCAGACGAGGGCATATAGAACAGGTAGGTCCTGATGTCATGGTGATGAGGGTGTCAGTCTGCAGCTTTGTAGAGGATGTCATGGTGTCCTAATGTATTTGGTGTCATGTGGAAGACATGATGTTCCGGGTATACAATACAAGGTGTCTTCAACACAACAGTTCCCTGTCCAGTATGAGGACACATAGAACACTAGGGTCATGGTGTCCTCAACACAACAGTTGCCTGTCCAGTATGAGGACACATAGAACACTAGGGTCATGGTGTCCTCAACACAACAGTTGCCTGTCCAGTATGAGGACACATGGAACACTAGGGTCATGGTGTCCTCAACACAACAGTTGTCTGTTCAGTATGAGGACACATAGAACACTAGGGTCATGGTGTCCTCAACACAACAGTTGTCATGGTGTCCTCAACACAACAGTTCCCTGTCCTTTATGAGGACATAGAGAACACTAGGGTCATAGTGTCCTCAACACAACAGTTGTCTGTTCAGTATGAGGACACATAGAACACTAGGGTCATGGTGTCCTCAACACAACAGTTGTCATGGTGTCCTCAACACAACAGTTGTCTGTTCAGTATGAGGACACATAGAACACTAGGGTCATGGTGTCCTCAACACAACAGTTGCCTGTCCAGTATGAGGGCATAGAGAACACTAGGGTCATGGTGTCCTCAACACAACAGTTGTCTGTCCAGTATGAGGACATAGAGAACACTAGGGTCATGGTGTCCTCAACACAACAGTTGCCTGTCCAGTATGAGGACATAGAGAACACTAGGGTCATGGTGTCCTCAACACAACAGTTGTCTGTCCAGTGTGAGGACACATAGAACACTAGGGTCATGGTGTCCTCAACACAACAGTTGTCTGTCCAGTATGAGGACATAGAGAACACTAGGGTCATGGTGTCCTCAACACAACAGTTGTCTGTCCAGTATTAGGACATAGAGAACACTAGTGTCATAGTGTCCTCAACACAACAGTTGTCTGTCCAGTATGAGGACATAGAGAACACTAGGGTCATGGTTACCTCAACAAAACAGTTGTCTGTCCAGTATGGACACATAGAACACTAGGGTCATGGTGTCCTCAACACAACAGTTGTCTGTCCATTATGAGGACATAGAGAACACTAGGATCATAGTGTCATCAACACAACAGTCGTCTGTCCAGTATGAGGACACACAGAACACTAGTGTCATAGTGTCCTCAACACAACAGTTGTCTGTCCAGTATGAGGACATAGAGAACACTAGGGTCATGGTGTCCTCAACACAACAGTTGTCTGTCCAGTATGAGGACATAGAGAACACTAGGGTCATGGTGTCCTCAACACAACAGTTGTCTGTCCAGTGTGAGGACATAGAGAACACTAGGGTCATAGTGTCCTCAACACAACAGTTGTCTGTCCAGTATGAGGACACACAGAACACTAGGGTCATGGTGTCCTCAACACAACAGTTGTCTGTCCAGTATGAGGGCATAGAGAACACTAGGGTCATGGTGTCCTCAACACAACAGTTGCCTGTCCAGTATGAGGGCATAGAGAACACTAGGGTCATGGTGTCCTCAACACAACAGTTGCCTGTCCAGTATGAGGACATAGAGAACACTAGGGTCATGGTGTCCTCAACACAACAGTTGTCTGTCCAGTATGAAGACACATAGAACACTAGGGTCATGGTGTCCTCAACACAACAGTTGCCTGTCCAGTATGAGGACATAGAGAACACTAGGGTCATGGTGTCCTCAACACAACAGTTGTCTGTCCAGTATGAGGACACATAGAACACTAGGGTCATGGTGTCCTCAACACAACAGTTGTCTGTCCAGTATGAGGACATAGAGAACACTAGGGTCATAGTGTCCTCAACACAACAGTTGTCTGTCCAGTGTGAGGACACATAGAACACTAGGGTCATAGTGTCCTCAACACAACAGTTGTCTGTCCAGTATGAGGACACATAGAACACTAGGGTCATAGTGTCCTCAACACAACAGTTGTCTGTCCAGTGTGAGGACATAGAGAACACAAGGGTCATGGTGTCCTCAACACAACAGTTGTCTGTCCAGTGTGAGGACATAGAGAACACTAGGGTCATGGTGTCCTCAACACAACAGTTGTCATGGTGTCATCAACACAACAGTTGCCTGTCCAGTATTAGGACACATAGAACACTAGGGTCATGGTGTCATCAACACAACAGTTGTCATGGTGTCCTCAACACAACAGTTCCCTGTCCAGTATGAGGACACATAGAACACTAGGGTCATGGTGTCCTCAACAGTGTAATAATAACTCTATTTATGAGACTATGATGACTTCCTGCACCACCACCACATGCACTTGTGCACAATGTTTTGTGCACTTGGAGCAAGTTCTCACAGGGCGGCTTGTTTGTGATTTGAATAAATTAGAGTAAATATAGTGCAAAATTACAGGATGTGGTCAAAGCCACAATGTAAATACCATGATGACTCATGCTGTGTACTGACAACATGGACCTAGGCCATCCATACTGTGGAAGATGGGAGGCTGAGAAAGAAAACTACAGAGCAGAATTGCACAATAGCTGGGAACTTTCAGATATTGGAGATGAAACTTGATTCATATAAAATAATGATAGTCATGGGTTGGATGCAATAATACCATGGAGCTTCCAGTAATCAGTTGTAGAGAAAACTGGTGTGTGATATCCACAGTTTATTGTAAATGTTTTACCATGTGTTTAATTTATTGATGGGTATAGGGCTGTGCAGCCTAGTAGTTCAAGCCAAGGATTCAGGATCTGTCCTCCACATAAATTCAATGTGTGGAGTCTAGTTCTGTTATGGCTGGACTATTTCTACAATCATAAACACCTTCATCATCAAGCTGCAACCATGAAACCAATATACCTGGATCATTGACTGAATACATCAGAGACCTGGATCACTGACTGAATACATCAGTGACATGGATCATTGACTGGATACATCAGAGACCTGGATCACTGTCTGATTACATCAGTGACATGGATCATTGACTGGATACATCAGAGACCTGGATCACTGTCTGAATACATCAGAGACCTGGATCATTGGCTGAACACATCAGAGACATGGATCATTGATTGAATACATCAGTGACATGGGTCATTGACTGAATACATCTGTGAGATGGATCATTGATGATCACATCAGAGACATGGATCATTGATGAACACACCAGAGACATGGATCATTGATGAACACACCAGAGACATGGATCATTGATGAATACATCAGAGACATGGATCATTGATGAATACATCAGAGACATGGATCATTGATGATCACACCAGAGACATGGATCATTGATGAACACATCAGAGACATGGATCATTGATGAATACATCAGTGACATGGTTCATTGATTGAATACATCAGAGACATGGATCATTGATGAATACATCAGAGACATGGATCATTGATGATCACACCAGAGACATGGATCATTGATGAACACATCAGAGACATGGATCATTGATGAATACATCAGTGACATGGTTCATTGATTGAATACATCAGAGACCTGGATCATTGATGAACACACTAGAGACATGGATCATTGATGAACACACCAGAGACATGGATCATTGATGAACACATCAGAGACATGGATCATTGATGATCACAGCAGAGACATGGATCATTGATGAACACACAAGAGACATGGATCATTGATTGAATACATCAGTGACATGGGTCATTGACTGAATACATCTGTGAGATGGATCACTGATGAACACATCAGAGACATGGATCATTGATGAACACATCAGAGACATGGTTCATTGATTGAATACATCAGAGACCTGGATCATTGATGAATACATCAGAGACCTGGATCATTGATGAACACACCAGAGACATGGATCATTGATGAATACATCAGAGACCTGGATCATTGATGAATACATCAGAGACATGGTTCATTGATTGAATACATCAGAGACCTGGATCATTGATGAATACATCAGAGACCTGGATCATTGATGAACACACCAGAGACCTGGATCATTGATGAACACACCAGAGACATGGATCATTGATGAACACACCAGAGACATGGATCATTGATGAACACACCAGAGACATGGATCATTGATGAATACATCAGAGACATGGTTCATTGATGAATACATCAGAGACCTGGATCATTGACTGAAATCAGAGTTCTGGCATAATTTATAGCCTTCCTGACTTACCTCTGTATAATGGAAATGACTAGCTTAGGGATGTCAGACTAGAGTGCCACAAACATTGTCCATTTGTCCATCACTCAAAGTGATTATTTAGGTTCATGTATACAAGACAAATCAATACAGGAGGATACATTGCATTGAAAGCAGTAAGGCAGAAGACAAATGTCTTTTCCCCAGCAGCTAGACAACCTGAAGCCTTAACTTTCCCCGTCAAAGATCCGATAACATTTCAGTAACAGTTACCAAGCCTGCAGCTTGAAAGGCTTTATATGAAATCCAATATTCATGAATGGTGACGGCCCAACCCAACAGTTATCACAAGTATGGTCATACAGATGACATGATTTATCTGTCTTCATCAGATATTGTGCTGTATCAGCAGTTATTACATGTTTCCCATCTGTCATATAGACCATATCTGCAGGTCTTAATATGCAGTATGCAAAACTTAAAATCAAGATGTGAGAGTATGTATTATTTACTTACTTAAGACATACAGTTTGTTATCTCCTTTTTCAAATATTGTAACCTGTCTTCGTCATCCTCAATGTATATCAGTACATGGATCATATCTCAAGCTCCTTGTTGGACATTAGGAGACCTGAATGTTCGGTCTGTCCTTCCATTGTGTGGATCTGGAAACACAATATGAACTTATCTGTAGCCAAGCATTGTTCTGCAACAGGTCCTACCCAGCGTGTAATTAAACATTGCCAACAAGCCTAACTCCTCGTCTTGCTGCTTAAGGAAATATACTTGAACTGGAATTGGCTCCCATTGATATCAAGAGCCATTCTAGCTCCAGAGTGATTCCAAATTTGTCAGTGAGGGAACATTTTGATGAATTCTTCAATTGATTTCTACTTGAAATTCTCCCCGGTAATGAGAATACATGTATGAAGAAGAGGCAGAGTGATGCTTGGCCAGTAAATTTCCCGCCTGGGAATAAATGGTTGAAGAATTAACGGGATTTCTATGTATAAGAAGTCATGCTGCATTACTCTTGTGGTTGGAGATGTTGCTGTAGGCCTGTCAAGTGGCAGAGATGTTCCGCTTCTTGCTATCTTGTGGAATTGGCTTACAGAACGTCCAGCTTAATTTCACTGCTATTACGGAAGTAGATTTTATGTTAACCAATGTCTAATCAATAGATAGAGAAAATAGGATTTCAAATATATTTTTAAGAAGCTTGGTTTTGGAAACATTTGAAATCATGCTTTGATATTCATTTACCAATATTAGATTAAACCTTTTGGTTGTGTTATCATGAGGAATTTAACTTACAAGTTGGTTACTTTTAAATATGTAAATAGATTTAGTCCAGGATGGAATTATAGTAATAATAATAGGCCATTTATATTGCGCATATTTCCACACCACACAGGGGCATGCCCCAGTGCTACTATTACCACAGTCACATGATCAGTGTGATCTCAACAATCATTCTCAGCTCCCTGGGAAGTATACAACCCAAGCTGCCAGTTTGGTGCTAGAAGGTTAACAACCACATTGCCATCACATCCTACTGGGTACCCATTCACTGCTGGGTGAACAGAGGCACGTTTCAAACAAAGTCACTTGCCCAAGGAGACACCATGTGTTACATGTGCTTCAGTGTGGGGCAGGACCGAAGCCCTAGAAACTCTCAGGCGCCAAGCTGCCGAACGCAGCCACCCATTCAAGGACTCTCCAGGACTGACATTGCTTAACTTCAACTGATTTGTGACCTGTGCTCTGTGCACCGGACAAAGAAGGTGTACGAAAGGTTCAATCTTCTTGGTGACACATTCTGGTTAATGACATGGTGAGATCACTTTTGGTGAGCGCCAAGGGATCATTCTTTCCCATGCATGCAACTGAAATGATGACATCATCGGCACCATCCTCATGCAGGTCACGGTAGCCCAGTGGTTTAAGCATTGGCACGTCCAGCAGAGGACAAGGTTCGATTCCCTGATGTGTGCAATGTGCCCATTTTTTATGTCCCCTGCTGTGATATGACGACTATATTGTAAGTCCCGAACCCTCTCTTCCCGACCCGTAAAGATCCGGGGTAGAATAGGTCTTCAGCAAGCAATGATTGCTGGTAAAGGTGACTATGCTTGTCGTAAGCGGCGACCGATGGGATCAGGTGGTCAGACTCACTGACTTGGTTAATGCATGTCATCGATCCCAATGGTGTGGATCGATGCTCATGATATCAACCACTGGATTGTATGGTCCAGACTTGATTATTTACATACCGTCGTCATATAGCTGGAATATTGCTGTTGTTAAACATCCAACCAACCCTCTCTTCCTTACTCGTGTCCGTGGCTTTCACCAATGTGTATAACATAATGCTGAGGACTAGGTTCAATTCTCTGATGGGGTCACGGGTGGTCCAGTCATCTCAGGCGCCGCGATTCGCTGTGCAGAGTTGCGTCCCTCGAGCATGCCAGAAACCTATGGTTGTGGGTTCGAATCCCGGTTCGCCCTGATTATGTTTCTAGGTTTCTAGGTTTGTCAGCACTATACCCGAACTCATGTGTTTCACTGAAGTGGTAAACGTCTGAGACCTGCATCACTTTGGGCTTACATCCCATATAATGCTGACACGTTGTGATATAACTGGAATACTGTTAAAAGCGGCGTTAAACCCAACTCACTCACTCACTCACTCACTCACTCACTCACTCACTCAATTCCCTGATCTGTGCAATGTGTCCATTTCTGATGTCCCCTGCATATTTAAGCTCAGTTAGCACAATAGAAGGTACATAGACCTCATCTTTTCGACGTAATAAGAGCCCAGGGCGCTCTCAAAATTAGAAATAGGGGCTCTTATCTAAATAATATTTGAAAGAGTTATATATGAGTTGAAAGATAAATTTTGTTGTTAATGCTGACAGCCTGAAATGTTTACATATGACAGATATATTTTTCCAGAATTTAATTGCCAATAATTAAGGGTGCATATAACACACGAGTGCATATTATACGCGAATAAATAAGTCTTGTGTACATTGATCAATCAGAAGGGGTGCTAATTGGGATTGTTCACTAGCCAATATACATGTATTAGCAAATATCGCTGTGGGCACTTATTAGAGTCGGGCCCTTATTACGTCAAATACGCTATTTCCAATTTAGTTGATATCTATCTTAGGAATACATAGTTTGATTCCATGACTACAGAGCTGTGGCTACACTTATATACTTCCAGAGGTATTGACGATTACGACTGCCATCAGAAATTTCACATAAATGATCCAGGTCTCTGATGTATCCTAGTCTTAATGCATTAAATCATTTCCACCAATGTCACTGAAGCATGACGTGCACCTTGGTGTGGTTGTATCATTGATGGCTTGTACTGAGTCATGTGCGTCTGTGAATCACCCTGCAACCTGTCTGTGAGTAATGATGATTTCGTCCTTCATGCAGGTAATGGTTTTGATGGTCAGCGGTTGGTAGCTAGGGGAGATTCTCAACAGCCACCATGCAAGTGCCCCAGGCTCAGAAAATTGACGAATTGGGGCAGTTATTAATTAACTCTTGTTAAAACCATAAACAGCTAGTTAAATTTGTTGTCGGAAATAGAATCGGTTGTGAATAAACTTAGTTTAAACATCAATGAATCTATAACTGTTTCTGTAATAATTCGGGGGCACGGGTGGCCCAGTCGTCTAAGGCGCCGCGATTCGCTGTGCAGAGTTGCGTCCCTTGGGCACGCCAGAAACCTATGATTGTGGGTTCGAATCCCGGTTCGCCCCGATTATGTTTCTAGGTTTGTCAGCACCATATCCGTGCTCATGGGTTTCATCGAAGTGGTAAACGTCTGAGACCTCCATCACTTCGGGCTTTCCTCCCACATTAAGCTGACACGTCGTGATATAACTGGAATACTGTTAAAAGCGGCGTTAAACCCAACTCACTCACTCTGTAATAATTCCTATGCAATTTTATTCCTCTTCTACTCTGCTGGTTTGTTTAAACAGTTCGGCAATTCTGTCATGTTAATTTTCGGTCTTAGTAGGGAGCGCTTGAAAAGATTACCTACGGATTGGTCTAGGAGTAGGTCACGGGGTGCATATTGGAGCAGCGAGAATAATAGGGGGAGTATGGTTCCTGTTGGTGACGGCCAAAATAAATTGATAAGTAGATTTTGATCCCCACTTGAAAATCTGACCTGCAATATCTGAATATTGATTGTGTTTCTTATCAGTGTGAGTGAATGAGTATGGTTTTACGCTGCTTTTAGCAATATTCCAGCAATATCACGGCAGGGGACACCAGAAAAGGGCTTCACTCATTGTACCCATGTAGAGAATCGAACCCGGGTCTCCGATGTTTTGATCATTCCAACATCTATACTCTTTTGTGTCATCTGTTTTTAATGGACCCAATACATCCCAATTTTGGACCCATTATTTGCGTTCAATAAGACCGTGATACTCCTAATGCTACCAAACATTCGTAGTTCATTTTAAACTGATCATTTTAACAAAAAGTAAAGTATCAAACCAAAAAAGTGTCTCCCACCTCACAATGTTGAAACTTTGGATGAAAATCTAAGACTTAAATTATTTCAGGCCAAATGAACAGTCCTTAGAATTCGGGGCATTTGAAGATGTAGAATTCCAGGTGTGGACACAGTGCAATTGTTTCTATAGTTTCCCAATGCTTCAACATTTCATCTTCTTACTCACTGTACGGCTGTATGTATTCCCTGTCTGGTGATGGACCACTCTCCATTAGGGAATTACTGTATATCCTGAAGCTATCCCAATATTAAGTATCATTAGTAAATAATACGGCTGGCTAAAAAGATCGATAATCAGATTTATCGTCAATGTGAAGAAATATCAACTATTATCGATATGAAATTTTTGTCATCGATAATAACTTACATGTGATGAAATAAAGTTTAGATTCAACGAAACAGACTTGTTATTGTCAATAATGTCAATTGTCAAAGACAGAAAGCAAATGTCCACAAAGTAATCTATCCATGAATGTGTCACTGCTCACCAGTGATGTGAAATATGTTGATTTTTTTCGGGACTTTCTTGCATATTTGCTTAAATTTACTTCTCCGATATTTATCAATAATTGATCAATATTGAGTTAGCGATTATCAATCTCTATCATCTTTTTTGATTGCCAACCCTAGTTATTAATGTGTAAAACGTTCATAGAGCAATTGTAGGACCAGAGCAATGTCTTTGGCAAGTTTTGTCCAGCACCTACATTAAAAGATCCCAAGTTTAACATGAATCGGATTCAAAGTGGGACTCAAGGACCTCCAGGACTCTTCAGAACGTATGTCAGCTGTGACCATAGGGCTGTTACCACTGAAACTGCTGTCTGTGGTGTTATGGAAGGAGCTAACATCAGCACCTCTTGGCATATCTCTGTATGTGTAGCACTCATCTAGGAACTCATTTAAGAATTTTCTTTGGTATCTATGGCAGTTTTAGATATGTGGTTATGTTCTACACAGATATCTTTGTTTCTCATTAAGGGTGTGCGGTCTCTGATCCTTGTGTTATCACACTGTCGGTATGAATATAGACACAGAACATAAACCCTGGGTAACTGCAGTGTACATCAGCATCATCAGCAGCAGCATCGGCATCATCAGCATCATCAGCATCATGATCATCAGCAGCAACAGCATCATGATCATCATCAGCAGCAGCAGCAGCAGCATCATCAGCAGCAGCAGCATCAGCAGCAGCAGCATCGGCATCATCACCAGCAGCAGCATCGGCATCATCATCAGCAGCAGCATCGGCATCATCACCAGCAGCAGCATCGGCATCATCACCAGCAGCATCGGCATCATCACCAGCAGCAGCATCGGCATCATCACCAGCAGCAGCATCGGCATCATCATCATCAGCAGCATCGGCATCATCACCAGCAGCAGCATCGGCATCATCACCAGCAGCATCGGCATCATCACCAGCAGCAGCATCGGCATCATCACCAGCAGCATCGGCATCATCAGCAGCAGCATCGGCATCATCACCAGCATCAGCATCATCGGCATCATCAGCAGCAGCAGCATCGGCATCATCAGCAGCAGCATCGGCATCATCACCAGCAGCAGCATCGGCATCATCACCAGCAGCAGCATCGGCATCATCAGCATCACCAGCATCGGCATCATCATCGTCATCTTCATCATAATAGGCCTATTTATATTGTGCTGTATCGACACCACAGCGGCATGCTCAAAGCACTACACTACTTTACCCCGGTCACTGGATCAGTGTGCACTCAACCATCATTCTCAACTCCCTTAGGAGTATACAACACCAGTAGCTGCTGTAGTAGTAACAGACTGAGTGAGTGAGTTGGTTTAACACGGCTTTTGACAGTATTCCAGTTATATCATGGTGTGTCAGCTTAATGTGGGAGGAAAGCCCGAAGTGATGGAGGTCTCAGACGTTTACCACTTGGTGAAACCCATGAGCATTGTATGGGTCATGGTTAATGAGTTTGGTTTAACAGACACTTTGAACATTATAATCACTGGATCGTCTGGTTCAGACTCGATTATTTACAGACCGCCGTCATATTGTTTGAATATTGCTGAGTGCAGAGTTAAACAACAAACTAAAAAGAATCAAAGGTTAACTGTGTTAAAAGGCACCAACAGCTTCCTCAGCTTCTGCACTGACCAGCGTCCAAACTTGACCCCGAGCCCGGAGTAAATTATGTACCCAACCTTACTGGCCCTCATGTTGTGGGCATTACTGTCCAAAATCTTAATTGATGCTACCTTTCATGCAACCGATTGCTGAATGCGAAGTTACTTTTATCTTTGTAGCTTATCAGCAAGTGAACATGAATTACTATGACAAGCAATCATATTACTGACTTTCTTTCATAGCTGAACTAGTTGAACAGATCGATCCTTAGAATCCTGATGGATATCGGGGGGTCTGCTGACTCCACGTAGAATAACGGTAGATCATATTGATTTATGGAAACCCACATTATGATGTCCCGGAATGTAGAAATACTATTAGCTAATTGTTTTTTAACCAGTCTACAATTAAGCAGTACCTCCCCAGCCACATCACTGAATTAAAGAACCACTGTAGCACACTGATGCCTTGATAGGAGATGCGAGGAAACTGGGCTGTGTCTACATTGGTGGATGTGTGACTTGCCAGGGTTGTCTGATCGTCTGACAGCATCAGCACCCTACCTATACTAATTGGGGTTTTTGAACATTCTAAATCTAGTTGTGGCCCATGGTTTGTCTTGTCTTGAATAGAGTGACACCTTGGCAAAAAGGAGAAATAGATTGAACCATTTCTGGTTTAGGATTGTGTCAAGGTTGGGAAATTATTTCATCCTATGTCTCTGTTGAGGTGACACGTTGACAAGTTCATGAATATTGTACCAGCTTTTAGTGATGTTAGTTTTGAAGTATGTGGTAAAATTCATCCCTTGGTGGCCAGAACCTTCCTGTGAGGCCATTACTTAGATATTTATGGCTTTGTCAGCTTTGTCAGAGTCAGAAGTTGGAGGAGGGAATACTAACTTTATTATTTGAGACTGGATCACACATGTTTGTACAAATATTACCTTACTTTGTGTTATAGAATTTTCTGACAGATTCACATGATCTGGAACTTTCTTTCAAGCAACGTCCCTGACATTCTACTTTCTACTATGTCTGCATCCAAATTGTCATGTGATAGTTCACTATCCTTCCCCAAGTAGTCCAAGAAACACACTTGAGCGAGACTGTTCGAGTTTATCATTGGTTCAGTGGTTAAACATGTAAGACTGCCTCACCCTGCTGGCAGGAATCCATGCTCATGCTGTTGACCACTGGTTTGCCTGATCCAGACTGGCTGCTTGACACTGCATGAAGATCCAGGCTGGCTGCTTGACACTGCATGAAGATCCAGGCTGGCTGCTTGACACTGCATGAAGACCCAGACTGGCTGCTTGACACTGTATGAAGATCCAGGCTGGCTGCTTGACACTGCATGAAGATCCAGACTGGCTGCTTGACACTGTATGAAGATCCAGGCTGGCTGCTTGACACTGCATGAAGATCCAGACTGGCTGCTTGACACTGCATGAAGATCCAGACTGGCTGCTTGACACTGTATGAAGATCCAGGCTGGCTGCTTGACACTGCATGAAGATCCAGGCTGGCTGCTTGACACTGCATGAAGATCCAGACTGGCTGCTTGACACTGCATGAAGATCCAGGCTGGCTGCTTGACACTGCATGAAGATCCAGACTGGCTGCTTGACACTGTATGAAGATCCAGGCTGGCTGCTTGACACTGCATGAAGATCCAGGCTGGCTGCTTGACACTGCATGAAGATCAGGACTGGCTGCTTGACACTGCATGAAGATCCAGACTGGCTGCTTGACACTGCATGAAGATCCAGGCTGGCTGCTTGACACTGCATGAAGATCCAGACTGGCTGCTTGACACTGTATGAAGATCCAGGCTGGCTGCTTGACACTGCATGAAGATCCAGGCTGGCTGCTTGACACTGCATGAAGATCAGGACTGGCTGCTTGACACTGTATGAAGATCCAGACTGGCTGCTTGACACTGCATGAAGATCCAGGCTGGCTGCTTGACACTGCATGAAGATCCAGACTGGCTGCTTGACACTGCATGAAGATCCAGGCTGGCTGCTTGACACTGCATGAAGATCCAGACTGGCTGCTTGACACTGTATGAAGATCCAGGCTGGCTGCTTGACACTGCATGAAGATCCAGGCTGGCTGCTTGACACTGCATGAAGATCCAGGCTGGGTGCTTGACAGGGAAGCTTTTTCTCATTTAACTAAAAACCAAAACCTGATACCCTGATGGGAGCAATATGTGAAGACCATTCCTGGTGCATGATGTTGATGATGATGATGTTGTTGGAGATTAAACGAGTGCTTCTGGGGGTGTCGATTTCGCACTCAGTGTCCAATGCAACCTGTTCTGGAAGATAATTGATAATTGTTGACATTGTATATTTGCCTGAGGTAACAACCATTTACTATGCTGGGTTGCGTTTGGAGAGGGGTGAGGGGTTGTTGATACTTGAATTTTTACTAGAGACAGAATATGTGAAATGTTTTCGGACATTGCTTCAAGAGATCTTTTTTTTTTCCTCTTAAAAAAACCGCAACAGCCCAGAATATCCAATGGTCAGTCCCAAAGGAGCCTGTGGAGTTCATCCAGGTGATGACCCTTGGTGTGTCAGCACCTCCCCATTCTCTTGGGTTTCACGAAGGCGGTAACACCTCCATAACTTTGTCCCTTTCAGCTTTCCACCCCTTTGATTTGGCCATATAATACCGTATATATACAGCGGTAAAAACCACAACTCACTTCAACAGAGATCTGGGAATTGGAAGACATCACAACCTCGACCTCAGGAGACCTCTCTGCTCCCCAAATCTCCAGTAATGAGGATCCCAGGGAGGCAGGGAGAGCTCCATACATCACAGTGATGAGGATTCACCGCTCACCATGTCCTGGCTGGACAATAATCAACCCTGCCACGAGCTGGCAAGATGTATGGTCTGGACACTGTTCCATCCTTTACTGTTGTTTAGTGTGTGGAGCAAGGTTGTTGACCCCTCTGGTGTATGGGATCAATGTTCGTTAGTTCCAGAGAAGCCTCCGACATCCACTGCCTGAAAGATCTCCGGCCACATTGTTTACAGAATATTTGGTGATATATAAAGGTGGTATCTTGGACATTTGTTACCATAACACAAGGGCAATATCATTTGTAGATATTTCTTAAAGATACGTGGATCATCAGGATATATGAAAATACAGATGAAGTGGTGCTTAACTTTTTTCCAGTTACAGTATTCAACGTAATAAGCACCCAGGGTGCTCTCAAAATTAGAAATAGGGGGCTCTTAATAGAATATTATTTTGTTGAAAAAAAACATAGTTGAAAGATAAATTTTATGGTTTATGCTGACAGCCTGAAATTATTTATATATTATCAAATAATATTTTAAATATTAAATATTTTATATTCAAAAAATATTTTTCCAGAATTTAATTGCCCATAAATAGGGTTCATATAACACATGTGTGCGTATTATACCGAATAAATAAGTCTTGTGTACATTGATCAATTGGAAGGGATGCAAATTGGGCTTGTTCACTAGCCACTGTATCAGCCAATATCGCCCTTCGCGCTTATTAGAGTGGGGCGCTTATTACGTCGAATACGGTATATGTTTTTTTATTGCCTGATTGTGGTGTTTAAACACAACCCTGTACCACAACCTCAAGAGGATGTTATCAAAGATGACCTTGAAGAAAATTCATCAGAAGGACTTTTGAAAGAATAATTAGTTGTTCTTCAAGTATCACATGACTATTTGTATGACAAGTTGAACAACTGGTATGTGTTTCATTAGTCATGTTAGTCAGGTGACCCGTGAAGATCCGGGGTAGAATAGGTCTTCAGCAACCCATACTTACCGCAAAAGGCGACTATGCTTGTCGTAAAAGGCGACTAACGGAATCAGGTGGTCAGACTCGCTGACTTGGTTGATGCATGTCATCGATCCCAATTGCATGGATTGATGCTCATGATATTAATCACTGGATTGTCTGGTCCAGACTCAATTATTTACAGACCGCCGTCATATAGCTGGAAAGTTGCCGAGTGCAGCGTTAAACAACGAACAAATGGACAAACAAACAAAACAAATGTTTGTCAGGTTCTACCTCAGACTTGCCTTTGCTGATATGAGTCCACACCCCAATCACAGCATGTATACCCTGTATTGATCAAGTCTACTCTTCAAGCACTGTTATAAGTTGTGAGTTTGCCAGTCGACAGTTTACTGTGATGGACCAGTCATACTGCTGATTGATGTGGCATAAAGTGAAGTGTATGCACAGATGATGTGAGTGCAAAGTGATGGGGAGATATTGGGATGTGTTGGGATGAAGATAGAACATGACAAAGCATATATGTCCTAGGGCTGGGTAACTCGGGCACTCAGGTCAGGTTGGCCCTGAGTAGGACCTGGTACACACAGGGCTACCAGGATCTGTGGTGAGTCATGTGATACGTTGTTAAATGACAATAACAACAAAATGTCATGGTTACACTGCATGTCGCTAATGTTCGTGATTTATTCGGTTCAAACTCGATTAGCTACAGGCTAATTTAAATTTTAGCTTAAATTTTAAACATTTTAAGAAAAGAAAAGAAATTCTTTGTGAAATGTTCGCTTTTCTTTCTGATTGAACATTCTTTCTGACTTTTTTTATGCATGATCAGATCGATTAATAAGTTAATTAAAACATTTTGCCAGGGCTCCGGTAAAACAATTCCCAATTGGGCAATTTGTATACCCTGCTTAAGGCCTATTACAGCAGGCACCTTGTAGGGTCGGGTAATGGGGGGGGTCGGATACCTGGGTCGTAAATTTGGACTCGTCCCTGCCCTAATATGAAGCTGGTGAACATAAAGTGTTTTGAGGATGTCATGTGAAATTTTGTTGATGCAGCATGAAACAGGCGATCAATGCCCCTGTGTCTGGTCTGAAAGTTGTAGGTTGTGATGTTCGGCGTGGAGGTGGATCTGTACATGGCCCATTGATCAAGACACATTGATCGTAAAGTGTTTGTAGTAGAGTCAGTAGAGACTGCTCCTGTAGACAAACCAGCTGGCATTGTAGTTTACATTTGTGAACAGCTAAGAAAAATACAAGCCCCATGGGTTAGAATTGGTTAGAAATGGTTCCATGCATCAACCACGTCAGTGAGCCTGACCACCCTATCCCCGTTAGCTGCCTCTTACGACAAGCATAGTTGCCTGTAGCGGCAAGCATGGGTTGCTGAAGAACTACTCTATTCCAGATCTTCATTGTGCCATCATATATTCAGGGGCATTTTGGTCATAAGATCAGACTAACATGGGATCAGGTGGTTATAATTCATGACATGACAGATGTAGCCACCATAAATAAAAGGGGATCCAAGGGGATCCAGGGGGATCCAGGGGTCCTTGTGGTTTGCTGTTTGTATCTTGGGAACCTCTATATTCTTAACATTTAACATTATGACAAAAGAATACGTTCCATGAATAATTTCGTTCAATCGTTGTTCTTGCTGTCAACCACTGGTTTTCTGGTTCAAACCTGATTACTTATAGCCTGCAACAACATAGCAGTCATATTGCTGTTGTTGTATTGCGGATTGGGAATACAACCAGATCTGCAGAGGCCTTTGTTATTGTACATTAAAGCCCGTCCAGCAGACTGACCCATCAAAGGGACGCTGTGACCACTATGATCATTATATTTCAAACAGATATATGTTAAAACTGCAGCATATCAGAGTCAGGCTCTTACCCTGCAGGACAAGTAATTCTCCCAGTAAACGTCCTTCAAACAGGGCCATGATCATAGCCATACATCTTCCGAGAGTTAGGAGACATTTATGAGCACTCATAACCGTCAGAGAGAGGCTTCAGCAGTGTTTAGACATGCAGTGTGCTTCATGTATGAGGCAGAGGTTGTCGGAGACCTGATGTAGAAACCACTCGTGTGTGGAGACCTCGAGGTCGACCAACATGGCAGGTGGTCTCCGTAGTTTCCACTGAAGCCATTCTGTTGATAAGGTCTGAAAGTTTGCATATGGACAAATTAGTACCCTGAAGTGATAGTACTATAAGTAATTTATTAGTTATTCTACCATGAAATTACTCGATTCTGATTGGTCAACCAGAGATAGTCAAATCACAATAAACCCCCTCTGTTTGAAACAGCCGATTTGATATTCACATCAACATGCAAGCAAAGAGAGCTTGAAATTCGGTGCTTTTCTATATATGACTGTGACGTCATATCTATTGCATCGCAATGAGTGATATGGCATCATAATGGTGACGTGTGGTGTAGAAGGAAAGCCTTGCAAAGCCTGCTTAGTTTTCTTTAGGGTGCCCACCTCATGTTAGCTGACCAAGTTGCTTTCGATGCTTTCAATGCCTGTCATGTTCGAGTGAAGTATTATGGTGTAAACAAACTACTTGAGCATACATAGCGCCATATTCAATTTAAGGGCTGTTGTTGGTGATTCTGCAATTCAGATCAGAGAGTTTGCATTTTATTTAGTCATGGTAGAATGGAGATAAACAAACTGTGTTTTCAATGTAGAGATCGGTTACCGGTAGATATATTTAACATTTGAAACCTCACGCTGCGACTTTAGTTCCAGATTCAATTTAGTGCAGTTAAATCTGCAGGTAACCCAGCTCTACATTGAAAACACAGTGTGATTATCTCCTAATCATCCTATCTGTTACAGAGATAGCGGAATAGCTTCTTTGTACCTTGTTCCTTTCCTTGGCGGTGCAACTGTCCCAGTTCATGGTAAAGAATGGCAGTTATTTTAGTGAGTTGAGGTGAGGTGAAATGGGTTTTTATTATTGCACTTATATAGCGACATTTGGGTGTGGCTGCTTGTACCAGTCCGGACTAATACTGGTTTTATTGTGCTAGGAAACTGAGATACAGTGCCACAGATTAATATGGATAGTCCACTCAGACACAGTATTGTGATTCGACAGGGTAAAACCAAGTACCATGTTTCATCATCTTTTGGTATTCCTCTTAATGCTAAGGGGGCGGTCGGGTAGCAAAGTGGTAAAAGCGTTCACTTGTCACGCCGAAGACCTGGGTTCAATTCCCGACATGGGTACAATGGGTGAAGCCCATTTCTGGTGTCTGTCTGTCTGTCTGTCTGTCTGTCTGTCACTCACTCACTCACTCACTGGAATGAAGCCCTTGCTGATTGTGTTGTGAAATTGTTCTTCATGCTTTCAACCATTTGTTGTCTTTTCTGGCCAGATTTGATTATTAGGACTCTGGCATAAGACAACATTCATTTACTGTATCTAAGATCCTTACTATCACTGACTTCAGTTGTTCAAGCAGGAATGTTTTATACTCATATATGCAAAAGCATTTAAAAAAAAGTTTAATATCCACTCAAGTACGTCCATTACTGCATGAATATTCTGTCACTGTTAGACTCAATGAATATGTAAACTTTAATCCTATAACATCAAAAGATTGTCACACAAGTTTATGGACCTAGAGTGGCGTCTGTGTTTATGGTTGTGTGTGATGCAAGGTTTGAGACAGCAGCATGGAAAAGTTGTCAAGTAAGTTCAAGAACACAATTGAGCAGGTGTCGTAACACGGCACAGGGTGGACCACGAAGTATCATAAAGAACCAACAGCTCTTTCAGTTTCATGGAAATAGTTCTTATGAAGTTTCACATAGCTGGCAAATATTTGTATACCTGTAAGTGAATAAATTAGAACGCTGTGATGAATTTAGATGGATCGTTTACTTTCTTTTTTAAGTTAAAAATGCACCTTTTGAAATTAAAATTAGAATCTTCTTAATGTTTGAGAAATAGGATATGTTCGTTTCTCATCATTGTGTCACTGATGAAGAACAAGAGCATATGAAAGTACCTCTCATCATTGTGTACAAGGAGGACATGTTATGTACACATGCCGTTTAAACACATGCGGCCTTTGTTGGAGCATGAGTAGATTTTCTATGGCCGAATACCTAGATGACACATAAATCAACTTGGTCTTTGTTGTTTACAAACTGTGGAATTTCAAAGATTAAGAATTGCTTTGGATTTTGAAGGAGAGCAATGTCTTTTCTAAACATATTCTTCTTCAAAAGATGATATTTGATTTAAGTACATGCCGGAAGTTTGATAGAGACTCTTATGCTGGAGAGGTGGGAATTTCAAAAGGGTGTGTGATGTTTACATTAGAAAGGAAATTATACGTACTTCATTTCATATTTTCATTCCTTCATTTTGAATCCATTTTGGGATATGACACCAGCTCTGGCCTGTGGCCTGGGGCTAGTTGCAATTCACAAGGACTACCGGTTTGGTGTGGCCAATGTTTTTCTATTTGTTTCATTCATCAAAGCTGATTTTTTTGTCTTGAAAGTTACACTGGTACAGATGCCTGATATGTCACACAGGAACAAGTTATTTTTTGAGTACTTACTTTTTTGTATCAACAACACTAGATGCTCAATTTGACGTTCATATCTCGCCAAATAACCAGTTGTAGCTGTTTCCATGCATAATAAATGTTCTTTTCCTTTTTTGCCTGAAATTAACTCCATCAGTATTCTGAGAAAAGCTGACCTTTCTCACTCTTATAGAGTCTGATCTATAAGATACCTGTGTTGAGGCTGATGGAATTTACAAAGCATATTATGCCAAAATTTATCTATGATCCATCTTCTTGAGGCAAGGGAGTTAACTGACTATAAAAGTCCAGTTTCAACCCTTGCTGAATTGCCCTATGGAGTTATATTTTGGCTGGACTAAGGATTTTATGCAGAGTCCAATCAAAATCGGTTTGTCAACTGCCGTGCAGATAGCAATCTCATTAAAATCAGATCTAAGTTCTCGCTGCCGCTTAACAAAGATTTGAGGACATCCCATTACGGGTCAAGTCAGAACGACCTTTCGCAAACTTTGACCAACCACTGAAATGACCAACAAGAAGTTGACATCAGCCAATTAGAAAGCAGCTTTCTCGAGTTTTATGGTACTCGTTTCAACCTGGCGATTTCCATTTTGACTGCGCTAAAAAAATTTGTTGACACAGTTCTCGATTAAAATTTTGAAAACTGAACAAATGAACATTCGGGAATGTCTAATATATGGCTGAGATTGTACAGCAGTGCTTCCCACGTACTGTGCAACGCCTCCTCCGTTCAAATGTATATCCCACAGGAGCAAGAGATAAACGATAATTTTGACAGAATCGGTAACTGTCGTTCAGAATATCCCGTTTTAATGTTTTCCAGATTGCATGATTAGAAAACACATTCCGATTGTCACTTTCATGATCTGGTAAGCAACGCTTTGATTGGTTGGATGAAAGGTCGTTCTGATGTGACCCGTAATGGGATGTCCTCAGATCTTTGTTTAGTGGCAGCGAGAACTAAGATCTGATTTTTTTCAGATTGTGCAGATAGGGGTATCCTGGTGATTAAAGCGTTCGCTCGTCACACGAAAGGTCCCGGTTTGATTCCCGACATGGGTACAATATGTGAGGCCCATTTCTGGTGTACCCTGTTGTGATATAGCTGGAATATTGCTAAAAGCGGCGTAAAACCTCACTCATTCACATTATTGAGACTTCTAAAACCTTCCTTACTTCAGCTGTTCCCACAAGTCCTGTGGATTATCAATGCGTTAGTGTTTCAATAGTTTTTCTTCTGGCTGGACTGGAGTGCACCTGTCACCTTTGACATCAATATTGACATGAATCAGCTGATCCAGGTATGCAGGAAATATAATGAAATAACATGGAGAATGGAAATATAATGAAATAACATGGAGAATGTGTCACAGAATCTGTGCTGTGTCGTCCATCGCGGTAACTCCTGGAGTCTTTATCAGGATTGGGTTCAAGAATTATGTAGATACTTGAATATATTTCAGTAATTTAATTTGATACCATTTGAATAAATTTTAATTCTTAGCTCACCTGACTTGAAGTTAGGTTACGTTATGTCATGGCCTATTTGTCCATCGTCCGTCATGCGTCGTAAACATTTTATTCTCAGAAAATTGTGGAACAATGATGCTGAAATTTCACATGCTAAGGATGACATCCCATTTTGCTCAAGAGGTTCACATCAAATTTTCAATATGGCCTCCATAGCAGCCATATTGAAAAACCTGTTAATGATCATTACTCAGACATTTTATTTAAAACGGGCTGAAAGTTTGTACATGAGTAGGTAGTGTGACTCAATATATATGTTCTGTATTTTTGTG
Organism: Haliotis cracherodii; assembly: GCF_022045235.1. Lineage (NCBI taxonomy): Eukaryota > Metazoa > Mollusca > Gastropoda > Lepetellida > Haliotidae > Haliotis > Haliotis cracherodii. The sequence goes on along the minus strand of NW_027266308.1, from coordinate 9,693,138 downwards.
ATATTTTATATTTTGACCTTGATTTCACCTTGATTTGACCTGTGCACTTGGCATGCTTGGAGCATACTGCAAGCTAAAACTTCTTTTGGTCACTAGTTAACCATTTGAGTTAAATTTGTATTTGTGGGAATCAACACATGTGTCCTTTTTATTGCAATATTTCAAATTTAGACCTTGATTTGGCCACACAATGTGAAAACATCATCTCGAAAGAAAAACCACTGGACCAAAGAAGCGGAAACTTTACATGCTTGTTCCCACCAATGATGACACCTGAATTTGTTCAAGATGTTTAAATTAAGTTTTCAATATGGCCACCATGGCAGCCATATTGGAATACTATTTATGGTCATTATTCAGTCATTCTTTTTCAAAATGGAACAAAATTTGGTGTTTGCTAAGACAGGTATGGGATTCAACATAAATTTTGTTTGTTTTGTAATATTTTATATTTTGACCTTGTTTTGGTCTTAAATTCTCTCAAAATGTAAATTTGCCCCTGTGAACTTCTTCTCTTCTGACATTATCTGACTTGTTTGAAGAATGTATGTTTTTTCTCCTTAAGATGATAGCTTTTTCATGTTTTAGATTTTAGTGTTAGTCTTTAGACCTCAGTATTTATGCAGAAAGTATGCTGACTTCATTTTCCCGAGGCAAGAGAGTTAACTGACTTTAAAAGTCCAGTTCCCACCCTTGCCAAACTAGGCTGGAATTACTGGACTTGATCGTAGCGCCACCAGTGTCTATTACAACTTATGTCCCTTCATAGCCTCTCCTGTGGACCAATCAGATTCCACCTCTCGTATCACTTGCGTTTGCTTCAAACAAAATGGTGGCGCCCAGTTAGGACGATCTGAAAGATAATCAAGATCTATAGTGTCATAAAACCGGTCTAATATTGCGAAATGCATCAAATCACGTGAGCACCTTGATTAAAAACATGAAAAGATTTGGAAAATATCTGCTGACAACGAGTTGGCGGTGCACATATTTTGCAAACCCAGCAATCGACGGAAGTCTGAACGACAGTTTACAAACCGGATTTCGATTTCGGTGTGCGATTTTGACTGGACTATGCATAGACTCGTTAGTCCAGCCAAAATGTAACTCAATAATACCAGCTTAGTTCAGCAAGGGTGGAAACTGGACTTATATAGTCAGTTAACTCTCTTGCCTCGTGAAGATGTGCTGACTTTTGTTCAGTCTTTGTATTATAAACTGTTGACTACATATTCAGGTCATCTACAGTACCGTGGCACTGTTTTGCATATTCTTAATGTTCATGTATGTCTGAATTTGCAATTATGCCTAGTGCATACCAGAGTCATCCTTTTACAAACTGATGAACAGGAAGGCACAGTTGGTCAGAGGTCACAGGTAATAAAAATCCCTTTGCAGAGTGACATCCCTTAGTTGTGCCAGGATCGTCTAGATTCACCCTGATTATGATTCTTTGTCTGACAGCACACACTGTTTCACGAAAATGGTAAAAGTCTATGACGTGGATCACCTTAGTCTTTTCTCATAATAAAGGAAGCCATCAAACAACACCCAAAGACTGGAAGACATAAAGTAACACATGACCTCGTAACATGGAATTCCTTCTCTGCACACTACACCGGTGTCATAGTTACCTGGGTATTAAAGGACCTCTGTGAGAATTCTGTGCACCCAAAATGGCATGGAAATATAAGCCCCATTTTGGGTTTAAGTTGCGTACACATAGGTTGTCGGACCAGCATAGACTGACATTTGGTCATTTAGAAATATAGTTATCTTATTTAAAAATATATATCCACAAAATTAAACAATAAAATCCAAATGGAGCCCAGAAAAATCTTTGATATCTTAGTGCCGAATCATCTAGACTTGCCAAATCATTATAGACTTGAGTTGGACTTTTTAGATTTTTTTCTCTAGGATCTGGGAGACAGACGAGGAGGAGCATTCTTTTGCTGAATAATGGTTGTTGTTTTAAATGAGATTCTCCCATGAGCCTTTGGTGGAACATAATAGAGCTTCTAAATATAGGATTGCGTGACTTGAACTGTTATGGCGTTGTTTGTCCTTCGGAGAGATAATGGGGCTGACTGGTATGTCAAATGTTCTTTCAGTCTCGATTTTCCAAGGAGTGTATACAAGCATCAATACAGATGCATCATGGTGTTTATCATTCATAATGTTGGACATAAAGGATGATGTATTATTTTGTTTTTCAGGCCCGGGCTTTCTTCCAAGCAGCGTTTGTTCTGGCCCCCCACATGTACGAGCCCCACTACAACTTTGCTGCCCTAGCTGACCAGGTGAGTACCGGGGTGGGGTGGGGTGGGTTGTGGTAGGCCACTGGCTGGGTGAGGAAGCGTTTGTTCTGGCCCCCCACATGTACGAGCCCCACTTCAACTTTGCTGCCCTAGCTGACCAGGTGAGTACCGGGGTGGGATGGGGTGTGGTAGGCCACAGGGTGGGTGAGGAAGCGTTTGTTCTGGCCCCCCACATGTATGAGCCCCACTACAACTTTGCTGCCCTAGCTGACCAGGTGAGTACCGGGGTGGGATGGGGTGTGGTAGGCCTCAGGGTGGGTGAGGAAGCGTTTGTTCTGGCCCCTCCCCTGTACGAGCCCCACTACAACTTTGCTGCCCTAGCTGACCAGGTGAGTACCGGGGTGGGGTGGGGTGTGGCAGGCCACAGGGTGGCTGAGGAAGCGTTTGTTCTGGCCCCCCACATGTACGAGCCCCTCTACAACTTTGCTGCTCTAGCTGACCAAGTTAGTGCTGTGGTAGGGTGGGGAGGGGCTTGGTTTTCAGATATGTTATAAATAACAAATGACAGTTTGTGTTCCTATGATTAGAGACTTCCCGGCATCAGTGACGGATATTTATGGAAATACAATATCGTGTTGCCAGCAGTACTGGAGAGAGCTGAACTTGGGGTGTAGAGCTATGAGGCAGTGTTGATGATACCATTTGTTTGCTTGCTGTCTAACGCCGCACTCAGCAATATTTCAGCGATAGGGCGGCGGTCTGTAAATAATCGAGTCTGGACCAGACAATCCAGTGACTGATATCATGAGCATTGATCCATGCAATTGGGATACGATGACATGGTTCAACCAAGTCAGCCAGCCTGACCACCTTAGTCGCCTCCTATGACAAGCATGGATTGGTGAAGACCTAGTCTTACCCGGATCTTCACGGGTCTATCTATACCACTGATGTCATGATCAATGTGTCCTATTGTAATCTTTGTCCTGACATAAAAGTGGTTTGGCTGATTAGAAAAAAAAATTTAATTTTGTTATATTCTACAACAAACTAAACTCGGAAATTTCAACTTCTTTCTTTGAAGGAAGTTGTACAACATTGGGTGTATTATCGAACATGTTTTAGTTTCATCGATGTTTCATCTAAGTTTGCACATTATCTGAAAGCATTTTAACTTGTAATAAGCGCCCCCCCTGTGCCAAGTTTCTAAGTTCCAGGGGTGCTCATTATGGCGAATACGGTTTATGAATTTAAATGATTTGTGTGATGTTGGTCTACTCGTTACAGTAAAACCTCACATCTCAGAACAGTTTGATATCCACTTTATTCTGTAAGGATCCCGGTACTTGGTTCAGTAGCTGTGCAGAGTTGCGTCCCTTAGCCACGCCAGACACCTAAGATTGTGGGTTTGAATCCCGGTTTGTTTATGTTTCTAGGTTTGTCAGCACCATACCCATACTCGTTGGTTTCACTGTCTCAGACCTGCATCACTTCAGGCTTTCTTCCCACAATTAGCTGACACATTGTGATATAACCGGAATAGTGTAAAAGCAGCTTTAAACACAACTCACTCATGAAGATTCGGGGTAGAATAGGTCTTCAGCAACCCATGCTTGCCGTAAAAGGCGACTATGCTTGTCATAAGTGGCGACTAATGGGATTGTGGTGGTCAGACTCGCTGACTTGGTTGATGCATGTCATCGTATCCCAATTGCGTGGATCGATGCTCATGATGTCAGTCACTGCATTGTCTGGTCCAGACTTGATTATTTACAGACTGTCGTCATATAGCTGGAATATTGCTGAGTGCGGCGTTAAACAACAAACAAATATATGGTTCAGAAATATTTACGACCTTAATAACAAGTTAACTGTTTCCTAATGGCCTGATGAAGCAAGTAGTTAAACCCCAGCTACTACACATATGCGCAGCCTCTTCATCCAATCCAGTTCCCATCACCAGGCTTTTGACTATTAACCAAATATTTAAATATTGAATGCAGTAAAGCCTAACATTATAAATAGTTTTGCAGACCTAAATGAAAAAAAATTCCTAATCCAATAATCAGAAAGTCACAAGTAGAATTAAAACTGTAATTTCAGTAATAACCTAATACCATTTATTTGAATCTCTTGATGTCAGACCTCCATGTTAATCCAAGGTTACTCTTCAGACTCGGAGGGCATGTTTAATTCTTTGGTGGGGCGAGGAGTATGATGTGATTTATTAACTGGAGAAATGTGATTAATTTGGTTTGAAATGATTAATTCTAATTCCATGTTCAAACTCAGTGCAAACTCCCATGGGATGGCGTCTTGGAGAGAATATTTGTTGAGAAGGTTTTTGACATCAGTATTCAATTCATCCTGAGGCTACTCAGAATTATATAATGAGCGTTTTCAACCAAATATCTTTTTTCTTTTGTTGATGTTTCATCTGGTTCTGTGCCATTACATTGAAATCAAGGGGTCGTTTCCTGACCCTAATGTTACAAGTAATCCATAGGTTCAAATATTTCAGCAGCATAACTCAAGTTCAAAACTCAAGGTCACAAGGACAACCTTGATTTCAACCACTGCTAAGAAGCAAATATATTAAATCATTTTTTCACAGTTTCACTTCTGATTAAATCCTTATTTATAACATTACTTTTAAACTCTATTTTTTTTCAAGCATTATTTAACATGTTTCAAAAACTATATATTACATTTTGACAAAAAATATGCTTTTTTAAAATCCATTTCTCATTTTCTTTTCCTTGGGCAAAACATTCTTGATATTTAGAATTTCTTTTGGAAAGGTCAACAAATGAATTGGAACATTTCCCAACTGAAACCACTAATTAGATATTACGGTTCAAGTTTAAATATCCTTCCTATTGTGTGGTGAGGCTGCCATCGTCACATTCACTGATACGGAGGCTGACATTGGGAAGATGACTAGGGGAAGTTAGGAAGCTGTGTTTCCTTGTGATGGCCTTGAGTCGGATGATGGCGCCGGCGTCCCCCGAGACAATCGGGGGCGTGGCCGGTACGAGCCTCAGAGCGGCTGTTAAAGAGATTTATTGTTTTTCACAAACATTGCTTGTCATAGGAGCTTGTTAATGATAATGATATTGGCATCTTGGGCTTCCAATATTTATTATTTTTGTGATGTGTTCAGGTTATTTTGTTTTGAAGAGCTTTGTGGGAAATGTTTATGTTTTAAGTATTTTGTCCTTTAGAAGTCTTTGTTCTTTTGTTTGTTGTTTAACGCCGCACTCTGCAATATCCCAGCTATATGACATCAGTCTGTAAATAATTGAGTCTGGACCAGACAAACCAGTGATTGACATCATGAGCCTCCATCCACACAGTTGGGATACGATGACATGGATCAACCAAGTCAGCGAGCCTGACCACCCGATCCCGTTAGTCACCTCTTACGACAAGCATAGTCGCCTTTTATGGCAAGCATGGGTTGCTGAAGACATATTCTACCTTGGATCTTCTCGGGTCTCACCAGATTGACTTACATTTTTGTATGTTTTATATTGCATTGATCAGTCCATTGATAAAGGGTTTTTAGGTAAAAATAAATAATATATACATCTTGTCCATGTGTAATATAAGTATTTAATGGGGTTTTATCATGATAGTGTATCTACCATTCTCCTCTTGGTTAACATTAAAGGTCAAGGTCACTGATTTGGAAATGAAGCTGTGACCACAATAACTTGTTTTGTATTTATGACAGGATTTTGAGCAAACAAAGCGGTGTCTACAGATCGTTAGATTTTGTCTGACTACTGACAAAGTTCAAGGTCACCAGAGGTCACTTAATGAAACAGTATGTGGTTGCACAGGTCTGTGTTTCGCATCTGGGCCCTGTTCCACAAAGCGATCTTAGCGCTAAGTCGGTCATAACTCCCATTCTTTAACACTAACTTATGACAGTCGTAGCACTAAGATTGCTTTGTGGAACGGGTATCAGATTAGCTGAAAGTCATGTGATACATAGATCTTAGTGTAAATGTTTTGTGTGGGATGTGTGTTTTAAGTGATTACTGTCAAGAGTGTTGTTTTGCTTCATAATGAGTATGAAATACAGTCTGGTTGATTACTAAGTAGCTAAGGACTTTTGTCAGTAAGACAATGCCATCGAATTCAAAGTGAAGCAAAGCCAAAAACGTTTGCGTGACCTTTATGTCCATATAAGGTATTGTTCGGTATGTTAATTTAAATACAGCTAAGTGTTATCATGTGCAGTGTAGTTTTAGTGAAGGTCTCCAGAAATTGATTTTCATCCAAAGATTTAAAAAATTCGAGGTGGGAGGCATTTTGGTTTTTAGACTGCTCAAGACATTTCTGTATATTGACTGTCAATGGATGTGATTCTCATGAATTTTGGATGGAACCATATTTGGTAAATGTTATGAAGTAACATCAGTTTAACTTCCAGTCAGGCGAGCTGCGCAAACCAGGGACTTAGGCTGTGTGGCCTCTAAAAATCTCACTTTCTGCATTGCCAAAAACTTTGGTTTGATTAGTAACTTAATTATCAGTGATGATATTAATAATCATGAGTGAACAGGATGCAATGCTGTCACCTCGGGAAAGGCCAAACTGAAGAACGCTATACGTTCTCAAGCAGAATTTAAAGAAAATGAATTTACTGAGTGGGCTGATGCAAATGAGCTGTTGTTGCAACCATAGGGGAACTTTCAAAGGTTTTTCTACTCTGCGTCTCACATCGCAACTACTCACTGAGGATATTGTCGATACACGGTTCTCTGTCTGTTTACCATTGGCACCAACGCTTTTGCTGAATTCACATCAATGTTGGGTAGGACTATGCATATGGTGTTTTCCATGAAGCAACACAAGAAGGGTACACATGTATGGAGTTTCCTCGTCTGTGGGTACTTGCGGACAATACAGTGACGAGAAACAGTTAGGGATGAGGTGAGGTGAAATGGGGTTTAACGTCGCGTCCAAGATTATTGCACTTATATAGCAACGTGCATGCACGTTTGTTTGGTGGCTGCTTGTACTAGTCCGGACTGATGCCGATTTATAGTGCTAGCTCAGTGAGATACCATGCCGCAGTTTTACATGAATACTCCAAGCCGACCAGTCCTTGTTTTAGCCCCTTAATGCCGAGCGCCAGACAGGGTAACAACAAGTACCATCTTTTAACATCCTTTGGTATGAGGCGGGGATCGAGCCCTGGACTTTCCGTTCTCCGGGCAGACGCTCTACCACAAGACCACGGAGGCGGTCAGGCAGGGATGAAGATATAATTAATGAGAAGTCTGGAGTTTGTTTATCACCATACTAAATGGTGATCTCCCAGTGAAAACAGTATTAAGCATGTCCCTGATGACTAACTTTTCATTTAATATAAAAGATCATATCAAAATTTACACTCATTGTTCGACCCTCACACAAATTGATTGTTAATACTATAAATACCATACAATCATGCTGAAAACCTGATGTCCTCTAATTAATAACATCTCTGTTAAAACCTGATAAAAACATGGTTATCTGAATGACACACCCTATTCCATATTGGGTCCTCATTAGTAGTACATTGTACCTCCATTACTGACTAATTATATCCGGCTATCATAGGTCATCCATCACTGTCCAAAGAGTTTAATGGGTATTGCTGGACAGAGATAGGGGGAGGTAACTCTAATCTATAATCACACCTTGTAAACAGCCCAAGGCATGGCTTGGTTTTAATTACTCAATCCGGTTTCATTTTGTGTCAGCAGCGGCCATCTAGGGGTCAGATGTTGTCACTGACCGATCAGTATCCAGATATCATGTCGCTGACCGTTATTGTCGCAGTGGTGGCCGTCAAGCTGGGCGGAATGGTGTTATCAAATCTCATTAGATAATTAATGCTGGACTTAATTGGCCTGTATTAGCAATTATCATCAAAGAATGACCATAGGTCACCGGATTGACCGTTGGGTGGTGATTGCCAGTGATGGTCAGTCAGTGTTGCATGCATGGTATTAAGACTGGACCGCTGGAACTTGATAGTGTACAATTAGGTTACGTAATGGCTTACAAATGACGCACCATGCAACAATTATGGAGTTTGGTTTAAAGTTTGAATATGAATTTTTGAAAGGCCTCTTTCCTTTATCAAGACATGAAATATGTGTCATTACACGAGTGTCGTAAATGTTGCCTTGATATGCAGCTGTGTAAGCGTAGAGTTATTGTCCAATTATCTAGTTGAAAACATCTGTTAAAGACTACCACAGCTTCCTGTTGTTTGATGTAGTGGGGAGGTTTTTCTGACTGCATGTGTTTTGTGATGTCGTGGTACAAGTTTGTTGTGTAATGACACCATCAACATCAGGAACATGCAAATAATGCCAACAGCATTAGAAGAAGCATCAAAGATGGCCAAGAACAGATTCAGGGCCCCGTTCCACTAAGTGATCATAGCGCTAGGGTAATTGTAGTCTGTGTCACAGTCTCTGAACCATATTATTTTTCCTTCCGCCAGCCCTTTCTGTAATGCAAAAGCACTAAATGAAGCAAGTCTAGATTTTCCTCTGGTTTTCACTGTGGGCTGGGGCTGCTTTTAAGTTTTATTGAAGTTGTTTCTATCAAAATTATATATTTTCTGACACTAAGCATCAGTCAAATGTGATCATACCTCCCATACTTTAGCAGACTTACAACTGTCGTAGAGCTAGAATCACTTTGTGGCATGAGGCCCAGGACTTTCAATTCATGGTCCTGGGTTCAAGTAAAACTTTTGCAATGTTCAGTCAACTCTCTTTGACAATTCAAGTGAGTGAGTGAGTTGGGTTTATCGCCGCTTTTAACAGTATTCGAGTTATATAACGGCGTGTCAGCTTAATGTGGGAGAAAGCCCGAAGTCATGCAGGTCTCAGACGTTTACCCCTTTTGTGAAAAACCACGAGCACGGGTATGGTGTTGATAAACCTAGAAACATAATCAGGACAAACAGGGATTCAAACCCACAATGTTTCTGGCATGCCCAAGGCCAAGGGCTGCAACTCTGCACAGCGAATCGTGGCGCCTCTGACAACTGGGCCACCGTGCCCCCTGATGATAATGATGATGATAGCAGTAACAGTGGACAGATTATTATGATGATGATAGCAGTAACAGTGGAATGATGATGATGATGATGATGATAGCAGTAACAGTGGACTGATGATGATGATGATGATGATTATGATGATGATGATGATGATAGCAGTAACAGTGGACTGATGATGATGATGATAGCAGTAACAGTGGACTGATGATGATGATGATAGCAGTAACAGTGGAATGATGATGATGATGATGATGATGATGATAGCAGTAACAGTGGACTGATGATGATGATTGATGATGATGATAGCAGTAACAGTGGACTGATGATGATGATTGATGATGATGATAGTGGTAACAGTGGACAGATTATGATAATGATGATGATGATCATCATCATCATGACAGCAGTAACAGTGGACAGATGAAGATGATGATAGCAGTAACAGTGGACAGATGATGATGATGATGATCATGATAGCAGTAACAGTGGACAGATGATGATTATGATGATGATTATGATGATGATTGATGATGATGATGGATGATGATGATGTTGATGTTAACATGAATGTCAATGAATGTCTGTGATGGTCCAAGCAGTGATGCAGCAATGAGAAATACTAGAAGGTGTTGATGTAGGGTTAAGTCTTCTTGTCCTTATGTTGAATGACCAGCAACTGGATGAGCAAACTTCTCCGTCTCTCATGACACCGACAATTTATTATGCCTGACAAAGACAGTATATTATTCTAATAAGATAATAAATAATCTTGAGTAGAAAAGTCCAAATGAATGCATGTGCCTCCAACCTACGTGACAGTCAACAGGCGTGTGCGGTGACATCACACTCATATCCATGTATATCGGTGAGGAATGCTGGTATATCACATACAGGAAGTCGGTGATACAGTCAGGGCGATATATCTGACTGTGGCGACATCTGCAGCGTACACACATAGAACCTGTCCCATTATGACAGGGCGTGGTAATTGACACACAATCAGCTGGCTCATGCCCAAATCTCAAAATTTCGTTTGATTTATCAGACATGGAATATTTCACATCCGTGTATATGCGTGTAATTCTTTGTAGATATTTTCCTGTATGTTACGGATGGCAATTAGCAAGTGTCGGTTCAGTCTGACTTGCTGGGGACAGAGACGACCATTATATACAGTCATGGCTCATACTTTGTCCTTTGTCAAGAACGTAGTTTTCCTGTTAGGGAAGTTTTACTAGAATCAGATCTTGACATTTACGTGGAAAGTGGGAGCTGTGTCATGTCTGTTTGGATGAAATCAATTTCCCATCATGCATAGTTCTGTTCTGTTCAGGAAGAAAAATAAATTCAAAAAATTAAAATATCAGATCCTAACCCCAATATGATAAATAATAATACTAAAGAAGTCTAAATTATCTTTTTTTTTCTTTTTTTTTTGATAAGACAATTTTATCAGATTGAAAAATACAAATGTGGACAGCGCAATAACTACCAACCTACGAAAATAAAAACCATATCACAGAGGTGTAGGTTGGTAGCGCTAACAGTAACCTAAGTAAAAAGGAAAAGTCTAAATTATCTCACCCCAATCAGTACAGTGCTGTGAATCATGCAGAGTTGTAATGCAGCAGTGACCAGAGAAGAGAAATATTGAAGTGTTTAAAGCTAAAAACCTGGTCACATGCTACAGACACGATAGGAAAGGCAATCACTGGCCAAGCTGTGGCTGGACCAGATCACTAAAGACCTTACATAAATATCTCCCCTACTTTACTCAAGGATTGGTAGAGAGTGCGCAGGTTAGTCTATGGAGCTATTTCCATACTTAACTCAATTATCTACCTAAGTTTAAAATATGTAAGTTAAATACACAATATTAACATTCTGCTATAAAAATTAAACACATCTAAGTTTAACCCACTCATTCTTCACACATAGTGTACTTTACACCAGACCTGGAGTAGAATAGGTCCTCAGCAAGCCATGCTTGCTGTAAAAGGCAACTATGTTTGTCGTAAGAGGCGACTTACGGGATCAAGTGGTCAGGCTCGCTGACTTGGTTGATGCATGTCATCATAACCCAATTGCGTGAATTAATACTCATGTCAATCACTGGAATGTCTGGTCCAGATTCGATTATTTACAGACCAGAATATTAATGAGTGCGGCGTTAAACAACAAACAAACAAACAAACTTTATACCAGTTATGGTTTATAAGATTTGGCTATGTGTTTTTGTCAGTGTCAAGGCCTTACTTCATGTGGGGATTCCGGGTTACAGTCGGTTCCCAGCAACCCCATCTTCCCCAAACAAGGGAATTAACTGACTGTAAAAGTCCAGTTTCCACCCTTGCTGATCTAGGCTGGAATCATGGAGTTATATTTTGGCTGGACCAACGAGTCTTACATAGTCCAATCAAAATCATGTAACAAAATCGACATCCAGTTTTTTTAAACAATATATATCTTGATTATCGATCTGATCGTCTTGACTGGGTGCCGCCATTTCATTTGATTAAATGCTAAAGATATAAGAGGTGGAATCTGATTGGTCAATAGGAGGGACATAACTCGTATGGCAGGGTCAGTGATTTGGTTGATTGTGTATCATTGTACCCCAAATGCATGGATTGTTGTACACAATATCCATCACTGGATTTGTTGGTCCAGATTCGATTTTTTTACACACAGCGGTCATATACAGTATATCGGTGAGAGGGGCATTAAACAACAAACAGATAAAACCTTCATGTTAGGGAATTCTGCAATGTGTATTACCGTATTCGACGTAATAAGCGCCCCGCTCTAATCAGCACCCACGGCGACATTTGCTAAGATATTGGCTATTGAACAATCCCAATCAGCACCCCTTCCGAGTGATCAATGTACACAAGACTTATTTATTCGCGTATAATATGCACTCGTGTGTTATATGCACCCTTAATTATGGGTATTTAATTCTGGAAAAATATATCTGTCGTACATAAACATTTCAGGCTGTCAGCATAAACTACAAAATTTATCTTTCAACTCTGTTTTTTCCACCAAAATAACATTCTAATAAGAGCCCCTATTTCTAATTTTGAGAGCGCCCTGGGCGCTAATAACGTCGAATACGGTATATATTTTCATAGAAAGAGGGACAGTGATGGTTTTTGTTTGTTCACCCTGAGTACATGAGTTAAGGCTGTTGTTCAGTGCAGGCCTACAGTCTGTGTTATTTGTCCTTGTTTCAGCTTGGTGACCTTCAGAGCAGCTACAACGCCGCCAAGCGAGCCGTGGACGCCTTCGCCAACCACACTGACAGCAAGGATCTTCTCAAGCAGCTCAAGCAACACTTCTCTCTCCTGTGATCAAATCTCTCATATGTGATGAACTCTCTCTCCTGTAATGTCTCTCTCCTGTGGATGAATGTCTATCCTGTGATGTCTCTCTCCTGGGAGCGGGTCTCTCTCCTGGGAGCGGATGTCTCTCCTGGGAGTAAATGTCTCTCCTGTGAGCGGATGTCTCTCTTGTGATGTCTCTTCTGTGAGTGGATGTCTCCTGGGAGCGGATGTCTCTCCTGGGAGCGGATGTCTCTCCTGGGAGCGGATGTTTATCTTGTGATGTCTCTCTCCTGTGAGTGGATGTCTCTCCTGGGAGCAGATGTCTCTCCTGTGAGCGGATGTCTCTCTTGTGATGTCTCTCTCCTGTGAGTGGATGTCTCTCCTGTGAGCAGATGTCTCTCCTGTGAGCGGATGTCTCTCTTGTGATGTCTCTCTCCTGGGAGTGGATGTCTCTCCTGGGAGCGGATGTCTCTCCTGTGAGCGGATGTCTCTCTTGTGATGTCTCTCTCCTGTGAGTGGATGTCTCTCCTGTGAGCAGATGTCTCTCCTGTAGACAGATGTCTCTCTTGTGATGTCTCTCTCCTATGAGTGGATATCTCCTGTGAGCAGATGTCTCTCCTTTGATGTCTCTCTCCTGGTAGCTGATGTACCCCGATCGCTAAATATCTCAATCAGAAACGTAATGGCTCAATTTGACCGTTTAGACTACTGATTCACACATTCTTACTATTCATTGTGCACATGAGCCCTGTGGATAAGGTGTTTGGGTTTGTTTCCAGGGTTTGGTACAATTTTTAAAAATTAGATGGATTGCTTAGTGTGGCTTACACTTGTAACAGTGGCTGCTCAGTGAGCCCTGCACTGGTCATAATGACTTCTGGAATATCAAGCTTAGACTGGTCTCAAATGTGTCCGAGATAGTCTCACACTGTGATGGGGGTCCAGGATCGGCTATTCTCTCTTGGACCTCTGTGATGTAGTGTGTCACACACAGCAGGGACCCGAGCTGACCCCATCTGACACTGATTCATTGTGCTAGATTACCCCTGGCAGTCTAGGACTTCACCACATCTCACGGAATACAACATGTCTTATTTACTTGACTTTTCTTATTTGTGGTTGGTTCGTCTTTCACATACAGTAAACTACAGTTATTAAGGGACCACTAATTTTAGTTCGTTATAAGCATATATACAGCAAATGGCCTGGACTAAGAAATAAGTTTGTTTTATCGGTCAGTTCGTTATAAGCGTGTTCGTTATGAACGTAATTTACGGTACATTCACATTTGTAAACGAATTGAAGTGTGTGCTACAATCTGATTGGTTAAAAACATTAGATAAGACTGGATCCATGGAAATCTTTCTGAATTTACACTGTGCATAAAAACTTCTTTTTTTTTTTCAGTCTTAAATTTTTTTAAATCCGTACCATTCAACTTGGTAAAATGGATATCGCACTAACAAAATAGTAAGTTTCATTAATATTTGTCAGAACTACTTTGGGTCCAAATGAAATTTCCAGGCAACGACTACTAAATAACATCACAAATAAGCAAAACACGTAATGTGTATCACCTAGAGATACACTTTCAGGAAATTCTGGAAAAATATTTTGACCCTGTTACCAAATGTGTTTTTTCCACATTTTGCTGTAGAAGTGCATAGCATGGGTGGGCAGGGGGGTAAAGTGTTTTCTCTCCACGCCGAGCACCCAGGTTCAATATTGTTTCATGGATACACTGTGCCCCACGGCAAGGTGAGCTGGCTACAGTATTGCGTGATGAAGCACTTTTGGCATCCCTTTTGGTAAGTGACTTTGTTAGAAATTTGTCTCTGTTCACCCAGCTATGAATGGGTACCTGGCAGGATGAGGTGGCAAGGGTAACCTTCTAGTGCTTCATGGACAGCTTGGGTTGTATACTCCCCAGGGAGCTGAGAATGAAAATAGTGTGCACGCTGATTCATTGACTGGAGTAATAATGTCGCAAAAGAGCATGATTTAGGGTGCAGATTTGGTGTGTTATGAATACCATATTCATATTAATGATGATTAAATATATGCATTATTATTATGGCATAGTATCCAGCTTCACTCCTTCAGTGCTGTTGGGGGGCGTCGGGTAGCCAAGTGGTTAAAGCATTTGCTCATCACATTGAAGACCGGGTTCGATTCCCGACATGGGTACAATGTGTGAAGCCCATTTCTGGTGTCCCGTGCCGTGATATTGCTGGAAGATTGCTAAAAGTGGCATAAAACCATACTCACTCACTCACTGCTGTAGGTGAAATGTCATATAAGGTACCTGTGTCCTAATATAGTATCGTATACTGAGCCATTCAGTCTTCTCCGCAATCATACATTCCTGTAACCTCCGTCCAATGGCAATACATCGTTGTCTGTTAGTGAAATACTGTCTGTGATATGTTTATATGAAATGAAAGCTATAAGAAATAAAAACTATTGAAACAGATAGTGCTGTCTGTGGTTGTAACATATTGCTTGATTTGTGCTGAGATAGCTGTGTCATGTATCATGCAAGAATTCCAGCACGTGTGTCATGTATCATGCAAGAATCCCAACACGTGGTGACTTTGTGTTACCCAGGGTATCTATATGCTGTGGTGACTTTGTGTTACCCAGGGGTATCGATATGCTGTGGTGACTTTGTGTTACCCACGGTATCGATATGCTGTGGTGACTTTGTGTTACCCATGGTATCGATATGCTGTGGTGACTTTGTGTTACCCATGGTATCGATATGCTGTGGTGACTTTGTGTTACCCAGGGGTATCGATATGCTGTGGTGACTTTATGTTACCCAGGGGTATCGATATGCTGTGGTGACTTTATGTTACCCATGGTATCGATATGCTGTGGTGACTTTGTGTTACCCACGGTATCGATATGCTGTGGTGACTTTGTGTTACCCAGGGTATCGATATGCTGTGGTGACTTTGTGTTACCCAGGGTATCGATATGCTGTGGTGACTTTATGTTACCCAGGGGTATCGATATGCTGTGGTGACTTTGTGTTACCCAGGGTATCGATATGCTGTGGTGACTTTGTGTTACCCAGGGTATCGATATGCTGTGGTGACTTTGTGTAACCCACGGTATTGATATGCTGTGATCACTTTGTGTTACCAGGGGTATGGATGTGCTGTGGTGACTTTGTGTTACAAGGGGTATCGATATGCTGTGGTGACTTTGTGTTACCCAGGGTATGGATATGCTGTGGTGACTTTGTGTTACCTAGGGGTATCGATATGCTGTGGTGACTTTGTGTTACCCAGGGGTATTGATATGCTTTGGTCACTTTATGTTACCCAGGGGTATTGATATGCTGTGGTGACTTTGTGTTACCTAGGGGTATCGATATGCTGTGGTGACTTTGTGTTACCCAGGGGTATTGATATGCTTTCGTCACTTTATGTTACCAAGGGTATCGATATGCTGTGGTGACTTTGTGTTACCCAGGGTATCGATATGCAGTGGTGACTTTGTGTTACCCAGGGTATCGATATGCTGTGGTGACTTTGTGTTACCCAGGGTATCGATATGCTGTGGTCACTTTGTGGTACCAGGGGTATGGATGTGCTGTGGTGACTTTGTTTACCAGGGGTATCGATATGCTGTGGTGACTTGGTGTTACCCAGGGTATCGATATTCTGTGGTGACTTTGTGTTACCAGGGGTATCGAAATGCTGTTGTGACTTTGTGTTACCCAGGGTATCGATATGCTGTGGTGACTTTGTGTTACCCAGGGTATGGATATGCTGTGGTGACTTTGTGTTACCAGGGGTATCGATATGCTGTGGTTACTTTGTGTTACTAGGGGTATCGATATGCTGTGGTGACTTTGTGTTACCCAGGGGTATCAATATGCTGTGGTGACTTTGTGTTACCCAGGGTATCAATATGCTGTGGTTACTTTGTGTTACTAGGGGTATCGATATGCTGTGGTGACTTTGTGTTACCCATGGGTATTGATATTCTGTGGTGACTTTGTGTTACCCAGGGTATCAATATGCTGTGGTGACTTTGTGTTACCCAGGGGTATCGATATGCTGTTGTGACTTTGTGTTACCAGGGGTATCGATATGCTGTGGTGACTTTGTGTTACCAGGGGTATCAATATGCTGTTGTGTCCTTGTGTTACCCAGGGGTATCTATATGCTGTGGTGACTTTGTGTTACCCAGGGTATCGATATGCTGTGGTGACTTTGTGTTACCCAGGGGTATCAATATGCTGTGGTGACTTTGTGTTACCAGAGGTATCAATATGCTGTGGTGACTTTGTGTTACCAGGGGTATCGATATGCTGTGGTGAATCTGTGTTACCCAGGGTATCGATATGCTGTGGTGACTTTGTATAGCTGGTATCAGCTTGGTATCGTGAGGTGACATGAAATGGTGTTCAACGTCAGATCAAGATTACTACACTTATATAGCTGTGTGTGCGTGCGTGTCTGGACTAGTTCAGGTTTTATAGTGCTAGCACACTGAGACACCAAATCACGGTTTAACATGAACAACCAACTCAGACACATTATACTGACTCCGAGCTGACCAGTCCGTATTTTAGCCCCTTAATGCCAAGTGCCAGTCAGGGTGACAACAAGTACCATCTTTTAGCATCTGTTAGTATAACGTGGACGGGGATTGAACCACCGGCCACAACACCATGGAGGCAATTGTTTCATTGCACCCCAACTTGTGGTTTAGACTAGACTTAATTATTTACAAGCCGATGTGATGTGACGATAATAACAGCTGCATTAAGTGATGTTTATTTACCAGGAAACTCTTATTCCAGGTGCTATTTTCTGGGTCTCCCTTCTCCTCCAGCCCTGAATTTTCATTCCAACGAGAAATAATAAAAGGTTTTCACATCTCAATTTTCCCTGTTGCTCTGGAAATTTATCAAAAACAAATTGGGTTTGTTTGTATTTTGGCCTGTCTTCTCTCTTGTCGGTTGAGGTTGGAAATTAGAAACATTGAAAAAATATGGATGCCGAACAGGACACAGATGATGGCAAATCATTTCCAGTAGACATAACAAGACCTTGTCATCATTATAATCCTTATCTAATACTATCTGGACTGGTTATGAATCGCAAGTGCTCAGGAAGATGGACTTTGATACAGCCTCTGGAAGATGGACGAGAAGGGAGTGTTACAATGGTTATGTTCGCCCATGAGTCAACATGACCACCTGATTGTAGAGAGATGTTTACAGGTTCCCTGAGAGCTGTGAGCAGGGCAGATGAAAGTCTGGGTGTTGTTCTACATGGAGAGTGTTACGTCATAATCCCCTCAAGGAATGTGAGACCAGAGTTTGGAAGGAGATTAGGGTCACTGCAGGGTGACCTTTGTCCACTTGCTGTCCAGCTGAGCTGGAAATGAACAGGTTCCCTTATACTTCATGATGACGTTAGTATTGACCACTGGAGCTTGATGACGTTAGTACTGACCACTGGAGCTTGAAGACGTTAGTACAGACCACTCAAGCTTGATGACATTAGTACTGACCACTGGAGCTTTTTGACGTTATTACTGACCATTTGAGCTTCCTGACGTTAGTACTGTCCATTGGAGCTTGCTGACGTTAGTACTGTCCATTGGAGCTTGCTGATGTTAGCACTGACCATTTGAGCTTGATGATATTATTACTGATCATTGGAGCTTGCTGACGTTAGCACTGACCATTTGAGCTTGATGACGTTAGTACTGACCATTTGAGCTTGATGACGTTAGTACTGTCCATTGGAGCTTGCTGACGTTAGCACTGACCATTTTAGCTTGATGACGTTAGTACTGATCATTGGAACTTGAAGACGTTTGTACCAATCACTGGAGCTTTCTGACGTTAGTACTGCCACGGACTAGTATAACCATATAGGTCCGTGGTACTGCCCATTGGAGCTTCCTGACGTTATTACAGACCATTAGAACTTGCTGACGTTAGCACTGACCATTGGAGCTTGCTGATTTTAGAACTGACCTATGAGGCTTCCTGGCCTTAGTGCTGACTCACTCACTCACCCACTAAGTCACTCGTGTTCTACCAAATTCTGTATCTCAATGACTTCATCTCATCACGCAGTTATGAATTCATCAACGTTTGATCAAAATTCAACTTTGTCCAGGAGCCAAACATTTCATTTTGACATTTAGCAAACCCGACAAATTAACAGGGTCAACTATGAATGTACAATACTGATAACGAACTGAAGTCTTCTTGTTGGCGCCAGGTGTTAGAACTTCCCATCTATACACGTCTGGATTTGTGTCATACAGACCCTGAAACAAATATATCCAATACAGCCCATGCAAGCCCGTGTTTGGCAAGTCCAGATTACTGCAGTATCTGAACATGAACGAAGTCTCTGGGCTCCATTTTATTATATTTTATAACTATAATTTAACAACTGTTTTTCTGTAAAATATGTCCATTTCAGAGTCAAGATGTTAGTCTAGGCTGTGTGTATTAATTGCCGAAAATGTGTTTTTTTTTAAGTTCTCAGCCGTAATGGCGTGTTTGTAGTGATGTGCCATCGATGTGTCTAAATCTGCTGAAGCGATCTCTGGTTTTGCAACTTAAACTTTCATAAACAAACGAAACTGTCGCCCGAAATAGAGAGTTGCTATCAGTTTTCCCCCGGCTTACAAGAGAAATTTCAACCTTATTGTTTTCTTGCGAGTAGAATGAGTATAAATTCGGTGATGGCGAAAATGTTTTGTCACGAACGCTTCAGAAGCAAACTCCTCTTTCACAGCAGCGATATTTATTGGAATTAATGCAAGTCTAGCAAGTCACATAAAATATATATAAAAAAATCACGGAGTGCAACAGATAAGAGGGAAAAAACAAAGTGTATTTTCATTCCAGTATTTCTGGGGGCACGGGTGGCCCAGTCGTCTGAGGCGCTGCGATTCGCTGTGCAGAGTTGCGTCCCTTGGGCACACCAGAAACCTGTGATTGTGGGTTCGAATCCCGGTTCGCCCTGATTATGTTTCTAGGTTTGTCAGCATCATACCCGTGCTCGTGGGTTTCACCGAAGTGGTGAACGTCTGAGACCTGCATCACTTCGGGTTTTCCTCCCACATTAAGCTGACACGCCGTGATATAACTGGAATAATGTTAAATGCAGGATCTGCTGTTTGCCCGGGGTCATGGTAAACTTGTGACTCATCAAGCTGACACGGGATGACATAGCTATAATACAATTCAAAGCTCATTCACCATTTAGTGCACATTTGCAGGAGTTTCAAAGTGAAGAGAATGTTATTGTTCAGTTCATTCATAATTCAGAAATTCAGTCCAGGAAATGCTGGAACTACATAACCCTTTCTCTCAAACACCATGCTTGTCGAACGATGGATCGGGTGGTCAGACACTGTGACTTGGTTGATTGTGTGTCATCGTCCCCGACGGCATGGGGCGATGCTCATGATATCAACCACAAGTATGTCTGGTCCAGACTCAATTATTTACAGACCGCCGGCATATAGCTGGAATATTGCTGAGTACGGCGTTAAACAACAAACAGAGAATCATTCCTTTGATATAGTAATTTAGAAGTGTCCACGAGCGTGAGTGTCCCCTTTGTTGTGTGAGTTTCCAGAATAAAAAGCAAACATCAAACGTCGTCGTCTGAAGAACTTCATAGACTGGGCCTTGTCTGGCAATAACCGGCTGCGCAGGGAAGGATGGTAACTAGTCACGCCAGCTGATGGCCATATGTCCGCGAATGTTTGACCTCGGCTAACGGTCCTGCTTGTGTTGGTACTTAATCATGTTACATTGTATTTACGAAGGTGTTCCCTAACGATTACAAGGGTCTTATGGCACACTTACAGGGGTGTTATGTAACAGTTTAGACTGCCCCCTACCGGACAGACTGCACGTGCGGGGTGTGGCCTGGTCACATGACGCCGATGAAGGTTCCGATATCATGACATATGTTATCAGTGGAACGCTGTGCGGACATGTAATCAGACGACTGGGTTGCGTTTAAAAGCTGTTTGATTCCGACAAGCGCGATAGGGTGGAGCTTATCGGATGTTGTTGTGTCAAATGTGGGTCAATGCCTTCCGTGTTCCTGCGTTATCTGATTTTAAAAGTATAAGAGTTGAGACAATGTCTCGACTTGCTACAGTATTGCGCATATATAGGAAAACCTGTTTCTGTTGCTTAAGAAGTCATATTATTCACTGAAACAGGGTGCAAACACATTTGTGATGTTTCTGTCTATATCATATAGATATAATATCATATAGATAATATGCTACCCCAAAGAAGTTAGAGACCACCTGATTCCTTCATGTTACTATAGTTAATCTGTCATGTCTGTGTTCTCTTCATTAAATAACTTTCATAAAAAGTTTAAAACATGCAGAGACTTAGAATACACTCAGGGACCAAATACCATATTGATACGGTCTCTGATAAAATCAACAATGAGAACAGTTTAACAAGGTGCAAAGTATTCAAACTAACTATATTTTCGTCGTCCTAAATGCACCCTTTGAGCAATTAAATGACTAGCTTCTCGTCTTCTCCACTTAATTCAGAAACAAATGCAGTGCCTCTTGATGTCATTTTTTAAATAAGGATATCATGCCACGATTGAAAAAAATTATAAACATCGTCAGCCTTTTATTTTTCTTGTGTTTTTGGTTAAAAATATCGTATAGCTCACTGCCAAAATTGTCACACCTTAGACTAGACGCCACAAACAGAGAGGTAGTCGTATTATTAGCTGATGCGTATGAATCATACAGTCTCGCCCTGAAGCAAGGGCACCGCCTGAGACTAATGAGCCAATCAAATCGTCCGTCCATCTGGGAGTGACGACACGTGCGGCCACACAGCGCCAAGACTCAGCAGACTAAACTTCGCCCAGACTGGTCAACTGGAATTACATCGGCGGGTCACGTGATGAATTCACGTGCCGCACGTGCAAGGCGATCTCGGAATGTTGATTACATGCTTGACTGCGACTGAATATTGCACGTGTGTAGTCAGTTCGCCGTGTCCAGCCTGTGGCTAAAATACCCTGATGGTCAGAATGCGTGTGATTAGAAAGACATTAGCAGACATTTTTATGAAGATATAAATATTTTATTGTCATGGGTTAATTTCAAGACCAGTGATTCACATGAGGTGTGCTATGCTGTTCTTCGTCTGAAGGGGCAGGGATTATAACAGGGGCGTTTGTTCTCTCGTTGTAACGGCATTTCGTCATTTGATGAATATATTCTGATGTTAATAGAGGGCATATAATTTCATATAGCCTGATAGTACTTTTATTCTACTATACATCACGCGTTATGAACAGCTGTTGCTACTGTAAACCCTGACTTCTAGCCAAGGATTGGTGGGGTAAGCAGACCTGGGTTCGATTCCCAACATGGGTACGGTGTCTGTAGCCAAAGGGGGATCTGCAAAAAATACCACTACTACTTTCTTTGTTTATTGTTTAACGCCGCACTCAGCAATATTCAAGCAATATGACGGCGGTCTGTCAATACTCGATTCTGACCAGACAATCCAGTGATTGATATGAGCATCGATCCACGCATTTGAGAGATGGTGACATACATCAACCAAGTCAGCAAGCCTGACCACCCGACCCTGTTAGTCGCCTCTGACGACAAGCATAGTCGCCCGTTACGGCAAGCATGGGTTGCTGAAGATCTATTCTAACCCAGTTCTTCACGGGTCACTACTATCGATGCACATGATGTCAATCACTGGATTGTCTGGTCCAGACCCGATTATTTTCAGACCGCCGTCATAGCTGGATTATATTGCTTAGTGCTGTGTTAAACAGCAAACAAATAAACTACTACTGCTGCTTCTATATAAGTTGTACTGCAACTTGGGCAGTCGGGTAGCCCAGTGGTTAAAGCGTTCGCTCGTCACGTAGAAGACCCGGGTTCGATTCCCGGCATGGGTACAATGTGAGAAACCCATTTCTGGTGTCCTCCGCCGTGATATTGCTGGAATATTGCTAAAAGCGGCGTAAAACCATACTCACTCACTCACTGTACTGCAGCTAACTCTGCTAATGTGTCGTGTACCCAGGTATTTCTATAACCACGCCATGGATGTATGATTCTATCGTCATACCGGGCCTGTTCAGCTGAACAACAGCCAATAGAATGTTGGAGCAAGAAGAAAAGTAAGTATGTTTCGTGGCCAACTCGCGTGATCTAAAACTTTGTCAAGTTTTTATGTCACTTTATTAGGCTCGCTTACGCGCGTTGGTTTCTTCATAAAAACTTAATTATTTTTTTCAAACATAAAATTACCAAGATTTCAAAGCGTCTTTTCTTTCACAAAGCCATCTTAATCGAATTGGCGTTGACTAAACAAAGGGCGATAACCCAGGCCGCCAAGCAAGTAATCAATCACACTTGCACTCCAAGACAGATGGTAACGAGGAGGTTTTCTTGTAATTAATTTACAAGAAACAGTCTGATTAATCTGTGAAAGATTTAAAGCTGAAATCTCTCTACCTGTAGATTTGACCTTGACCGGACCTGAACTTCGGCTCTCTTTGAACCGGGGATCTGCGGGGTCAGGGGTCAGCGAGCAGGGTGGGCGAGATGTTGATCTAATTACACGTGGGAATGTTTTGCAGCCTGTATGTCAATGTATTACTCTACCTGTATCACTATCTACCCACGTGTTCCTTAATACCTGCATGACTGTATCTACCCGTTTGTCTTCCTATATATGTGCATTGCAATAGACCCGTGAAGATCCGGGGTAGGATAGGTCTTCAGCAACCCATGCTTGCCGTAAAAGGCGACTATGCTTGTCGTAAGAGGCGACTTACGGGATCTGGTGGTCCGGCTCGCTGACTTGGTTTGATGCATGTCATCGTATCCCAATTGCGTGGATCGATGCTCATGATATCAATCACTTGATTGTCTGGTTCAGACTCGATTGTTTACAGACGACTGTCGTGTAGCTGAAATATTGCTGGCTACGGCGTTAAACAACAAACAAACAAACAAAAGCATTGTACTCGTATCATACTATGCTACATGCATATCTACCCGTTTGTCATACCATGCCTACATGCATATCTACCCGTTTGTCATACCATGCATACATGCATATTGTTACGTGTCGATTCCCAAATTAAAACAATGTGTTAACCCAGAAATCTGTACGTAAAAGAACTGTGTGATTCCAAGAACCAGACAACAAATGGCATACAATAAACATAATTAACTAGGTTTACAAATCAACACAAATTACTGCACAGATATTGCAATGGCAGTACACAAGAGAGTGGTAGTACAATTTTCAATGGCAATATGATGGAAGTGGTCAGTATGATATTAAAAAAAGACAGTGGTGATAGCAAAAGTCAGTGTTAATAATAAACATTCACTCAGCGGCGACAGCGGTCAAGCTTCCGAGACGGGCCTCGGAGATTTAGGGGTGATGACTGATCTACACACGAAAGCTGGTCTTGACGTGATGAAAAGTGTGAGAGATGCGTAAACGCGCGTTTGTTTCCATATAAACAACCTACCAAGCTACTGGGAATTCCTACTCATTGTCCTCACAACAAAGAATTTTCCACGTGTTTCTATAACAAACTATCACCGTCCGCGGTGTACCTGACCGGAAGTTTACACAACACACTATAGCATCTAATATAGTTCTTGACAACTGCCTACATTAAACGGAGGAGTCCACTAATGCCTACAGTGACAAATGCCTACAGTCTAAAACAAACATTTATATGCTTCAGTGGTTTTACATGTGATACCCTGCTACCTCTCTGCAGAGTTGAACTGGCTCATTTTAGTGTACTATTGCCTACAGTGACAAATGACAAACACTAGCAAATGATATTTAGTAGTTTTTCTTTATTCATTCATTTCTTCTGATATTTCATACATCATACATCATCCATAGTTTCATTAATCATATTTCATATAAATTATATACATATCAGACTTACATTCATCATATATCATCTCATACAAATACCAAATTCCTGACGACTAATCACTGTCCAAACACAATGCAACGGGCGTCTACCGAATCTCAACAGAAACGATGTAACACATTTACAGTTATTGTGAAACGAAACAACGCACTGCCATATAACAATATCCAAACATTTGTCATACTAGGCCTTCCTATCTACCTGTTTGTTTTCCCGTTCGTCTTACGGTAGTTGTCAGAATGGCTTGTGGTGCTATGCTTGAACCATGCACTGACTGATCTTCACTCACTCACTCACTCACTCACTCACTCACTCACTCACCATCTGACTCACTTAGAATTCAGCAGCTGCTACACTTGTCGTAAGAGGCGACTTATGGCATCGGGTGGTCAGACTTGGTTGATGCATGTCATCGTATCCCAATTACCTAGATCGATGATCATGGCGTCAATCACTGGATTGTCTGTTCCAGATTCGATTATTGACAGAACGCCGTCATATAGCTGGAATATTGCTGAGTGCGGCGTTAAACAACAAAGCAACATAATACCCCTTGACTTCAAACAACGGTGGTGCTAGAATCGAATCCAACTGATGCTGTTTTATTGGTTATGAAGAGAGTCCCATTTGATTGGACCGACGCACATGATATCAATCACTTGATTGTCTGGTTGAGACTCGATTATTTACAGACGGCCGTCATACAGTTGGAATATTGCTCGATGCGGACTTAAACAACGAACAAACAAACAAGCTCATTATTTCAGCATGTCTGCCAATCCAGGTGCCTATCGCCTACATGCCTGACATGATCTATAAACACAGGTATGCCAACACAGTATGACTAAAGACAGCGCATGCCTCAGAAAGAAGAAGCGTTATATATCGCACCAGTGACACCCGCCATCTGTGGTCAGCAGATCCAACGCTTGCTCATTATGGCTTTTATATTACAGTAGTCAGCGTGCTTCTTCGAGTGTTGTTTCTGGGCTTGTGTTGTTAGTTAACAACTCGAGGCTTGACAGCTCAACAGGTGGACCCGTCTCTATTCACAACACAGAAGAAATAATCGCTTGATAATCACATGACACAGGAGGAAACTCTTATGTCAATTTGTCAATGATAAATACACCCTACCCACGCCATTAGCACACGTTGCCAGGTTTGTTTAGCGGAGCACAAAGCCCTTGTCAACCTTCTGTCAGTTTCGTCTCACCTTAGTGCGGGTTCAAGTCCCCGTCACGACATTATGGACCTTGGTATCGATATGTTAAAGGAGACCAATTAGCCTGAGTCATTTGGAATACATATCAAGTCAGCCATAACATTCGTCTGTAGGATAGGAATGAAATTAGGAAGAATTACTATGTAAAATAACAAGAAATGTGACTACGGGTTATTTATTTGTTTGAAGTTGAAAAAGTGTTGAAGTTATTGCTGTGAGTTGATTACTAATTACCCATAATATATCATAATCACAATTAACGTCAATTAGACATATGTTCATGGATCTGAGAGTTTGCCAAATCATGTTTCTCTCCTGTGTAACATGCGTGCAAGTTGTGTGGGGATTCCAGGTCAGACTGGATGTAGGTTCCAAGTTCTCCATGCATGCTTGTCGCGAGAGCATGGCTGGGATTCCGGATGAGAATAGACCCCCAGTGCACCGTTTTTGTCGTTTAGAGGGCACCGTGGAGAGCTCGAGTGAGAATGGGTCGTCGCAAGTACAACTTGTTTTCGGGAGAGATTCAGGGGGTTGCAACGTGTGACCTCACTTATTGTGCGTCATCGTCCCCGATAACGTGGATTGTTGCTCATGTTGCCAACCCTGTGGAAGTTGCCTGTCCTAAAGTTCCTGTCGGAGTTGCCTCTCCTAAAGTCCCTACCGTAGTTGCCTGTCCTAAAGTCCCTGTGAAAGTTGCCTCTCCTAAAGTCATTGTGGAAGTTGCCTGTCCTAAAGTCCCCGTGGAAGTTGCCTGTCCTAAAGTCCCTGTGGAAGATGCCTGTCCTAAAGTTCCTGTCGGAGTTGCCTGTCCTAAAGTCCCTACCGTAGTTGCCTGTCCTAAAGTCCCTGTCGGAGTTGCCTGTCCTAAAGTCCCTGTGGAAGTTGCCTGTCCTAAAGCCCCCGTGGAAGTTGCCTGTCCTAAAGTCCCTGTGGAAGTTGCCTGTCCTAAAGTCCCCGTGGAAGTTGCCTGTCCTAAAGTCATTGTGGAAGTTGCCTGTCCTAAAGTTCCTGTCGGAGTTGCCTGTCCTAAAGTCCCTACCGTAGTTGCCTGTCCTAAAGTCCCTGTCGGAGTTGCCTGTCCTAAAGTCCCTGTGGAAGTTGCTTGTCCTAATGTCGAATATTTATGAACATGTAATCTTTAAGACACATATTCCAGGAAAGGACTTTTCTACAAACTTCTATATATCCACACATCTATGATTTTAAGTAAATAGATTCTTCATCATTTACCTTTTTGAAATAAATTACTATCAATATTGTTTACACATGCCCCTTAGTCTCTATCATCGTTCATTTATGCCCATCGGTCTAGTCGTGTATCTGTCATGTTTTTCTATTTCTATGTATCTACATATCCTATCAGATGTGCATATATACCAACTGCCGATGCACCTCGTATGTCGCCCAGCTGTGCGGAGACCGGATGCAGATGTATACGTGACCGGAACTATATTAGTACACAATCGGGTCAAGCTGACCGAGACCTCGTTCTGATTATATTTCTTTTATGACGTCATCACACTTTAATTAGTATTAAGGTATTTCGAGGGGATCTATCAAGATATTCTGAATGACATTAAATGATTTTCATCTTTTACAGTTCAGGGTTAAAGGTACCTTTCAACGTCATTACAATATCATTTTATACACAAACGGTCTGATTAATAGGGGAGATAATCCCGGGACTAAAACCTGTATTCGCCGACGTATTGTGGGGAGCATGTATACCTTGTGTGAACGCTAAAACGATCTCGATAAATGTTTTGCATAAGGGCACGATGCTCAAAACGTGCTCATCGCTACGACTATCGAAACTACATTTATATTCCATATTCGTGACGCCAACGACAAGGGAATCCCTAATAGAAAGCGAGGCTGTGGCCTATTGTCTACCCAAGACAACTTCCGCGACATAGACATCGACTGTCGTGCCTTTGCTTTGAGTCGCTTCTGTCGTCTCGTGGAGAGACGTCCGTCCGGAAAGCGGAAGGGCGGTGGTTCTATTCCCGGCCGCGTCATACCAAATCACGTGTGTACGAACACAATGGAACGCCATTTTCTGGACCATGTACACTCCAGTCGCGATCAATGAAGGTGTGTGGGGTGGGGGTCGGGTAGTGGGGTGGTGGGGTGGGGGTCGGGTGGTGGGGTGATGGTTGCCAACATTCAAAAGTGTAGCAACAAGTATTTCGTTTTTTCTTTAACACAGCCTGTCATACCGTACACTTGTCACACTCCATCACTGCTAACGGACGTGAAACTGTGCATCATTGAACGTGACAAGCCCATTTTACAGACAGTGCATCATTGAACGTGACAAGCCCATTTTACAGACAGTGCATCATTGAACGTGACACTCCCATTTTACAGACAGTGCATCGTTGATCGTGACATGTCCATTTAACAGACAGTGCATCATTGAACGTAACACTCCCATTTTACAGACAGTGCATCATTGAACGTGACACTCCCATTTTACAGACAGTGCATCATTGAACGTGACACGTCAATTTTACAGACAGTGCATCATTGAACGTGACACGTCAATTTTACAGACTGTGCATCATTGAACGTGACACGCCCATTTTACAGACAGTGCATCAATGAACGTGACACTCCCCTTTTACAGACAGTGCATCAATGAACGCGACACGCCCATTTTACAGACAGTGAATCAATGAACGTGACACTCCCATTTTACAGACAGTGCATCAATGAACGCGACACGCCCATTTTACAGACAGTGCATCATTGAATGTGACACGCCCATTTTACAGACAGTGCATCATTGAACGTAACGCTCCAATTTACGGACAGTGCATCAATGAACGTGACACTCCCCTTTTACAGACAGTGCATCAATGAACGTGACACGCCCATTTTACAGACAGTGCATCAATGAACGAGACACGCCCATTTTACAGACAGTGCATCATTGAATGTGACACGCCCATTTTACAGACAGTGCATCATTGAACGTGACACTCCCATTTTACAGACAGTGCCTGGGTTTATAAAAACAACAATATCAGGCTTAGAAACGTGTCACAGTTTAGACGGCCATTAAATGTGTGTTTCTCATGTCGTGTTTCGTTTATTCCTTTCTCGACGCAGCGTTACATTGTTAATAGTTTAGACAGTTCATTTCATAGAAACTTTTATCCACAACGAACAACAGACTATCGTAGTGCTAAGGTGGTCGTAACTCTCGTACTTTAACATAGGCTTACGATTATCGTAGCTCTAAGTTGGTCGTAACTCAAGTACTTTAACATAGGCTTACGATTATCGTAGCGTTAAGGTGGTCGTAACTCCCGTACTTTAACATAGGCTTACGATTGACGTAGCGCTAAGGTGGTCGTAATATAACTCCCGTACTTTAACATAGGCTTACGATTATCGTAGTGCTAAGGTGGTCGTAACTCCCGTACTTTAACATAGGCTTACGATTATCGTAGCGCTAAGGTGGTCGTAACTCCCGTACTTTAACATAGGTTTACGATTATCGTAGCGTTAAGGTGGTCGTAACTCCCGTACTTTAACATAGGCTTACGATTATCGTAGCGTTAAGGTGGTCGTAACTCCCGTACTTTAACATAGGCTTACGATCATCGTAGCGTTAAGGTGGTCGTAACTCCCGTACTTTAACATAGGCTTACGATCATCGTAGCGTTAAGGTGGTCGTAACTCCCGTACTTTAACATAGGCTTACGATTATCGTAGCGTTAAGGTGGTCGTAACTCCCGTACTTTAACATAGGCTTACGATTATCGTAGCGTTAAGGTGGTCGTAACTCCCGTACTTTAACATAGGCTTACGAGATCATCGTTGCTTTGAGGAACAGGGCCCAGCTAATTCTTCGGAATGTTCACAACTCTCTCATGAGAGATGACCGCTGTGTTGGTTATGCGACGTGCGGTGAGTCGTCGATCATCCACAATCACATCATATATTTTTTCAGCATTTTCCTTATTGGTGACAGTTGAAGGTCTTCTTGATCTTGGATCATCTTCAAGGCTGTCTCTACCCCTGCTCTTAACAGTGGCAAAGGAAGGAGCATCGTCCCTAGGGTTGACGCCATGTCCGCGCGGAAGTCTGATGGCGCCATATCAGTTGGAGATACTGGATGGCAGCGCGAACACCGCGTTTGTCCATTTCATCAAGAAAATAATACCTTGTCACTGCTTGCAGACATATGCCGCCTGTTTGCGTAGTTAGCTCAAATGCAGCCTGTAATTATTAGAAAGTATTGTAATTACTACATGCAGCATGTAAGCATTGGAAAGTATTGTACTTAATACATACAGCGTGGAAAACATTGTACTTAATACATACGGTGTGTAAGCATTGGATGTATTGTAATTACTACATACAACATGGAAAGTATTGTACTTAATACATACAGCATGTAAGCATTGGAAAGTATTGTACTTAATACATGCAGCATGTAAGAATGGAAAGTGTAGTACTTAATACATACCGCATGGAAAGTATTGTACTTAATACATGCTGCACA
The DNA here is from genome assembly GCF_022045235.1 of Haliotis cracherodii. Lineage (NCBI taxonomy): Eukaryota > Metazoa > Mollusca > Gastropoda > Lepetellida > Haliotidae > Haliotis > Haliotis cracherodii. Next base: position 9,662,748 of record NW_027266308.1, on the reverse strand, counting down.
GAAAGTATTGTACTGAATACATGCAGGTTGTAAGCATTGGAAAGTATTGTACTTAATACATGCAGCATGTAAGTATGGAAAGTATTGTACTTAATACATGCTTCACAGAAAGTATTGTACTTAATACATGCTGCACAGAAAGTATTGTACTTAATACATGCAGGTTGTAAGCATTGGAAAGTATTGTACTTAATACATGCAGCATGTAAGTATGGAAAGTATTGTACTTAATACATGCTGCACAGAAAGTATTGTACTTAATACATGCATGTTGTAAGCATTAAAATGTATTGTACTTAATACATGCAACATGTAAGTATGGAAAGTATAGTACTTAATACATGCTTCACAGAAAGTATTGTACTTAATACATGCAGGTTGTAAACATTGGAAAGTATTGTACTTAATACATGCAGCATGTAAGTATGGAAAGTCTTGTACTTAATACATGCATGTTGTAAGCATTGAAATGTATTGTACTTAATACATACAGCCTTGTAGGTATGGACAATATTGTACTTAATACATACATCATGGAAAGTATTGTGCTTAATACATACAGCATGGAAAGTATTTACTTACTACATACAGCATGAGAAATATTGTACTTAATACATGCAGCATGTACGTATCGGAAAGTATTGTACTTAATACACACAGCATGGAAAGTATTCTAATTGATGTGTGCACAATGTAAGGAATGGAAAGTAGTGTACTTTATACGTGCACAACGTATGCATTGGAAAGTATTGTACTTTATACGTGCACAACGTAAGCATTGGAAAGTATTGTACTTTATACGTGCACAACGTAAGCATTGGAAAGTATTGTACTTTATACGTGCACCACGTAAGCATTGGAAAGTATTGTACTTTATACGTGCACAACGTAAGCATTGGAAAGTAGTGTACTTTATACCTGCACAACGTATGCATTGGAAAGTATTGTACTTTATATGTGCACAACGTAAGCATTGGAAAGTATTGTACTTTATACGTGCACAACGTAAGCATTGGAAAGTATTGTACTTTATACGTGCACCACGTAAGCATTGGAAAGTATTGTACTTTATACGTGCACAACGTAAGCATTGGAAAGTATTGTACTTTATACGTGCACAACGTATGCATTGGAAAGTAGTGTACTTTATACCTGCACAACGTATGCATTGGAAAGTATTGTACTTTATACGTGCACAACGTTAGCATTGGAAAGTATTGTACTTTATACGTGCACAACGTATGCATTGGAAAGTATTGTACTTTATACCTGCACAACGTAAGCATTGGTAAGTATTGTACTTTATACGTGCACAACGTAAGCATTGGAAAGTATTGTACTTTATACGTGCACCACGTAAGCATTGGAAAGTATTGTACTTTATACGTGAACAACGTAAGCATTGGAAAGTAGTGTACTTTATACGTGCACAACGTAAGCATGCACAACGTAAGCATTGGAAAGTATTGTACTTTATACCTGCACAGCGTAAGCATTGGAAAGTAGTGTACTTTATACGTGCACCACGTAAGCATTGGAAAGTATTGTACTTTATACGTGCACCACGTAAGCATTGGAAAGTATTGTACTTTATACGTGCACAACGCAAGCATTGGAAAGTATTGTACTTTATACCTGCACAACGTATGCATTGGAAAGTATTGTACTTTATACGTGCACAACGTAACGTTGGAAAGTAGTGTACTTTATACGTGCATAACGTAAGCATGCACAACGTAAGCATTGGAAAGTAGTGTACTTTATATGTGCACAGCGTAAGCATTGGAAAGTATAGTAGTTTATACGTGCACAACGTAAGCATTGGAAAGTATTGTACTTTATACGTGCACAACGTAAGCATTGGAAAGTATTGTACTTTATACGTGCACAACGTAAGCATTGGAAAGTATTGTACTTTATACGTGCACAACGTAAGCATTGGAAAGTAGTGTACTTTATACCTGCACAACGTATGCATTGGAAAGTATTGTACTTTATACGTGCACCACATAAGCATTGGAAAGTATTGTACTTTATACGTGCACAACGTATGCATTGGAAAGTAGTGTACTTTATACGTGCACAACGTAAGCATGCACAACGTAAGCATTGGAAAGTATAGTAGTTTATACGTGCACAGCGTAAGCATTGGAAAGTATAGTAGTTTATACGTGTACAACGTAAGCATTGGAAAGTATTGTACTTTATACGTGCACAACGTATGCATTGGAAAGTAGTGTACTTTATACCTGCACAACGTATGCATTGGAAAGTATTGTACTTTATACGTGCACAACGTTAGCATTGGAAAGTAGTGTACTTTATACGTGCATAACGTAAGCATGCACAACGTAAGCATTGGAAAGTAGTGTACTTTATATGTGCACAGCGTAAGCATTGGAAAGTATAGTAGTTTATACGTGCACAACGTAAGCATTGGAAAGTATTGTACTTTATACGTGCACAACGTAAGCATTGGAAAGTATTGTACTTTATACGTGCACAACGTAAGCATTGGAAAGTAGTGTACTTTATACGAGAACCACGTAAGCATTGGAAAGTATTGTACTTTATATGTGCACAACGTAAGCATTGGAAAGTATTGTACTTTATACGTGCACCATGTAAGAATTGGAAAGTAGTGTATTTTATACGTGCACAACGTAAGCATTGGAAAGTATTGTACTTTATACGTGCACAACGTAAGCATTGGAAAGTATTGTACTTTATACGTGCACCATGTAAGCATTGGAAAGTATTGTACTTTATACGAGCACCATGTAAGTATGAGAAGTATTGTACTTAATACATACAGCATGTTAGTATGGAAAGTATTGAACTTAGTACATACAGCATGGAAAGTATAATACTTACTACATACAGCAAGGAAAATATTCTACTTTATTCATACAGCATGTAAGTATGGAAAGTATTGTGCTTAATACATGCAGCATGTAGGCACTGGAAAGTTTTGAACTTAATACATACAGCATGGTAAGTATTGTACTTTTTACATACAGTATGGAAAATATTGTACTCAATCCATACAGTATGTAAGGATTGGAAAATAGTGTACTTAATACACACATCATGTAAGCATTAGAAAGTATTGTAAATAATACATACAGCCTGGAAAGTATTGTACTAAATACATGCAGCATGTCAGTATGGAAAGTATTGTACTTACTACATACAGCATGGAAAATATTGTACTTAATACATACAGCATGTAAGCATTGAAAAGTTTTGTACTTAATACATTCAGCATGTAAGTATTGGAAAGTATTGTACTCAAAGCATGGAGCATGTAAGTATTGGAAAGTATTGTACTTGATACGTGCGCCATGTAAGCACTGGAAAGTATTGTACTTTATACGTGCGCCATGTTAGTATTGAAAATATTAAATTTAATACATACAGCATAGAAAGTATTGTACATTATACGTGCACAACGTAAGCATTGGAAAGTATTGTACTTTATACGTGCACCATGTCAGTATGGAAAGTATTGAACTTAATACATACAGCATAGAAAGTATTGTACTTCATACGTGCACCATGTAAGCATTGGAAAGTATTGTACTTTATACGTGCACCACGTAAGCATTGGAAAGTAGTGTACTTTATACGTGCACCATGTCAGTATGGAAAGTATTGAACTTAATACATACAGCATAGAAAGTATTGTACTTTATATGTGCAGCACGTAAGCATTGGAAAGTATTGTACTTTATATGTGCACAACGTAAGCATTGGAAAGTATTGTACTTTATACGTGCACAACGTAAGCATTGGAAAGTAGTGTACTTTATACCTGCACCACGTAAGCATTGGAAAGTATTGTACTTTATACGTACACCATGTAAGCACTGGAAAGTATTGTACTTTATACGTGCACAACGTAAGGATTGGAAAGTAGTGTACTTTATACGTGCACCACGTAAGCATTGGAAAGTATTGTACTTTATACGAGCACCATGTAAGTATGAGAAGTATTGTACTTAATACATACAGCATGTTAGTATGGAAAGTATTGAACTTAGTACATACAGCATGGAAAGTATAATACTTACTACATACAGCAAGGAAAATATTCTACTTTATTCATACAGCATGTAAGTATGGAAAGTATTGTGCTTAATACATGCAGCATGTAGGCACTGGAAAGTTTTGATCTTAATACATACAGCATGGTAAGTATTGTACTTTCTACATACAGTATGGAAAATATTGTACTCAATCCATACAGTATGTAAGGATTGGAAAATAGTGTACTTAATACACACATCATGTAAGCATTAGAAGGTATTGTAAATAATACATACAGCCTGGAAAGTATTGTACTAAATACATGCAGCATGTAAGTATGGAAAGTATTGTACTTGCTACATACAGCATGGAAAATATTGTACTTAATACATACAGCATGTAAGCATTGAAAGGTTTTGTACTTAATACATGCAGCATGTAAGCATTGGAAAGTATTGTACTCAATACATGGAGCATAAAAGCAGTGGAAAGTATTGCACTTTATACGTGCGCCATGTTAGTATTGAAAGTATTAAACTTAATACATACAGCATAGAAAGTATTGTACTTGATACGTGCACCATGTCAGCATTGGAAAGTATTGTACTTAATACATACAGCATGGAAAGTATTGTGCTTAGTACATGCAGCATGTAAGCATTGAAAGGTATTGTATTTAATACATACAGCATGGGAAGTATTGAACTTACTACTTACAGCATGGAAAGTATTGTGCTTACTACATGCAGCATGTTAGCATTGGAAAATATTGTGCTTAATACATACAGCATGGTAAGTATTGTACTTTCTACATACAATATGGAAAATATTGTACTCAATCCATACAGTATATAAGGATTGGAAAATAGTGTACTTAATACACACATCATGTAAGCATTAGAAAGTATTGTAAATAATACATACAGCATGGAAAGTATTGTACTAAATACATGCAGCATGTCAGTATGGAAAGTATTGTACTTACTACATACAGCATGGAAAATATTGTACTTAATACATACAGCATGTAAGCATTGAAAGGTTTTGTACTTAATACATGCAGCATGTAAGCATTGGAAAGTATTGTACTCAATGCATGGAGCATGTAAGCACTGGAAAGTATTGTACTTTATACGTGCGCCATGTTAGTATTGAAAGTGGTAAACTAAATACATACAGCATAGAAAGTATTGTACTTGATACGTGCACCATGTCAGCATTGGAAAGTATTGTACTTAATACATACAGCATGGAAAGTATTGTGCTTAGTACATGCAGCATGTAAGCATTGAAAGGTATTGTATTTAATACATACAGCATGGGAAGTATTGAACTTACTACTTACAGCATGGAAAGTATTGTGCTTACTACATGCAGCATGTTAGCATTGGAAAATATTGTGCTTAATACACACAGCATGTAAGCACTGGAAAGTATTGTACTTTATACGTAAACCATGTAAGCACTGGGAAGTATTGTACTTTATACGTGAACCATGTAAGCACTGGGAAGTATTGTACTTTATACGTGAACCATGTAAGCACTGGGAAGTATTGTACTTTATACGTGAACCATGTAAGCACTGGGAAGTATTGTACTTTATACGTGAACCATGTAAGCACTGGGAAGTATTGTACTTTATACATGAACCATGTAAGCACTGGGAAGTATTGTACTTTATACGTGAACCATGTAAGCACTGGGAAGTATTGTACTTTATACGTGAACCATGTAAGCACTGGGAAGTATTGTACTTTATACGTGAACCGTGTAAGCACTGTAAAGTTCTGTACCTAATACATACAGCATGTAATTAAACAACAAACAAACAAACAAACAAACTTGAGTATAGGACCGTCCATGATATAGCTTTATACATAATTTGTTACAAGTAGGTATTTGCCTTGCTGACTCTTTGTACAGGCAATAACTCTTTCAATTGCACATCTTCCACACAATAGACGCTGAAGTGTTAAATATTTGGTACTTAAATAAATAATATAATTGGCTTCAAGAATAATCAGATCAAACACACTATCAGCGCCAGTGTTTTCTTTTACACTTTATCACCACTGTACATTGGCATGGACAAGTTCTTCTCACTGTAAATCCCAACAAGTTCCGCCCACTGTAAATCCCAACAAGTTCTTCCCACTGTAAATCCCAACAAGTTCTTCCCACTGTAAATCCCAACAAGTTCTTCCCGTTTGCCTTTGACAGACGTTTCAAATGAGTTTAAAATGTAACAATAGCACTTAGCACCCTTTTAACAGAACGTAGCTCTCGGACATCCTGCTTGTCATCTAGCATAGGAGGCATGAAGCCAGTTTGACAATCTTCCTTTTTTCATATATGTTTTAATGGCCATAATAAATCCATGGAGATGAAGAACATTTATATCAATTTTCAAAGTTCCTTGAAACTCCTCCTTGTAACGAAGATGACATATCTTATCTGGTTGATGCCTCTATCAAACTAGTTGGAATTGGAGGGTTGTCCTTGCAATGGTTATGTTACTGTTGTAGATGAGGTGAGATGGGGTGAGATAGGTGAGATTAGGTAAATGAGGCGAGATGGGGTGAGATGAGCTGAGATGGGTGATATGGGTTGAGATGGGTGCTATGAGGTGAGATGGGTGAGATTAGGTGAGATGGGTGATATGAGGTGAGATGGGGTGAGAAGAGGCGCGATGGGGTGAGATGGGTGATACGAGGTGAGAAGAGGTGAGATAGGTGATATGAGGTGAGATGTGGTGAGATGATCTGAGATGAGGCGAGATGGGGTTAGATTGGTGATATGAGGCGATATGGGGTGAGATGGGGTGAGATGGGTGATATGAGGTGAGATGGGGTGAGGTGAGATGAGATGGGTGATATGGGGTGAGATGGGGTGATATGAGCCGAGATAGGGTGAGGTGGGGTCAGATGAGCTGAGAAGGGGTGAGATTGGTGAGATGGGTGATATGAGGTGAGATGGAGTGAGATGAGCTGAGATGGGGTGAGATTGGTGAGATGAGCTGAGATGAGGCGAGATGGGTGAGATGAGATGAGATAGGGTGAGGTGGGGTCAGATGGGGTCAGATGAGCTGAGATGGGGTGAGTTGAAATGATGTTTGACGTTGCGTTCAGTATTATTGCGCTTACGTAGCGACGTACATGCACGTGTGTGTGAGAATGTGTGTATGTGTGTCTGCATGAAGGAATGCATCAAATGTGTGAGCATAAATTGTGTGAAGCCATCCATGTGTGCAACTATATCACGACAGGCTGTGAATAATGTGGCTGGTTCACAAAAACAGTGGTCGATAAAACAAAGCTGCGACCTCGGATAATAGATACAAAACCAGACCAGATCCTTGCCACCAGACGACCGCCGTACACGCTGGCTGGAATAATAGTTGGGCGGTTAAGGTTGGGTTTTGTTAAAAGCACCAAACTTGGCACACTTACACATTGAACCATTCCGAACATTTCTGGATATGGATCCACCTCAGCAGCGCCACCTGGTAGTAGAAAATCCAAGATGGCCGCCAAAATGGTTAAAATTTCTTATGATGTCAATTTATAATCAATATGTCATAATTATTTTGTCAATTTAAGTAATTTAAATCTGGAAAAGAAAATACAAGATGGCCGCTAAAATGACTTAACCTTCAAGAAAAGTCAAATGTTTCTCGACAATATCAGTATTATTCGTTCACTGAAATCATTTCAATCAAATTTGACTTTGATTACAATTCCAGGTAATGCTTTACTGAATGTGTAAGCTTTTGGTACTAAAATTCATTCATTTGAAGCAAGATCTGTATTACGTAAGGCAGATCTGGGGAATATATTAGTCTGTTCAAATTGTTTATTCATTGCAAACTGAAAGGCCATAGGCCCATAGTTTTTACAAGGTATGCGCGTTTGTTCTAACTAACAATGCATGATGTATGTACAATGCAATATTTTGCAATAAAGTAATATTTGAGGTTGACATGAGTATGCAAAACAAATTGATATTAGGATAAGATGTAAACTTCTTTGGAATATACTTGTTTCTTAATTGAAGATAAAGTTCACACACAAGCATAAAATGATACTCATTTTCTACAACATTAAGGTTACAAGATGTACAGATATTGTTAGATTTTTAAAATACACCTTTATAGATCTTGAAATCATGATAACCTGCTCTGAACTGCGCTAACGATACTCGAATTTTTTTTCAAATTGTAACAGATATTAGATATTCTTCCAGTATAAATTGTTGTTTGAAGAGAGAATAGGTATATGTACATTTGCTATTTCTTAGTTTTTCTATCCACATCTGCTGAAAACAATCTTTAGCTCTTTGAAGTAATAATGACATAAACATCTTGACATTTCCAAAACCCTGATCCATCCATCGTATCCAAGGCCTAAACTGAAAAGAGTGATTTTGATATTTGTTGCCCAATTATTGTTATTGCGTGAGTGAAGTCATTTTGGTCGAGATAGAACAGCATGTTGTAGGCTTTTGCTGGGTATCTCGTGGATGGAAGAGTCATTAGTTTTAAGCAATAATTTATACAGCGCTTAAGCGAAAATATATAAATATATACGTGGACATATGCCACATTCCCCAAGTACAATACCATTTGGGTGGAGGATCGAACCCCAATTACACGTTTGCACGCATAAAGATGAACCTTTTCTGTACACTCATATTTTCTATAACTCCATATTTCTGATCCTTATAGTAAAATTGGCATTATCTTTGTATCAAAAATTTGAAAGTATTAATTACAGTACAGATTATCATATTTTAACAAACTTTGTAGGATTGACATCAACACTTTCTTAGCTTTAACCGATGTAGATTCTAGATATTTACTCCAACTCAAAGACTTAGTTAACAATATTCCAAGGTAAGTTTAAGATGAAACTACCTCTAGATGTGCATCTCTGTATATCCATTTCTCTAATTTTGATAATTTCCCACCGCTTTTAAAGACAAGAACTTTAGTTTTATTTAGATTAACGGGCAGTGACAACTTGTCACAATAATTTTCCAAAATATTGATTTGACGTTGAAGACCAATTACCGAATCAGAAAAAAGGACAACATCGTCAGCAAAATGTAAAAAGAATATTTCTATTAGTTCTGGATATAACTGGATGCGATTTTTAGAATTTGAGTTCATTTCAAGAACAAGTTCATTTATGAAGAAAGAGAACCAGAATGGGCTTAATACACAACCCTGGCGCACTCCCAAAGGACAATCAAACATACTTGTAAGATTATTGCCATTGCTTCGTTCTGTCACACAAGCTGTAACTGATTCGTAAATGGCTTTTAATGATTTTTCCATCTTTGATGCCCACCCATGTTTACCAAATAAGTGCCAGAGTTGTTTTTTTCTTTGAACGGAATCAAATGCCTTAGCGTAATCAACAAAACATGCATATAATTTTTCTCCCCTTTTTGAGAGATATTTTGTAGTTAAAGTTTGTAAAGTGCAAACATTGTCCATTGTGGAATATCCAGCTCTAAATCCTGCCTGTTCTTCAAAAAATGTTTCCCATTGCATCTGACCAAAACGTTAATCTGCCATTAAGAATCATGGTATATAATTTTCCAAAACAACTCAATACAGATATTCCCCGATAGTTATCATCATTATCCTTATCACCCTTTTTATGCAATGGAACAATGATTGCTTTTGATCATTGCGAAGGAAAAACACCTTTATCATATAGAGGACTGAACAATACAAGTAAATATGGAACAAGGATATTATCCGAACATTGAAACATTTCACTTATGACATCATCTGTTCCAGCTGCTTTAGTACATTCAACTTACGAATATTCTCTTGTATTCCCTCACTGCTGATAGGGGCATTACATATATCACCAGTGACAGACTCAAACCAATAAATACCAGCATATTCATCCGTTAGTACACTTTCAGTATCCAAGGTGGGTGTATCGTCTTCATAAAAAGTAGATATGTCTGGCTCTGCAATACTGAACATGAACAAGTCTTTAAAATACTCGTGCCAAGTCTCTGAATTTATGTTATTTTTATCCTTACGAGTACCCGATAAAACTTGAACTTTGTGCCAAAATGTTTGGGAATCCTTTTTTGAATCTATCAATTCAGATTGACGTTTAATCTCGAAAGAACTTTTAGCATTCCTACATACAGCTTTATACTTATTTCTTGCAGTAAGATGGTGCTGAAGAGACACTATGTCTTTATATTTACGAAAAACATTGAGTCTGTTATGAACTTGGTTTAAATTCTGTAACTGAACACAATACAAGACTGGAATAGAATCTTGCCAGCAATTCTGAGAGATTACAATCAAGGCAAAAAGGTCATTGGAAGATATAAAGATATTGGACCAGCACTGAAACATGCCTTTTTGATTCTGAATCATTAAGGATAACTGAACGAGCAATACCTATCCGCAGAGTTGCTGTAAGGTTGAAACAAACCTTCAGGGAAAAATTGTCTCCTGACGGCCATAAACAGTCTGTACCCGCCTCTCTGAAAGCTCTAGTCAGTATGAAATTTGAAGGACCAGGTATAAAAAAAACCAAAAAACAGTCCTCAAGCATCACAAACTATCTCAGAACATCTTGTCTTCAAAGCGGGAAATCTCGGTGAACCAGCTCATCAACACAAAGACACCGCTGAGACCGAGAAATGCAAGTCCCAGTTTACTTGGTATTAAACAAGAACACGTGATCTTGTTCACACATTTCACAATGGGTTTGAGCATTTAGCATGACTGTCTGGTGTATTTCAACAGATATAGCACAGTTTGTGGTATTTATGAAGACGAAGGTATGGTATGCCCAACAAAATTCTCAAAATATAACATCTATCATAACCCCTGCTCAACAACAGCAACCTGTCCACTTCATGGTACCAGCATTTCATTATTGCAGCAACGTTCAACAGCAGTAGGGGAGGGAACATCACATGTTGCTCTTTTGACTGAAGAAAGCACACAAACAAGGAAAACCATTTCCAAACAGCCCACAGTATATACTAGTACTAATGTACCCCAATCCTGTTCTAGCAAGATGGGTAATTATGTACCTCATTTAAAAGGACCTACCAAGATGTAGATAGTGTTAACACAATGCCTGACCATGAGTAAAACTGCTCATATCACATGAAGGAAGTACTGAGAAAACAAGACAAACATATCCTCCAACCACAACTGCCCATGTGCCAATGTTCTAGAATGTGCACAGTCTGTTGCTATGATACAGCATTCAATTAATGTGGTAAAATGTGTATTGAGCATTTGAATCCTGGTCAGATGCATGTGCTTGCCTTTGATGAACAATTGTACACAACTGCTAAAACAATCCAGTGGAACTGTCCTGAATTATATGATGAAGTTCCTTATCATGTTTGGTAGATATGCATATTGAAATAGTTGCTTTCAGGATTCTCAGAAACTGTCCCGAAGGAAACAGGTGGAAAACTGCAATCTGTGCTGCTGGAATTGCCTCAGGCAGATTTGCTGATTCCTTCATCATGTGTACCCACCTACAACATCAGGCATATGTGCAATATAAGGAAACAGAAGCGAACACAGAAGAACCTTTCAGAAACTGGTGTGCAGCGAAGAAGGCTGCTCATCCCCTGTTTCACTATTGGCCCCTTGCTCTTGAACAAGAACTTTGCATATTGTGCCTGGTGGGTGCCATTCAAAAAGCAGATTTCCCAAAGTTTGCAGCATCGCGTGTCATATTAATGGCTTGCATTTCACAGATATGTCCCTCTTACAGGAGAGCATGAGCACCGCTGTACCACGAATATTGTTCCGGTGGATTAGTGACACACAAGACTGACGGACATTCTCTGGTGTGGCACAAGATCAGACACATGAACAATTCAATAGCCATATGAAAGGACAGCACCAACGCATGTATGGGGACAGGTGCTTGACAAACGTCCCACACGACAGAATCTTGTAGTCGGGGATTTGGAGAGGACATGCAGTAACATATAGATAGCCAAGTGGACAACACTTGGCCAGGCACAAAGAAGTGTTATAAACTAACACTACACCTGTAAGAAGTCTGGCAATCCTTTGTAAACTTTACACTGCCGGTCTTGAGTACAGTGCTATGTGATGCTTTGAAGGACTGTGTTCACTGTAACTAAATTATAGAACCGTAAACACATACATTGAACCGATATTCCTGGTCATACTTAAGTAGGAAGTAAGTTCATAGGTTCATGGCAATAATGCCAATAATACTTCTACATACATTCCTGTTTTAAGATATGAATCCATTCCCAGATGATTATGAGTGATTTTGGGGTGATCTAATATAATGGATACAGTTCGCTTTATTCAGGAAAAGATGCCTTCATTAAATTGGTCTATAGAACATGACACATTAAAAAACAAGGTAGAATATTTCTCAGTAGACCATTTTTTTAAATAATATGCTGATCCAGCATACGAATAGATCATACACAATACACATAAATTGACTCAATTTAATTTAAAAATGCTTTATCACATCAAAACTTATGAACTTATCCTACTTCCAAAGATATGAAATGATATCTATATCTCCTGTAGAAATAGACAATTTCTGAAAACTAAAACATATTGGAGGCCATCTTGGATTTTCGCCATCGCCAAAGGGCGCTGCATACCAGATTTGAATTGTTTACAGGAGTCTTGCAATTAATCCTGAAAAAGATACTGTGATAAATTATATGAATTGACCAGACAATTATGATATAATCAGTACAAATTAAAGTCATTACAGATTTCAACCATGTTGGCGGCCATCGTGGACATTCAGCACCACCAGGGGGTGCTGCATACTAGATTTGAATTATATACAGGAGTGTTGTGATTACACCTAAATACATTACAATGATAATGTGTATAATTGGCCGGATAACTATGATAGATTGAGTATAGATTGATATCATTGGAGATTTCAGCCATGCTGGCGGCCATCTTGGATTTTCTGCCACCAGGGGGCGCTGCAAACTATATTTGCATTATATACAGCTCTGCTGCAAATCGTTCCGCATGCATTACTATGGATATATGTATAAATGGATCATAAAAGTATGATATACTGAATCTACATTGATATCTGTATAGAGATTTCGGCCATGTTGGCGGCCATCATGGATTTTCTGCCACCAGGGGGCTCTGCTGAGGTGGATCCATATCCAATAATGTTCGGAATGGTTCAATGTATACGTGTGCCAAGTTTGGTGTTTTCAACTCAAAGTGCACAGTTTAAGCCTTAACTAAAGCAATAGAGCGAGAAATCGAGAAAACGATGTTCCCTCTCGGCCACCATACTTAACCGCCCCACTATAAATACAGAGGCGGGGTCCAGTCGTGTTTAATGCGTCGCAATACGTTGTGCGTATAGAGTTGCTTCCCATAGGCGTGTCAGGATACACTGATCAAGGGTGTTAATGTCAGGTTCGCCCTGGTTATTATCTATCATTTCCTTATACCATACCGATATGGAGAAATGTCTAAGATCTACATCACTTCGAGCTTTATACTCCAGCATCCGTGAAGATCCCGGTTAGAACTGGTCTTCAACAACCCATGCTTGTCATTAGAGGAGACTGAGGGACCTACCATTTGATATTCTAGGGGGTCTGGGATTTTGTACAAAACCAGATATACTTTTTTTTATTATCTGAGCCTGTTTTTTTTTAAGGAAAAACGCCTTGCAACGGTGTGATTTTTGTGATTCTTTTTCAACAATCCAAAGCATAATTATTTTCCAAAGAATTGTCGGGGATATTTTTTCGAAAAAAATCCCACTCCACCCCCGAATATCAAATAGTTGGTCTCAAACGGGATCGATGGTCAGGCTCGCTGACTTGGTCAATGCATGTCATCGTATCCCAATTGCGTAAATTAATGCTCATGATGTCAATCACTGGATTGTGCGGCGTTAAACAACAAACAAACAAATAATTCTTCAGCATTGCGTGGTATAACGGAGATATTGTTGAAAGTTGCCTTAAGCCATTGCTTAAATATCACCAATTACACTCACTATAATACACATATTATACAATGGGGCCTTCTCTTTATCGGAATCCTAATGGAGGCGCAGTAACGAGGTTGAATTCAGATAATATTGACTTGCATTTACAAAACAATTAACTGAAAAAGTCTGATACTGATACCATTTGTAACTTATGTTATTGATCAAGAATGTATATGTGACAAATTGACACATGTCACAGACTATCTTGAGAACTCAGGGCTGTGGGGAGACATTGTGTTTTGGCACCAGGAATTGTGTCGGCTGCGATGGGAGTGCTTGCTTTAAAATCAGTTCTCACGAGAACTGTCACCAGAGTTCTCGTATATTATGTATGTATAGCCTTTATTGACAAGGGAGATAATTCATGTGTAACCAGACCGCCACTTACCTGATCAGGTGGTTATTTGCTACTCTGCTACTTGACACAGGTAATTGGAGCTTGCGGGAGATATACAAGACGACTTGTTAGACGAGGGGGTAGCTCCTCCGGCCCGTACTGACACTACACCATGTTTCTTGAATTACTATCTTTACTGTACCATAAGCGGATCCTCCAGAGGGGGTGGGTGGGGTGCAGGAGGTCCCCCCCACCCCGCCCCCACCTTTTGAAAATCAAATGTAGTATATGTTGTAAACCTATTTGAGAGAGGATTTTATTGTTTGGGATTCCTCTCTTTTAGAAAATGTTGGTACACTCAGCAAATCTTTTCAGCTATATGACGGCGGTCTGTAAAAAAATCAAGTCTGGACCAGACAATCCAGTGATTAATATCATGAGCATCGATCCACACGCAATTGGGGTTGATTACACGCACAAACCAAGTCAGCGATCCTGACCACCCGATCCCGTTATTCGCCTCTTACGACAAGCATAGTCGCCTTTGACGGCAAGCATTGGTTGCTGAAGACCCTATTATTAGTAGTAGTAGTGGTGGTGGTGGCGGTGGTACTAGTAGCAGTAGTAGTAGTAGTAGTAGTAATAGTAGTAGTAGTAGTAGTAGTAGTAGAAGTAGTAGAAGTAGTAGAACCAGCAGCAGCAGCTGTAGTAGCAGTAGTAGTAGTAGTAGTAGTAGTGGCGGTGGTGGTACTAGTAGTTGTAGTAGTAGTTTTGTTTAACAACCCCCCCCCCCCCCCAACACACACACACACACACACACACACACACAAATATTCCACGTATATGAGACTTTAGTAGAGGCAGTTGGTAGTGTCTTGATAATGGTAGCTGTTGTAGTAGCAATAGTGTTAAAACAGTTATCAGGTGAATTATTAATTCATTGTTTTATACAATATGTACACGTGAATAAAACAAAATAAATTTAAAAAATGTCATTTCCAACATATTCGTTACTACATTCTTTCAAAGGGTTCTAGATATGATTCATACTTGTATTTAGTAAACGGTTCAATTCTGATATTGGATTAAAAAGAATAAAAAAATGTACATGTTTTACTGGTTTCAAACCAGTATATTTTTCCTATGTCCCTGCGTTCATACAGCCAAACAACGGGTATAAATAGCGATGCTTTTACAGTGGCTATTAATACTAATAAGGCGAAATGTGCTCTTGTGTAAAACTCCCAAACTGGAGAGTATCCGCGGGACCCAAGAAGAATAAAGCTGCTTTGATTGCACCTAATGCTAAAAACTAGCTTGTATGTTTATACAGCCGGCTTCGTATTACCAGTCGAGTATATTTCCGAGACAACTGCGAAATAGCTAGAAAATTGCCACTGCCTGATAGTATTGGCGAGGTAAACAGCGGGAAATCTCCTCATAGGGAAGGGATTCCTTGGAATGACGTCATTGTGTTGATAAAATGAGTTGGCGTTTTTTTATTTTTAACGCACGCTATGATTGGTCTATTTTTTTCTCAGGAATGCCGTGGGATTTCCCTTAGAATAATCGGTAATTTTTCTCCAAATCAGTTGTAGTCAACAACACGCGTGCATGGTTGTATAACACTTTATACAACTCGCGGAACATCAGGTATAGTGACTAAGGCCCAAAGTTAGTGCAAAGTTTATGGGTCAAACAAGGTGCGCGTTGCCGTTAATATCAGCCAATCACGTTGCACCTTCCAAATCGCTCTTGGCCATTGAATGCAGATTACGCCTTTCCTAATAGGGACATGTCGAATTGAGTCAGCGGAGTTCTACTTTTCGAGGACGAGAGATTGTACTAAGTGTCAACAGTACGTAAATACACACCTATTACCGCTGTGGATGGGGGAATTGTAGTTTACGGATTTCATTTAGCACCGAAGCGAAACACTAGACAGTCGTCTGTTCGGCGGAAGCTAAACGGGATAGTTCGCACTGTGACCGATAATATCCCGTGTTGCTTGCCTTATCTGCCTACCTCGAATCTGGAGGTGTTGTGCTCTATCGGTTTGTTGTCATAATTCGACGACTGGTGTCACGTCTGATATTGTCTCTGGCAAACACCACTTGTGTGATTTCATTTGGATTTGTTAATCATCGACGAACTACACAAAACTGCCTCGTTTTAGCGCGGCTTTGTGGAACCCAATGCTCTTGCTCGGACGGATAGGCCTATTTCTACAACCATGAGTGTTCAGGGACATGTATTCAACCCGCGCTAAAGTTTGAAATCTTTGAAGAACCCAAGATTTATTTGTGTGTTTCAAGATTGGATTGTAGCTAGATACAATGGCATTTATCGCAGACGCAGGGAGAGTGGATGGGTCATGGGAACTCACGATCACCGTGACGGATTTGCAAGTTGAGAAAACGCTTCGTGTAAAAGGAGATCTGCATATCGGAGGCTTGATGCTAGAACTCGTTGAGGCTCTAGGTAGGTTTCTCAGCCGCTATATGTAACACTGTTTCTCTTCCTATGCCATCGGTAGTCGCTATTCAACAACATGTGTGATAGCCACATGTTCCGCACACGTTTCGATTGTGTCAGTAGTTGGTAAACAAAGAAACATACATTGTTCTGTCTCGTTATGCAATGTGACGATCGTTAAAAACAGAATTGAACAACATCAAGTATTGTTCAAGTATACACTTAAATTGTAACCAAGGTACTTGTTAGACAGAATGTAGTCAACATACACAAATTACGTTTTAAATACAGGAGTTCCACACAAAATATTATTTGCAATGCATGTACAAGACGTCCTATGAATAGGCTATGTGATGCAGCCATGTTGATTAACATGTGGGTACAGTATGAAATAATGCCACAAGTAATTAATTGTATCCATGAAATCAGCACCTGAGCCTGTGTGGTCATTCAAGCAGAAAACTCCAAATAACACCTGATTTCCCAACTGAAACAGGAGTCCATTCCAGAATGCTAATTGGCTACGAGATGACCATTAAATAAATAATAATAGATCATTTAAGTATAATCAGGTTGCAAATTGCAGCTAACAATAGCCCCTTTGAATTTGTAACACCAACTTAATTAGTGTTGTGTCATGCATTGTCCAGTACTATTAGAAGAATGTTAATGAGGTGTGTTGAAATGTCAATTATTGTAAATACCGTGATGAATATATCGGACGAGGTTGACCCATATTCATGAGTGTTTACCTGCTTGTTTATTGATTTCCTGATTATTTCTCCTGTTGACCTGGTGTTATTGCTCTTTAGTTACAAAAGTGTTATTGCGGTTAGTGCTGTTTATACAAACCATAAACAACAGCTATCTGCTCAGCACATTCATTGTAACTATCAAACAGAATCTTTTCCTTTGACGATATTGACTAGAAATAAAATCATTCAACTAGTATGAATGCTATTTAAGACATGTCAAATGTATATACAATTTAATCTTGTTCATGAATAATAATACAATTGTTGCATGTATATTATATTTTTATCCACCAATTCTGTACCTTATTTGAATACATTACGGATCATTTGGACGATTATTTTAATGTCAATATTGATTCTAGATATACAGCTACTCTATTATTTTGTGTTTCGTCAGCACTACAAAAAATAATAATTGTTATCTACTAGGCATATCTACTAAATATTATGACAGTTTTACATTCTAGAGTCTGTCCTTGATCCATCCATCACAGGCAAATACTTATCTAAAAGATAAAGTTACGTCCTGAAGTAAGAAGTCAAGATTTTATGTAAACATTAATTGAGCTCGTGATCCAAAATACACAAAATGTCACTTGTTATTAGTTATCTGGGTGGCCAGTGTTGGTTCAATCTGTCACTGTTTATCAGAGCAAGATATAGCAGGGTGCACAGTCAAGTCAGCTGAAACTGTGCCATTCCTAACATTCCAATGATGGCCACTTTATAACTGTGACATAATTTACGGGATGGTATACTTATCTTCTCTTGTAGAAACTGGCAGTGGAGATCATGTGACACACCCCTGGGGATTAACACAGTGTAATGTACATTGGACACACAAGTCTCTAGTGTCATGCCAAGATGTGTACATTTCATTGCCTCATTATAACATGAAACAGGGATACATTGTTAATCTTGGCATTTGCGTGTCAGGAGATGTGCAACCTGACAATTAGAGTCACAGCAACTTTTGAAAGATTTAATGCCAGAAAGAAATAATCAGGGAAACTGAAACACACAATTGACACTGTAAAACCTTACAAATCATGCATTGTTTCTTCAAAATTAGCATTCAATTCTGATCTAAATGCTTGAGCCATGATATCTAGCAATCGAGTGTGAATTTCCTTCCACAATACTTATTTCCTATATTTTACTAACGTCAAATACGTTATTAACATCATGTGAATTAAAAACAAATTTCATTTTTTGTCATTTTCAACTACTTGTAAATATGTATTAAATATAATGCCAATTATCGAACTAAAAATGTTATTGGAGTAGAAGTAAGTCAATCCTAGATTGAAGGATATATGATTAGTCATTGACTGCAAATGAAACGCATTAGCGTGCAAGGACATTATAAGTGTTTTCCTGAGAAGCGTAGATGTTTCTTGAAATAACAAGCTGGCATAGAGGTCTCCAGCTCACTGGAAATATATTCGGCCCCGATGTGTTGTAGCGACTGCACATTGAAGCCAAATGTCAGATGTATTTGTGGCCAACATTCCTCAAACGAGTGTATCAGTGCTGTGACATTTTAATCTACAGTACTTGGACATGTATACAAGCATTCTCGTTTACATGGCTTTGCTCACATTGAAGTTGGGGGGGGCCCACAGACAAAACTCAATGCCCAAAATACGATATAAGGATAACATTTCAGTGGTCAAAAGTAAGCCTAAAAGACTAGGGGTCCTTGTCATAACCCTTATGTTGAATGTTAGAGATTGATGGGCCTTGATTCAAATACCATAGAAGCAAACCTCCAAAATCCCAGTAACCCCAAGTTTTGAACCCTCATATGACATGCTGTATATTGTTGTTGTTTGTTGTTTAACGCCTCACTCTGCAATATTCCAGCTATATGACAACAATCTGTTAATAATCAAGTCTTGACCAGACAATCAAGTGATTGACAGCTTGAGCATCGATATACACAATTGGGATACGATGACATGCATCAACCAAGTCAGCGAGTCCGACCACCCGATCCTGTTAGTCGCCTCTTACGACAAGCAAAGTTGCCTATTACGGCAAGCATGGGTTACTGAAGACCTATTCTACCCCGGATCTTCTCGGGTTTACTGTTATTTATTTTCACTTAATAAATAAGTATTGTAAGCAGCGATAGAAATTGGCACTAGTCCTGTAGTCCTTACCAAACTGCCCAATAGTAAAGGTATCATAAGGACTGGTAGAAATTTGCCCATTTTAAGGGTTTTGCTATATGTTATAAGGACTAGTGGACAAAAACTGTTACTTTCTAACCCTGTTGTAAGTATTATTTACAATGCATTACAGTCACTGATGGGAAAATAAAACTTTTTTGCAACATGACATGACTGTTTTCAGTGGATGTACGTATTTTGTCATTTTTAGTGTAAAAAAAGTCATCAGCTTCTGCTTGGCGGTTTTGGACATTAGTTACAATCTTTGTCAATGGGTGCATTGTCATGGCAACAAGAGGGTGCTGAAGCATAGAATTGTTACATCCGGAATCCTTATAGGAAGTTCTGAAGATTTCTTGAGTTAACGTGACAAAGCCTGCCATACTGGATTGTATCATGCTGTGACCTTCAGCTGGGATAATTATGGTGTAAACACAGCAGGTGTCTGGTTTTGTGAAAATTATATTTTAGCTTGATAGAAATAAGCGTTCCCTCGCTTAGTCAAACCTGTTTTTAGGGGTGTCAACAGAGATCTTTCATGACCAGAATTTCAGCTAGTTAAACACAACAGGTGTCTGGTTTTGTCAAAATTATATTTTAGCTTGATAGAAATCAGTGCTCCCCAGCTAGTCCAAACTATTCTTAGGGGTGTCAATACATATCTTTCATGACCACTATTCCAGCTTGTTAACTTTTAAGGATCAGTTTGAAATCTATTGCTATTTATTGGAATCAGACTGCCCAAACCTTGATAGGCTTTTCATTCAGGCATGTGTCGGCAGGCATCTAATACAAGTTTGTGCCAACAGGCTCCTAATACAAGCTTGTGTTGGCAGGCTCCTAATACAATCTTGTGTCAGCAGGCTCCTAATACAAGCTTGTGTCAACAGGCTCCTAATACAAGCTTGTGTCAACAGGCTCCTAATACAAGCTTGTGTCAACAGGCTCCTAATACAAGCTTGTGTCAACAGGCTCCTAATACAAGCTTGTGTCGGCAGGCTCCTAATACAAGTTTGTGCCAACAGGCTCCTAATACAAGCTTGTGTTGGCAGGCTCCTAATACAAGCTTGTGTTGGCAGGCCTCTTATACAAGCTTGTGTCAGCAGGCTCCTAATACAAGCTTGTGTTGGCAGGCTCCTAATACAAGCATGTGTTGGCAGGCCTCTTATACAAGCTTGTGTCAGCAGGCTCCTAATACAAGCTTGTGTTGGCAGGCCTCTTATACAAGCTTGTGTCAGCAGGCTCCTAATACAAGCTAGTATTGGCAGGCTTCTAATGCAAGCTTGTGTCGACAGGCTCCTAATACAAGCTAGTGGTGGCAGGCTTCTAATACAAGCTTGTGTCGACAGGCTCCTAATACAAACAAGTGTTGGCAGGCATCTATTACGAGTTTGTGTCGACAGGCATCTAATACAAGCTTGTGTCGGCAGGCTCCTAATACAATCTTGTGTCAACAGGCTCCTAATACAAACTTGTGTTGGCAGGCTTCTAATACAAACTTGTGTTGGCAGGCTGCTAATGCAAACTTGTGTCGGCAGGCATCTAGTACGAGTTTGTGTTGACAGGCTCCTAATACGAGCTTGTGTCAACAGGCTTCTAATACAAGCTAGTGTCTGCAGGCTTCTAATGCAAGCTTGTGTCAAGGTTACTAAAACAAGCTTGTGTGTGGAGTTTATGACGCATGTCTGCAGTTATGTTCAGCTTGAGATAACCCATGGTTCTGTTCAGGTTGTATATTGCAAGTATGTGGGACTTGCACGAGACTTTAACTCGTGTGATGTAATTTGATCTCATTCAAGTCACCAGGAGTGGAGTGTTGAAAACAGATCCCACAGAAGTTTACAAATATGGGAATGGTGCCTCTTGACTTTTGACGTTTACTACTTCAGAACAGGTGGACATTGTACGCTGAGGTCACTGGCCTCCTCATGTGTAGATGTTGCTATACGATCAATTAATTATCACTCAACCAATAAAAAGTGTGAAATTCAGTCTTAGGATCTCTTCAACATTAGACTAGGGAAGGTTGGGTACTGCGAAGATGCATCTCTGTTACATGTCAAAAATTATGCATGAAATTAAGTCTGGTATCTTTATTATAAGTATAAGAGAATTTTCATTCCAGGATTAATATGTTGCAGCGTCCAAATCAAGTACCAAGACCCTTAATTTCTAACAGTACCACTACATCATTTGGTTTGTATGGAGAATATTTTGACCAAGTTTATACCTTTGCCAGTGATTCTGACGGAACCAATTTTTGAGCCATAATGATTTCTGACGGAGACTACCTAACGGAAATGAAGGTGGTGTTATTTGATGGAGGATCAGAGACTATCCATGCCATCCTGTCTTGATGGCGGTAATGAAACCTCATCCTTAGGATCATAATGAACATGCCTGCATATCTCATGCCCCCTGCTGGCCATTTGATGGACATTTTCAGCTTACCTTACCGCAGTCGGCCCAGGAATGGGGGAATTACATTTGTGTGTTTTTCTTTGATGTGTGGGCCTCGCTCCTAGGGTCTTCTTGGCAGAAGAATGTGTGTAGGTGAGGCTCGTTGGCCAAATACCTCATGGGCAGTACGTGGATGACCATTGCCGTTGTTGCTGACCATTATGCTAAGAGTTTGGTGGCTGTTATGTCAATCATTTGACTCAATGTGTTGATTTTACCCCTGTTTATTATTGTCAGGTCATGTGTTGTATTGTTCTAGCGCCAGGCCTCTTGCTTTATCAGCAGATGTGCAAGGATCACTGATGAAACCTTATTAGGCTCTTAGTCTTAGTGTTGCAGACCGTCTTTGATCTTAATTGGGCTTGAAACATTTGTTTTGGCTAGCCATGGATAGATTGTAAGATAAGGTTAGAAGAACAAGATGTTATTGCGTCATCATCAGAAGATGTTTTGGGGCTTGATTTAGATGTTTGTTGAGTTGAGTCAAAAGTTGTAAAACCTGTTGTTTTTTTCAAATCTAGGAATGTTACACTACTTGAACAACAGTTTGTAATGAAATGTGGACTAGTTGGCTTAAGCCCATGGTGTCCACTCCTGCTTTAGGAAAATAAGTGTCAAAATGTTTATCTTTGAAGTCTTGATAAACTTTTGAACCCGAGGAATGCATCTATCGGTTTCATTCTTCAAAGTACCTGGTAATATTTATGAGAGTCGATGATGTTATCATGCTTTTGAAGAATGACAGATCCATTTTGCTGTTGTCTTTTATGACTGGAATTTCTTGTTGCCAATAGGATCTAGGCTTTATCCTGGGCAAGCTTAGTGGGAGGTAGATGGCAATTCTGACTTGAGAAACATAACTTTCTGTTCCGGCTGCCGAGAAGCGCTTATTGGTTTTGTGTTACTTCAGCCTGTTATCTACATTAGATTGTCTTCAGAATATTTTGGTGTATGCAGTATTTTCGTTTGGATGATGAGCGAGTTATTTTGGTCTTCATGAGCAAAGAACGATGTGGATGTGACTAAGATCGGCAGCGGCGACGTAGGCGCATGCATGGCAGCTGTTGCTGACTCATGAACTGCGCGTGCATGAAGGCAGTCGGTATGAGCGATGGTATCTCCCTCTCCTGTGTGCACGAACTACCTGAGGTGTGCAGCATAGGTTACCCATGATGCACTGAGGTTTGGCGCCCTGCCAACATAGACGTAGTTTGTCCGATGCATCCTCATCCTTGTTATCAGGTTCATCAGGAGGCTTGCTTCATGGAACAAACAGGACATACGTTGTCTTTCAGAAGATGCAAAAATAGGCATCGTCCATTACCAAGTTCCCAAAGTTTCTGAGTATAAACTTGTTTGAAATATTTTAACAGATATGGTTGATATCAGAATGACATTACGTTGATTGAACCGCAATTCCTTAAAATGCCAGCTTCCCTTTCGGCTCGCGATGCTATTTAACCTAGGGCCAGTTTTCGACATTAAAGGGGGTCCAAGAGTGCTTCATATTTGCTCCTATAGCATTTGGATGTAGGGAACCCTATATATATATATTTTCATTTTTATTCCACTGTCTGGAATTTTTTAATTTTGATATTTTTTTATGTTTTCATGACAAGTTGGATTTTACTGAAAATGAGGGTAGTGCTCGTTTCCCGACCAGAACTCCCAAAACCGTTGAATAATTCTAATTGAACCTTACCACACAGATCAGTCTACTGATAAACTTCTGCCTTTTGATGATTGCGGATGTTGAAAAATACTGAACTGCATTATTATTATTTTTTCACTGAACTGAATGTACCCAATGGCAATGAACCAAAAGTGGGATATAAGTAGCTAAATTTATGGGGGGTGGGGTGTGTGTGTGGGGGTGGTGGGGTGGGGTGGGGTGGAGTAATGTCCTCTGATGACTTTAAATATTTTGAAAATTCATTTCTCCGAATCCATTTGTTGTGATACCTTAGGTAAGATAAGATAATATTTATTGCAGAGAACATTCCATTACAAAACAAATACCATATTTGAATAACAAAACACTTTATTCTTAAACCATTTCTGGACTGTTTATGTGAACCCGTCTGTGAACATTATCAGAGAATACAAAACAAAACCCAAGTCAACTCTTGTCCTACATCAAGGCCGTTATCGTTCCTTATCAGACTTCTGTTGAGATCTAGGTAATGGCTTTTAAATACCTTAATGAGAATGTGTATAATGTCCTGTTACTTGTTTTGCCCTCCTTATCTGATTGTGACAAATCAAAGAGGTCCGTTCACTAGCAGCTTGCTCTCCATATAAACTCCATCTCGTGCGAACTAAAGAAGCCAGTGCAAGTAATTGAATTGTATGCATAGTCACAATAAGAGTACGAGAAAAAAGGGCAAACTTTTATCCAGCTCGCTATTTGATTATCAAGGCTGAACGAAATGAGTGAGTGTTTCATGGTGCGTGATATTGTGGGGGAACAGGCTGGTATTGTTTGAGGGAGCCAGTCAGGGTGAGGCTGGTACAAAAGATGTCGGCTTCATGTACGTTGTCTGTATGCAGTTCTCGACATGCATGACCTTTCAGTAGTATGTACTCATTTATTTGAATACACTGGAGGTATTTCAGACAAGGATTATAGTTTGTTAGGTTTTATTGAATCATTAAGTCAACAAAGTGACTTACATGAATGACACTTTAATTATGGCCGAGTTTGAATGATAGGACTTATTTGAGTTTAATTCAGTATTCAGAAAATGCAAGTCCAAATGGTTAAAAGTATTTACTTTGTTTTTGTTTGTTGTTTAATCTCGCACTCAGCTGTATGACGGGGGTCTGTAAAAAATTGAGTCTGGACCAGACAATCAAATGATTGACATCATGAGCATCGATCTACACAATTGGGATACGATGACTTGTATCAACCAAGTCAGCGAGCCTGACCACCTGATCCCCTTAGTCGTCTCTTATGACAATTTTCCGGATCTTTATAGACCTGTATAATGTTTGAAGTCCATTTCTGGTATCACCCGCAGTGCTATTGTTGGAATATTCCTAAAAGTGGCTTAGAACTAAATTCACTCACTCACTCACTCTGGTAGTCAGTGTAAGAGCTGTCCCAATCCAGACGGTTCTTAAAAAAAACCTTTTCGTTTTGATGGCGTCTTGGAGGGAATCTACACAAGGGTGTTACTACAGGCACATGGATAATGTCAAGGGTTTTCCCTGAAAATTCCTCAATACTAGAACATTCCTCCATGAACCCGGAGACTCTACCTCGGCTAACTTTCACAACGCCACTGATCTGATAATTCTCTTTGTGCTGGATTATGTATATCTGGTTAATTTCCTCATGTTGAATGACAATCAAAACAGTACTATTGTTAGAACATTGACGGAAGAGCTTAACTTTAGAAACACTTGTCGGTTTAAGTCAACACAGGCTGTGTGAGATTTACATGTGTAGGTTTTGAATCACTGGCTTGTATGGGATTTTGAAAAACATTATGCAATCTTATGATTAAAATATTGTCATTGGTTCTTACATGCTAAATGTTCCATCCAACAGTGAAAAAAAAAATTAGACATTTTTAACATTCCTTTCGGTAAAGTCATGCAAGTTTACAGCCTGAAGAACATTCTTGGAACAGTGTAGGTCCTGTTGGGAGTAGTTTTCAGGAAGGCTGTGTTTCTGCCAAGTGGAGATATGGGGATCTGAGTATGTGGGGAAGATCTCATGTCCGTTATGACGAGAGGCGACAAGAATGTTGAGTGATCTGGTGGACAGATGTTACACAAGCAATACTATTGTTGAATGCTAACTTCATTACACGTTCAGCATCGATCGGGTTACGTAGTTTTATGTCTCCTTATTATCACATTACGCAGTAGACTTGTGTGTGAGCTCAGCTCATGCTGCTTTGGAATGTTTAGCTCATGCAAGTAGATGACCCTTTAAATGATGCATCTGGGAAAAATTATCAAATTTACTCATTTCTTCTTTAATCCTGGTTTAACCTGGAAAATGGCTATTTCAAAAGGGAACTCGATCCATATGTCCAAAGAAATTGTTCTGTAAGGATATTCACTTTAGCAATCCAATAAACACAATATTGTTTTAAAAAATGAGATTTTTTTATCGTGTGTTTCAGTCAGTCGATATCATCTTGTCCCTTCTCTATCTGGTGGACATAGACTGGATATTATCTTTTCCTCCCTATGTAGAGGACATAGACTGGCTGTTATCTTATCCTCCTGATTTTGTGGACATTAGCTTGCCATTACCTTGTAACCCATCTAGTGGACAGACTGGCCATTACCTTGTCCTCCCTATGTAGTGGACATAGACTAGCAAGTGCCTTGACCTCCCTTAACTAGTGGAGATAGACTGGCCATTACTTTGTCCTCCCTGTGTAGAGGACACACTGGCCAGTACCTCCTGTATAGCATCTCCACCAGTACCAGCAACAGCTGCTGTGTTCTGCCTTTATCGTTCCCTTCATCATTCATAGGGACATATTTGCTCTACTTAATGATTGTGTAAAAACACATTCCCTCAAAATATGAATAGAGATAAAGTAGATTTCATGCAACAACGAAACAAGAAGAGATGTACGTCACGATGTGGGCAAATGACATGGTAAATTATGGAAATTGTTTAATAGTTATCCTGGTTTTTCCAAAAGATAGATCCCACGAAGAAGTCTGATTCCAGACTCACACAAGTCACTGTCCTTTTATCTGTGAACCACTTGCTCATAGCAATTGATTTACGATCATCTCGTGTAATGGTTCAGTCCTTTAAATGGCCATTTGACTTTCATAGCCTATTAGAGGGAGATGTATTAGAGGAGACTCCATTGATGAGAGGAGTGCTGGTGCAACCGTCAACTGTGACAGCATATGGACAGCTAGGAATATGCACCTTCCACCAGCTCGAGTTTGAACCCACAGGGTCATAAGATGGCCAGATAGCCCACCAGCCTATATCTATTCATCAGCAGGGCACCACATGGGATTATGGGCTTAATATACAATCGTAGGACTTTGTACCAAATTTGTACGCTAATCCTGTGCTCATGTAGACAGAACTGTGTGATCAATAATGTTGTCAATTCTTTCTCTGTCTTCCATTTAATTGTTGGTGACAATTACAGATACTGATTTTAGAGGAGATTGTTGTTGCACCTGCTTTGGGGACAATGGAGAGGTCGTTATAAAGGACTTGAGTTTGTCAGCAATGATCTTGATGGATATCACTCATGCGGCTTTGAACAAGGAATGGTGACTCAGTGATCAGAAAAGTGAATGATAATAGCGGTTGTACAAGTTTAATTGATTTTGTTGCTAGTCACAATCTGTCCTGATGACATAGTGGACATTGATCAAGTGTGAAGCTTTGGTATGAAGATCTGGGGTAGAATAGGTGTCAATCACTGGATTGTCTGGCCCAGACTATTTACATACCGCTGTCATAGAGCTGGAATATTGCTGACTGCTGCGTTAAACAACAAAGAAACAAAAACAAAATGATTAACCAGTAGGTCAATGTTCCAGGATTGGAGTCACATTAATCATGGTGCTGAGATTGTTGCTCTGGGAGTATTTTTTCATGATGCAGTATAAGAAGCATCGTTTGATTAATAAAACTGACAATTTTCTGTGGATGAACTTTTGTAATGTTTTTGTACTTTGAAAATATCAAAAGTTTTAAAAGATATTTTCTCGTTCAAATCATGTAGTTAATTAAGTATTTATCTTATTATGCTGAAAATCGTTATTCTGTTAAAGCTAGTCACACAGTTGTTGATTGAGTTGAAGAAAGCAGTCGGACATGATCATCTGCCAGCCATGTCTGTTGTTGGTGGGGAACGTGAGCTTATGCTAACACCAGGAAGTTAGGAGACATGCCTGCTGGTATGATGGCCACTTACACTGAAATCCTGCAGGAGTGGAATCGGGTGTCAAGTTCTAGCCTCCCACAATGAAGCTTATTTGGAGTCTTCAGAACATTATCAGCTTATCGTATAATGAGGGCACTGATTAGTGCAGTATAGTGTAGCTCTTAACACTGTATTTGGACAGAGGAGTCTTCACACAAAACGTCCGACCTTCAGCTGAATAAATATCTTATATTCATGACATGAGTGACCTACGACCTCATGCTTGACCTCTGACCTTGAGGATGGGTCACCTTGACATTGATGAAATAATGGTAGATTTGAATTGTCTTGGTAAAAAGAGAGAACATCTAGTCTCATGTCCACTTGTTGCATCATTCAATGGCTCCAGAGCGCTGTGGATGCTTTGTGAAGTTATCGATTACTCATCTGCCGCTTCAGATGCTTGGACTGTGGAAGACATTTTTGTTCACTGAGTAGGATGGGAAGTTAGTATGGAAACTTTGAGACTGTTAAACTTTCAGTGAATCGGAAAGGGCCTGCTTGTAATGTTGGCATGTCTAGCTCAATGCAACAAATTAATTCCCTTCTGATTTTTTAGGATGATTGCATAGCTGCTTGAGGAAATGATGACGACGATTGCGAGGTTTAGGACTTAATCATGGAAAAAGCAAGGAATCTTTAACTCCGCATGAAATTAGATTGATGAAGTCAATCTGAGTCAGCACATGACTTTATCATGTTATGCAATTCCGAATCTTGAAACGTGTACATAGGAGAGGAACTTCTTTCATTAATACCCTTACAGACCATCAAGGAGCTAGCTGTGTTGATATTTTCAAGTCAGGATTAAATATATCTTAGAAGATGTTGACAGGATAAGTATCTTTTGGATGTAGGAGATTTCTTTCCAGTGAGCAAAAAGAAGAAAAGATGTGATCCAACCAGATTTCTTGCCTCAAAAAAAAGCAACTTTATGAAAACCCTTTTCATAATCATGAAAAATCTCTGCTGAAATGAATCCAGTTTGGTTTAAGAAGAAACATTTCTGTGGTGTGAGATAATATGAAGGCTATCACCCTACACATACATAACACTCTTCAGACAGGCGACACAGTACCATCCAGTGTGTCAAACAGACACTTAGCAAAGGCTTTTATCTCGCATTCTTGATCATGTTTTTATCTTTTTTTCCAACCTAGGGGACTTTATTTGAATATTAACTGTCAATAACTGCCAGCACCCTCCCCTACTGAAGACTCCCAGCTGGTGTAGTGAGACACGGAACGTCACGGAACACTGTGTTGTGAAAGAGAAGAATATGATGTTCCGGCACAGCCAGGCACTTAAACTCGTTCATTGTTCTAGCCTATTCTTTGATCCGAATCCTATTTCACTTTCACAGTAATTTGGTCCCGGGGTGGGTGGGGTTGAAACATGGGTGGTGGTCGCCAACAGTTGTGTTATTTGCTTGGCACTTGTTCAATTTATTTCATTTCAGTTAGTTGGCAATTAGGCCTATTCAAGTTTGGCTGCCCTTGCTTCAGCTGGGCTTAAAGGTAGAGGAAGTAGGGGGGTAATGGTCGGAACTGTTTGATTAGGATAAAAAATGGGGATGGTGTGGTTTAGCGGTCCAACCCTTACTTTGGTTTAGCATGGGAACTTGGGTGTTAGTTGGGACTAGTTAGAAGTTAGGAATATCAGTAATGTTACAAGTTGTCTGAAAATAATTGACAAAATGGATTTAGCTCATTTTGTATATTTGTAGTTTTTTATATAAAAACATCGTTTTTAAAATGTTTCTAAGAAAATATTTTTATTCCATCATGTAATAACTTTGTTTTATTTGTACAATATTTGATGTCATGGCCATGTATCATGACTGAGGGATATCTTCATTTAATTCACTCAAAACCAATCTAGGTGATTCATGTACTAATAGGCAAGCCTAGTTAGCCATCTTCCAAAAATCAACATTATGAAAAAGCAAAACTAAACATTTATCATACTGTAAAAGATTCATAGACTGTTCAGGGATAGAAATTATCACTAGCCAGCTAGCCCGGGGCTAGTACAAATTCCTGCGGGCTTGTACAAATTTCCAAATTTCCCCATTGTTTTAACATTACAAGGGCATTTTATCATTACCCAGGCTTGTAAAACGTTCAGCTTTAGAAATTGGGGCTAGTCCTGTAGTCTTTGCCAAACTGCCTAAAACTTAACGTATCATAAGGACTTGTAGAAAATTGTCATCTTTACAGGTTTTGCTATATGCTATTATCATAAGGACTAGTGGACTAAAACTCTCAGTTTCTACTGCTTCTATTTTTGCATTTCTGATGTTAACTTAAATGTCAGAAAATGGGCCAGAATAAGGAAAGGTGCTGCTATGGCAACAATAACAGTCTGGGTCAAGTAAGGGATAAAGGTGGAAGACATTGACCATTGTGTATGGGCCAGTCTGTTTCAATCCGAACCCTTGAGTACTTGTGTAATTAGGTCAAGAGTAAGAAGAGATTCGGTTGGGGGGGAGGGGAAAGGGCGGGGCTCGGTTGATGGACCACACCTGGTGGTAGTCTAGACAACAATAGGGGTAGGACGTTGGGCAGGGAGATTCACTATCGCCAGGTTCAGTGATACGAGATGGTACTGTGTCTCTTGATGTTTGTGTAATTGTGTGTAATGTTATACTATAATCATGTTTAGATGTGACTAAGCACTCTGCTGTGTTTAACCTTAGGGTTTTAATTTTATTTGAGACATTTTAATTTAACAGCTTCAGATAAGATGGAATATATATCATATTAATAAGGAACTCTCCGATGTTCTTTATCATCAGTTTGTATGACTATGACGGTCTTGCTAGACCAAGCTGAATTTTACTAGACACTGGCCTCATACCAGTGGCTGATGTCACAGCTGCTTTGATGCCTGTGTTGTATTTTGAGTTTGGAGTTAGTTATAAGAACGTGAATTCGGAGTGGCTTGATCTGTCTGTAATAAATACATTCATACTGTAGCCTCAGGTGTTGCACAGACACTAGTGTGAAGTGTCTAGTTATGTAAATCTGACTAGCCAACCATGATGGAGCCTGAAATGCGAAGCTATTTCCTCGTAGCTTCTTTTTCCAAGTTCAGAATCCAACAGTGATACAGGATAGCAAACTTTTAGGTCAGAATGACCTTTTGACCTTGAATCCATTTGGGCGAAACAGCCTTTATGGGTGTAACATTTTATTTGAGGATAAACCTTGAGTCTAAAGTATCGGGCCATTTTTTGCCATTCAATGGGCAGTGATGTGATTACTTGACCTTGACCTTCAGTTTGTAAATGAAACCAATTATACGAACAGTGTGACCCTAGAGGATAAGAAGATAAGCCCCCCTTTGAACAATGTTTGATGGGTCAGCAGGAGGACTTTGACTGGTCAGTCCGCTAATCCACTTAGAAATGTAAATACACTCCTAAAAATTTAATCAGTGAGGGATCTTAAAGAAGCTTGACTGAGAAGCATCAGTTTGCTTGTATTTGAAACATTCCTCAGACAGTCCTTTGTTGTAATGATAATTCCTGAAACAGATATTGGTGGAGTCTCTCACTGTTAGCTTAGTGTAGTCATTGGTGTTACAGGATTGATATATTTGCTGAAAAGAGACAAATAGACTCGAGACAGGGCTCCAGAGGTCTGGACTGACCTTTTAAAAATTAAGTTTAATATGCTCTTGTCAATTTTCTGGAATTTTCTACCCAAATAATATACAGTATTAGAGATGAAGGGATGCTGGGGTCCTTGAGACTTGCTGATAAAGGGATCTGAATCAAGGGACCTCCTATTTTTTTGTATTAAAACTCTAGGGTTATGACATTGTAATAATGTTATTTGAATCTCTCCCTTTCAAATTCCTACATCAATTACCGTTATTATGTAGATGTGTATGAGAATTACCTAATGCCAGAGCTCCACATAGAATTTAGAGCAATTGTGTTTTTAGTCTAGGGTTTCTGTTATAATTGGGTTATGACATTTTTCATTTGGTAACCAATATTTTTTCACTCATCTATTCATCACTCCATTGGGGTTTTCCCCAAATTAGTGAACATTTTAAGATTTTAATGAAATGAAATAATGTTTTCGATGTGTATAACTGTTCCAAATATTTAGGCTTGACTCGGAAAGTAAATTAGCTCGTAATTGTGTTTCAGAAATTAGCTCCTTTGTACACATGCTGAAAAAGCTTCATTGGGTATTTACGTGTGCTGTTTTTATACATTTGAGTTTTATACATTTTAGTTTTCCATTTAATTTCTGTATACAAGTTAATTGAAAGTATTTGGGTTTTGAATATTTTCGGGGGGTATTAGACGAAAATACGCTGCTTATCTGCAGTTCTGAATGCTATGAAGTAACAGGGATTTGTTTGGCTGATTAAGAACATCATTTCACACAATCATTGGTGTGGTCAGTGAGTGAAAATGTCTTCAAGCTACAGGTAAGCTGTAACAGGTAACAAAAAAACATTTAGTTGGCTTATACACCAGTCTATATATCATTCCGTATCACAATGCTGTATTCATGAGTTATCACTCTCCCCTGCTGTGCTGGTGTGAGGCATGTCACATGACCTGTGTCAGCTGGTAGCACCGATGAACAGTTGCGGCAACAGTACGCATCAATCATCCTGTCTGTATTGATTATTGATGCGAAGGATAATTTCGATATCTAAAAGGCCCTTTACACCCACTTCCAGGTTGAACTGGCGACACATTTGGCCATTTCATGCCCTCTGAATGCACACTCTGAGCTTCGTTCATCACACTAGTCTAAATTGACCTAGGCTTTTGATTGAATGAGAGGACCGATACATATTTGCTAAATGCTGAATCATTCCAAAACTGTTTAATACTTTGTATGACTTAGTTTACGCTTTTATCACTAGTGTGATGCCCGAGTCTAGTAAAGTTTTGTTTGGTCTAATAAGCTCAGCCAATAATAGTGTACACAAAGTTCTACTGAAAATGATGCTGTGGCATTGTTCGGACTAGTGGTCTCCACGGTTTTTGTCACAGATGGATGAGCTGTGTAGTTTTATGGATATTGGTGATGTTTTTAAACAGGTGTTCACTGAAGCTGACATCACATGATGCAATCGTTTGTTCCAACCTTTTTTGTGTTTGATTGGCAAGGTGATGCAATAATAGATTTCATAATTTGATTATTTGGCTGTTAAGTTTTATGACTGGAATAATGTTAAAAGTGGTGTTAAAACCAACTCACTCACTTACTGTTAAGTTTTGTCAGACATTCAGTATTATGTTTCCAGTCATCAATGAATTGTCCAAATAAATGGATGTAGGATCGTGTTGAAATGATAACTAGTATTATAAGGTTCCGTCTGATGAATAAGTGACGTGTAGATTGTCCGTCAGTCTGCGGTGGGTTGCTTTGTTTGTACCTATTATTGTATAAATCATACGTCCATTTGCAATCCAATAAAACAAGTTTACATTGGTGGTTTACAGGCAGATCTGTGACCTTGACCTTCAATTATGACAAGGGCTTCCATGTGTTAATACCTGCAACTCAAACCCCTACCCTGAAGACAGGATCAAGTCAAATTAATTTTGATCTTGGTACTGATGAGCTTAAATATAAATCCATATATATTAACTTAAAATCTATGAAACTGATGTCAAGTGACAAGTTTAGGCTAGTAGATTCAAGTGTTTCTTGGCACAGACTGTTGACATTTCCACTTTACACGAGATTTGAAGTCATTTTCATTGCGTAAGAGCCCTGGGTAGAATAGGTCTTCAGCAACCCATGCTTGCCATAAAAGGCGACTATGCTTCTCGTAGGAGGTGACTAAAGGGATTGGGTGGTCAGACTTGCTGACTTGGTTGATGCATGTCATCGTATCTCAGTTGTGTGGATCATGATGTCAATCACTGGATTGTCTGGTCCCGACTTGATTATTTACAGAACGCCGTCATATAGCTGCAGTATTGCTGAGTGCGACGTCAAAAAACAAACAAATCATTGCATAAGAAAAGGGTTTCTCATAAGACTTATTTTCTGTCAGTTGAGCTATGTTTAGACACATGTATACGCATAACTAACATAGCAATCACACGTCACTGTGGTGGAGATGGTTTTCCTGTTGTTTTCCTTGACAAATGGTCATATTGTCACAATGGTAATTCCATTGACTCATTTTTACTATTACTTCCGTAATGTGATATGTTTGTCGTTATTGGTCTCCTTGTGCTAATGTCATGATTGCTATAATGGTTTGTCCCGTATGAAACCAAAAGTAGAGCACTTTGCTTTTGCAAACAATTGTCAAAATAGTCCTAGTACTACTGGACAAATGATGTGTTTTAAGTGGCAGTAAGTTGTGAAGGAAACTATGTCTGCATTTAAGGAAATATATTGTGAAATAGTTTCAGGAAACGGGACATAGTTCCAACCAAAATTGGAACAGTTATGATATCAATTAGAACATGCTATTATTTGGCCCATGCTAGGATTCTGGTTCAGATAGGTCCTCAAACAAACACAGTGGTCAGGTGGTCAGGTCTTTGCCCTGGTCCAGGTTTGATTATGTATGGTGGTGTTGAACTACCTTCACTCACTCATTCAATCATATTTAGAAAGCTCTCCTGCAAACATCACGCTGGGGACAGGTGACTTGAAGGAGTTAGTTTTTACAACTGCAGACACAACTAAAATTATATAAAAAATATATTAATAATGGAGGATTCGTTGTTCAAAGTGTCAACACCACTGTGGGGATTTGGGGTTAGAATCGGTCCCTTGCAACCTATGCTGGTCAAACAGCCGACCTATTGGATGGGATGGTCAGGTTCGCTCATTTGGTTGAGTGTGTGTCATCGTACCCCAATGGTATGGACTGTTGTTCACAATATCAACCACTGGATTGTCAATTGTTAATTATACACAGGCCTTTGTTTTGTCATACAGCTGGATAATTGCTGAGTGCTGAGTTAAAGAACAACACACACACACACACACACACACACACACACACACACACACACACACACACACACACACACACACACACACACATACTCTCTCTCTCTCTCTCTCTCTCTCTCTCTCTCTCTCACTCACTCACTCACTCACTCTCTTTCTCAGTATCAACACAGAGAGAAGGCAGTTGATCTGCCTGTACGAGATAAGGCACATTGCATGCACTGCTCGAACCAGTGGTTTGTGGTTATCGTTCAATCCTGCAGCACAGTCTGCACTTTACAGTGACCAGTGGCCAGGGAAGTAGCTCGTACCACCTCTTCCTGTTTGGAAGTTGGGCTTATCGAGGGAGCAGGAAGCAGGCAAGGCAGATCTCTGTGTTGGAGGATGTGCACAGCAGATTATCACATTCATGTTGCTTTGGAAGATAGTGTGGTGTATTTGTGGTTTATGACACATCCTAATATAAAATAAAGATAAGTGTATACAAAAACAATTATAAAAGGCATAATGTTTGATACATGTCTCTTCCAATAAATAACAAGTGTCCGCCTCTGTGTTCTAGTGGTAGAGCGTCCGCCAGTAGAGTGGAAGATCTGGGGTTCGATCCCCTGCCGCGTCATACCAAAAGATGTTAAAAGATGGTACTTTTCAGTGGTAGAAACTAACATTTATGGTCCACTAGTCCTTATAATGATAATTAATATAGAGCAAAACCCCTAAAAATGGCAAATATCTACTAGTCCTTATGATACTTTAACTATTGGGCAGATTTGCAAGGACTATAGGACTAGTGCCAATTTCTAACCCTGCTTGTTGTTACCCTGTCTGGCGCTCGGCATTAAGGGGCTAAAACAAGGACTGGTCGGCTCGGAGTCAGTATACTGTGTCTGAGTGGGATATTCATGTTAAACTGCGGCATGGTATCTCCGTGAGCTAGCACTATAAATCGGCATCAGTCCGGACTAGTACAAGCAGCCACACAAACACATACACGTACATGCACGTCGCTATATAAGTGCAATAATCTTGGACGTGACGTTAAACCCCATTTCACCTCACCTATTATGAGGAACACAATGTTTCAGAGTAAATACTTACTTTGAAATGTGTTCCTTGTAATAAAGAAGTTGACATCCATAAATTTTCTTCCTTAAATTATGTAGT
Organism: Haliotis cracherodii; assembly: GCF_022045235.1. Classification (NCBI taxonomy): domain Eukaryota; kingdom Metazoa; phylum Mollusca; class Gastropoda; order Lepetellida; family Haliotidae; genus Haliotis; species Haliotis cracherodii. Next base: position 9,626,425 of record NW_027266308.1, on the reverse strand, counting down.
TCAGTTACAATGGTCCTAAATTATTTGTGGACTAGTGTCTGACTGTGTCCTGAAATCACATATTGTTTTAGTGGAGGAAAATACTATAGTTTAAACTATTGTTATTTGAAAAAAATTTCTTCCTCTGCCTGTGTTTTCCCACCTTGTCAGAGAACAGAGAACGCCAGTGTGGTATGGCTGTCGTAACCTACAATTTGTACTGGGAGCCCATATGTAACTCTCTCATCACGAGTTTGCGAAGCTCGGAATTTCTGCCTCATAAATGTCCAATTACGAGCGACTGACTGACATGGCCTATGAAATTGACATGCACCCTGTTACAAATGTCGGATCAACTTGCTGCTCAAGACTTCCGGGGATAATCATTATGCTGGGTGCTTCCGTGCAAGTCATCATCTCATGGGGGTTTACCTTTCTGGACTGATCCGTTTATTGTTCCAAGCTGTGGTGTGAAGTCAGTTTGTCTTTCATCATTTTGTACAAAATTTGGAAATTGTAGATTTTGAAGAAACACTGATTACAGTCCCTGCATAATAATTTCATATGAATTGTGGATTTGTGACATGGTAATGATGATTAATGATGATGATGATCATGACAGGGAAGAAATGATGTATCGCTGATCCAGTTTTGTAAAATTCAGTAATGCTTCCCTAGGAAGTGTTGTCTGGCCTGTCATCCTTCATTTAAGGATTTCTATTTCTAACTAATTGTTGTTTTGTTTGTTGAGAGAGAAGGATTTATATTTTTTGGATAAAGTAATTTGACATGTGAGTTTTTACACTTCCTTACTCAGTGGTTCTTCAGTGGGTTGTGTGGCCACCTTGGTGACCTGGTTGCCAGCGTAGAATCGTACCCGGAGGACATGGATCAATGCTCATGATGCTGATTACTTGAAACTAGCTGTATTAGCCCACGAGTCCTTATAATGATAACATATAGCAAAACCCTTAACCAATGCAAATTTCTACTAATCCTTATGATAGCTTAACTATTGGACAGTTTGGCAAGCACTACAGGACCTGTGTCAATTTCTCAATGCTGCTTGAGTGTCTTGTCTTAGACTTGCACAGGTCTCTAAGGCAATAATTATTAGTTTCGATCCTAAGTTCTATATTATGTCATTAATAAGAACAAGTTGTCCCTATGAGAGACTGGAGTCCACATATCTAGACTTGCCTATTAGGAGGATATAATTACTACACATCCATGGACTTTTCTTTCAGTACAGCCTTGGAGCAAGGCTAGTCTGGTCCAGACTTGATTGTTTACAGGCCGCCATTGTATGGTAGTATTATTGCTGTGTGCGGTGTTAGGCAACACACAAACACTTTTTATATGAATCTGTCTGGGTGGTGGTTGCTTCCCGTAGAGCAGGACATGTTTCACAAACACCTGGTGTCAACACTGATTTTCAGTGATCTTTTCCTATAGTGTTCATCACAATTTGTCTTCAACGCCTCTTGGAATCTGTTTCGGAAGTTCAATACTGATTTTTCACTGATGATGATGTTTTTTATTTCCTAAAAGTATGGTCTGCCTAATGAAATGAGATGGCGGTCGGGTAGCCTTGTGTTTAAAGCATTTGCTCATCACGTGGAAGACCTGGGTTCAATTCCTGACATGGGTACAATGTGTGAAGCCCATTTCTGGTGTCCCCTGCCGTGATATTGCTTGAATATTGCTTAAAGCGGTGTAAAACCACACTCACTCACTAATGACATGAGAAAAAATATACTGATAGACACGTGCTGCTCTGATTGTTACCATATTCTGCCATTCAATTATGCAGACCACTTCAGCTGCCATGTAAGCTATCATCACATTTCAGACTGTACAACACAAGTTGATACAAATGTGTGGCATTGATTTTAAAATGGTGCTCTTAATAATCAATGAGTTTTATCAGTTGTTATCAACCTGAACTGCCTGTATCACACTGTCTGGATGAAAGAAAGGGGTCATTTGGCTGTCTGGACATTGGTCATGCTGTCTGGACGCTCCACCGTGCTGTCAGTATCACCCGCTAATGAGGAATTATGGGAAGAAATTAAGATACAGTGAATACGCTCTCATTTGACCCCGTTGATTAGTTCAAGATCAGAGACAGGTCGTTCGGTTCGTATGTTTAATACTTTATGAGATCTAAAGATATTTCGTGTTATGTAATCAGTATTTTAAGTAAGAATCCTTTTTACTGGTTGACAACAGTATAATAAATGTGTTTGTCCTCATTTGCACTTGTTGCTGATCACAACAGATTGGAACCGGGGATAAGATTGATTGAAGGATCTTTAAATCTATAATAAAATATTTAAATAAAGATCGGGGGCACGAGTGGCCCATTTGTCTAAGGCGCCGCGATTCGCTGTGCAGAGTTTCGTCCCTTGGGCAAGCCAGAAACCTATGATTGTGGTTTCGAATCCCGGTTCGCCCCGATTATGTTTCTAGGTTTGTCAGCACCATACCCGTGCTCGTGGGTTTCACTAAAGTGGTAAACGCATCACTTTGGGCTTTTCTCCCACATTAAGCTGAAACGCTGTTATATAACTGTAATACTCTTAAAAGCTACGTTAAACCCAAGTCACTCACTCACTTAAATCAAGATCAGCTTGGATCATTTGTTTTGGTGCAGTGTCATTATGATTAACTAAATGTTCCTTTATAAAGGCTGATAGGCTAATTGTTTTCTGAAGGAATATTAGTTATCTGAATAAAGAAAGAAATATGATTAAACACGCTTTGATGTGAGACGGTTTTATGTAAGGCTATGCGTCAAAGTGATAACATGGTTAAGTCCTATCTTTCCCTGCATGATAAATACGATGCTGGTGTTTGTTCAGTAATTATAACATCTGTGGTATCAGATTGTCGTAACACACAGGAGGAGTTGAGATCTATTGTTAAACACTCCACAGAAAGGTTATTACATCATTTGTTGTGTCAGGATCTATACGGGCACTGTAGATATGTTTCATGTCTACTGACATAGGAATACTGGACTATGGGAAGGTTTATGTCAATTAATACAGATCAAGGAAAAAGCCTTCGGCTATCAGTTGTTGTTGAAAAACATTTTTTCAGGAAGTTATTGGAAGTAAATGCTTAATCTCCATTGCTGTAAGATGTTAGATGCACATAGACCACACTACTTGTAATTCATTGTGATGGGAGTGAGTGAGTTGGATTTTTAACCACTTTTATTTGTGGTTTGGGGGAATTTCTTTTCAATATTCCAGCTGTTTCATGGTGGTCTGTAAATAATTGTGTCTGGACCGGACGATCCAGTGAGTGACATCATGAGCATCGATCAACACAGTTGGGATTCAATGACACATAACCAACCTTGTGATGAGCCTGACCACTAGATCCCTTTAGTCGTGTCTTCCAACAAGCATTGGTTGCTGAGGACCTTTTATAATCAGGATTCACCACGGGTTTTAACAATTTTCAGAAGTTATCTTGATCAGATGAGTAAAATGTGATTGATAAAAAATTTCTTACCTGAATGATGAAAAACTTAAAGAAAGTCGAAAGAGTCATTTATCTCTGAGTTGGTGGTTATGAGAAGGACCTGTGAAGATCCGGGGTAGAATAGGTCTTCAGCAAGCAACCCATTCTTGTCGTAAAATGTGACTCTGCTTGTCGTAACAGGCGACTAGCAGGATTGGGTGGTCATGGCTTGCTGAGTTGGTTGATCATCGTGATCCAATTTTGTAGATTGATGCTCATGATGTCAATCATTGGATTGTCTGGTCAAAACTCGATTATTTACAGACCGCCGTCATATAGCTGGAATATTGCTGAGTGCGGCGTTAAACAAAAAAAACCCAAAGGTTATGAGAAGTGTTACAAATTCTGTGAATGGAGTGTATAAATGTATGTGGTTTGGAAGAGATGTTTGTTGCAGATGCTAATGATGCTAACAAATGCAATCAGGCATTGTTGTGTCAAAGTGTAAGATGCTGAGCATTGTGCATGATGCTGCCATGTTGTGTAGGTGACCTGATGTCAGCAACATTCCTTGTCTGACTAACAACATCTGTGACAGAAGTCAGGGTAACCTGAGTCAGGCGTTCTCAGTACTGCCATTCTCAACCATGGGGAATAACTTGATATATGACTGATTACTTTACATCATGTCGTAGGTTAGGATGGTCATAATTTGATGTAAATCTACTATTTAATCTAGTTAACACTATTTTGTAAGGGAATAGCATTGAAAGTCACCTTATAGCAAAGAACATAGGACTTTCTTAGGATTTTAAAAATGTTTTACAGATGTAAACAAATCCTTCTTCTTTTTTTAAGTAACTCAGCTTTTCAATTTAAATGTAGTTCCTTGTTCCTATAAAAATTATATATTTTCAGAAACTAAAGTTAGTCTACATTTTCCTGAAAAAAAATGAATGGCCAGATCAGATCAGAAACAGGTGCTGGCCTCTAATTAGAGCAAGCCCTTGTATTGTCTGTGTCAGTTGGAATCTGTAGTTAATAAGTGCCAGTGTTCTGGATAGGGGAAATACGGTATGTGTGAAGGTATGGTGTATCACAGACTTGACAGTTAGATCACCTAGATCGTGCAGCCCAACACAAATCTCTCGTCCAGTAATGTGCGGAATGTTCAACTTGAGAATAGGCAGACAATTTAATGCACTACATCTGGTTTTATTCACTCGTCCAAAAACAATACAAGTATCGAGTTCCCGTGTTTTTTGGGTCACATGGTTATGGCTGTCAACTGGTGCGTGTTCACTGCACTGTAAAAACGTGTGTTCCTTACATTTATGGCTTGGGTTGTGAGTAGGTTCAATAATGCAGTATATGGACCCCTGGTTTGAGTGGGTGATCATTCATAGAACTCAAGTTCTATTCCCATCAGTGATAAGATGTATAATTTGGAGCAATAAGACCGTTCTCTCATTTGTGTAATTCCTACCCATCCCGTGAAGATCTGCGTTTGAATCAGTATTCAGCTACCATGCTTGTCGGCAGAGGCGATTCACAGGATGGGGTGGTTGGGCTTGCTGACTTGGTGGTCATTGTATCCCAATTGAGTAGATCAATGCTTGTGATGTCAATCACAGGATTGTCTGGTCCAGACTCTAGTTTTTGCAGACTGTTGTCGTATAGTTGGGTTTATTGGTGAGTGGTGTTAAGCAACAAACAAACAAATTAGCAAAGCATTGTGTACTCTGAAGGATGATGTATTGATCTAAAGGCAACTGCGTTTGACATAATAATATTCAGTGTTCCATGTCATGGTGAAACTGAAAACTAGCCAAGGTAAGTTCAAACCCAACATGACAGTGGGGACCCAGGTTAATATAGGTCCCCGTGCTTCTTTTACAAGGTGACTAAATTAACCAGTCTCAGTCTGGGTGGCTTTGTTGAATGCGGGTCCTTGAGTTTTCTGTTGTAGTATTTGAGTCTGAGGACCCCCTAAAGTTTGACTGATGACATTAGTGTTACAAGGACCCTTGACTTGCATCATCAATTTCAAACGCTGACATTAAGTGGTGCGTTGTACATATTTGTTGGCTTGTTATGACTATTGTTGTTGTCAAGGCCATACTTCCAGTGGACATTCTGGATAAGAATAGATCTTCAGTAACATTTGTAAGATGGTTTGATGGTCAACAATGACATGGTAACAAGATGCTGCTTCTACTTTTTGGTATGGGATACAGTGCCTAGAGATGCAGCACCCACTCCTCCAGGAGGGTATAGTGCCTAGAGATGCAGCACCCACTCCTCCAGGAGGGTATAGTGCCTAGAGATGCAGCACCCACTCCTCCAGGAGGGTATAGTGCCTAGAGATGCAGCACCCACTCCTCCAGGAGGGTATTGTGCCTAGAGATGCAGCACCCACTCTTCGGTATGGGATACAGGGCCTAGAGATGCAGCACCCACTCTTCGGTATGGGATACAGGGCCTAGAGATGCAGCGCCCACTCTTCGGTATGGGATACAGGGCCTAGAGATGCAGCACCCACTCCTCCAGGAGGGTATAGTGGCTAGAGATGCAGCACCCACTCTTCGGTATGGGATACAGGGCCTAGAGATGCAGCGCCCACTCTTCGGTATGGGATACAGGGCCTAGACATGCAGCACCCACTCTTCGGTATGGGATACAGGGCCTAGAAATGCAGCACCCACTCTTCGGTATGGGATACAGGGCCTAGAGATGCAGCGCCCACTCTTCGGTATGGGATACAGGGCCTAGAAATGCAGCGCCCACTCTTCGGTATGGGATACAGGGCCTAGAAATGCAGCACCCACTCTTCGGTATGGGATACAGGGCCTAGAGATGCAGCGCCCACTCTTCGGTATGGGATACAGGGCCTAGAAATGCAGCGCCCATTCTTCCAAGAGGATACATTGTCCAGGAGATGCAGCACTCTCAGATGGAACTTGAACAGAGCTGACGTCTTTGAAAGCTTCTGAATTGGGCATCCTTCTTGTTATTGATCCTTGATATCTCTGACGATGAATTATGATCTTATGTTTGATAGTGCAGCCACAGTTTATGGACAACCACGAGGTAGATTGTTACTGGACTGGTTCAAACTGCTCGATCAACTGTTGCTGGTCATAGCAATTGTTGATAAAGGTTGTCTGATCGGCTGGGTGATCGATACAGAACGACCACATATGATTGAATTACTTATATAATCTCGTTTCATTCCCTTGTGGGAAGTCAAGTCATTGATTTTGTCCCAAGTAATCCTATTGTCACTTGGTCTGTCAATATTTTCTCTGGGAAATCAAATTATTGTATAAAATGTTTTAATATGGAAATGAAATTAACCACCGAAATGTTGTCTAATTTCACATTCATATGTAATGTGGTGGAAATAAGACTGTTTGGTTCATGGAGTTAGGTTTGATACGTTTAACAGATGCTACTATGTGAGGTTAGTCAGTACTAGTGACTAAAGATCCGGGGTAGAATAGGTCTTCAGGAACATGCTTGCTGTAACAGTTGACTATGCTTGTCGTAAGATGTGACTAATGGGATTGGGTTGTGAAGCTCGCTGACTTGGTTGATGCATGTCATCGTATCCCAATTGCATGGATCAATGCTCATGATATCAATCACATGATAGTCTGGTCCAGACTCGATTATTTACAAACTGTCGTCATATAGCTGGAATATTGCTGAGTGCAGCATTAAACAACAAACAAACACACAAACAAAACCTTCACTAGTCCGAAGCTTGAGTACTGAAAATCATATCATGAGCCTTGTTCTGTCAAGTAGACTCACAGGTTTTTGGCACAGACGGTTAACCTGTGTCCTGGCTGATTGTGTGTCAGAGGCGTGGATCATTTCTCATTCTATTGACCGCTGGTCCCTGGGCCAGGAATATTTACAGGCCTCTATGATCAAACTAGAACATTGCTGCATATACATCAAACAACATTCAATCACTCTCTCTGTTTAGAGTCTGTGAAAGGAAAAAGATTTGGAGGTCTTAAACATTTTGATAAAATTGTATGAGAAGAATTACACCTATATTTGGATATGAATTATTTTGAAGAAGATTGATATTAATTGATTGTCATTCCAGGAAACATGTCTACTAAGACTGTTTAAAATTGCAATGAGGATAATTCTATTTCCGATAAACATTACCACAGATGGTTAAGAAACCATTTGTGATTCTTGTAATGTAGCCACCTAAATCCCTCGTGGTAAAAGAGCCACTGAAAATGAACGTTGTCAAGACATTGAACTCGATAATGACCACAAATGACCTGCAGCTAGTTGGCAGCCATTGATCTATAAGCAAATCAGTGGATCGAACCTGACGGGAATTGCTAATGTCTTTTGATTTAGCATTATTGGCTTAAGTAGCGTCTTACAAACGTCTGTTTATGTGGCCAAGCGTCTCAGTTTGGCAAATTGACGATTATACATGAAGCAAACCGGATTGATTGGTTGTAGAGACTGTGGAGTAAAGTGCTTGATATCCGTGTTGGTATTAGTGTGCTGAAGCTATTGGTTTAGGTAAGGACCAGGAACTGTCTGTACTCCAAGATGGTTAATGTCTTCAATTTGTTTCTCAAACCAGGCGTCGTGTCTCAAAGGAAGTGTAGTGAGACAATTGTAAATCTCTGTCAAAGTACATGTCTTTCAACAATTGACCTTGGACAATATCTAAGCCCTTTTTTTTTTGAAGATGTATATAAGCAGAACTTGAATTTGATTCTGGTTGTGGCAATTTTTGAGCATTTTCAGTGTTTGAGTTCATGAAAATTAAGTCCTCTGCATTATTTTAATATTAAAAATAAGAAGATTTAAAAAGTCCTTTGATTAAAATACCACAGCCAAAATGCTTAAGAACCCCATGACATCCCTGAACAGAAAGTGTTTATGTCTTTATAGACATTTAGAAGTTAGATGTTAACATAACAAGGAGTATTATTATGGACAACAATGTGTTTATTATACATACACAACGTTTCAGGGCTACTTCCTGCCCCTTCATCGGGTGAATCATCATTATAATCCTTGTTATAGAGAGAACGTTCATATTCAGAATATTGCTTATCCTGAGAGATTTCAACTTAAACGCTGAACATTTATGTATCTTCAGTTTGCTGCAGGTTTTTGTTAGAGTGATTATTCATATCATATTCCTCATCAAATGAGAAACAAAATAGCCTTTTTTATGATGATTTGGAACATCAACGCCCAGCTGTACATGTCTGCTTGAGTTGTTACACTGCTGTCTGGCGGCTTGTGATTAGACTGAAACATTAGATGTGTGTTACGTCTGCTCCAACTGGGATTACGTCTGCTGCTTCCCCTTGTCAGAAAATGGAGGGAATATGCTCGGGATTGTAGGAGTCAATGTTTGCCAAAGACAGGAACAACATAAAAAGACTCCAAACCCAGCTAAACAGTTAGTTGTAGAGTCAGAAAGTAGCTTACAAGATGATGATTTGAAAATACTGTTATTACATATGGCGCCATGGTTTGTGTATTTCATGCCCAGGAATTGAAGAATGGATTTTAATCAATTGTTTTGGTGTTTGTATAGATGATGTATTGAAATGTTGTTGAATATTGCTGACTTGAACATCATGATGTTGATCTTTACTGGTGTTAACCAAGTCAGATTTAGCGATAGTTTTGTTTGAGTACTCCCTCTGTATTGACTCACCTCAGGGATGGTTACAAGTGTAGGCCCAATCAAACGGGCCCGGTCAGGACAACCTTGTCGGTCTCTCGGCAGGCTTACAACTGTACCAGAAAAGATTGAACAAACATACATGTGTACTAGACTCAGAGGATTATTGTCAGGGATGGAGTAACTTTGGTCCCAACTGGAGACATTTAGACATTTGTTCATATTTATGAACTCTTTAGTCTGTAAACTGGAATGTCATTTGATTAGCAGGCATGTTTTAGATAGCACAGGGACATGTTGTGGTGGGAAATATTTGTCTTAATGCATGGTGAAAAAGATAAGTTTTTATACCAGAATATTGCTTGATAAACATTAGTTTTATATGGCCTTTTGACATGCACCAAAGGGATAAGCAATATATATTACAAATTAGATAAATATTTGTATACACATGTATAAAGATATGAAATAATGTATGTAAATGATACTTTAGCACTTTCTGTAATCAAAAAAGTTTTTGTCTGGAGTAACAGATGTTGCATTTAATGTTATTATTATACAGGCTGTGCAAAAGGTATTGAGTCAACTTGCCCGAACTTGGCTCTTTGCTTCATTTTTCATGCATTTTAGTGTTAATCATATGGTCTAAAGGGACTAGTATTAGTTAAAGGCACCTGACTGATCTGAATTTTACTAGACTGCCGCTTTGGACTAGTGGCTAAAGTCGCCTAAAGTACAGGCAACCCCTAGACTAACACCTAGTCAATGAAAACATGTCTTTAAAAATAATAAAAGAATTTTTTTTTAGAAAGCTAACTAGACCAGGTTAGTTTGATCTAGACTTGCATAGGCTTCTAGTAGAAAAAAATATGAATTCCACAGTCATGGTGCAGGACACAGGCAACCCATATGTATTCATTCGTGGTAATACCCAGGGACATCTCCACGGAGCCTGGGATGTACATATTGCCTTTCTGGACAAACATGGGAGCTGGATTAGTGAGAGTTACAGTGTCATTAAGATTGATGTTGTTGTTGTCGTAGGCAGGCATTGTTGGGGATGAGGGATGAGGGATATGGGAGGATGGTGAAACAGAATACTGTGAATACAGATGATGTTATTAGGGAGCCTAGTCTTCGGGGACCCGTGTGGTTTGGATGTCACGGACTTGGCTCATGTCGTCCACCTAATCCCTGTGGGGCTTTATTGACCACGAGGTCGTGGTAGATGTGTTGTTGAAGTGTTACCAGTAATTGTGTGTTTGTAATTCTTGTTTGGAACACATTCATAGCCAATTCATATTCCTGTGACTTGGGATATGTTTGAGTATGAAGGTAATGAACACGTTGTCAAAATTGTTGGTTTAGCTTGTAGGCCGATAGTTCCAGTGCTGCTCATTCTGGGGTGGTCCAGAGGGTAAAGTGGTTGCTCATCATCATGAAGATCCAGGTTCTATTCTCAACATGGGTACAATATGCAGTGTGCAATTTTTGCCACTAGTCCAAAGCCTGAGTCTGGTAAAATGTCTCCAGTCTCCGGGATAGAGACTAACAGTTTTAGTTCACTAATCCTTAAAATGATAACAAATAGCAAAACCCTTAAAAGGGGGCAATTTGGCAAGGACTATAGGACTAGTGCCAATTTCTAATGCTGAGATTAGTAAGAACTGTTGATCATAGTTGATCACACACTCATCAGTTGCTCCTCACTGATGTAATTTGTTCTATTTAATTTTCTTTAAAATAATCAGACCCCCGGACAGAAGCTGACTAGTTCATCAACCAACCACTACATGAGGGCCCAGGTCCTCAAAGTGATCCTAGCACTAGGAATATTGATACTTGTGTACTTACAGATTTGTGATAATCACATAGCTATGGTGGCTTTGTTGAATGAGGCACTGGACTCCATTCCACAAACTGATCTTTAGTGCTACACCAAACATAAATCATTGTTGACGTAGCAATGTTATGATTGTCCAAGCGCTAAGATCTCTTTGTGACATAAATGTCCTGGGCCCACTTGCACAAAGCAATCTTAGCGCTAAGATGATCCTAACTCCCATACTTTAACATAGGCTTACAAAAATCATAGCACTAAGATCACTGTGCGCAAGTGGGCCCAGGGACGTTTCCAGGTTCACAAAACTCTGAATTTGCATCGGAAAGGTTGTCATATGTTTTTGTTTTTGCAAGATTAATGAGGTTCTAATGAAAGTAGTGATTATCTTTTTTTACCATTCCCCAAAATATTGACACCCTGCATGACAGGGATAGAACTTTACACTCGTGTACTTGGCCAGTTTGTTTGTCTAATGACAAAGGTATATTGTCCTCTTATGTTATTACTATTCGGGCTAGTTAACGTTTCTGCTTTATTTCTGCAAGTGATTAAGATGTCATTACGTGGATTCTACACTGGACATTGATGGCTTCCTGATTGTTCATACAAGGGCGGCCAGTTGCTGGCAGCATGTCCAGTGTTGACGGAATGGGTCAGTAATGGCCTTGTGCCGCCATGTACACAGATGGTCACTGCTGTCTAAGCCTGTTGACCTTCTGTCAAACTGTGTCAGATCCAGCTTTGATCAGGGGAGGGCAAATAACTGGACATCCTGACATTTGACTGGACATGCCATAGGGATTGCACTGGGGCCATGTGTTAGAGGTATTGGTTCGGAGGATGGTAGTGGAGGTGGTGATGGAGGCTCTGGATTCTGGCGGCAATAGATGGCATCTTCACTCACCGGTTATGAACGGAACTCGGGTGACATTTTAGATCAAAAGGTGAAATAAAAGGTGAAATGACAGTGGTCTTGTTGTCTCCAGTGGTTCTGGTCAAAGATTGCAATGCTGTGAAGCAGAATGGGAAGATGTTGGTACATGTCATTTCTTCTCTTCCGATCCACAAGATCTTAGTATACCATCAGTCTGCTCCACACAATGAATGCCATGTTATTAGTGCCTTGGACGTCTAAGAAGCTGATAGCTGATTGGCAAATTAATAATACACTTTTCAAGAAGTTGTTGAAGACAGTAGTATCCATAAGTTGGGATGGTTATGTTTTATGATCATGGTTACTTGTTTGTTGCATAACATCACACTCAGCAATATTACAGCTGTATGACAGTGGCCTATAAATAATCAAATCTGGACTCTCCAGTGATTGGCATCATGAGCATCAATCTACACAATTGGGATATGATAATATGCATCAACCAAGTCAGCGAGCCTGACCAACCGATGCCATTAGTCGCCTCTTATGACAAGCATAGTCGCATCTTACGACAAGCATGGGTTGCTAAAGACCCATTCTACCCCGAATTTTCATGGGTCTTTATAATCATGATAATCGGAGCAATTGTTAGGGAGGGATGATGAATATGCTGAATTGTAGAGATGTGAACGAGTGTCTTATACCAAGGACATGAATTGTTGGTCATGCTATCGACCACTGGCTCACTCAGTTATAGCTGGAATATTGCAAACTGACGGAAAACAATTGCCACTCACTTATAAAGCATGTTCAGTTGCTGGTAATCTAAGGATTACAAGCAAATAAGGACACAATCATTTCTCAAACTGAAGGACTACTATTCTGTATATGAGCAGGTTGTGTTTCATCCTGCTTGTGTGACAAGGAAGGAAGGACAAGACAGGCTGTTGTGACTGGCAGACGACCTTGAAGTAGGGACAGGTGTCACACCAGTTGAGGAGCTTCAGGACAGACATGTGTCTGCTCTTCTCTTCTCAGTGGAGGCCATATTGGAATACGTGCTTATAGGTTTTACTGTAGTGTCACTTTCATGCCAAATACATAAAGAATGCTGTTTCCATGGGGATTGATTTGGGAAGGGTTTATAAAGGAATATTTCATTCTGCCACCGATAATCATATGTACATTTCCAAATTGTTTACTAAATATGTTTGATTATTTCTTAATATTAAGACTAGGATGTGTCACAGTTTGTTGTTTAATTTGTTTAAAAAGGGGATTGATATTCATGATGATTTGTAAATAAATATATATTGTTGATTACTTTTTGGTATAATGTTGCAGTATACAACTTTGCTCTTATGTTGGTGTGCATTATTCACTCAATAGACACCTGGCAGCCATGTTGGTATACATGTATACATGCATACAGTTAGGTTTGCTGGCAACAAGAGGTTCTGTAGGCTTGTCGAACTAGTTTAGGCAGGAAACAGGAGCAGAATTTCAAGTAGTGATACACATGTACGACCCAAACTGTTGTTGACGAGTCTATTACAGCTGTAGAAGCTGCTAAGCTCGTTATGTCAAGGTCAAGGTTAAATTGACTTTTAATTGTTAAATGCAAACAGGGGATTGGTCAGTGTTTGAGCTGGAGGTCATTCTGATTCATTTGAATTATTGGGTTCTTTGACAAAAAAGGTTCAAATGAAGGTATTAAAATTAGATTATGTTTTTTGTAGTTCCTGTGATCACAAGGGTTAGTGAATATTTTCCCATGACAGATACCTTTTCTGCAGTTGAACCACTAAATAAAATCTCGTATCAAATGCCGGTTATCATAATCCGATAACGCTCATTCTGAAACGACCAGTTTACATAAAAAAAAGATATGTTTAGTAATTGAAACAAGAAACATCCCAGCGGCCTGTCCTATTATCACCGACACTTTGGCATTTACTTATGAGCTAGAGAAACCCAAACCGTTCGAGTCTGCTTATTGTCGGTGAGTTAGGTAATTTGTCATGATGCCCTAGCAACATGTGGCAGGAGATTGAGGCCGTGATTGGACTCTAGAACCATTTCAATTAAACTGCTTTCCATGCAACTACATCTGCTACACTCTAGCACATGATAGAAGACCTCTACTGTTTAATGAAATTGATATTGTAGGGATTAACGTTTATTCCATTAGGGCAGAATGTGATCGGTATTAGGTACAGTGGATCCCAAATCAGGTTAGAATTTCAAGGAACTGTGCAATGTGGTATGTAGGTTATGAGGACACTCTTATAATTAGGTTGATTGAGGTCAGAATTGAATCGGTATTGGGCACATTTGTGTTAGAGTTCCGGGATATTGTGCAGGTTTTGGAATGTAGGTTATGAGAACATGCTTTTGTTTAGGTCGATTGAGGTCTGCCTGGCAAACCGTCAAGGTGTTGTTTGTTGTCAGACAGACAGTACTCCTGTAGTGGACGTGGCATGATGGCCAGCAGAAGTAAAGCGTGATCTGTTAAGAAAGCTAAGGAATTGGGGTTCAGTTGATTTAAGGTGAAGCAAACACGTAGTAATGGTATCATTAGTAGGGATCAATTATGCTCAATATTGCCCTTTGCAATACTGTTTCTGTGAAACTCATCGAACCCTTATATGGAATAATTGAAGGAATTATTTTTCATTTATGTGCTTTGAGCAAGGGTACTTCTGTAGCAAGGGGTTAGTATGTGTGTCACTTCAACATGGGTGAGGTCTGTAACAGATATATAAAGTATGATGGCCTGCTAGTCTGAGACAAGTAAGATGAGCATGTGGGCTGTTTCACAAGAATGATCTTAGCTCTATGACCGTTGTTAGTCAGAGTTAAAGTAATGGAGTTGTATATAGGATAATGTTTTATCAAAGATGACTTAATGGAACGATCACAGACTAGAAAATGTTCACTCAGGGTACATAGAGTACATTATAATAATCATGATAATAGTTAATGGTTCACATGGCTACAAGCAGTCATTTGAACTCTCTCAGACAAAAAGGAATATCAGTCACAATCATTACCCTTAAATTCCAAAGTGAGAAAAATATTTTATATAATCATGTGTCGTAATTCCTGGGGCGCTCACTGGATACATGTTTTCAGTTCCACAGTTGGGTTTGTCCTAGCCTTGCTCCATGGCTGTACTGAAAAAAGATAAATCCATGGATGTATAGTAATTCTATTCTCTTAATAGGCCAGTCTAGATATGTGGACAGTAGTCCAGTCTCTTATAGGGACAACTTGTTCTTATTACTTACGTACTCTAGAAGTTATGATTTAAACTCATCATGTTTGCGTTAGAGACTTGTGCAAGTCTAGGTTTGTCCATGATACCCTGAGAGTGTTCATGAAGCCCTAATCCTTGGTTACGTCGCCACTTAGGAATCATAGTGGCATGACATTAGATCCAACATCATAGAAGAAGCAAAACAAATTATTTAAGATGAAACGGATATATCGATAGCCAGACGACACACGTAGACTTTATACCCTGTTCTGGTGTTGTGTGGACCACAGCTAACCTAGTTACACATACTGGGTTTGTTTGTATGTTACACAACAGAGCAGGCATTCCGACTTAAGACCACCCATATGAGGGACACACGATGTGGTTCAGCTACATGTTGGGAATGTAAATCGTGGGACAGACATTCCTGGGGTAGCCCTGACCGTGTAGGTATTCATGTTTATGATCGAAAAGTCATGAAAGTGCTCAGGTTTTGAATATTCAAAATAGTTTAGGATAGAAGGGTTTTGATGTGAATGTAGGTTAAGTATCTGTTTAGTGTGCAGATTTGGGATAGACATGGAACCATGTTTGTGACATGGCATAATTCTGATTAGATTGAATTAGCACGTATGTATGACCCACATAATTATCAAAGGTGACCTAATTTCTCATGTAAAGAGAGAGAGAGAGGCTGATTCTGAAGATTCAAGATTTAAGATTCAAATACATCATTTTCATTTTATAGCACATCTCACTTTGGTGAAACTCAATGCTGGCCTAGACCCTGAAGATCCGTGTAGGTTAGGCCTTCAGCAACCCATGCTTGCCATAAAAGGCGACTATGCTTGTCATAAGAGGCCACTAACGGGCTAAGGTGGTCAGGCTCGCTGACTTGTTTGATGCATGTCATCGTATCCCAATTGCGTGGATCGATGCTCATGATGTCAATCACTGGATGTCTGGTCCAGACTCAATTATCTATAGACCGCCTTCATATTGCTGGAATATAGCTTGAGTGCGGCGTTCAACAACAACAAACAAACAATGCTGGCATGGTGCGGACAAACCTAGAATGATAATCAGGGCAACTCTGGGACTTAAACACACAGTCATTGGTTCCTTGCAAGGTAAAGGGACACAACTCTGCAGAGGAAATCGCATGCACGCCAGTTGAAACTAGTGAAAGTTGGAAGGACTCCTAAGATGTAGTAATCTGACATTAACAGTCCTAATGGTGGATAGTTAAAATACTTGATAAACATTTATATAGCTCCTATATCAGTGTTTGTAAGGTAACATTGAATTAACCTGGTTGGGATAATGAGGTACTCTGGGGACTCTCCATCCTCACATTCCTAGCGAACGTGTCCAGGTGGGCCGTTGTCATTAGCAAGGTCGGCAAAGGTAAGCGTGCCTCGTTAAGGCCGTCTTCACTACAGGTAATTATCTTTCTTATGAGAATTGTGAAACTGGGTCACGGCCAGGAGATGATGTAGCCTGGTGGTTGATGATGTAGCCTGGTGTGGTATTTCATACCAGAGTCAGAAATTAAGTTTTGTTTTCAGTAGTATGCAAAGATTATGTTGTTACAGAGTTGCTATCTACCGAAGGTACAAGTGGTGGTCCGCAGGGAAATGTCATTGGTCCTCCCTTAATTGTACTGGTCGCAGACTTGTGTTACTTCCTAACCCTGCATTCCTCGATCATGAGTCGTGAGATCTACTTTAGACTTACATGGACAGCTCATTCCTTTAGCAGGCTCTAGATTTAACCACTGTATTGTTTCTTAATCTAATGGCCTTGAAAGTGTTCATGGAAGAAGTTGGATTGCTTCAAAAAGCAGTCTGCAGCCTGTGTTCTGATAATATTTATTATAGTAAGCTTAAATGATAAGAGGACACTGCACAGTAACGCATTTTGAAAATATTTTAGTTCAGATTTAAGATATTCTTGATGTAGTATACTCATGATGTATTTGGTTTCTACGGTGATATGTTTTTATGTTTGAATGTCTAGGAAATTGTGAGAAGCTTATCAAACCTTCAATTTAAAAAAGTTATTCAAATAGAGGATAGAAGGAGGAGGGACAAAATAGTCTATAGTCTTTAGTCAAAGGTATTGTCCTTAACAAATGTTGTGCATAATAACAACCTAAGTCAACTCTCGTTTTCCTGGCTCTTGCAAAGAGATTGTAACTGTAAGGAAACTTCACTGAACATTATCTAAGTTTTGTACAATTGTTAGCCTGACTGAGATAATGTTCAGTGAAGTTTCCATACAGTTACAACCTCTTTGCAAGAGCCAGGAAAACGAGAGTTGACTTAGGTCGTTATTAGAAGCATCATCTTCAAAGTGGAGGCCACAGTTGCCTATCTGTGGGAGATGGTCCTGTACATCCTGGCTTGCATCAAGGAGGGGAGGAAGATAAGAGCTGCCGTGGGCGGAAGCGGCTGCCAGCGGACCACTGGCTCTACAGGTTGTCATGAACATGGAGGCAACAAATAGACAATTACCCGGCTAAACATAGCTCTGTAAATCTGCTGAGTTGCCAGGATATTTGGAGATTCCCCCTTCTCTATCTCTGTCCGGGATCCAGTTTCCATCACTTGATCATCCCTGACTGGTGCACCGGGAAGGGGAGGGAGGGAGGGGGGGGGGATGCATGTAGTCAGACATATTACATCATCACAGCCTGTCAGACCTGTGTGGACTGCACACACCAGTGGTTGATAGTGTCAGCATGCAATTATTCAATGTGGAAAATGATCTACAGTCATCATGGGCGCCTTCCCGCAAAGCGACCATAGTGCTGAGACTATCGTAACTTCCATACTTTAACATTAACTTTTGTACTGCTAAGATCATGTTATGGAGTGCCCAGGTACATATTGTATATCCTTGTTCCCGTGAAAGCCTTGTCAAAATATATTTTTTTAAATTGATTCTGGGAATCCCATTTATCTCAATTTGGCAACAAGCACTAAGGACCCCAGGCAGGGCTTGAAAAAGCTATATGAAACATGCACAAATGCAGCCTATTATTAAAAAACTGCAACCTAATAATATGTCTACTTGCACCAAGTACATGTACATGTAAAAAAGTCAGATTTGTGTCTGACTTATCCTTACTTGTCCACACGAAATTGATCTTTGAACACACTCAGTCACTCTACAGTTTATTAACCATACTACATCACTAATCCCTATGTTATGTGTAATTTGTCATGCTTTTTTAAGCATGACGCCATCAAACTGTAGGTATTTTAAGGTTTTGTGCACGTTCTTATTAGGTTTTACTGCAGTGTGTCATTAATTCATGTGACACTGACAGCAGACCACCCCATGTTTCAACTTTGATACATTTATGGGACCAGGGTGCAACCTGGTTTTGTTTGGTGCAACCTGGTTTTGTTTGGTGCAACATGGTTTTGTTTGGTGCAACATGGTTTTGTTTGGTGCAACCTGGTTTTGTTTGTTGCAACCTGGTTTTGTTTGGTGCAACTTGGTTTTCATGTCAACATGTGGCTGGTGCAAGTTAAATCAGGTTCCTCAAGTCGAGCCTTGAATCCAGGTCTCCCTGAGGTTTGAACACTGCTATGTATAGTGGACACGTACTCAAATCTTGCAAGAAGAATGTCAGGCTTTTTAAGGGGTGTCACTATTCAGGCTAGTAAATGTTACCCATTACTTTCTACCACTGGTGGAGTGCTCTACTTGAAGTGAGTGAGGGAGACTGGTTTTCGCCACATTTAGCAATATTCCAGCAATATCACATCGGGGACACCAGAAATGGGCTTCATACATTGTACCTATGTGGGGAATTGAACCCAGGTCTTCAGCGTGACCAGCAAACACTTTAGCCACTAGGCTACCCGACCGCCCCTGCTGCTTGAAGTAATATGGGATGGTGATGAGGATGTTGTGGTATGGATGACTGACAATCCTATCGTCCTAAATCAATTGTCCCTTATTACAACAGAAACAGGGGCATTGCTGTTATCCGGTTTGACATTTTAATTGACTGTACTGACTAATTACATCCCTGTGGTCCACAGAATCATGTATGCTTCCACCCCCACACATTACTCTGTCATTGTTTATTACAGTAGAAGTATCAAGACCGTTTTCCTGCCAACTACCTCGGACAGGAATGTTGTTTTGTCATATAGCTGGAATGGTTGCTCTCATGTCAGAAAGCCAACAAGTTTGTTGTTTCTGCGTAGCAGTTATCTTGTGTACTTCAAGAAACAAGATTAGTTAATTAAATTCAATGTTTGTCAGACATTAGGCTAACATCTAGTCTCTGAAATGAACATATCGTACAGAAAAGAAACAGTTGTTAAATTATCTAAATAAAAATATAATAAAAAGGAGCCCACAGACTCTCTTCATTTTCAGATACTGAAGTGATCTAGACTTGCAAAACATTATAGACTGTATTTGATATATTTGTATCTGTATTTTGGGTCTGTACAACAGACTTGTCAAACATGTATAGAAGGATATGAAGGAAAAATACTGTACAAAGCGCCCACTCGGGACAGACATTACAAAATGTATGCTTTGGCAGATATGATAAGAACATGATATATAGTTATAACATTATCACACACACACTCACACACTCACACACACACTCACACTCACACTCACTCACTCACTCACTCAATGTAATGTGCCAAACATTATGCTTGTACCCTGTGCGGCAAGGCAATTCTGTTCGTCTTCTATTCTGCTATCAGTGCTGTAGACATGGCCAATCCATCATGAGGAGCAGGACCTGAGCCCCGATGCTACATTCATGACAACTTTTTCTAATCCTATTTCTTGTGTCAACCTTATTGACTTATTAATCGTATCCAAAACATCAACATGACTTTATCCGTAGTCCACATGAACTGACATTGTTTATATTATCCAACAGCTTTATTTGTTTTCTAAATATTTGTGAGCGTTAATAATGAGATAAGTATTGTGTTCATAGTAAGATATAGGATGCAAGGAGCCTGGTGAATGAGACTGCCACATACCATACATAACATGTACTTCCCATTCGTTCCCTCCAGGCTGGTTGTAAAAATAAAACAAGACCCAATACTAAGCCATCTTGTAAGTCTGTTAAACAAACAAATCTGACAGCACTTGCTCAGTTTGTGGGGTACGTTTTCCAGTCTCCCAGCCTGAATCAGTCAATATTAGAGTAACACATTCACTGACTGTCCATGATAGACATAGCTGCTGGATCTGTTTAATCCAGTGCCATTATGACTCATCGATGAACAAGAGAATGAAGCATTTATTGGCTGATTAGCAATAGCCTCGAGCTCCTGGTTGATAAAGACTTGAATTATTGTTCGATCAAGGTTAGTCATTTGATCAGACATGACTGAGACCCTGTTTCCAGTATGTTGGTAAGGGATTCTAGGCAAGATACCTTTGATCTTTGATTCGTATTGAATTATGGGATAAAAAGCATTTTCAATATTTTGGATTAAGTCTGAAGTGTTCAGACGGCAAAGATGCACGTCAATGATATTTAAATGTAAGTCATTTTATTTGATAAATGAGTGTATAGTTTGACATCTTGACTAACGCTTAGTCTCTAAATATATACTTTTGATAGAAACCCTGTCACTTTATCGTTGCTCATATTGTCAATCCCAGGATTGTCTGGTCCAGACTCGATATTTACAGGCTGCCATCATATAGATGGAATGTTGTTGAGGCTGGTGCTCTACTAGTCTGTCTTACAGACCCTGATACAAATATATCAACTACAGCCCATGCAAGTCTATAATGTTTGGCAAGTCTAGATTACTGCAGTATGAAAATGAAGAGAATCACTGGGCTCCCATTTTATTATATTTTTATTAAGATAACTGAACAACTGTTTTTTTCTGTACGATATGTTCATTTCAGAGACTATATGTTAGTCTAGTGCTCTACAAGAAACACACATGTACACACACAATGGCTAAAGTCTGTATATGCAACTAAGAAACTAAGTGCTTAGTCTACTAGTCCTTAAAATGATAACATATAGTAAAACCTAATGGCAGATTTCTATGACACCTTAACAATTGGACAGTTTGGCAGGGTCTATCGAGCGAGTGCAAATTTCTAACACTGATATGCTCACTTATATCATGGCTTGAACATGAGATGTCAATCTTAAATGATGTTTTGACATTGAAAGATAAACTTATGAGCGTAATAAAAATAAGAATGACTTATGAGTCATCTACCGTAGCTCATAGTCTTCATCACCAGAAAACCATCCGTGATATGGCCAGGACCACTTCCTGTACATTCAAAGAAGAATGATGTGCAATGATCATTGATAACCCTTTCATCTCTCCGAGCCCATAATCTTCTCTCATCTTTTTGGATGATCTTCATGATTTAGAATTGTTTGGAAAGCATGTTAGTGGTGAATAATGTTTCTGGCTTGAGTGAAACTGATGGGTAGGAGCCGTTCGTAAAGTGACTCAGGAACTGGGGATCATCGTATCCTTGGGTGTTAATGTTTTTCTTTTGGAACTGGTCATGGTTTGGAGTGATTGTGCAATAAATATTTCGGAATATTGTTTTTGATTTTAATGGAGTACAAACTGTCATCAACTAGCTAGAAAGGCTGCAGATGTTCATAGACAGAAATTGCTCATACAGCTATTTTCTCACTGCAGATAGCGGCATGATTGTTAATTCAGTGTTAAGCAATAATCACTTTCACTTTTTATTTATTGATGGTGTTTCGTGTGGATACAAGAGCTATTACACCATTCATTCATTCATTCATTCATTCATTCATTCATTCATTTGGTGATGGAGGTTTGTTCCCACTCACTCATGTTTTGTAGTTTGCATGAGGTCATGAAGCCACTCACTCCCTTGTTCATCTGTTCACTCACTGACTGTTAAATCTCTCATGACATGCAGCTATGTTAAATGGAGTATATGAGTACGGAGGAAGGGAGTATCGCTATGAGCCACAGCATATTGTCCATTGTGTGTGATGGCCATGTGAGGTGGGACCAGGCTATTGACAAAACGATGCCTAATCATGTAAAAATACATATCGCTCAGTCAGCCAGGGTACAAAACCGTGTCTACGGTTGGCCTCTTGGATATAAAGTTAGCGATATGACTATTCACCATATAAGTGTTGACTTCTAACTTGGAGGAGAAAGGAGTGTATGCTATGATTGGCTGGGTGCTTTGTGGACGGAGATTTTACAACTGACTGGCTCTCAACGATCAGAAGGAACCTTTTGGACTTGAGGAGACAAATTATAGCCTTCGGCTTACATATGTTTGAGCCAAGGTGAATGACCTGCCACTACATGCAAGATTTGGTCATGTTTGTGGACCTGGGAACTTGAGTCAGACGTCTGAGTAAAGAGGTCCTGATAGGCTTTGTTTCTGGTCAGTGCATGGAGTTAGAAACTCCTTCAGTAGTATTGCGATGACTTAGGGACCCAGATGACATGTTTTCGCTTGAACTTGCAAAATGTCAATTGATGAAAATGATGGCCGATTATGGGGACAGTTTTGCTTCAGGGTGTCTACAAACTGCATGTTAGGAGAGGCGATGTTGGGCCTGTTTGGAATTCAATGTCATCTTGACAACTCATTTACAATTACAGTGATTAGTCCTGTGTCTCAATGGTCGTTAATGCTAGTTGTTCCCCTGAGATCAGTTTGTGAAGTGTGCCTTGCGGTTATGACTGTCATTTCACTCATCATAACATTCACAGCACATTTGAGGTATAACCCTCCAGTTTCCATTTCATGGATCAAAGAGTTTTCAAAACATGAAAATATGTTTTTAAGATTCTGAATTTGTTTAATTTCCATGTTACAATTTAACTTCGGAGGCCAACAGTGCAAAGGTTGGCCCTTCAAAAAGAATGATCGTTGATTTATTGATTGTTTGTTGTTTGAGGCCGCTCTTAGCAATGTTCCAGCTATATGACGGCAAACAATCGAGTCTGGACCAGACAGTCCAGTGATTGACATCATGAGCTTCGATCTAACCCATTGGGATACGATGACATGCATCAAACCAAGTCAGCGAGCCTGACCAGCGGATCCTATTTGTTTCCTCTTATGACAAGAATAGTCGCCTTTTACGGCATGCATGGGTTGCTGAAGACCTATTCTAACCCGGGTCTTCACAGGTCTCAAAACAAATGAATGAATGAAGTCTGTATGACTACTGTTTGTGATCATTCACAATAGATTTTGTCCCAAAGTAATGGCTGGGTTGTTCACTGTGTTCATGATACCTATGTTTGTCATCAAGGTCCTGTAAGTTCATGAACCACATAATGAAGACAGGCTAGCCTTGAGGTGTTTGTTGTACATCAAGCTTATCCTAACAGGAAGAGGGAAGAGATGGTTCTCGCTTCAGACCTGTCCTACAGGGTCCAGCCCTCTGACAAATGAAGTACCAAGAAATCTAATCTAATTATTCCTCGAGGCAGTGATATGAATAGCATTATCCTCAGTGTCATTCCCGCCATTATTCCCGGTGTTATTGCTCCCCGGGAGTCTGCAACTGCATTGACAGAAGTGTTTTTCTTTCTTAATACTCCAAATCCCACAAAGAGGCCCAAACAGCCTTTGAATGTGCCGAGCCATTTGCAAAAGAAAACTTGGAATATGGATGAGGGCAGTGGTCTGTGTAGGTGAAACGTTGGTTGACATTGGGGTAAAGTCGATTGTTGGGTGAGGTGACTGTACTCTGGCGACACTGAACTTGTGGCTGTGGGGCCGGCAGTGACAGTAGCAGCAGTTGGAGTTGTTAGTGCATCTGGGCCACTTCATTGTTAGCGGTATCCTGTTGAACTGTGACAGCATGAAGCTGTACCAGATTTGTCTCCATTCATAGGTTGGCTTGAAGGTGATTGTACCAGATTAGGAAAGCAAACAAATAATCCTAATGTTAGAAAAACGTTATGTGTAACTTCTATAGGAAAGGGTATTACAACTGCTGTTACAACTGTCATGGTTGCTGCCATTTCTAAAACTACTCATTCAACTCTGCTGCAGCAATCAAGACTACAGAGGCAATATAATATTATTTATGGGTTAAGTTAATCCTCTTGTATCTACAGCCTCGACAAACCCACCGGGTACCCATTTTCATAATCATATTTGCAGAGTTGCCTTCCTTAGTCACACCAGGATTGGCTGTGCAGCTTCAAATCCTAGATTCTGATTCTGATCCTTTGTTTGAAGCCATGCTTGTTTTACCAAGGTTGCTAACAATTGCAACACTTCGGTCTTTCAATGCAGATTATATGACTGATAATATTCAAATACCATTTATAATTACTCACTACAAAAAGTCTTGTGTCCATGGGTTTGTTCAGTAAGCATGTTACCGAGGTAGCTTAGTCTAGCCCTAAAATAAATACTATTACAAAATATTCACTGAGATATGATTGTCATATAATTTGATAAAAAAAATATTTGTACATTTTCATGAAGGATTTTGTCACAATGCTCTATTGATTATATTTTTAAATTTCACTGTTCAGGATTTTTAATAACAGCTGCATACAACAATTCCCACTGGCTATGAAAGGTCATGTCAAGTCAAGATGTTGACAGTGAACTGAGATCAATTAGTTAGCATTCAGACATTTATTTGCATCCATGACATGCAACAGCTTAAGTTTTAGTAGAGCATTTTGCCCTCCTTAAGTCCCACTCGTTCATCTGTGTGCTCACTGTGTGATGAACAATGATTTTGTTGTGAGGTAAACATTACCAGTAGTGTTACTGTTTATATACAAGCCTGGTATGTTGGGACACTATATTTTATGCATTACTGTGGAATATGACTACAACTGTTAATATGTACTTCACCTGTAGATGGTACTCTGGTGAATGCTAATGAAGATGTGTGGGTTGGGCTGTATGCATGAGAAGCTATATTGTCCAGACAACTATTATTACTAAATGAATTGGACATGAATGTGTAAAAGCTTAATAGACACTGGGGAATTCTCAGATGAAATGAACTGGAGACATTGATGAGGATGTGTTGACCTGATCCCTGTCTATCAAACATTGATGGACACTCTTGTGATGTACTCAATGATATAGACATGAAAGCCTGTGCTATGTGTTAGCTACGTCTGTAAATGAGGAGACAGTGTCAACTGTACATCTCCCCAGATGAGGATCTGATAGACTGCCGAGTGATGTTGTGTTTTTGTGGGCACATATCAATGTTTCATTGCTTGTAATATTTATGTTCTGTGATGTCAAGTGTCTTCAGAGTTAATGTCATGAATGTGTATATGTAGATGGGGCACAGTGGCCTAGTCATTATGGCACCTCAGTTTGCTTTGCAGAGTTGCATCCCTTTGCTGTGCCAGAATCTGGTCAATGGTTCCAATCTCAGAGTCATGATGAAACAAAATATGTTTGTGTGTTGTTTAACGCCGCGCTCAGCAATATTCCAGTTATATGACGACAGTCTGTAAATAATCAAGCTTGGACCAGACAATCCAGTGATTGAAATCATGAGTATCCATCCATGCAGTTGGGATACGATGACATGCATCAACTAAGTCTGCGAGCCTGACCAACGAATCCCGTTAGTCACCTCTTACAACAAGCATAGTCGCCTGTTACGACAAGCATGGGTTGCTGAAGAGCTATTCTTGTATTTCTTCCCTGGATCTCCACAGGTGCAAACCAAATATGATACAGCCTGTTATACTGAAAAGTTATATCAGAGTTGCATCCCTTAGCTTTGTCAGGATTTACTATCATGGGTTCGAATCTCAAAATCATCCCAAATATTATCCTTGTGCTTTCAGCATTACAACATTAACATATTTATTGAACGTAAGACTGAATAAAACTTAATACATCAATGAATATTTTTCTGTGTCTTGGTTGTGGACATATCTCTGAAGTCCGGTAAACAGCTACTAGGGATAGTGTCCTTGCTATCTATGATCTGTCTGTAGAAACATTCTGTTGACCACTAGACTGTTGGTCAGATATAATCATGTGTGGGCCTTTGGCCACCCGGGTGTCGGTCTGATATCCTGTGTATGAGTATGTTGGGGTATTAGGGGTACTGAGTCAACACAGGCGATAAGGCCAGGGTATCTAACACCTCGCTGATCTGTTGACTCGGGGCCTGATCACACGCAACTGGTGGGAGCAGTCCACACTCTGTAACTATAGTAGCAACATGGCAGGGTAGTACCTGCATGTAACAGTAGTCCAGCGCGGCAGGGTATTTGTGGGGTGGGGTGAGGTGTGCATGGTGAAACAGTAGTGTGACATAGAATTGCATTGTGGTATAACAGTAAAATAGCATAGCAGAGTGTGATGTTAGGGTGGTATAACAGTAATATAGCATAGTGAAGTGTGATGTTAATGTGGTATAACAGTAAAATTGCATAGTAGAGTGTGATGTTAATGTGATGTAACAGTAATATAGCATAGTAGAGCATGATATTAGGGTTGTATAACAGTAATATTGCATAGCAGAGTGTGATGTTAGGGTGGTATAACAGTAATATAGCATAGCAGAGCGTGATGTTAGGGTTGTATAACAGTAATATAGCATAGCAGAGCGTGATGTTAGGGTTGTATAACAGTAATATAGCATAGCAGAGCGTGATGTTAGGGTTGTATAACAGTAATATAGCATAGCAGAGCGTGATGTTAGGGTTGTATAACAGTAATATAGCATAGCAGAGTGTGATGTTAGGGTTGTATAACAGTAAAATAGCCTAGCAGAGTGGGATGTTAGGGTTGTATAACAGTAATATAGCAAGTAAAGTGTGATGTTAATGTGGTATAACAGTAATATAGCATAGCAGAGCGGGATGTTAGGGTTGTATAACAGTAATATAGCAAGTAAAGTGTGATGTTAGGGTGGTATAACAGTAATATAGCAAGTAAAGTGTGATGTTGATGTGGTATAACAGTAATATAGCATAGTAGAACGGGATGTTGATGTGGTATAACAGTAAACTAGCATAGTAAAGTGTATGGGTGGCAGACTGACGGTTTATTCAGTATGTAAGGCCATATGGCCCATAGTACAGATCAGTTTTAACAAATACATGAAAATCAATGTATATCAGTTACAGAGCATAGAAGGTATCAACAGATGAAGAGTACTATGTGGTCCCTTCTTTCAACCAAATTCAAATTTTCTAGTCCAACAACCAAATATACTTCACATGAATAACGGCCATCAACAGTAAGTCCACTGATGCCTTTAACAGTTTATTTCAAACACATAAAATATTTGAAATTAATGTTCCCACCTCATGTTTCTAACAATTTGTATGAAAATCTATTAATTAACTGATTGTGGCCTTACATAGATTGCTCCACAGATGTGAGACAATATTGGTATTTTATCTTGGTATTGATACCAGTTCTACAGATGTGACCATGGATCTCGGTTGCTGAAACGGTTGTGCAACCAGTGTAGTGATGGTGAGTTTATTCATGCAGGCAGAGGTCAAAGGTATTGGCATGGTACAAAGCGAAGTATTTGTTTAATGGTTACCTTGAGTTTGTTCACCACTGATGTTCAGATTATCTTAATAATACACACCCACACATCAACACAGATGGTGATGTTATCTGTTTTAATATGCCAGCTACGCAATATACCAGACTAATTTTCATACTTAGACAATGGAATGTGGGTGTAATTGTAATGCTAAAAAACATTTCATCATTATATTAAAAGTGTATTTTCTGTTTTGCCAAAAAATGTTTTTATATGAGTTAAATTCTTAAGTTTTCACTGTTAATAGTCATACCCACATGCGCTGTTTGACGTCAATGCTGTGACTATGTTCACGTCGTCTTCCAAATCAGCAAGTGCTATTGACACCCACACAGTGACATGAGTGACAGCATGTTTGGGTGCATGTTGATTTCATCACATGTTGACACACATTGCATATGACCTATATTGATGTCTGGACACTTTGTGGACTAGAAGTTCTCATTCTAAGTGGAGAGAAGGGTAGTTGAGTGTTTAAAGTGTTTGCTCAGCATACTGAATGTCGGGTTTGATTCCCCTCCTGGGTACAATGTGTGAAGCCCATATCTGGTGTCCCTTGCTGTGATATTTCTGGAATATTGCTAGAAGCTGCATTAAACCATACTCACTCACTCTGATTTTCACCAGGGATAGAAATTAACCGAGAAATTCCACTCGGAATAGTGATATCATTAGCAATACACCCAAATGTTTGATTCTACCGGCCCTTAGGCATCTTGTACACTAACAAAGCTGGTCCGGGCTAGCAGACTAGTGTAATGTCTATCCCTGTTCATGGACAAGGAGTTTGGTGTGGGATAGAGGTTGTGAAGTTATAATTTTATAAATATTACTTGGTCCACTGACCAAAATTAATCGTGAATAGGATTGATTCCATGTTGAAGGTCCAGTCTAATGTTTATATCAACCACTGACTCAAGGCTCTTTGAAAAAAATGCATGTACACCAAAGCTAAAAGCCTAAGTGGTTTTATTTGAAAGTGGTGTGATGAAAGTGTAGGAAGAAAGCTATTTGATACAATGGAGGATACGTAGTGCATACTGCCCATTAGCATGTGTGAAACAGTAGGTCAGGAAGTGGGGCATTGTGTTAGGCTAGAACTGGAACAAATTTAGAAGATTTGTAGAATACTCTAGTTTGACACCTGGCACATACTTGACAACTCAATTTATTTGGTCGACTCTCACTAGGGATCTGATCTTACCCGGAATCCCACTGTTGACTTTAGCTGTCGGGGTATGGGGTAGAATAGGTTCCTTACACCCTATATTTAATGTAATTGCCCATTCAAGTGAGAATCGAGTGGCTACAGTGTGTGTTGACGATCACTAGTTTACCTGGTGCAAACCTGATTATTTCCAGGCTGCTGTCATATACCTGGAACATTACTGAGTCCATCGTTAACGACGAACAACCAACAGACACCGGTAGTATTTGTACTTAAGCAATGACGAAAATATCTAAAGAAGGGACAACTGGTGACTAAGCGGACTCCATAAGCTGGTCCAAGAGAGATAAACCATTTTGTTAAGGCTTCACATTGCCTTGCTCCAAGACTGTACTGAAGGAAAAGTCCATGGATGTGTAGTAATTCTATCCTCCTGATAGGCAAGTCTAGATATATGGAAAGTAAGGACTCCAGTCTCTTATAGGGACAACTTGTTCTTATTATACACATAATCTAGAAATGATATCTTAAGCTAATAAGTAATGCCTTAGAGACTTGTGCAAGTCTACGCATCACGTTATCATCTAGATCATCTTGACATGTACAGATTTTCACCTTGAAAAATGCCACAGGCAACATGTGAAAGTTGTGCACTCAAATCCTGTTCTTATAAATAACCCAACACAGGGCAACAAGTAGGCGAAGCGGACAGGCAGATTGATTGTGTAATTATCTTGATCAACATCAGAAAGGTTGGACCTAAAGTATAGCTTGAAAGCGCCACCTGACAAGATGTGCTAGCTGATATTCACTTTCTTCGGCACTGTCATTTCTGCGTTTCTGAAATTGTTTTATTGATGCTGAAAATGTATCTTAGCATCTTAAATGATGAAGTCAGTTGCTGCATGTATGCCAAGTCCTAGCCATGTCACTGCGAAAAGTGTGTATAATATTATTCATATGTTCTCTCGAAGAGTTGCCGCCATTAATTCACCAATTGTTGCTACATAATTCTTGTAAATGCTGTTATTAATCCCATATTATCCACTGTTTGCATTTATGTAAGTCAAGTATGTCGAGTTTGTTGTAAAATATGTTGTATTTGTTGTAGAGATGTAGTGGTTTTGTACAATAAAATACCTTGTATCTGCCTGGTGTGTAACTTGAGCCACCACAACAAAAGGTAGAATTCCAGGTCTCTTGCTTCTGTAGCAGGCTGGCATACTTTGTAAGGAATCAGAAAGTCTGGTTTCCATGACAACCCAACTCTCTCCTGATGTGAAAGTAGACTTTTTCAAGCACTCATTCCTATAATGAAAACCCAGGACGAACCTTCCAATCTCCCATCTTCATGATACAAGGACTATTATTAGAGGTAGATAAAGAACCTGAACTAATTTCTATTCCCAGAAACCTTTCATCACCGGCATAACTTAGAAATTGTAACGAAGCTGACGTGCAGCTTTCAACTTGGTAATCTAATAGTGAAGAATAGCTGTACTGTCATCATGTTCTCTTTTACATGGGCTACCCATGTTGGTGTGTATAGCCAGGTCTAGGGCCTCTGAATCATCCTCTCTAGGCATGGTGAGACTTTATTGGTTTGTAAAGAGCCTGTTGAACATACTAGCTGAATCATAAACTACAGTGTATGTCAGCAAGTATCGGTGTATGTCAGCAAGTATCGGTGTATGTCAGCAAGTATCGGTGTATGTCAGCAAGTATCGGTGTATGTCAGCAAGTATCGGTGTATGTCAGCAAGTATCGGTGTATGTCAGCAAGTATCGGTAGCTTCGTATGTGTCAGAACCCAATTGTCCTGGAACAGGTAATTCTAGAATGAAGTTTGGTAGCTCTTTGAAATGCGTTTGTTCTTCATGAAGTGTTAGGATCTTTACTCAGTACAGTTTATGTTTGACTCTAGGTTGATAAATGTCAAACATTTACTGATGTTAACAGCAGTGACTTATTGTCATTCATTCGACCTTGACCTTGACCTCACAACAATGACCTTTCTACCAATGAATAATTCCTATCAGACAAATGGTGAGTGATTGTTCTAGCTATGTCACTGCTGCCTGTAAATAATCTAGCCTGACCAGGAAACCAGTGGACGATAGCAGGAGCAGTGATCCTGTGTCAGGATACGATGACTCTTGCATGATGATCATGTGGCTTACTGTGTTGAAGCGTCTTCTGACCCAGAATCTCCATGGAGTCAGCATATGTCTTTGAAATTATGAAGTATAGACGTAACAATAAACCACTTTGGAAATGTTCTATCTGACCCTGATATGGTAGATAGCAGGGCCAGTCACCTAAGGCGCCATAATTCTCTGTACAGAGTTATGTCCCTTAGGTGTGCCAGAAAAACAAACATCTAAGATCTGCATATCTTTGGGCTTCATCCCATATTAAACTGACACGCCGTGACTGAACTGAATTACTGTTCCATGTTTGTTTGTTTGTTTGTTTGTTGTTTAACGCCGCACTCAGCAATATTCCAGCTATATGATGGCAGTCTATAAATAATTGAGCCTGCACCAGACAATCCGGTGATTGACATCATAAGCAGTGATCCACGCATTTGGAATACGATAACATGCATCAACCAAGTCAGTGAGCCTGACCACCCAATCCCGATAGTTGCCTCTTACCACAAGAATAGTCACCTTTTGAAGACCAATTTTACCCCGGATCTCCACGGATCGAATCCAAACTCACTCACTCACCTTAACAGTGTTTGTCTACATGTACTTTGGACTATTTACTCTCCGGACACCCTATAAGAAAGTGCTCAATTTTTTTTAATTTACTGACCTTTGCCACAGGCGAGCTTATACGGTGTGTGCATATTTGATATTAATTGTAGCTTTTAATATTGTAAATATTTGTCAACAATATGCTTAACTAAAACTGTCAGTGACCATAACTAACATTGAATAATTGAGGCATCTGTCACTGATTGAACCATAGTAGACCAGTTGAACATTTCTTAAACGTTTCCTGAATAAATCATTTAAAAGAGCAAGTGACTAAGCAAGTCTGTTCTTTGGCTGGTGTAAAGCGACTAATGATAAATGTCTGTGAGAATTAATGACTGCCCTATAGATCAAACGATAAAAACCTAGAAATTGATAAATTGGAGGTAAGAGGTGGGAGTCGTCAGTCTGTGACAGAAGACATCTGTTGATGGTGTTCGTCTCCCCGTCTACATGGCAGCCACTGAGTTATGTCAAGTCCTGTGTTTACATCAGATTTGGACGAGTCAGCAGATGGGACAATGCCAGCAGGTGTTTATCACAGCAGTCTTCACACTCCTACGTTGACATTTTGATGTCATCAACGTTGACAGGTTGGTGGTCAATATATATATGTATATTGACAGCATTAAAATCGGTATATCCTGGTGCCCGTCGTTGCTGTTGATTTAGAAAGGAATTGTTGAGAATGTTGGTGTGATGATAGATATTGTCAATTTTGGTATTTGTAGACATGATCAATATTGATAATAATGATATATACTGATGTCATTGAGGTTGATATGTGCAGGCATTGTCAATATGGATAATTGTGATATTCTGGTGTTGATGTTGAAAATGAATGCTTTGTTAACCTTGATGACGTCAACATGTTAATGTTAACATGAATGGAGTTAAACAGTGATATATCATCTATATTGATATATGTATATCAACATATATGGTGCAGGCTGAAGGGTTGTGCTTGGTGTCAGACAACACCATGCGTCATTTTTGACAAAACAAAAGCATTTGCTTAAAACATTTGTTCTGACAAAATGTGCTGTTTTGAATGGGGTACTTCGTATTAACAATAAATAATCTTTTAGCATTTTTTATGTCAAATACTAGATGACTAGAAATGTAAAGTACAGTGCTTAAGTTATTTTTTTGCACTCAAACATTCCATGTGTTATTTTTACGCTTCCAATACTGTTTCCTGTATCAATTTTGCACTTTTAGACAGATGTAGCACAGAAACAAAGAGAACAATAAAATGAGTTTAATTGCAAGTGTTTATTCCGTTTAAACATAGGTTGAAATAGAACAATGCAAACAATCTACACTGATGCACTTTGGGCAGTCAGCAAGCCGTGCAGCACGTTGCAGGCGGTTTCAGCTCTTGTCATATCAACAGTGAACACACTATGCACTGTGGCGACCGGTTACAACAATATCACATAATGGTTTAAGTGTGTTAAAGTTTATTGAGCTAAAGACTTTGGGCTGGTAGCTATTCCAGTTGCATTAGGAATAATATTCGCTGTTTATGGATGAAGTGTACTCAGAATGAAGTGGATGATGCTATTTTTTGTCAGATTTTGTCTCATTCTGTGTGTACAGAAGAAAAGTGGATCGATCGTTCACTTAAAGGGAAATAAAAGATTTATTTACTATTTCCAGTAGCCTCTACCATGTTGGGGTAGCCTTGCTCCAAGGCTGTACTGAAAGATAGATCCAGGGATGTGTAGTAATTCTATCCTCCTAAAAGGCAAGTCTAGGTATGTGGACAATAGGACTGCAGCCTCTTATAGGGACAACTTGTTATCATTTAAATAATGTAGAAATTATGATATAAGCTAATAATTATAGCCTTAGAGACTTGTGCAAGTCTAGATGTTAATATAGCAAACCATCAAGTTTAGTCAACTTTTAGTTTATCCGCAGTACAGGGTTAGATATTGTTTAGGAATATCTTCCAGTGTTAATATTGCCGAGTTCCTCTGCCAAGTGTCTGGTATTGTCGTCAGTGCCAGAGTGGCAAGACTGGAGTCTCCAGAGACGGTATTAGGTAAAGGCTTGGCAAGTAGTGGGACGGAATTCAACAGTAAAACTGTGGAGTTGAGTGTAAAAAATGTTACATGAGTCAGGGGTGTAGTGGCATGAATGATCTGGGCATGCCGAGGTGAATGGAATGCTCTGACAGCTGCAGTGTAAACACTGAGATATATTAATGTGATCTCTGATAACCCTGGAATGTGAAAACTGATATCAGTTTATGGAAAGATTTTTGCAGTGTGAAGACATTTGTGTAGACAAATGATATCAAAAAGTAATTTGTTGCTTGTATATATCATTTTGAGTTACCTTATCAGCTTTAGAAATTGGCACTAGTCCTGTAGTCCTTGCCAAACTGCCCAATAGTTAAGGTGTCATAAGGACTAGTAGAAATTTAAGGGTTTATATGATATCATTATAAGGACTAGTGGACTTAAAATGTTAGTTTCTACTGCTGCTTCTTGTGATTATAGGTATTTTTTGGTGCTGAGATTTCATCATACATTGATTTGTCTTCGTTGGTCAATCATTGATTATGATCTTTCACTACATATTTGTGTGTTTTCCTGAAAAATGTATCAAATTGCCTGTTACCGTAATCGACGTAATAAGCGCCGAGGACGTTCTCAAAATTAGAAATAGTTGAAAGATAAATTTCGTGGTTTATGATGACAGCCTTACATGTTTATGTATGACAGATATATTTTTCCAGAAATTAATTGCCCATAATTAAGGGTGCATAAAACACACGAGTGCATATACGCGAATAAATAAGTCTTGTGTTCATTGATCAATCGGAAGGGGTGCTAATTAGGATTGTTTACTAGCCAATATATCAGCAAATATCGCCGTGTGCGTTTATTAGAGCGGGGCGCTTATTACGTCGAGTACGGTATTCAATTGGGGGGCAGAGAAGGTCCCTAACACCCGTTACGCTTTAAAGATGTGTGACCTGGTCCCTTGGTATCATTATTATTACTTGTGCTGTCAACTTCTTAAAATATCATAAAGCTTTTGCTTGCCATGCCGAAGACCCAGGTTCAATTCCTGACATGGGTACAATGTCTGAAGCCCATTTCTGGTGTCCCCCACCATGATATTGCTGGAATATTGCTAAAGGCGGCGAAAAAACATACCCACTCACTCACTCCAGCAATATCATGGCAGGGCACACCAGAAATGGGCTTCACAAATTGTGCCCATGTGGGAATCGAACCCGGGTCTTTTGGGTGATGAGAGAACACTTTAACCACTAGGCTACCCGACCGAGGAATAGATAGATGTGAGACAGGGGCATCAGTGGTGAATCCAGTCTGTGGAATTAAACCATAGTTGCGTGTGTGTGTGTGGCCCAGTGTTTATGACAGGCTGTAGTAGCCCGTTGAAAGAATTCCTCATTGTTGCCAGTGTTGCTGACTGCAGGGTCGGAGGTCACACGTGGCAACAATTGCTACCTACATTGTTTGGCGGCAGCCAAGGTAGCAGGTGCTGACCTTGACTGTTGCGTGTTAACATTGACACCATTTGGCAGTCGACATGTGTAATCAGCTCGGTCCAACTCCACCATTAGCAAATTTTGGTCTGTCCATTCTAGGAAAACAGGAGTTATTTTACGGATTGAAATGACAAGAGCCAACAGCCAAAAGTTTTTAGTTTCAGTGCCTGATAGCTCAATCTTTGATGAACTCAAATAAAAACATCATAAATCACCAAAAGAAACGCACACCATAGAAACATATCGAGAAGTATGACAAAACTAACAATCAGTCAAGTGTTACCACAGTGTCTTTATTCTTATCCCAATACGCTGCATGTGATTTCCAAACTTTACACACTGATTCTGCATGAAACAAATGGTGCATCTCGAGTCATGGATCTATGACGTCACATGTGATGCGTTCCTGAGCACTGGTTCACACATCATGCCAGTATGTTCGGTTGTCCATCAAAACAATCTAATATCTCTAGCATATGGTTAGTCTTTATATATTTACCAACATGTATGGTATTCGTATTTTCTTTTGGTGGTGAGTATATATCCATTCGTTATTTTAGGAAGAAGCTTATGTAGAATTTGTCATGAGATTGTGTCGGAAAGAAGCCAGTTGACTCAGTGTAAGTCTTCCCTTTTTTATCCGTGTGCCCGCAATGACTTACAAAGTGGAGAACCAACAGTGACAAATTCCAAGCCCCTAGGGATCAGAGGGCCTATACAACATGTCTCTGCTAGGATATGGCAGCAGTTGGTGAAGAATGGCCAGTGTATGTGTGATAGAGACTTACAACACTGGCATTCCGAGCTCCCCTCTTTTGTCTGAGATCACAACACAGGTGCCACCTCGCTGACCTCCACCACCCCCACTCCTACTCAGCACTATTTTCTCCTTTTGCCATAGTATGTGTCATGTCATGACATAATATCGGCAGCGTTATCGCGCAGGAGCTGTATCTAATTATATGTTCTCCAAATATAAATATGATGTTCATTATGGTACTCAATAACGTTATCTTTTTGGAGAATGGATTTTGATTTTAAAAAATCAAAAAAATCATGGAAGTTTGAGTTTGAAGACCTGGAGCTTGTTCTGAGGCTTTTCTAGTGCACATCGCTATATAATTTAAGTGCAATAATCTTGGATGCGATGTTAAACCCCATTTCACCTCACATATTCCAGTGAGGGACACGACCTGACTCACATATTGTACCCATGAAGAGGATTCAAACCTAGGTCTTGGGGCTGTTGAGTTAACACTTTACCCATTAACCTATCCCACCACCTCGTATGACTGTGGAAGTGAGTGAACTTGGCAATAGTTTGAAATTATCTCAAAGTTCCATCTTGTGATAAACCCATCAAGTGGGACATTCTTACATTTTCAGATTCAT
Organism: Haliotis cracherodii; assembly: GCF_022045235.1. Classification (NCBI taxonomy): domain Eukaryota; kingdom Metazoa; phylum Mollusca; class Gastropoda; order Lepetellida; family Haliotidae; genus Haliotis; species Haliotis cracherodii. Next base: position 9,589,889 of record NW_027266308.1, on the reverse strand, counting down.
AGATGTGTTAAACAGGTTTTTCTTTGCACAGCTGAAGATGTTTTTGAAATCATAAATAGATTCCAGACATCTGCATATCCCGGGGATTCTTGTTATTTAGGACATGGTATCTACCCCTGTTTTGATAGTACAACATAACCTCATTCAGCTGGACAGAAACCAGCCTCCGACAATAACCTTACCTCATGTTGTGAGTGTGACTACGTACCAATCCTGTAATGTCAAAGTGTTAATCTGGTAATGAACTCCCTATCCCAGTAGGCTTGAAGCTGTATAATGTAGACTTACTATTCAGCAATAGTGTTAGGTTGTATGCTGGAGATTTGCTATTCAGCAATAGTGTCAGGTTGTATACTGGAGATTTGCTATTCAGCAATACTGTCAGGTTGTATGCTGGAGATTTGCTATTCAGCAATACTGTCAGGTTGTATGCTGGAGATTTGCTATTCAGCAGTTCTGTCTTGGTGTACCAGTTGTAGGTCAGGGCGGTGAACATGGCTTTTGTCACTTGTAGCATTCTTGAATTCTGGCTTCCAGAAAGATAATGATTTTTTTCAGCATGGTCCAGCAACTTTCAAAATCTGCACCTCGTTATGTCATTCATGTGGAAAATAATTTATTGAGGTTAAGAATTTGACAGGTTGAACTCCAGTATTCAAGATGTAGGGGGTGCCGAGATTCATACTATAGGAGTTTACTAAGGACGCTAGGACCTCCCCTAAGTTTGGACAGTAGCATCTGGGTTCAAAATACTATTGGAATAAACGATATTGAAGCCAGAGCTCCTCGTAGTTTCAAACACTGGTTTCGGCAAGTGATTCAGTTTCTGAGATGATTGTAAAACAGTTTGCAAATTGTCCAAGATGTGCAAATTTTCAGTAAATGATGTACCTGTAGCCACTTGACAATCAGACTCCTTCAACAGGTGGCGAGGTATCTCTTCACAAACGTGGCCATCGTAAAATTACCTTCAGGAGGTTCTAGTGTTGCTGTTATGAGACAAACAACCTTCACCTTGAGGATGGACTATTTGGCCGACCTGTAGAGTAGCGTTTCGTCTATCTTGATATGTGTTTTCCATACCACTTGGATTCTCTGATGCGGCTAAATGCACCAGGAAATGTGTGCATGTAGCTCTTCCAGCATATCTGGGCTGCCTGTAGGTAGCGATTAGATGAAACTCCTTCATCAGCTCGACAGTTGGCACTTCCGGATTTCCTACCCAAAATAGCTCAGATCAGTTAAAATCATCTGTGGAGGCTGAGACATGTGTACATGTAGGGGATCTGCTGACTGCATCGCCATGAAGCTGGCTTTTGTAGTTGTGGAGTTGCCTGGTGGTGATACTGTGTTGTATGGTCTTGTGATGAAGACGCATCGTTGTTCTTGTCTTATCTTTGCTGTCTGCTGAATGATGTTAAAAAGTGTTAATGGTGTATCCTGTGGAGATGCTTATGTTAACACCGTGTCACTGAACCTGTTCTGTGGAGATGGTGAGGGGTGGTGCGAGGATGTGTAGGTTGGCTTCCATGCCGTGTTCCCCAAACCGACAACCACATACATACAACCCTCACTCCCCACCCCTCTACCCACACACATTTACCCAGCTCTCATTCACTCCATCACCCTGCATCACTGACCCACATCCCTACCTCGACCCCTAAACACCCCTACCTCAACCCCTAAACACCCCTACCTCATCCTCCACTGACCCCGCCCCCATTTCCCTAACCCCTTCCCCCTGGCCTCCATCCTCATCCTCCCAAACACCCAACCCTCACTCCTACAACAAAAAATGAAGTGGCCAATATATGTATAGCCTATATTCTTGGCACATTGACTGAACACACAATGATTCCTTGAATGATCGGACAGAGCAGATGGTCCACTGACACAACAGCATCAAACACAACAAAGCCCCCTCATGTCCAAGGTAAATTCTCACAGGTATATCAGAGAACAAGAGAAAATCAAGACTGACATGATGTTTATGAAGCCTGTTCTCCCAAACAATGAAAGTCACGGTCAAGTAAGTATTTGACCTGACAAGTTAAAAACCTCCAATTACTGACCAACTGTTGAGCAGATTTGTCCTGTCCAAGTTGTTGGCATTGTTGTCAAAAACCTGATAACAAGGGCTAATCCCCCCTGATAGGTAATTGTTTGCTGTCTGATGATGAATCCCCTGTCCCAGGAGATAGCCACCATCTTACTGCATCTGTGATCCGGCCCAGGCAGCGACTGTTCCTGTCAACACTTATCTGGCAGCGTCCAAACTGATAAGTAGTTGTCAAGACACCTGATGACCCATTCTCAGCTACCCTTCTCCCCCCCTAGATATCAGAGAAATATAGCCAATTACTGACCAACTACAGACAGGCAATTTACCTAGTGGCCTGACTTCATGGCTTCACACTCTCAAGGTCATATTTTAGGGGTGTCAGTGTACTATCAGGTACTGGTTGGGATTATAGTTCTTGACAATATAGTTTTGGTCACTACTTCAAGACAATTTAGTTCGGTGAGAAGAACAGCTATGAGCTATGTGTGTTGGGGGGAACAATTATTTTGGTGGGTAGAACCTGAATTAAAGTTATTTTGTTAGGAAAAGAACACCAGCCGTCTTTGGGGATCTGCTGTGGTCATGTCCGTCTTGCATGTCTTCACTTGACCATTTATGCTGGGTATCGTCTGGTATAAGTTATTATTGACCTAACTGCAATGAAGCATTTTTTCCATGTTTGTCTTGGGCGGTTGGGTAGCCTAGTGGTTAAAGTGTTTTCTTATCGAGCTGAAGACCCTGGTTCTATTCCCCACATGGGTACAATGTGTGAAGCCCATTTCTGGTGTCCCCCGCCATGATATTGCTGGAATATTGCTAAAAGTGGTGTAAAACCATACTCACTCACTCGCTCGCTCCATGTTTGTCTTAATTAATTGGGGCGCTGTGGTAGTCTAGTGGTTAAAGCTTTCGCTCGTCACACTTAAGGTCTCTTTTCTGGTGTCTCCCGGCGTTCTATTGCTGGAATATTGCTAAAAGCGGCGTAAATCAGAGCTCACTTACTCTTAACTAATGGCTTCTTGTGATCTTAATGGCGTTCTGTACTGTTATGCTTTAGCAGTCAATATGTCAGCAGTTAAAGATGCTGGAGGAGATGGATGAATTCCTGGATTTCAGAGTGTGTATTTTCATACGGGGTAAAAGGTTTGGACAGAGAATACTCTGACAGATGATGGATTGTGAGCATACCAAGAGAATAGTCCGGTCCTGGAGTAAGGTTAATGGTTCTGCTAATGCATGACCATTCGTGACCAACTCATGTTATTCCGGGACAAGCCGAATAGCGACTCGTGCCCCTCTCCTTGCCATTTTTGCAACTGGGTTCCGTCTTAGCGCAAACGGGCATACCTAAAACAATTGTCAACTCGTTGCGCAATGGTTCACATATATTTCCCCATATAGCATTTATATTTCAGATGCAATTAAAAGCACTGAATCACTTGCCGAAACCAAGCACATGCGAAATTATACAGTATGATTGAACACATTTAACTGTGTCTTGGGTATATTTTTAGATGCAAGACATATGTAAAAACAGAAATTATTTCTGAGGGATTCTTTGACGAAGAACTTGAAATCATACTCGCATTCTGATTGGTTTGTCGTATTTTCGCACATAACATTCATCGATAGGGGGACGAGTCTTCTTGCAGGTTACGGAAAGGGGCGAGTGGTGACGAATGATGCATGACATGTATCTGGTAGGCTGCTGCAGAATACTGATGAGTTTTCCTCCTTGTGAGTGGGTGTGACCAGGTGGTCATACGCCGGGGACCACTGTCCCTGACTTCCACTGTTTGAGAATAAAGTGTTTCACATTGACAGATTTAGCAACAGGTTGTCTAAAGTGGATGACAACTGTTTAGAAAGACATTGCAACTTTCAAGGAAAGGACTTATACTAGTAAACCTAAAACCACAGGTTGACTTCACAAACTGGTATAAAACAATACTTGTGTTTGAGATTAAGAATAAAACCTGATAAGGCCTTGAGCTCTGATTTTCCTATATTGAAATACTTAAACGTGTGACCTTCTCACCCACTGTTGTGGTAGAGTTGGTTTGTCCATGGCTGGCACTGTGACAGAACTGAATACTGTTCAAAGCGATGTTAAACCCAACTCACTCACTCACTCCAGGGATAGTTGGAATGTTGTCAGTGATCCTGTCTGATCCAACAGCTTCATAGTCCAGCAATCCATGACAACTGGAAGAATGGAGAGGTGGGATTGTTGGAGGTGTTGTGCCGCCCCCTGTCGAGGTGTATTGACAGACTAGTAAATGATCATCTTGTGTGTGGAGTGGCGCTGCATGGCGCTGGGAAATAGGCAGTGTTGTGTGGTCGCCTTGCATGTCAAGGCATGATTGGGACGCACTGAGCTATAGCAATACCCTATCTCCAACTTCTGATTATTAACCTCACAGCGTGGTGCAAATAAATATATCCTTCTTCGTTCAATTGTAAAATCTGAATAATGAGAATGCCTGTAAAAGAATTATCCCCAAACCTTTATGTTCTATAGATTAGCATTACTGTCATTGGGGTTTTGATGAAATATTAATAATAATATTGATAAAGGTGATATGTCGTAGCATGCACCAATAGGAACACTGTTATCAAATACAAATGAAAGAACATGAACAAGTTAAAATACAAATTAGCAGTTAAACTTCACATTACAAAACTTCAAGCTATAAACTCCTTTGAGGCAGAATCTGGTATTGATGGTTGAAATACAATTCACTTTCAACACAGACTATAAGATGATAATAGCACTCCATCACAATGAGCATACACAGGGGACATAACCCTGAAGAATCTTTGTATCAAATACTACTTTCTTAAAGACAGTTTATTGATTCAACTCCCAAAGGGTTTGTTTGACTTCAGGTAGTGTTGTCCTATCAACTGTACCAGGCTTGTTGCGCTGTCTTCTCTAAATGTGAGGTAATGGATACATAGAAAAATGTGTTTAATTTAAGACTTTGCCGCTGGTGATCCTGTTGTTCTGCTTCCGTTTGTCGATTACCTTTTTGACAAGTGGAGCTGTTTTTCGTCTGACAGATGACACTGTTGATTGCAGTGTATGTGAGGTAGTTGTTAGGAAAATGTTACACTGCTGTTACTTGATTTCTCAAGAGCTGATTCACAACTTAAAAGATTTATGAATAAAGACGGATGACTCATATGGGTTTAAAGTGTTTTGTATGTATTACCTGAGTGTAGCTTTGTAGCTTTCCGTGTCAAATATGTTTTTTTTAATATTGCTGTACAATTGCCCTGGTGTTATATATATGTCTGAATAGGATTTGACAGTTATGAAAAAAATATTTAAATGGCGTAGTTCAAATGCTTTGTCATGTTTTGACAACCTGAGATGTACGTAATCTTGTAAAGATAAAATTTTGTTGATTTTGTCAACAAATTTGTATCATGAGAGTTAAATGGAAAGTTTTTGGCGCCATTCATATCTCCTGTAAATACTTTTGCACCAAGTATGCATCACAATTAGCAATCGTTGTTAGCCTTTTAACACCATTAACAACCTTCCCTCATAGGGAGATCAACAGTGTTGTTGGGGTGGTGTCATGTTCGTCATGTCACACCGTGAGGTAATGAAGAAACATGGCTTGTACTTGTCAACCCCCAATATTTTATATTAACTGCCACACCAGGGGAGATGAATATGGGTTGGATATGAAATCATCTTTCGATCAATTTATGTTTCATTTTGCGTTTAGGAGCTGTGGCGCATATTTTCTACTTAATGAACTTGTCAGAGGGGGAAAATTTGTCTTCTTTCTTCCTCTTTGCATTCATGCTACTTGAATTAAAAGAAGTGAGAAAGATGAGACGTTTGTTTTCATAACCAACTAACAAGAGAGTCATGTCGATGAAAATCAAAATTCTGTGCAGTGCTTGATGTTTTGTTTGTTTGTTTATTTATTTGTTGTTTGACGATGCTGTCAGCAATATTCCAGCTATATGACGGCAGTCTGTAAATAATCATGTCTGGACCAGAAATCCAGTGATTGACATCATGAGGTGAACAATTGATTTTCCTTTGTATGTGTTTGTGATGGGTGCCACCTGTGGCGCAGGATACGCTAACCTATTTGGTGACACCTGGTATCATTACTATCTGATAGTGATTCATAAACACATGCTCATGGTGTAGTCAGAATTGTAGAATCGACTCTGCTTTATGCAGAGATTTCTATTGGATATGGAAAGGGTGGCTTCACATTGTGAGGTTTCATTACATGTGTACAGACAATCGGCTATGGGATGAGCTGTGCAGTTTGAGTTACGACACAAACATCTGGCTATAGGAAAGATTGAAGAATGAATTGTATTCCTGTTCGAAGTTTAGTCATAGATCAAGCTAATACTTGTCATTGTTTCTTTCAGATATTGCCTTGGATTGGTCAGATCACTTATTATGGTGGCCGGAGAAGAACATGTGGTTGGATCGCACACGGTCAACTCTAGACCAGTACAATGTCCAGGCCGATGCACGCCTCCATTTCACACCAATGCACAAAAATCTTCGAGTGCAGTTACCTGACTTGCAAGTTTTGGAACTTCGTGTTGACTTTTCTTCTCGAGTTTTCGCTGCTGTCATCAGTTTGTGCAAGGAGCTAGGTGAGTGGTGACGTTTTATACCACGGTGAAAGTCAAGCTGTGTCATGGCAGCCTGAAAACTCTCCAGTCAATGATCAATGTCCTTGGGATACACTGACACATCGCCACATTTTGTAACAATATAGTCACACTTTGTAACAACAGTCACGCTTTGAAACAACACAGTCACGCTTTGTAACAACAGTCACGCTTTGTACCAACAGTCACACATTGTAACAACACAGTCACTCTTAGTAACAACAGTCAAGCTTTGTAACAACAGTCACGCTTTGTACACATTGTAACAACACAGTCACCCTTTGTAACAACACAGTCACGCTTTGTAACAACAGTCACGCTTTGAAACAACAGTCACACATTGTAACAACAGTCACACTTTGTAACAACACAGGCACACTTTGTAACATGACATCATCATAATGGCACTGTTTGTGTTTTCCTCACATATGTGACTGGTCATAAAAAGTATATTATAAAAAAATATTAAACCAATTGGCCTACCTACCAACCCTTTCTGTTGAGGGCTTGTTTGCCAAAACACAAATATATGTCAGCCTTGTGGGCATCATTTATGAAGAGGACCTACAGCCAGACTCCCCAAGGGGTACTGTATTTCATTACGTGTATCCCTGGTCCGGATTCTGGTCTCATAAAAATGCAACCAACATCGGTTTGCTTGTCATACTAGCTCATGGTGAAACACCATATTTGGGTGTTAATATGATATCTCAGTGAGGCTGATATTTTGGTAATGTAATATTTGGGGGATTATCAATTTGATAAGAGAACATGGTTTTTTGGTGGCAGCTCTCAGAACTATCTGGAAACAATAGCATCACAGCTGGGATGAGCTGGGATGATGACAGCATGATGGGTAAATCAGCTGATATCTAGGTCAGGTCATCGCAGGTCAGCAGCTGCATACTTCCTTAACCACAGTTAAGGCTCTGGAGGAGGGGCCTTTTGTGTAGTTGCATATTGTTATTTGAGTTTTGAATACTCAGGTGAGGTGAAATGGGGTTTATTGTCGTGTTCAAGATTATTTCACTCATAGCAATGTGCAGTCGTGCATGCATATGTTTGTGTGGCTGAATGTACTAGTTAAGACTTAATGCCGGTGTTTTGGTGCTAGCCCACTGAGATACCCCACTTGGGCACAGTATACTGACTCTGAGCAAACCAGTCCTTGTTTAATCCCCTTAATGCTCAGCGCCAGGCAGGGTAACAAGTACCATCTTTTAACGTCTTTTGGATGACACAACCATGCGACTCCTCTCTCCGGGTAGACTTTCAATAATGAATCTATATGTGAAAAAGTTAATTATAAACAGTGCTTAACTGATCTGTAAATGTATTTTTTAGATAAACACTAGTGATTGTTCAGGCGGAGGTCGGGTTATCTCGGAACTATTGGAGCATGAAATGGTAGCCGAGTCTGTACAAGCAGGTCGCCCTGTCAGTTGAACTATTACCTTATAATAGTGTAGTCCATGATGTAGAGCCCATCCTAGCGAGACTCTTCATTCACCCCCACCATGCCTCATTAAACACGCCTCAGTTTAACGTTTCTTCTCCATTCAGATAAGCATGCAGTTCTCGTGTGGTAATACCGTTTGACAAAAATGTTAAGCCCTTTTTCAACTAGAATGGATTCCCGGTGTTATATGCTCAGGCGAAAGGTTCAAAGGGTTGGAGCAGTTTGAGATAGATATTTGACTTCGCTTAGGTTATCTATGATAGTATTGATTTCTTCGAAATGGTTTTTAAGAAGTCAAGAAAAGTTTGTTTAACTTTGGTCTTAATGAAACTTAAATAGCTGTTAGCTTTCACAAGTTAAATTTGTTGTCAGAAATCGAGCTGTGGTGAACAAACTCAGTATGACATCAATGAAACAAACTGTGTTTCAGTAACAGTTACCAGGGAATTATGTTCCCTTCTGTACTGCTATAGATATTCTGTATAAAGTCTGTAATATACACGAAAATATGGACTGTCATGTAAATGTTGGGTCTTACATGGGTGTGATGGCATACAGATTGGTCTAGACGTGGCCGAGGCACTTTAATAATATGGCAAATACAGTATTATACCATATTTGACATGGCATCTACCATCTGTAAGCAGCTCCTGGAGTTCTAACCCTCCAGTAGAAAGGCACAGTAGGTCTTCAATTAGCACCCCCTATACCTCCACTGTATCTAACCTGGGGGTGACGGGGAGGGGGAGGGACACAAGGTGAGGGGGGAAGGTCAGGTTCTTTTTCAGCTGCCAGTCGCCATTACTTGATAGGTGTTATATTTAAACCTGAAAGAACTTACAGATGACAGGCATTGGTGGATTCTGCCTCAGTGATCAGATCTAGGTCAGGAATTGGAATTTTGTCTGTACGATGTACCTACATACTCAGTTGTCCATGTGATCTTGTAACAGGTGTAATATCATGTATGCGTTCAGAATTTCTAGCAGGTAGCGCATAAAATGGAAATGCATTTAGATGGCAAATTGTCCTGAACATAAGGATGTTTTTAGGACGGCTTGTTTTACATTTCAATGTGTTGATAACACCCTTATAATAATGGTCAGTGGGACACTTGACCGTCTTAAATCAAGAGGGAATCATTTCCTGATGAGGCTGGAAGGTAGTCATCAGATGGACATAACGTTTCGTTTAACCCACTTGTAAACATCTCACTCAAAGTGGTTCCTGACCCAGAAAAAGAACCTTTGAAATATTGATGTTGCCACAGAAGTCAGGAGGTTTCGACCTCGATCTCCCTGATTCTGATAATCCCTCATCCATTACATCTTGGTCAGGTCCAAGTGGCCAGTCTCTGGTCAAGGAGTTGGTCAGGCGGGCTGTAGTGTCGGCTGGAGCTTCCAAGATGTGATTAAGCAGAACTGTTCCGTTGAGAAATGGTATGTGATGGTGACGGAGAGACAGGCTTAGTGGTGTGTGCTTCATCATGATCCTATTGCCCGTAACACATTTCATCAGCCGACATCAAAGCCATATCACCCTATCTGTAAACAGAATTGAGTAATATGCTCTCCTAACCTTTTGTATAGTTTGGGGGGAGTTCAGTGACATTTGTTGGTAATATATCTACAGATGGGCGCTAAATATGAGATATGGCACGTGAGGAAAGGCATTCTTGGGACAACATCTTTTGGGTGTGCAGGTTTCTTTGTAATATCTTGGGTTGGATCTTGTTCCTTTTGAGTAAAAAACAAATCCTGATAGATGTCACTAGCCACAGAAAGGCCAAATTCAAATGTTTTCAAGATCACTGCTCTGATTTCAAAGAAAGGGAATTTGAATTTGGAATATTGAATTAAAAGCTGATAAAAAGCAATGAAAATGTTTTGAAAGTAATATAGAATATTGAAAAAAATGAGGTTGGAAAAAGCCACCTTGTGTAGACCCAGTCACTGGAACATCTTGTGCATCTATCAAGCAAATCTGTATCAAACTATAAATGCCATGTTATGCAATGTAAATATCAACAGGGTTAGAATGCAACACTCTCCAGACTAAACTTGATAAATAAATAGCAGCCATGTCTATCATGTCCACCAATCTGGTTCAGAAATGAAATTGACAACAGCGTGTAAATATCACCATAACATCCAGAATCTTAAAATAACACATGTATAGCGAAGCTGTCGTGGTGGTTATGTGAGTCTATTGTGGCGTGTTTCGGCCTGTCTGGCTTACATATGGAGACACCCTTTTAATTGATCATATATTTATCCCAGATCTAGGCAAAGTTGGCAGTGCATCACTCTGGGAACCTGTTTGTTGGCACAGTTGCGAAAGAAAACAAATGATGAACTCGGTGATCTCGTGTGTGTGTTAAACCCCGATACCTGCTGGTGTACAGTGTGTGTACGACTGGGTGGTGTGTCAAGGTTCTTTTCGTGGTGGCTTTTTTATTGGGAAAAGATGTTTATATACAGCTGGTATGTTATTCATATCTTTGTGTAACAGAATCATTTTGAATTAATGTCATTTGAATACTTACCTCGAATATAACAACATATCTATGGAGAATTGTCTGTTAGGAGATTATAACAAAGTGGCCATTGTTATGGGATTGTAGTACCGGTAAAGGGAACATTCTTACAATAGTTCATATGTGAAAACTCAAATTCTGTTTTGGCAAGGGACGGATTCAGAGTAAGCTAGACACAGATGAAAGACATTTTGTAAGCTTGTAAGTTGTATTGTGTAGAAAATGCCTTGATACTTGGTGCCTTGATACAAGCAGTCGGTAGAAAAAAGTTTACAAACATTACAGACATTGTTGTCTGTGGATTTAGAATTGGATATGTGGGTTAATATTAACTGAGTTTACTTGACAGATAGAAATGTTAGTAGATGTGGCAAAAATCACTATGTGATTATCAATGTGGTTACAGTACTGTGTGGTGGTCAAGATTATCCATCCAAGTCGTGATATGCAATTATAAGAAATTGAGTTGTTGCAGGCCCTCTCAATTCACAGTTGTTGCCCTTGTCATACCAGGATATGCTGATTGTTGTAATTGCAGTCATCCAGATTATGATTGTTGGTCTGTCAGCACCATACCTGTGCTTAAGTGATGTCTACAACGTGGTCACTTTTCACCATCACTTCTCATCACTCATTACACATTACACTGCCATGTTGTAATATTAAAATTCTGTTCAAAGCTGTGATATTGAACCGAAATTCTGTTCAAAGCTGTGATATTGAACCGAAATTCTGTTCAAAGCTGTGATATTGAACCGAAATTCTGTTCAAAGCTGTGATATTGAACCGAAATTCTGTTCAAAGCTGTAATATTTAACTGAGATTCTGTTCAAAGCCATGATACTTAGCGGAAAATTATGTTCAAAGCAGCATTAAATCTGACTAAACTTATGAAACTGTGTTAAAGGGTCCATGAAATAGGAGGATGAGACAAGATGTTCTTATTCAGAGTCTGAATGGTATATATGTCATACTTATGTCAGACAAATTCAGGCAGAGATTATTTTCAATGAAAAAGTCAACCTGACTTGAAATATGAAGAAGTGTTTTAGAAAATGAATAATCAAACAAACCGTGTTATGTATAGCATGTCACATGACTTGATCATGCATGCTGTGGTAGTAACGGTGCCGCCAAGTGGTTGAGGAAATGCATTGATGCCATTACATGCTCAAGCAGGCTGTGCAGGGGGACATAGTAAACTGAAGTGATTGGAAAGCAATTACAGATTATGCGGTTTAATCAGGGGACTTTCTGGCTGGTGAAAATAGAAATACTGCTGCGTCAGCTCATTGTGGAATTACCAGGGGATTTGTACGGCTTGTGCAGGTGCTTCTGGCTAGCTGCTTGTTGTTGGGGTAAAAAGGGGGGGGGGGGGGGGGGGAGGGGTTATGATGCTGCAGTTTAGTATGAAATGATTTATATTTTTATCCATTCAGAGAGATAACTGCTCCCCTGGGGCCGATTTTATGATGGTGCTGGGTTGGATGGACTCTTTTTAAATTATAATGGTTGAAATGTGATCAAACATTTACCATGGTTATGGGGTCTTTGAATCAAGCCTGATTTGATATTGATCATGAAGCACATACATGTCATCGTATCCCAATTGCATGAATCAATGTTCATGATGTCAATCACTGGATTGCCTGGTCCAGAACGATTATTTACAGACAGCTGTCATATTGCTGGAATATTGCTGAGAGTGGCGTTACACAACAAACACAATAAACTAATGATGAAGTAAGATGTGTCACAGAGAGTCGGCCCAGGTATCACCGGGTACACATCACTATCTATCTGTCTCTCTCTCTCTCTCTCTCTCTCTTCTTTCTCTCACTGTCTCTCACTTCCACTACAAGACCCCCCACACCCTTGTCTACCTCTGGGAGTCCCCAGGATAAGACTTGCAGTCTCTGACCCAGCAGGTATAGTGACATTAACTAGGTGTGACCCTGTGACTGGGGGGATGGGTCGACAGGTAAACAGACAAGATAAGCTCGTTAACAGGTGAGCCATGGAATGTAGGGAATCTTCACTGACCTACATTCCGGCTGCTGGGCGATGCTGGAGATGATGGGGAGAAGTCAGGGAGGTCTAAAATAAATAAAAACTGAATATGACAACTTACGACCTTGTATGCATTGAATATTGCTGCTCGCCTCACCTTGTCCCTTACTGTCCTGGGATATAGACTAACATCTAGTCACTGAAATGAACATATGTTACAGAAAAAACAGTTGTTAAATAAAAGTTATGAAATATAATCAAAAGGAGCTGCGGGTGGGCACAGGTGGTCTGTACTATCAAAGGGACACAGGTAGTCTCTACTATTAAAGGGGAAGGGTGGCCCGTACTATCAAGGGGCACGGGTGGTCCATACTATCAAGGGGACAGAGGTGGTCCATACTATCAAGAGGACAGAGGTGGTCCATACTATCAAGAGGACAGAGGTGGTCCATACTATCAAGAGGACAGAGGTGGTCTATACTATCAAGATGGCACGGGTGGTCCATACTATCAAGAGGACAGAGGTGGTCCATACTATCAAGAGGAGAGAGGTGGTCCATAATATCAAGAGGACAGAGGTGGTCCATACTATCAAGAGGAGAGAGGTGGTCCATACTATCAAGAGGACAGAGGTGGTCCATACTATCAAGGGGGCACAGGTGGTCCATACTATCAAGAAGACAGAGGTGGTCCATACTATCAAGAGGACAGAGGTGGTCCATACTATCAAGGGGACAGAGGTGGTCCATAATATCAAGAGGACAGAGGTGGTCCATACTATCAAGAGGGCATGGATGGTCCATACTATCAAGGGGGCACGAGTGGCCATTTCGCCAAGACCCATCATTTCCAAGACACCAGGGTGAAGCCAAAATATTGCTGACTGCTGTGTTAAACAATGTTCACAGTCGCCAAAAGACGCCATTACAAGAAATGTTGTAACCAAATCGGTTACCTTGTCTTTAATCAATGAGGACTTCACATGTACTAGACATTTTCTAGAAAAACACCATGTCTCTTTCCAATGATTGCTTGTGCAAATAATCCTTATTCCTACATGTCGTAAGCCCATACATCAGTGCATGTCTGCTTGTAAAACAAACATTTGTATTGGACTGGTAGATTGATGTATTGCTCTAACAAGGACACTCAGTCGGATCCACGTCTATTTCAAGAATAATTCACCGTGGAATTCTGCAGTTGCATGATCGCCAACATCCAAAGTAAACGTTAAGGTCTGGTGTTGGTTCATTTCCTTTATTGAAACTGAAATGGAAACAGTCCTAAAAAGCCCTGAAAGGTGGATATTATTGACAATGGTCTGCAAGTACTGTGTTTTTGACAAATGGGGAAATGTTCATTTCTCCTCTCCTCTGTATCCCCATTTTTTCTCCATCACTCACTTGCTCGTACGAATTGAAATGTGCCGAAACATGAAAAGAGAGGATGCATCAAATTGGGATCTGTCTGCTGGGTACGGGTGTCTGATTCGTCTAAGGCGCAGTGATTGTGCAGAGTTTGGTCCCTTGAGGGTGGCAGAAGCCTATGACATTTGAGAATTCTATTTCTTTTGTTTGTCAGCGCCAACCCGTTCACTACAGTGTTGGATTTCTAAGACCTGTCTCACTCAGGCTTTCCTCCCATGATTGGCTGACGCGCCTGGTTTCAATTAATATGCTGTTAAAAGTGGTGTTAAATCTCACTCACTCACTCAAGCCCATTTTTGGAGTCCTGTCGCTTGAGGACTTGAATATTGTTAAAATCAGCAGGAAGCAATACTCACTCACTCACTCACTCACTCACTCACTCACTCACTCACTCACTCACTCACTCACTCACTCACTCTCACTCACTCACTCACTCACTCACTCACTCACTCACTCACTCACTCACGCTGACCCGATCGTTTCTACGAACATGATTGATAATGTTGCCGCACTATCGACAAGAGGAATTAGTTAGTTCATGTCAGACGTGAAACTAACAAGTGGCGACTGATTGATATTACCACCAAGTACTGGCAGTTTTTCATAGTGATGGTTATTGACCTGTTTCTACTGATATGCTACCATGTATTCTGATGACTCGTGGTCGATCCCCATCACGACAAGGTGTGGGAATGGCCAGTTTTGGTCGACATACCGGGCTAACTATGTTGATTGTTTCTTGTAATTACATGAGAGTACACCAGCATCACCGGCAAGGTGTTTGCAAGGTAAATCTGTGGCCTATTATCACTGTTTGAGCGGCCCAGATAATGGTGTAGTTTATGTATCCAGGCTCTCGGCCTGTCAGCCCAGAACATAATGATGGAATGTGGGGTACACAGCATTTTATATGTGAAGAATAAAGCACGACTCCTCGGTCTTACATTGATACTCAATTGCCAAGGTCTAACTGAGGAGGAGTGCTGTATCTCACTTATAAACCGTCTAAATGCAAGAAATATCAGAAAATAAGAAAACATTGAGATATCTTATAATGAAACCATACAGTGTGTCACGGTATAAAAGGAATGCGATCAAAGTGTGTGAGAGAAGAAACGTGCAGCATAGACAAAAATTAAGTCTTGACATCTAAAATTGAACATTCTTTCATTACCTACTCCGGTGGCTCAGTGGGTTACAAAACTTAACACGATATGTGAGATTGCATGTTCGATTTCCGTCTTCCATAATAAAAAAGGTTTAATTTCTTGTCTTCGATTTTAGGACATTGGATGTATGTAAGTCCAAATATCTGCTACTCAAATAATCAGATCCTACTATCAAAAAGGAAAACCTCATTGTTAAACCAGGTCCTACTAGGAAAAAGTAAAACCTCCCAAGAGGTGTTTACAAGATAGGAAGTAGATACCTACAATACAATAGGCAAAAGTGGCAGTAAGTTTATAACTGTCCACCATGTTTGATGCTGCTGATATAGTGAGGTGAAATGGGGTTTAGTGCCACAACCAAGAGTATTGAACTTACAGATGTTCATGCACATGTGTGTGGCTGTTTGCACTAGTCTGGACTAATGCTGATTTGATGTTGCTAGTCTACTGAGATACCATCCCATAATTAAACATGGAATCCCCACTGAGACCGGTGAAGTCATGGAGAATTTCAGGCAGAAGTGATTCAACTCAAGTATTGTGTCATGTTTTCTATCTTGTTTCTTGTGATATGTATCAATACACGAGGTAAGTGTATAGTGACACCCGAGCTGAACCACGACATGTGTAACACTGACCCCTCCCTATGTTGCAGGTATCCGCCACCCCGAGGAGGTCTCCCTCATGGTCCGGATGGACAAGGATGACCTCAAGCGAGTGGTCAAGGAAGCAGTCCGGAAAAAGAAACACGGAGAATCGAATGTGTCCGGAACACTCAGTGCTAACGGAACCCTCCAGTCTTCATCGGGCAGCCTGGATGGGAAACTCAGCCCCTACCCCAGTCGGAGTCCCATCGGACCCTCACCCTCGGTACATACATTATTGGGAGATCTCTGCCTCATGTGTCTTGATACAAAGTCATCCCTTCCCCAGTTGAACATCACTATCTTATACAGTATCTAGTGGATGGAACAGATGGTAGCCTTATATGATGTTCATTGTTAAATTCCACGCTCAGCAATTATTATTCCAGTTGTATGACGGAGGCCTGTAAATATTCGAGTCTGGACCAGACAATCCAGTGATCGATATTGTGAACAACGGTCCACACCATTGGGAAATGTTGACATGCTATCAACCAAGTCACTGAGTCTGACCACCCCATTCATTTGGTCGCCTCTTACAACCAGCATAGGTTGCCGGGGACCTACTCTAATCTGCAAGTGACTAGCGTTATAAGAGTCGCTGCAGTAACACTGTATCATTTGAGGTCTGTGTTTTTAGTCAGTCTGGTAGTAATTCAGGGCCTCCAGTCTGTTGAGGACTATTTGAGCCTTGGCCAAATATACCATTCATGGTGACATGAGGAGGTTTAAGTCAGGTAATGGTGAACAGTCAGAAAGGTCGTGTTGTACTTTGTAATATTCAATATTTTGTAGCACTGTCTGGCCTACTATGAATTAAAAGGTCCTTGAAATTAAGAATCTCCAATTACTGTTATAAGTTGCAAATCTTCAGTTCAGGAGAAACAAGGAGATGCCAAAAGCTATTATCAGTCTAAAATTTGAATTTAGAAATAATTATGATCATACAATGATGATGATGATGATGATGATGTTGCAGAATACCCTGATCCGCAGCCCCCACAGTATGTCGTCGATGTCTCCGTACAGCACGTTTAACGGCACCATGTCCCCGGGGTCCATGTACAGCCTCTCCTTCGAGGGTATGATGGAGTCGTCACTCGCCAACAGTCCCCCAGTCGCGGCCAAGGAGGCTTTCCAGTACTTGTACAGACCAAAGAACTTCACAGAAAAAGCCAGGATTAACTGCGCGTAAGATTCACAAATACACTATTAATTCACTAAAAAACTCTGTTATTGTGCAATACCATGGTTACAGTATTAATGTTGACAAGGGAGGGCTTACATATGTTAAAAAACCAATGAAATATAGACAGACTTACTTCCCTTCTTCAAAAATAACAGCAAAAAACAGTGCCGAATTCTGATTATCATGTAAATGATAGTGGTATTGATGTGATGACCAATCAAATAAACTTGGAATCACTATCCAATTAATATGCAAATTAGTTTACCTAGCAGGAACTACTTTTTAACCTCCACACATCGATGTTATGTCTGTTTGATTTAAAGTATTATTGTCTGACGTGAATTTAGATAGCTTTTCCCCGATGTGGGTATTTCTGCACACAAACGTGGCTTCAAATCATTTTGCACTATATGATACATGGGTCGATTCACTCAAACAGTATATTCATAAGCTGTTTCTAAAGCTACTTCATTAAATGCAAATAAGTCTTAAACATGGAATATTTAAAATGACTTCATATAAAAAAGATATTATTATCCGCATGTTTCCGTATCCTAAATGTCAGATATTAGGAGTAAAGTATATGTATTATACTCACCATAGGCTGACATAATACAATGTATACTCCAAACATGTGATATTTACAATATGGAAACACACACTGGTAAATATCTCTATTTATCACTAAAAGTTCCTGATTGCAATGATAATTATATATAGTAAAATCTGACACGCTGATGGATATGAAATATGTTTGTAATTTTTTAGAGAAGGTGAGGGAAGATGAGATGCACAAAAAATATATTTATTGCCACAGGCCGCTGTGAGGTTTTGGACATTTTTTAATGTTCCCCAATTTTCTGTGATCTACAGAGGTGCTCTTGGACACCTGATACTCTTGTCAAGATTACTTCTGGTTGAAGTGTTTGTGTTGATATTTCACAAACTATCTCTGTCCAATTGTTCTTCATTATGGAAATAATGTCTCTACCTCCCATGCAGAGAATTATCACTAACTGGCCATCTGGAAGTTTTTCAGTCATTAGACACACAAGCATGTGTGTAAAGTAAGCAGGTACTCTACATTGCTGTACAGGGGCATCCAATTACAACATTTAGACTAAAGGAGGGAATGTCCGGTGTCCGACAGCCTTGCACCAAGGCTCTACTGAAAGAAAAGTCCCTGGATGTGTAGTCATTCTATCCTCCTGATAGGCAAGTCTAGATGTGTGAAAGACTCCAGTCTCTTATAGGGACAATTTGTTCTTATTATTAACATAATCTAGAAATTATGATTTAAACTGATAATTATTGCCTTAGAGACTTGTGCAAGTCTAAGGGTTCGACAGCTCTTGAATTTACCGCACCAAGTCATATTTTACCAACCAAATCTGAACAATAGACAACAATATTGTTGGTAAAATTTCAAAGTCTTCATCATTGAAAAATTGAAAGATTTGTAATTCAAAATAAATACAACTTGTACCTACAAATAAAACACAGATGCAAAAATGCAATAGGAGCTGAATAAGAATGTATCTGTAAAATTCCTCACACATACTTGGACACTTGTTACCCTGAGGACAAGGAAACCATTTGAACCCAGCCCTTTTGCTTGATGAGTGAACACTTCCACTAAGTCACCCAACCCTGTAACAGATGATCTTGTTTTCTCACATTTCCTATTCATGATTAGAAGACCAATTGTTCTTTGGACGAGGTTGCAAAATACCCAAGATACACTACGTCACTATATTGTCCTGAAAGATGCAGACTTGCAGATTGAACTCTGTTAATCTCATTCAAGTCAGTCGATATGTAGGAAATCTATTTGAAAGCTAGAACAACCTAGTAATTTGCTTCTATTACCCGAGACAAATTCCAGACAGTATCGCTATTGTTTTCATGAGCAGCAGGCAGTCTGATTATTGGGGTCACATTACAGTGTGGCTGAAGTTTGGAAATCTGTCAAACTGATAAGACAGTGATCTGTAATTTGAAAGCAATGTTTGTTGAAAGAATGCTATAAACACTGTTTGAAAAGCTGACTGCCTTGGAATCTAAGTCTGTGATAGCCAGAGCCATGAAGCTGATAAATGATAAGTTTGTTTACAGGAATCGGGAGAGGTAAAAGTCATTAACACCCTTTCTTGCATTCCTGATTAGCTTTTACCATTTTGGTTGAACAGAATTTCCTAATGTTATTGTGTTTTAATTATTCATGGTATGTTTGTTGCTGGAGTATTTCACTAGTTTCTGGGGCACCGGTGGCCCTGTCGTCTAAGGCACTGCAATTCACTTTGCAGAGTTGTGTCCCTTGGGCACCCAGAAACCAGATTGTGGGTTCGAAACCTGGTTTGCCCTGATTATGTTTCTAGGTTTGTAAGCACCATAACAGTGCCTGTGTTTCACCAAAGTGGTAAACGTCCGAGACCTGCATCACTTTGGGTGTCCCTTCCATATTTATAAGCTGTCACGCCGTGATGTCACTGGAATTCTGTTCACGACGGCGTTGATCCCAACTCACTCACTCATTAGTTTTGGTCTTTATGTTTATGTCTCAGCTAGCTGGATGTTTGTCAGAAGCTGTGAAAATACGGAAATTGGTTGATTTGTGTAATGCTGCACTTAGCAATGTTACAGCTATATGATGTAGGTCCAAGTTGGAAATGTATGTAAATGTGTTGTTTGCGGCTCTGTGCAGGTGGCTGGACTCGTCCCGGTCGTTGATGGAGCAGGGGGTGAGGGAGAATGACTACATCCTCTTCAAGTTCAAGTACTACTCCTACTACGACCTCAGTCCTAAGGTAAGAATACTCCAGACATAGACTGCAAACACACTTCCCCACACAGACCTCCCAACAAATATTCCAGACACATGGGTCAGTCACAGACTCCAGACATCTGCCAGACACTCGACTTGAGACAAAGACTCCAGACACAGACTCTGGACACATCTCCAGACATCAGTGGCAGACACCTGACCAGAACCAGACTCAAGACATAGTGGAAGTCAAACATATCAACATTACTGCACAGACAGTTATAGATTTCCAAGACATGATCTGGATACAAGCTTCATTCTTCAGACACATCCTATGGACACGAGAGTTCACACAGCAAACAGACAAGATAGATATTGTAGCCTACTGACTCTGTGGCCCACAAGGTGGTTATTTAAGTATGTGGTGTTAAATTTGAGATTGAATCAGACCTTTGTGAACTAAACGCCATCCAAAGGTGTGTAAGCGCACCATCAACTGATGTGTCTGGCAACAATAGCCACTAAGACCACTGTGGCTTGTGTCCATGATGGTGAAACTAGCGCTCGGGTTACGCTTTACACGGCCGGGATTACATTTGTCATTGCACCTTGTCATGGAGGCAGTGGTCTTTATAGACCATCGTGTGATTGAGATGGGCCATAATACTTACCTGAGACCCGTAATACTTGCGTTAAACCAGGTAGGGGGGTTTCACATTACACAGGAAGGAAATCCAAGTGTTGGAGTAACAGTCAGTGAGTTGTCTGTGAAACCTGAACTGTAGACTGGGAACAGTAGTGTATTGTTTGAGGTTGCAAACGCGGGTGGTTGGTGCAATAACTTGCTACCGATGTGTTGGAGCTGTCACTGTAGTGCTACCTGTTACAGCGTGTAGACAAAGGTACCTTCAGTACTCTCGGCTATAGCTGCTGTTCTGTAATGAGTGGCAGTGTGCAGTACTCCTGCAACTGATCAGTGCAGTGTCAGAACAGGAAGCCACAGGTGCCGGATCCAAGGCCTCTCTGAAATACTTCATGCAAGGTCCTACTTCTTATGTAGTTTTGGTGAAGGGGAGTCCAAAATGGCAGAAGTTGGGAGTAGGGGGGACAGAAGTGGGGAGCAGGGGGGACAGAAGTGGGGAGTAGGGGGGGTGGCAGAAGTGGGGAGTAGGGGGGAGAAAAGTGGGGAGCAGGGGGTGGCAGAAGTTGGGAGCAGGGGAGACAAGTGGGGACAGAAGTGGGGAGCAGGGGGTGGCAGAAGTTGGGAGTCGGGGGTGGCAGAAGTTGGGAGTCGGGGGTGGCAGAAGTGGGGAGTTGGGGGTGGCAGAAGTGGGGAGTTGGGGGTGGCAGAAGTTGGGAGTCGGGGGTGGCAGAAGTGGGGAGTAGGGGGAGAAAAGTGGGGAGCGCAGGGGTGGCAGAAGTGGGGAGTCGGGGGTGGCAGAAGTGGGGAGGAGGGGGTGGGGAGGAGGGGGGTGACAAAAGTGGGGAGCAGGAGGGACAAGTGTGTGGGGGGAGGGGGGGGGCTTTCAGGGCGTAGTGAGTCAGAAGTTGGGACCAGGAGATCATAAAGAGAGGGGCAGATGTGGGGGTTGGGAGTTCAAAGGGGAATTGGGGAGACTGAATAGGAAGGGAGTATGCCGTCCTCTATATCCTGAGGGGAATCAGAATGTCGATGTCACTCAGCATAATGGTAACAGAAGAAGGAAGCACTAACAGAAACATCAGTGTATCCATGGAAATAGTTAGTTCACAGCAGTGACAAGAAATGTGTGTTTATGTGTGTTTTGACATGCTACCCGTGCAGATAGCCCGTGAGAGATAGTGGAATGTGATTGTAACATGACCCCCCTGATGAGCCCAGCAGAAAGACATGCATGGCAGTTGGGGAGGGTCTTGTTTCATGGGAGAGGGGGGGGAGAGGAGGAGACGGGGATGAAGGATGCCTGGAAGAGGTAGAGAGATAGGTAGATACACAGAGTGTTGATGGGAGAGAGAGACAGCGAGAATAGAGAGAAGTTGCATGGGTGGCCAGTACATTAGTGGTTGGTTGGTGAATGTGTATTTCCGTTCTTTTTTTACTAGATTGAAAACATATTGCAGCATTTGAGCCTACTGGCTTGAAGTTGTCAAAAAGCATCAATTTGAGTAATCAACTAAGCTTACTTTTTGAAAGAACCATTATGAGACTCGAGTTTTGACCTGGTAGTCGCAGACTGTAGCTTTGAGAGGTGTCCTTTTCGGACTAACAGGATCCAGACGCCTGAGATTTCAAATCATGAAGAACTTCATGCAGACTATCTTAAACATTATTTCAAACAATACTTATGTTCTGTTATTTTGGCATCAATCCCCTTACACTCTCAAATAAGGTCTGATTATACACATTTTAAAGGTCAGTTAAATACAAGCATTGTGATAGCAATCCACATGAAAAAAGTGCACAGAACAAATTCTGGAGTTTTGTTGACTTTGTAATAATAAAGTGTTATTTTTTAGGGAGGGGTGTGACCTCTGACCTTCTCCTTTTCAGTCTGTGTTGACACTGAATCACATTACCAAACTGAGATTGCTCTGCAAGGCGAGCTTTGGCGAGAGAGCCGGCCACTTGCGGTTGTGTTACAGTAATTGGGGAATCTCTTTTGTCATCTGTTGATGAAGATGTCATGGTTAATGGGACGTTGTTAGAAGCAACAGAGATGTTCTTCACGGTTATGTAGGTCTGGGATGTTGGGTTTTTTTTTGTTGCCTTTATCACATGGTATGTTTTTTCTCTCATCTCCCCAGCTGTCTTATGACTTGAGTGATTATATCACTTTTGAGTTACTCATTTGGTTGTATTTGTATGGTGCTATTTACAAAACAGATATCAATTTTCACAATGAGACTTAATTTTGAAAAATGGTGTCGAACATATTGATAATTAAAAGTTAAAAATGCACCTCGGAAACTCTTTAAAAGGGAGTCAGTTTTGGGGGGAATTTAATGGAAATTCACCCCGTGAAGATCCGGCTTGGAATTGGTCTTCAGCAACCCATGCTTGCCATAAAGGGCATCTATGCTTGTCGTAAGAGGCGACTAACGGGATCAGGTGGTCATGCTCGCTGACTTTGTTGATGCATGTCAATGTATGCAAAAGGAGTGGATCAATGCTCATTATGTCAATCACTGGATTGTCTGGTTGTCTGGACTTTACAGACTGCTGTCATATAGATGGAATATTGCCGGGTGCAGCGTTAAACAACAAACAAACAAGCAAACAATTGAAATTCCTTGCAGAATTGTAGAATTCACATCCACAATGGTTAACTGATGTTTCATGTTGTACAGAGATGTATAACACACTTGTGTGAAAATGGACACACAAAGTCTTTTCTTGATCTATAATAGTCACTAAGTGAAAACATTTACACAAAAGGTTTAAGAAATGCAAGATCTTCCTCTCCAGTGAATGTTTCAATCAGAGCCGATGACAGTGGTGTTGAACATGCATATAGTTTGGACAGGCAGTGTTAGTGTAACAAAATATCTGTATCCTGCATTTATTCCTTTGTTTTTGTCTTTCCGATGTGCACCCC
The DNA here is from genome assembly GCF_022045235.1 of Haliotis cracherodii. Taxonomy (NCBI): domain Eukaryota; kingdom Metazoa; phylum Mollusca; class Gastropoda; order Lepetellida; family Haliotidae; genus Haliotis; species Haliotis cracherodii. The sequence continues at coordinate 9,566,392 of NW_027266308.1, read as the reverse complement.
CACGTGTGGAGCCATGGAAATGAGAAAGTTTAATAAAGATGCCCTTAGTGTGAGGTCGTCTCCAAGGCCAGTGGAAGCTTCATCAACTATTGATATCTTTCGTAGCAAGCTCATTTAAGTTTGATTATTTATCCTGATTGGTAAGAGGCAGTAGGCAGCTATAATGAGGCAGTGGCCACAGGTCTCAGATAATATGGTATACCTAGACTGGACACAGGTCTCTGATAAAACAGTAAATCTAGACTAGACACAGGTCTGTGATAAAACTGTAAATCTAGACTAGACACAGGTCTGTGATGAAACTGTACATCTAGACTAGACATTGGTCTCTGATAAAACTGTACATCTAGACTAGACACAGGTCTGTGATGAAACTGTACATCTAGACTAGACACAGGTCTGTGAAAAAATTGTACATCTAGACTGGACACAGGTCTCTGATAAAACTGTAAATCTAGACTAGACATTGGTCTCTGATAAAACTGTACATCTAGACTAGACACAGGTCTGTGATAAAACAGGGTATACCTAGACTAGACACAGGTTCGTGATAAAACAGTGTATATCTAGACTAGACACAGGTTCGTGATAAAACAGTGTATATCTAGACTGGACACAGGTCTCTGATAAAACAGTAAACCTAGACTAGACACAAGTCTCTGATTAAACAGTGTATACCTAGACTGGACACAGGTCTCTGATAAAACAGTAAATCTAGACTAGACACAGGTCTGTGATAAAACTGTAAATCTAGAATAGACACAGGTCTCTGATAAAACTGTACATCTAGACTAGACACAAGTGTCTGATTAAACAGTGTATATTTAGACTAGACACATGTCTAGGATAAAACAGTTTTTTCTGGAATGTCTTGATCCAAACTGTTCTTCAATATCTGAAAACGTCTCAGGTACCTGTGTGCAAATGGGACCGAGCTGCTGTTATTAAACGATATTGTAAAGATAATCTTAAGTACTCTTAAGAAGACTGAATGAGAAGAGCAGGTCCTGTGATAGTGGTGTCGGTGCTTTGCTTTCCTGATTTGTTGGGTGTTGTCTTGTCAACTGCAATACTAAATAGAACAGGTCGCTCGCTCGCTCGCTCGCTCACTCACTCACTCACTCACTCACTCACTCAGCAATGACATTTGTCAGCAGTTCAGAGGTCACATGCTACACACAGGCTGTGTTTAATGTGACATTGATCTCTCTGAATCAGGAGACATTTGTGTTGACATTTCAAATTATTATCGTCATAAATACTGCCCAATCTGTCCTATTTAGTATCTGACACGCACACATTAAGTGTACCATTTCCTGCATTAAGAAGGTCTTTAGAAGTTCCACGTTGTACTTTAACACTGGTGTAATGAGAGAGGCCGAGCTGGAAAGAACAAAGAGTGTTAGTTATACACTGCATATATCATTGTCATCAACTGTTATTATACTGTGTAGTGTTTATGATAGTTGGACAGACTTAATACTTTCAGTGGTGATTCAGATTGCTTTTGTCCGACTTCTCACTGGAGATATACTACTGATTTATTACTGCAACGCTACACTTTGTCATGATTTAGTATATTAATAATTACGATCACGATATGATAAATGAAACTTGACACTTATATTGATAATCCCATGCGACTATGCTTGTCGTGAGAGGCGACTAACGGGATCGGGTGGTCAGGCTCGCTGACTTTGTTGATGCATGTCATCGTATCACAATTGCGTGGATCGATGCTCATGATGTCAATCACTGGATTGTTTGGTCCAGACTATTTACAGACCTCCGTCATATAGCTGGAATATTGCTGAGTGGGGCTTTAAACAACAAACAAACAAATATTTATAATGATAACTTATTGCATAACCCATAAAAATGGCAGATTTCAACTAGTACTTATGATACCTTAACTATTGGGCAATTTGGCAAGGACTACAGGACGAGTGCCAATTTCTAATGCTTACATATAGTGTGCAGTTTATTGCACTGGGAGCAGTAAGTATGATGTAATCAGTATCAAACTGTCTGAACATTTTATTCAACTGTTTTGTGATTCAGTATGTTAATCTGACAATAATTAAACTATTGTTGGACTGTTGTTCTGTTGTTTTAGTCTGATACAATCTGCATAAACCTGCCAAAGATTTAATTATCACCCCGGGAGCAGGATATAAGAATGGGTGCTGTCTGTCCATCCGTCACGTTTAGTTTCCAGAGAAGAACTGAAAAAACATGAGAAATATCTTTACAAACCTTGGTCCATAGATAGGTCTAGTGGTGATCTGGTGCCTTTTGATAGTTTTGGATTTTTTCATAATATATTTTCGAGTTTCCATGGCAACGACTTTGACTTAGACTGAAACTGGCTGTAGTACTCTTTTCTGGCAGGGAATATGAGTATTTCATGCTTGTTATAGCAGATCTTGAATACCGTACAATATCTCTTCACCAAACTTGGCACATAGATAGGTCTAGTGGTAAACTGGTGCCTTTTGATAGTTAAGAATTTGTTACAAATTTATTTTTCGAGTTTCCAAAAGCAACCGGATATGTAATAATGGCAGGGGATATGAGTATTTCATGCTTGTTATTGTTGTGTTGTTTCAGTACGATGCAATCCGTATCAACCAGGTGTATGAGCAGGCGAAGTGGGCACTGATGGCAGAGGAGATCGAGTGTACAGAGGAAGAAATGATGATGTTCGCGGCTCTACAGGTAATACCTCCGACTTCTTCATCAGCATTCAGCATCCTTCTGTCTCGCTTGAATCAAGAGAAAGAGTAAGGTTTAAGTCGTTTCTACAGCACTTCAGTTTTATCACGGCATGTTTGCTTAAGGTGAGAGCCAAGCCTAAAGTGACAGGCCATAGATGCCTAAAATTGCCACTGGTGAAATCACAAGCATTTGTATGGCAACAAAGAGTCATAATTGGAAATTCCCAGAATTGAACCTGATATCAAAGGCATATATGGTGTTGCTGATGTTGTCCTCGTCCACAGTTCCAGATTCAGCGGCAGTCGGGTCTGCCCCAGCCGGACATCGAGACCATGAACAATGAGGAGGATGACATTGACGCTGCTCTCAAGGACCTCCAGGAGTCTCTGGAGGGGACCTCCGTGTCCAACGCCGGCGACATCACACATATACCAGAACTTGGAGACTATGTCAAGTTCCTAAAGTGAGTACAGATTAAGAAGTAATAGTACCTTCACGTTTCAGAGACATTGAAGTTGTTTCCTGACAGTTCAATGACATAGGTATAGACAAAAGGGTTTACTGTCATGAGTGGACCAGTCATGCTTGATGGATTACCTTCTACATCCTTGAAAGCCAGGAACTGCCCTCGTGGTCCCGTGGATACAGCATCTGCCGTTAGATCACAAGGTCGGTGGTTCCTTCCCTGGCCACCTCTTACCATAAGAGGTTAAAAATGGTACTTGTTGCTACCCTGCCTGACTCTGCATCGAGGGGATAACACAAGGAATTGTCAACATGACGTCGGTATACTGTGTCTGAGTGGGGTGTTCATGTTAAACTGCTGCATGGTATCACACTGTAAAACCGGCATTACTCTGGACTAGCGCAAGCAGCTACGCTCACGCACGCATGTTGCTATGTAGTGCACAGGTCTTGAATCACATTTCACCTGAACAGTTTGAAACCCGGGTATATAGTCTTCTTGCCTCATTATTTAACAGAAGGTGCGAGGTGACCTGGGACATTAAGAGTGGGAGGAATCATTACAACATTCTGTACCTAATTCCATCAATAAACTAGGATATGTTACACATTTTGGCAAAAACATTGCTAGTGGTTCTGGCTAGATATTTATGCCACTATCTGTCACAGCGACTAGTTGTTGGTTTATAAAACAGATAATTATTTATATGACTGCGAATGTTACATTGTAGTTTAATGCCAATAAATGATTGTGTAGCCATGGATGTCCAGAATTAAAGCCATGATGGACAATGTCACAACTACACTGTCCAAACCAATGCATCCATGCTAACTCAGTGATCGGTTTTCTTTAAAGGCCGAAGAGAATAACACTAAAAAGTTACAAGCGGTACTGGGCGACATTCAAAGACACTCATATTGTGTTCTTCCGAAGCCGAGAGGAAAGCAACGGCCCTCCAGTGATGAGGATAAATGTCAGAGGTGAGTGGCGTCTGCAAACATTCATCGTGCGATACCTGCGGCAGCCACGTGATGTTTATAGAACAAAGTGACCACGCCTGCTCCATCGACACATTTTTTACGTCAGATAAATCTGGGGAATATTAGCCTGAAGATGTGGGTTAAATAATGACTTACATGAAAGGGCCTGCGACTCTGTCACTGGGCCGGTCCGTCTGCCTGGTGGGCGTGAGAGGGTGTTTATCTCAGGGGTAGTAGGCAGGGAAATAGTGTAAGTGATGTGTTGTCTCCTGAGGCGGAGAGAGAGGTAAATGTCAGCCATGGAGGGGAGAAAGTTGTAGCAAGTTAAAGAGAAACAGATGGGGTGGGGTCGTGGAAACATGCGTCAAAGCATCAGGATATTGCGTATGGAGACGGTATAAACATGCAGTGGGGACTCGGCCTTTACTCTATAGCTGAACCAAATGTTGAAATAATACATGTCTTTGATTCACCAGAAGGGAAATCTTGAAAATAACAGGAAAAAGTTGAGCCAAAGAAGTAAAACAAACGTTTGTTTGTTGTTTATCACCGCACTCGGCAATATTCCCGCTATATGGCTGCGGTCTGTAAATAATCGAGTCTGGCCAGACTATCCAGTGATTGATATCATGAGCATCGATCCACACATTTGGGATACGATGACATGCATCAACCAAGTCAGAGAGCCTGACCACCCAATCCCGTTAGCCGCCTCTTACGTTCACATAGTCGCCCGTTACAGCCAACATGGGTTGCTGAAGACCTATTCTAACCCAGATCTTCACGGGTCAGTAAGACGAAAGTAAGAAATGTCGTTTAGTGGAATGATGAACTGGGAACAAACATGTTTGATGAACACTTCAGGAAATGGGTCCCTATAAGAGTTTGAGGAAATATCAATAATGTCAAGATATTTTGTATCAATTTTTATTGAAACTGTCTTGAGATGCTGGTGTTGAAGTGAGGATGTTCCAGTGTGTCAAGTTGTAGACTCTCCAAGTGTATGGCCCCAGTGCTTGCTAGAGTGGCACCATGTGACTAGGTAAGCTGGAGGGGTCTCAGTGGGGGGAGGGGTCTCAGTGGCCTTGGGGGGAGGGGTCTCAGTGACCTTGGGGGGAGGGGTCTCAGTGGGGGGAGGGGTCTCAGTGGCCTTGGGGGGAGGGGCGGTTGTACATGACACTCGTCAGGATCAAGTGTGTACTGCTTACAACACATAGGACAACTTCCACTTCACCAATCTGGTTTTGAAGTGGGTTCTGTCAACTGCTGTCTTGTTCTTAAGAAACACAACTGATAATATGCATCTGCTATGAACCTTAATTCATTTTCATAGAGTAGGGGAAGCAGTGGTTGAGGTGTTCACTCTTCGCGCTTAAGACCTGGTTTGATGCACATTAGAACAGTGAAGCTCTCTTGCTGTCCCTGACCTGATATTGCTGGAATATTGCTCAAATGATTTCATAGTACGCACACACACACTATGGTGATGCCAAATCATTTGACAGTTCGTGTATTACTGAAGATATTGATACCTACAGTGAAGACTGCTCTCAGGACGTTCTTGCTGAGAATACTCACGCAAAGCCACCTTGTTCCATACCAATGCTTTGTTAATCCAGAAATTTAATTTTTGTCGAGTTTGCTAGAATTAGTACTGACTGGGTTTAACAGTTTCACTGTACACTTTTTACCACCTAATGATTCCTGGCTATATTATTTATGCATCTTCATCAATTCTGAAACATCATCAACATTATTGTTATAGTTTATTCCTATATTACGTTCAAATCATGACAGGAACCTTGTTTCATTCACTGAAACAGTTCAGGGAAACCATGGTAACCTGCAAGCATCAGGGTAAAGTAACAGAGAGCATGTGGCCGACACCTGTCTGCCGCCATTGCCACACACCCAGACAGATGGACATGCTGACACTGTACACACAAACATACTTGAACAGCTGATACAGACGCACTGCTACACCAGGGTATTAACTTACGCCTCGGCATGGGCTAAGGGAGGTAACTCAGTTTACAGTTGTATTGGAGCAGTGACAAATGTGCAGGAATTCACTTTGAATTTTGGGTTAAACCTTAAAATTGATTTGGATTGTTTCAGGGTGTGAGTGTAACCCAGATGTCAACCTTACCTCTAAGAAATATGGCATCAAGTTGTTTGTACCGGAACATGACGGAATGCAGGAAATCTGCCTTAGGTTTGAGCTGGTGAGTTAAGTCTTTGACGTTTCATGTTTTCGTTGTCTTGAAAATCTGTTATGAGTCATGATCATTCTCAAGTAAAAATTCATGATCGAGAACATTGCAGATATGAAAATATGCATCCGTTTTGGGTGGAGTATGAATCTGTTCTTAAAACATTATTAATTATGACCCATGGAAAAATGATGACAGTTGTAAGATAAATAAGAATAGCTACTGCAGGAGTATTAGAGGTTGGATATTGATGGCGACTTGAGTAAAACAACATTCACTCAATCAAGCTACTCAGACCAATCCTCAGCATGTGTATATTCCGCATGCAGTATTGGGACATCGATATCCCCGAAATAGGATAACTGCATTGTTTGGTCATGTGACTGTCCCCAGGAGGAGCAGTACTGTCGGTGGATGGCGGCGTGCAAGTTGGCGTCGAAGGGCAAGACGATGATGGACAGCTCGTACGAGAGTGAGGTCCAGGCCCTGCAGACCTTCCTCAGTATGCAGCATCCCGCGACGGTCCCCACCATCTCCGCCAACGAGATCAACATCCAAGCAGAAGACTTTGTAGCGCCACGATTCTACAAGAAAATCAAATCAAAATCGGTGAGTCCGTATAAACATTCAGTGTTATTTTTTAAACTGGATCCTGGGAGCTGCTATGCTTTTTTAGTATATAGGTAATGATTGCTTTAACTGGCCACGATGCTCAATGTCCCACATTGTAGCTGGTAGTTTAAAGATCTCTTTCAGCTGAGAATGGATTCTTGCAGGAGTAGGGTTGATTTGGGAGATTGTGATCAGTTTGCACAAATATGATTCTTGGGATCTGTGTAACGTCGGGCTTTCCTCCCACAATTAGCGCTATGTGATGTCAGTGATGTGAGTGAAATTCTGTACAACCCTACTGGCTGAGGCAAGTCATTCTTTGCTAGACCAGCCTGGTGACCACGTAGGAGGAACTGTTGAGGTGATGTGAGTGATATTCTGTACAACCCTACTGGCTGAGGCAAGTCATTCCTTGCTAGACCAGCCTGGTGACCACGTAGGAGGAACTGTTGAGGTGATGTGAGTGATATTCTGTACAACCCTACTGGCTGAGGCAAGTCATTCCTTGCTAGACCAGCCTGGTGACCACGTAGGAGGAACTGTTGAGGTGATGTGAGTGATATTCTGTACAACCCTACTGGCTGAGGCAAGTCATTCTTTGCTAGACCAGCCTGGTGACCACGTAGGAGGAACTGTTGAGGTGGTGTGAGTGATATTCTGTACAACCCTACTGGCTCAGGCAAGTCATTCCTTCCTAGACCTGCCTGGTGACCACGTAGGAGGAACTGTTGAGGTGGTGTGAGTCATATTCTGTACAACCCTACTGGCTCAGGCAAGTCATTCCTTGCTAGACCAGCCTGATGACCACGTAGGAGGAACTGTTGAGGTGATGTGAGTGATATTCTGTACAACCCTACTGGCTGAGGCAAGTCATTCCTTGCTAGACCAGCCTGGTCACCACGTAGGAGGAACTGTTGAGGTGATGTGAGTGATATTCTGTACAACCCTACTGCCTGAGGCAAGTCATTCCTTGCTAGACCAGCCTGGTGACCATGTAGGAGGAACTGTTGAGGTGATGGTGCGGTGTTGTTCCTATGGTGGATCCCTGTAATGGACGATGTTGATGTTGATGTTGTAGTGGGAGGTGTTGATGTTGAAGTAGGAGGTGTTGATGCTGTAGATGTTGTTACTGCCTTTGGAGTTGTTGATGCTGTAGGAAGTGATGATGATGCTGTAGTAGACATTAATACTGTAGATGTACTAGATGTTGATGCAGTAGATGTTGATGCTGTAGGAGATGTCGATGTAGTAGTAGATGTTGATGTAGTAGTAGATATTGATGCTTTAGTAAACATTAATGCTGTAGATGTACTAGAGGTTGATGCAGCAGATGTTAAAGCTGTAGTAGATGTTGATGTTGCAGTAGATGTTGATGTTGTAGTGGGAGTTATTGATGCTGTAGTAGATGTTGTTGCTGCTGATGTTGGAGATGTTGATGCTGGAGTTGGAGATGTTGATGTAGACATTGATGCTGTAGTAGATGTTGATGCTGGAGTAGGTGATGTTGTAGTAGACGTTGATGTGATAGAGGGAGATGTGGATGCTGCTGTAGACGTTACAGTGCTGTCTGTGTGTTTCAGCTGGTACAGAGGATAATGGAGGCACACACCAACGTCCAGGGCATGAGTCTCATCGAGGCCAAGCTGGCGTACATCCGGGCGTGGCAGGCGCTCCCTGAGTACGGCATCACCTACTTCCTCATCAAGATGTCCAACAGCAAGAAGGAGGTCGGTCATGTGTTCAGTACTTGATTGCAAAGTCACAAACATCAGCTAAGTTTCAAAATGTCAAGAATTCTTAGCACATGAAACGTTTCTTTATGTGTATCCCTTCTAAATGCCTTTCAGAGACTTGAATTGTTGTGTTATTATGTAGACCGTAGGGATAAACTTAGCATGATGTTCCTAGATTTGGACTTTAGCCTCGGGGCTAATGTGGCAGACTTTAATAGTACCGTCCAGATGTGGGTATTTTCCGTATCTACTTGAAATTACTTTTACAATGTGTGGACTCATTTGAATATGCATCTGCTCTAAATCAATGAGTGAAACAAAAGTTTGACCTTTGGATTTGTTTTGTTTCAGGAGTTGATTGGTGTGGCTTCCAATAGGATAATCCGGATGGACCCCAACACCGGCGACTCCATCAAGACATGGCGCTACAACACGCTCCAGTCATGGCACGTCAACTGGGAAAACGAAAACGTCATTCTCAACTTCGAGGAGGAGCGAGTCACATTCTCGTCAATAGGAACCCCTTGCAAAGTGATCCACGAGTTTATCGGAGGCTACATATTCCTGTCGATGAGATCACAGGACAAGAACCAATCTTTGAACCAGGAACTATTCCACAAGTTGACAGGCGGCTGGTCTTGAGGCCGCCTCAGCCAATCAGAACTCTCCATTCAATAACAGTGCCTCTTTATGGAAGTGGTTGCCATGTCAACAGAAATCTGCCTGTTGCCATAGCAATGAGTCCATGTCGGCATGGCAACCGCTCCGGGTTCACTGCTGTCAGTCATAGTTGTTTTGTTTGTTGCTAGGCTGGTCCCAAGCAAGCTTAGGGCCTTGTCTTAGATTATAAGATTATTATCTGTTAAGTGTATCATAGCTAAATACTACGACTCTGTCCTGTGCCACATATGAACTGGAATTGTTAATAGCGACAGCCATAATGCTTCATGCCATCGTGGTGGTGTGATGACGACTTTTACAAATACAAAATGTTTTCTGCACTGACATTTTCTCTGAGAGAAGAACGCTGTCTGTGTGCCTGTTCGGGAGGTGTTTGACTTGGATGGGATGTCCCCAGTGTTTGAACACTTAGTAGGAAGTGAACAGCTTTTCAACATAGTGCTTGCTGAGGATGGAACACTAGTTCTGTTGAAGATGGACACTGTAGTGCTTGTTCTGTAGAACACATCGGACTGAGAAACTTGGGACATTCGGTGGAAGTACCAGTTCTAATGTGGATAGATGCTTTAGAGAAGCTGGCCGAGAAATGACTTGGTGTGTGTGGTGGGGACAGTTCATGGACTGACGCATATCATCAGAGGACATCAGAGGACATCTCTGATGATGAGTGTCAAGGAATACTGTCATCAGGGGTGGATAGGGACCCTCTGTGTGACTCACCGAGTGACAAGGATAAAACTAATTATTGAAGGCCTGATTCTGCCCATGCTAAGGAAACACTTTTTCCGGTTTACAGATTTGACTGCCTGGAACAAAAAGCAAAAAGCAGAAGATAATGTGAAAATACATTATTATTTTTTATGCCAGTGGAGAAAAGAATATGTATAAAATATATTGAACTAATTTATATTTTACTGACCGACACAAGCTATTGCTGAGCTAAAATCTGTAAACTGTAAAATAAATGTGTGGCCTTGGCTATCCATGGCCTATGCTAGAGTCTTCTAGGGCATCTTGTGAGAGACCAGGAGCTGGGTTCTGTTTGATGTAGTCATACACTCACTCAGCGAGCAGAGGAAAATATCCGAGAGTAGAGGACCGCCATTTCAGGACACAGTCTTTACTATCACTTGACAAGGGTGCTTAGTGGATGTATATTTAGGCCAGTGTCTGTCATATATAACAGGAAACCAGTATCATCTAAAATACCGCTTCCGTATAACCATCTATCACAATTCTCTCTTTTGGCTGTTGTTCCGATATATTTCAATGTTTGTCAAAATACCAAGTTGTTAACTAAATATACTACCAGCATATTCCTGTGATGGAAACTGATTAATATGGCATGTTTTATTAAAAAGTCAACAATATTAGACTATATACTTCTCCAATACTAAGATTGAAAAACTGTGTAAAAGCGTTATGTACATACTGTGCTTAGAAATATATTTTATTGTGGAAATCGGACGTTGAAGTACATCACGAATTATACTTGGTTTGACGATGCCAAGATGTTGTTAATGATAAATATTGATAACTGATATGTCTATCAAGGTATTTATTAGTGGTTTGATTTATTAACCAATATGTATTAGTTGTCATGACAACCCCGTGTGTTGAGGAATTCATCAGTCACTATAAGGGGTGCAATTACATTGGTGCTGAGTGATGATGATGATGATGATGATGATGATGTTGCTGGTCATGTGATTATTATACACGCTGTCATAACCGGTTTGTACAGTCAGTTGAATGAAATGTTTGTCGTAATTGTTAAACCTGTTGGTTATCCAAATTCTACGAATAATTTAGTTAAAGGAAATGTATTTTTGATCGTGTAAGAAATATTGTAAATTTCAATTGTGTAAAAAATATCGTAATGGTATTGAAGAATGGCACCTGCATTAAGTGCAGATTACATCAGTGTGTTAAAGTTCATAAATACTCAAAAACTACTCCTAAAGTGAAATAAAATAGATTAAGTCTCATTGTCGCATAATAATGTGCCCAACATCTTTTTGTTGTCCAATCATATTAACAAACTCACAGCACGGCTGCTTGTATTGTATAAAACTCATCAGACGCGGACATTTGCCGTATTTCCTTCGATCTCTTAACGAAGTTCCAATGAAACATACCTCATGATATTAGCTATTGGCTATTCTAGACTAATTACAATAATGTGGATGGTAGCGATCACTAGGGCCGAACTGTAGCCTGTACCTACCTATATCAACTCTTTAATATAATAAATATATCAACGCAATAAACATTGACCATTGTATATGATTCATTATCACGTGGTTGTCAGTGATTTCCTGCAGTGTTACAGCTAAGATATGCTGACTTGGCAATCTGTCACTCTATCAACAACACATGGATTCTGTTTTTATAACAGGATATTTTGTAAATATTTATTAATATTTGCAACATAATATGAATTGCCTGTGACAATTATGCAGATTACTACCCTACACCAATGTTAACGGACCTATAACCCGTGCCATTTCTTAATGCTTTCGTCATCTACGAGGATTGCAGTTTTTAGCCTATGTTTTATTCCGTCATACCCATCTGCAGTTAAGTGCCTTTTGTCTTTGCTGGGATATGCATACTTCTGTTATAATTTCAAACTTTATTCCATCTACCTGTGTTCTGGAGAAACTGGTGAAATATGTTATCACTAGGTCACGCTGACCTATTAAGTCACAGTGACATAAACAAAAGGTCAAGGTCATGTAAGGGTTAAGGTGACAGAGGTTATTTTACTTTTCAATTTAAGTCAACTTGGAATGGAATATTTTCTAGAATTTTTGATGAATATTACTAATCAAAACGTCTATGTAATGATAATATGCAATGGGAAATAATATGAAGTTTTTTGTTGAATTAAACTATTTGTTGAAAACTATCACAAGTCACCATTCTGGTAAGCCTTTTTGATATTTCAGTAATGGGTTGTCACGGAGACAAATGTTGCCATGACCTTTGTGTTATTTATTTGCACCCTCCCCGTCTGTGTCCATGTTGCATTTGAAGTGCTGATGGAGATAAAGCTGTCAATGTCTCTACCTTGATCTGTCTGTCCATCTGTCTGTCTGCAGGGGAACATCTACAGAAGATCATGTATATTGTCTTCCTATTAAACAAAAGTCAAAAGCTGCTTCAGAGTTGTGTTGTTGGCTTGCTTGCTTCATTTGTTTGTTGTTTAACGCCCCACTCAGCAATATTTCAGCTATGACGGTGGTCTGTATGTACATAATCGTGTCTGGACCAAACAGTCCAGTGATTGACATCATGTGCATCAATCTACGCAATTGGGATACGATGACATTCATCAACCAAGTCATTGAGCCTGACCATCCGATCCCGTTAGTCGCCTCTTACGACAAACAAGCCTAGTCACCAATTACGGCAAGCATGGGTTGCTGAAGACCTATTCTACCCCGGATCTTCACGGGTCTGCCAGTTTTTGAAACAACACAACATACTTCTATGTAATAACAACACAATGTACTTTCTGGTGTAGCATTTATTACCTGTATTATTAACAAAGTGCCAAGTAGGAGACTCCCGGAGCTACGTGGGCATACGTACACACAGTACAGACATTGGGATCCTGTTAAATACATCATATACTTTCAGTCAAAATATCAATAATATAACTCACCGGAGTAAAACAAATCTCAGCCTTAGTTTGTGCGAAATGTAACCAGTTAATTATAGAAGGGTCACACTAAAATATGACGACCTCTAGGGGAAAGGCCATAAAAAATAACATTCGGGGAGGTGTCATGTAAAAATGGACATTGTATAATAAAATGAATGCTTTTGCATTTTGTCTTTTCATGAAGTACAAGAACATGGAGAGGGTCATCCAAAAATAGGACAAGGATTAGGGGAGAGTCGTTATTTTAACAATGTTGTGTAACCTCTGACCCCCCACCACAGTTCCTAAATTTCTAGCTTAAAACACAATCAATTCTCATCCCATTATGTAGACTGATCAACTACACAAAAACAGAAAACTAAATATCCTATATGTAGGCACGACAAATTGGTTGACCATTATCGACGACCTAAACATATCAAAGAGTGAAAAAGAACAATATCTGAAATACTATTATTAAATCTTATCTGATCACAATAAACAATTTTTGTATGCCTCAGTAATTCCTGAATAAACATGCTTGTTATCAACCATTTGAACATGTCAGATAATTTTTATACCAATAATTTAAAGTTTGATAGCACTTGGGTGATCCTTTTGCTTTAAGTTGGTCAAACAGGTTTGTGAGTGAGTGAGTTGGGTTTAACGCTGGTTTTAAAAGGATTCCAGTTATATCACGGCATGTCAGCTTAATGTAGGAGGAAAGCACGAAACGATGCAGGTCTCAGATGTTTACCACTTCGGTGAAACCCACGAGAACAGGTATGGTGCTGATGACGAGCCTACAAACAATAGGGGTGAACTGGGATTCGAACCCACAATCATAGGTTTCTGGCGTGCCCAAGGGACGCAACTCGTTACAGTGAACCGCAGCGCCTTAGACGACTGGGCCACCCGTGCCCCCCAAACATGTTGGACGTGAACTGATTACATAACGAAGGTTCATACTTTCTATGCACTGGTATTGAAGACTTAATCCCATCTTAGCATAGGGTGACACATTTCTTTGGAGAAACAAAAGGTTATATAATTCTGGTAGATGTCTAGGAAAACATTGCCTGACATTTCAGTAAACCCAAAGAACATGGGTGTTGATAAACCAAGCAGGGATGTGAATTGCAGCCCTCCCGACCACCTACGTGGTCTAGCAACAGAGCATCCACCCAGATAGTGGAAGGTCCGGGGTTTAATCCCCAGCTGACTCATACCAAAAGACTTAAAAGATGGTACTTGTTGTTACCCTGCCTATTGCTCGGCATTAAGGGGCTAAAACAATGATTGGGCGGCTCGGAGTAAGTATACTGTGTCTGAGTGGGGTATTCATGTTAAACTGCGGCATCAGTCTGGACTAATACAATCTTGGATACTACGTTAAACCCCATTTCAGCTCACCTCACCTCACCATTTTCCACCCAAATTGTTAATGTTAATGGCCGCAGTTATACTTTGCAGAACTGTCAGGCAATATCTCTATTATACAAATCACAGAGATCCATGGTCTCTATACAGTTAAACTCCACTAATCAGGACACCTGTTGTCTGTGAGGAATGTCTGAGAGTATTAAACTGTAACTAAATTTATTATAAATCCCAATCTTTGGTAGTCGGATGAATTCATTTGGAGTGGTAACATCCAGACTAACAGAGTTTAACTGTATAACATTAAAGCTATTATAACATTAAAGCTATCTGAATACCATTTTAACACTGATATAAACAAACGATCTGTGTATATGGAAACAAGCATTTATGATCAACAAAACAAATACTTCATTAAATATAGCTACATAGCTTTTCTTATAAAACAAATATGCACCAGTGAGAGACTAAATGCCCTTCACATAATGTATCCCTATTGGGATTTCAACTGAGAACAGTAAAAAAAAGTATTTTTTGCCAGAGATTGCCAATTTCAGATCAATTTATTTATATAAAACCCATCTTTCACTCCGACACAATATGTCTCTGCATCAAGATCTGACAACACCATAGGAAACCACCTCAGGCGAACTTTCTAATGAGATAATCATCGGTGAGACTTCTAAATTCTCGGTGTGAGTGAGCTAAGCATTCAGAGCAACATGTTTGTTCTCAAAAGTTATCATAAATGGACATTTCTGAATGGAAATAAAAAAGGCTGTGCCATTGTATTGTGGATATTTGATACGCTCTGTCTTTTCTGAGTGCCATTTGATTTACACCAAAAGGGAATACCACAGAAGGAATATTGGTGTTTTCTTTCATTAAAATCAAAATGTCCAAATCGAGGTGGTCAAGAAATGGAAGCCGAATCATAGAAGAAAGCTGACATCCCTCCTCCATACAGAACTGGCGATGCGAGTTTGTTTCAGGATCTACCTGACCTGTCTTTCTATGGAGGGTTTGTCACATTTTCATTCAGAGAGGAATTTAAGTACAAACTCTGACTTTTATGATCTCATGAGATTGAACAAACTCTCCCCTTAAATTTGCTCTTTGGACAATAGAGCACTTGAACATATAAATGACAGCTATTCAATAATGAGTCTCGTTTTATCCAGATATCACAAACAGGGAGCGAGTGTACGGAGCCTTGTCAGAGGTGCATTCCATCTGAACTAACCATGCATAGCTGATACATCTGGGACTTGAGTGAGTGAGTATGGTTTTACACCTCTTTTAGCAATATTCCAGCAATATCACAGCAGTGGACACCATAAATGGGCTTCACACATTGTACCCATGTCGGGAATCGAACCAGGGTCTTCGGCGTGATGACTGAACGCTTAAACCACTAGGCTACCCGACAGCCCCTCTAGGACTTGAACAGTCTCTAAGTGTAATAATCTGTCACTACCTTAAGCAATGATAAAAATAACTGCAATAACAAAATACTAACATGAATTCTGTCTCAACAATTTAGAATTCTGCATTCTCATTGGTCCATCAGCAGTATCAAATCTCTGTTAAGGCCAGGATTTCGCTGATGACTGCATATAATAAGGTAACAAAAGATTCTTTCACCAAACTGCCCAGTGGACCATTTCAATACTGATTTTAGGAGATTCAAAATACTGTGCAGAATATCTAAGCAAGTGTGTCAATACTTTTTAGACATAAATCCTTAAATCCTTACTTTGGAAACAGAGACTGGTTCCAGTCTACATAAAAAAACTCACTCACTCACTCACTCACTCTCACTCACTCACCCACCAACTTACTCATTCACTCACCCACCCATCCGCTCACTCACTCACCAACTCACTCACCCATTCACTCACCCATTCACTCACTCACTCACTCACTCACTCACCCATTCACTCACTCACTCACTCACCCATTCACCCACCCACTCACTCACTCATTCACTCACCCATTCACTAATTCACTCACTCACTCACTCGTGAAGATCAATCATGAAGATCCGGGGTAAAATAGGTCTTCAGCAACCCATGCTTGTCATAGGAGGCGACTATGCTTGTTGTGACACATGATGTCAATCACTGGATAGTCTGCTCCAGGCTATTTACAGACTGCCGTCATATAGCTGAAATATTGCTGAGTGTGGCATTAAACAAACAAACACTCCTAGGGCGTGTCCCCCCAAGCACCTATCCATGCCCAGCTGCTATTTTGTCCACCAAATCCACAATAAGCTGCCTTCCACTGATGGATGGATGAGACACCATGACACTGCAATCATTACCTCCCATGTAGAATAACAAGCTTGAAATACTTATATCCCCCGCCAATATGACATGTTGGGATGTGTGCAAGGCTAGAA
This sequence comes from Haliotis cracherodii, assembly GCF_022045235.1. NCBI lineage: Eukaryota > Metazoa > Mollusca > Gastropoda > Lepetellida > Haliotidae > Haliotis > Haliotis cracherodii. The sequence goes on along the minus strand of NW_027266308.1, from coordinate 9,549,556 downwards.
ATAGTGTATGTTTTTCAAGATCTGTCCCGGATACGAGCGCTACCGCCATTTTCAGTCTAAGTCAAAGTCGTTGCCATGGAAACCTGAAAAATAATTTTTTTTTAAATCCCAAACTATGAAAAGCCACCAGTTCACCACTAGACCTATCCATATGCCAAATTTGGTTAAGATATCTCTCATATTTTTTTAATTTTGCTCCGGAAACGAAACGTGATGGATGGATGGATGGAAGGATGGATGAACAGCACCCATTCCTATATCCCCCTTCCACTTCATGGCGGGGGATAATAACCTTGTACGGTCCTTCATGACACCACACTGTGTTTATCACAAAATATTCCTAAAGCATTGTCAGTCAACTTACAACCCATGGCTGATTTGTACATGGATTGTTCAAGTTGCTACGCCTGCTGTCTACTGAAACGTTTGCTCGATGATGGCAGCTGATTCCTGCCTGTGAATCTCTCCGATGCCGGTGGCTGGCACACCAAGGTTGCATCTGCCGGCATACTTCAACTAAAAGACAAGGGAAATTCAAGCATTTTAAATAGTATAACTTGTAAGCAGGATCACGATGGGTACATAGGGTTGTATGAGTCCCGTGTTAGGTTTTATACCACAAGCCAGAGGAGAGGGATACATAAAACCCCATGTACCCCTTGTGATCCTGCTACATCAAATTTATCTTACCGACATGTTTATTATGACATTGCAAAAGAATTCAAACAAATTCAAAATTGATAGAAAACAGCTGTTTGATTGAGCTGAGGTTGCTTGTGCTATGTCACGTGACTTTCATTAACTCAGAAAAAGTATGCGCCCTTTTGCTTTGAAGCGGGGTATAAGGGATATATTCTGCCTCTCAGAAATCAATGTGCAGTCTGACTTGCTCGTGGCGGTATAAGGGATGTATTCTGCCTCTCAGAAATCCATGTGCAGTCTGACTTGCTCGTGGCGGTATAAGGGATGCATTCTGCCTCTCAGAAATCAATGTGCAGTCTGACTTGCTCGTGGCGGGGTATAAGAGATTTAGTCACCCTGAGAAATTTATTCACCTCTAAGGCGGGATGCACAGTATTTTATCAAGATCATGTGGACCAATCAGATCTCATCATTCTGACATGGACGTATGATAATGCTGAATATTTACATGTAGCTAAACAATAATTACTTCACATTTGCATATTTAATCTTGAACTATAGTCATATAAAAAAAATAGTGTGTTCTTTAACTTCCATTGATCAATATACTTCGGACCTATTCTGACAGCACAAGGAGAAGGTTTCTGTAGTGTGTTACATTAGAATAAGCAAGCGTTACCTGGACTCCCACGATGTTCTGGAAGCGGGGAGCGACAAAGGTCCAGGCTCCCATGTTCCTGTGTTCTTCCTGGCTCCACACAAACTCTGCAGAACACAGACACTTCATAACTACATGTCATGTCTACAGTTCCTGATACGGAGGTATACTGTCTACTCTATGCATCAGCTACAAAATATGAGAGAGAAGAGTGTGGAAGCCAAGGAGAAGAGAGAAGAGTGTGGAAGCCAAGGAAGAGAGAGAAGAGTGTGGAAGCCAAGGGAGTGAGAGAAGAGTGTGGAAGCCAAGGAGGAGAGAGAAGAGTGTGGAAGCCAAGGGAGTGAGAGAAGAGTGTGGAAGCCAAGGAGGAGAGAGAAGAGTGTGGAAGCCAAGGAGGAGAGAGAAGAGTGTTGAAGCCAAGGAGAAGAGAGACGAGTGTGGAAGCCAAGGAGGAGATAGAAGAGCGTGGAAGCCAAGGAAGAGAGAGAAGAGTGTGGAAGCCAATGAGGAGAGAGAAGAGTGTGGAAGCCAAGGAGGAGATAGAAGAGTGTGGAAGCCAAGGAGGAGATAGAAGAGTGTGGAAGCCAAGGAGGAGAGAGAAGAGTGTGGAAGCCAAGGAGGAGAGAGAAGAGTGTGGAAGCCAAGGGAGTGAGAGAAGAGTGTGGAAGCCAAGGAGAAGAGAGACGAGTGTGGAAGCCAAGGAGGAGAGAGAAGAGTGTGGAAGCCAAGGAGAAGAGAGACGAGTGTGGAAGCCAAGGAGGAGAGAGAAGAGTGTGGAAGCCAAGGGAGTGAGAGAAAAGTGTTGAAGCCAAGGAGGAGAGAGAAGAGTGGGAAAGTAGAGTAAGTGAGAGAAGAGTGTGGAAGCAAAGGGAGTGAGAGAAGAGTGTGGAAGCCAAGGGAGTGAGAGAGAAGAGTGTGGAAGCCAAGCGAGTGAGAGAAGAGTGTGGAAGCCAAGGAGAAGAGAGACGAGTGTGGAAGCCAAGGAGAAGAGAGACGAGTGTGGAAGCAGAGTAAGTGAGAGAAGAGTGTGGAAGCCAAGGGAATGAGAGAAGAGTGTTGAAGCCAAGGAGGAGAGAGAAGAGTGGGAAAGTAGAGGAAGTGAGAAAAAGAGTGTGGAAGCAAAGGGAGTGAGAGAAGAGTGTGGAAGCCAAGGGAGTGAGAGAGAAGAGAGTGGAAGCCAAGGACAGAAAAGTGTGTGGAAGCCAAGGAGAAGAGAGAAGAGTGTGGAAGCCAAGGGAGTGAGAGCCGAAGGAGTGAAAGAAGAGTGTGGAAGCCGAGGGAGTGAGAGAAGAGTGTGGAAGCCAAGGGAGTGAGAGAAGAGTGTGGAAGCCAAGGTTGTGAGAGAAATGTGTGGAAGCCAAGGAAGTGAGAGAAGAGTGTGGAAGCCAAGGGAGTGAGAGAAGACTGTGGAAGCCAAGGGAGTGAGAGCCAAGGGAGTGAGAGAAGAGTGTGGAAGCCAAGGAGGAGAGAGAAGAGTGTGGAAGCCAAGGAAGTGAGAGAAGGGTGTGGAAGCCAAGGAAGTGAGAGAAGAGTGTGGAAGCCAAGGGAGTGAGAGCCAAGGGAGTGAGAGAAGAGTGTGGAAGCCAAGGAGGAGAGAGAAGAGTGTGGAAGCCGAGGGAGTGAGAGAAGAGTGTGGAAGCCAAGGAAGTGAGAGAAGAGTGTGGAAGCCGAGGGAGTGAGAGAAGAGTGTGGAAGCCAAGGGAGTGAGAGAAGAGCGTGGAAGCCAAGGGAGTGAGAGAAGAGTGTGGAAGCCAAGGGATTGAGAGAAGGGTGTGGAAGCCGAGGGAGTGAGAGAAGAGTACAGAAGCCAAGGGAGTGAGAGAAGAGTGTTGAAGCCAAGGAGGAGAGAGAAGAGTGTGGAAGCCAAGGAGGAGAGAGAAGAGTGTGGAAGCCAAGGCGGAGAGAGAAGAGTGTGGAAGCCAAGGGAGTGAGAGAAGAGTGTTGAAGCACTATCACAGATAGTTCACGCTGGCTCGCACTTGATCAAATATGGGCCAGAAAACCCAGAGGATTACAGTATGAGCACACATATAAGGACACATATATTTCCATGATCATTAAACAGTCAATACTCAAAGCAAAGTTTGAGCAGAATATAAATTTATGAGCAAAATACAGAACACCAAAGTTAGCTCCAGATTAAATACATTTTATTATTTTACTGTGACTTTGTAGTTCAAACCTGAAGCCTTGGAGTATTTCTTTATCTCAGCCCTAAGTTCTTCAGCAGGGAATGGACACAGACTCTGGGAGGATTAAACAAAGTCTTCACGTCAGATACATAGAGAATATTTAACAGTGGTAAACATACCGTATTCACCACAATAAGTGCAAGGATGCATAGAAAATTGACAAAAGGAGGTGCTTATTAAACGAGTTAAATTTGTTGTCAGTGATCGAGCAGTAGCGTACAAGAAAATTTAACCTTTTTTTTAATGCCTCCTTAACACATATATAACCCTTCAATGCTGCTCTTTCCTGTGAAAAGTTCGTAATATGCAAAAGAACATACAGACTGTAATATTAATTTTTGGTCTAATAAGAAGTGGTGACTTCTGAAATAAAGTTTTAGTGGCGAATGGGTCCAGGGTCACTATCGACTGGCGATATACGACCCTGGATTATAGAAGATGGTAAGAAGTAAGTCCATATGGGTTTACCACTTACCTCTAGCCTTACTACAGCGACATTATCAAGTCCTCTTGTTTCTCGCTCCTTGACCAGTGTGTAGTAGTGCTTTCCTGAGACAAATATGACCTTTGTCACCGAGTCAGCCTTGACCTTGGGGTCACCAAGAACAGGGAGGAAGTTGGTGCCGGGCGCCATGTCAGCAAGAGATGAGGTTGCTGCAGGGAGTCGAAGGAGAACCTTTGGCGCCACCATGACTAGAGGCTTGCGGAAATTACGAACCATCTGAACGTAAACGAAAAAAAGCATGGACATTTGAAGAAGTCAAGTGGGCTCAGTAGGTTGTAAAGTGTTATTTGTGTAAGAAATCAGATAAGTTGCTATGCTTGCTTGCTTGTACTGACAATATGAAAAGCCTCAATGCTAATTAGCTGATTAGAAAATTTGATCGTCACACAGAGAGGTATCGAATCAGAGCTGATGTGACATTAACGAGACTGCACGACAGCAGGACCCACCTGTCTGCGGAGGAGATGGAAGTACTGGGCTGGTGTCGTGGGGTTGGCCACCTGGAAGTTGATGTGGTCGCCGTCAATGCCGTCCTCATGGCTGCTACACATCTGTCAATCACAAAATGCTGAATGTGTTCTTTGTTGATTGTCTCTTCTCATCAGAAGATCGGGGCGGTCGGGTAGCCTAGTGGTTAAAGCTTTCGCTCGCCATGCCGAAGACCCGGTTACGATTCCCGACATGGGTACAATGTGTGAAGCCCATTTCTGGTGTCCCCCGCCGTGATGTTGCTGGAATATTGCTAAAAGTGGCGTAAAACCATACTCACTCACTCATCAGAAGATCTGGTTGCTGATCTTGAGCTACAGCCATATCCCCTCTCATGACCTGCAGCGGTTCTTGACTGAAATGCTAGCAGCTGGGCCACACTCTCAGTTTAATTTCTGGACACCGTTGACGTTGACCTGATGTCACAGCTTGTCTACTTAACATGGGGGTCACACAAGTCATGACAGTTTACCATGAGAATGTGCAGGGTGCACAGACCAAAGATCATAACATAGAAAAATCTGGTCTGGAACTGATGGCCTGCATATCCTGGTACAACTAAGGGCCACAACTCTACATGTTAAAGTGACTTAGGCCCCTGTGCCTTTGTAGTCAGGTGTGTGATGCCACCCACCTGTAGGAACCTCTCCATGCGGCAGGAGGAGTGTTCAGGGCCGGCGCCGTCCATGCCGTGAGGGAGCAGCATCACAAGACCATTCTGTAGCAACCACTTGTCTGGGAAGCAGAAGAACAATCTGAAAGGCTCCCTGTAGGATGGGTGGGTGAATGGAGGGTGGATGGGTGGATGGAGGGTGCATGGGTGGATGGAGGGTGGATGGATGGAGGGTGGATGGATGGAGGGTGGATGGGTGGATGGAGGGTGCATGGGTGGATGGAGGGTGGATGGATGGAGGGTGGATGGATGGACGATATGTTGATGGAGGGTGCATGGGTGGATAGAGGGTGGATGGATGGAGGGTGGATGGAGGGTGGATGGATGGAGGATGTGTTGATGGATGGAGGGTGGATGGAGGGTGCATGGGTGGGTAGATGGAGGGAGCATGTGTGGATGGAGAATGGATGGGTGGATGGAGGGTGCATGGGTGGATGGATGGTGGGTGGATAGATGGAGGGTGCATGGGTGGATGGAGGGTGCATGGGTGGATGGATGGAGGGTGCATGGGTGGATGGAGGGTGGGTGGATGGAGGGTGGGTGGATGGAGGGTGCATGGGTGGATGGAGGGTGGGTGGATGGAGGGTGCATGGGTGGATGGAGGGTGGGTGGATGGAGGGTGCATGGGTGGATGGAGGGTGGGTGGATGGACGGTGCATGGGTGGATGGAGGGTGCATGGGTGGATGGAGGGTGGGTGGATGGAGGGTGCATGGGTGGATGGAGGGTGGGTGGAGGGAGGGTGCATGGGTGGATGGAGGGTGGATGGATGGAGGGTGCATGGGTGGATGGAGGGCGGGTGGATGGAGGGTGCATGGGTGGATGGAGGGTGGGTGGATGGAGGGTGGGTGGATTGAGGGTGCATGGGTGGATGGAGGGTGCATGGGTGGATGGATGGAGGGTGCATGGGTGGATGGAGGGTGGGTGGATGGAGGGTGCATGGGTGGATGGAGGGTGGGTGGATGGAGGGTGCATGGGTGGATGGAGGGTGGGTGGATGGAGGGTGCATGGGTGGATGGAGGGTGGGTGGATGGAGGGTGCATGGGTGGATGGAGGGTGGGTGGATGGAGGGTGGGTGGATTGAGGGTGCATGGGTGGATGGAGGGTGCATGGGTGGATGGATGGAGGGTGCATGGGTGGATGGAGGGTGCATGGGTGGATGGAGGGTGGGTGGATGGAGGGTGCATGGGTGGATGGAGGGTGGGTGGATGGAGGGTGCATGGGTGGATGGAGGGTGGGTGGATGGAGGGTGCATGGGTGGATGGAGGGTGCGTGGGTGGATGGAGGGTGGGTGGGTGGATGGAGGGTGCATGGGTGGATGGAGGGTGGGTGGATGGAGGGTGCATTGGTGGATGGAGGGTGGGTGGATGGAGGGTGCATTGGTGGATGGAGGGTGGGTGGATGGAGGGTGCATGGGTGGATGGAGGGTGGGTGGATGGAGGGTGCATGGGTGGATGGAGGGTGGGTGGGTGGATGGAGGGTGCGTGGGTGGATGGAGGGTGGGTGGATGGAGGGTGGGTGGATGGAGGGTGCATGGGTGGATGGAGGGTGGGTGGATGGAGGGTGCATGGGTGGATGGAGGGTGCATGGGTGGATGGAGGGTGGGTGGGTGGATGGAGGGTGCATGGGTGGATGGAGGGTGGGTGGATGGAGGGTAGGTGGATGGAGGGTGCATGGGTGGATGGAGGGTGGGTGGATGGAGGGTGCATGGGTGGATTGAGGGTGGATGGTGGTGGATAGATGGAGGATGGGTGGGTGGTTGGGTGTATGCATTAATGGAGGTTGGATGGGTAGGCGGATGGAGGTTTATGGTGGATGGGTGGAGGGTGGATGGGTGGGTGGATGGATGGATGGATGTAGGGTGAATTGAGGGTGGATGGGTGGGTGGATGGGGGCTGGCTGGATAGGTGGATAGATGGATCGTGGGTGGGTGCATGGATGGATGGAGGATGGGTGGGTGGTTGGGTGTATGCATTAATGGAGGTTGGATGGGTAGGCGGATGGAGGTTTAAGGTGGATGGGTGGATGAGTGGATGGGTGTTGGATGGTGGGTGGGTGGATGATGGATGGAGGGTGGCTGGAATGATGGATGGAGGCTGAGGAGAGTGGAGACAGAGATGAAAGGACAACAAGAGTTTGCCACTAACATGGCTATATCCCCCGCCCCTGTTGCAGAATTTATGACATAACTAAATCTAAACAAACCCTAACCCTTTTTAACCGAGGTAGAACTTGTCATGGAAATTGTAAAAAAAAAAAGAGTTTGGAACCTAAGTCCATCTTGCTGCCATGGAAACGTAAAAAAATAAAAATTTCTAAAATTTCGAAATAGCAAAAGACACCAGTTCAGCATGTACCTGACACACCTGCAAAGTTTGATGAAAAAATATTGAACGGTTTATGAGTTATGCTCTGGAAACGAACCCTACCCTCGCAGAACCTAGTCCATCTTGTTGCCATGGAAACGTAAAAAATAAAAAATTCTAAAATTTCGAAATAGCAACAGGCACCAGTTCAGCATGTACCTGACATATATAGGTGTCTATGACATACCTTCTCCACTGGATATATAGGTGTCTATGACATACCTTCTCCACTGGATATATAGGTGTCTATGACATACCTTCTCCACTGGATATATAGGTGTCTATGATATACCTTCTCCACTGGATATATAGGTGTCTATGATATACCTTCTCCGAGGGATATATAGGTGTCTATGACATAACTTCTCCACTGGAAATATAGGTGTCTATGATATACCTTCTCCGATGGATATATAGGTGTCTATGACATACCTTCTCCACTGGATATATAGGTGTCTATGACATACCTTCTCCACTGGATATATAGGTGTCTATGACATACCTTCTCCACTGGATATATAGGTATCTATGATAGACTGGGCTCCATTAAAGAAGTCCCCAAACTGGGCCTCCCAGATGACCAGAGTGTTGGGGTTCTCCATACTGAAACCATACTCGAAGCCCAGGACTGCCTCCTCTGTGAGGGCGCTGTTAGCAACCTGGGAGAGGGTTATATATGTGTTATCAAACGGTGGTGACTTTATGTCTTATTACTTCATTCATGGATCCACTGCCCCCGAAACTCAGAAATGGGGAATCAGTTACAGTTAGAAGCATTTGTAACACTGAGATCAGATGTAGCCATGATGGATACTATTCAAAACTTAATACATAGCAGCATGTGGCTAAAGTTTCCCCATGCACAAGCTATAACCCATTTCCTGTCACATTTCATTAAAATGCCAGATGAAAACTAGATATTTGAACTTATTTATCTTACCGACCTTACTTTAAAGAACATAAAAACAAAAAAAAAACATTTCACGGCGCCAATTCTATTCTCATTTTTATTCCCACCCCAGACCTAAAACTTTGAAGAAGAAACATAAACAAGGCCTCATACATTTTGGTGCTGTTACAAAATGACTTTCTTTTTTAAACAAAAATTGATCATAATTTGATTGCATGTATGTCGTCATTGGCAACATGTAAAGAGAGGAAAGACTTCTCATACAAGTTACATCAACACTGATGCACTAATTCAGTTTAACCACAGATTTTTCCCACAAGAGTCACTGAACCAAAGACGAATTGTATATATGTCTTTGACTGAACCAAATAGGATATATACTTAGCATCATAATTAAAGGGTCACCTAGTGAAGTGTGTCAAACATGACCACAGGCCAACAGGCGTCAATAGTAAGGACAAGATATATGGATGAATAACTTCTTTACTACAATTAGGAGCGAAGGTGTTGGTTCTAACACCGTTATCAAGCAGTATCATTACTTGCTTGATAACGGTGTTAGAACCTACACCTAGACGTCACTCCTAAAGAAGCTATTCATGCATATATCTTATCCTTACTTAGTACTCCAACTTCTAAATGCCATCAAAGAAGTTAGGCGCCAGTAGGTCCGAGTTTGTTGACAATGTGATTAACAGTTGCAGAACATGTTGTTTCTGCCCATGTAACACGGATTGGATGCTTTTATACAACTGGAAAAATGGACGACTATTAAAAACAATGCAAAAATGAAAGATTTAAGGTGATGGAAACAGCCTCCCAAAACACATGTCTGAATGCAACCAGTGGTTTAACCCGCGCTATATATGACAAGCAACAGTGTATGTGGGCCTAAAATGTTTCATTCCAGATGCAACTTGAAAGTTGAAAAAGTGTCTTTTTTTTAAATATTTATTATCTATGTGACCCCAAAATAATGAGGATGAGTGTATATATTGAACTACAAAAAAAATAAAGAATTTTTAATTTTAACCTCCCAAGGTAATTGGTTTGCAAAAATATGTAAAAATTAAATTAAAAAATGTGTCTTTTTTAAATACTTATTATATATGTGACCCCTAAATAATTAGGCTGAGTATATATATTGAACTACATAAAAATGAATCTTAAATTTTGACTGACCCAAGGTAATTGGATAGCAAAAATCTGTAAAAAACAAAATAAGAACAGCGTTCTAATGATGTATAAGTACAATGCCGCACCTCCAGGTGAGCTGACTGACTGTCTGTCATGTGGTTCAGGGGGATGTAGATACTGTCGTTCTCCTGGTCGACTATCATGGCGTGACGATGACTGAATGTCGCCCGTCCAACATCTTGACCACTGATGCGAACATTGTAACCTGTCAACAAAGTATTTACATGGAGGTGTGTGCTGTAACAGTGTTTATAAACCTACTGGCTGTTTGTGTAACTCGATATGGAGTTTTTAAAATTGTGGTAACACCTCGCAGGAGATATTACAACGATTGTAACACCTCGCAGGAAGGCTTACAACGATTGTAACACCTCGCAGGAAGGCTTACAATCATTGTAAACCCTTGATAGAATAAAAACTATGAACAGCCTCCGAGACGCACGTGCAGATTTCGTGCCATTGTGTGACGCACGTGCAGATTTCGTATCGTTGCGAAACCCACATACTAAGGTCACCGGTTTCATTGAACCGAGTTCACGACCGCAGGCGATATTTCATCTCCGATACAGGTTATACATTTGAGATTTTTTATTACAGTTATTTAATTAAAAACGTTGTCTTTGCGATGAGTCGGTTAATAAGTTGGAGAAACCATTTCTCCTCGGGATTACCAGCGATTGTAAACCCTGACATTCGGTGACATACCTAATGTCAGGGTTTACAATCACTGGTAATCCCTCGCAGAAATGGTTTCTCCTATACTTAGAATCCCCGCCTGCTCGACAGTCTAAGATGGTCTATTTTGCTGACGGACATTCAGTTTATAAGTTGCGCAACTGAAGGTCGAGCTATTTTTGTATTCCCTAAATTACCAAAGCATTCTAGTTTTAATTCAATGTAAAAGGTAAACTAACTGTAAACATTAAAAACATTATTGATGAATTAAATTTCAAAGAGTTAAAGTTACTATAGTGACAATCCACCAGTTTATTGTTATTTTCTGAGAACTAACATAAGACAGTACTTTTCCTATGTTTACTCTTTTCTTACTTTTCTTTGTAAGTCTAGAAAATTCTGAACTGGCAACATTCTATCTGGTCTCATAACTTTGAAAAGCTACCAGTTCGGTTGTCTGACTTAATTTGGGGGGAATTTGATACACTGGCTGTAGTCTGAATGGTTGAGAAATGAAGTTAAATTGGTTTGGAACCTTAAAACCTTCTGGACTTTATGTTATGTGTGGATAGTTTTCCTGAAACGTACTTGTATTTCTTTTTCTAAATCCTTAATTTCAAAAAGGTCACCGCATATATAACATATATAGTTTGTTAGATATTTATCAGAACAATTTCAAAATAGTTTTTCAGCACATTGAGCAAACCAGCAGATTCCTATACATTAGCGATCATCACACAACTGCAGGGTGTTGCGGAAAGCTATAGATCAGACAAATTCTGTATTTTCGAATGTTGATTAACATTACCTGTATTCAAATTTACAGATATTGTTGAGTATTTGAAGCCATGTTGATGCAAAGTGGTGAATATCTTATCTCTATCAAAGTGCTGTCGCTATGGCAACACCGGGTACACAGTGATGGAATGGTGTTACATTATGATGTACTGGGCACATTTTGTGTTTGTTTTGTTTTGTTTCTTGTGTAATGCCACAATCAACCGAGTCACCGAGCCCAATCTCATTAAAATCAGACCTCGGTTCTTGCTACCGCTAAACAAAGATCTGAGGACATCCCATTAGGGGTCACGTCAGAACGACCTTTCATCCGAAAAATCAGAGCATCACTTACCATATTGTGAAAGTGACAGTCGGAATGTGATTTCTAATCATGCAACCTCAAAAACTTTAACTCTGAACGATAGTAACGAGTTTAACGACTGAATCCATACAGTCTAGACCATCTATTAGCCATCCCAGAATGTTCTATTGTTCAGGTTTCAAATTTGTAATCGAGAATTTGTCAAAATATGTTTCGAAGCGTAGTCGCCAATTTGAAATTATTGCCGTAAAACACGAGAGAGCTGCCTTCTGATTGGTCATTCCACTGGTCGGTCAAAGTTCGCGCAAGGTCGGTCTGACGTGACCCGTAATGGGATGTCCTCAGACCTTTGTTTAGCGGTAGCGAGAACTAAGATCTGATTTTAAAGAGATTGCACCGAGCCTGACCACCCAATCCAACTAGTCACCTCTTACGACCTGCCTAATTTCCTCGGAACGTACTGTAAGCGACAAGCGTTTATTCTCAAAGGGAGATAACTCTAGATACCAGACGTAATTATGAAGTCAGCGTGGGGAAATTCTAATATTTCTAAGTAACTGTTAAGTAATGGTAAGTGATGGAATGTTTGGTACATGTTGCTCGGATATGGGGGTAGGTTGTGAGGATGTAACAGGGATTGTAGAAACGTGAGTTTGAGTCTTGACTTTGAATAAGTCGTATTGTAAAAGCTGTGTTACGATCTTTCACTATCACAGCCGGACTGTAGCCCAGTTAACACCATGCTGACCTTGATAGATGAGTGAGCCCATGGCGAGGGCCTCGGCCACTGACCAGTCCAGCTCTGCTCCGTCCACCATCCTCTGTCGCCGTCGCTCAACGTGGCTCTTCTGGATGGTCGGGTGCACTTTCTGAAGTTGGCCAAATTAATCAGTTCATCAACTTATCTAACGATTTCATCTCACTGGTAAACTGGTCACTTTGCAATCAGATAAGTGAATGTTGTTTTACACCATAGTCAGCGATATATTTCAGATATTTCCTGACAGCCTGGATATTACCAAGTGCGCCACGCAAATCAGTGGTCGACAGCATGAGCAACATTCCATGTTATTGAGGTTCAAGGTCACACAATCCGCCAAGTCACATGTGGAACCACCCAATCAAATCGAGTCTTATTTTACAGGTTCATTAAACAATGACAGTACCTAATAGTATTTTCAGCACTTATCACAATATTATCAATAACATTAAGACAGACAGATTTATTTCGTATATGTGGCCATGAGGTCAATAGTACAATGACATATTGTTGTAGAACAATTCGTCATGGAGCCCCACTTGTATACTGATTAGATTGTAGCTGAATAGATGTACACAGTTTTATTAATATTCAATACATCATCCTCCTTTCAAATATCTTAACAAAAACTGCAAATCTGAGAAGAATATGGCTATTTTTGCTGTTCATTAACTCGACAAATTTTCTCTATGATGGATACGTATAATAATAGTTAGGCAGGTATTTGATTCTTATATCTTCATATACTGGACATATCAATAAAACATGGTATTCATCTTCTTGGTAATATTTGCAGAAAGGTCACATCGATGTTAAAACATCATTATCTTTGGAGTGTCTGTATAATTGTATATTGAGGGTATGTATACTACACCTTAACTTTGTTAAACATCTGCATAAAGATAGAGATCGAAGAGTTGTTAAATACATTTCTTGTGTTATTTCCATCTTAAACATTAAATAGGCATGTAGCGATTTTGAATATCTTATATCAGCTGACCAGCCTTGACAATACATATCTTTACATCGTTGTTTAACCATTGTTAAGAACGTAATTTTATTTCCAACATCCTGGGATATCCATGCGTATGCAAATCCATGGGAAAAAAGAGTTTCTCTAACAGCTGAAGCCCAGTTTATATTCCCAAAGTCATCAAGACGCATAAGCATGTAATAGCATCAGTATTGGCTGTATTTTACCATCAAACATGACAACGTTAATAGATATATGAATTACAAAAATGATTTTCAGGCACAGATCTACAAAAATAGAAGTCTGCCTACCACATGTTCTGGAATATGTACGGACATGGCACCCACAAACTTGAGGACGTCGCTGCGTACTCCTGTGTCCCAGGTCGTGATGGAGTCGGACGCCTGTACAAGTTGGGACCACTGTTTCTGTAGGTGCTTCGGCTAGGAACACAGTCATGTTTATGAGTATATGTTTTCTCTCCAGTAGCTCTGGGATACGCAGAACGTATTCATCAAAGTACTGCAATACCTCCCTGTGGCAGACAAACCCTCCACTGGAGGTCATATCAAGTGAACCCTGAGTGAATTTTGACAATTAAAATACAAGATGTGTGGGGTTTTGATCCAGTCAGATGTCAGTTTTCTAAAATTATTGAGTTTCATTTCTTTACCACCCTGATACAGAAAATCTGCTCTTAACAAATAAAAACCCACAGAGAACACAAATACTGTATTCAACGTAATAAGCGCCCAGGGCACTCTCAAAATTAAAAATAGGGGGCTCTTATTAGAATATTATTTTGGTGAAAAAAAACAGAGTTGAAAGATAAATTTTGTGGTTTATGCTGACAGCCTGAAATGTTCATGTACGACAGATATATTTATCCAGAATTTAATTGCCCATCCAATATATTAGCAAATATCACCGTGGGCGCTTATTAGAGCGGGGCGCTTATTACGTCAAATATGGTAGTCTCTTGATAGGACACCCTTTGGGGCCTAGATGCCGTGCATCTTCCTGAGCCAAGGGCATTAACTGGCTGTAAAAAGTCCAGTTTCAAACCTTGATGAAATAAGGCTGAAATTTCCAGGCTCAATCATAGCGCCACCAGTGGCTATTACGAGTTATGTCCCTTCTATTGCCCAATCAGATTCCACCTTTCATATCACTTGCATTTGCTTCAAACGAAAAGGAGGCGCCCATTCAAGACGATCTGATCGATAATCAAGATCTGTATTTTAATAAAATTGATCTTACCCCATGATGTGCCTTGATTAAAAACATGAAAACATTTGCAAAATATCTGTTGACGCCAAGTTGGCGGTATACACAATTACAAATCTTGCAGTCAACTAAAATCAGCATGTTGAAATCCAAGTTGTTTCCAAACCATTGTCTTGTTCGTTACATGATTTTGATTGGACTATGCATAGAAGCTCTAGTAGTCTGGCCAACATTTAACTCCAGAATTCCAGCCTAGTTAGGCAAGGGTGAAAACTGGACTTTTATAGTCAGTTTACGTTTTTGCCTTGGGAGCTTGGAAGCAACAGGGTGTATGAAATAACCACGAGAGTATAATAGAGTGACCTTTATTATTTTTCATTTGGAACTGCCTGTTTATGGACATTGTCACGGTACATAAAACAGACCTGTTGTTCTAAATGCTTTGCTTCCTTTCACCAAGAATGTAGAAGCCTCTATTCTGATTGGTTGATTAGAACGTTTACCTGGCGCGACCTCCTATGGAGGATTTGTCAGATCTTCTTGGAGCAAAGATATCAAATTGGAGATTTATACATCAATGGGAATATTATGACATCTGAAGAGAAAAGAAATCTGAATTCCTGCAGAATGTCAGCCCTAATATTTTATGGGTGCTTCATCTAATATTTAGCTGATTGTACAAATGCTGTTTTATTGTTTGTTTGTTTGTTTGTTTGTCAAACTCAGCTATATTCCAGCTATATGATGGCGGTCTGTCAATAATCGAGTCTGGACAATCCAGTGATTGATATCATGAGCATTGATCCACACAATTGCGATATGATGACATGCATCAATCAAGTCAAGGAGTCTGACCACCCGATCCCGTTAGTCACCTCTTACGATGAGCATAGTTGCCTTTTACGGCAAGCATGGGTTGCTGAAGACCTATTCTACCCCGGGTCTTCACGTGTCACACAAATGCAAATATCCGATAACTGATTATAAGAACTAATGGGCACACTTCCCTCGTAGGTGAGAATAACCAGCTACCTGTACAACATGAGAGTCTGCCTTGGCTAGGTCAGCTAACAATGTGGAGTTCCATGTCTGTACCACAGCGTCTAAGTCTTCACTCTTACAGACACCCTCAGACTAGAAATAAAATGATTGTACACTGCATTGAAAGAATAGTTTAGTAACATATATCTTTTTTCAAAACAATTTTTAACCATATATATAGCAAGAGTGAGTGAGGTTTTACGCTGCTTTTAGCAATATTCCAGCAATAGCACGGCAGGGGACACCACAACAAGAGGTGTTTTACATAAACGTCATGCATGTTATGCATATTTACAGAGGAGATCTGTGAACAAGGAGAGGACATTAGAACATGGATATAACAAACTTCAAGGGACCGGAGAAATCAGTTTGTTATATACGTTTACGCTTCAAAATGTCCGCCATCTTGGAAAAAGGAAAACACACTACACATAATTGCAGCATTGACTTGTATTAGCAGTGATCACATCATAGCATTCAAATGATAACATTTCATAACATTCATTCAATAACATTATATTCATAACATTTTTTGAACCTTGTTTATCAAATATGTATTTAGTATTTCACGATTTACATACGAGGGGATGCGTAGTCGGTGATTTTGCTCAGGCCTCGTTTTGCTGACTGCATTGAAATTGCATAGGTTTAATGTTTGCTTTACAGACAAGATTAGTCCAATTACATGTACAGGTAAGATTAACATAAAGCAAGTTTAACAAGGTTAAATCATGACCCCTGATTGTGTTGATTCAATGCTGATTGCATAACAGCCACTTGACAGTGACACTTGACACTGAGTGAGATTTCTTAGTTTGCTATACACGTCACTAATTAGTGATAGATGGGCTTGTTGCGGATCAGATATCAGCTCACTATATACGTTAGTTCGCTGTAGAGTGTTTGTTACGTCGTAAATTTTATATGATAATATATAGGAGATAAATCAGGGGTTTTGTAACAGTTTGTTGTATCCATGTTCATTAAAACATGTTCTGCTGGACTCTGGACTTATGAAGAAATATCTAAAGAAAATTCACTCTGATTATGAGGATGAGAAACACAGTTACTACACATGGCCAAAAGAGTGAGTGAGTGAGTATGGTTTTACGCCGCCTTAAGCAATATTCCAGCAATATCACGGCCGGAGACACCAGAAATGGGCTTCACACATTGTACCCATGTCGGGAATCAAACCTGGGTCTTCGGCGTGACGAGCGAATGCTTTAACCACTAGGCTACCCGACCGCCCCTCATGGCCATAAGAGCAATGGCAGTCTCTACTGTCTTACCACCAGTTGTTTAGCATAGAGGTCGGGAATGCTGCCACGGGAGTTGATCGCATTGTACATGATCGGCTGGGTGAAGGTCGGGTCATCTAGCTCGTTGTGACCCCACTTGCGGAAACAAATGAGATCAATGATGACGTCTCTGTGGAACTTGTGTCGGTAATCCATGGCTATAGCAGTGGCTTGTATAACATCCTGGCAAAGAAAGTTATGTTGAAGATGACGTAAAAACATCGGCTGATGATTAGGATTAGGCAGGATAGCTGTCTTCTGGTACTGCATCAGAACTGTTTTGTTTGTTTGTTTGTTGCTTAAGGCCACTCTCAGCAATATTCCAGCTATATGACGGAGGTCTGTCAATAATCGAGTCTGGACCAGACAATCCAGTGATTGACATCATGAGCATCAATCTACGCAGTTGGGATCCGATGACATGCATCAACCAAGTCCGCAAGCCTGACGACCCGATCCAGTTAGTCGCCTCTTACAACAAGCATAGTCGCCTTTTATGGCAAGCATTGTTTGCTGAAGACCTATTCTACCCCGGATCTTCAGGGGTCTGATGATTAGGATATGACAGGATATATTTAACCAACTGGTGTCACATCTGTTTGCTAATCATCTTGTTTATTCCTAATTTTTTATAACAAAATAAAACATGATTTTAGGCATTTGTCTGTCTATTACTTTAGTTCATCTGTGGCCAGATCCACTGTATTAGAGTATAGAGTGTCACACTGTAGTGTCTCTACCGCCGAACTGTCATAGCTGAGACATAGTCTTGGGAGTTACCTCCCTTGGTTCAAGAAAAACAGAAGGGGGGAACCACATAGGCTATGTAATCGAGACAAACAATAAAGGAAATAGAATCTGCATAGCCTTGTAGTTATTCTACAACTTGGTATCTAAAACACACCTCTGCGGAATCTCCATTGACATGAAGAACTGGGTAGCCATTGATCTTGGCTTGGTCACTGGCATACTTGGAGGACCTGCAAACAGAAATTAAGGCCATGGCAAAATAATTATTAGATTTCATCCCTGCCTGCTTCACATAATTCACAGGACCATGTAACTAATAATCTATACCAACAAACACACAAAGACTGCAAGTTTGTTGGTATAGAATATTAGTTACATGGTCCTGTGCATCACTTTATATTCTGCAAGTACCTTCAGATGTGGACAATCAAAAGAAGCATGAAATACCGGTACTCACATCCCCAGGCAATACGCCATTTTCAGTCTAAGTCAGAGTCATTACCATGGAAACTTGAAACCTTTTTTTTTTTTAAAATCCCAAACTATCAAAAGGCACCAGTTCCCCACTAGACATATCTATGTGCCAAGTTTGGTTAAGATATCTCTCCTGGTTTTTTAATTCTGCTCCGGAAACGAAAAGTGACAGACGGAAAGATGGATGGATGGACAGCACCCATTTGGTTGTGAGAGAGAATGTTGTGTTATGCTGCAATCACAAGTTTCCAGGTGTAACAAAGCTATCTCATACTAATCATATATATCTGGAACTTCTAAACTTTAGCTGTGCATAGGACTCAACTGGGACTGGGTGGTCAGGCCCAGGGACTTGGCAGATTGTGTGGGTATGACATAGTCTGTTCAATCACCAGTTTGCCTGTCTCAGACGAGATCAGTGTCAGGTCTCTGTAACTTAGCTGAGATATTATTGACTGTGGCATATAACATCATTAACTGACTGACACAAGTGTGGCTGGTTACTAGGTTCATGTTTCAGTGTGACAGTCTGACAGTGTGACAGTGTATAAACTTGTACTTGACGCCATGTCTGTACCTGCCCAGCAGGGCCTCGGTTGTGAAGCCGATCTGGTTGTTGACGATGAGGTGTATGCTGCCGCCGACGCGGTAGTGAGGACATTCCGCTATACAAAACGTTTCTGCCACTATTCCCTGAAACACAAAATATCTCTGTGTTATGGGTTTTCAGACTTGGTAACATCATAGTTTTTCGATAATCACATGAACAACTGTAAAACATCTCATTCACTTACCAGATAATTGTCTCTTAAATTTATACAAGCCATCGTCTGAGTATTTACAATGTCTGTGTGATGCTACACCCCTTGTTATAGCTAGACAAATCGCGATAAGCAGGTTCATCCAAAAACGTATGATGTCTGAAAACCTATGGTCCGACAATATACACAACACATTTATAGTGAGTGAGTATGGTTTTACGCCGTTTTTAGCAATATTCCAGCAACATCACGGCGGGGGACACCAGAAATGGGCTTCACACATTGTACCCATGTCGGGAATCGAACCCGGGTCTTCGCCGTGATGAGCGAACGCTTTAACCACTAGGCTACCCGACTGCCCCCAACATATTATAACCATCATCAAAATGATGCAGTTTAGCTACAGAAGACCAAGGTTATATCACCTCTTACGACAACTTAGTCGCCTTTTACAGCAGCATGGGTTGCTGAAGACCGATTCTACCCCGGATGTTCACGGTTCTCCTAATCAGTACCCACCTGACATGAGTACCCGAGTCCCAGCCCTACATGATACACATCTGGATACAATCAAGTTGAAAGGATTATTCTCAATGTAATGATACACAATGATGAGGCTTATGAAATTATCCTTTATCCTCAGGCACCATCTGCATCCTTCAAAAACAATTACAACAGAGCATTACAGTGACAGTATTTTATTGCATTAGAGATTAAGGTTCAAAATTACACTTTGAGGTTTGCATTAATTTCACCATGTCACCACAGAATAAATGTTTGATATGTTTTAGCTCAATAATTATTCCTATGATGGATTGTCACTGTTGTTCTAGACTATTCTAGACACCAACTGACAACATCATGTTTGACTCACCTGAGCTGTAAACGAGGCGTCCCCATGCACCTGTACACAGAGAACCTTCTCCCCCGCCTGCCCCTCATCCCCCGGGGCGTAGTCCCCCTCCCCGACGTACAACTGCTTGGCCCTTGTCTTGCCTACAGCAACAGGGTTGTTAGCCTGCAAAACATCAATTTTTGTTACGTTAACTTTAAAGGCAAGACCTACCTTATTTGACGTAATAAGCGCCCCGCTCTAATAAGCGCCCACGGCGATATTTGCTAATATATTGACGAGTGAACAATCCCAATCAGCACCCCTTTCGATTGATCAATGTACACAAGACTTATTTATTCGTGAATAATACGCACTCTTGTGTTATATCACCCTTTATTATGGGCAATTAAATTCTTGAAAAATATATCTGTCGTATGTAAACATTTCAGGCTGTTAGCATAAACCACGAAATTTATGATCTTTCAACTTAAAATAATATTCTCATTTTGAGAGCGCCCTGGGCGCTAATTATGTCGAATACGGTATTTAGTTTTACATGTATAAATTACAGATGTCCCCCTTGCAGCTTGAGGTGAAAATACATGTATAAACAACAGTGCCAGAGCTCTGTAGCTCAGTTAAAAAATGTCTTGAACGGCAGCCACACAACTAAAGGTGCTGTCAACATTTATATTCAAATATTTTCTGCATAAATAATGAGAAATTAAAAAGAAATGAATTTTTTTTAAATTTGTTTTGAGAGAATTTAGGAGCATATTCAAAGTTAAACGGTCAAAATACAGAACATTGCAATAACAGAATTTTATGCCTTGAGTTCCATTAGTGACTAAACATTTAAGAATTGACCCTTACTTTGTGTGAGTTCATTGGAGTATGAACCTTCATACAGTGAGGGCAAAATTGTATGAACATCGGAGCTTGCGACGACGTTCATACAATGTTTGGCCCTCACAAAAATGTATGAACGTCAAATTTTGTCGTTCATACACTTATGAACGTCAATGTCGCAGTCATGTGACCGACCTCACGTCCAATGGAAAAGCTGTATATCGTGTAAACTTCAAATTAAAAAAATATACGCTATTACACTTTGAACAGAAAAGGATGAGTAAAGGCAGTAAGATGTTTCAGCTATCACTGAGTATTGCACAAATAAAATAACATAGTAGTTGACCTCAAATATTAACTACACATGTCCCGTTACCTACTATCATTACATTTTGAAAAATTGATTAAAGCCATAAATTGCTTTTTCAATATGGCTGCCATTATTGCCATATTGAAAATTGGATCCCAACCTCTTAAACAAATTGGGCTGTTATCATTAGTGGAAACAAGCACATGAATTTTCAGCTTCATTGGTCTAGAGGCTTTGAAGGAGAAGATTTTTAAGACGAATAATGCATGATATTATTATATTTCCAATCGAGCTCCCCCAACTAACTTAGAAACGTATTTGATGTAAAGTATAAAAACCGACACCCTTGGCTTACATTCTCAGTCATGACCGAGGAGGAGGATTTTATCCAACTTATAAACTGACAAAGAAATATCTGACAGTATAGAAATAAAGGGAGTCATTGTATGAAAGGAATTTGGTGAAACGTGCCATGTGCAGCATGCAGACAACTGAAGTCATGACAAGTAAGACTGAGCATGGATTTCATCACCTGCCCGTTACTCAGTGGGAAAATAGTGGGTCACAAAACTAAACACGATATGTGACGCTGCAGGTTCGATTCATCATGCAATTTTCATGTGAAAAACATTGTGACTTTTAACCAATCAAAAATCAAATTACATCACATCAAAAGGACACTTTATAAAATTCAACTTTAAAACCTTGTTCTTACAATTAAATTAAAGCTGGGGCATTTCGGGGAATGCTGGGGGTTTCCTGGTCGATGAATACATCCACAGTATAACAACATGTTAAAGAACGTACACACACATTAGTGTTACATCACAATAGGTTATCAGGACCATCCCATCCATCAAGTTTCAAGATTCTTTAAATTTTGGAGAAGAAGATTTTGCAAAAAAAATGTAAAATAAAAGATGGCTACCTGGTGGCCATACTAAAACATGCTGGTTGTACATAAGCTGGTTGGAGTCTTCGATAGGCATTTAGAAGTTGGAAGAACATGAATACATGACATATAGATTATAGACATTATAGATAGCAACTTCTACTATTCTTTATCACGACGTATCAGAGCTACTTGTATGGGCGGCCATTCGGTCAAAAAATACAAAGTTTAAAAAAGGACAAAAGTACGCAATTAAGGTCAAATATTACAAATAAAGAACTAAATGTTACTACTAAAGGTCAAAATACAAAACAAACAGATGAGGGTTAAACATACAAAGTTAAAATAAATGTCAAATCTACGCAATATTAATAGTCAAATGTTATGAAAAGATGTCATAAGAAAAGAAAGAACAATGTGTACGAAAGAACGTCAGTGAGCACGAAAGGACGTTGACAATAAAGAACGCCAGATGGCGCTGCAATTTGTAAAACATTCCGAGTTTAATCGGCTTGTTCCGCCGTGTATATGATAACTGCATGCCGAGGTGCACAATGTATTACGTCATTCCTCGTGCACTCACCGTCTGACGTCACACATATATATACATGTGTAATCCAACATTAGTACATGTATTTTGTATACAACCTTCAAACGCACATTTTCATCAACATGTCAAAAGCATAGTCGCCTTTCATGGCAAGCATGGGTTGCTGAAGACCATTAATAAGGAAGAGATGAAGAAGTAAGTATATACTCCAAACACCATGTTCTTAATAATTAAGAAGTTATCTTCCCAAGGCAAGCGCGTTAACTGATTATAAAAGATTGGACTATGCATAGACACGTTAGTCCAGTCAAAATGAAACACCGGAATTCCAGCCTTGCTCGGCTACGGTGGAAACTGGACTCTTACAGTCAGTCAACTCCCTTGCCTTTGGAAGATGTTTTGAAGTTGACATCCATAAATTCTCTTCCTTAATGTGTATCATTTCTGAATGCCTTTCAAAGACTTGACACTAACATTAATGTTGTAGAGAAGAAGTTGAAGTGTACGTCCAACTGAAGAGTGAGTGAGTGAGTTGGGTTTAACGCCGCTTTTAACATTATTCCAGTTACATCACGGCGTCTCAGCTTAATGTGGGAGGAAAGCCCGAAGTGATGCAGGTCTCAGACGTTTACCACTTCGGTGAAACCCACGAGCACGGGTATGGTGCTGACAAACCTAGAAACATAATCGGGGCGAACCAGGATTCGAACCCACAATCATAGGTTTATGGCGTGCCCAAGGGACGCAACTCTGCACAGCGAATCGCGGCGCCTTAGACGACTGGGCCACCCGTGCCCCCTCGCTGAAGACAGGTCATAACATAATCTCACACAGGCCTTTCCAGACATGAATCTATTCCTGCCTCTATACAATGTAGTCGATTTCAAATGTGTTTCCATGGAAACATTAAAATAGTTAAATTAGAAAATTCCAACTACAGTATTATGTAAAGCGTATTCTGGGACGTACCTCCAGATGTGATGGGTTGGGGATGACTGACACGTGGACCGACTTGCCGCCATGTTCCAGGTCCACTGACGTATCTGTGACATGTACACCATAATAGTAGATATCCAGATCCTTGTTGGCAGTCCATCATATACGATTATCCATTGTAGCATATCTCCATTCTATTATGATACACCCTAAGCCCACTGAAGATCTGGGGCAGAATAGGTCTTCAGCAACCCATGCTTGCCGTAAAAGGCGACTATACTTTTCGTAAGAGGTGACATACGGGATCGAGTGGTCAGACTCGCCGACTTGGTTGAAGCACGTCATCATATCCCAATTGGGTGGAATGATGCTCATGATGTCAATCACTGGATTGTCTGGTCCTGAATCGATTATTTACAGATCGCTGTCATATAGCTGGAATATTGCTGAGTGCGTCGTTAACAACAAGCAAACAAACAAATCACTGCAGAAGTGACTATACTGTTTCAATCTTCCTTATGACCAACTGGAAGTAGCTTCAAGCAGAATTTTTTTTCTTCCTCATTGAAACCAGCAACCAATCAACATTCCTCTTCTGAATGCTGATTTGGCCTAGATCTATATGTAAAATCACAGCCCCTCATCCATGAGTGAGTGAGTGAGTGAGTATGGTTTTACGCTGCTTTTAGCAATATTCCAGCAATATCACGGCAGGGGACACCAGAAATGGGCTTCACACATTGTACCCATGTCGGGAATCGAACCCAGGTCTTCTGTGAGCGAACGCTTTAACCACTAGGCTACCTGACCGCCCCTCCTCATCCACGAACCCTCAACAGACTTAATTGAGTGATAAGACTGTTGACTGTTATAAATGAACTTTTTGCTGGAAAAGATGTTATCGTGAATACAAGGGCCATGATACCAGGCTCAAAACGAAGGTACAATGGTGACTTGATCCAGGGTATTTATTGTAACACAATGGAGATATGATAAACACGTAAATCATGAATATATCGGAAATATTGACATTGCAACATACGTAAATAAATGTTGTATTTTTAATTATTTGAAAAACTTAGGTCATATATCTGTTCATACAAAGTCTTCTTTCATCAACAGTCAACAAGAAAAAAACATTATCGCAGTTACTCTGCCATGAGTGCATAACTGTAAAAAATGAATCAAGACACCTGTTTTGAAACCTATTTGAGATCGTGATGAGTAACATTAGTGTATAAAATTCATTTCTCTAAGGTAAATAGTTTTGAGAAAATATGTCCCCATTGGATGCAGACAGATGGACAGAAGGATGGACAGATGGTAGGTATATTTATATATATCATTATCATCTTAACTGACTCACATGAATGTGACAAGACATCTCCAGTCCCCTTTGCACCTTCGGGAAGTTCAGTCTTCCCCTGCATCTATAACACACAACATTGTTACACAGTTCAGTCTTCCCTGCCTCTATAACACACAACATTGTTACACAGTTCAGTCTTCCCCTGCATCTATAACACACAACATTGTTACACAGTTCAGTCTTCCCTTGTATCTATAACACACAACATTGTTACACAGTTAAGTCTTCCCCTGCATCTAAAACACACAACATTGTTACACAGTTCAGTCTTCCCCTGCATCTATAACACACAACATTGTTACATAGTTCAGTCTTCCCCTACATCTATAACACACAACATTGTTACACAGTTCAGTCTTCCCCTGCATCTATAACACACAACATTGTAACATAGTTCAGTCTTCCCCTGCATCTATAACACACAACATTGTTACACAGTTCAGTCTTCCCCTGCATCTATAACACACAACATTGTTACATAGTTCAGTCTTCCCCTGCATCTATAACACACAACATTGTTACACAGTTCAGTCTTCCCCTGCATCTATAACACACAACATTGTTACATAGTTCAGTCTTCCCCTGCATCTATAACACACAACATTGTTACACAGTTCAGTCTTCCCCTGCATCTATAACACACAACATTGTTACATAGTTCAGTCTTCCCCTGCATCTATAACACACAACATTGTTACATAGTTCAGTCTTCCCCTGCATCTATAACACATGACATTGTTACACAGATCAGTCTTCCCCTGCATCATTATAAAGGTACAGATTTACCTTTCTGAACAGAAGAACTGGCGGGAAGTCTAGCATGCACGTCAGAAAGTTCAGGCGCCCTCTATGGGGCATGCAGAGCACAACATCTGACATGTCATCTGAAACATATACAGGTGGGCCGAGGTTAAATGGGGTTTACATCGTGTTCAAGATTATGGTGGTGTCTCTGTGTGTTGCTGTCCAGCCTAATGCCAGTCTTTTAGCGCGAGCCCATTGAGATACCATTCCACAATCTAACATGAATAGAAGTGCTCAGACGATACACCAACTGCTCCATCCGATACATATTACAATACCTTGCTCACGATCACGTTGACAGGACAACCAAATAGTTGGCACACTAACGACAGTTGGCAGTGTCAAGTATCGTGCAGTGGATGAAAATATTACATTTTCACTTGTAATTAGTGCTTGATGTAACATTTATTAAAGAATACATTTAAGGTTAAAATCAATACTTTTTACTTAGTGTGCGATTGCGATTGAAACGTGATATCGAGACGTGAAAAATCGCGATCCACTGGAGCTACTCAGACACGCTATATTGACTCAGGGTCGACCAGTACTTGTTTTATCCCAATAATGGCAAGCACCAGGGGATTGAACCATTGACCTTCCGCTCCCCAGGCAGACACTAATCCACTAGACCATGGAGGCAGACCAAATCAAACAGAGAGAGAGAGAGAGAGAGAGAGAGAGAGAGAGAGAGAGAGAGAGAGAGAGAGAGAGAGAGAGAGAGTGAGAGAGAAATTCACAAGTTTCATTCATCCATAAACGTGAATAAGTTTAACTTAATATACCTAAACAACCTTAGCTTTCATCTAGTGGAGGTTAACGTGGCTATATTTAATGTTTATGTGCCGCAGGTTGGCTCAATGTCTCCATCACAACTTTATATAGGGCTAAAAAAATAATAGTCTTGGTTCTCAGGCACTGCCCGCATCATCATAAAGTCTGCACGTTTCGTTTTTATTTCCATTTTTAAAAAAATTAAAAATCTTTACATATTCCGCATCCCAAACACATGAACACGGCAGTGAAATGATACAATACTTAAGAACAATGTGATTTCGCCAAAATTATTGTAAACAGAATTTGGTTACATGCAAAAAAAACACCGCCCACCCACACTATATTTTCAAAACCCATGGTCTGATAACCATTTTTAATTTTTTTTAAGCCTAAAACAAGGGTATTATCTGAACAAGGTAAAACATACGTTTCTTCCAACAGCTGTTTCAGTAATAAAATGGCATTGTCATAGCATCGTGCGCAGGTCTGTCTGACACCATGTGTTTTATCTATTAATCAATCCATCCTTCATAAATGATACTTCTGCTATTCATTTCACATACCGTATTCGACGTAATAACGCCCAGGGCGCTCTAAAAATTAGAAATTGGGGGCTCTCATTAGAATGGTATTTTGGTGAAAAAAACAAAGTTGAAGGATAAATTTCGTGGTTTATGCTGACAGCCTGAAATGTTTTTATACGACAGATATATTTTTCCAGAATTTAATTGCCCATAATTAAGGTTCCATATAACACATGAGTGCATATTATACACGATTAAATAAGTCTTGTGTACATTGATCAATCGGAAGGGGTGACTAATTGGGATTGTTCACTAGCCAATATATTAATAAATATGGTTGTTGGCACTTATTAGAGCGGGGCGCTTATTACGTCGAATATGGTATACATTGTATCATCTGGGAGGTCAGGTAACAAGGGGTTCAGATATCTGGAGGTTAAACGAGGTCCGACTGACTGTCTATCAACATAAGCTGATAAAAGTGAGGGTTTAAACTTTAATCTACTCTTGTTAAATGTTTTATATCAAAAGGCATGATATACTGATATGTAATATACTCATCAAATGAATCTTAAAGTTCTGTGAGTATATTAACAACATACTTGAAGCACTTTTTCGGAACACCTCATCAAAAACTCCCATCATGCTCTCCCCGCCCTCTCCTCCATAGCGCTTCACCGTAGTGAACTTGTTGGCCAGAAAATGGTCAAACGCCTGTGAAAACAATACAAATAATTATTAATGGCATTGTCAGAAGTTCAACCAAAACTGATTTATTGAATTGGGCAGCCTTAATCCACTGGATGTCTTCTAGTTCCACACATTGTGCGACCAATTTAACCATGACAAGACATCATGATGACTGAATGTAGTTACAACATTCAGTCAGCATGATGACTTGTCATGGTTAAATTGGTCGCACAACCTGCTGAGTGAGTGAGTGACAGTTCCTTCACTCTGCAATCAGTTCTATTCCAAGTGCAGTCAAACACTGTTGTGTCGAAGTTGAAGGGACCTACGTAAATACTTCGAGATATGCGAGGTTCGGCACAACCGAAAATGATGACTAAAGAAGGAATACGTAGGGACCAAGCTTCTACAGCAGGGATCTGGAGCAGGGATGTGGGGAGGCGGAGGTGAGGGGGTGAGGGGGGGAAGTGGGGATGGGGAACCATGGATGGGAAGTAGGAATGAGAAGGGGGGATGAAGGAAGCAGTAAATGGTAAAAAAAGCTTTTACTTTGACACAACTGTACGTTTGACATCAAAGTTCGACACAACAATGTTTGACTGTATTTCAAAGTGGCTTGTTAATAACACTGTTTTGTTTTGTTTATTTGTTTGTTGTTTAATGCCGCACTCAGCGATATTCCAGCTTTTTGATGGTGATCTGTAAATTATTGAGTCTGGACCAGACAATCCAGTGATTGACATCATGAGCATTGATCCATACAGTTGGGATACAATGACATGTATCAACCAAGTCAGTGAAACCTGACCACCCGATCCCGTTAGTCGCCTTTTACAGCTAGCATGGGATGCAGAGGACATATTCTACCCGGGATCTTCACAGGTCTCATGACACTGTACATTTAAACAGTACTGAAATCTGACAATTGTTATCCACATCTGTCAATAGTCTGTTTCAGTGTACATATCCCATGAGGCCTCACCTGACATCGAAGCATCAGTTTGGCAAGGTCAACCCGTCTATCTGCCTGGAGTGATGTGTGACCTGTGGTTTCCATGGCAGCAGCAAACCAGTTTCTTTCCTCTTCAGTCTGGGAAATAGAGGTCAGATGACATAACTGTAAGTTCTAAAGTGAGGCTTTCTTCTTTCAATAAGCTTGTTTCCCATTATAGCAGAGACAGGGGTAGCAAGGATGCGAGAAAAGAGGGGATGAGGGTAAAGAGGGGATGGGGGTAAGTGGAGATGGGGTGGGTGGGGTAAGTGGAGATTGGGGGGGTGGGGGAAGTAAAGATTGGGAAGATTGGCAGATGGGGTAAGTGGAGATTGGGAGATGGGGCAAGTGGAGATTGGGGGATGGGGGAAGTGGAGATTGGGGAGATGGGGGAAGTGGAGATTGGGAGATGGGGGAAGTGGAGATTGGGAGATGGGGGAAGTGGAGATTGGGAGATGGGGGAAGTGGAGATTGGGAGATGGGGGAAGTGGAGATTGGGAGACGGGGGAAGTGGAGATTGGGGGACGGGGGAAGTGGAGATTGGGGGGATGAGGGAAGTGGAGATTGGGAGATGGGGGAAGTGGAGATTGGGGGGATGGGGGAAGTGGAGATTGGGGAGATGGGGGAAGTGGAGATTGGGGGACGGGGGAAGTGGAGATTGGGGAATGGGGGAAGTGGAGATTGGGAGATGGGGGAAGTGGAGATTGGGGGATGGGGGAAGTGGAGATTGGGGAGATGGGGGAAGTGGAGATTGGGAGATGGGGGAAGTGGAGATTGGGAGATGGGGGAAGTGGAGATTGGGGGATGGGGGAAGTGGAGATTGGGGGGATGGGGGAAGTGGAGATTGGGGAGATGGGGGAAGTGGAGATTGGGGGGATGGGGGAAGTGGAGATGGGGGAAGTGGAGATTGGGGGACGGGGGAAGTGGAGATTGGGGGGATGAGGAAAGCAGCAAATGGTAAAATATGACTTTGAAATAATGATCGAACACATCTGTTAATAATGAATTCTTCTGTCCATTTTGAATGCCTCTGTTTTAGGCAAGCCCTATTACTCTTTGACATGTATTTTACAATCACAAGATCTCAATCGAACTGAACAAGTCAATCCAGCTCATATATTATGTCAGCCTTTAATAAATCAAGTCTGGATTCGACAATCCAGTGATTAATAATATAAGCAATAATTACGCTATCTGGGCCTACATTTCATATCGTTACACGGCCCGTGCCTCATATTCCATAAGCTATTCTAAGAGTTCCAATGTCAAAAAATGAAAGGTCATTCTAAAGAGTTATTCCGAAATGATACCCATCTTTACCTGTAGATGTGAAAATTCGGCAGCAACATGGCTGCAGTAGGTGTGTTCCAGTTGAGTGATGAGGTCTGACACAGTTATCTGCCCCTGACTGCCATTGTATATTCCATCAAGACTGGCCACAGTCTGGTTGGGGTTTAGCCCAAACTTGCTCAGGCTGAGTTCTGGGGGATCTCTGGAAACATGGATGTTTCTGTTAATGTCTTAGGCAATAGTATTTCCAAAGGAATAAACACTATTCTGGAACTATATAGTAGTGAAATGGGGAGTCGTTGTTACCACACAGCTACTACAGGAATGTACCTCAGGTAGGCCTCAAGTAAATGTGTTCACAACGTAAAGATGTTTATACAAATATGTACCTCTTTTGTCACGTGTTAGCATTTCTATCATTCTGAAGGCTGATGTGAGGAAATGTTAGGGTTAGCCATCTCAACTCTTATCATAAATGTTTCCTCAGAAAATCCAAAATAATCCAATAATTTTGCCATGTTTAAGAACAGAAGGAGTATCATGTGACCTAGTGTACAAGTCTGTTCTAGAGGTTCATATCTGTATTGGAGTTTTCCACTGGGTACATCTTTACAGTGTCTGTGCCAACAGCAACCAATCAACTTTAGTTGTATTACTACATGTATTCCTACCCAGAGTTCCTTGCGACCAGCCTCATACCTCTGTCACATCGTCACATCGTCACATCGTCACATCTTACACAGTCCATTCGTGTGTTTTTCATCTGTTTCATTTAAGACGAGTCTACACATAACACATAACATTCATCGAGAAAAGATCCTAATAAATGCGTATAGATTCTCCACGTGCTGTCATCGAAGCGATACGGTCACTTTGACGTGTAGGGTGTATTGTCTTGCACCTCACTCTCGCAGTTGTAGTTGTATGTCTATGTAATTTTGCAAAACAACATGTAAAGCGCACCAAAAGGCTTGCATCAGGCCTGTCTGTTCTTATGTATTGGAGTAAACACGCTCACGAGGTTTTTGGTAGACAGAGCATGCCCTGGGGAGAGGGAAAAACCAAGGGGCCGAAGTCCCCACGGTTTTTCCGGACCCCCAGTGCATGCTCTGTCTACCATAACCGAGGGAAAATGTTTTTCCATACTTATGAACTGAAAAAAGAAACTTAAAACAACATTTATCAACATTTCGAACATACTTTCCATGAACCTTAGGAAACGCGCGTAAAATATCTGTTGCTGGCGTACGGATCATGGAAAGGACATTCTAAAAACCAGTGAGGCTTATCAACACCTCTGTAGCCTCGTGGTACACTCACTGGGCTAGATATGAAGGTTGCGAGTTCGATCCTCGGGAATATGAAGAAAATATTTGTCATTTGATTTTACATTTCATTACATGTTACAATCTGAACGGAAGTTATATTAATAAAATCCCTGGGATATTATAGCAAATATGACTTGAATATCCTATAAAATCACTGGGATATTATATAAAATCCCAGGGACATTACAACGTCCCTGTTTATGAGATTTAACCCGACTGGAAAGTAAAACCTCACAATAGGTTTTAATGCCTACAGAAAGAAGTCTCTTACTTAATAGGGATCCCAATGAATAGGTTTATAATTTACAATAAGTGCGTTTGTTTACAAACAAGAGAAAAGTCGGGTCACGTGACATGCCGATGTCCACGGTGTGGTCACTAGAGCAGAACATTCTGTCGCAGAATAAGGCAAGCAGAGCGGAGAAAGTTCGGGGATTATCAGCGCTTGTTTACAAACAAAGCTTGAGAATGGTTGACATTCTGTCCCTTAAATTTAAGATGGCAGACTAACCGAAAAGCATGTTCCCTGTACAATAACTACAGTTGAAATGAAATAGAAATTCAAATTGACAAACAAACGAAACCAGTTAGCCAGGAAAGTATATATAGCATCGCAACAGTCCTCACTTGTTTGTAAACATAACGGTCAGTAGGTTGCGACTTCAACTCCATGCATGGTTGTAGGCTGCCTAGCACAGTGAGGAGCTGTGACTGGTGATGATGATAGTGCAGAAAGCTCTGCGAACGGGATATCGCTGTGAGGAGCTTGGGGTGTCAATAGTCAAGGGAGGTAACTGATGATATTTATGATCTGAAGTGAGCGAGTATGGTTTAATGCCGCTTTTAGCAATATTCCAGCAATATCACGGCCGGGGACACCAGAAATGGGCTTCACACATTGTACCCATGTCGGGAATCGAACCCGGGTTTTCGTCGTGACGAGCAAACGCTTTAACAACTAGGCTACCCGACCACCCCTTATGATCTGAAAATTGTACAACTATTGCAATAGAAAAGGTACATCTTATGGTCACCCCTAATAGCACACAGTACATATATCTTATATCTTTTTTAGCCATCTTTACCAGAAATATCATTTTTCTGAATGTGCCACTTGCCAACCACCATTTTGTTTTAAGACCAGCCAAAGTCAAATGAAGTCACATTTGCAACCGCATTAATTGTAACTTAGGGGCTAGCAGTGAGATGGTAGAACAAGTAGATTCACTACTGGTATATTTGTACCATAAATGTCTGCATAATAATAATCATAATCATAACAAGTGGTTGTGTGCTGGTCTACAATAATTCAAGATCCTCACCCAATCTGTGTAATCCCCAGGGGGTCTAGTCTC
This sequence comes from Haliotis cracherodii, assembly GCF_022045235.1. Classification (NCBI taxonomy): domain Eukaryota; kingdom Metazoa; phylum Mollusca; class Gastropoda; order Lepetellida; family Haliotidae; genus Haliotis; species Haliotis cracherodii. The sequence goes on along the minus strand of NW_027266308.1, from coordinate 9,517,365 downwards.
GCCTTTTTGTGCCCGAACTGTCTGTACGCCTCCACAAGACGGAACACATTGGCGTTCTCGGTCCGGTTCTGCAGCTGGTCCACAGTGGCTGAGGAGCGAAAATCACAAGTTGAAGTGGAACATTGTTCACCAGAAATAAGAACCAGAAATGGTTCACCAAAAATGACTATTTCAGTTTAATTTCATAACAAGTTAGGCCACACTTTATTTTTTTAGTTGCTTTACGGATCCGCTGGCTAAATTGGTAGAAACTGAATTTTTTTCAAGAATTTACCTTTTTTTATCCCACCATATTGCATCCAAAAAATCTTTTCTAAACAAGGACCCACTCAATATATCAATCATTGGAGGCAATATATAGTTTGTTGTTCCTGAAATTGATAGGACAGCAGTTATCCTGCTCGATTCGTCAGGTTTGACTTGCTTAAAGCAACAGATGTTGCAGGTTCTCCTCCCACAATTGGGGGCACGGGTGTCGTCTAAGGCGCCACGATTCGCTGTGCAGAGTTGCGTCCCTTGGGCATGCCAGAAACCTATGATTGTGGGTTTGAATCCCTGTTCGCCCAAATTATGATTCTAGATTTGTCAGCACCATACCCGTGCTCGTGGGTTTCACCGAAGTGGTAAACGTCTGAGACCTGCATCACTTCGGGCTTTCCTCCCACATTAAGCTGACACGCCGTGATATAATTGGAATGCTGTTAAAAGCGGCGTTAAACCCAACTCACTCACTCACCTCCCACAATAAATCATTTATATTGTTTATACCAGCCAGCCTGTAGTGGAGCAGTAAACTAAAATACAAAAATGGATTTGAATTTTTGTTTCCCTGCCCCTAAAAAATCTGTAAAGCATGAGAAAAATGCACATCATAATTGTTACACATAAGTAGTACCGGTATGTCAAATGGTTCAACAGCTGGAGAGACAACAGCATCAGCACTAACGATCAGTGGATGAGTGGATGGTGTTTGAGTGGGTGGTGTTTGAGTGAGTTGGTGAGTTTAGTTTAACATGAATTTGAACAGTGTCACATGAAAATCTAAAGTGAGAAAGTTCAGATATATCCCTAGAGATTTAATGTTAAAACAGAGTGGAAAGATACATTTCGTGGTTTATGCTGACAGCCTGAAATGTTTATGTTTATGTATATTTTTCTAGAATTTAATTGCCCATAATTAAGGGTGCATATTACACACGAGTGAGTAATGTACGCGAATTAATACGTCTTGTGAACATTGGTCAATCGGAAGGGGTGCTAATTGGGATTGTTCACTAGCCAATATATTAGCAAATACCGCAGTGGGCGCTTATTAGAGCGGGGCGCTTATTACGTCGAATACGGTGTAAGCTTTAATTGTAACATTACAACTATAACACAAGGAATAAGATTGTTCTGGCCCAAATTATTCCATTTTATTCAGTACAATATATCATTTATTATATGTCTATAGTCATGAAATAGTTGATCTGTACTGTTGATTCTGTAGCTATTATTTCATAAATTAACTTTTTTAGACTTGATTAATTAAGTTAGCTAATGTGATAATAAACATAACGGAACTGTGATATGGAATATGGTACTGATATTTTTGTATCTAATCATATGGTGAATCCTTCTCTTGTAAAACATGTAATTAGATATTTAGGTTTATCGACCATCTGCCTTATATCACAGGTAATCGTTACTGTGACAACAGGTAAATCTGACAATCACACGTTGAATATTTCACTTGGGGGTGTGGTCGGATACAATCATCTGATTGGTCAAAATTGGGTGTTGACCCCCTAACCAATTTCCCTACAATAGCAACCATTTTTAACGTATTTACCCAATAACAAGTTTCTCATAACCCACAATTTTCATCTACGTAACCATCAACAACATGGCGTTAACGAACGAACACATATCTCAGCGCACTGTAGTTTAAACAATCACTGCCACATCGGAGTGTCAAGGACATCCCATGTCGGTCATTCGGAAAAAACAACCTACGTGCAAAATCGTTGCTTTCTTGTGATTGTCTTGCCTTGAATCCGAAAACTCCCGATCTTGCATGGTACAACAGTGCTTGGAAGAGGCAGGTGGCATCCTTTCGTCGGTGGAGAGTTCTTGGAATCTTCAACATTCTGAAAGAAAAATTCACACTTTTACACCGACATCATATCACGCGGGCAGCCCATTCGGGTGAAACCTGACAGATCTTCCGTAGATCTGCTTGGCGCTCGGGTTCTGTTTCTCGCTCCGTTACCGTATGTCGAAGTCAGCGTTAGACTCCCTTGGTAATTCTTTCAAAAGAAGGATCGTGACTGCATTATGTAACAACGGTGAATAAAATACATTTGTTCAAAACTTTCGATCTAGGTATTCATTATATATATGTTGTTTATTTTTATATATAGATCTAGCGGGCGAATCTGTGAAGTACGCTATATATATAGTACTCAACATATATTGCATAATTGTTATACGACATTGTTTCCGATATGAAATGAAAACGTGTTAAACCCTACCTGAGCCTGACTGTAGTGTGACTCTATCTTTAATGCACAAATATTATTATCACAGAGCAAGGTTTTTCCCTTTTCAGCGAGGCACAGGTTCTGCCGCAATTTACTATGCAGAGTTGCGTCCCTTAATCGCGTCACCACCCGCTCCAACTCATAACCTTGTTACGTGAAGATATTCATGGTTTTATTCACTGTTATTGGTTTGGCATAGGTGTTTTGTTTGTTTGTAAATTATACTATGATGTAAGAAATACTTTTATTACGCGTTGCATCCATAGTTTAGAAAACTAACACTATCTGATACACGTCAGGTCGTGGAAAGGCATTTAGGGAGTGAGTGAGTGAGTTGGGTTTAACGCCGCTTTTAACGGTATTCCAGTTATATCACGGCGTGTCAGCTAAATGTGGGAGGAAAGCCCCAAGTGATGCAGGTCTCAGACGTTTACCACTTCGGTGAAACCCACGAACACGGGTATGGTGCTGACAAACCTAGAAACATAATTGGGGCGAACCGGGATTCGAACCCACAATCATAGGTTTCTGGCGTGCCCAAGGGACGCAACTCTGCACAGCGAATTGCGGCGCCTTAGACGACTGGGCCAACCGTGCCCCCAAAAGTGATTAAGCTTGACCACCCAATTCTTTTGTCACATCATTTGACAAGTGTAATGATGTGCCCCCGAAAGGCATTTAGAAGTCATACACATGATTATCTAGCCGGCTTCCATTTGTCCATTGCTATTTCTATTCCTTTACCTATCAATGGAGACTATCATCTAGTCTCTGAAATGAACACATTTTACAGAAAAAAGGTTGTTAAATTATAGTTCTAAAATATAATAAAAAGGAGCCCAGGGACTTTCTTCATTATCATACTGCAGTAATCTAGACTTGCCAAACATTATAGACTTGCATGGGCTGTATTGGATATATTTGTTGTAGGGTCTGTATGGCAGACTACTATCAGTGCTAATTATTCCCAGCCTCCCGTTGGCCCATTGTCCATTGCCAGTTACCAACCAGTGACAGTTTAAGTCTTGGCTTCCTGTTGTCCATAACTATCAGCTCTAGTTACTGTAAAGTGTTGGCTTCCATTGTCTATAGCTAATCACCTATCAGCGCCAATTATCTGTTGGCTTCCCTTGTTAAGTTTCCACCTATTTGTTATCTCATTACTTTTGTTATTCTTACATGTACAGAAATATGCTCTCTGCCTCATAGCATTCATTCACCTGATGGAGTAAGCATATACTCCGAAATGTTGTGTTCCTCATAATAAAGAAGTTGATATCCATAAATTCTCCACCCTAATACACGTCATTCGTAACAAAAATGAAAACGTCCAAACAAATCTATGCTATTGTCTTAAAGGTGTAAATAAACTCAGAAACCCTGTACTGTAAATTGTAAATACGTTTATGTGCGCTTCGAACGTTTCTGTTAATGTAATAGGTATAAGGGGCCGGTGGTCTTTACGTTCAAATAAAACTGTCTGTACGCTACCCAGCATCCCCACGAAGTGAGATGAGAGAGTGAGTGAGTGAGTTTTGTCTATCTCCGCTAAGAACAGTATTTCAATTACATCACGGCATGTCAGCTTGATGTGGGGGGAATCCCGAAGTGATGCAGGTTTTAGACGTCTACCACGTCGGTGAAACCCACAAGCACGGTATGGTGCTGAAAGACCTAAAAACAGATTTTGGCGATTCGGGATTCGAACACTAATGAAGACAACTCTGCTCAGCGAGTACGGACGTCTTACAAGACGGGGCAACTCGTGACTCCTTGAAGGGAGACCAAGGCTGGTCATCTCAATGAACTCATGATAATTTACCTTAACTCGATCTCTGCCAGAAGATCTGCGGTGAGGTGAGGTGAAATGGGTTTAACGTCGCGTCCAAGATTATTGCACTTATATAGCGACGTGCATGCACGTGTGTTAGGTTACACTAGTCCGGCTGATGCCGATTTATAGTACTAGCCCACTGAGATATCATGTCACAGTTTAACATGAATACCCCACCCAGACAAAGTATACTGACCAGTCCTTGTTTTAGCCCCTTAATGCCAAGCGCCAGACAGGGTAACAACAAGTACCATCTTTTAAAGTCTTTTCGTATGACGCAGCCGGGGATCGAATCAGGGACTTTACCCTCTACCGAACGCTCCACTAGACCACGGAGGCTGTCCCTGAAGATCTGAGGGCAACTACATAGAAGGCCGCACCAGGCGAATCGAACAAACTTTGACCGCCCAGTCTAAATGAAGGCTATGTGGGTTCCTGAGTCAATCTGATGTCAGCTTTCTAAAATTTCGATTAGGAAATTTTGATTGTAACAGAGCACAACCCCAGCACCATCTTTAGTACGCCCTTTTGGTGTGTATATGTCATGGTGTTGAGAAACAAAAGGGTCTATACAATATCCTCAGTATATATATCGTTCGATGTTATGCTGTGGTGACTGGGACAATGATGTTATTCTGCGGTGACTGTGGGACAATGATGTTATTCTATGATGACTGTGGGACAATGATGTTATTCTATGGTGACTGTGGGACAATGATGTTATCCTTTGGTTGACCGTGGGACAATGATGTTATTCTTTGGCCGACTGTGGGACAATGATGTTATTCTGTGTCTGACTGTGGGACAACGATGTTATTCTGTGTCTGACTGGGACAATGACGCTAATCTGTGGTTGATTGTGGGACAATGATGTTTTTCTAGGCTGACTGTGGGATATTGGTGTTATTCTTGGCTGACTGTGGGACAATGATGTAATTCTGTTGTTGACTGTGGGACAATGATGTAATTCTAGGCTGACTGTGGGACAATGATGTAATTCTTGGCCGACTGTGGGATAATGATGTTATTCTAGACTGACTGTGGGACAATGATGTTATTCTAGGCTGACTGTGGGACAATGATGTTATTCTGTGTCTGACTGTGAGACAATGATGTTATTCCGTGGTTGACTGTGGGACAATGATGTTATTCCGCGGTGGCCTGTGGGACAATGATGTTATTCTGTGTCCGACTCTTGGACACTAATGTTATTCTGTGGCTGACTGTGGGACAATTATGTAATTCTGTGTCCGACTCTTGGACACTAATGTTATTCTGTGGCTGACTGTGGGACAATGATGTTATTCTGTGTCCGACTATTGGACACTAATGTTATTCTGTGGCTGACTGTGGGACAATGATGTTATTCTGTGTCCGACTCTTGGACACTAATGTTATTCTGTGTCTGATTGTTGGACAACGATGTTAATCTGTGTCTGACTGTGAGACCATGACGCTAATCTGTGTCTGATTGTGGGACAATGAGGTTTTTCTAGGCTGACTGTGGGATATTGGTGTTATTCTTGGCTGACTGTGGGACAATGATGTAATTCTGTGGGTGACTGTGGGACAATTATGTAATTCTTGGCCGACTGTGGGATAATGATGTTATTCTTGGCTGACTGTGGAACAATGATGCTATTCTTGGCTGACTGTGGGACAATGATGCTATTCTTGGCTGACTGTGGGACAATGATGTTATTCTAGGCTGACTGTGGGACAATGATGTTATTCTAGGCTGACTGTGGGACAATGATGTTATTCTAGACTGACTGTGGGACAATGATGTTATTCTAGGCTGACTGTGGGACAATGATGTTATTCTGGTTGATCGCGGGACAATGATGTTATTGTGTGGCTGATTGTGGAACAATGATGATACTCTGTGCTTGATTGTGGGTCAATGATGTTATTCTAGGCTGACTGTGGGACAATGATGTTATTCTAGGCCGACTGTGGGACAATGATGTTATTCTGGTTGATTGTCGGACAATGATGTTATTGTGTGGCTGATTCTGGAACAATGATGTTACTCTGTGCTTGATTGTGGGTCAATGATGTTATTTTAGGCTGACTGTGGGACAATGATGTTATTCTAGGCTGACTGTTGGACAATGATGTTATTCTAGGCTGACTGTGGGACAATGATGTTATTCTGGTTGATTGTGGGACAATGATGTTATTGTGTGGCTGATTGTGGAACAATGATGTTACTCTGGGCTTGATTGTGGGACAATGATGTTATTCTAGGCTGACTGTGGGACAATGATGTTATTCTTGGCTGATTGTGGGACAATGATGTTATTCTAGGCTGACTGTTGGACAATGATGTTATTCTTGGCTGACTGTGGGACAATGAAGTAATCCTCTTGACTGTGGGACAATGATGTAATCCTCTTGACTGTGGGACAATGATGTAATCCTCTTGACTGTGGGACAATGACGCTATATTCTGTGGATAAGGGAGCAGTTCAAATTTCTATGTCTGATAAAATCTGTATTCCTTATCTTTTGTAATATTACATTGTTTAGATACATTCTGAGATTATAAAAAAAAACCAGCATGGCACCAAAAAGTGTTTTTGAATTCGCACAATCTTTCCCATAATTTATCTTGAATTTATCAAAAAAGTTGATAATGCCTGATGAACAACTTTCAGACCTGTTTGCCCTCCACATTTACCCCCAAACGCAAGGAATTATGATGTTTATCAGACATCAAACATTTGAACTCCTCCTTTTTCTACATCTCTGTAATAACTTTCCAGAATAAAAAACAAATAATCAAGAAGAATATCCCTGTTTTATTGATACACATGTGTATTTCGACAAGTTAAACACTCCACCTAACACCACTGATACATTCTGATGCTGAAGGTAAAACATTGAACATCTGCTTCTCCCAATCCCACACTGAAGTGACAAATTCCCAAATGGACCCCATCCACCCATTACAACATCCGCCCATGTGGTTAAAATACAGATAAAATATATAGCTACCTGCATATAGTAGTTTACAGAGTAAATATTAATATTTCATATGGTAGAAAAAGTGAGTGAGTTTGGTTTTAGGAAGCCTTAAGCAATATCATTGAGGGGAACACCAGGCATGGGCTTCACAAATATCCATGTTGGGAATCAAACCTGTGTCTTCGGTCTGATGAGCAAACACTTAACCACTAGGCTAACCACTGCCCTATAAAGGTAGAAATAAGCCAAAGGGAAAACATCAAACTCCAATGAAAATGAGCCATTCAGAATGTTTATGATATAAAGTAAGGGCTGAGTTCTTGTACACTAGACAGGATTATGAGGTAATGATGTAATCTGGTTAAATTCATAACCAATAATGCCATATATTCCTGTGTATAATGCTCAATTTCCCCCAACCACCCCAAAAATACAGCTGAGGGGGTTATATATTAAACATGCAGGCAATGAATTAATTCCAAAGTAAATAGCTCCGAAAACTGTACTAAAGTCCTGTTATTAGACTAAAAAAATAATAGTCTTGGTTCTCAGTCATCATCATAAAGTTCACCACACTTTTCGTTTTTTATTTCCATTTAAAAAAAAAAAAAAAAATCCTTAAATTTTCCAAGACCAACGGTAGTCAAATACTGTATTCCAGTATTTTACTCATCACAAAAATACATTTCTGTAGGGATCCCTTTCCCAGACTGATTGTACACAGCTGTTTGTTTGGTTACATCTTAGTTTGAACAACAACAAAAACAGACAAAAAACAAAGAAACCATCTGCACTATACATGTATTATCAAAATGCTGAGAATCAATTCTTTTATTTTTTATGCCTTAAACACTGCAATAAAGTGTTCAATTTGTGGCTTCATGTTTATAATCTATAGCTACTTCCATAATTTTATTCATAATTTCATTTAATATTGTGTACATTAATTTTCGGTAGAGTCTTGTTGACCAAGTTTGCTATCTCCTGTTTGTTCACCTGATGTGACCTCAGTAGTTTTTGACAGCTTATTATATACCAAATAGTATCAAAGTTTTCTCCAAACCTCTTCCCACCAATGGGGTGTGTGGCTTCAACTCAAGCGTGTACTATACACAAGACAATAGGGTAATGATGTGTCGGGGCAGCCCTAATCCAGTCACTGTCCTGGCAATAATGATTAAAATCAGATCTTAGTTCTCACTAAACAAAGATCAGACCACATCCCATTACGGGTCACGTCAGAGCGACCTTTCATCCAACCAGTCAGAGCGTTGCTTACCAGATCATGAAAGTGACAGTCGGAATGTGATTTCTAATCATGCAACCGTCGAAAAGGACGACCCTGGATATTCCGAACGACAATTACAACATGCATGGCTGTTCCGTCAAAAGCATCATCTATCTGGCTTTAATGGGATAAACATTTGAAAGGAAAAGACTTTGCATTGTATGTGGGAAGTACTGCCATACAATCTTGGCCATATATAAGACATTCCAGATTGTTCCTTGTACAGTTTTCATTATTTTAACCGTGAACTTTGTCAACATATTTTTCGAGTGTAGTTGCCAGTTTGAAATCTTTTGCCATAAAGCTCGAGAACGCTCCTTTTTGATTGGCTAATGTCGACTTCTTGTTAGTCATTTCATCGGTCGGTCAAAGTATGCGAAAGGTCGTTCTGACGTGACCCATAATGGGATGTGCTCAGACCTTTGTTTAGCGGTAGCGAGAATTCAGATCTGATTTTAATGAGATTGCCATCTACAGGTATAGGATGGGGAATCTAGTCTTACATTTTGGATCTCATTTCCACGATTTGAGGTCCAGAAGGTGGATAATCAGTCACTACATACTGAACAAAGGCGAGGGACGATAATATTTTTAGGGTTATACACATACAATTTCATTAATATCCCCAAAATATTCATGATCCCTAGCTATCATTTTTAAGCTTTGCTTCCCACCAATGCCATAATCAGATCTGATTCATTACTCTCTTGTCAGGCAACGTTTCTAATCAGTCAATCACTGTGGGTTCTAAATTCTGAAGCAATGCATCCCTTCAGTGATATATGACAAAAATTTCATATCTATGTATATATACCTCTGTATATAATTTAAAACACAGGTTTATTATATTTTCAAAACCCAGTTCTGACCCAAGCAACAAAACACAGAAACTTGATACCAACAACAGCCTGGAGACGTATGCTGATAGTCAACGATAATACACAAATCATTTTCTCACAACTCGGACGAACAATGATAACATATATTGTACACTCAAACTATGAAATATTACAAACATGTACATGATGTATGTCACGAATGAGACAAACCCATTGTCAAGACATACCTGTATTTGGTTAAAAGTTCCTGCCCATGATGAGAGAGCTTTATACACTTCGCCCTTCACTACATTTGTTGTGAGATATCCGGTTACATGTTACATCTTGTGAAGAGTCTGCCAGTAGGAAGCTCCACTTAGCCTCATCTTGTTACATGTTACATCTTGTGATGAGTCTGCCAGTATGGAGCTCCACTTGGCCACATCTTGTTACATGTTACATCTTGTGATGAGTCTGCCAGTAGGAAGCTCCACTTGGCCACATCTTGTTACATGTTACATCTGGAGATGTGTCTGCCAGTATGGAGCTCCACTTGGCCACATCTTGTTACATGTTACATCTTGTGATGAGTCTGCCAGTATGGAGCTCCACTTGGCCACATCGTGTTACATGTTACATCCGGAGATGTGTCTGCCAATATGAAGATCCACTTGGCCACATCGTGTTACATGTTACATCCGGAGATGTGTCTGCCAGTATGGAGATCCACTTGGCCACATCGTGTTACATGTTTACATCTGGAGATGTGTCTGCCAGTATGGAGCTCCACTTGGCCACATCTTGTTACATGTTACATCTTGTGATGTGTCTGCCAGTATGAAGCCCCACTAGGCCACATCTTGTTACATGTTACATCTTGTGATGAGTCTGCCAGTATGGAGCTCCACTTGGCCACATCGTGTTACATGTTACATCCGGAGATGTGTCTGCCAATATGAAGATCCACTTGGCCACATCGTGTTACATGTTACATCCGGAGATGTGTCTGCCAGTATGGAGATCCACTTGGCCACATCGTGTTACATGTTTACATCCGGAGATGTGTCTGCCAGTATGGAGCTCCACTTGACCACATCTTGTTACATGTTACATCTTGTGATGAGTCTGCCAGTATGGAGCTCCACTTGGCCACATCTTGTTACATGTTACATCCGGAGATGTGTCTGCCAGTATGGAGATCCACTTAGCCTCATCTTGTTACATGTTACATCTTGTGATGAGTCTGCCAGTATGGAGCTCCACTTGGCCACATCGTGTTACATGTTACATCTGGAGATGTGTCTGCCAATATGAAGATCCACTTGGCCACATCGTGTTACATGTTACATCCGGAGATGTGTCTGCCAGTATGGAGATCCACTTGGCCACATCGTGTTACATGTTTACATCCGGAGATGTGTCTGCCAGTATGGAGCTCCACTTGACCACATCTTGTTACATGTTACATCTTGTGATGAGTCTGCCAGTATGGAGCTCCACTTGGCCACATCTTGTTACATGTTACATCTTGTGATGAGTCTGCCAGTATGGAGCTTCACTAGGCCACATCACGTTACATGTTACATCTTGTGATGAGTCTGCCAGTATGGAGCTCCACTTGGCCACATCTTGTTACATGTTACATCTTGTGATGAGTCTGCTAGTATGGAGCTCCACTAGGCCACATCACGTTACATGTTACATCTTGTGATGAGTCTGCCAGTATGGAGCTCCACTTGCTACATTGCGTGACATGTTACATCTTGTGATGAGTCCGCCAGTATGGAGCGCCACTAGGCCACAACTTTCCGTCTGAAGACGTCCAGCATCTGAATGGCCTTGCATTTGATGTGGACATTCTCCCCGTTCTCCACCATGAGAGGCAGGTTGAAGGCCATCTCATCCAACTTGGCAGGGTCGGGCACACACAGGAACACATGTACCTGAAACACATACATACCCTTGGGTGCCTTGACACATGGAAAGTGCTAGTGTAATATTAATCATCAAAAAATGTATTGTGTTAGGCTGAAAAAAATAATAGTCTTGGTTCTCAGCCTATGCCTGCATCATCATAAAGTCTGCCACACGTTTCATTTTATTTCCATTTTTTTTAAAATAAAAAATTCGAATACTTAAAAACAATGCAATCCAATATAGCACAGAGTTACTTCCCTTTCCATGCGCACTGCTTAACTGTGCATCTTGTGTTATGGTCATGGCGGCAATAGGAGTTTGTAAGCTTGTTTATATAGGAAGGCTCTTTCCCAGGTTCAAGGTACACAACTGTTTACTTTGTTACATACTAGTTTGAACAAGCAAAAAAATAAAAAAACAAAGCCCATTACATATTTTCAAAAGTCACTACCTAAGAACCAATTCTAAGATTTTTTAAGCCTTTTCATGACTTCATATCAAGTGTTCCATGTTTTGACGGGAAGGTTTCTGGTGAACTTCATTAAAGGTCACTGAGAATGGAGTTTCGTCAAATTTGAATGCTTAGATATTGAGTATAAAAGCGCTTAGTATCACTTCATGCTCACTGACCTTGACCTTCAATGTCTTCAAATCACATGCATACCGGGGTAGATAAGATTTGTAAACTTAGATAGATGGTCTTATGACTATTTTCATCATTTTAAAGTCAGTTCATGAGTGAATGAGCTTCCAAGAGAACATGACATTTTTCTATTTAAAAACTTTGACCTTTGACTAATCTTAACCAAAATGAGAGGGGATAGCTACCTCCCTCTCCATCAGTTCCATGGCTGCATGACCCGTGAAGATCAGGGGTAGAATAGGTCTTCAGCAACCCATGCTTGCTGTAAAAGGCGATTATGCTTGTTGTAAGAGGCGACTAACGGGATCGGGTGGTCAGGTCGCTGACTTGGTTGATGCATGTCATCGATCCCAATTGCGTGGCTCGATGATAATCACCGTGATCGGGTAGTCAGGTCGATGACTTGGTTGATGCATGTCATCGATCCCAATTGTGTGGCTCGATGTTAATCACCGGATTGTCTGGTCCAGACTTGATTATTTACAGAACGCTGTCATATAGCTGGAATATTCCTGAGTGCGGTGTTAAACAACAAACAAGCCGACCAACCAACAACCATGGCTGCATCCATGGATACCTACCTTCCTCTCCATCAGCACCTTGTACAGGGCAACAGGCAGGCCTTCAGCTCTGGAACTCAGTGCCCTGTGGGCCTCGTTTCTCCAGATCTCCACAAACTCATCCAGGCTTTTCCCTGTAACATGACATTAGCCTTGAACATGTTTCTACCTCATTAACTATACAATATTTGTCGTACATACATAGATATCATGACAATCAAATCTTTTACTCAGGTACAAAACCTCTGTGTGTGTAGATCTGATGACACCTCCATGGTGATTGCATCAGCATGATGAGGTGAACTTCCTCATTAGCCAATCAGCATTGACGCTTCTACATGCTTGTTATAAGCTAGTTACAGGCTAGGTACAGGTTAGTTAGAGGCTAGGTACAGGTTAGTTAGAGGCTAGGTACAGGTTAGTTTAATACAGGCTAGGTACAGGTTAGTTAGAGGCTCGGTACAGGTTAGTTTAATACAGGCTAGGTACAGGTTAGTTAGAGGCTAGGTACAGGTTAGTTAGAGGCTAGGTACAGGTTAGTGAGAGGCTAGGTACAGGTTAGTTACAGGCTAGGTACAGGTTAGTTAGAGGCTAGGTACAGGTTAGTTTAATACAGGCTAGGTACAGGTTAGTTAGAGGCTCGGTACAGGTTAGTTAGAGGCTAGGTACAGGTTAGTTTAATACAGGATAGGTACAGGTTAGTTTAATACAGGCTAGGTACAGGCTAGGTTCAGGTTAGTTAGAGGCTAGGTACAGGTTAGTTAGAGGCTAGGTACAGGTTAGTTTAATACAGGCTAGGTACAGGTTAGTTACAGGCTAGGTACAGGTTAGTTACAGGCTAGGTACAGGTTAGTTTAATACAGGCTAGGTACAGGTTAGTTAGAGGCTAGGTACAGGTTAGTTAGAGGCTAGGTACAGGTTAGTTTAATACAGGCTAGGTACAGGTAAGTTTAATACAGGCTAGGTACAGGTTAGTTAGAGGCTAGGTAAAGGTTAGTTAGAGGCTAGGTACAGGTTAGTGAGAGGCTAGGTACAGGTTAGTTTAATACAGGCTAGGTACAGGTTAGTTTAATACAGGCTAGGTACAGGTTAGTTTAATACAGGCTAGGTACAGGTTAGTTAGAGGCTAGGTACAGGTTAGTTAGAGGCTAGGTACAGGTTAGTTAAAGGCTAGGTACAGGTTAGTTTAATACAGGGTAGGTACAGGCTAGGTACAGGTTAGTTAGAGGCTAGTTACAGGTTAGTTAGAGGCTAGGTACAGGTTATTTTAATACAGGCTAGTTACAGGTTAGTTAGAGGCTAGGTACAGGTTAGTTTAATACAGGCTAGTTACAGGTTAGTTAGATGCTAGGTACAGGTTAGTTTAATACAGGCTAGTCACAGTCTAGTTCAGGTTAGTTAAGAGGAATATAAAACGAATATAAAAGAGCAGTTCCAAATGAAATATAATAGAGGCTGTGTTACATATATTGTGGATACCCTGTTGAGAGTACTAATGAAGGTATGTTAGTGATCTGTGTGGATTTTCTTTTGTTAAAATAAAAGTTTCTCAATGGAGGTAATTAGCAAATGAAGCCAAATCGTTTTAGAAAGCTGATATCTGATTGGTTCAAGAACCCATGAATCCCTCATTTAGACTGGGCTATCAAAATATTCTCAAGGTGAACTCATGTGGTTCTGTTTGTTTCTTTGTGGTTTAACGCAACACTCAGCAATATTCCAGCTATATGACGGCAGTCTGTAAAAAATTGAGTCTGGACCAGAAAATCCAGTGATTGACACCATGAGTATTGATCCAGGTAATTGTGATATGATGACATTCATCAACGAGGTCAGCAAGTCTGACCATCTGATCCCGTTAGTCGCCTCTTACGACAAGCATGGGTTGCTGAAGACTATTTCTAACCCCGAATCTTCACAGGACAAACTCAAAGGGAGCTGTCCTCAGATCTGCAGGTATTGTATATGAGAAAAAAAATCTGATCTAATGATTAAATCTAATTGATTAAACACACCTCAATTAAGCAATCCAACGTTTTGAAATGAGAACAAATTATAAGTGTCCTTAACACAAACCATATGTACTTTACCATAGGCATGGTCTGTATTTTTTATATTGTAAAGTAAGCTTCACCAAGTTAAAACAATGCAGAATAGCTTGTCTTCAATAAGAAACCATCCTTGGAAAGAACCATAAACATCTTATGATTTGGTAAGACCGCGACCAAGTGGATTAAACGTCTGCTGGGAGAGCTGAAAGTCGGTGGTCTTTTCCCTCATCATGTCACAATCACACTAAAAGATGATGAAAGATGTCTGGAGCTCGTGGATAAGAAACAAGAATTGGTCAGCTCGGAATCAGTATACTGTGTCTGAGTGGGTATTCATGTTAAAAACTGTGGCTTGATATCTCAGTGGGCTAGCTATATATAACAAGCATTAGTCCAGACCAGTACAGAGAGGACACACTGACACAGACAGTTATAGAAGTGCAATAATCATGAACATGACTTTAAACATCATTTAACCTCACCACCATCCTGTGTTTTGGCATCTTTTGTTTGAACCAAATGCAACTTATATGAGAGATGGGTTTTTTTGTTTTGTTTTGTTTGTTGTTTAACGCCACACTCAGCAATATTCCAGCTATATGACAGTGGTCTGTAAATAATCAAGTCCGGACCAGACAATCCAGTTATTGATATCATGAGCCTCTTACAACAAGGATAATATGAGAGATGTAATCGATCGTAGCACCGTCAGTGGCGATTACGAGTTAAGTCCCTCTTTTATGTCTCTCCTATTGACCAATCAGATTACATATGAGAGATGCAATCTGATTGGTTAGTAGGAGGGACATAGAAAGGACATAACTCATAATCGCCACAGATGGTGCTACGATCGAGCCTGGAAATTCCACCCTAGTTCGGCAAGGATGGAAACTGGATTCATGAAGTGAGTTAACTCCCTTGCCTCAGGAAGATGGTATTTTGGCAACAGCTGCTACTCTGCAGACACTTACCTTTATACTCCAAATCGAACTCGAGCCAGTAGAGGTCATTCTCCGGCAGTCCGGACCAGACAATCCAGTGATTGATATCATGAGCCTCTTACAACAAGGATAATATGAGATATGTAATCGATCGTAGCACCGTCAGTGGCAATTACGAGTTATGTCCCTCTTTTATGTCTCTCCTAATGACCAATCAGATTACATATGAGAGATGCAATCTGATTGGTCAGTAGGAGGGACATAGAAAGGACATAACTCATAATCGCCACAGATGGTGCTACGATCGAGCCTGGAAATTCCACCCTCGTTCGGCAAGGATGGAAACTGGATTCATGAAGTCAGTTAACTCCCTTGCCTCAGGAAGATGGTATTATGGCAACAGCAGCTACTCTGCAGACACTTACCTTTATACTCCAAATCAAACTCGAGCCAGTAGAGGTCATTCTCTGGCAATGGTCCTGGGAATGTGATCGGCCCCACTCCCAGAAAGTTGGCAAAGTCCTCATAGCAGTAGAGAGGGGTGCATGTCACAGACACGTTACCAAGGCGATACAGCCCAGCAATTGTCCTCTCCAGTCCAATAACATCAGCCACCTCAATGACTGAAACAAGGTCATCATGTGTAACGGTCAAGGTGATGGAACACCCATAATAATACCAACAATATTAATAGTAATAATAATTACCATTTAAATATATATAACTTAATAATGATTTGAGAATCTTATTTATGCTTTTTTTATTCAAATCTATGTATAATGTATTTGTTATAAATTTGTATATTCTTGTGGTTAAGATCATTATTATCAATCTTGCAGGACATTGACGTCACATGATTAACATCTATCTTCAATGAGTCTTATATGAACTGGTTTATGGATTCCAACAAGACTTATATAATGAATAAAGGAGTTTTTAAAAATCCCAACATTTCTTGCTCTCAAAAATTGCAAACTTGTTTGTTTCCCATTCAAACATTCTAAAACCAATAGGTTAAACTGTAAGACTGTTAAGATAAACTAACTTGTTCACATGGCAACAAATCAAATAACACTTTGAAAAATCACAAATAGAATTGCAAAAGTCTTTATATTTTTTAAGCAAACAAAAAATAATAAAAAGGTACGGCCTTGTTTTAATTAAATTCAATCACAGACAGAATTTAAGTCCGAAAAGGACGTCGGATGAAGCAAACTGTTACCGACATCCTTAAATACTAAGTAATGAAATACACAGGTCAGTTCCTTCTGTACCTATACCCAAGGCCTTAAACATGTTTTTTTATTGTTTTTTTTTTCTTTTCTTTCTTATCCAATGCCAGACTCGACAATATTCAAGCTATATGAGAGTGGCCTGTAAATTATCAAGTAACTACCAGACAATCCAGTGATTGACATCATGAGCATCGGTCCACCCAACTGTTATACAATGACATGCATCAACCAAGTCAGCGAGCCTGACCATCTGATCCCGTTAGTCGCCTCTTACGACAAGTCATGTACCGGTACATTAAATGTTTAACATGTTCAAGAATTTTTGACAATCTCAACATTTTAATTGGCAATCTTACCTGCTAGATTTAAACATTTTCTGGCTTATCTCTGTACATAATGAACACAAATACTTATAGAACATATGCCTTTTCTTTTTTAAGCGTTACGTGCAGCTAGGGTTCTAAATGTAACTGTTAACATTTCAATGTGCAAGAAGGACTCTACTGGCCCAAGTTTATGAAAGTAAAATTAGTTTATAAATCATTTCTTGTAAGGTTAAGTATTAGGGTGAAACTATTTAGGTCACTTAATGCTCTTGTTTAGAAGTGAAAGAGTTAAGATATTGCTAGAGGACCACTTTCTCCTGCAGTGATGTTAATGAGTGAGTGAGTTGGGTTTAACACCGCTTTTAACAGTATTCCAGTTATATCACGGTGTGTCTGCTTAATGTGGGAGGAAAGCCCGAAGTGATGCAGGTCTCGGACGTTTACCACTTCAGTGAAACCCACTAGCACGGGTATGGTGCTGACAAACCTAGAAACATAATCAGGGCGAACTGGGATTCGAACCCACAATGATAGGTTCTGGCGTACCCAAGGGATGCAACTCTGCACAGCGAATTGCAGTGCCTTAGACGACTGGGCCACCTGTGCACCTGTCATGTTCACAAAGGATATCTCAGGAATGTTTAGCATTTTATGTTTTACATGCTGCTAGTGTGTTTGTTACTGTATAATATCTATAAAAATGTATAAAGAGCATATATGAGAAATATGATAAATAATCAATAAATGATACAAAATATATGATATTGTGAGTAATATATATAAACTCACTAGCTACTATCTGGGGCTCTCCAGTTACCTGTGTTGGCATAACAGAAAAATAAATAATGTAATACAAACAATAAATAAATAAATTTCAAAAATATAAAATAATGATTTTATATAAATACACATTATACGAAACATGAGGAGTGAATTTGTACCCAGATAAAACTCATAAGAATTGTCGTTTTTAATGGAATAATTATACACATTAGACTTTTCATGTTTTTCAATACCTGCCCGCCTCCAAAATTGCACCTTTTCTTTTTAAGCACAGTTGAAAAACAACTTTTCAGCTACGATTTTGTTTTTGCACCGGATGCCAACTTTTTGCAAATGCTGTCCATAAAATGCAGCTTTAGAAATTTATATTTTTTAAAACTAGTCCTGAGGACAAAGTACAGAAACAATTTCTGGATAACAACTTCTTTGATGTACACTTAATAAGGCTGAACGGTTTGTTGTCTGCACAGGTACTACAAATGTACCCCGGGTACGCTTCTGTATACAGAAACTACAACATGAACCTGTTTCGGTTTCAGGTTGGGGAATATAGACTCAGGGTAACGGGTACATTTCTGTATTCCACTTTTGGCTGGGGTACATTTATGTATTCATTTCTATAGTACCTGTGCTGACAACGACCCCTTCAGCCTTAATAAGTTTGATACCCATGTTTCGGTCCGAAACATTACTGTAATATTTTTTTAGTACATTAATTAAAAAAATTGTCATCCATAAATTGTGTCTGTACTTTGTCATCTGTCAGTTTCTAGAAAGAAATAAAGATCAAAGAATAGTCCAGAGGAGAAGTGTAAACCTCATTTTACACAATCCTGCTAGAACAAGACAATAATGTCGACAATGTATACATTATCTGCCCGTTTCATTTTGTTAAATTTGTAGCAAAAACAGAAGTATTGAGAACTTGTATAGAATGATTGCCCTCAACTGTTACTATATAGTCAATGAGGACTACCATCATCTGATTTCTACTTGACCTCAGCACGATTTAGTAGTCTCATGCCTGTGGACTAGCGTGAATTTCGAAGGCAGATTAGCCATATTCGTAGGGCAGCCAGACCGTGGTCACCAATATCTTGGACATGCCTATTTATACTTCACAGCTGGGTCCCTTGATAAAAAAGGTCAAATTGTCATCAATTCAAATTGACTTTTGTAGATTTGTAAAAAAAGCACAATGAAAATATAAAATAAAGAAACATGAATATTTTTGTATCTGTCCTAAAGCATATCTGGGTACGAATTCCCTGCTCATACAAATCTACTTTGGAACACAAATACCAACGCATCCCTTCCAGTTAGAGTGGACACACAGTCATATATTCATATATACATATAAATTCTTTGAGCAACAGATTTATAGCTATAACATGCCTTTTTTAAAAATACAAACTGCAATACGATCCTATATTTGTTGTGTCATGATAACATATGAATATACTTTCTATATATCTATAATATACATCGTGTTTGTCACCATATATGTTCAATTCTTTTATTGACATGTTTACCAACCCACATCCGTGGTTATAGGCCCTATATATATATATATATATATATATATATATATATATATATATATATATATACATGATATATATATGCGAATCGATCTACCATTCCACTATTCTTTCTTACAAATCAGTTTGGACTTTTCTACTCACAGACGTGAATTTAGTCAAAGCAAGCCCTAAGAACAGTGTATGAAACTTATAATAAACAACTGATACGTGTTGTACAAGCACAAAGCCTACTTTGAACTTGTGAAGAATCTTCGTGTGGTTGGAGTAATTTTGCACTAATCCTGCGAGTTTTGACACAAATAGCACCATGTCCATCCCTTCCTTGAGCGGAGTCACTGAGATGTTGACAAAATAGATCTTGGACATACTGCAGGTGTGGTTGAAGGATGCGATTCCCAAACAAAGCAAATTTCGGCACGATGTTATTACAGTCGTTAATATTTCCTTTTAGTGGTGAGAGTTACCTCCCCTGGTTTGTCTCAGTTGTTTACCAGACTGAAATAAAACGGGTTTTGCACACAGGCCCAAGAAGCATGCCTATGAGTCCGGCATTTAATACCACTGTCCTACTTGAGGGTCTTGTGGTTCCTAGTGCGAATATTACGCCGCATCAGTGAATCAGTTCACACTGGATGGGGCGTTTTGCTTTGGTTATTGAAGCAACTCTCAGTATTGTTGAGAACGGACGTCATCCAGTCTATGACGTCACAATGTAATAATGCACGATTGTTTGAGAACAATCAAAAGAAGAGTAACCCAGAGAAGCAAGTCACTGGTCATATAGGCAAAAGAAGTAAATCTGCAATAAATAGCTAGAAATTCGGCGATATAACAGTAGACCACGTGTTACCTTGATTGATGCGAATATTTGCCACATTCTCATGATAACCTTCAACAATCACATTAATTGCCAATTTGTGCAAAAAGGCTGCACGATAACTCGCAATTCTTAAACCCATTGGCCAATACCTGACGAGGAATGGTAAGATATGGTATCTGTCAAACTTTCATTCACTTAAAGTTTAACTACTGTTACCTCAACTGACACAATCTCATTAAAATCAGACCTTAGTTCGCGCTATCGCTAAACAAAGGTCGTTCTGACGTGACCCGTAATGGGATGTCCTCAGATCTTTGTTTAGCGGTAGCGAAAACTAAGGTCTGATTTTAATGAGATTGCAACTGACACTTCTGTACAAGACCAGCACCACAAAAGTTGCATCCTGGAGTGAGACCTAGATTTGTTGATGCATGTATATGACTACAAAAGTCCACTACCTAGCCTCTTGTCTATAGCTGACACTATCTTCATGTAAATCGTTTAAAGGACATGGCACGTGAAGTTTACAAAATTGTTATTAAAATCTTACCTGCGTATATTCCAAATTTGATAAGTCGAAAGCAGCTGACCAACTCCCTCGGGCAGGAACATATATAGGAGATTCTCCGGTAACAACTTCGATATAAATTCATTTGCTTAGGAGGCCACCAGAATCTGAGTTTGCCTCCGAATGATTTGAGAATAGATGAATCACATAGCGATTTCTGGAAGCTTCTTCGGAACTAGGTGCCGTTGTACAAAGGGATCTTAGCGCTAAGGTGATCGCAACTCCCATACTTTCACATAGACGTACGATCATCGAAGCACTGATACAACAGCACCCTGGTCGGGCCCCAAATGCAAATACAATAAATGATTCTCCCCTTTGATTTCCTTTTAACTATTTTCCAGTATTTTATAATCCCCTTTCTTCTATAGAGAATTTCACCCGAGTGTGGCCCGTGAAGATCCGGGATAGAATTGGTCTTCAGCAACCCATGCTTGTCGTAGAAGGCGGCCATGCTTGTCGTACATAAGAGGCGACTAACGGGATCGGGTTGTCAGGCTCGCTGACTTGCTTGATGCATGGATCGATGCTCATGATATTAATCACTGGATTGTCTGGTCCAGACTCGATTATTTACAGACCGCCGTCATATAGCTGGAAAACTGCTGAGTGCGGCGTTAAACAACAAAACAACCAAATAACCATCACCCGATTGTTCTTTGATATCAAATATATCAACGAGTGTTGATATATTTGATATGAAAAGACACGAGGGTAAGATTTTATTTATCATCCAACATCATTCTTCCAACTATTTCATTTTGCAGACAGTAATAAGCAGTGTCTAAGTGTATAAAATACTGCTAACCGCTTCAGTAGCAGAGCCATTAGTGATGTCATTTGATTGTGACGTCATGGTAATGACAATGGTCTGCTAAGCATTGTGATGCAATATCATTGCAGCGATATCTACAATAGATATCGCTTGTTGTTACCCACGTGGTGAACATACAGGTGGTAAGATACTAAATCCGTACGTCTCACGTGTGTCGTACAAGGTTGACCTTGATTTATTCGTTTTGATTGGATAGCCGTGGCCTCTGTCACACCGGGACTACTTTTTTCATTCATAAAAAATCGCGAAACGTAATTCATTTAGCAACTACAAGGCAGAACTGAAGCAATCTCATGAAAGCGAGAGATGTTTACAAGCACTTTATTAAACCATACAAGTTAGTCACACGCATCGAATTCGGTTTGCTTTCTATATACGTCATGCATAGAGTTTCTACAGACATTATATAATCGAGCTATATCCATTTACAATGTACGACTAGATCAATAGATCGATACTCCCCGTGAGTGTGATACACCCACCACTTTCGCAACTTTCTATTTGATTTAACGTAAAAGGGATAAGGTGAAATTTAAACTATCTGGACAGCAATCTCATTAAAATCAAATCTAAGTGCTCGCTGCCGCGAAACACAGATCTTTGTTTAGCGATAGCGAGAACTAAGATCAAGATTGTATTCCAGCTATGTGACGAGGGTCTGTATACAATTGAGTCTGTACCAGACACTCCAGTGATTAACATCATGAGCATCGATCTAATTAATTGGGTTACGACAAGCATCAACCAAGACGCCAAGCCTGATCACCAGATCTTGATAGTCGCCTCTAACGACAAGTGAGTGAGTGAGTGAGTTGGGTTTAACGCCGCTTTTAACAGTATTCCGGTTATATCATGGCGTGTCAGCTTAATGTGGGAGGAAAGCCCCAAGTGATGCAGGTCTCAGACGTTTACCACTTCGGTGAAACCCACGAGCACGGGTATGGTGCTGACAAACCTAGAAACATAATCAGGGCGAACTGGGATTCGAACCCACAACCATAGGTTTCTGGCGTGCCAAAGGGACGCAACTCTGCACAGCGAATAGCGGCGCCTTTGATGACTGGGCCACCCGTGCCCCCCTCTAACGACAAGCATGAGTTACTCAAAACCAATTCTAACCCGAATCATCGCAGGGTTTACTTTGTTCAAATAGATAAACACCGAATCAAGATTCAAACAAACATATGGGGGCACGGGTGGACCAGTCATCTAAGGCGCCGCGAATCGCTGTGCAGTGTTGCGTCCCTTGGGCTCGCCAGAAACCTATGATTGTGGGTTCGAATCAAGGTTCGCCCCGATTATGTTTCTAGGTTTGTCAGCACCATACCCGTGCTCGTGGGTTTCACCGAAGTGGTAAACGTCTTAGACCTGCATCACTTCGGTCTTTCCTCATATATTAAGCTGACACGCCGTGATATAACTGGAATACTGTTAAAAACGGCGTTAAACCCAACTCACTCACTCACTCACTCACTCAAACAAACATATAAAACAAAGCATTATCATTCCTATGAATTGGAGGAAATTACAATGGCATGTAATGTAAAGGGATGCATATAGCTTAGTACCTTTGTTAAAGCTGTTAAATGGATAGCTCAATAAACCAAGAAACGTATTACAGTGCAAATATAAAATATGGGGTTAAATAATATGAAATGTGCCGATGAAAGTTTTTTTCAAATTACTGCACGCCATACCAGCCACTACACTCAAATTGTTTAGATAATGGCCAACAGTGCTGCTATTGATTCAAAGCTCCATACCAATGCGTGCTGCTTTCGCTACGATCACGGCATACTACTGAGATTGTAGAACTAGAGATAACGCTGCGAGGAGCGATATTGATCCTAGCCGCGCGTCAGGACGATTGGTATTATCGGACGATTCTATTTTGGCACCGTAGGTATAGATATTTTATTCCTTCAGAGTGATGCATATTTATTAATCACATAGCGAACATTTCCATCAAATGCTTATTCGTAAGCTTGCCGTATAAATAACGTGACAGTGTTTCCGATGCCACCCAATACTGATAATCACCCATTGTCCCAATCAACAGAGCTTTTCATCTGTGTGACGCGAGAATGGACTGTTCTGCAAGAAAAATGGCCACTGACATCTGTAGCAGAAATTGTTGTACAGACGAAGCAAACATGTAAAACGTTACAACAAGATCCGCGATGCATGGAGAACTCTTTTCCAGGAAGGTGACATGCGCCAGATGCATCTGAAACGACCAAGATTCAACTAGAAGCGGGGACCTGCAATTATTGCTGTACAGTAGCCATTGCGATTCGCCGAAGCCTGTTGAGTGTGTGATAACGGCCCGGCATCAATACATTTGTTTACTTCGCTGAGCTGCGTTCGACATGGCGACCAGAGCAGCTACTTGTAAGTGACGCTTTAGATGTAGAGAACACGGTCTTTGGTACCTCCAATGGTTTGTGTGGTGATAATCATTTTAGTACCGTATTTGCCGTAATAATGTAATTTAGTACCGTATAATATAATAATGGCTAGACTGCTTAGAAAACTGACAAATGGGGCGCTTATCAAAACCGTACGCAACGTGTCTTAAATTGTTTTTCATAGATTGTAGTGTAAACTCTGTTCCAACATCAATGAAACTAATACTTTTTCGATATTATGCAGCTGATCAGTCACGATTAAAATACCCTTTTTAAGCTTGTGTCCTGTTAATAATCTGAAATATATATTTGTTTGTTGTTAAACGACACACTCAGCAATGTTCCAGCTATATGACAGCGGTCTGTAAATAATCAAGTCTGGACCAGACAATCCAGTGACTGACATACATACATACATACATACATACATACATACATATACGGAAGAACATAGATGGATTTTCGTGTAAATGTTTGGTCTTAGTACAGCACGCTATAAAGATTACTTTCAGACTGGCCAAGAATTTGGTAGGTGGCGTTTATTGCAGCTGGGCACTTAGTGCCACAAATATGGTATTAATGATTATAAATAATAAGTATCAAATTGTTGGTCGTTGCAATACAAGCAATATGTAAGAATAAAGCACAGGAGTGCTTATGCATATGCAGACCACTCTTGTGGCCCTGACCAAAATGTGTCAATAATAACCAACATGATTAATATCTATGAACATGACAGAAAAAAACCCCAATATATCCACAGTTGTTTTGGTTGATGATTGTGCTTTAAGGGTGCCACAGTTTTCTGTGTCCACTTAGAGAATTAATCAACATTGCTGCCCCCAAATTTGACAAAGCCCCAGTTTACCACTCAGTTAATTCCTCTGGTCCTTGAGAACATTGACCAGAATTGGACCAAATGCTGGCACACTCTGACGCAGCACTGAATGTCAGCATGGTTTTATTAACCCATTCAGGCAGTGCATCATAGCACCAGATTAAGACTAATCTTTAAAAATTGAAAATTGAAAGAACTGTTGTTTAATTTGATTATGTCTATTTAACCATCACTCATTCCTGCAGCAGTTTGTGAAAAGTAATCTGTGGCTGGGTAATTTTTGTGTAAAAATATATTGGTTCAATGAAGACTGGGGTAAGAAATGAATTTGCAACCACATGACCCCTATCTTGTTTGAAATGTTGTAAATTTGTGCAAAAGAAAGTGCATCAAATCATGTGAGCACCTTCATTAAAAACATTGAAAGATTTGGAAATGTCTGTTAAAAGCATCGGTACATATGTTTTACAAATCCTGTAATTGATCAAAATCTGCATGACAGTTTACGAACCAGATGTCAATTTCATTACGCAATTTGGATTGGACTATGCATAGACTCGTTAGTCCAGCCAAACAATAACTTCCTAATTGCAGTCTAGTAGGGCTGGGACGGGTAACTCGGGTACCCTGGTCGGGTGGGTACTGAGTAAGACCCAGGTAGCCACAGGACTACCCGGACCCGTGGTTAGTCATGGGATATATTGTTTAAGGACAAAAATTATCAAGAACTCTATGGTTACACTACAAGTCACTAATGTTCGCATTTCTTTCTGACTAAGCACCCCTGCCTTCTGATTTTTCATATATTTGAATAAAGATATAACTTAAATCAGCTTCAGTGTACATGGTGTATGAATGATCAGATTATTTAATACATGTATCTAAATACGTTTTGCCAGGGCTATGCTAAAAATGTTCCCAATCGGACATTTTGAGACATCTCCAGAGACCTACAGTAGGTACCCAGGTAGGGTCGGGTAATAGGGGGCTGGGTACCCGGGTAGTCAATTTGGACTCGTCCCAGCCCTACAGTCTAGTTTGGCAAGGATTTGCCTTTTATAGTCAGTTAACACCCTTGCCTCGGGAAGATGCTCAGTACTAGACCTGTGAAGATTCTGGGGTAGAATAGGTCTTCAGCAACCCATGCTTGCTGTAAAAGGTGACTATATCCTCGAAAAAGGCGACTTACAGGATCGGGTGGTCAGGCTCGCTGACTTGGTTGATGGATGTCATCAATCCCAATTGCTTGGATTGATGCTCATGATATCAATCACTGGATTGTCTGGTCCAGACTCCATTATTTACAGACCGCCGTCATATAGCTGGAATATTGCTGAGTGCGGCGTTAAACAACAAACCAACCAACCAAACTATTCCAGCACAGGCCGACCTTTCGTGTCCATCAATACAAATACCTACAACTAATTTCCCAACAACTACCGGATATGATAACACACAAGTGACATGATAGGTCAGATGGGACACACAAATATCAACATTGAAATATTGGTCAAAAGATTTGTTTTAAACATGTATATTTTATTTGCAGTCACATCCAAGATTCGGAACCTGAAGGATTACCACTACCGGATCACCAACAACCTGACACCCCTCCCCACAGGATCAGACATTGCCAACACCCTCAAATACTTCTCCACCACCCTGCTCAAGTTAGTCAATTGGCTTTTTCTTGGTCACAGTTTGTATAATTCTTCACTTGAAGTATGCA
Source organism: Haliotis cracherodii (assembly GCF_022045235.1). Taxonomy (NCBI): domain Eukaryota; kingdom Metazoa; phylum Mollusca; class Gastropoda; order Lepetellida; family Haliotidae; genus Haliotis; species Haliotis cracherodii. The sequence goes on along the minus strand of NW_027266308.1, from coordinate 9,490,735 downwards.
TATACGACGTGCATTTAGTCAGTTTTCTTATGGAAATGCACTGATAGTATCACCAGCACAATATAAATAAGCTCCCCCTATCATGTTTATGTGTCTGATGTTATGAGGTTGTCAGCACTGCACATTGTAAGTCAGTGTACACTGCCTGACAAAAGAAAGTATACACCTATGTGTGATGGTGGCTAGAAATGAAACAAACAAGACATGGTTATTTGACGGTGATGTATTTGATGCTGATATCATGGTTGTGTTTTAGACCTTGGCTTAAGTCTGCACTGTTTCATCTAGTAGCATTTCTTAACGTTTGTTATTTCTTTACTCAGATTCAATTTTCAAGTGTATTTTATCTTTTGCCTGGCAACCATGGGCAACTTAGGTGAGAAATATTAGCTATGGTAAAGTTCCGCTTTTAGGCCACACCTTTTCAATTTTATGTTTCATGGATTTATACCAGCTTCTCCGCACAAGGTTGGTCGAAATAAAAATAAACAGCTATGTCAATCATTTATGTATTTATATGAAAGTCATAATGCCAAGGAGTTAAAATTGCAGCTGGCTTCTTGAATCACTGATAGTGATGTAGACATGGCATTGATATATTACATTTTGTATTTTATGAGAGGGTCTATATTACCAGCAGGAGACATAACAATGCTTTTCAGGAGGGACGGCTGGCCTGTGAAGCGAAAAATAAAAATGTGTGGCCTTACTATCCAATATTTACCATGTTTACCATGTTTTCTGGTTGCTGATAGTTACACAAAGCTACAGTTCCCTCGTACAGTAACCATCAATGACCTTGGTAACGTTTAGTGTGGTCCTGTTATTGCACCAGCCCACAACAGCGTTCCAAATGCTCACTGAAGATGTCAGTAAAACTTTGTTGTTTTCCTATCTATTATATTCAACAGGATACAGTTACATTCAACAGAATATAGTTACATTCAACAGTATCCAGTTACATTCAACAGAATACAGTTACATTCAACAGGATACAGTTACATCCAACAGGATACAGTTACATTCAACAGAATACAGTTACATTCAACAGGATCCAGTTACATTCAACAGGATCCAGTTACATTCAACAGGATCCAGTTACATTCAACAGTATCCAGTTACATTCAACAGGATACAGTTACATTCAACAGAATACAGTTACATTCAACAGGATCCATATACATTCAACAGGATCCAGTTACATTCAACAGGATACAGTTACATTCAACAGTATACAGTTACATTCAACAGAATACAGTTACGTTCAACAGGATCCAGTTACATTCAACAGGATCCAGTTACGTTCAACAGAATACAGTTACATTCAACAGGATCCAGTTACATTCAACAGAATACAGTTACATTCAACTGGATACAGTTACATTCAACAGGATACAGTTACATTCAACAGGATACAGTTACATTCAACAGTATACAGTTACATTCAACAAAATACAGTTACGTTCAACAGGATACAGTTACGTTCAACAGGATACAGTTACGTTCAACAGGATACAGTTACATTCAACAGTATACAGTTACATTCAACAGAATACAGTTACGTTCAACAGGATACAGTTACGTTCAACAGGATACAGTTACGTTCAACAGGATACAGTTACATTCAACAGAATACAGTTACGTTCAACAGGATACAGTTCCATTCAACATATTGGGTGTAGTCATCATGCCAATCATGGAAACCGGCAAATGGTTTTGGAACTAGGACGTAAAAGATTTCCATAATACTTTTTAATGTGTACTTTGATGGTGTTTGAGTCCTTGAGAAAATATACTACTCAAAAGAAGTTAAGGATCACCTGATTCTTTCATAATGGTAAAGTTAATCTGTCATGGCATGAGAGATTAACTATAGTAATATGAAAGAATCAGGTGATCCTTAACTTCTTTTGAGTAGTATATATTGACATGTCATGACATATTTGATGTAAAATTACACTAGTTCTGAATATACGAGGCAAATGTATATGGATTGTTGAAATCACTGCAGACACGATTAAGGCAGATGAGATTGAAAGGTCATCACCGTCATTGTCTGAATGTCAAAGGAACGCTGTATCAGTACTTCTTCTATCCTATTACTTAACATGGTGAAGGCATCCTTGTAATCCCTATATTATATACCATGTGAGGTAAAGGATAGCACACGCCTTCACGCTTTTGTTGAAAGGGTAAACTCATTGGAGAGTAATAGCCTTGCAATTGGTGTTTACATTTTCAACCAAAATCTAGAAGTGTTTTATCCAACTGATGTCTAAATGCAGGCAATACCAGCAAGAATATTTCTTGGTCAGAGGTATATCCTGTAGAAAGTCCCAGCTAAGGATGACATAACTAAGGGTTTTTCAAAGTTATAAAAACTTCAAATGACAATGGGATGATGTCACTGGAGGGTTATACGATAGATGAAAGGAAACAATCTCAACAAATTGTTCAATATTTCAACAACTCCATTTTCTTTTGTCAGTGTGTTGAAGGATGTCCCTAATATTCCTGCGGAGAGCTATGGGCCCAGACAACGTGACAGCGTACGTCTCTCTGTGTTCCCCAACCTCAACTACTGCGGTCTCTACCACTCTGTTCTCAACATCATCGACCTGTTCCCCATGTCACAGATGGAACCGACTCAAGGTGGGATGTGATGTGCTTTGTGATGTTTATGAGTGTTGAATTACACAATTTCTTACATATTTTGTTGTGTGTTCATACTCAAATGATTTTGATGACTTTTCTGATATCGAAGGTTTATTTTTATGTATTTGCTCCTCACGATTGTTCAGTTTGGTTTGTTTGTTTGTTGTCAACTGCGCACACAGCAATATTCCAGCTACATGACGCCTGTCTGTAAATAATCGAGTCTGGACCAGACAATCCATTGACTGACATCATGAGCTTTGGGATCGATGACATGCATCAACCAAGTCAGTGAATCTGACCACCCGATCCCGTTAGTCGCCTCTTATGATGAGCAGTCGCCTATTACGGCAAGCATGGGTTGCTGAAGACCTATTCTACCCCAGATGTTCACAGGGCCCACAGTTTAGGGTGTATACTGTCTTCGTAAAGCGATGTCACATGTTAGTGTTACTTTGACTCCGGGATTGGTCTAGCCTATCTTCCTGAGGCAAGGGCGGTAACTGACTATAACAGTCCAGTTTCCACCCTTGCCATACAAGGCTAGAATTATATTATATTTTGGCCTGACTAACGAGGGTATGCATAGTCCAATCATAATTGCGTAACAAAATCGACATCTGGTTTGTAAACTGCCATGTAGATTTCGGTTGATTGCAGGATTTGCAAAGCATGTCTACCGTCAACTTAGCGTCAACAGATATTTTGCAAATAGTTTCATGTTTTCATCAAAGTGCTCATGCGATTTGATGCACTTCGTGAAGTAAGACCCATTTTATTTTATTTGAAGCATTTTATTTGAAGCAAATGCAAGTGATAGGAGAGGTGGAATCTGGTCAATAGGAGGGACACAGAAGGCACATCTCATATTAGCCACTGGTGGCGCTACGATTGAACCCAGAAATTCTAGCCCAGTTAGGCAAGGGTGGAAATTGGACTTTTAGAGCTAGTTAACTCCCTTGCCTCTGGAAGATGTGTCATGGTCCATGTAGTTATGACTAATGTTTTTGCTATAGACTGGTAACTTGAATTTAACTGAAAATACGCAAATGACAATATATTTAGTTGCACATTTTTCACTCCAAATTTTTTTCCCCTGATATGCTAGTAATGGGCACTGTATTTTAAACATGTTTTTGGTTTGTAGAAGGGGATTCTTTTCAAAATCTGTTCTGCTGAATCCTTTAGCTTGTACCACAACATTTGGAAGTGATAGAATTGTAACATTTTCAGACCACACAATGCTATGATTTATGTCTGTGTGCAGCTCTGAATGTGGGCGAGGCAGTGCTGAATGTGCTGGGGTGGCTGGTGCCCTTCCTGGAGCACGACCTGCTGGACTCGCTGCCCTACACCGTCGCGTCCACCCTGGCCATCTTCCCCGCCACCCTCCACAAGGACACCATCGACCTGCTCTGTACCAGGCTGCTGCCAATGACCCTCGGCTATGACGGATGCATTGAGCCGACCTACGCCAGCGAGTCGGCAGCCGCCATCATTACCATGGTTTTTCAGCATACTGAGAATGGGGGTAGGTTGCAGTTACAGCGCTTAGTAGAGGCTCCTTTTTAACTTGTTTACCAATTCTGAAACCATAAAAAATTAAATGTGAAAAAAGGCAATAGGAAAAGCAATATTTTCATTATTTGTGACATGCAAATTTACATGTCCACTTCAATTATATGCATACAGTATGTTAATCTGCAAGGTGATTTTTTACCAAGAACCAAAAACTTCATTTGAAATGTTTCTGTATTTTTTTCCCACCATCTTACAAGGATTGTCACAAGATGAAACAAAAACCAAAAAATTAAATAAATCTGTCCTTTTGTAGTACTAATTCCAGTTGGTAATTGCATCATATATTTAAAAAAATAATTTTATTGTCACTTCTGTGACTCTCAGTGGCATTAGTGGACCTGGCATCTGAATTCATTGTGCAGAGTTGCATCCCCTAGTTGTGCCAGGAACTGCAAGCGTGGGTTTGGTCCACAGATTCAACCTGATAATGACCCTTGGTTTGTCAGTACTATTATTATAGGTTTCACCAAAGTGGTAAGCTCTAGGGCTGGGACTGGTAACTCAGGTACTTGTGTCAGCTGGGTAGTGAGAAGGACCCGGGTACCCACTGGCCTACCCGGACCCGTGTTTTGTCACTTAAACACCATGATTGCACTACAAGTCACTAATGTTCTCATTTCTTTCTGACTGTTCACACAATACTTCTTATTATTATATATTTCAGTAAAGATGAAGCTTCAGTCAACCTGTCTACATGCATGACCAGATCATTAAATATGTGTATCTAAATACTTTTTGCCTGAGCTGTGGTAAAACATTTAGCAATCGAACATTTTGTACCCAGCTCTTGAAACCTAAAGCGGGTACCCGGGTAGGGTCGGGTAATAGGGAGTTGGATACCTGGGTAGTAAATTTGGACTCGTCCCAGCCCTAATTAACTCCACAACCTGCCTTCAATTTGGCTGTCACGCTGTGAAACATCTGACACTGCTAAGGATATCTCCTCACTGACCCTCCTGTATCCATCTTTATTCCAAGCTCAGTAAAATCAGATCTTAGTTCTCGCTATACCAGACAAAGACCTGACGACATCCCATTACAGGTCACGTCAGAATGACCTTTCGCATACTTTGACCGACCTGTAGAATGACTGACAAGAAGTCAACATTAGCCAATCAGAAGGCAGCTTTCTCGTGCTTTACCACACTTGTTTCAAACTGGTGACTACACTTCAAAACATATTTTGACAAATTCTTGATTTCAAATGTGAAAACTGAACAGAAGAACATTCTTGGATGGCTAATAGATGGCCTAGATATTATGGATTCAGTTTTGAAGCCCATAACTGTCATTCGGAATACCCTGTGTTAAAGTTTTCGAGGTTGCAAAATTAGAAAACACATTCCGATTGTCACTTTCCTGATCTCGTAAGCAACGCTTTGACTGGTCGAATGAAAGGTTATTCTGACGTGACCCTAATAGGATGTCCTCAGATCTTTGTTTAGCGTTAACGAGAACTGATTTTAATGAGATTGTGTTCATTCTTGTATTTCAGCCTTCCACTCCCAGATCCTGGAGTGTCTCATGAGCATGAAGAAGGACATTGTCAAGGTGGGCATCGTTACACACACCTGGGCCCCGTTCCACAAAGCCATCTTAGCGCTAACGTTATCGTAACTCCCATACTTTGACACTGGTTTACGATAGTCGTAGTGCAAAGATCGCTTTGTGGAACGGGGCCCTGTCCAATAGGCTTCTGTTAGGAGTTGTATAGATGGAGGCCCTTGGCACTAGGAGGAATGTGGTCTTCGAATGAGTAGAATTCATAAACTGACATCTTGTTTTTCATTTAGAATTTGCTGTTTATTACTGATCAACATTCCAGTACATGTTTGATAGTGTTCATTGTTCAAGAATGATTAATTTATAAAATAAGTGTTGAAAGACTAGGAGTCCTTGTCGTAATCCGAATGTTAAACATTATGTTATTTTAGTGTCTTCAAGAAAGTTTAAAGACCTCAGAGTGCCCTTTAATTTGTTTGCTGTTGTTTTACAACGTAGTCTTCTGTATTTCGGCAGTATCATAGCAGCCTGCAGGTAATGAAATCTGGGCCAATCGAATGAGTTGGGTATGTTAGGAACGCTTCCTACGCTCTCAGGATAAGATACATGCTATCAACCAAGTCATTGACAGCCAGAGCCTCTTACAAGCTTGGACCTATTGCTCCCAGTTACCAATGGGGTCGTTAGATTGATGAATAATAAAAAAATATGTAGAAAATTGTAGTGAAAACAAAATATGTATTACACTGAGATGTCTTGTTCTGTGCAGGATGTTCTGAGCATCATCGCTTACGGTCCACCTGCTGCCAGGGCCCCCGCCGCCCACCTGCTGTTTTACTACTGGCCACAACTCAACCCCTCCCTCAGTGACCGCAGGGGGATCCACTACAAATACTGTGGTAGGTGGGGTACAGTCATGCTAGAAATATGCTAGGGTTGAATATGTATTGAAGACTGGAGTTGTGCCAGTAAAATATGCATATACACTGAAATCACCGATGAATTTACAAAGTATTCTGACTATCCCCGCCACAATTTTGGGCGGGGATATAGGAACGGAGTTTGTCTGTCCATCTGTCTGTCCGCTTCTTAATAGGGACAAGTTTTCTACAAAGCTATTCAAGTCAGAGAAATGAAATTTTATGCACTGATGTTACGGGTCACAATCTCAAATGAGTTTGAAAATTAATTTTTTACAGAGTTATGGCCCTTGCTCCAAACTTTTCAACTTTGTGCATAGTGTGTGCAATGGTGACAAGTTTTCTTAGAAACTACTGAAGTTACTCGAATAAAAGTTTGCATACCGTATTTTCTTGAGTATAGTGCGCACCTATGTATAATGCGCACCCCCCTCTAGCGCGTTCAATATTTTGGAAAAAAAGAAATTTGAATATTATGCGCAGAAAAAATTTACACCATACCCTTTCAGCGAAGTCCGGCAAACGAACGGGTGCTGAGAAACTTCGTCAGTACAAATTCGAAATTTGAGATAAAAAATCACCAGACATGTTTATTTACCGTTTAAATAGTATTTATTATTCTGCTAGGCATTGTTTTATATCTAGGGATTAAGATTACCTTGTGTATTTTCTCGTAAACTAAGCCGGAAACAGCAATCAGCTGTACACACGTTTTCTTGGAATCGACCGGTGATTCGGTCAAGACACACCCAATGATATAACTTTATAGGATTTTTAATGCAAGGATCGGCAACAATTGTATCTGAAACTATTTTAATTATCAGGAATAATATATTCCATTATTTTCTTAATTATATGCAGCCTTTACTAAACATATTTAAAATAATAATAACCCTAAGCGAAGCAACTGATCGCTATTCCCGGGTATTATTTTTACATGGAACATGTCTGACCAGTCACCGTCAAGGCTCACGTGCACGTGAGCGCGAGAATTTCATGTTGACATAGAATCGTCAAACAAAAACAAATATGACTTTTAACGAGTCAAAGTATGTCATTTATGATATATGTATCCATTCTCTGTCAACTAAAGTTCGTTTCAAGGCGTCAATAGCGGTATTCTGACCGTGGTTGCTGTTAATAACAGTGAGTTGTGCGATCTTCCGATCGCTTCACACACGATTTCGCCGTAATTAATAAAAACAATATTATAAGGAATTTTGAATAAAATTAATGAAGTAAGTTACAAACATAAGTCCAGAAATACAAAGAACACTTTTTATAGACAGACAGTGTAATTACATAATTATTTTGCGTACTTCAGTATGGATTTGTTGACATGGTATTTCCGGTGTTTCGTGCTCACGGTAATGTCTTTCCATTGGAGGAAAAAACATCCAAACTCATAATTCGTGTGTAATGCGCACCCCCTTCTACACAGCTGTGTTTTTTGGAAAAAAAGTGCGCACTATACTCAAGAAAATACGGTACTTATTTAAGAGGTACTTGTCAAGACTGAGTCATTTTTTTCATAGTATGAGCCTTTTGTGTGCATTATTTTCACATTTTATTTATTATTCTGATGACATGAAGCAGCCGAAGTGGCTGTCTCTGTTTCAGGCTTCATAGGACCTTTTGGTATAGTTTATTTTCACTGCCATATAAACAGACAAAATTCTAAGGTGACCCATGGCGGGGGATAGTGATAACGCTGTTTTCTTTTGTTGATCGAGACATGTTCACAACAAACTATGACTTCTTGAAAATATGATTAAGAGTATCATAATCAGGCCTACCAATGAAAACCAGCAGAGAGCAACCAAAGTATGCAATATGTAGACACTTTGATAGAAACAGCCACACAAATTCCAAACAACACTTAATCCCCATAAAGTGTGCATGGGTTATGATTAAACAAACTGAATGTGTGCGTCCTTGGTTTGTTGCAGTCTCTGTGATTTACAGTAAAAGTGTTCCACCATCTGGTTGGTCTAACTGGTTTACTCTGGCTTTCATTGGTCGGCCTGATGATTCCTGTGTCATATGAAACCCTGTTTTGTAGCTGTTGACAGTATCATGGCTAAATATGGACAATGTTACACAGGTTGCTATTGTTTAATGTTTAGCCAATACAATGTTGCATACAGTTAACATTTGTGAAACACGTTGATCATCATGATGCAAAATATAGCTAAATGTCTGGTGCAGCTTTGAAGAAGCATCATTGCAACAGCTTGCATAAATCATGGGGTCAAGAAACATTGTACCATGAATTTAGAATTTACTTGTTTCTGATTGTCAATCAGAGGTATCAAATCACAATAACCACCTCTGATTTGATTTGTAAGACCACGGAAGCTGGCAATAAAAGAAAAAAATCTTCTTTTTCAGTCATAGCCGGTAGGCATTTTAAAGTAATCATCAGGATTACATGTAGGGATTACAATTGAAAAATGCAGATATGCCATTATCATAATATTCCTAGTATGTGTGGTAAAATATTTAAATCTACAGTTAACCATTGAAATCACGGGAGGTTTATCTCCTAATTAACTGTTGATTGTCAGTGTGATTAGCTTTATTGATGATATACATGTAAAGTTATTTTTGCTAATATCTGTGTCATGTTCAAATGCATGCAAAGGAATGGAATTCACAGGTAAAGTACCTACATTGTGTGTGTTCATGTGTAAATGTAGATCATAGTATCAGGTACAATCTTATCAAGTGTTTAAAGACTAGAATAAAACTTTTTGAACTTGAAATGTATTGGACCATCAAATATATATATATGATATAGTTTCAAAACAGGTTAGATGCAAGAATGTAATTTGCCTTTTCTTTGATGGTAACAATAAAAATATTAATATCATAGTTATGAGCATATGTCAGTCCGCAGCATATTGCACCATATATTATATATATATATAAATAACATGCTGATAACATAACTGTATTATTCAAACAATATCAGTTGATAAATCAAAACCTGACCTAAGAATGGATGTTTATTATGTTTGCTAAAAACTAAAACATGAAAACATAATAACAAAAAGTGTGTAATTATAAATAAATATTTATTTCAGCTTGGCCCCCAGTTCTTTGCCAGAGAAAGGACTGTGTGAATTCTAAAAACTGTCAAGCTGTCAAGGTTGGTTTGACATTGTAATAATGTCACTTATTATTTAGAGTGAATGAGTGAATTTGGTTTAATGCCGCTTTGAACAGTAATTCAGTTATTACCGTCAAGCATGTCTCATTGATGGTTTGATGTCACTCTGAACAGTATTCTAGTTATATCACAGCGTGTCAGTTGGAGGAAAGCGTGAAGTGATGCAGGCCACAGACGTTTACTTTGGTGAAACCAACGAGCACGGCTGTGGTGCTGACAAACCTAGAAATATAATCAGGACAAACCTGGATTCAAATCAGGTTTCTGGCATGCCAAAGGGACGCAACTCTGCAAACATATTGCAGGGCCTCAGACGACTGGGCCACCTGTGTCCCTGGATGTTTTAGAGTGTTCACAGAATAACTGATGCTTGTCTTTTGAAGGAACTACTCTTTGTTCAGGTGACCCAAGTTTGGATTCTGGGGCGTAATTACATGCGACTAATGAATATAGGGTGGTAATAATCAATGACCTGGCAGATTGTTACCGTATTTTCTTGAGTATAGTGCGCACTTTTTTTCGAAAAAAAACACAGCTGTGTAGAAGGGGGTGCGCATTATAGACGAATTATGAGTTTGGATGTTTTTTTCCCCATGGAAAGACATTACCGTGAGCACGAAACACCGGAAATACCATGTCAACAAATCCATACTGAAGTACGCAAAATAATCATGTAATTACACTGTCTGGCTATAAAAGTGTTCTTTGTATATCTGGACTTATGTTTGTAACTTATTTCATTAATTTTATTCAAAATTCCATATAATATTATTTTTATTAATTTCGGCGAAATCGTGTGTGAAGCGATCGGAAGATCTCACAACTCACCGTTATTAACAGCAACCACGGTCAGAATACCGCTATTGACGCCTTGAAACGAAGTCATATTTGTTTTTGTTTGACGATTCTATGTCAACATGAAATTCTCGCGATCAAGCTGGTTCCATGTAAAAAATAATACCCCGGAATAGCGATCAGCTGCTTCGCTTAGGGTTATTATTATTTTAAATATGTTTAGTAAAGGCTGCATATAATTAAGAAAATAATGGAATATATTATTCCTGATAAAAAAAAATAGTTTCAGATACAATTGTTGCCGATCCTTGCATAAAAAATCCTATAAAGTTATATCATTTGGTGTGTCTTGACTGAATCACCGGTCGATTCCAAGAAAACGTGTGTACAGCTGATTGCTGTTTCCGGCTTAGTTTACGAGAAAATACACAAGGTAATCCTAACCCCTAGATATAAAACAATGCCTAGCAGAACAATAAATTCTATTTAAACGTTAAATAAACATGTCTGGTGATTTTTTTATCTCAAATTTCGAATTTGTGTTGACAAAGTTTCTCAGCACCCGTTCGTTTGCCGGACTTCGCTGAAAGGGTAAGGTGTAAATTTTTTCTGCGCATAATATTCAAATATTTTTTTTTCCAAAATATTGAACCCGCTAGAGGGGGGTGCGCATTATACATGGGTGCGCACTATACTCAAGAAAATACGGTAGTCATTTTATACTTTGCCCCATTGGTTTGCCAGACTAAGACTCATTATATCAACCATTGGTTTGCCTGACTAAGACTCATGCTATCAACCACTGGTTTGCCTGACTAAGACTTATACTATTACTCATTGGTTTGCCAGGCTAAGACTCTTGCTATCAACCATTGGTTTGCCTAACTAAGACTCATGCTATCAACCATTGGTTTGCCTGACTCAGCCTCATGCTATCAAGGGGCGGTCGGGGAGCCTAGTGGTTAAAGCGTTCGCTCGACACAACAAAGACCCGGGTTCGATTCCCGACATGGGTACAATGTGTGAAGCCCATTTCTGGTGTCCCCCGCTGCGATATTGCTGGAATATTGCTAAAAGCGGCGTAAAACCATACTCACTCACTCACTCACTCATGCTATCAACCATTGGTTTGCCTGACTAAGACTCATGCTATCAACCATTGGTCTGCCTGACTACGATGGTATCATTTACCAACCACTGTCCTCAGCTGGATTATTTCTGTCTGCAATGTTTAACAACACTCATTCACTCACTGTTGAAAAAGCTTTCCTGGATGAAAAGCATAATGAACTTCAGACTGAAACATGCTATTAAGCTGAAGGTACTTGATCTGTTCTACGTTTTTTTTTGTATGGCTTCCTTTGAAAGAGAACAATGTTTCTTTTGCTTCAGATGTGCATCAACCCGGCGCTGGCGATCCAGTCTGGCAACACGCCGCCGCCCCTGTACATCTGCAGTGACTGTGCGGAGGTGTTGAGGAGAGAGCATAGCGAGTACATGGTCGACCTCCTCCTCCCCATGACACACGTGTCCACCATCTGCGAGAATAAGGTACGCTGGGGCTGGGACGATACACCAACTGTGTGATCCGATACGTAGCACGATACGATACTTATCATGATACATGCATGTGCTCTTATCTGTGGTCCCAAAGCCATCTTTGTCATAGACAGGATGGCCAAATACCTGGCACACTGATGATTTACAGTTGGTAGTGTCAAGTATGGCACAACTGATTTGAAATATTTACGTTTTCACTACTCATTTTCATGTGTAATTAGTGTTTGGTTTAACATTGCTTCGTGTGCAATTGTGATAGATTGCAATTTATTAAGTAACAAATCGTGATCCACTGGTATGACAGAAATCCATCTTCCAACCTTCTGCTCTATCCACTAGGCCAAGGAGGCGGTCCAGTGCCTCAGATGTAAGTGGTGTTAGCTCCTGAAGTATTTGTGAAGCTAATCCTTGTCCAATTGACACACTGCCTCAATCTTAAGGATTTGTATATTATGTTTGCCAGAAATATAGTGTTTTTCCTATCGTGATGAAACATTAAAACAATTTGTAACTTGAATTACTTTATCCAAGGAGATATTTCCTTATAGTTTATTGTGAGTTTTTACAAATTAATAACAGTTAAATACTTCATAAATTTCAAATTTTTACAAACTCGTTACAAGTTCTATACCTTTTTGAAGGTAAATGGAGGCCTATGAATAATGGTGGTACATTCTTGTCATTATAACTCCTGTTGAGAAGGATGTGAATAACAAGCTCATATCTCCTTCAGAACTGCCGATCTGAGGTGAACCTGGCTGTGTGCACCTGTTTCTCTATTGAGTGTGCCAGCTTCAATGGAAACCGGCCAATCAGATACTGCCGAGCGTGTCATGAGTTTCGCCATAGCAACCAGGGAGGTCAGAGTCACGTGTTCCACCTGAGCATCCCTGACATTTGGTCATGTCTGCCAGAGATACAGAGGTACCTAATGGACGCCATCGTGAGGTAGGAGCATTTTGGTCTGCTTGAATAATCCTCTGTCGAAGCATGCATCCTGAAATCAGACATGACTGGGCCCCCTTCACAATGTGATCTTAGCGCTGAGACTATAGATACTTAAATATAGACTTATGACAGTCATACATCTTCCTGATGCAAGGGCGTTAACTGAATTTAAAAGTCCAGTTCCCACCCTTGTGGAACTTGGCTGGAATTTCCAGGCTCGATCGTAGTGCCACCAGTGGCTATTATGAGTTATGTCCCTTCTATGTCCAATCAGATTCCATCACTCATATTACTTGAATTTGCTTCAAACAAATGGGGGCATCCAGTCAAAAACTATCTGATCAATAATCAAGATCTATGTTGTAATAAAACATGAAAATATTTGCAAAATATCTGTTGGTGGAACACGTGGAATCCTGAAGTCGACCAAAATCCCCACGTTGAAATCCTTGTTGTTTACAAACCCGATGTCTAATTCCTTACGTGATTTTGATTGGATTATGCATAGACTTGTTTGTCCAGCCAAAATGTAACTCAGTAGCCAAGTTCAGCAAGGGTGGAAACTGGACTTGCCTCAGGAAGATGCAGTCATCTTTGTAAAATGGGACCCAGGTATTTACTCATATTTCCTGGTTATTTCCAAGGGTATGTGTTTGAGGGTTTAAAGCCTGTTTTTACAGTATCTCTTCTGATTAAGGCATGTCAGCTTCGTGTTCTACTGTTGAGTAGATGTTCACTGAGCATGCTCAGTAGGCTGTATATGGGTCACAGTCAGGAGGATCATGATGGTCAGGATGTTTTTGCTATGTTAATGTTACAATACGTACAGAATCCACCCTTAGGGTGCCTCATCACGACCCTAAGGTTCATATGCATCACAACTACATCTAATAAAGGCCCAAATTCCCCCAGTCTGTTGAAAGAGGCCCAGCCTATCGAGTCGAAGCGAATGGTTGAGATGGGCGAGGAACATCGTCGCCCCACCGAGGAGGAGGAGGACTTTGAGGTGGAGGAGGGTGGGGAGCGGAAGTTGCTGAGTCGGTACGGCATCTGGCTCCAGGTGGAGCTGTGTAAACCCCGGGAGGACGAGGATATACCAATAGTGAGTAGACGCTGCAGTTCATGATAGACGAGGATATACCCATAGTGAGTAGACGCTGCAGTTCATGATAGACGAGGATATACCCATAGTGAGTAGACGCTGCAGTTCATGATAGACGAGGATATACCCATAGTCAGTAGATGCCAATAGTGAGTAGATGCCATAGTGAGTAGACGTTGCAGTTCATGATAGACGAGCATATCCACATAGTGAGTAGACGCTGCAGTTCATGATAGACGTGGATATACCCATAGTGAGTAGATGCTGCAGTTCATTATAGATGAGGATATACCCATAGTGAGTAGATGCAGTTCATGATAGACGAGGATATACCCATAGTGAGTAGACACTGCAGTTCATGATAGACGAGGATATACCCATAGTGAGTAGACGCTGCAGTTCATGATAGACGAGGATATACCCATAGTGAGTAGACGCTGCAGTTCATGATAGACGAGGATATACCCATAGTGAGTAGACGCTGCAGTTCATGATAGACGTGGATATACCCATAGTGAGTAGATGCTGCAGTTCATTATAGATGAGGATATACCCATAGTGAGTAGATGCAGTTCATGATAGACGAGGATATACCCATAGTGAGTAGACACTGCAGTTCATGACAGACGAGGATATACCCATAGTGAGTAGACGCTGCAGTTCATGATAGACGAGGATATACCCATAGTGAGTAGACGCTGCAGTTCATGATAGACGAGGATATACCCATAGTGAGTAGACGCTGCAGTTCAGGGAGGACGAGGATATACCCATAGTGAGTAGATGCTGCAGTTCAGGGAGGACGAGGATATACCCATAGTGAGTAGATGCTGCAGTTCAGGGAGGACGAGGATATACCCATAGTGAGTAGATGCTGCAGTTCAGGGAGGAC
Organism: Haliotis cracherodii; assembly: GCF_022045235.1. NCBI lineage: Eukaryota > Metazoa > Mollusca > Gastropoda > Lepetellida > Haliotidae > Haliotis > Haliotis cracherodii. The sequence continues at coordinate 9,475,607 of NW_027266308.1, read as the reverse complement.
GAGGATATACCCATAGTGAGTAGATGCTGCAGTTCCGGGGGGATAAGGATATACCCATAGTGAGTAGATGCTGCAGTTCAGGGAGGACGAGGATATACCCATAGTGAGTAGATGCCATAGTGAGTAGATGCCATAGTGAGTAGATGCCTAATGAGTAGATACCCATAGTGAGTAGACGCTGTAGTTCACGATAGACGAGGATATACCCATAGTGAGTAGACGCTGCAGTTTGGGGTGGACGTGGAGATACCCAAGTGAGTAGATGCCCACAGTGAGTAGATGCTGTAGTTCACGATAGACGAGGATATACCCATAGTGAGTAGATGCTGCATTTCAGGGTGGACGTGGAGATACCCACAGTGAGTTTGCTAGGTCTTCAGTTCAGGAGATACCCACAGTGAGTGTGCTAGGTCTGCAGTTCAGGGTGGACGTGGAGATACCCACAGTGAGTTTGCTAGGTCTTCAGTTCAGGAGATACCCACAGTGAGTTTGCTAGGTCTGCAGTTCAGGGTGGACGTGGAGATACCCACAGTGAGTTTGCTAGGTCTTCAGTTCAGGGTGGACGTGGAGATACCCACAGTGAGTTTGCTAGGTCTTCAGTTCAGGGTGGACGTGGAGATACATACAGTGAGTTTGCTAGGTCTGCAGTTCAGGGTGGACGTGGAGATACCCACAGTGAGTTTGCTAGGTCTTCAGTTCAGGGTGGACGTGGAGATACCCACAGTGAGTTTGCTAGGTCTTCAGTTCAGGGTGGACGTGGAGATACCCACAGTGAGTTTGCTAGGTCTTCAGTTCAGGGTGGACGTGGAGATACCCACAGTGAGTTTGCTAGGTCTTCAGTTCAGGGTGGACGTGGAGATACCCACAGTGAGTTTGCTAGGTCTTCAGTTCAGGGTGGACGTGGAGATACCCACAGTGAGTTTGCTAGGTCTTCAGTTCAGGGTGGACGTGGAGATACCCACAGTGAGTTTGCTAGGTCTTCAGTTCAGGGTGGACGTGGAGATACCCACAGTGAGTTTGCTAGGTCTGCAGTTCAGGGTGGACGTGGAGATACCCACAGTGAGTTTGCTAGGTCTGCAGTTCAGGGTGGACGTGGAGATACCCACAGTGAGTTTGCTAGGTCTTCAGTTCAGGGTGGACGTGGAGATACCCACAGTGAGTTTGCTAGGTCTTCAGTTCAGGGTGGACGTGGAGATACCCACAGTGAGTTTGCTAGGTCTTCAGTTCAGGGTGGACGTGGAGATACCCACAGTGAGTTTGCTAGGTCTGCAGTTCAGGGTGGACGTGGAGATACCCACAGTGAGTTTGCTAGGTCTTCAGTTCAGGAGATACCCACAGTGAGTGTGCTAGGTCTGCAGTTCAGGGTGGACGTGGAGATACCCACAGTGAGTTTGCTAGGTCTTCAGTTCAGGAGATACCCACAGTGAGTGTGCTAGGTCTGCAGTTCAGGGTGGACGTGGAGATACCCACAGTGAGTTTGCTAGGTCTTCAGTTCAGGAGATACCCACAGTGAGTTTGCTAGGTCTGCAGTTCAGGGTGGACGTGGAGATACCCACAGTGAGTTTGCTAGGTCTTCAGTTCAGGGTGGACGTGGAGATACCCACAGTGAGTTTGCTAGGTCTTCAGTTCAGGGTGGACGTGGAGATACCCACAGTGAGTTTGCTAGGTCTTCAGTTCAGGGTGGACGTGGAGATACCCACAGTGAGTTTGCTAGGTCTTCAGTTCAGGGTGGACGTGGAGATACCCACAGTGAGTTTGCTAGGTCTTCAGTTCAGGGTGGACGTGGAGATACCCACAGTGAGTGTGCTAGGTCTTCAGTTCAGGGTGGACGTGGAGATACCATCAGTGAGTTTGCTAGGTCTTCAGTTCAGGGTGGACGTGGAGATACCCACAGTGAGTTTGCTAGGTCTTCAGTTCAGGAGATACCCACAGTGAGTTTGCTAGGTCTGCAGTTCAGGGTGGACGTGGAGATACCCACAGTGAGTTTGCTAGGTCTTCAGTTCAGGAGATACCCACAGTGAGTTTGCTAGGTCTTCAGTTCAGGGTGGACGTGGAGATACCCACAGTGAGTGTGCTAGGTCTTCAGTTCAGGGTGGACGTGGAGATACCATCAGTGAGTTTGCTAGGTCTTCAGTTCAGGGTGGACGTGGAGATACCCACAGTGAGTTTGCTAGGTCTTCAGTTCAGGGTGGACGTGGAGATACCCACAGTGAGTTTGCTAGGTCTTCAGTTCAGGGTGGATGTGGAGATACCCACAGTGAGTTTGCTAGGTCTTCAGTCTATGCACCAAGCAATAGATGAACAGTGGAATGGGCTTGAAAGAATTACGCCCATGTTATGAACCAAGATGGGGCAGTTTCTATAGATTCATAAAGCCAGTGAGCCACCTTTTTAAAAGAAAAGAAACATGGAAATGTATCAAGTTGGATAAATAACCATCATAACTGGTGTTTGTATGATTTCTCAGCAAGCAGTAATTCTTTAAAGCTCCAAATATTTCTTGGTTCAGTGTCACCAATGTATGGGCTGGGTTGGATGCTGGCAAGATGAATGTTAGACTCCGATGCTGTGTTTCAGGAGGTGCTGGGGCGTCTGCTGGGGATGATGTTCCAGTGGTTCGATGCCACCGCCTACCTTCCCAATGGTGAGAACATTGACACAGTAAAATGTTACGAAAAGACGTCATATGAATAGAAAGAACAATGTCTACAAAAGAACGTCAGTGCGCATGAAAGGACACTGAACTCCTAAAGGACATTGACAATAAAGAAAGCCAGATGGTGCTGCAACTTGTAAAACATTCCGAGTTTAGTCGACTTGTTCGGCCGCCCATAGATCCATGCTGTCGGAATCAGAGACTGGCCAACTGATTTGGTAGCCTTAACGACAAGCATAGATTGCAGGGGATGATGTATTCGGACCCAGAATCCCCACTTTACTAATTTATATGTGTAAAAGGTTCTTTGTAATGAACTGTACTATAGAAAGATTTGCCAATAATTTTGTTGGTGATTAATGTTGTACCTTATGTTTCAGACAATGTGGGCAATGCGCTTGAAAGGTTGAAGCCCGAGGTAAGATTATGGATTAGATGTTTCTTGATAAATGAATGAAATCGTAATCATAAGCCTTTCTTTTTAATCCCCCGCAACACGTTTTGCAGGGGTATTAAATGGACACTGTCTATCTGTCCGTGGAAGGTGTCATTTCTGGAGCAGATCTTGAAAACTTTACAATATTCCTTCACCAAACTTGGTACATTGGTAGGTTTAGTGTAAACTGGTGACTTTTGATAGTTTGGGCTTTTTTAAAAATATATTTGTTTGACTTGCCATGGGAACAACTTTGACTTGGGCTTGAAATGGTGGTAGTGCCTGTTTCTGGAGCAGATCTTGAAAACTACAATATTTCTTGGCGAGGTCAAGTGGTGTACAGGTGCTTTTTGATTGTTTGTGATTTTTTCAACAAATGTGTTGCGAGTTTCCATGGCGACAAGTTTCATATATTTATTCCCGACAAGTATTTACCATTGCAAGGGATATTCATGACATTGTCCTGTTGTAAACATATTTTGATTTTTCCCTACCCCCATGTAACAAATGTATTTCCTTTTCAACCTTTTTTCTATAACATTACTGTACATGTGATTTACTATGGCATTGATGCACATGCAATTTGCTGATCCACTTACTGTTGTATTCTCAATGATCTGATTAATGTTGTACATTGTTGCCATGCTGAGTGTTATAACCAGCGGTATTCCCCCTCCTCCAGTACATCTGCACCTGGCTGCAGGAGGTGATGAAGACTCACTTCGAGGTGGTGGTGTCGTGCCTGCTGCCGCACCCAGTGGAGTACTCCCGAGTGGGTGGAGTCTGGTGAGTGCTGATGAGGAGGTATGACAGCTGTGATGACTTGCCGTGCATCAATACACATAAGCCTTGTATTGCTACACATGAGAAAGAAGTACTATAATTATTTTCTGACATTTTCAGATAATGTATGCATGTGACAAGTAGTATTAGACCTATTTACAAATATGATAATCATAACAGAACATGTTTCCTTAGAGTTATTAACAATGCCAGATGGACATATTTATTACTTAGCTTGATGTAACAAATGTTATATTTGGGATTACAGTGCCTTAGTTAAGTACAAATTCAAGTACTTTTTGGGGTTGAGTCCCATCTGGAATTCTAAACCACACTGCCCGAGTGAGGCACCTAATCGCCAGCACGCAAAGTCAGCGATCTAACCCACTCAGCCACCGAGGCTTCCTTAAAAATGGAAGTCTGACATCTGGTAGTCTAGATCACATACTCTGAGAGTGTGGGTTTGAATCCCGGACGGGGCTCAACCCTAAATAGTACTAGAATTTGTACTTGACTGAGGAAGTGTTATCCCAAATATAACATATGTTACATTTGACCACTTTCTAAATGGCATTGTGTTCTTAGCATGATGTGACTAAATATCTTGTTGAAATGGATTCCTGGGTCAGAAGACTGATCATGTCCATCTCCCCCTAGGGACACGCTGGCCACGCGGACCACGCAGATCAAGGAGGGACTCAACTGCTTCTTCTGTCTTGTGCCGTACATTATTTCATTTGAGGTAACCGTTTACTTTCCGTTTACAAGACAATATATCATTTGGAACTTTTTGTCCCCATTTTTAAAATAACATTTTGTTGAGTACATTGAGAAATCCAAACTAGAGTTTCATCATTCAGCTCAGATAAGAATACCATCACAATTGTTATGATTTATGGGAATAATTATAAACAAGGATCTACTAAGGCTGAATGAATCATTATCTTGGTATTGAGATTATTTTGGGCCAAAAAGTTAAGAAAAGTAACTCTGACAAAATAGAATTAGCTCTTGATAGATTGTTGAAGCTCAGCAACCATGGCAACAATATGATATAAATAGACATGATTAATTAAGAAATAAACAACTAGTGGTCATTGTTTATTCTCCCTTCAGTGTTGTATTGTATGATAAACAACTACCACATTGTTTGATGTGCAGGGGCGTTAAGTTTGGTTTTCTCCCAATTTTCATGCAATAACCTGTACCTTTTCTCCCAATACTGAGTCTCATATCTCTCCCACTTTTGGGTGAGATCATTCAGCCATTGCGTTTATCTGCATTGCCAAGCTACATCTATGGGGAACAACTTACTGGACACTTCCCTCTCAGAAATAACATTGTCCAATTTACGACACCATCAAGTTGCAAGTGCATATTCGAATCTCCAGAAATGACGTCATGATAGGACAATGTTTTATCATGAAATAACCAACTCTTCGTTACTTATTGTACTTTGTGTTTTATTCCGTAGCTATCTTACATTTTATAAGACATGAGAGCTATTTAAGAGTTGTTGCCCTTGTAGATCTGGGACTACGTGATGCCCTACTGGCTGGAGGCCATCAGGACGGAAGTCCCGGAGGATGAGCTCAGTAAACTCAAGGTGCTGCTCAGGTGAGGAGGAGGGGTTTTGTTTGTTTGTTTGTTGGTTGGTTGGTTTGTTGGTTGGTTGGTTGGTTGGTTGACGCCGCACTCAGCAATATTCCAGTTAAATAATGTCTGTCTTTAAATAATTGAGCCTGGACCACTCAATCCAGTGATTGACATCATGAGCATCGATCCACGCAATAGGGATAAGATGACATGCATCAACCAAGTTGGCGAGTCTGACTACGCAATCCCGTTAGTCGCCTCTTACGACAAGCATAGTCGCCTTTTACGGCAAGCATGGGTTGCTGAAGACCTATTCTACCCCGGACCTTCACGGGTCGAGGAGGAAGGAACAACACAGCTCATGGGTGAAAGCGGAAAAATATCATATAGTCCTGAAAGGTCACGGTAAAATGTTTTAGATTTTTTCAAAGTGGAAAAATGGTGTCTTTAATATCATGGATATCTTTTTTGTTACATGGAGGTTTTTCATCATACAGATATCACAGTTGTTGAAATGTCATTTCCAGCAAAGCATTTGACATCGACATGTGTCCCCTGCCGTTCAGCTTGGACAAGATGTACCACTTTGTGACGGACCGCTTCAGTGATAGCAGCGCCTCAGTGCAGGAACAGGCCCTACAGTGGCTGCAGGTCAGTGTACTAGCACCTGTGTGTAGACAATAGACTACAGGTAGGTCAACTAGCACCTGTGTGTAGACAGTAGACTACAGGTAGGCCAACTAGCACCTGTGTGTAGACAGTAGACTACAGGTAGGCCAACTAGCACCTGTGTGTAGACAGTAGACTACAGGTAGGCCAACTAGCACCTGTGTGTAGACAATAGACTACAGGTAGGTCAACTAGCACCTGTGTGTAGACAATAGACTACAGGTAGGTCAACTAGCACCTGTGTGTAGACAGTAGACTACAGGTAGGCCAACTAGCACCTGTGTGTAGACAGTAGGCTACAGGTAGGTCAACTAGCACCTGTGTGTAGACAATAGGCTACAGGTATGTCAACTAGCACCTGTGTGTAGACAATAGATTACAGGTAGGTCAACTAGTACCTGTGTGTAGACAGTAGGCTACAGGTAGGTCAACTAGCACCTGTATATATATAGACAGTAGGCTACAGGTAGGTCAACTAGCACCTGTGTGTAGACAGTAGGCTACAGGTAGGTCAACAAGCACCTGTATATATATAGACAGTAGGCTACAGGTAGGTCAACTAGCACCTGTGTGTAGACAGTAGGCTACAGGTAGGTCAGCTAGCATCTGTGTGAAGACAGTAGGCTACAGGTAGGTCAACTAGCACCTGTGTGTAGACAATAGGCAACAGGTAGGTCAACTATATCGACTGTAGTGCTTTAACTCTCATATGCCAATACACCATAAGGTTTCGAAGGTGTGTTCATCACAGTGCTAAGATCACTATGTATAAGTTTGCCAAGGGCATTGAACCACAAATCAGTTTTAGTACCACAACTGTTGGAAGTTGATGTAAGGTATGGGAGTTATGTTATAATCATAGTGTTACAACTATTTTATCCAAGTAGGACAAGGGACTTGATTCACAAAGCAGACTTGCACTATCCTAACTCTGTGTTAAGCTGTGGGAGCTACGATCACCTTTGCACTATGGCACATGGCACAAGATAACAGTCCACAAGGCGATCTTAGCATTGTGATGATTGTAAGTCTATGTTAAAGTAGGACTTAGGAACACCATAGCGCTAAGATAGCTTTGTGGAACGCGGACCAAGGTCCACTTCAACAAAGCTATCTTAGCATTACAACAATTGTAAGTCTATGTTAAAGTATGAGACTTAGGATCACCATAGCGCTAAGATCGATAGGTGGACCAGGGTCCTAGATGTTCTTCCCTTGGCCGTGATGCCTCCATGTACATTGTGATGGTGCTGCTGCTGCAGATCTTGTCCAGCCTGGACATCGTCATCCCCATGCACCTGCTGCTGAAGATGTTCAAGATGGGGGTGGAGCAGATCAACTCCGACCCCGAGGACGCCACAGAGGGCCACACCCATAACATCCTACCCTCCAACTCCCCTGTGGACGACTACCCCCCACCCCTGAGTCCCGAGAGACAACCTCACTACAACAACTCCTTCGAAGTCTACGAGCGCGAGACGGAACTCATCCTCCCTTGCTTCATCATGCAGTTGGACATGTGTCTGAAACAGGTGGGTGGACATGTGTCTGAAACAGATGGGTGGACATGTGTCTGAAACAGGTGGGTGGACATGTGTCTGAAACAGGTGGGTGGACATGTGTCTGAAACAGGTGGTGGGTGGACATGTGTCTGAAACAGGTGGGTGGACATGTGTCTGAAACAGATGGGTGGACATGTGTCTGAAACAGGTGGGTGGACATGTGTCTGAAACAGGTGGTGGGTGGACATGTGTCTGAAACAGGTGGGTGGACATGTGTCTGAAACAGATGGGTGGACATGTGTCTGAAACAGATGGGTGGACATGTGCCTGAAACAGGTGGGTGGACATGTGTCTCAGACAGGTGGGTGGACATGTGTCTGAAACAGGTGGGTGGACATGTGTCTGAAACAGGTGGGTGGACATGTGCCTCAAGTAGGGGGGTTGGATGGCATATAGCGGAGAGTTGGAAAATACTGTTGTGAGATCCCATTAGTACAGACTTCACATAACTGCTACAAGTCCCACCATTATAAATCAAAGACCAAACTTTTAGAAATTGCTCATTTATCTGGAACCCAGTTACAGTATCTTAAAAATGGCTCGAAAAAGGCACTGAAGAAGAGGTGATACACTCACACTGAACTGATGCTGGCCCACAAAGTAGCTGTCAAACATGGATTGTGTGGGATACAACAAGTATGGTATTTGTATCAGTAGTCATCAGCTTGTATGGTTAAAGGCTGTTACAGGCAGACTTTCACTCATGTCACAGCACAGCAAATAGCAGCACCTTGTAACAACCATTGGGGGAAACTAGCTGCTGTAATAACATGGACACAATGTTCAAGAATTAAAAAAAGAAGAAAAGAGAATTCAATCTGTATTCAACTAGACAATCAGACCGATCAGCTGCCAGCAGCCATGTTGGGACTAGCCTCAAAACACCTTGCCCTGTATTCAAGCATGTCGGTTTGGCTGATACAAAATAGTCCATGATATAGACATATCAAAACAGGGGCAACAGGTCAAAACATATCATGCCAAACTGTCATCTGTCAGCGTCTTAGATATGTTTTACCCTTTGTCCAGCTTTCCCCAGCTTTCCCCCATCAGTGATATACTTTAAATCTTGGAATTAACGCGAATTAAATGCGAAAAATGCGTGTGGTCTTTGCTCGCATTTTTAAACATCGCATTTATATCAACAATAAGACATTTTGGATAGCAAAAATACCAACTTAGACAAATGCTGATGTATTCCACACCACTGTTTATTGAGCAGCACTTGTATATAAAGTATATAAACAATGTCATTCAAACACTAATTACGTCCTGTGAATTGTCACTGCTGGGGTCAAGACATGAGTTCTGATCACACCTGCAAGTCCAAACAGATGCCACCCATTGTTCTTTGTGACTGCGTCAAAGGCAGACACGAGCCAGCGCGCATATATTGTTTTTGCGTAAGTACTCTACTCAGTGCTAATAAGCGGTGCTATTTGGTGTGTGATTGGATTAATGTAAGGTTGGATTAAGGTGAGGATTCTAAACCTGACTGAGGACATCTTTAGATAGAAATCCACTGATGCTTGAGAGCATTCATATTGAGTCGCATTTTAGGCTAGGGTCCATTGGTCGCATTCTTTTTGAGACGTATTAAATTCACGATTTACAGTAATTGAGATGCTGTAGAAAGCCCTCAGCCCTGTACTCCTCACACTGTTGTTTGCAGATGGAGCTGCAGGAGTCTCCCCCGCATCTCGGCATCTACAATGAGATGAGCCGGGAGGTGATGCAGCTCCTCACAGGGATGCTACGCAAGGAGTGGGACGGCCTTCACTCGTGCACCACAGAGCAGCACCGGGTCAACTGTGTGTTCTGCCAGAACATCGCTCTGTGGCACCAACTGGCCACACAGCTCATGGAACACATCTGCCCACGGGACCCGCTCAAGATACCCACAAAGGAGCTGCCCAAAGTGGACGAGATTCGCCATCAGACCATTCCAGAGTCAGGTAAGTCAGGGACAATGAAATAAACTCATTGAAAAAGGCTAAGCACCACCTTGTCAATATTTCCAAAATTCCACTTCTTTTGGAATTATCTAAATATAACATTGGTCTCATTTTGATAAATGTCTACATGCTGTGTTTATGCTACAGCAGCAGACAGCAATGGTCACGAGGAGCGAGAGACGCGGGAGCAGGACTATGATGTGACGACCATGCCGGTCTACCTGCAGCTGTACGACATGCTGCTCAAGGTGTGTTTAGGGTGCTTACAGTTAATTTTGAAAGGTGTCTTAAAAGGTAGGATATTTAGTTAATAACTTTGAAATGTATTCCAACAACATGGGAAGAAAGTGTATATAGTTTATGACAATAAACAGACATGCCTTGTCAAGTTTGTAAGCTGGATGTGTTGTTCAGGGTCAAGCTACAGCCTTGCTGTGCACTGTTCCACTGTATAGCTATCTCTGAGTGAGTGAGTGAGTTGGGTTTAACGCCTCTTTTAACAGTATTCCAGTTATATCACGGCGTGTCAGCTTAATGTGGGAGGAAAGCCTGAAGTGATGCAGGTCTCAGACGTTTTACCACTTCGGTGAAACCCACGAGCACGGGTATGGTGCTGACAAACCTAGAACCATTGCTATCTCTGAAGACAGTAAGGGCACAGTGTGGAATTGTAATGACGGAGGATTGTGACTGGACCCAGGGGAAAGTGCTGTCAAGTTGAGTCTTAAATGCGAAATTATCTCCATGCGAATGCTGGTCGTCAGTCCGTCTATAGGGTAACATGGGGACAGCTGGTTCTGCTTTGGTTTCATAACTCTAACACCCTGACTGGTTTTCTCGTCAGTAGATCCTGAGATTTTTAGCATGAGTACGATAAACATTAAGTTTTAGTTTACACTTAGCAGTCTTTTTGTATATTTTACATTAATCTTTGATGATGACAGTTTGACTCATCTTACATTTACGACAGGTTTCTTAGCCCCCCCTCAAAGTGGAAGGGGGATATAGGAATAGGTGCTGTAGGCATCAGCCATGTTTCTTTTCTAAGGCAGAACTCTAAACCCATGAAAAATATCTTAACCACACTTGGCACATAGATAGGTCTGGTGGTGAACTGGTACCTTTTGATTGTTTGGGATTTTGTACAAATTTATTTTTTTAGTTTACATGGCATGACTTTGAGGTATACTGAAAATGGCTGTAGTGCTTGTTTCCGGAGCAGATCTTGAAACCTGTTCAATATTTCATGCCTTGCACACAACCGGACATGTGATATTGGCAGGGGATAGGAGTACTTCAGGCCTGTTTTAGTTGCTTTATGTTAAACTATATACCGGTCTCCTTCAGGACTGTCTCCCACATGGTAAATCTCCACGATGTGGTAGTCAAGGCTTCAGAGTCCGTGGTTGGAAGATCACCTGTAGCTACAGTAATGTTCCAATATATAAATGGTGAAACGTCAAATATTCTTAAATACTGAAATAAATATTTTTTTTGTATTTGTTCTAAATTCAGTTTGATCATGTTGCCCCCAGTGTCACAATTAACTGATGACCCCCTTGTTGTCTGACATCACCTTCCTACTGGAGGATTGTGAGCAAGGTATCATGATACATATCGGACCGCCCAGTTGGTGTATTGTCCCAGCCCTACTGCCAACTTGTGGATGTACTTAATGTTTCAGTACCAGTGTTTCTCAAACAGTTCTGAGTATGCCTGATTGTTTTGCAGAGCCTGTGCAGCGTCACCGATGTTGATGCTCTGTTTGCGCTGTTGATGTCCATGAAGTACCTGATCCTGCATGGGGAATGCCTCAACTACACCATCAGCCAGTTCGGGGGCTTCATCAAGTTCACATTCCGCAGGAGGCTCATACCAAAGTGTGTGCCCTAGAACACTCTTATAGTCTGTCTGGATAGTGATGGTGTTTTGCTCTAGAACACTCTTATAGTCTGTCTGGATAGTGATGGTGTGTGGTCTAGAACACTCTTATAATCTGTCTGGATAGTGATGGTGTTGTGCCCTATAACACTCTTATAGTCTGTCTGGATAGTGATGGTGTTGTGCCCTATAACACTCTTATAGTCTGTCTGGATAGTGATGGTGTTGTGCTTGTTGTGAGGGGAAATGGTGCATTATGTGAAGGATAAAGCACAACTCTGAGGTTATGGTCGAGGAAGTAAGACTGAGGCAAGAGGGTATCAGCAATATACAGGTGCTTACATTGCTGAAACACGATTACCAAGGTCTTACTTCCTCGACCATTACCGAGGAGGAGTACTGTATCTCACTTATAAACTGTCTAAATGCAAGATATAACAGAAAATAAGAACACATTGAGATATCTTATAATAAAACAATACAGTGTGTCGCGGTATAATAGAAATGCGATCAAAGTGTGCGAGACAAGAAACATGTGCAGCATAGACAAAAGTCATGACATCTAAAATAGAACATTCTCTCATCACCTGCCCTGGTGGCTCAGTGGGAAAACAGTGGGTTACAAAACTTAACATGACATGTGAGGTTGCAGGTTCGATTCCTGTCATCCACAATAAAAAAGTTTCAGTTCTTGTCTTCGATTTTAGAACATTGGATGCTTGAAACAGTAACCCAAATTCCATCTGCTACTCAAATCATCAGGTCTTACTAGGAAACAGTAAAACCTCCCTAGAGGTTATTACGAGATAGGAAGATATCGAAAAATACAATAGGCAAAAGTGGCAGTAGATTAATTTATTACTTGCCCCTGAAGAGATCACCCGTTTAATAAACATACAGCTGTATAACACATTGTGTAATACCAAAACACGTGCTTATGTACTCTCAGAACACGTTTCACAAACAAATATTGAAAGCTCTCAACATCCCTTGGGTTATTCAACGACATTGCATGTGGAGTTGATAGATCACTGAGAGTAGCTTATGCACACTCGATGACCCCAGAAACCTTGTTGCTAGGCTGACGTCACATGGCATTTTTTCGCCGATGGATCTTGCAACAATACTCCACAAATTATGTCATCGGGTATTGTGAAGTCATTGTAAACTTTGAGGTGCAAGGCCTGTTCCACAAGGCGATCATATTGTAGTGCAACGACAGTCGTTAGTCTAAGTTAAATTTGTGAGTTGCGATAGTCTTAGCCCTACGATAATTTTGTGAATTCTAAAGGTGGACCGTTGTATGGTATTAAATTCATACATTTCAACTTTTGACGTGTTTGAAGTATTATTCTGTTTAATTCAATGGGACTATGCCGTGGATCGTGTAGGTGTCAGCCTATTCATACTCAACAGTATAATTAAAAAAACGTTATAATTGGCAAGTAATAAATAAAATACTAAACTCGCTCCCGTGTAAAACCAATTTTATGGAACTCGTGAATAGCTGTGGTAACTGACTCGCTTTCGCTCTTTCAGATACCACAGCTATTCACTCTTTCATAAAATTGATATTACACGGCAGCTTGTTTAGTATTCTATATAAATTGTGTTTAAGATTGTTGCACTCATTTGGCAAAACTCAGTTTTATGGTGCCAGCCCACTGAGATACCAGCTACTCTCTGCTTCAGCCTGTGGAAGCTGCTGCAGGCGGAGCACTCCCAGCTGGCCACAGTCTCCGTCCCGCTCCTGCTGCACAGCATCACCCTCCCAACCGGCGCCGACATCCTGTGGAGGCTCGTGGAGGAGGACTTCGGCAACGATGACTGGAGAGCCAGGTTTGCTTCAGGTAACCTTATGTCACGTGCAGTCAGACAGATGTCTTTATTTCTAACTCTATCATGATATTGAAGAAATATTCTCATTGGTCCAAACAGGATTAAAATGAGGTATCAATTTCCATTGCAAAGACGTTCATACAGTTTGGCCCTCACTCTATCAAGGTTCTTACTCCAATGAACTCAAAGAGTGAATGTCAATTCTTTCTTCCTTCAATGAACTCAAAGAGTGAACGTCAGTTCTTTCTTACTCCAATGAACTCAAAGAGTGAACGTCAATTCCCTCTTACTCCAATGAACTCAAAGAGTGAACGTCAGTTCTTTCTTACTCCAATGAACTCAAAGAGTGAATGTCAATTCTTTCTTCCTTCAATGAACTCAAAGAGTGAATGTCAATTCTTTCTTCCTTCAATGAACTCAAAGAGTGAACGTCAGTTCTTTCTTACTCCTATGAACTCAAAGAGTGAACGTCAGTTCTTTCTTACTCCAATGAACTCAACGATTGAATGTCAATTCTTATCTATCATATCTGTAGACCGTGATGTACACCTTATCTGTGCAACTGCTCATTGCATGCAATGGCCAATAGTTGTGAATGAAAAATAATTCTCCAAATATTTCACAATATGGGCAACCAGCTTGCTCATTTCACGCAACGTGCAGGTAACTGTTTTGCCCAAAGCACTCATTTGAAGTTGGTATTGTTTTCCATATTTTGTTTTTAATAAAGTAACCTCTATTATTAAGTGAATAAACTGTTAAAAATAACCACCATACAAATATGTGATCTTAAGATCTTAGATATAGTTCAGCGAAGATCGTCGTTTAGTTATTTAAAAAAAAAGAGAAATTATGGTTGGATGCATAATTTGGTGTGCATTTAAGTCTACATTTGGTCAAACATGTTATTTTCGAGCTGTATTTTATTTGTATTTAACAGTAGTTAAGAAACCATATAAATAGTAATTAATGATTCAATGTTGATGCGTCCGTGTGTGAAAACAATTCAGTGAACAGATCTTTGTAAAATAACTTGGTTAAAAGATCCTGATATAATAACTTTGTCCTTTTTACTTCTGTGAATACGATTTTCGAACTCATCCACGTCACTGTCCATTGCACGCATTGGTCAAACGGCCTGCCTAATGAACGCAATGGGCAGTTGCACAGATTGGGTGTAACATATACACAATTACATGTGGTAAGTGTGACTTCATGTTTACTCTGACGCCATACAACATCCGGCTGTATTGTGGAATAAAATAGTTCCTCAAAATGAGAGGTGGTGAGCAGATGTGTGCTCCAATTGCTGTACACTCACATCTGTTGTAGTTTGGTTACAACAAATATTCAAATAATGTCATCATTAAATGGGAATACTCTGTTAAGAAATGCCTCAGAATTACCTAAGGATGACAGCGTGTCATAATACATTTACAAGTACAGGACATCAAAATGGCAGACAAGATGAATGTGACAGGAGATATTACCAAAATTGTTGATGAACTTGGGGTGATGACACATGTTAGTCAGTGATAGGTGATTATATACATGTCAAATAGATATTGATAGTCTACAGATCGCTGTAGACTGTCACTCTCCATTTATGCTTAAGCTGAGTTCAAGATTAAAGGGTCAAAATTTCAGAAAGAATGCTTCTTTAATTGTTTGTGCTAGGGAATTCCCGGGGATTTCGCCAGGAATGTGTATGTAGTCCATCGGTGTTTACGTCATTTCAAGAATACAGTATTGTGTTAAGCGTATGAATGACAAAATGTGTCGATCATATGCTTATGCTTAGTTTTGTGGTCATGTGAGGAGATTCTCATCTAATGGATAAGGTGCATGTCATGTAAGCATCACATTAAAGAAAATGTTGCTTTGAAAAAATGATACACTAACTGAATCTCATGAAATGTCAAGTGTATATTCATATAGAATGATTTATCTGATTGTCCCTATCAAGAAGTCCAAAGTTAAGCAGACTATATCAAAAGTGTGAGATAGTCCATGGTGGACGTGGTCCATACAAACATGAAATTTACCATTTCACAGTGCTTGAAAAGGGCTGGAAATTTAATGGGAACAATCCTCCCTTCCATAGATTTACAAATTTGATTATCTATTGTCACTTCTTTGGTAATTTTCCCTATCACTTGATAGTGTGAGTGAGCTAGTTATGTTTAGCTCTTCTTTTAGCAATATTCCAGTTATATCACAGCGGAGGAAAGCCCGATGTGATGCAGGTCTTAGACGTTTACCACTTCGGTGAAACCCACAGGCATGTATATGGTACTGACAAACCTCGAAACATTATTGGGGCAAACCGGGATTTGAACCCACAATCATAGTTTTTTGGCATGCCTAAGGGACGCAACTGTGCACAGTGAATTGCAGCGCCTTAGATGACTGGACCACCCATGCACCCCATGACCCATGAAGATCCGGGGTAGAATAGGTCTTCAGCAACCCATGCTTGTCGTTAGAGGCGACTAAAGGGCTTGGGTGGTCAGGCTCGCTGACTTGGTTGATGCATGTCATCGTATCCCAACAGTGTGGATCGATGCTCATGAAATCAATCACCGGATTGTCTGGTCCAGACTCGATTATTTACAGACCGCCGTCATATAGCTAGAATATTGCTGAGTGCAGCGTTAAACAACAAACAAAGGAAACCAACCAACCATGCACCCCACATGATAGGGCAACATTATCATCATCATAACTAGACATCCGTATGATGAGAAAAGTTGAAAAGTTGGAAGCTCTGAAACATAGAATTTATTATGTTGAAGTGACTAACTGGCCTACATTGTGGGTGACTAACTGGCCTACATTGTGGGTGACTAACTGGCCTACATTGTGGGTGACTAACTGGCCTACATTGTAGGTGACTAACTGGCCTACATTGTGGGTGACTAACTGGCCTACATTGTGGGTGACTAACTGGCCTACATTGTGGGTGACTAACTGGCCTACATTGTGGGTGAATAAAACATGTCTTGACAGCAGGTTTGTGACTGAACTGAAATGTGCGTGAACCTCTGTTGTAGTGGAGAAGGTGACCGTGCTGTCCCGCTGTCTCGAGACCGACTCCATCCGCAACAACCAGGTGATCATGACCGGTCTCTCCCACGCCTTCTGTCACCTGATTGGCTCCGTGGAGGACATCAACGCCGCCGTGGCACAGAAGACCATCATGTTCCTAGAGACCATTAGACCGGTAGCACTCAGAGTGAGTGGTTTTCTTCATGTCTTTGCACCACTTGCTTGTGTTGTAGGCCCATCGAGCCTGTACTACGCCTCTGTAGTGTGGTTCTTGCATTAGGTGAGGTGAGGTGAAATTGGGTTTAATGTCGCGTCCAAGATTATTGCACTTATATAGCGACGTGCATACACGTGTGTGTGTGTGTGTGTGTGTGTGTGTGTGTGTGTGTGTGTGTGTGTGTGTGTGTGTGTGTGTGTGTGTGTGTGTGTGTGTGTGTGTGTGTGTGTGTGTGTGTGTGTGTGTGTGTGTGTGTGTGTGTGGCTGCTTGTACATACTGGTCAGGACTGATGCGGATTTATAGTGCTAGCACACTGAGATACCATGCCGCAGTTAAACATGACTATCCCACTCGGACACAGTATACTGACTCCGAACCGACCAGTCCTTGTTTTAGCCCCTTCATGCCGAGCGTCAGGCAGGGTAACAACAAGTACCATTTTTTAACGTCTTTTGGTATGACGCGGCCGGGGATTGAACCCCAGACTTTCCACTCTCCGAGCGGACGTGCTACCACTAGACCAAGGAGGCGGTCTCTTGCATTAGGCAGGTGAATAAAGACAAAAAGGCTTTATGAAAATATTATGAATTTTAATAAATAACAAAAGTGAAATGTTAACAAAGAGAGAAATTCCACAATCACACGGAAGAAAAACCATTAACTGTCTCTTATTTACTCCATATTTTCCCTACCCCTAAGCCTACTTTGTCTTAACCCTTCTTCTCCCCTAAGGAAACTCTAAACAAACTATATTTTTAAATCTACCTACATACTTACAATTCTATCTTGCACAATCATGAGGTCAACACATGATTTTGTATTCAGTTTAGTAAAAAACTCACTCACTCACTCACTCACTCACTCACTCACTCACTCACTCACTCACTCACTCTCACACTCACTCACTCACTCACTCTCACACTCACTCACTCACTCACTCACTCACTCACTCACTCACTCACTCACTCACTCACTAGATGTACAGTGTTTCAAGGTTTCTTCTTGCCCTTCATCACAAATATACTCAGGTACATATTTCGAAAATGATGTATTAAGAAAATGTGACAAGAATCTGAGATGACTACAAAATTCATCTCACCTTCTCTCTGTTTCAGTGCCTTTGTCAATGTCTGGAGTTCCAGTTTGACTCTGTCATCAACGACCGCAGCATGATACTCCATCGCATGCAACTGCTGGCATCAGTGCTACCGAAAGAAAATATTCTCTCATGGGAATTCTTCCTTAACCGTTTTGACACTTTGTCTCTGGAGGCCCAGCTAGACTTGGAAACCAGTGGTGATATATCTTGTCTTACAGGTTCCAACCCCTAGAGCTACCAGCGACTTACCTCCAACCATACCTCACCCTCACTGTCTGTCTGTCTGTCCGTCCGTCCGTCCGTCCGTCCATGTGTCCGTCCATGCATTCCTAGTCTCCTGTAGAACTTCCTCCCTCCCGTAGTCCATGTCCGGGATCAGGAGAGTTTTAGTCATATGGAAATGACATTTTAAAAAATTGTTTTTTAAACAAATAGGATTTTCTTGAAATAATTTTATGATGGATCATATTGATTGCTAGTTCTGTAAGTTAGTTGATTTTATATCTGAACACATATTAATCATTAGTGTGAGCTGTACATTTAAAATGTCATTCATATTAAGAATTAAGACTTGATTAAAATGATTGCTGTTCACTCATCTTGTAATAATAAATAATAATTTCTTTTTAACCATCTTCTACCAAGTCCAAGAAACATTAAATGTAAAGATGTCAACTGTTTTTAAAATGTAAACTCCCCTGATCCCTACCTAGCACCATTGCACTGGTACTGTTGTTTCTTTGCATTGTTTTTTTTGTATCCCTTCCAGTTTGTCTCCTTTGTTGCTTAGCAATATGGCATCTTCATCTTTGGTTCCAGTACCTCAGCATCACCACTCACACATGTAGACCTTCATAGGCGTTTCCTCTCGAGTCTCAGATGCTTCTCCTTGTAATATTTTAGCATTATTTCTAACAGTTCGTAGGATATAACAGGTTTTCTAGGGTTTAGGTTTCTGAGGAAAGTTCCTTTAAACCTTTCTCCTCTTGTTAGTGATGGTGAACTTCTGAGTTGTCTGCCTAGTGTGAGCATGGTCTTCTAGCTGTCTCCCAGTGAGGGTTACGCCTGGCTTGTCAGTGTCCTCTAGGCTAAAGGCTGCATGACATCTCAGCATGAGGGTCCCCGCTCAGCATGAGTAGGGAGTCATGGAGTCAAAGTAATCCAGTATGGTTTCTTTTTAGATCTGAGTGGGAGCGACCGACAGAGTGAACACTTTCTGCGGAAGCTGAACCGGGCCAGGTTTGCACTAGCGAGGACGGACAGTGTCCGGTCGGTCAGCGAGAGCTTGAGGGGCAAGCCGCCATACCGGAGGGCCGTGTCTGTCCCTCTGCATCTCATCACCAAGGGGACGATTCCTCCAAAACGTAAGAGTTGATGTGGAACTTTCCATGCATATTTTCATATTCATTTGTCAGGTTTATATAATATGGTAATGAACCATAAGTGTCTGCATTAAAGTACTCACGGAAATGAAAAAAAGACTGTTTTTCTCAATTTAAAAATCGACACAAAGTGTTACGTAGCTGTAAATACAAAATAACAAAACGACTCGAAGAGTACTAGTCTGGATTTGCTAGTTTGATCTCAGTGAACAATACAAAATGTACTTTACAGGAGGTAATTTGTCGGCACTTTCAACATTCAAAAATATAACTAAGTCCAAATTGACATAGCAGAAACAGACTATAGGCATTATGCACCTGTTCTCACCTGTCGCCAAGGTGTCATAGGTCACCTTGATCAACTTATACCTGGTTATGCCCTGTTTCACAATAGTCTGTTTTTTTCACATTTTTACACACCTTTACGTGTAAAAAGGCATAAAAACATTTGATACGCTGTATTTGTGCCACGGCCCAATTAGTACTAATTTAGTTGTTTGAATATTTACATATTTTGTATATTAACTGCATTTATTTAAGATCTGAGGTCGAAAAAACAGGTTTTTTTCCTTTCCGTGAGTACTTTAGGACGTGTTATTTCTTTTCTCTATTTTATAGGTTGACTCAGCTGATCATAGCCCAGTACAGCTTAATAAATGGTTGGTCATCTGTCTGGTGTCCAGCTATTTTTTGTTTGGTTTCCAGGCAATAAATTGGCCTGATATGTCAAGAAGTTTGACCCAATTTGGTATATGAGGAGAGTGAAATCCAATAAAAAGCCAGATAGGTCAAAGGTCGCATGACCAGGCTCAAATTTGTCTTAGTACTTTGTCTTCAGCAACCCATGCTTGTCGTTAGAGGTGACTAATGGGATCGGGTGGACAGGCTCGCTGACTTGGTCAATGCGTGTCATCATATCCCAATTGTGTGGATCGATGTTCATGTCAATCACTGGATTGTCTGGTCCAAACTCGATTATTTACAGACCGTTGTCATACAGCTGGAATATTGCTGAGTGTGGTGTTGAACAACGAACAAACAAACAAAACAAACTTACTTAGTACTTACTTACTTAGAACAATATAAATATTAATATCTATTTCAAGTTGTAGCCATATCATAGGTAAAGACAGGTCAAATTTAGTAGCCTGCCATAGTGGTCAGTATGAGGAGGCCAGCAGCCAGACACATACCCCTGGTTGAGCACAACTCCAAAAGAATTTCTTGTATATATTCAAGGATTTACCTGGACTTGCTGAGAGGTTGATACTTGATCCAAGTATGCAACAAATGTCAGTAAAAATTCCAAAATGGAATAAAGAAAATTCCCTGTTCATATTAATATATATACCACATAACTAATGTTATGGCTGAGTAGAGATAACCTGTATTTCACTGATAACAGGACCAAAAAATACAGTGATCCCTCGCTACAACGCTACCTTCGGATCCAAATAATTGATGAGCGATAAAGTGTAGGATGAGGTTTTGATGCTTTGTTTTATATTATTCAATCTCGAATAAAATTTTAAAATATCTCTGAATGTACATGGTATAAAATGATGCCTTTTAAAGGGAAAAAAGAATCCCTATTGTGAACAAAATACCGGGTAATGATTTTTTATCAAACTGTCTGCCAGGGACACTTGTTGAGAATCCTAGATCAATCCCTGATAATATTTCAGGCTTATATGGTAAACTCCAATCTATGATGGGGTACTGACATTAACAACCCGACATTAACAGAAAACAACTCCCGTGTATATATATTTTTAGAGACAAATCATCAACTAACACCATTGCCAAAACTAGATTCAATACCAAAATTCTGTATCTTCCAACTTTACTTTGGTCCAGAAGCCTTATGGGTGTCTGCATAGGAAAGGTTTTTATCTGCTGTTCCCATTGAAGGACATTTAATAAAATACACTAAGGCCTCCATCCCACATCACTACTGCCTCTAGTACCCACAGATGAAGGACATTGCTCAGTGTGTTCCCTTGTTCATCTTATTGATGTAGACCGCCTCCGTGGTCCAGTGGTAGAGCATCCACCCGGAGAGCGGAAGGTCCGGGGTTCATTCCCTGTCCACGTCATACCAAAGACGTTAAAAGATGGTACTTGTTGTTACCCTATCTCGCACTCAGCATGAGCTGCTGAAACAAAGACTTGTCGGCTCGGAGTCAGTAAACCGTGTCTGGGTGGGGTATTCATGTTAAACTGTGGCATGGTATCTCAGTGGGCTAGCACTATACAAACTGCATCTGTCTGGACTAGTACAAGCCCACACACACACAAACGTGCATGCACGTCACTATATAAGTGCAATAATCTGGGATGTGACGTTAAACTCCATTTATCTCGGCTCACCTTATTAATGTGTACTCTATATACATATAACCTATATCCATTGCTGATGTATACAAGATGCTCAGGAGTGTTTGCTGTAAAAAATGCCCCAAAATGAAATTTCTCCCATCAAATATTTTTAGAAAAATTAAAATCTAAACCTGAATATTTTGTTGCCTAAGAGCAATGGGTGTGTGTGGTTGTCAGTCTCCATGTGTTTTCACTGACAGCCGAGGCCCATGTACAAGCACCGAGAAAACGACATTCTCTATATCCGGAAATATTTGTTGAAGGTATACGTAAGTCCAAAAACAATCCCAGTTTTGAATTTTGAAGTTTCTGTTAAATGTTGTTGCTGGATTTGTGTTTTTTTGCTTACACTGTGGGTTACCATAACATTTCACTGGATTCCATTGGTGGCCCCATAGTCTAAGGGGCCATAACTGATACCTGATACACACAAGAGAGGGGGATTTATGTATGTCAACTTCTATATTATGACGAACACGTTTCGGAGTATATGCTTACTTTATATGCTTGTTTATGCATGTACATATATATGCTTGGGGGCACGGGTGGCCAAGTCGTCTAAGGCGCCGTGATTTGCTGTGCAGAGTTGCTTCCCTTGAGCACGCCAGAAACTTATGATTGTGGGATCGAATCCCGGTTTGCCCCGAATATGTTTCTAGGTTTGTCAGCACCATACCTTTGCTCGTGGGTTTCACCGAAGTGGTAACTGTCTGAGACCTGCATCACTTCGGGCTTTCCTCCCACATCAAGCTGACATGCCGCAATATAACTGGAATACTGTTAAAAGCGGCGTTAAACTCAACTCACTCACATATATATGCTCTATACATACCAACATTCGTCACCTGGTTGAGTAAGCATATACACCAAAATGTGTTCCTCATAATAAAGAAATTGACATTGATAAATACAGTCTCTTATGCCATAACTTGCTGTGCGGAGTTGCATCCCTTAGCAATGCTGGATCCGCTGGTTGTGGGTTTGAATCCCGGATTATGATCCTTGATCATGTTTCTGTGCATGCAGGTGTCACAGTTGTCAATGGCTGTCACCTGCATCACCTGTTTTCTCCTCACTCATAAAGCTGACACACCCTGTGATTGTATTTCTGTGTGAACCCAACTCACTCACTCACTCACTCACTCACTCACCCACCATTGTTACTTAGCTCTAGCATGGCAAATAATTATCCCGTCACCATGCACTATTTTACCTTTGTGACAATTTCTCTTTGGCCTAACACATTTGAGTGTCAGAATAATCACACACATCTTTTATACTAGATACTGTGTTTTTATACCAAATTACGCAGTTTGCTCATGAATTTCTTGACTTTCCTATTTCCCCACATGCACTTACCCATACAATAATATAGTACTTTCACATTTGTTATTTACAAGTTTCATTTCAAGTCAGGTTTTTTCTGAGAATCTAATGTCAATTTATGAAACAGTTTGTATGAAGTATATTTTTATTACTTTGTCATCATCATCATCATCATCATCATCATCATCATCCTTGATTAGAATCAGTCCATAGCACTCTTTGCTTAAGAGGGGCGGTGGGTAGCCTAGTGGTTAAAGTGTTCGCTAGACACACAAAAGGTCTGGGTTCAATTCCCCACATGGGTAAAATGTGTGAAGTCTATTTCTGGTGTTTCCAGCCCTGATATTGCAAAAACTCACTGAGCTTGTCAGCCCCTAGTGTGGCTGTAGGCCAGTGGATCATGTCGGTCTTGATGAGAGGACACAGCAGCAAACTTTTTGCAGTGTTATTATATATCAGAAAAATAATTTGTGCCGATTATTTTTTACTTGCGCTGTATTAAATCAAAGTATTGTATCTTTCATGATTTATTTTATTGATTCATGGCCTGGTTGTCTTCTGCTAGTTGACCGAGAGAAATCCTACATTCGTCAGAAGTCAGCGCCACAGTTTAGTCTGACGAGGCGGATGACATCGAAGATGAACCTCGGGTCGTTTGGAGGCATGATGTTTCCAGGTACAGAGCACATGAAACAAACTATAAAGATGTACCTTTTTTATGAGCACACTTGAACTGTTCAGGTGAAGTGATGTTGTAGCAGGTCTGTCCTACCAACATTGTACAAAGTCCTGTTAATGCGACATGGTTGGTTGCATATGATTACCGTATTCGACGTAATAAGCGCCAAGGGCACTCTCAAAATTAGAAATATGGGGGCTTTTATTAGAATATTATTTTGGTGAAAAAAAACAGACTTGAAAGATAAATTTCGTTGTTTATGCTGACAGCCTGAAATGTTTATATACGATATATTTTTCCAGAATTTAATTGCCCATATTTAAGGTGCATATAACACACGAGTGCGTATTATACGCGAATAAATAAGTCTTGTGTACATTGATCAAACGGAAGGGGTGCTAATTGGGATTGTTCACTTGCCAATATATTAGCAAATATCTCCATGGGCGCTTAATAGAGCGGGGTGCATATTACGTCGAATACGGTATATCAGATTAACGAGTATGTCGGATAAACAAAATTAAGTAGTATCAACGTTTGTGATCAAACATCGGAATACACGATTGATAACAATACAAACATGTTATAAAAAAATGTAAAATGAAATATTGATATTGTTATGTTACATTGTTAGCGGAATATGTTTTCTAATCATGCAACCTTTACAGGTTAACACAAAACTACGGTTAGGGCTGTATGACTGATTCAAATACGTTAAAAAGCATAGTCTGGAATGGAAGTCGCAAGTTTGAACACTAGCGCCCGCAAACCCAAGAAAGCTTCTTTCTCAGTTGCTTATGTCGACTTCCTGTTAGTCATTTCATTGGTTGGTCAAAGTTCGCGAAAGGTCGTTCTGACGTGCCATGTAATGGGATGTCCTCAGTGGTAGAACTTGTATTTATTCATGAGATTGAGGTAATCTAGGCATGTGATTAATACTGTTTTGTTTATTTAAAGCAGAAATTGTTTATTGTTAAGCAAGTTTATCTCGCAGCTGTTGTAATATGCAGCTACCAGCCGACTCGTCTAGCATCAAAACATGGGGCTGCGTACTCGCGGGCAGATGACCACGGAGTACGCTGATCATTGTGTCAGATTTACGAGGCTGATAAAGAGTGATTTTTTAATTCGTTGTGAATTAGGTGTTTCAGAATCTGAGTGCCAGACTGTCGGATTAACGGGTCTAATTAGAACTGTTTTAATCGGTTCCAATCATTTGTGCCAGATAAAGCTGATTGTCGGATTAACGAGTGTCGGATTAACAAGACTTGACTGTATCGTACATACTCCATAAGGCCTTTGAAGCTGTAATTTTGAAGGGATGATCCCAGGTGTTTCTGTAGAGTGCCCAGAGAATTATGTTCCTGTTTCAGACATGGTCGTCAGTACAGCCATATTAAAAAAATCATTTTTTTCATTACATTTCAACATGTACCTTTATGCAATATTCATGCTGTTTTCTTGTGTCAAAACCTTTGTTTCCCCTTTTATTATGATGTTTGTAAAGGAAGGTTTAAGAATACTTCAGGCCAGCTACAGAGCCTTGTGACTGTATATTACATGGTATGAGCAATTAAATGAAATGTGGAGTATTGTCCCCCATAGGCGGCCAGTTGCGGGAGTTCACAGACGAGGAGAGTAACTTTGCTGCCCTGCTACAGCGAGCCATGGACCTGGATGGGGTGGACCGCGACACTGTCTACCAGCTGGTAGCCCTGCTCATGAAGGTAGTGTGTGTGTGTGTGTGTGTGTGTGTGTGTGTGTGTGTGTGTGGTCTGTGGCGTGCGTGCGGTGTGTGTGTGTGTATGTCTGTCTGTCTGTCTGTGTGTTTGTGTGTGTGTGCATGTCTCTGTGTGTGTGTGTCTGTTTGTTTGTTTCTTTGACTGCACATGTGTGTGTGTGTGAGTGTAGTGTGCGTGCGTGCGTGTGTGGTGTGTGTGTCTGTCTGTGTGTACATGTCTGTGTGTGTTCATGTGTGTGTGTTCATGTGTGTGTGTGTGTGTGTGTGTGTGTGTGTGTGTGTGTGTGTGTGTGTGTGTTCATGTGTGTGTGTGTGTTCATGTGCGTGCGTGCGTGTAGTGTGCGTGCGTGTGTGGTGTGTGTGTGTGTGGTGAGTGTGTCTACATCTCTGTGTGTGTGTGTTCGTGTGCGTGCGTGCGTGTAGTGTGCGTGCGTGTGTGGTGTGTGTGTGTGTGTGGTGAGTGTATGTACATGTCTGTGTGTGTGTGTGTGTGTACATGTCTGTGTGTGTGTGTGTGTGTGTGTTCATGTGTGTGTGTTCATGTGCATGCGTGCGTGCATGCGTGTAGTGTGCGTGCGTGTGTGTGTGTGTGTGTGTGTGGTGAGTGTGTGTACATGTCTGTGTGTACAGGCTTGTACTAGTGCGGACTAATGCTGGCTTTATGGTGCTAGCCTACAGTATACCGACTCTGAGCTGACCAGTCCTTGTTTTGGCCCCTTGATGCCGAGCACCAGGCACCAAGTACTATCTCTCTACGTCTGAGGATGATTAATACCAATAATGTTAATCTGCTCTGTAATCACATAACTGGTAATTTTCTGTATCACTGTCTTCTTACATGGACTCAAACTGATGTGAGCTATATCTGCCATCACTCTGGAATCAAAGGGTTTTTTTAATATATGAATCAGACACAATAGATAATGGATGTGATATTGATGTCACATGTCAAGAGCTGAATTGTTTCTCTTTCAAATTTGAAACATGATTGCTTCTCGAGAAAAGTATTCATACACAGTGAAAAGTCTTAAAAGATTTCGGGTCCTCTAATCCCATTTCACAACATTTTGTAACCAATCAGTCTGCTTCAAACACGCTCATCGGTTTTACAAGCTGTGAATGATTATCTTTGTGGTTGTCACAAGGTGACCTCCTGTAGGTGAGGTGAGGTGAGGTGAGGTGAGGTGAGGTGAGGTGAGGTGAGGTGAGGTGAGGTGAGGTGAGGTGAGGTGAGGTGAGGTGAGGTGAGGTGAGGTGAGGTGAGGTGAGGTGAGGTGAGGTGAGGTGAGGTGAGGTGAGGTGAAATTGGGTTTAACGTCGCATTCAAGATTATTGCACTTATATAGCGACATGCATGTGTGTGTGGCTGCTTGTATTAATCTGAACAAATGTTATAGTGCTATCCCACTGAGATGCCATGCAGCAGTTTAACTTGAATACCCCACTCAGACACAGTATACTGACTCCAACTGCCAGGCACCAGACAGGGTAACAACAAGTACCATCTTTTAACTTCTCTTGGTATGACATAGCCTGGGATCTAACCCCGAACCTTACGCTCTCTGGGTGGATGCTCTGCCACTAGACCATGGAGGCAGTCTGACCTCCTGTAGGCCAGATTGACAGTGACATAGTAAAGCACATGTTCACGGTGCTCGTCTTGTGTTTCAGTTCATGGTGAAAGAGGAGGTGGATGACGCCAGTGAAGATGTCAAGGCTCAGGTAGGTCTCGGACTGATGGATGAGTGAGTGAGTGAATCAGTTTTGTTTGTTTAACTCCGCACTCAGCAATATTCCAGCTATATGACAGCGGGTGGACCAGACAATCCAGTTATTAACATCATGCAGTGAAAGAGTGGACAAATGGATGTTTGTTAAAGGGAGGTAACTTATTTTTGCTTGTTCACACTAGTATGTAACCAAATATACAGTTGTGTACCATCACCCTGGGAAAGGGCCTCCCTACAGAAACAAGCATACAAACTCCTATTGCTGCCATGACCATAAAACAAGATACACAGTAAAGCAGTGCGTATTTTAAGGGAAGTAACTGTGTGCTTTATCGATTTCCCATTGTCTTTAAGTACTAGGATTTTTTTCTTTTTTTGAAAAATGGAAATAAAAGGGAAACATATGGCGGCCTTTATGATGACGTTGGCAGTGCCAGAGAACAAAGACTGTTATGTTTTTGGGACAATGACTCCATGCCCTCAACACTGGTGTGATGGTTACCATGGTTACCATGTTTATTTGTTACAGAATGTAGTCCTGCGACACCTGAATGTCCTCCTCGGATACAACCAGACAGAGAAGTCCTTCAGCGTGCCACCCTATAAACTCAGGTAGCTGAGAATGCAGCCTTCATGTTTCTGTAGGGACACCTTCCACTGACAATGGCCATTGATATATCGAGGTTATCATGTGTGTGTTTGGGATGGTAAATACCTTATATCAGGAAAAGACATCATGTATACTCCCAACCAAAAGAAACGTTTCCCATAGAAACATGATGTAATTAACAATCAGTCAAGTGTCACCACAGTGTCTTTACTCTTATCACAATATGCTGCACGTGATGTCCAAACTTAACATGCTGTACTGCACGAGACAAATGGTGCATCTGGTGCGTTCATGTGCGTTGGTTCACACAACATAACAGTATGTTCGTTTGTGCATCGAACCAATCTAATATTTCTTGAATATTCGTGTTTCTTTTGTCGGTTAGTATATATATTCACCAAGTGTTACTAAATACACAATTATTCCCAATCCAGGATACTGACCATCTAAAAACATATGTGCATGATATCATCTAATGTCATTCTTAAATTCTGTAGTTCAAAAAATATTTATCTCTCACAATTTGTACCTAAACATTGCAAATTGTCCTTGAAAGTGTGCATTAACATATTACATCACATGGTTAGTTATTAGTAAAAAAAGTAATATTGTTCCAAGGGAAACTTGTTATTTAGAGAGTGGTGTAAGTACCATATAAGCAAATATTTGCACATCAAGGAGCACAAAATACCTTTGTCAGTAATAGCTATTTCCACTAGAGTAATCGCCCTTTGGTCAAAGGGAAGCTACTCTACATATACACATTTAAGGCATATCTACCAGCAGAGATATGGACACTGTTCCCTCTAGTGTCCTTGCTAAATATCTTTGCAATTTTTGTCTCCAATGTTGCCTCCACTTGTCAAAGCCTAAGCTTCGCCGCTGTTAAACACTAATTTTAGGTATCTTTTACTATTATTTTGATAAAGATAACAATTACCCCACTATTTGTCCAGCCCTCAAACATCACTCCGACTTGATCTCCAATAGACAAGGCCATACCATCTTTGTGAGTGCACACTGAAAGTAGTACAGACCTGACCAAAGCTCCAGATAAGCTGCGTATCTGCGTACAATACGCATCAGAAATGCAGAAATACACAGTAAAATATAATCCAAGCGTATTAAATACGCAACGAACATTACAGATACGCTACAAAAATAAAACGTGTGCGTATCATCAAAATATTGTGAAGTAACCCTGCGTATTCGATTAGCAAATCAGCAACCTATTTTGAAAAAAACGTTTGCCATCACACTTTCTTGTGGAGTAATCGTGGTATTTTTGAGTCCTATAAAGCTCTCGAACCCACACGACACCAGTTTGCAGGGACTAGATGAATAGTGTTTTTTAATATTTAACTTAAATACCCACATGTGTAAAAACTAGTGGGTAACAGAAATTTGAATACGCAGATAGAATTACTGATACCCAATGATTTTAAAATGCATGGGTAAAATACCCACAACACCAAAAGCTTATCTGGAGCTCTGCCTGACCTTTGCATTTTGACCCGTAAATTACTCCAAAGGTTACCATTTCTATCTAGTGACTTTATCTGGTGATAAATTCAAGTTGCCTACACAATTGTCACTGTTTTTTTCAGAATTTAATATTTTTTGTATCTATTTTCAGATCTTCAGCTGTGTTCAATGCTTTCTTGAGTGGCGTACCCTTTGTGAGTTTAAGACTTTATCAGGAAAATTTATTTGACATTCAAATTCCATATTCCGGTACTAAGGCAGTTATATCTCTATATTAGGTGCAAGGAAATTGGTGCAGGGACTCTCAGTTATTCTCTCACAGATCATCATTATTTCTGCTTCATGCTGATTGGCTAGTTCGTTCCAATTGTTCCATGTCAACCATATTAGGTAGATGTCTCCATTTGAAATCAGGAAACCTACATTTTCTACGTTTTCTCAGAAGAATACTATGGTAATATAAAGAATAGCCTATGTGCAACTTGCAATTGTGGGTTATCTGTCCTTAGTTAAATAATGTTGAAAGTTTCCCGTCATGGGATTCACTTGGGATGGATAATCCATAATTTCTTGTAGGGTATTCTCTAAGGAATATTCTTTTCTAGCATATAGGAATAACTTTTACTATTGAAGATCCTTTGTGTTTTGAGAAATGTATCGAAATATCATGTGATTGATTTATTTCATTTGTTAATTACTGTTGACTTGTTCCAGGTTCTTGACCGGAACTTCAAGTTGGGTAACACCATCCTCCCCATCACGTTGTTACTGCTGCAGTACTGCCCCTCCCCCCAGCGCTACGCCTCCGACTACCAGCCCCCAAACTACACACTGTGGTACCTGGAGCCCCATACCCGCCTCTCCTGGCTCCGGGCCCTGCTCGTCATACTGTACAAGGTGGGTGGTCCGTCCTGTTCGTCATACTGTACGAGGTGGGTGGTCCGTCCTGTTCGTCATTCTGTACAATGTAGGTGGTCCGTCCTGCTCGTCATACTGTACAAGGTGGGTGGTACGTCCTGTAGGTCATACTGTACAAGGTGGGTGGTACGTCCTGTAGGTCATACTGTACAAGGTGGGGGGTCTGTCCTGTAGGTCACACTGTACAAGGTGGGTGGTCCGTCCTTCTCGTCATACTGTACAAGGTGGGTGGTCCGTCCTGTTCGTCATACTGTACAAGCTGGGTGGTCCGTCCTATAGGTCATACTGTACAAGGTAGGTGGTCCATCTAAGGAGTGACATTTCATGTATAGTATACATGTGATCATTGTCTGTTCAACTGTTTAACTATGAGAAGCATGCAGTAACAATTTGGTATTTCTTGCAGTATCACATCAGCACGTCACCGGTGTCAGCCATAATTCAGACCCTGGTGCAGCTGGTGGTAAACACGATCCAGGCCCAGCACCACCGCTGCAAGATCACCGAGGACGGCTTTCCCCCTCCCTCCCCCACCATCCACCGCAACAAGGGTGAGGGTTCTACCAGGCACCTGCTTCATGCGGTGACTGTGGGGACAAGTTCTTTCAGTTTCTGTCACGTATCAAGTTGGTGGAATATTGATAAAACTGAGGTCTCTTTGAAAGCCTTGTATTTCTTTGGTTTGATGTGGTCATCCTTCAGGGGACAATGGTGGCCTCGCAGTGTTATGATCATGATATGTGCCCAGCTTGCCCTGATTACGATCTGAGCCCTGTTTGCTCTGATAATGATCTCGGCCTTGTTCCACAAAGGGAATGACTGCTGTGACTGTCATTAGTCAAAGTAGGGTAGTTTTGATTGTTTTTTTTGCTAAGATCATTCATGGAAGAGGACCCTAATATCTGTCTGCACTTGTAAACTTGGAGACAGGGGACTGACAATACTCACTGAATATGTTATCAGTTTGCCCTGGTGTGGTGGATTAGACTAGTGGTCAAAGCGTTGGCTAGTCTGGGTTTGATTCCCCTCATAGCCACAGCTTAAAAAACCCTTCTAGTATATGGTTTGAATATTGTTGAAAGCAACCAAAAAAATTCATTACTGACCTACTGTGGACTTAAAATATTTGTCTCTGTATTTTGAATAAATCTCTGTCCCCAGATCTGAGCAAAATGTCCATCAGTGACCTCGAGAACATCCAGGAAACGGACACGCCCCCCCAGAGCCCCTGCAGCTCCAAGTCTGTGCAGGAGGACAAGGCCACGGTCCACGTCCGCTCCCCTCCCGGGGCCAGCGTCGTCAAGTACCTCAAAGGGCACACAGATGGCGCTGAGAGCAGCGAGGGGATGCTGTCCGATGCCGAGTGCACACCGACCCTGCCAGGAGCCAAGAAGGATGGTGTGAGGAAAGTCACCAAGTTCCGACAGCCACGACGACTCGTTGAATATTCGGAGCCAGATTCAGCAGATGATGAGGTAAAAGATGTTGCTGTTTGTAATAGAACATGCAGTTGTTGACAGTTTGTGGAGAATGGGAGGCCCAGTCATCAAAGATTCAGCCATTCACTATACAGACTCATGTCCCTTGGGCACACCAGAGACCTATGATCTTGGGTTCGATCTTATTATTTTTGTAGGTTTGTCAGCACCATACCCATGCTTGTGAATTTCACCTAAGTTGTAAACATATGAAACGTGCATCACTTCAGTCTTTCCTCCCACATCAAGCTGACACATGATTTAAAGCTGTCGTAATGTTTAAACCGATTTCACTAACTCACTCAATCACCCATACCTTCATGAGAACTGGAAAGAATATATTGATATCCTCATGAAACAATCCAGCTCATATTAACATCATGTGTCAAAATAGAACCTGTTCACACTTTCAGTTCCCATACCGACAGTGGGGGCAGACGCGAGATAGATCTCACAGTCACACAATATAATTTCATAAAACATTCAGGAGATCAGTTCATTTATGTATATGAATCAATAGCAGATACGCTGAACAGTATTCCAGTATAATCACTGCATGTCATTCCGACCCACAAATCATAGGTTTCGGCATACCCAAAGGACACAACTCTACGCAGAGCATTGCAGGTCCCACTAAAGACCTTGGAATGTTATGATTTGATAAGCTAACACCGCATCTTTTCTTCCTCAGAAGTCGGACCACAGCAAAGTCCTTATTGAGCATGGTCAGCCGGGGTCGCCAGCATACGCCTCCGCTGTGGAGAAGAAGATGGCGCAGCAGCTGAAGGAGTTCGCAGCATCTCAGAGTGAGACGCAGCGTCCGAGTATCAGCATGTCCGGGGCGGCCAGCAGCAGCACAACCGAGGGATCACGTGATGCCGGGACAGTGTCAGAGATCAGTCGGGACGTCCAGAGTGAGATCGAGAGCACGGAGGAGAGTGAGAAGACGCAGACATCAGATTGCGAGTCTGAGAAGCATCAAGTTGGAACTGACTCAGGAGGGGATGGCCCACAGGAAGATGGCAAAGGTAATCTGTGTGATGCTGAGGTGTGGTGAAGAGTTAATGTCACTTGTATCTGTGAGTGTGTCCTTGGACAAATGACGTTTTTTAGAGCTGTCCCACTGCAATACCATTCCACAGTTTAAGATGAATACCCCACTCAGACACAACATACTGACTCCGAGCTGACCTATCCTTGTTTTATCAGCGTAATGCGAGCCAGGCAGGGAAACAACAAGTATCATCTTTTAACGTCTTTTGGTGTGACTCGGCCACGATGGAACCACCAACTCTCAGATGCAAATGTTTTTCAATGATTTTCACTGGAACCATAGAATTATATGGTTCCATGTGATACACATTGAAATCTCCTAAGTCAGGATGGTGGCATTCCCAGTGAACTCATCAGCTATTTGAGTATGGATATATTGAAATATGCTGAACAAAAAAGTTAGGGATCATGAATATATTGGGGGAGATTTTTATGAAATTGTGTGCTAAGTCTTCACTACTAAATAACAGTGGAGATAGTGGAGGCTATATGGCTTGCTGGTTCTAGCAACTGTTTCCCTGTGTTGGTAGATGAGAGTACAGAGGGTCGTAGGGGCAACATTCTGAAGCCCAACTTCAGGCAGAGGAAGGCCAGGAGGACAGGGTTCACCACGGTGGAGCTGCAGAAGAAGTTCCCCGAGCTCAGTGAGAATGGCACAGTTACTGAAGAAGCTGTGGGCATCACCACCCGCCACTCAGGGTAAGTCTTGCTGCTTACGTAATCACCAGGCCTCTTCATTTATTGCTTGGTATGTAATATAAGGTGTATAAAACCTGATGAGGGACACATGAAACCCCATGTACCCCGAGTGATCCTGCTGCAAAGAATTTATCTTCCGACATGTTTTAATGTGACATTGTAAAAGAATAAAAGCAAAATCAACACAGGTAGAAAACAGCTGAGGATAGCTTGTACTATGTCACAGAACTTTCATCGACTCATTGACATTGCTTGGAAGCGGGGTATAAGGGATTTATTCTTGCTCAAATGTTTTAGTACTCACCTTCCTAAAATTTGTCACTTATTTCCTTTTTGAAAAGACTAAATTTTATTTCATATTTGAGAAATTTTGGGTCTGCTGATTCACAGAAGTAATTAAAGAGGGTCCTGCCTAGGACGTGTGTCACCTTGGGCTTTCCATACATAAAGCTGACATGCCATGATATAACTGACATACTTTTTGAAGTGAAGTTATACCCAATTCATTCACTCATTTTGATAGGACAGTTTCTTTCTAATACTTTGGATGAGTCATCTCACTGTCCTAAGAAATGGGCCAATTTAAAAGCCTGCAGTCACCTTAGTTACGTGTCAATTCTCAAACAATATGTCAATCCAGAAATCTGTACGTAAAAGAACTTATCGTGAAACCAACAAACAACCAACAAATGGTATACAATCAACAACTGTATAAAACATGAACTAGGTTTACAAATCAATACAAATTCCTACACAGCAATTACAATAACAGTACACAATAGAGTGGGAGTACAATATTGAATAGCAATATATAATATGATGGCAGTGGTCAGTATACAAAATATAGTGGTGATAGTCAGCAATAATATATACTCATCCAGCAGCAACAGTGGACAAGCTTCCGAGACGGTCCTAGATAGGGATTCAGGGGTGATGAGTGATCTTCACACAAAAGCTGGTCTTGATACGATAGACATGCTCTTGTCCCCTTGTTGTGTCTCACTAGCGACTGGAAATTTCTACACAGTGCTGTAAGGCTCTGTACAACCCTGGAAGAGTCTTACCATTTCCGGAAGTTACCACACCACTCTAGCATCTAAATATAGTAACTTCCTGATGACTGCCTACATTAAATAGTACTATTCACTGTCCAAACACAATGCAATGAACGTCTATGGAATCTCAACAAAGAACAATGTAACACAGTTTCAATCATTGTTCAACACACAGCCATATAACACCTTGAATATCAAGATATAGTTACAACAGCTGTAACAGCCCTGCAACTACCCCCTGTAGCTCATGTCACTTATTTCAGACCCGTGAAGATTCCGGGGTAGAATAGGTCTTCAGCAACCCATGCTTGCCGTAAAAGGCGACTATGCTTGTCGTAAAAGGCGACTAACGGGATCGGGTGGTCAGGCTCGTTGACTTGGTTGATGAATGTCATCGATCCCAATTGCGTGGATCGATGCTCATGATATCAATTACTGGATTGTCTGGTCCAGACTCGATTATTTTCACACTGCCGACATTTAGCTGGAATATTACTGAGTGCGGCGTTAAACAACAAACCAAACACTTATTTCAGACGTAAGGCCCGCAAAGCCGAACTCCTGGCAAAGAGCCAGGCTGCCAAGAAGCAGACGGCGTCGCGGTACGGAGAGAACGTGATGGTGGAGCGGTGTTCGGAGTGTGGAGCCGTGCTGGAGCAGTATGACGACGACACCATCGGCCTGTGCACGACCGTCCTTGCAACCTTCATTCACCGCGAACCAGCGCTGGCAACGCCGATGTTGCTGGAGATGTTGCAGAGTGTCTCCAGGTGAGTGTTGTGTGTACTGGCTGTCTTATAAGGGACTCTCTTGTCATGATCCTTACCATGTCTAGTCAGGGTCTTCACTGCATTTTTAGTGCAATGTGTGAAATGAACCACTTCTGTGTTTCAAGTGATGCGGGATGCCTGCATATCTGAAGCACATTTTTTTTCAAAATAGTCCCAATCATTTGTTCAAAGAGTCCTATTTGACGCAAAAGATGTTTATCAGGCAGCAGTTTGCTTGTCGTAAGAGACGACTAATGGGATTGGGTGGTCAGGCTTGCTGACTTGGTTGATGCATGTCATAGTATCCCAATTGCGTGGTGCGATGCTCATGATGTCAATCACTGGATTGTCTGGTCCAGACTCGATTATTTACAGACTGCTGTCATATAGCCGGAATATTGCTGAGTGCGGCGTTAAACAACAAACTAACAACCAAACATTTTACGCTCATATTGGAAAGTTTATTACCTGTAGTGTTGAGAATCATACAATCATATCTCAAAATAATTTTATATTAATGAACTTGGGTGCACTTTGAGAAAGATTCATTGCTTTGCATTTTCTGTATGTTAGAAAATTGTTATCCATGTTATAACATTTGTTATATTTGACCACTTTCTAAATGGTATTGTGTATTCATAGAAAATTTTAGCCAAGCTATGTTAGTATACAGATATGTACACTTTGAAAACACATTCAATTTTTTTTAGTATTTGGCTGTTCTGTTTTTTAAGTTGTTGTGTGTATTAATTGTATTGGAACCTCATTCCATGTGTTTCGAGATGACTCGAGCACAAAAACACATCTTGTCTGAAGCTTGAAAATATAGTCATGCGGTTTCATTGTGTGTCAGTATAGGTGTTTGTGTAGTTTCTGAGAAGAGGGTCTTGTTATACCCCCAACCTAATAGACGGGGATACATAGTTATACCAAGGCATTCCGTCCGTCCGTCCTTATGAAGACATTTTTTTTATGTCACCTGTAACTTGAAAACTACATCATAGATTCTCTTCAAACTGGTTGAACACTTTTTATACCTATAGGTGAGGTGCACTGCCAAATTTGATTTCAATATTTGGATTTTATGATTTTTAAATATTTTTTTTACTTAGAATTGTTTTACTGAAACATTTGTGTGACCTATAACTTGAAAACTGCTGCTTGGTTTCTTTTCAAATTTAGGGAACAGTTTCCATACCAATAGAAGAGGCGCAGTGCAAAGTTCGATTTTGATATGTATATGTTCTGAAAAAAATATGATATGATATTTTTTTACTTCAACATTTATGCTACCTATAACTTAAAATCTACTTCATGGATTCTTTTCCAATTGGAGGAACAGTTTCTATTGCAATAGGAGAGGTGCACTGCAAAGTTTGATTTTGATAAGTGGATTTCCCGAGAAATATTGCTTTCTTCATGTTTTGAACTCAGAAATATGTTGGAGTCAAAGTCGGGGTATTCGTTATCCCTGCTCACTTTCTGTCTTGTTGTTTCAGTATTGCATCAGGCAGTCAGTATTCCTGGCAGGCTGAAAGGTAGGGCAGTGCTGGTCTATGTTAGTGTAGAACGTGTGTATCTGGTTAATGTTAATACAAATAATAAAGTGGAATAATATATCACTACAGATTTACAAAGCTTAAAATGATGAATGTATGGTTCTAACAGAAAGGTTACGATGAAAATGAAAAATTAATCTTGAAATTAATGCAAGTGTGAATTAAATGCGAGTGGTCTTTGCTTGCATTGATTAAACATCACATTTATATCTCAAAAAGATTATCAACAATAAGACGGCATTACTTCACATTTTGGATAGCAGAAATACCAACTTGGACATAAAAACAAACAACTATGTACATTCCACATCACAGTTTATTGAGCAGCACCTGTAAGATATATATATATAACAATGTCATTCAAATTGAAATTACATAATCAACACCCTCGCAGAAGCCATTTTCTCTCTCTCTATATATATAGTAATTACACTGGGGCTGGGAGAAGGGGTGTGTGTGTTTGGGGGAGGGATGGTATTCATATTGATTCACATTTTGGGCTAGGGGCCAGCAGTCACATCTCATTTCAAGATTTACAATATATATGTGCTCCTACCTACATGTCTGTCTGTCTGTGTGTCTGCAGTAGTGTCATGATGCCGGGCAACAGTGTGAGCATCGCGAGGCAGTTCCTGCGCTGTGTCCTCCATCAGCTTGCCCCCAATGGAATCTTCCCCATGCTGTTCACAAGTAACTTGGAAGGTGATGGAGTCTTCCTGTCCTGTTAAACCAACTAAAATATGCTCCTGTTTTCCTAATTTGTCCAAGTCTTTGACATATAATGCCACAGCCACCATTTACCACCTAGTTGAGATTTTTTGACGTTTCACACCTATGCGATAATAGGAACATTATTTTTGACTCTAATAATATCTGATAACATTGTGAAGCTAATGATTAGGCTGTAACACGATTGATGCGCTAAATGTTTGTACTGCCAATACCTTTTTATCTAGGAATATCTGTTGGATAAAGAATTACTCTTTAATTATGACCTAAAGGGTCCTAAAAACATCTAAAATATGCCTTTTTTTACACTTTCATGTTTGGTGTTGTTAGTGCCAAACATGCTGGGGTTGAACAGAGCATAGACCAGTTCTCATTACTACGAATGCATCTGATATCTTTCAAAGCAGCCTCTAAGAGTTGTGCTAGTTTCTGGAATTGTATATATCGTGCTGGCCAAGGTGTTTGTCCTACCCTGTGGATGAGAGTGCTCATGTGTTATGCTGTATGTGTTGGTAGATCCCCACTTCCTGAAGACGATGGCAGCAGCCTTGGTGGACTTCAATGACCTGACGTCCCACGCCCCTCTGCAGTACCTCTTGGAGGTAGGTTCTCAGCAGTGGCTCACACTTCAGTTCAGCTGTTGCTGTCTCAGTCGTAGCTGTTGCTGTCTCAGTCGTAGCTGTTGCTGTCTCAGACGTAGCTGTTGCTGTCTCAGTCATAGCTGTTGCTGTCTCAGTCATAGCTGTTGCTGTCTCAGACGTAGCTGTTGCTGTCTCAGTCGTAGCTGTTGCTGTCTCAGTCGTAGCTGCCATGTCTTCCCTTTTGTCCTGCGCTCTGACCTATGGAGTGTCAGGGAACTACTGGCATAGCCGCTTCCCAAGGCAAGGGAGTTAACTGACTAAGTCCAGTTTCCACCCTTGCCCAACTAGGCTTACTTTTTACATGGACTAACGAGTCAATGCATAGTCCAATCAAAATCATGGGCGCCCACCATTTTGTTTGAAGCAAAGGCAAGTGATATGATAGGTGGAATCTGATTGGTCAGTAGGAGGGACATAGGAGGGACATAGCCACTGGTGGCACTACAAACAAGCCACAAAATTTCAGCATGGTTTGGCGAGGGTGGAAACTGAATCATCCCTTGGGATGATGACAAGTTAGGGACAAGCAGTTCTGACTCGAGGATGTAGTTGAAAATGATTTGGTTCAATTGTAAGCCAAGGTGCGAATTTTTTCACCATAATTTTTTTTAACAGATCTTTGAAATCAAATGTTATTTTGCATCTGAAGTGAATCTTTATGGATTTGGGCATAGAAGATGCCTTTAGCTGCTTCCACAAATGAGTTGCCAAAGTCGGCCATTTCAAGGGCTGATTCCAATACTGCATTGGCCCCACTTTACTCCTGCAGGGCCTGAATGAGAGGAAGAACCTGCCTCAGGAGAACATCATGCTGTTGCTAGGCAACATCTGCACCTACATGAACTGCATCACCCTGGAGAGCTCCACACCCATGTGGACCAATATCCTCACGCAGTTCGACATCTTCTTCCGACGTCTGCTCACAGTCCTGCCCAACCCGTGCGACATGTCGGGGCTGCTGAAGACGATCATCTCCCTCCTCAAGATACCCAGCATCTGTAACGTCAGGGTAGGTGGTGCTATTGACATGTGATAGAACCCAAAGATCTCATTTTTGGGAGGTTGTGTTGAGCTTTGATCCCATTATTTGACAAATATATGTAGTTGGGCTGTAACGATTCATCGATACCTACTTTATCATCGATACTTAGGTGCACACGATACTTGAATATAATCGCAGTGTGTGCGATGGTGATATGCTATAAATAGAACAGGAACTTATAGAGTTACCTCCTGTAATGTCAGAAGTAACATACCACCTGTACGCATGGGAGAACGTGAGGACATGGTGACTGAGGACACGCTGACCGACTATTAACATTTCATAACCATCCCTTCATTTAAAACTTCTTTTTTTTCTCAATAGATAAATGTATTAAAAATGAGGTTTGAGATATGTATTTCAGTGAAGCTGACTATTTGATGTGGTGTATCGTGATACCTGTAGTATCGTCTGTCCGTATCATGATATAAATCGTATCGCAAGACACCAAGAAATACTCAGCTTCAATATGTAGTTATGCGAGAATGAGTAGTTTGTAGCTCAGCACTGCAGCTGTATTGATGATTGATGTCATTCCAATGTTATTTGTGATGTTGCAGGTGTTCAACAGTGAGCAGGTGAGCTACAGTGCCTTGTTTTTATGGAAAGAGTTCATGGTTCTTATTTTTCAGGGTATATTGGAGCCATTCTCAAAGCTTTTGAGCTTTGCCATCCAAAACTGTCCGTTCAAGCTGCAACAGCTACTGGACGTCTGCTACATGTGTAACAGGGCCTTTTCCAGAGTAAGTACCAATGATAGTCATCTGTGGGGATCCTGGGTTAGAATAGGTCCCCGGGACCTTTTACAGAGTAAGTACCAATGATAGTCATCTGTGGGGATCCTGGGTTAGAATAGGTCCCCAGGGCCTTTTCCAGAGTAAGTACCAATGATAGTCATCTGTGGGGATCCTGGGTTA
Organism: Haliotis cracherodii; assembly: GCF_022045235.1. NCBI lineage: Eukaryota > Metazoa > Mollusca > Gastropoda > Lepetellida > Haliotidae > Haliotis > Haliotis cracherodii. The sequence goes on along the minus strand of NW_027266308.1, from coordinate 9,435,672 downwards.
GAAAAGGTCCCCAGGGCCTTTTCCAGGTTGAGTATTGACAGTCATCTGTGGGGATCCTGGGTTATAACAGGTCCCCAAGGCCGTTTCTAGAGTGAGTACCAACAACAGTCTTCTGTGGGGATCCTAGTTAGAATAGGTCCCCAAGGCCTTTTCCAGGTTGAGTATTGACAGTCATCTGTTTGGGATCCTGGGTTAGCATAGGTCCCCAGGACCTATTCCACGTTGACTATTGACAGTAATCAGTGGGGATTTTAGGTTATAATAGGTCCCTAGGGCCTTTTCCAGGTTGAGTATTGACAGTCCCATTTGGGGATCCTGGGTTATAATAGGTCCCCAGGGCCTATTCCAGAGTGAGTACCAACGACAGTCTTCTGTGGAGATCCTTGGTTAGAATAGGTCCCCAGAGCCTTTTCCAGGTTGAATATTGACAGTCATCAGTGGGGATTCTAGGTGATAATAGGTCCCCAGGGCCTTTTCCAGGTTGAGTATTGACAGTCCCGTGTGGGGATCCTGGGTTATAATAGGTCCCCAGGGCCTATTCCAGAGTGAGTACCAACGACAGTCTTCTGTGGGGATCTTTGGTTAGAATAGGTCCCCAGGACCTTTTCTAGGTTGAGTTTTGCCAGTCATCTGTGGGGATCCTTGGTTAGAATGGATGACATGGATTCTTGCTCATATTATATCACCTCTGGTTTGTGTGGTCCTGACTATTATTTATGTTATGTAGCTGGAATATTGCTGAGTATGGCACTTAAAACAAAACAAAGAAAGACTCTTTTTCAGTATATATTTTCAAAAAATTAGATAATATTTGATTAATAATTGATTTGTGAGCTCTTATTATGAATATTTAACTAAAAAAACAGCACTACTTATTCTCCTTAATACCATTGTCCTTCAATTGGTGCTAGGAGCGAGACAAGTTGATCCTGACCCGCACAGTGATATACGAGTTGGTCCAGGCCCTCAAGTTCAAGACCAGTCTTCCGGACGAGAATGCTTTGCTTCTTGTGCAGGTAACATCGAATATCATAGTGAACATTGTTTGAGAAAGCTTTCTTCTTTACGTGCCAATTCATTCTTTTTTATCATCTTATTTCTGATGTTAAAGGTATAATTTAGTCATGTTGTATTGTATCTTGTTTGTCTCCTTGTGTTAAAGTTCTTGGTCGTGGCCACTGGGGGCGCTATCTGCCTGTCTCTGTTTGTGGATGATGCGGCCATGTTGTATTGTGTCTCGTTCATCTCCTTGTGTTAAAGTTCTTGGTCCTGGACACGAGGCCATGATCTGCCTGTGCCACTCTCTTGATGATGCGGCCATGTTGTATTGTGTCTTGTTCATCTCCTTGTGTTAAAGTTCTTGGTCCTGGACACGAGGCCATGATCTACCTGTGCCACTCTCTTGATGATGCGGCCATGTTGTATTGTGTCTAGTTCATCTGCTTGTTACAGTTTCTGGTCCTGGACACTGGGGGCACGATCTGCTTGTCTCACTCTGTGGATGATGCGGCCATGTTGTACAACTACCAGTCCCAGTCTCTAGTCAGTACCTGTGCAGCCGAGTGCATGAGGCAGCACCTCAACGATGCCATGGAGTTCATCACCGATCTACACACACTCACCAAAGTCAAGGTGACATATGTCTATGTATTTGTAATCAAGATTATATGTATGAGGTCATGAGAGCTCGGGGTAACCCATCCTTGATAGGGGCAGCAGTGTATGATCCTGTCAATGGTGGGCCTTCTTGATGGTACAGGTTGTTGATTGTGTCAACCACTGCATTCAGACTTGATATTGAAAGACTGGTGTGATTTAGCTGGAAGATTGCTGACTGAAGTTTGAAAGAACATTCTCATTTAAACACATTTTGAATGGAAATGCTCCTGAGAATTTCTTTACAGAGAAGAAACTGTTACTATGGTTACATTTGCAGAGTATCATGAAGGGTGGGGCTGCCAACAGTCTGAATGAGGACACGCTTGGCAGTCAGCTGAAGTCTGGAATGGCACAGTATGTGGCACTGGAGATCACTCGGGGCAATGGACGTGACAACCGTGCCATCTCACGCTACCTGCCATGGTTGTACCATCCTCCTTCCGCCATGCAACAAGGGTAAGAACTTCACCTGTGATACCTGTAGAGACAGTGCTGTTGTCAGGGCAACAAGGGTAAGAGCTACACCTGTGTTACCTGTAGAGACAGTGCTGTTGTCAGGGCAACAAGGGTAAGAGCTACACCTGTGTTACCTGTAGAGACAGTGCTGTTGTCAGGGCAACAAGGGTAAGAGCTACACCTGTGTTACCTGTAGAGACAGTGCTGTTGTCAGGGCAACAAGGGTAAGCGCTACACCTGTGTTACCTGTAGAGACAGTGCTGTTGTCAGGGCAACAAGGGTAAGAGTTAACCTGTGTTACCTGTAGAGACAATGCTGTTGTCAGTCATGTGGAACAGTGAGCCTGCCCCCGTGAAGATAATGGCTTGTCTTCAGCAACCTATGCTTGTCGCTAGAGGCGAAAACGGGGTATTTCAGTAGCCTAGGTCTAATCGAATGCATATGGAGATTGAATTTCTTTATAGTTCACTGCCCAGAAAATTTCTTGTTTATATCCCAAACTCAGGTATGGCAAATATGAACATTTGCCTTCAAGTGAATTACATGTTACTTATTAAATGTTAACTATCAATATCTGTTCCATGTGACTAGAGTGACTGAGTTTCAGGGTTTCATGCTTTCGTTATTTCTCGTAGACCGAAGGAGTTCATAGACTGCATCGGACATATTCGCCTGCTGTCCTGGCTTCTGATTGGCTCACTGACGCACACAGCTGTCACGGAGGGTGCCGCTCCCATCTCCTGTCTCCCGGTGCCCCTAGAGGCAGGGTGCCACATCTCAGAACACGTCCTGGTCATCGTCACTGGCTTCGCTGAACAGTCCAAGGTCAGGACTTAATAATAATGTTTATTTCTGATGTGCCAAATCCACCCCCTAAAGCATGCTCAAAGTGCTAATATTATTACCCTAGTCAACGGATCATTGTGCTACTCGATTTTCATTCTCAACTCCTTGGGGAGTATCTAACCCTTGCTGCCTTTGAGGCACAGGAGGTTAATAGTCACATTCCCATCATGCTACCAGGTACCCATTTCAAACAAAGTCACTTACCTTAGAAGACACCACATGTGCTACATGTGCTATATGTGTTTCAGTGTTGCGATTACAGAGGATCTTTGTTTGCCTATGTAATTTTTAAATTTTTATACAGATTGTGTCTGTATCATGTAAGACATCATGTTCAGAGATTAGGTTATGATTCTTGAAAACTAAAGATGGACAAGAACTTCCTTAGATCATCTTAGATGCTTCTGACAAATAACGTCAGTACAACATGCCATCAACATTTACATTGTGACAGTGTTGTTGTACTAGTGTAGAAGATATAGGTGATGAGAAGGACGTGGATGTTCCATGAGGTGTTTCTTCTTCCAGGACACCGTACTGCACATGTCATCACTCTTCCATGCGTTCATCTTGTGTCAGGTAAGCAGCACCATCAGTCTTACATTTCCCGTTCACCCTGTCTGGAATGCACTTGTAGAAGCAAGTATTTTGTCATTAAACAGTGTTAAACAACTGCTTTGATAGCTTGGTTTAATTCCTTACAGACCAAAACCTCGGAGTGATTCCGAGGTAGAATTAGTTTTGTTTGTTTGTTTGTCGTTTAACGCCTCACTCAGCAATATTGCAGCTATATGACAGCAATCTGTTAATAATCGAGTATGGACCAGACAATCCAGTGATTGATATCCTGAGCATTGATCCACACAAAGCATAGTCGCCTTTTACGGAAAGCATGGGTTGCTGAAGACTAGTCCCCAGTAATTCCGAGGTAGAATTAGTCCCCAGTAACCTATGCTTGTTGCGACAGTTGATGAAAGGCATCAGGTCAGATTTGGTGACTTCATCATACCCTGGTGTGGATCATTGGTCATACTTTCCGTCACTGGATGGCTGGTCCAGACGAGATTGTTTACAGGCCACCGTGATATTGTGGAACATTGTTGGCTGGGATGGGATACCGACATTCAACTTGTTAATTTAGCATTTTATTACTGCTCTGTGACATACAGTTTGTTTGTTTGTTTGTTGTTTAACTCCACTCTCAGAAGTATTCAAGCTATATGATGGCGTTCTGTAAATATTCGAGACTGGACCAGACAATCCTGTGATTAACATCGTGAGCATTGATCCATTGGGATACGATGACATGCATCAAGCAAGTCAGCGAGCCTGACCACCCAATCTCGTAAGTTGCCTTTTAGGGCAAGCATGGGTTGCAGATGACCTATTCTACTCCAGATCTTCACGTGTCTGTGACATACAGAGGTGAACGTATCATGATTTAACCTTACAACAATATTTCATGCACTAATCCAGCTGACTGTTCCAGTTGTGGACGATGTACTGTGAGTCTGCGGCAGCGCTCCACCCTCAGAACAGCGAGCAGTACCAGTCTGCATCCGCCCACATCATGGACTTCTGGGCCCGGGTGACGCCGGGCATCCTGCAGCTGCTCTCCCACTCCAAGGAGGTAGGTGGCGCCAGTGTAGGAAGATATATATCATGTTTTTTAACAAATAGAGGTGGCGAGGTGTTCGTGTAGGAGATAAACATGTTGTATTTTGAAATTTGAGGTAAATTCACTGTATATTTGATACCTCTTATTTTATTTTGGAACCAAGCGATTAAGTTCTGATTGGTTATCAGCAGCCTTTGTTATGTGTAGGCTATTGACAGATTGATGTATTCATACACGTTTTTTTGTGTGAAAAGGCTTGGTTAACTGAGAGGTTTCAAATGGAATTTGATACCTGATCATAATCTTGTTTTGACCAATAGGGTGCAAGCATTTGTCAGAAGACAAGAGAAAGGAATGTGTTACACTGTTATTCAAAGACAGTCTGTGCAAAAAATGTTTTCAGTCTACTAGCCTAAACATGTCTCTTGATAACATTTTCAGTAGATATTAGTGTTTATTATTAAGCTTATTAGACCAAAAGGTATTTTACTAGACTCGGGCTACGGATTAGTGGCTAAAGTCACACTGCAAAGAATGTCCAGCAAAGTTGACTTGCGTCTTGCATCCTGGTGAAGGTCTTCACATGATGTTGCACTGATACTTCCAACTCAGCATGGTTTAACATCGTCTTCTGGTTAACAAATTGATCATCAAGTTGGAGGCCAGTTTCCTTGTCTCCGTCATCAAAAGGCTGGGTTTTCAATGTTTTTATTATTACTTTGCATAAAAAATGACATTACTTTTTGTCAATCTCGATTGTTACGTTATGATAACATGTTTTCTTGGGAGCTCCCTTGGACGATCACTGTCTTGTTGTCATAAACTAATCCTGAATATGCCGACAAGTAAAATGGAACGAGCTGAACATTTTTCTGAAATATTAGTGATAAAGGCGTTTTTTCACTTAGTTTAGGACTAGGATTGGTGTTTGAAATAACAATATAATTTAATAACAATTATAAAAAGTTATTTATCAAAATTGTCAGTCCAGTAAGAAATAGAATTATGTCATTTCATAAAAGATTTGGAAGAAAAGAGTTTTCATTGTTATTCCAAATTTATGGAAGTCGGGCGACTGAGCTGTAAAGCATGTGGTTAAACCTGCCTGTTTTGATGAGAAGAATCATCTTCCTGAGACAAGGGTGTCAACTGACTGTAACAGTCCTGTTTCCACCCTTCCTAAACTAGGCTGAAATTTCTGGGCTCGATTGTAGTGCCACCAGGGGCTTTTACGAGTTGTGTCCCTTCCATGTCCCTAATATTGACCAATCAGATTCCACCTCTCATATCCCTTGCATTTACTTCAACAAGATGGCAGCACCCAGTAAAGATGAACTGATCCATAATAAAAATCAATATTGTGATAAAAAAAGTGAAGTGTATCAAATCACGTGACCGAGTTAATTAAAGATATGAAAAAAATTGGAAAATATCTGTTGATGCCAAGTTGGCGGTACACATGCTTTGCAAATCCTGCAGTAGACAGAAATTTGCGAGACAGTTTACGATTTTGTTACGAGATTTTGATTGGACTATGCATACCATTTTGTCCAGCCAATATATGACTCTATAATTCCAGCCTAGTTCGGCAAGTGTGGAAACTGGATTTAAATAGTCAGTTAAATCCCTTGCCTCAGGAAGATGGAGAGGGATGTGCATGTGGGGTGAGCTCGTCACTGGGCAGTGATGGGAGTTGATGGTTCACTGTGTCGGGAGGATGGTGCTGTGGGGTGAGCCTGTCACTGGGCAGTGATGGGAGTTGATGGTTCACTGTGTCGGGAGGATGGTGCTGTGGGGTGAGCCTGTCACTGGGCAGTGATGGGAGTTGATGGTTCACTGTGTCGGGAGGATGGTGCTGTGGGGTGAGCCTGTCACTGGGCAGTGATGGGAGTTGATGGTTCACTGTGTCCGGAGGATGGTGCTGTGGGGTGAGCCTGTCACTGGGCAGTGATGGGAGTTGATGGTTCACTGTGTCGGGAGGATGGTGTTGTGGGGTGAGCCTGTCACTGGGCAGTGATGGGAGTTGATGGTTCACTGTGTCAGGAGGATGGTGCAGTGGGGCTTGGTGGATATAGAGACGGTACCGCATTACTCCTCGAGGACACACTCTGGTGGGAGGAGAATTAATGTGATGTTGTTGACGTGTCGCTACGACTCGACAGTTTACTTATTGAGATATATCTATATGTCCTTTTAGTTTGGGTTGGGGTTAAACATTTTGCAAAGTATAGGGATATTAGGATGGATTTGTCGAATAAACTTTATAAGGAGTTAGTCACTAGTGTCAATCATTGCATACAACTTGCACATATTGGACGACACTTGAAATATGAGTGTGGAGGTGTCACCGCATGTTTCAGTCAAGAATGAACAGGGTAGTATTGAATATATTATGATATATAGAAGGGTGATGGGATACATTTGATAAGATGGGAATAATTTGATAAGTCTGAAATATTAGGACGTATACAATATAAGTATATACATTGTGACCAAACAATGCACATTTTAGTCCCTCATTGTTTTTATGGATTAAATAAAATGTATATAATTTTTTATCGTTTGACTAATAAATGTATCAACCTTAAGATAATTCTATGTTTGTATAACATAAATATATTCCAGCCTGATCATTATGCTCTGAATTGATATGTCATATTTGTAACACGTATCTGCTAAATATTGGCTGGTGTGCCCAAAATTGTATAAAACATGTACTGACAATATCAGTCTGTGGCAAAACTTCTGAATCTACCAGAAATTGTATCTTGGCATCCTTCAAGTAGATTTTAGTGTTAATATGGGGACTAATATTAGCTGTGTGTGACCAAACAAAGTGGTACTTGTATCATGATCATTAAATATGAGTTTTGTAATAGTGTTTAATGTTAAAAACTTATTCCGTATTCATTAATGTATAATGAATAACTACCTGTTTCTAACTGTTCTTTTAGTTTCAAACATTAAACATTATTACAAAACTCATGTTCGTATTTAATGCCCATGATAATAGACTCAGGCTTTGGACTAGTGGTTGAAGTCGCTGACTACATTATGTTCACCACGCCCCATGCACCTACCTCATGACTGTCCTTGTACAATTGTGGGAGGTTGGCTAAATGTGTGGCACAATTTTTTTCTTTGTGCTCCATGACACACTGAAGGATAAACCGACACTAGAGGTTTGATATTGCCGTTATCACACACCCATTGTTCTTTAGCATGATGTGTAGAAATTTGCACAAATTGATGCATGCGATTGCACGCTCAATTTTGTCTTTTTAACACAATTTTGTCTACTTAACACATTTTTTGCTGATTTACCAATTTTTAACTCTCAAAGTGTCTGTTCTCACACAGATTTTATGTTACCTTACCTTCCATATCATTGTCAGAGTGAATAAGTTGGGTTGAATGACACTTTGAAAAGTATGTGACTTTGTTACGGCATCTCGAATTACTTGTTGGAGGAAGGCCCAACATGACCGAGGTCATAGATGTTGCCGCTTTAGTGGAACCTGCAAACATGGATATGATATTGACAGACCTATGACCATAAGTAGGTTGGGTGATTTAAACCCATGAAAGCAGATCCTTGCATGTATAAGGGAAGCAACTCTGCTCAGTGAATTGTGGAGCAATTGTGCCCATTCAAATTGGGATGAAAACAGTTTGCTAAGCAGAATTGCACCCCTTTGATAGGCCAGGATCCTGTAATCCTTGGTGGGTCAGTTCCATATCTGTGTTCATGAGTTTCACCAAAGTGTTAAATTTCTAAGACCTGCATCACTGATGTTCCCTCCCATATCACACTGACCTGCAATTAGGGCTGGGACAAGTCCAGATGTACCCTCCGGGTACCCTACCCACCCAACCCCACCCTACCCCACCCCACCCTACCCTACCCTACCCGGGTACTCGCTGTTGGTCTCAAGAGATAGGTACAAATGTCTGATTGGGAATAGTTTGACTGTAAATGTATTTAGATACTCATATAAAACGATCTGGTCATGATACCTTCAAGTCAACTGAAGATTTATCTCTAATCAAAGATATAAAGTCAGAAGGAATGGTGCATAGTCAGAAAGAAATGCGAACATTAGTCACTTATAGTGTGACAATATTAACAATATATAACGTGACTAACCGCGGGTCTGGGTAGTCCTGTGGGTACCCAGGTCCTACTCAGAAACCACCCGACCCGAGTACCCGAGTTACCCGTCCCAGCCCGACCTGCAATGGTTTTAACTTAAATGCTGTTCAAAGAGTCATCAGTCCCAAGTTGTTGACTTACTGTCTATGCTATTCCCTTAGAGACTACTAACAATCTTGGTCTGCATGAGACTTGTTATTGTAGGAAGACCAGCTTAGATATAACACAAGCATCCCCCCCCCCATGTTATTAGCCACACAAGGAAATATAAAACAATGATACTCATTTGTTTAAAGTGGCAAAGACCATGGACCTATCATAAAAGTGTATGTCTACCAGTGTTTTGTTTGTTTTATCTGATTCCTTTTTCACCTTTCTGTAGACTTTAGCCAGCTGTTATGGAGCATGTTTTCACGTCCACAGCATGGATCTTCTGTTTTATTTCAGGAGAGAAATCCTGGAGCTTCTCCTAGTTTATCAGTATTTTTCCTAGTTTTATCTTTCGTGTAGGTATTGAATATGTAGATGTACACAAGATGTCCTTGACATTCATTTGCAGCACTACCTAGTGGTGGCCCTGATTAGACTTGGTGCTCGTGCAGTGTCCCTTTGTGTGTCGTAGGAGGCGACTAAGAGGGATATTGGGGTCAGGCTTGGTGACATGGCCAGCAGAGTGTTGTCAGGCACTGATGACATGGCCAGCAGAGTGTTGTCGTGCCCCGATGGCATGGTCAGCAGAGTGTTGTCAGGCACTGATGACATGGCCCGCATAGTGTTGTCATACCCTGATGGCATGGCCAGCATAGTGTTGTCAGGCACTGATGGCATGGCCAGCAGAGTGTTGTCATGCCCTGATGGCATGGCCAGCAGAGTGTTGTCGTACCCTGATGGCATGGCCAGCAGAGAGTTGTCGTACCCTGATGGCATGGCCAGCAGAGTGTTGTCAGGCACTGATGGCATGGCCAGCATAGTGTTGTCGTGCCCTGATGGTATGGCCAGCATAGTGTTGTTGTGCCCTGATGGCATGGCCAGCAGAGTGTTGTCAGACACTGATGACATGGCCAGCAGTGTGTTGTCAGGCACTGATGGCATGGCCAGCAGAGTGTTGTAATGCTCTGATGACATGGCCAGCAGTGTGTTGTCGTGCCCTGATGGCATGGCCAGCATAGTGTTGTTGTGCCCTGATGGCATGGCCAGCAGAGTGTTGTCAGACACTGATGACATGGCCAGCAGTGTGTTGTCAGGCACTGATGGCATGGCCAGCAGAGTGTTGTAATGCTCTGATGACATGGCCAGCAGTGTGTTGTCTTGCCCTGATGGCATGGCCAGCATAGTGTTGTCGTGCCCTGATGGCATGGCCAGCAGAGTGTTGTCGTGCCCTGATGGCATGGCCAGCATAGTGTTGTCGTGCCCTGATGGCATGGCCAGCATAGTGTTGTCGTTCCCTGATGGCATGGCCAGCAGAGTGTTGTTGTGCCCTGATGGCATGGCCAGCATAGTGTTGTCGTGCCCTGATGGCATGGCCAGCAGAGTGTTGTCGTGCCCTGATGGCATGGCCCGCATAGTGTTGTCGTGCCCTGATGGCATGGGATCTTGATCATGTGTTCAGTCCCTGCTGTGTTCAGACTCATGGCTGGTCACCGTGATATGTCTGGAATATTGACTATGGCGTTAAACAACATTCACCTATCCAATCATCACAATACATTTCAGGATTTGTTTAGTTTCTTTGATTCAAGTCTGGAATGTATATTTACTACAAAAAATTATTGACACTTTTCAACAAAAAAAATCACCAGATATTGAATAAGAAATCATGAGAATATTTTGGATTTTTTTTTAAGATAAAAAATGTACAAACCTGAATTTTGATAAAGAGCAAACAGTTGAACTCTGTTAAAACATTTAAAAAATATTCAATTGAATCCTTGATCACAACATTTTATATCGATATATATTAAAGGAACTCAAGGATGTTAATTTACATTGGATTAGTAAGTATATATATCGCATACGACAATCGCATTACAACCGTCCCTGTGTTCATGTTCATTGTTTACTGTAGTGTCTCTTAATGATAGGCCGACTATATGGCTGAACTATCACCAACCCTGTGTTAAAACCTGCAACTTCTTACCATTGACATGATACATGTGTGTAGATAGTAATGCAGTGTGTAACATTGTTTTTGTGGCAGCTGGTGGAGATGGTGAACCTTCACTTTCTGGGACTCATGGAAGCCCTCCAGGAGTGCAACTCTTGTGTCCTCGCCAAGGTGGGTTCTCTTCCTACTCATCTGTGTATTTGTCTGTGGCCATATTAATCTGTGGGGATTCTGTCCACTGAAATGGACTGTGGTCAGGCACATTGACGTTTCGATTGTGTGTCATCTTGCCATGGATCGTTGCTCATGCTTTAAGGCACTGGTTTGCTTGGGTCTTGAAATTATTTCTAGGTCAGCGTTATGTAGCTTGACTACTGCTGATTGACCTGTGACATTTACACCTTTGTTGTACCATCTTAAAATGCATAGCGTTCTTTTTGACTTGTTGTGTGAGGTATCAAATAGTTTAGGTACTGGCCATATCAGCTCTATCCTCACCACTTGGTATCGTGTAGATTACGGTAAGAGAGTAGTGTGCCAAATAACATCGGGAGCACTAGTAAGTGTCTGTAGACTAAAGTCACAAGACTTCTTGCCTACCCGTAACTTTCAGAAGTGTCTGTAGACTAAACTCACAAGACTCCTTGCCTACCCGTAACTTTCGTAAGTGTCCATCACCCATTTGACCCTTTCTGTTCAGTTCCGTAATGTCGTAGGCATGACTAGGTAAATTTGCACTTTGTTTCACAGAGTGGACGAAGCTCAGTTGGTTAGTTATCGGGGTAACAATCCGAATCTTGCGAGTTTGTCTGACGGATTCTCACAAATACTGGTTGCTTGTCTTAGTGACACGTGACCTACGGCAGAGATCGTCCTCACAAGTTGTGGTGCTGTATTCTAAATTCTAAATTCTTACTAAGAAAAATCAGATATGGAAAAGAATTCCTTTGCTTTGTAAATAAGTAGCCTGTATAGGAATCTTTGCTCTAACCAAAAATATTTTTTAGAAGTATAATTGACAAACCACCTTACAATAGATCTTGTTTTGTAAAGATTGTCGACTGGGAAGATCCGAGGTAGAATAGGTGTTCAGCAACCCATGCTTGCCAAAAAAGGCTACAATGCTTGTTGGAAGAGGTGACTAATGGGATCAGGTGGTCAGGCTTTCTGACTCTGTTGACACATGTCATCGTATCCCAATTGCTTGGATCGATGTTCATATCAATCACTGGATTGTCTGGTCCAGACCGCCGTCAGATAACTGGAATATTGCTGAGTTAGGCGTTAAACAACAAACAAGCAAACAAAGATTGATGTAAAGATTGTCGGTTATTCATGTTGAATGTGCATTCCCTGTTTCAGCTGTTCCCAATGTGGCAGTGCATCCTGTTTGCCTACCATGCACAGGTAACCATCTTCTACTTTCTCTACACATCCCATCCCCTACCGTTATGATCAAAGTGTGAGCCATACAATACAAGAGGCCCTTTTGACACAGTGTGCTTGGTTTACATCCCATCCCCTACCGTCACGATCAAAGTGTGAGCCATACAATACAAGAGGCCCTTTTGACACAGTGTACATGGTTTACATCCCATCCCCTACCGTCATGATCAAAGTGTGAGCCATACAAGAGGCCCTTTTGACACAGTGTGCATGGTTTACATCCCATCCCCTACCGTCATGATCAAAGTGTGAGCCATACAAGAGGCCCTTTTGACACAGTGTGCATGGTTTACATCCAATCCCCTACCATCACGATCAAAGTGTGAGCCAGACAAGAGGCCCTTTTGACACAGTGTACATGGTTTACATCCCATCCCCTACCATCACGATCAAAGTGTGAGCCATACAATACAAGAGGCCCTTTTGACACAGTGTGCATGGTTTACATCCCATCCCCTACCGTCATGATCAAAGTGTGAGCCATACAAGAGGCCCTTTTGACACAGTGTGCATGGTTTACATCCAATCCCCTACCATCACGATCAAAGTGTGAGCCAGACAAGAGGCCCTTTTGACACAGTGTACATGGTTTACATCCCATCCCCTCTCGTCATGATCAAAGTGTGAGCCATACAAGAGGCCCTTTTGACACAGTGTGCATGGTTTACATCCAATCCCCTACCATCACGATCAAAGTGTGAGCCAGACAAGAGGCCCTTTTGACACAGTGTACATGGTTTACATCCCATCCCCTACCATCACGATCAAAGTGTGAGCCATACAATACAAGAGGCCCTTTTGACACAGTGTGCATGGTTTACATCCCATCCCCTACCGTCATGATCAAAGTGTGAGCCATACAAGAGGCCCTTTTGACACAGTGTGCATGGTTTACATCCAATCCCCTACCATCACGATCAAAGTGTGAGCCAGACAAGAGGCCCTTTTGACACAGTGTACATGGTTTACATCCCATCCCCTCTCGTCACGATCAAAGTGTGAGCCATACAATACAAGAAGCCCTTTTGACACAGTGTGCTTGGTTGCTTGAGTATTGCAGAATGCAGTGTAAACAAAATTCACTCTGCCAATCTGTTTTCTACGGAAGCCTTTTGGGGCTTTTCTTGAAATTTTAAGATACTGAATTAAAATTTCAACTTATCTTCATATTTCAACTTATGAATTTTGACAGAGCATCTTAGAATTTCAAGATAATTGTTGAAATTTCTAGTTATAATCTTAAAGTTTCAACTTATTATCTTGAAATTTCTGATCATGTATCTTGAAATTTCAACTTAGTATCTTAAAATTTTAACTTTGTATCTTGAAATTTCAATAAAAAAATAAATAAAAAAATAGCCCTAAAAAGCTTAAATAGTTTTCAGCTTTTGAAATTAACATTCAAATCAAGTGTACTTGTCATAGCATTAGGTCCCTAAAGATTCAAACATGAGAGCAGAAAACCACAAGGACCACCTATATTTCTAAACACTGGTTTCTGTTACACAAGCACCTACCTAGTTGATGTCTTTCTGAACATGATGATTTGAATCTTGATGCTGCTGCTGCAGTTGCCGGGACACCTCCACGTGCGACTACAGATGTGTCAGAACTGGGAGCCCCCCCACCCAACCCGGGACCAACGCTCATTTAACTCCACCATCCTCCTCAACTGGCTCAAGAGGATCCAGTTCAAGCTCGGGCAGATTGAAGTCCAGTCATCGGCAGCCACACAGTTCTACACTGTGTGAAGCTGCTTGTTCTGAGACTGCCAGCCCTTTGGACAGAGAATCATCTGAGGGAACGGTGCTTGTGAAATCAAAGTTCCTCGCTTACTGATGTACTCTTTGTCATCAGAAACCACTAATATTCTTCATGACGCTAATATAGTATGTTCAAATATGAATAAGCTTAACAAAATAATAGTCTTGGTTCTCAGGCATCGTCCGCATCATCATTAAGCCACATGATTCATTTTTATTCCATAGTCAAACAAATTTTTAAATTCCTAATACTTCAAAACCATCTGATTCAGTATAACATGCAGTTACTCCCCATAACTTGTGTTATGGTCATGGCGGCAATAGGAGTTTGTATGCTTGTTCATGATGGGAGGCCCTGTCCCAGGTTGATGGTACACAACTATTTATTTGGTTACATACTAGTTTGAACAAGCAAAAAGAAAAAGAAAAAAACACCGCCTGCACTATATTTTCAAAAGTCATTGCCTGAGAACCAATTTTTTAATTTTTTTAACCCTTATTAATTGTTATTATTCTGCTATCAAAGTGACAAAAAAACAATGTTTGTGTGATATCAGCAGTTTGGAAAATCAGTTAGGATAACTATCTATGATGTCATGTTTCTGGACCAAGAGAAGTTATATATGTACATTGAAAAATAAGCCATTATTTATTCTGGAGATCACCTGTTATGACAATATTGGTCCAGTGAATGTGTGGTTATTACAAATTATTTGGTTCCTATAAATTATCCTGGTATCGCTCATAGTTTTGAGCAAGTTGTATTTACATAGCTTGTTTCCCCCTGCAAGTCCGAATGTGTTCATGTTTTATATGGAGCTTCCATGGCATTGTACTGAATCTCAATGTGAACTGTGATATTGATGTTATTTGACAGTGATTAAGTTGATCAGTCTACAGACTATTGACGTTCAGTTGATACTATTCTGATGGTCCTAAGCCTGGAGTGGCCAGTAGTGAGCAACACGTTGTGTTGTTGGTGAGACTGGTGGGGGACAGGAAAGTGGAAGGGATTTGTGGAGACCTCAGCTCATAGGCTCTCACGCCACAGTCAGGGTCCTGATGGAGTAAAGGGCTGGGAGGGGTAACTCGGGTACTCGGTCGGGTGGGTACTGAGCAGTCAGGGTACTGAACGGGCATAGGGTTGGGAGGGGTAACTCGGGTACTTGAGTCTCGGGTCTTGTCAAGTCGGAACACCCTGTCTCAGTGGTCAGTTGCTGTGTCACGTAAAGTCGGAACACACTGTCTCAGTGGTCAGTTGCTGTGTCTCAAAAAGTCGGAACACCCTGTCTTAGTGGTCAATTGCTGTGTCAAATAAAGTCGGAACACCCTGTCTCAGTGGTCAGTTGCTGTGTTGAGTAAAGTCGGAACACCCTGTCTCCATGGTCAGTTGCTGTGTTGAGTAAAGTGGGAACACCCTGTCTCAGTGGTCAGTTGCTGTGTCAAGTAAAGTGGGAACACTGTCTCAATGGTCAGTTGCTGTGTCAAGTAAAGTCGGAACACCCTGTCTCCATGGTCAGTTGCTGTGTTAAGCAAAGTCAGAACACCCTGTCTCAGTGGTCTATTGCTGTGTCGAGTAAATTCAGAACACCCTGTCTCCATGGTCAGTTGCTGTGTCGAGTAAAGTCAGAACACCCTGCCTCCGTGGTCAGTTACTGTGTCGAGTAAATTCAGAACACCCTGTCTCTGGTGTCAGTTGCTATGTCGCGTAAAGTCAGAACACCCTGTCTCAGTTGTCATTGGCTGGGTCTCGTAAAGTCGGAACACCCTGTCTCAGTTGTCAGTTGCTGTGTTACAATATGTCTCATTTATTACTTATTGATAACAGTTATTATATCAAATGGTCAAATGATACGAAGGTGTGCCGTTAGTCTCAAGATACCAGAACACTTTGACATGGATGACAATCAGCCCGGCCTACTCTGTGGACCAGTGGCCACTGATGACTTCCTGACTCACTTAGGACTCTGTGAGTGTTGTGTAGTGGACAAACGGTTTCTCTACACTGCTCCATGTTAACAAAGGGCAGACAGTATCGATGTCAACCTGATTCCTGCACTTCCACCTATTTTGGTATGAAGAACGATTGCATGTGATATATCTGTTTACAGAACTTGAATGAAATTTCAATATTGTATGTATATATATCATACTTTTTAGTGAAACATGAGAAAATATTTACTGATTGTTCTTCCTAGTGATGTTATTATATACTCACTGCCAAAAGAAACCCAAACCATAGAAACATATAATGAAGTATGTACAGTAAGAAGAGATGTTTCCAATGTGTTCCAATTAATGACAAAACTAACAAAGAGTCAAGCGTTACCACAGAGTGTCTATTCTTATGAAATGCTCACACGATTTCCAAACTTTACACGCTAATCCTGCACGAGACAAATGGTGCATCTGAAGTCATGGATCTGTGACGTCACATGTGATGCGTTCATGAGCATCGGTTCACTCAACATTCCACTATGTTCATTTGTGCATCAAACCTATCTAATATCTCTTGAATAATAATTAGTCATATTTTAACCAGCATGTATGGTAATCGTGTTTCAGTCGGCGGTGAGTATATGTGTTAAGGGATGGTAAGGCAATGTCATGGTTTTACAAGAGGTATATTTATATTATGTACCAGTACCTCAGACAACTTGTTACAGAAGAGATTGATGGTTACTTTACAACAGAGACCATTTAATAGATCTATTATATGATCTCTGTTTACAAGAAGAGTTTATATGTGTATATACAATGATATATGTTGATACAGTTGTTAGTATTTATTGTACAGCCTGTTTCAGATACACAACGGGTGGCATTGGAAGGGAAATCTTGTCAGTTAGCTCTTGTCCCTTGTGTTCTGTGTTCTGTGACTTTGTTCCCAGGATTCAACCAGTATTTCCTTTCTTTGTGAGATAAAGCAAGAGAATCACTCTCCTAACTTGTTTAGTCCAGTCTGACCACTGTATGGGGTGTTTGGCTCAGTGTCCAAAACTCAGCAGGGTGAACTGAGAGCCTTAAGGGCCAGCACATTTAAAAAAACTGTAGGCCCAGAGGAAAAACTGTAGGCCCAGAGGAAAAACTGTAGGCCCAGAGGAAAAACTGTAGGCCCAGAAGAAAAAACTCTAGGCCCAGAGGAAAAATTGTAGGCCCAGAGGAAAAACTGTAGGCCCAGAGGAAAAATTGTAGGCCCAGTGGAAAAACTGTAGGCCCAGAGGAAAAATTGTAGGCCCAGAGGAAAAACTGTAGGACCAGAGGAAAAACTGTAGGCCCAGAGGAAAAAACTGTAGGCCCAGTAGAAAAACTGTAGGCTCAAACAGGGAGACATACTCTTGCAATACAAATTACAAAACACAAACAGTCAACTAGAAAGCATTTACTGCTATCACACCTAGTTCCAAGCGACTCAGAGATGATAGATGAAGCCTACATTTATCAGGAAATTTATCAGCTTGTAAAACATCTTTTCAACTACATGTCATTTGAAAGGTCTAATCCTTCTGTTTATAAGTATAAAAGTTATGTTTATCACATTACTTAAATAATGCTTAATAAATAATTACTTAGTTAAACTGTAGGCCGTAAGGGCCTGCTAAAATTTAAAACTTTCAGCCCAAGAACAAATCTGTTGGCCTTGGACCCATGGCTGATGGCTATTTCGAACACTGGTTTGGTTGGCATCTTGCAGGTTACTCTGACGAGTTCGGGATGCACATGGGGTTGCACTTGAAATACAATTATTGTTTGTTGTTTAACGCCGCACTCAGCAATATTCAACTTATATGAAGGCGGTCTGTAAATAATCAAGTCAGGACCAGACAATCCAGTGATAGACATCATGAGCATCGATCCACGCAATTGGGATACGATGACATGCATGAACCAAGTCAGCGAGTCTGACCACCCGATCCCATTCGTCGCCTCTCATGACAAGCATAGTTGCCTTTTACGGAAAGCATGGGTTGCTGAAGACCTATTCCTCCCGGATCTTCACGGTCATGTCAACAAATGAGTATTAAATGATAGTTATGTGTCTACATGATTAGCATGTTTTAGAAACATTGGAGTCTGAGGCACCATGGGTGTGCACTCTGGAAAGATTCATCTGCCTAACCCCAGCTTCAAAGTTTGCTTGGATAAGGTTACTCTAGCTCTATGTAAATGATGTTTTAATACTTCTAGACAGAGATTATGAAGTCTATATATCGGCATTTATAAGTTGGAAGAACATGAATACGTGACACTTTTTAAGGATACCAACTTCTCTTATTCCTTGTCACGGCGTTTCAGAGCATCTTCTTGCTCCTTCATCAGGTGAATGCTGAGTAAGTGCATAGAGTATATACGTAACTACATCGCCAGCGTACCTATTGAATCATCTCTAGTTAATCCCATTGGTTTCGTTATTATATTGTCATCTTTGTACAATCATCCCACCTTGTGTTGTGTTAACATATGATGATCTATATATACATATATATTAACTCTATGCACTTACTCAACATTCATCCAATGAAGGAGAAAGAAGTAGTTCTGAAACATCGTGACAGGGAATAAGAAGAAGTTGCTATCAATAAAAAATGTCATGCATTCAGGGATTAAAAACAATTTGAGGCTGCGTTATGGATGGAAATATTCACAGCAGTCCACCCCACATCACATCAGTGTGACCTGAAGCAATTGGTTCAAGATGCAAAACTAGGGCAGATCATCAGATACAAGTGAAACGGACCAGCGACAAAACTATCATTGTATCAAGGTAGTTTGGTCTTGAAGCCTAAATTGTTAAATTTGTTTGTTTGTTGTTTAACGCCACACTCAGCAATATTCCAGCTTTATGACGGCGGTTTGTAAATAATCGGGTCTGGACCAGACAATCCAGTGATTGACATCATAAGCATCAATCCACTCTATTGGATACGATGACATGCATCAACCAAGACAGTGAGTCTGACCACCCGATCCCGTTAGTCACCTCTTATGACAAGCATATTCGCCTTTTGCAGCAAGCATGGGTCAATGCACAGGCATTGTCAAGATGATAAAACGAATCATAAAAGCAACCAGGGGATGATTAACCCCCATGACATGAATAACAGTTCCCACACATCCCATGTAAATGCGCGCCACACCTCAAATTTAGCTTTGATAAAGTGAATGTTAAGTCGTACCTTTGAACAGAATGACGATCAGCTGATGTCTCTTTCATTGACGTCATTATCAACAACACTAACCATATTCACGAGGCAAGAGAGTTAACTGACTTTAAAAGTCCAGTTTCCACCCTGGCCGAACTAGGCTGGTATTATGGACTTAAACATTTTGGCTCGACAAACGATGCACAGTCCAATCAAAATCGCGCAACTAAATCGAAATCCCGTTCGTAAACTGTCGTGCAGATTTCGGGGGATTTGCAAAGCATGTGCACCGCCAACTCGTCAACAGATATTTTCCAAATCTTTTCATGTTTTTAATCAAGTTGCTGACGTGATTTGATGCATTTTGCGATGTTAAACCCGTTTTATCAAAATATAGATCTTGATTATTGATAAGATCGTCCTGACTGGGCGCCGCCATTTTGTTTGACGCAAATGCAAGTGATACGAGAGGTGGAATCTGATTGATCCATAGGAGAGGCTTAGAAGGGATATAACTCGTAATAGCCACTGGTAGCGCTACGATCGAACCCAGGAATTCCAGCCTAGTTCGGCAAGGGTGGAAACTGGACTTTTATAGTCAATTAACTCCCTTGACTCGGGAAGATGCATCATAACAAGATATGATAAGGGTCCTTTCTTGCCCATGGGGAGCAAGCAAACTCCCCACCAAAACCATATAAGGATACTCACCACCATGAACATACAAGGAGCAACCAGGACCATGCATATATGGAGCAAGGGTACTCGCCATCAGGACCATATATGGAGTAAGGATACTCACCATCAATACCATATATGAAGCAAAGATACTGGCCATCAGGACTATATATGGATAATGATAGTCACCATCGGGACCATATAAGGAGCAAGGATACAGTCCATCAGGACCATATAAGGCGCAGGGAAATTCACCATCAGGACCATATATGGAGCAAGGATACTCACCATCAATACCAGATATGGAGCATGGATACTCACCATCAGGACCACACAAGGAGCAAGGATACAGGCCACCAGGACATACTCCCCAGTCCAGCTGCTACGAGTATATTACAGACGCTGAGCCCAAGTGTCCTGAATGAACGGAAACACAGCTGTGTTACTTGAAATCTAGCACAATACACAACAGTCTCAACTTCACACGCCAAAGGTCCGGTTGGGTTCTCCACATGGGTACAAAGTGAAGCCCATTTCTGGCGTACCGCGTCGTGATATTGCTGGAATATTGCTAAAAGCAGCGTAAACCCATACTCACTAACTCATTCAAAGAGAACATGCGCGGCAGACGATGTCGGTACCAGATGCCCCTGGTACAGACTGAACGAGAAGAGAGATGACAAGACCCACTGGACGAGCAGAGGTCTCCGAGGGGAGACTTCTCGGAGACGTCAAGGAACATCCACCTGATCGGTTGAATATCAGAAAACGTCGACGAATCAGTCAGGAATACAGGATTCACGTTTTTATGTTGATTTTTCGATGAAGCAATACGTGGGGGAAGGGCGAGCTGATAAAGATGATATATTTCCTGTTTCCATATATTATACTCACATTACAGGATAAAACACGGTTTACATATTTTCAAGCAATTGTCCAAGAGTACGAGTTGGTTATTGGTCGGGAGCTCAGTCGTACGATGGGAGATCCATCATGTTAAAGGTGAAGTTTAAGACGACAGCAGGTTAATTGTGGATGTGTGAACGACTGGCGAAAAGGTTATAATGGGAAGCAAGTGACAGGACGATTCTTCGTCGTTGACGTAGTCGTTGGTGATGTACAATCTTAGCCGACGCCACGACTAGCTGTTCACTCCGTCCTACCTGTCGATGACCTTGGCCAGTCTCCCTGTTTGACCTCGTGGGTGGAGGTGTCACATAACGTACCACGGAAATCTTGGTTAGAATTGGTTTTCAGCAACCCATGGTTGTCGAAAGATCGGGTCGCGTCAGATCTGGTGGTCAGACTTGGTGACGTGGTTGATGCATGTCATCGTATCCATATTGCGTGGATAGATACTCATGTTGTCAGTCACTGGATTGTCTGGTGCAGACTCTATGATTTACATGCTGCTGTCATATAGCTGGAATATTGCCGAGTGCGATAAGGGACGGTGGGATAGTCCAGTCAATGAGAACCACGGCCGTAGGTTAGCCAAGTGGTTAAAGCGTTCCCTCGTCACACTGAAAACCCGGGTTCGACTCCCCACATGGGAACATTGTGTGAAGCCCATGTCTGGTGTCCCCCGCCATGACATTGCTGGGATATTGCTAAAAGCGGGGTAAAACAATACTCACTCACTCAGGCGCATCACACGTGAAAACGTAAGTGTGTCCTCACTATTGTCCATGATTGTGTTTACCGTATTTCCTCTATTAGACGCCCGGGCTTCTATTTATTTCAGACAAGCCTTTGACCCAGCGTCAAATAGAGGCCCGGTTTCTATTTATACCCCCATTTCACTATGACCACGAATTTAGGTCCCAAAAAGGGATAATTAATTGTATCAATTGATCGACCCGGCGTCTTTTAGAGGTCAGGCGTCTTATAGAGGAAATACGGTATGTATTACAGGCAGCCGTGGTTATTAGTAACATTAGTAGGCAATAGTGTTCTCTTCAAAACTCTAATTTGTAATTTCAATGCTTAATATCAGTACCTGTAATGAGACCAGATCCCTACATTCAGATTCACTCTTTATTCTCCGTTATGTGCATAAGGGTACAGGTTGTTAGTTTGTTGTTTAACGCCGCACTCAGCAATATTCCAGCTATATGACTGTGGTTTGTAAACAATCGAGCATCAATCCAGGCAATTGGAATCGATGACATGCATCAACCAAGTCAGTGAGCCTGACCACCCGATCCCGTTAGCTGCCTTTTACTGCAAGCATGGGTTGCAGAAGACCTATTCTATCCCGGATCTTCACGGGTCAGAGGTACATGTGATGACTCGGGCAGCAATGCAGTTGTGATGGTGCATAGTTTCACTGTTAACCGCATACCGACATACCCTTAGTATATACTGATTCTCGAAGTGTCGTTAAGTTACAATTACATTTTAAACAACAAATTCAAAACGTCAACGACAGAGACTAATCCGTCTCTAAAATCTGCCTAATTAGATTCCAGTGGACGGAAAGGACAAACATTAACTTGTGTGAATAGAACGCTGAAGACCAGTGATGACACAGGGTGTTCGCGAACATGGTCAGCGTGACCTCCTCTCTCCGCAGCAGTTACACAATTTTCATCTAAAAAGTTTTTTTTGTTGCCCATCCTAACGCCACACTCAGTAATATCCAAGCCATATGACGACGGCCTATCCGGATCAGACAGTCCAGTGATTGATATTATGATCAATGATCCACGCCGTCGGGATATGACGTCTGGTATACATTTTGTTTGTTTGTTTGGTGTTTAACGCCACAATATGGCAATATTCCAGCTACATGACGGGGATTTGTAAATAATCGAGTCTGGACCAAACAGTCCAGTGATTGACATCATGAGCATCGATCCACGCAATTGGGATCGATGACATGTATCAACCAAGTCAGCGAGACTGACCACCCGATCCCGTTAGTCGCCTTTTACAGCAAGCATGGTTTGCTGAAGACCTATTCTACGGGTCACACATATTGTTGACAAGCAACGTGTCATCTTAGTAAATACCTCTAAATGTCTACCATAACATTACTGAAATGACTTAACCAGGCCTTTGTTAGTGAAATATTTCACCTTGAAGTTTAGTTGTATAATCGACATGTGCCTTTCTGTGAAATAAGAATGTCATGTACATACTGTGGGATGCCGAAGCAACCGAGAAATGTTGACGCTATATTAACGCTGAATGTATACTGCTCGATATGAAGAGTCAATTCACAATTGGAAAAACGAAATCCTTCCGCTTATCGTGTAGCTTAGGTTTGTTTGTTTGTGTGTTGGTTTGTTTGTTTAACGCCTCACTCGCAGTATATAAATAATTGAGTCCGGACAGGAAAACCCAGTGACTGATATCATGAGGTAGATCCTCGCAATTGGGATACGATGACATGCATCAAAGTCAGCGAGCCTGACCATCCGATCCTGTTAGTCGCCTCTAACGACAAGCATAATCGCCTCTTATTACAGGCAGGTGTTGTTGAAGACATATTCTCACCCGGATCTTCACGGTCGTACAGCTTGGTACAAAGGTTGCCGTTATATTGAAGATGTGGTATAAAAACATGGACATATAAATTAAACTATTGTGAACAGGTTGCATAAGAGATGTCAATTTAACTGAAGTAGGACTTAAAGCGAAACTACCGACTGATCTATTTACGTCGTGACGTTAACACCCATTTCACCTCACCTCCGTGCATCCCGTTTTTCTTCAGTGCGTCACAAACACCTTTTATAAACCTTTATACACATTTCTATCAAGTGGGTTTTAAAGTTTACACTGCCATCATTCGTTTATATTGTAGGGCGGGTCATAGGGTACACGTGAAAAGCCGTGTTAGATGTGCTTGATAACAACTGAATATCTCAAAAGTGTTTCAAATCTCAAAAACTGTTCTTGTGGTTGTCAATTTTAATTCGTATTTATCATATTGTAGACAAACTATCCTGGGATTGATCAAATGATCTCAACATTTGGGAAGACAAAAGTGTCAGACACAGTGAATTGACCTGGAGATTTGAGAGTTAAACTGTCGTTGACTAAACTTCTATAGTTTTATGATAATCACAATTTACTACACAGTGAATTGATCTGAATATACTACTCAAAAGAAGTTAAGGATCACCCGATTCTTTCATATTGGTAATGTTAATCTGTCATGGCATGAGAGATTAACTATTGTAATATGAAAGAATCAGGTGATCCTTAACTTCTTTTGAGTAGTATATTTGTAAGTTAAACTTTCATTGACTACACTTCTATAGTTTTATGATTATCTAATTGATCCAAAGACACTTCCCGTGGATCAAACCTTGACAAGTTTAGTATTTTCGTATTCCGGAGTTTCCATTAAGAGAAACAGATGTATGACTCTATAGGACGAAACCTGTGTTTCAGGAAAATATCATCATTCACTTGGGGAAAATAGTCGATTGTGATTGGTCAGTCAGAGGTTTCGAATTCCAATAACCAACTAGATTTATCATTTGAAAACCCACCCTGTTTATTTGATTTCATATTCAATTTAGCCCACCAAATACAAGTAATAGTCCTACATTAAAAACACAGCATGTTTATCTCCTGATTACGCCCTCAGCCTCCTAGTCAATAGGTAGGTAAGAGAACAGTATAAACTTTGTAGGCGGCAAATATCAGCACGCCAATGTTTGATGGCTTTAAGCAAAGCTGACATTCAAGTCCGTTAATTTACACATGTAGCACCATGGTGCTAGTCCATTTCTAATGTATGTCTTATTATACATATGGTTGTTTGTCTGTTCTATGACGGCGGTCTGTAAATAATCGAGTCTGGACCAGACAATCCAGTGATTGGCATCCGCGCAATTGGGATACGATGACATGCATCAACCAAGTCAGCGAGCCTGACCAACCGATCCCGATAGTCGCCTCTGACGACAAGAATTGGGTTGCTGAATTTTTCACGGGGCCATAATATATATATATATATATATATATATATATATATATATATATATATATATATATATATATATATATATATCATATAATGGGTAGGTTTCTCGGCAGGATAAAGCCAACGGATAAAAACGATATCCGGATAGAGATGCAAATATCAAAGGTCAAGTAGGACTACTTTCACTGTTTATAAACAAACATGGCGTCGCCCTCGTCATTCGGCAATCGAGTCAGAATTAACCATCGGGAATCTGGATAAACTACAGGGATAATTGCTATCATTATCAAAAGAACAGTCTAATATACTGAAAATCAGTGTCTATCTGTGACGTAGCTAAGTCATTTTATAAGTTTTGGCAACTTTGGAGATATAAATTTCGAAATAATTTTTCGAGGGCACGACGCCTAGCCAAGCGGGATCAGTAGCCATATCTGTGCTTGTAGAGGACTAGACCTCGACTTGAAACCTTCACCACAAATCAAAATAGTTGGATTTTGCCGAAATATGTTTGAATTGTTACCTTGTTTCGTTTTGACGCTGTGTGTACATCTGACTACATTTCTTAACGTTATGACAGGACAGACCGACTGTCAACAACGTCTGACCCAAGCTCCTCACAGCGATAGTACGTTCCCGGAGCTCTCTATACTATCGCTGCCACCAGTCAAAACTCCCCACTGTGAATAGGTGGCCATGACCATGCTTGGAGTTGAACTCGCAACCGAATGACGGTTATGTTTACAAACAAGAGACGCCGAATACACTTATCGCTGCTAAATTACTTTCTTCGTTTGTCAATTTGAATTTCTGTTTCATTAAAACTATCGTATTATTGTACTATCGTATACATGTAATAGGAATGTAAGGGAGAAGTTGGTTGATTTTCCGATAGTCTGCAATCTCGAACCAATCTGATTATCAAAACAACAAAGTAAATTCATCTGGAAAACATGGTCAGTCGTAAACCTTTTCAAATTGAAATATGATGGCATTCCCAAAGACATAAACAAAAGTATAAACGTTACTACATATGGGGTTGGAGGGCGGATTTCAAGATTCTTGTAATGTCCGCGCCCACACTGGTGGCAGCGATGTTACCGAGAGTGTAACGAAGGTGTCACGCGCAGGGAAGGAGCTTGCGTCTGACAGTGGCCGTGACGTCTCATAGACTAGGGTTAGAGTAGCTTCCCTTTGACAAAGGGCAGTTACTCTAGTGGACAGACAGATGGATTGCCGCGAAAGGCAATTAAAAACAACTGTTGTTTAGCGTATATGTTGTTTCGCCACTGTACAAGGAACATATTTCAGTTGGAACTATATTGGCTACTGTCATTGTCCAACTGACACATCACTTACCCTGTGACGTAATAAATGTTAATGCGCGCATTCCAGGAAAACTCGCAATGTTTCGGTAATGTTTGTGAGACAGGGAACGCTGTTTTAAAGCACAGAATTAAAGGATGGCATTATATGATAAAGAGGTTATCACGCTTGTGTGTTTAGGGATGGTAAATATCCTGTATTAGGAATAAACACTCTGTATTTAGCTCGCCAAGGCTCGCTAAATACAATGTTTATCCCTAATGCAGGATATTTACCATCCCCCAACACACTCGCGTGATAACCTCTCTCTCTCTCTCTCTCTCTCTCTCTCTCTCTCTCTCTCGTGTCCTTTGCGTGATATTGCTAGAATATTGCTAAAAGCGGCTTAAAACCACCCACACACCCATGCTTAGTATATGTAGAAAACATGCAGATGTGACGTTAAGTAATTAATCTTATCTTATTTAAATATGACAGCATTGACAAATACGTCAATAGTGACGGGTTGTTGACAAGCCCTATATATA
Organism: Haliotis cracherodii; assembly: GCF_022045235.1. NCBI lineage: Eukaryota > Metazoa > Mollusca > Gastropoda > Lepetellida > Haliotidae > Haliotis > Haliotis cracherodii. Next base: position 9,409,010 of record NW_027266308.1, on the reverse strand, counting down.
TACACTCTAGTGAACCCGGATCTTCGGATGTAGAAAAAACAACGTATATTGTTAAGGTGGTGAGAATAACAAGAAATAACGAAAGGCAGGCATGCGTCGCATGCATTCATTGTCACATGACCACAGCGAGGAGATACATACTCGCATGACATGAGCTAGGCCTAGGGAGAAGGACGCAGTTCACGCCAAGTCTAGCAGTGCACGATGACACAGTGTAACACTGGTATCACGGTGGGGGTGATTGCTTCCATTCTGGTGGCGGTGGGTCTAGGAGCGACACTGTACGTCACCACGACCGGTAGCGGCACCGGTGGGAATACGACCACCACAACAACGAACCCGTCAACTACAACAGGGTAAGACAGCCATGGTCCAAGGTGTGTGTGTGTGTGTGTGTGTGTGTGTGTGTGTGTGTGTGTGTCTCTCGATCTCTCCCGATATGTATAATATTGATGATGATGATGACGATGATTTTGTTTCTTTGCTGCGTTTAGCTTACCGTGACATCGTCAATGTGAGCGTATGGTATCTGTCTTGTCCGTTGTCCGTCCATTAACATTGAATCTTAAAATCTCTATCATTTCGTAAAGGTTTACGGTAACACCCTCTTTGGCTTGCGGGACTTGGGGCTTGTGCTTTCCCATGAGATTTGAACTGACTCGCGGTTCTACCCGTAAATGCCGTTGAAAGCGGCGTTACACCCAACCCACAAGAAAACGGCTTAAAAGTTGTACCCATGTAGGGGTTCAAACCCAGTCCTTCGGGTTGACGACAAACACTTTAACAGCTACTCTACCAAGTATTTACGTGTTAGTGTCAAAACAGATACGGAATGAACGTTTTTCACATTTGCCATGACAGGATGACAAGGTACCTAGCGTGTAGAGTTCGACCATTGGTTCATCTATACAGACCCGTGAAGATTCGAGGTAGAATAGGTCTTCAGCAACCCATGCTTGCCGTAAAAGGCGACTCGGCATTAAGGGGCTAAATAAAACAAGGACTGGTCGGTTCGGAGTCAGTATACTGTATCTTAGTGGGGTATTCTTGTTAAACTGCGGCATGGTGTCTCAGTGGGCTAGCACTATAAAATCGGCATTAATCCGGCCTAGTATATATACAAGCAGCCACACACACACGCACGCACGCACACACACACCAGAGCATCCTGGCACAGCCAAGGGACACAGTTGTGCATGGCTATACACGACACCATGGGACACGGATTATTGACTAGACCCGCCGCACAGAACAACCCTGGAGAGAACGTTTAGCGACGTTGTCGTGTTGTGTAACGTGGAGCTGTTTACGTGGATGTACCTAGAAGATACTGGATAACGACTGGCTTGACGCTGCACCAGGAAGTGTAGTTGTCGGTGGTGGGTGGATCAGGTCGGAGTAATACAATCTGCGACAGAGCGTGACAAACAGAGTAGGTGAGGTGAGGTGAGGTGAAGTTAAACGTCGCGCGCGTGCGTGTATGTGTCATACATACAAACAAATAGAAAATACAAAACACACAAACACACGTGGATGCATTTCGTTAATTTCGTTATATAAGTGCAACAATATTGAACGCGACAGTAAACACCATTTCACCTCACCTTACCACCATATTCCATGAGTAGCTATAACCTGACAAATGAAACCACCGAACTATTGTTCTGCTGTTTTTATCAATTGTCGTATTCTACACTACTACGTGGATGATCAGGCAGGTGCCCATACACGGGGCAAACTAATTGAAAGGACAAACTCCTGTTTACAATCATAAGAAGCATGTGTTTGCTAATCACTATCAAACAGTCACGATAAGGTTTGTTTCTTTGTCTCTGCAACTTGTGTCAACGCGTCACGGCTACCATCTAGCCCATTCACCACGTGACGACATTTCAGGTCTATTTATTCCCCCTTCATCCGGGAAACGACATTGAGCTCTAGGTATTGCTCTTTGTCGGAGTAACGACATTGAGCTCTAGATGTTGCTCTTTATCCGAGTAACGACATTGAGCTCTAGATGTTGCTCTTTATCCGAGTAACGACATTGAGCTCTAGGTTTTGCTCTTTATCCGAGTAACGACACTGAGCTCTAGGTATTGCTCTTTATCCGAGTAACGACACTGAGCTCTAGGTATTGCTCTTTATCCGAGTAACGACACTGAGCTCTAGGTATTGCTCTTTATCCGAGTAACGACATTGAGCTCTAGGTTTTGCTCTTTATCCGAGTAACGACACTGAGCTCTAGGTATTGCTCTTTATCCGAGTAACGACATTGAGCTCTAGGTATTGCTCTTTATCAGAGTAATGACATTGAGCTCTAGGTATTGCTCTTTATCCGAGTGACGACACTGAACTCTAGATATTGCCCTTTATCAGGGTAACGACATTGAGCTCTAGATGTTGCTCTTTATCCGAGTAACGACATTGAGCTCTAGTTTTTTTATCTTTATCCGAGTAACGACATTGAGCTTTAGAAATTGCTCTTTATCCGAGTAACGACATTGAGCTCTATATATGTAGAGGTTATCACGCGAGTGTGTTTGGGGATGGTAAATATTCTGCATTAGAAATAAACATTGTATTTAGCGAGCCTTGGCGAGCTAAATACAGAATGTTTATTCCTAATACAGGATATTTACCATCCCCAAACACACAAGCGTGATAACCTCTTTATCGTATAATGTCATTCTTAATTCTGTGCTTCAAAATCGCTTTCCCTCTCTCACAAACATTACCGAAACATTGCGGATTTTCCTGGAATGCGCGCATTAATATTTATTACGTCACAGGGTAAGTGATGTGTCAGTCGGACAATGACAGTAGCCAATATAGTTCCAACTGAAATCTGTTTCTTATACAGTGGCAAAGCAACATATACGCAAAACAACAATTGTTTTTACTTGCATTTCGCGGCAATCCATCGGTTTGTCCGCTAGAGTAACTGCACTTTGTCAAAGGGAAGCTACTCTAACCATAGTATATGAGACGTCACGGCCACGTTCATAGATTGTTGACAGTCGGTCTGACCTGTCATAACGTTAAGCAGTGTAGTCAGATGTACACACTGCGTCAAAACGAAACAAGGTAACAATTCAAATATATTTCGGCCAAACCCAACTATTTTAATTTGGTGGAGAAGGTTTCAAGCCGCAGAGGTCTACAAGCACAGATATGGCTACTGATCCCGGTTGGCTAGGCCTCGTGCCCTCGCAAAATTGTTTCTCCAAAGTTGCCAAAACTTATGATGCCTTCGCTACGTCACAGTTAGACACTGATTTTCAGTATATTAGACTGTTCCTTTGATAATGATTGCAATTATCTCTGTAGTTTATCCAGATTCCCTATGGTTAATTCTGACTCGATCGCCGAATGACAAGGGCGACGCCATGTTTGTTTATAAACAGTGAAAGTAGTCCCTACTTGACCTTTGATATTTGCATCTCTATCGGCATATGACCCCAACGGATATCGTTTTTATCCGTTGGCTTTATCCTGCCGAGAAACCTACCCATTATATGATAATGCTTTTTATCCGAGTATCGACATTGAGCTCTATATATTGCTCTTTATCAGGGTAACGACATGTCAGCTCAAGGCATTGCCCTTTCAATCGAATTCAACTCTATGTATTACCCCTTAAATTTGTAAGGACATTTCTGGTAACATCAATTGATGTTTAGGTATAACCCCTTTATCCAGTAACGACATTCGATGTCTAGATAAAACCCATTTATCAAGTAACATCAATTGATGACTAGGTATAGCCCCTTTATCCAGTAACGACATTTGATGTTTAGGTATAGCCCCTTTATCCAGTAACGACAGTATTCGCCTTTGTCTGTTTGAGGAACCCTTACCTGACGCCTTGCGGCCTCTGCGGCCCCGAGATCGACGTGGCGTTGAGTGTAGTGAACTCCCTGGTTGAGCCCTATTTCAATCATTCCGTTGAGCTGTATGGGATGAGACAACGAGAGCTCATCTTCTTCTTGGAGAATGCAGCGAAAAAGCAAAGGGAGTTCAGGTAAATGTTTGATGGTCATCATCCTAGATCCAACCATCCACATACTCTATATTTATAAGAACTAAATGTAAATACCATAATCCCATTCACTACCATATCTTCCCCATTTCCCCACATATTTTCCCTCGCACACGGGCGTGATTTCATTGGACGTCTATTTATATTGTCGCGTCTTTCATCTTCCCGAGGCAAGGGAGTTCACTGACTATAAAGGTCCAGGTTCCACCCTTGCCGAACAAACCTGGAATTCCAGAGTTAATTTTGGCTGGACTAACGAGTCTCTACATAGTCCAATCAAAATCGCCTAACGAACTAGACATCCGGTTTGTAAACAACATGGATTTCAACGTGTTAATTTCGGCCGACGGCAGGCTTTGAAAAGCATGTGTACCAACAACCTAGCGTCAACACAGATTTTCCAAATCTTTTCATTTTTTATAATCAAGGTGATCGCGTGATTTGATGCACTTCGCAAAGTAAGACCCGTTTTATTACAATATTAATCTTAATTATAGTTCTTCACTGGGCGACGCCATTTGTTTTAAGCAAATTCAAGTAATATGTGAGGTAGAATCTGATTGGTCAATGGGGTGGGGTGGAGGTGCATAACTCGTTATAGCCGATATCCAATAGCCAATATAAGCCCTCCAATATCCCTCAAATAACGTTGATGATATATTTTGTTATATTTTAGCCTTATCTCTGCATATGTGTTCGAAGCCCTTCACTACAGGGTGGTGGTTTCATACATTTGACACACCAGTTGCCGTGGGTATTGTGGAGGTGCTAAATTGAAAAGCTAACGTTGTTTCAATTGCCATTTATTCTCTCTATACATCATTGTAACTGGACAAAAGATTATTTTTTGATTTAAATAAAAACGATAAAACTCTTTTCAAAATTGTACGAAATCTCTGATGAGAGATATTCTGTTTTGTCCCTCTTGTTGTTATTATGTCTCTATTGTTATTTTTATGTCTCTATTGTTATTTTTATGTCTCTATTGGTATTATGTCTCTATTGTTATTTTTATGTCTCTATTGTTATTATGTGTCTATTGATGTTATATATGTCTCTATTGTTATTATGTGTCTATTGTTGTTATTATGTGTCTCTATTGATGTTATATTTGTCTCTATTGTTATTATGTCTCTATTGTTGTTATTATGTGTCTCTATTGTTGTTATTATGTGTCTCTATTGTTGTTATATTTGTCTCTTTTGTTATTATGTGTCTCTATTTTTGTTAATATTTGCAGGTTTGCCGGAAACTATCATGAGAAGTGGGGCTTTTTCATCGACACCATCAATGGGTTGAAGGCTGACTTCAATCTGAATAAAACATGGTGGAAGATAACAGATCAGGACATGGTGTCTCTCACTCTAGGTAGGGTCAGGGTCCATTGCAGGACGATGACAAAATTATTTTCACAGATCACTGATCGCTACTATTTTCTGGAAATCAGCCATGCAAGTTCTTGCTAGATTAGGATTAAGAGGGAGGGGGTAAGCAAATGGTTAATAATAATGGGGTTCACCATATTAGACAGACAGACAGACAGATCGTATATTAACATCTCACCTCAATATATAATCATAAATATACAAGATAAATTACATAAACCATGAGCCGCTCCATACGGAACTAGTTCTACGAAATACTAACAGAAGTCCAAAGTGATATTCATCCTCAATAAAAAAGAATACAATACAACATCTCAGGTAAAGGAAAGCTATCTTATCTTCCAGTTTCAACTCTTAAGGAGGCAAAACCACATCTGAAAAATGCCAATATGCCCTTCTATTTACATAAAATTCAGTACCAACTTCATTTATAGAAAGTTGAATATGTTCGAAGCTTATTACCGCCTGTGCCAGTTCTACCATCCGGTTTGATACTGCTTGTCTCCATAGGTCATGACACTCATTAAATATACGATTGAGACACAACAAAAAGGAATTTACAATGGTCAAGGCTAAGGTCAGAAATTTTACTCTACTCTAAAATGCCAATTTAGTTTCTTTTGTAAAACCAAAGCTTGTTTACTCTTAACTCGATTTCAATCAAAATCACACTAGCGCCTGTACAATCGCGATCAGCAACAGTGGCATATCACTCCATGTCACACAGAAAACTATCATTTTCTGGTGCATATTTTGCGTAAACGAAGAAAAAGCGCATGTCACGATTATGAACTGCATTTATACATGAAAAGTTTTAAGTACCCAATACTGCAACATCATATTCAATAGTAGGCCATGCCATACATTGATACTGCAAACAACCCACGGATTTATATATTGTGATAAGTAAACTAAGGGCACTGCTCGCCATCTTCCGGAGGCAAGGGCATTAACTGACTATGAAAGTCCAGCTTCACCCTTGCCGAACTAGACCAGAGCTGCACCCTTGACATCACCAATATCTACACCCAATGATGATTTGCCCTCGGTTACAATGACATCATTAATGTTCAAATTACAAAGTAAGGGTGATAACAAACATATACATGTAAGTATACCAGGGTGTATAAAGGCCATAAATGCGTACAGAAATATGACATTTTATTTATAAAGTGACAGCTTTAAACGTATTTCCATTCCCACCAACTTTACTCCATTTATCCCATAGTAACGTCCTTTCCAAAACAGTCCTATGTCTTTTTTAAATCAATAGCTGTAAAACTGGATTTACGTTGGGACTTACGGCTTTCTGTTATAGAAGTCAGACAGTCGCGACCTTTTTTTTTATTATCATGAATGAGTTTCATTACACGACTCTTTGTATGCTCGTTATGTTCGGGTATTTATGTTAGGTTCACTGTAGGCTAACAATGCAATTGAGGAGCTATTCATATAGGAAGAACCATTTCCAAGGGTGATTGAAAAGACATGACGGTCTCATATGAATCGTATTTCAATCACCAAGGCTACCTTTTGTAACGCAGATGGTTTTCTGAGCTGATTTGTTGTTCAGTCAGTTCGTGCTCTATTTACAGCGATGACATCAGCATTATTTGTGTTGACATGGGAGAACATATCGAAGTTCTTGGGAATGTTAACTCTTTGAAAATGTAGCATACAGTAAAGAACGGTTATAACGAACTCAAAGGGACTACTAATTTTAGTTCGTTATAACCGTAGTTCGTTATAAGCATATATACAGTATAACTACAGCAAATAGTCGGGACCAAAAAAGTAAGTTCGTTATATCCGTCAGTTCGTTATAACCGTAGTTTACTGTATTTACAACTTCACACATGCTAACACACCCGTGTAGATCTGGGGTAGAATAGGTCTTCAGCAACCAATGCTTGCCTTGAAAGGCGACTGGGCTTGTCGTAAGAGGCGACTAACGGGATCGGGTGGTCAGGAAGTCGTAGTTGTAGATAGTATCTAGAAGCAATTTTTTGGTAGCATTAGTTGTAAACGTAGCAGTAGTAGTAAAAGTAGCAGTTGCAGTAAAAGTAGTAGTAGTAGCAGTAAAAGTAGCGGTAGTAGTAGCAGTAGCAGTAGCAGTAGCAGTAGTAGCAGCAGCAGAAGTGGTAGTAGTAGTAGTAATAGTAGCGGCAGTAGCAGTAGACGTAGCAGTAGCAGTAAACATAGTGGTAGTAGAAAAAATAGTGGCAGAAGTATTATTTGTAGCGGGAGAAGTAGTATAAGTAGTGGTAGAAGTATTAGAAGAAGTGGTAGAAGTAGTAGTAGTAGTAGTAGTTGTAGTAGCAGTAGTAGTAGTAGTAAAGGTAGCAGTTAAAGTAGCGGTAATAGTAGTAGCAGTAGTAGTAGTAAAAGGAGCGGTAGTTGCAGTTGTAGTAGCAGTAGTAGTAGTAGTAGCGGTAGTAGTCGTAGCAGCAGCAGCAGTAGTAGTAGTCGTAGTAGTAGTAGTAATAGTAGTAGTAAAAGTAGAGCAGTAGTGGTAGTAGTAGTAGCAGTAGTAGTAAAAGTAGCAGCAGTAGAGGTAGTAGTTGTAGTAGTAGTAGTAGTAGTAGTAGTAGTAGTAAAAGTAGAGCAGTAGTGGTAGTAGTAGTAGCAGTAGTAGTAAAAGTAGCAGCAGTAGAGGTAGTAGTTGTAGTAGTAGTAGTAGTAGTAGTAGTAGTAGTAGTAGTAGTAGTAGTGAAAGTGAAAGTTTAAAGGGTATAAGAGATAGTTACCCAGACTGAGCTAACCGATTGGTGCCGTGAAAACGTCAAAAGGTTACGTCCATGATCCATGTTTTTTTTAACGTTGTGGCTGCAATGGCGACAAGTCTTCTGAGAAGCTATTTAAACTCAAATATAAGAAAAATGTGATTCTATTTTCAGGGGTCAGTTCCTACGTCCCTCAACACCAGGAAACGCTCATCTTCACCTTTGTGCAGAGCGACGGCCACTGAATCACGGCGAGCCACGGATGTTGCGCATGCGTCGTCTTATATTAAATCAGGAATTGTTAGATCTGTGATTCTGTATGTCTGTTTTGTCCATGGTTTATACCGACTTCCTACTATATTTAATATATTTTTCAACGACTAAAATGTCTCTACTACAGCTGACTTTATCTTATTGTGTTAAACGAACGGGCGATCGAACGGAACTGAACGAACGAAGACACACAAGCAGACAAGTTCCAACACTGGACAAAATATCATCCATTCCAAAAAATCCAAAACTTGGAAATACCACCTTTCCAATTGGAAATATGACCATTCCAATATTTGGAAAGGTCATATTTCCAAGCTTGGATTTGTTTGGAAATGTTTGGATACAACATGTCATAATCATATCTGTTGTACAACTTTTGAGCTTATGTGAGATTAGTAATGACATGAAAGTAAATAAGTAAGAGTATTTTGGCACTATGTACCACGAAAATACCAAATCATGAGCAAATTTAACTCAAAGAAATTCTGTCATTTAAAGTGGCTACTCTTTATATTTAATTTCTTATCTTCCTTGTCTATAATCATATGACACTGACTTTGAACTTTGAACAATTAAACAAATATTTTGTTTTCCCATACCGACTTACGGTTGTCGTAGAACAAAGACCGTTTCGAGAATATAGAGGGCCTCATTATTATAATTTGAACTAATATACATATGTACATAATAGTACTAGGTATAAATGAATTTTGATAAGTGTTCGTACAAGAATATGAACTTCGAATTATCTCGGAATTATGCGCAACACATAGGGCTGAAAATTTTATAATTGTTCTGGAACTATCTGACGGTAATTCAAAACTGGGAACAAGATTTCGTCAAATGAATCATTGAGCCAGGAATGCAACGATTTAAATGCTGACAAAATGAATAAACATGTCTTGAACAGAGTTGAGTGTTCATGTGGACAATTATATGCTACGTCTATTGCCAATGAAGTTTATCACCCCATGTTATAGCATTTGTTTCATATAAAAGATAGAAATCAAATAAATGGGACAATTAGTTGTTATGAATTAGCTTTACCTCTGTGACATATCACACAACTAAATGTGAATATGTTTATCAAATAATCAATTACAGTAATTAACCTAGTGTCCTTATTTATACACAATTTAATTACATATTGGGGTACAATATATAATACACATATACACGGAATGATTTCATATTTTGTCAATTTAATCATAACCAAAATCATACAAATCAAAGTGTGAAAGTAGTGACTAACTTTATGATCAAGGGTATGAATACTCAATTGTATCTATTAATCCTAATAGTATAACAATAAACCCTGTATATATACTGAGCATATTTAGATACATCCGGATCTACGACCGCAGCCATATAATCAATCAAGGAAAGTATATTAGATTGAATTACAAATGTGCTATCACTTAAACAAAATTTTCCGTTATCCACGTAAGCCTAAACCTGGGAGAAATAAAGTTCTGTTCTGTTCTGAAGACGCCGTCATGATTAGTTGGCGCCAGTCTATACTGTCCAATCAACGTGAATATACAAACCGTGATGTTACTTGACCAGTTGATGACACCCGTCAAACTCAAAGTGCCCCTGGTCCTCCACCCACCATGTGTAATACTTTAGCGTACTTGATTGTTAAAGGGGCACTGATCTAACGCAATTTTTCCCGGGACTGGTTGTTGCCTTTGTTATTGTTTTTTCCCAGTGAGTACCCGGATGTATAGCAGAAATCTAGACTAGTTCGCGACCTCTGCTGCGCCATTCGTAAGCGCATTAGTCACTTTTATGGATACCGGTAGTAATAAGGGCGTATGGTCACATTGATCAACAAAATGAAATACAGTTTTCGAGATAAAAAGGAAATGTAGGTATCTTTGCGGGTAGCATCGGTAATGGTGACGAAGTTTTGATAAGTCACTTGCTTGGTAATTTTGCGATTTTCGTTTACACTATTTTGACTTGCAACAGTAAAAGTAAATATTTCACCTGAGCATTGCTTTTTTTTATAGTGTGTATATTATTTTACTGTCAAAATGTGTAACTTATTTATTAAACGTCTAAATATTTTTTAATTTTTACAAATTGACTGAAAAACATTTCCATCTCTATTATTATGATAACGAATTCCAGACATTTTGATGTTTAATGTCATCACCAAGAGACTGAAAATGTTACGTTGAAAAGTACATTTCTTAGTTTTTTTCTATGTTGTTTGGCTTCTAATCCTACATAATAATCTGTTGTGGTGTTTGTAGGCCCTTTTGATAGTCTTAATCAATCTGGACAGATTTTTTAGTCAAAATGACTGACTGACTGACTGATATAGAAGATTTAACGTGCGCTTTCCGACTGTAGCGATATTTCGCACACGGGCCTGGCCGGACCATTTAGTGTATTCCGAAAAGGGTGAAAGTGGTGTGTGCAACCCAAGAGGGGGCTTTTAGGGGTTGCTTGTATTGAATTTTTGGAATTTTTAAATTTGGAATAAATGACTGAAATATTTACACATTTTATAAATTGTCTGAGAGAATCACATTTTACAAATTGACGGTAATATATACACGCTTACAAAGGAAAAGACTTGTGAAAACAACGTCTATCGCGCATTAAAGAATTTCCCAACCAAGACGTAGAGAAACAAGAACGAATTATCGGTTCAAATGAAGGAAAACAAAATGCAAATACCATATTGAGGTGAAATGTGTGTTATGTAATATGCACGTGGCAGCCCAGCAAGAGATGAATGATCAGTTGATTAACTTTTTTTTTGTAAATCAACGGATCGTTCCGAGTCATCAAAGGATTAACAGAAAATACGTTGATTGATTAATCACAGTTATCTTGGACAGTGGATACGTCAAAAGTGAGTGTTTACATGTCTAGGTTTACTAAAACAAAGGGAATACACTCATATCATGGCGTGAAGTGCCCATGTAAAAACAACATACTTTGTTCAAAGGGTTAACTGATAATACGTTGATTGATTGATCATTGTTATCTATCACTCAATGGATTTTTTAGGAACCGTGGACGTTATGAAAATAGTTGTCACGTGGGCTTTCTCAGCCGACCCTTGAGACTTGACACCTATGTGAAACACCTGAAACACCTGAGACGTTGTTGTCACAAGTCTTTTCCTTTGTAAGCGTGTATATATTACCGTCAATTTGTAAAATGTGATTCTCTCCGGCAATTTATAAAATGTGTAAATATTTCAGTCATTTTGATTAAAATCTGTCCAGATTGATCAAGACGATCAAAAGAGCCTACAAACATCACAACAGATTCTTATGTAGGATTAAAAGCCAAACAACTTAGAAATGAACTTTTCAACGTACCATTTTCAGTCTGTTGGTGATGACATTAAACATCAAAATGTTTGGAATTCGTTGTCATAATAATACAGATGGAAATGTTTTTCAGTCACTTTGTAAAATAACTGAATATTTAGACGTTTAATAAATGTGTTACACATTTGACAGTAAAAAAATATACACACTTTAAAAAAAAGCATATGCATATGCATTTGTGTTGCAAGTCAAAATAGTGTAAACGAAAATCGCAAAATTACCAAGCAAGTGACTTATCAAAACTTCGTCACCATTACCGATGCTACTCACAAAGATACCTACATTTCCTTATTATCTCGAAAACTGTATTTCATTTTGTTGATCAATGTGACCATACGCCCTTATTACTAACCATAAAAGTGACTAATGCGCTTACGAATGGCGCAGCAGAGGTCGCGAACTAGTCTAGATTTCTGCTATACATCCGGGTACTCACTGGGAAAAAACAATAACAAAGGCAACAACCAGTCCCGGGGAATTGCGTTAGATCAGTGCCCCTTTAAAGTGTAAACAAACAAAAAATAACCAAAAAATGGCATAATCAATATCAAAACTCAAATAGCCAAATCAAAAAAGTGCTAAGAAAACCACTAGCCAAACCTAAAATCCTACACCCCTCTAAAAAAATTGACAGATTAATTACAAAACTCCAAACAGGACACACGAACCTAAATAACCACCTAAAAAAACTTAAAAGACACACCACAGGCAACTGCCCCCACTGCAAACAACCCGAAACCACAGAACACGCACTCATCCACTGCACCCACTACCAAACACACAGAACCACACTACAAACCACCCTCAATCTAAATAAGGTTCCTACTCTAGATGAAATACTAAACCCTCAAAATAAACTAGAAAACTTCAAGGCCCAAGGCGTATTCCTAATCAAAACAGACCTAATTAAGCGTATCTAAAAACTAATTAATCTACCAATCCAAAATCCAATAAACATACAAATACCCACCTCACCCGGTTCTCTTAGTTCCCTCCTCCACCCACCTCGGCATTTATTCCAAATTTAAAAATCTCAAAAATTCAATATAAGCAACCCCTAAAAGCCCCCTCTTGGGTTGCACACACCACTTTCACCCTTTTCGGAATACACTAAATGGTCCGGCCAGGCCCGTGTGCGAAATACGCTGCAGTCGGAAAGCGCACGTTAAATCGTCTATATCAGTCAGTAGTTGTCTCAGCACTACACAATCAGCAATCTAAAAAACGAACAAAAAATCCTCATCCTAACCGACTCCCTCAGTTGACTACAAGCCCTCAAAAATAAAAACACAAAAAACCACCCCAAACTAATAAATCAAATACTCAATAGCACAAACAACTTAACTAGGGCAGGTAAACAAATAGAGTTCATTTGGACCCCCGCCCACGTAGGAATCTTTGGAAATGAAAAGGCAGATAAAGCAGCAAGATTCTCACTAAACAAAAAATCAACAAAAAATAGCAAAATATATACCAAAACTTAAATAGCCAAATCAGGAATGTACTCAAAAAACCCTAAATAAACCAAAAATACTACACCCATCCAAAAAAATCGACAGAATAATTACTAAACTACAAACAGGCCACACCAAACTAAATAATCACCGTAAAATAGCTTATCTACACACAACAGGAAACTGCCCACATTGCAAACCACAAGAAACACCAGAACACGTACTCATTCACTGCACACACTACCAAACACACCGAACAACACTACAGACCACCCTAAATCTTAAAACCGGACTTACACTAGAATCAATCCTAAATCCACAAAATAGATTAGAAAAATTCAAAGCCTTAGGTTTATACCTAATTAAAACAGGACTAATTAGTCGCATTTAAACCCCAAATAAAATCATAAAACCAAAACTACCTTATCTAACGACCACCCAACACACACAGCTCCCTTAGTTCGTCCCCCACCCACTCTTGGCATTCTTTCCAAATCTCAAAATTACTATATAAGCAACCCCTAAAGCCCCTAATTCATAGTCTTTTTATTGTTCAAATACTTATAAAACATATTTTAACTTGTTCCTTCTAACCATCATTCCAAACCATTCCAAGTCATTCCAAACATTTCCAGTTTTGAAAATATGTTTGGAAATGTTGCCATTCCAATTTCGGATTTCTTGGAAAGATCGATCTTTCCAAGCTTTGGAAAGTTTGGAATGATCGATCTTTCCAAAGCATCCCAACGTTCATTTCAAATTGGAATGGACGCTATTTGGTCTTGTGCAACGTCTGGTCGCCTTTTACGACACGACAATGCAAGTGTGTGCGTGTGCGTGTGTGTTTGCGTGCGTGCGTGCGTGTGCGACTTCCATGATATTGCCTCTTGAAATGGAAGATTTGGAATGATTATTAATAAATAACTGTTTCAGGCATACTGTCTATCACGCTGTCTGCTTGTACTTGCCCGACTTTATAGTGGTGGCTCACAGCTGGTCAACTCTAACGAGGAAATACTCGATGTGTATATGAAACATGACATATTTCCTGGGTTAAAAATTTCGAATTGGAGAGCAGCAATATATATATTAATGGTTTCCGGTCGCGTGTTTTCTGGAGGAGTCCTTCACATCCGCCGAAATGACTGTCCACTGATTGGTGAAATATGATTTCGATGGCACAAATCAGGACAATTTTGAAAAGAATATTTGCATTGCATGTGCCGAGTGCATTTATGTCAATCAGCCGTCATAGAAGTGAGTGAGAATGGTTTTAAGCACTATTCCAGCAATATCATGGCGGGGGTGGACACCAGACATTTTGTCTCACATACATAATCATGATGTCCCAACTCAAAATTGTGTCGAGACGGTCAAAATACCGCCAATCTGAGGCGCACGTAAAATCCGCCAAACATGACAATAAATAAATAAAAGCACAAAACCCTTTCCATATTCACATGAAATCCACTGTACGAATCCGACTATACCATGAATATGTGTTTATGAATCACTATCAAACAGTGATGACACCAGGTTTTCACGATAAGAGAGCGCAGCCTGCCCCGCCGGTGGCACCCGTCACAAACACACGCACAGGCAAGTGAACCGCTCTTCTGAAGAGATAGACGGGAACACATAGCAAAATAGTAAATTGCAGCCGACATAATTTTTGTCACTTATGCGCTTAACCCGGAAACGTCCCACACATGTCTACCATAAGATCCCGAACGGGCCAACAATGTCAATTGCTGCAACACCGATCGAACAACGTTTCAGCAAGGTTCGCATGACCCCGCCCCTCAGCCCCTTTGGAGGTCAGCCCCACCATTTGTACAATTTTGAATCCCTACCATTGGAGAATGGTTCCAACCATATATGGTTGATATCTATCTCTTAGTTCCAGAGAAGAAAACGCTTAAGGCTATATAGCCATATTACCCCGATTTCGCGCCGCCCATCAGCCCCTTAGGGGTCAGCCCCACCATGTGTACAATTTTGAATCCCTACCACCGGAGAATGGTTCCAAACATATATAGTTGATATCTATTTCTTAGTTCCAGAGAAGAAAACGCTTAAACCAAAATAGCCAAATTACCCCGATTTGGCCCCGCCCCTCAGCCGTTTGGGGGGTCAGCCCCACCATTTGTACAATTTTGAATCCCCACCACCTAGGGATGCTTCCAGTCAAATTTTGTTAATTTCCAATCAGTGGTTCAGAAGAAGAAGTCATTTGAAAAAATTGTTGATGTACTGACGACAAGCTCAACTTGGTCCTTCTAAAAATCACTTCATACAAGTAGGAAGTGTCGCGTCACAAAGAGCTGAAAAGGTACAGATCAACTCATAATATGCATTGGTTCGTCAAAACTGGAGCTGAAACATTGGAGACCAACTCATCATATGGAGTGGTGCTCAAAACTGGACCTGAAACAAAAGAGAACAACTCATTATATGAACGAAGTGGTGCATGACAACTGCAGCTGTAAAACTAGAGACCAAATCGTTATATGTAGGAGCCTGTCACAACCGGAGCTGAAACATATGAGAACAAGTCATTATATGAAGTGGCATGTCACAACCAGAGCTGAAACATTAGAGATCAACTCATTATATGAAGCGGCACGTTACAACTGAAGCTGAAACATTAGAGATCAACTCATTATATGAAGCGGCACGTTACAACTGAAGCTGAAACATTAGAGATCAATTCATTATATGAAGTGGCATGTCACAACCAGAGCTGAAACATATGAGAACAACTCATTACATGAAGTGGTGCTCACAACTGGACCTGAAACATTAGAGACCAACTCATCATATGAAGTGGTGCGTCACAACTGCAGCTGTAAAACTAGAGACCAACTCATTATACAAGGAAGTGGCGCTTCTCAAATGATTCTGAAACATTGAAAGACCAACTCATTAAAACAGGATTTTGCACGTCTGAACTTGATCTAAAAAATGAAAAGATTAAATCATCGTTAATGGAGGTGGTACATTTCAATATAGACTATAGTCTTGATTTTGTTTTTGAAATGATCCTTTGGTAGTGATACGCAAATCGTTATATATCTCCACAAAAGTTACTTGCCGGAACGGGTATGCACATAACAAGAGGTCCATAACACGAAATCTTTGCATTGACTATTGTGCTAAATAATGGCCAAACGGAGTCAGTGTATCTGTTCATTTGAACCGGAAGCTGAGAGATTGTTAATATCTATCAGTATATGTGCTCTTGAGATCAGACTTCCAGACGACCTCAGCTGACACTACAACTGCCTTTCTACGGTAACTGGGGTATCATTGGGTGTGGACAGCACCCGCAACTCATTCTTACACTTCACCATGAATGCGGAAGGTTATACTTTCTCCACTACTCGGAACATTCGGACCAGCAAAATACACCCCTATACCTACTGACCACATTCTTCACAGAGAAAGTCCAGCATAACATGGCTTTCTCAGAATGGAGTCCACAAGACCACGGACAGTTGCAATGTGTAACCCATGTCCAGGCACCTTGGTCGTCTAGGTATAACCTACAATTGTAAAAGAACATGCTTACATTCAGTCAACGTCACTGTGACTATAGAAACTATTTGGAGTTAAAGTAGCACCGAGTTAAAAGTATCATACTGAAAAAAAAATGATTCTGTCTGGAAATATAATCTGCTTCGTCTAAGTGATGCGTCTCAACTGGATATGAATCATAAAAAAACAGCTCATACTAGTAGGAAGTGGCGCGTCACTACTGGAGCTGAAACATTAGAGATCACCACATTATATGAAGTGGCACGTCACAACTGGAGCTGAAACATTAGAGACCAACTCATATGAAGTGGTGCGTCACATCTGGAGCTGAAACATTAGAGATCAACTCATATGAAGTGGCGAGTCACAACTGGAGCTGAAACATTAGAGACCAACTCATATGAAGTGGTGCGTCACAACTGGAGATGAAACATTAGAGATCAATTCATTATATGAAGTGGCATGTCACAACCAGAGCTGAAACATATGAGAACAACTCATTACATGAAGTGGTGCTCACAACTGGACCTGAAACATTAGAGACCAACTCATCATATGAAGTGGTGCGTCACAACTGCAGCTGTAAAACTAGAGACCAACTCATTATACAAGGAAGTGGCGCTTCTCAAATGATTCTGAAACATTGAAAGACCAAGTCATTAAAATAGGATTTTGCACGTCTGAACTTGATCTAAAAAATGAAAAGATTAAATCATCGTTAATGGAGGTGGTACATTTCAATATAGACTATAGTCTTGATTTTGTTTTTGAAATGATCCTTTGGTAGTGATACGCAAATCGTTATAAATCTCCACAAAAGTTACTTGCCGGAACGGGTATGCACATAACAAGAGGTCCATAACACGAAATCTTTGCATTGACTATTGTGCTAAATAATGGCCAAACGGAGTCAGTGTATCTGTTCATTTGAACCGGAAGCTGAGAGATTGTTAATATCTATCAGTATATGTGCTCTTGAGATCAGACTTCCAGACGACCTCAGCTGACACTACAACTGCCTTTCTACGGTAACTGGGGTATCATTGGGTGTGGACAGCACCCGCAACTCATTCTTACACTTCACCATGAATGCGGAAGGTTATACTTTCTCCACTACTCGGAACATTCGGACCAGCAAAATACACCCCTATACCTACTGACCACATTCTTCACAGAGAAAGTCCAGCATAACATGGCTTTCTCAGAATGGAGTCCACAAGACCACGGACAGTTGCAATGTGTAACCCATGTCCAGGCACCTTGGTCGTCTAGGTATAACCTACAATTGTAAAAGAACATGCTTACATTCAGTCAACGTCACTGTGACTATAGAAACTATTTGGAGTTAAAGTAGCACCGAGTTAAAAGTATCATACTGAAAAAAAAATGATTCTGTCTGGAAATATAATCTGCTTCGTCTAAGTGATGCGTCTCAACTGGATATGAATCATAAAAACAGCTCATACTAGTAGGAAGTGGCGCGTCACTACTGGAGCTGAAACATTAGAGATCACCACATTATATGAAGTGGCACGTCACAACTGGAGCTGAAACATTAGAGACCAACTCATATGAGGTGGTGCGTCACATCTGGAGCTGAAACATTAGAGACCAACTCATATGAAGTGGCGAGTCACAACTGGAGCTGAAACATTAGAGACCAACTCATATGAAGTGGTGCGTCACAACTGGAGATGAAACATTAGAGATCAATTCATTATATGAAGTGGCACGTCACATCTGGACCTGAAACATTAGAGACCAACTCATATGAAGTGGTGCGTCACAACTGGAGCTGAAACATTAGAGACCAACTCATATGAAGTGGCGAGTCACAACTGGAGCTGAAACATTAGAGACCAACTCATATGAAGTGGTGCGTCACAACTGGAGATGAACCTTGACTGGGCTGGATTTGGGGGGTTTAACGTCTACTTCACAGTTAATGTATTTCGTAGACGGGGTTTGAGGGGAATGATAAATATGAATACTATTATAAATATAGATAATCACCATACCCAAAAAAACTATAACTGAAGCAGAAAAACCTATCTAATAACACGTATGTCTATACTGATTTCATATAATGAATTTATATAATTATGCATGATATCTTTAGTTATTATAACAAGAGAGGGTATAGATGGTTTAATGAATTTGGAAGAGTTGTTAATAATTTAAAACGCAAAATTATAGTATGACAACTAAAACAGCTCCTACTACCCTAATATAGTATTAACGATGTATATATATATATATATATATATATATATATATATATATATATATATATATATATATAAAGTATAGCATAGTGGGTTATAAATGTATTACAGATAAGCTGTAATTAGATATTGGACCAACTAAAGAAAGAAAAAGGGAATAAGAGCCTAGCCTAAGTCTATAATCGCTGGGGTGGTGAGTCGTGGTGGCGAGGTAGGGAGGCGATTATTGCAGTGAGCAGTTTTATCGTGTCCTTGACATTGACAGTTGGCTGAGTAATTGATGTTCTTCGTTAGTGTTATGGGTAAGTGGAATTTCGCGCGAGGACGAAGAATACAGTTCGCGCTGGATATTTCGATCCCGATTTTAAATGGGAAAAGGTTTGCTTACATTATGAGATTTTGAAGCAGAGTTTGTTTGGGATGTTCTAAAATTTGTCCCTGAGTTTAGCACTAAAAATGAAACTCATAATGGAGTTGTATATTGCTGGAGGGTTGAATAGTAAGGAAATATTGTGCTGATAGTGAGATGGGATAGGTGAGGTGAGGTGAAATGAGGTTTAACGTCGCGTCCAAGATTATTGCACTTATATAGCGACGTGCATGTACGTGTGTGTGTTTGTGTGGCTGCTTGTACTAGACGGGACTGATGCCGATTTAAAGTGCTAGCTCACTGAGACACCATGCCGCAGTTTAACACGAATACCCCACTCAGACAGAGCGTACTGACTCCGAGCCTGCCAGTCCTTGTTTTAGCCACTTAATGCCGAGCGCCAGACAGGGTAACAACAAGTACCATCTATTAACGTCTTTTGGTATGACGCGGTCGGGGATCGAACCCCGGACCTTCCGCTCTCCCACTAGACCACGGAGGCGGTCTTAAGATGGGATAGAGTGATATAGTTGAGGGTGGAAAGTGCTATAAAGTGGACAGTGGTTAAAAACGTGATCTCGATCTTCGTGAATGAGTCAGTTTGTACAGCTACCATTTAGATGTCTGTTTTGCTTAAATAAATTATAGTTAAGATTTATATTGCCACTGATAATACGGGATATTATTTTATCAAAAAAGGTCGAATTGTTAAAATTGTGGCATTTATAGATAGGTTTATCAAATAGTCTTAATCCAGGTTAATCCAGTAGAAATTTTGAATTTTGATGGATTGTTTTATTTTAGATTTCAGCTCGGATTTGGAAGTGTGAAAATCAATGTATGGTGATGGATGAGTCATGGCTATTTTGGTTGCTATGTCTACAATGTTGTTACCAGGTGTGTTGGATTGGCCATGTACCCATTGTTGACTGAAATATTTATTTTCTGATTTTAATTCTGAAATGAAATATAATGATATTGTATATTAAGTCGGGTCGGGTTTTGGAATATTTGTTTTGAATATGTACCTGTTGTGCTATGATTTATACTTGTAATGCCACTTAGGACCGGTGCGGCATAATCTATTTTGATTGTATTTGTGTTTTATTTATACAAGGAAGTGTTTGCTTGCCTATCCCCAGTCAGTTCCTCTGATGACCATCATTAGGTAAAGTTTTTTTCGCAAGAGTTGGCCAGTTTTGAAATATGGGGAGTCCAGGTGAGGTGTTGGTCAAATGTGACTCCTAGAAATGTTTGAAATGTGATTTCTTCATTGTTAATTTGAAAGCCCCACTTAGCAGACCATTTTTGAATACTCTTAAGTGCAGACTGTATTTTGGTTTTAATTAGGTTTAATGAAGATGAGAATGTCCAGAAGGTAATGTCGACTGCAAATTTTGCTTTTGATATATTATTGTTTTTAATATTTTTGGGGAAAATGTCATCAATCATGAAATTAAATACTGTCGGCGACAATATGCTACCTTGCGGGGTGCCATTTTCTTATGGTCGGGTATCTGATAATGTTCCAAGGGATTTAACTGTGACATTTCTGTCTGTTAGGAATTAGTGTATGATATTTAAAATTCTCCCATTAATGGCTTTAATTTCTATTTTTTGAATGAGGCCATTCTGCCAAACCATATCGAAAGCTTTGCTGAAGTCTATAAATATGGCCAGTGTATATTGTTTTTGTGCTTGTGCTGTCCTAATGTCTTGTTACAAATGTAAAACGTGGTCTAAATTGTTTGTAAAGCCACTCTGGTCTCGGCTAATAAGATTGTTTACTGTAATATAATGCTTGAGCCTGTTATTTACAATCGATTCCAAATTTTACATAATTTGAAGCTAGTGAAATGGGGCGATATGAGTCATTTGGGGTTTTCCTGGTTTCAGGACTGGTACTACTTTTGCATGTTTCCACGTTGATGGTGTAGTGCCTGTTGTCCATATTTTGTTGTATAATTGTAAAAGTAAATTTTAAAAGTACGTTTTGATGGGAATTTTATTTACAACAATGTAGCTAATGTTGTTGAGACCTGTGGCTGAGGCTGTATTCTTTGGCTGTTTGTAATTCATGTATGTTAAGTATTTTGTTGATAGGTTGGTGGGTGTGGTCTGGTCTTTTTGTGTATGTGGGATGTTTTTTCATAGTGTTTTGGAATTGGGTTGGTTGGTTGGTTTGTTGTTTAACGTCACACTCAATAATATTCCAGCCAAATGACGGCGGTCTGTACATAATCGAGCCTGGACCAGACAAACCAGTGATGAATATCATGAGCATCGATCCTCCACGCAATTAGGATCGATGACATGCATCAACCAATTTGGAATTGGGGGTGGGGGGAGGGCAGGGGAGGGCAGGGGAGGGGGCTGGTGCTGCTGGTTTTGGCGATATAGGCAGCAATAACATTAGCATTTCCTATTTTGTGGATTGGTCTTTCATGTTTGTTTAACTTGTTTTTACAGTACCTTTTATGGCTTAAATAAAAAAAATCCACAATTTCCGAGTATCATTATTGCCAATTTTCAAGAGATTACAAAAATATTTCCAGTGGCGTTTTTGTGCTGCATTGATGAGTTATTTTGTTTGTTTCTATGAATAAAAGTAATAATGAAAGGCCCATTTGATTTATTAAGGGCCTTTTTTGCTAATTTTCTGTTTTGTTTTGTTTTAAATTTCAGCGCTCCACCAGGGGATTGGGTTATGGGTGTAGTTTTTGGAGCTAGTGGAGATGCATTTTAAGGCTATTTCATGTAATGTAGTAGTTAGATTTCTGTAAAATGTATTTGGTGTATGTCTGTTTGGTTTCATAGTTTTGTAAATGGTTGACAGTTAACTTTTTTAAAATTAAATTTTATTAAATTGTTATAAAAGTAAACAGTAACAAGATGGCGAAGTGATTGTTTTTGAAATGACGTAAAGACGATAACAAGCGGAAGAATTTGTTTGACCACAAGGCCACGTGTTATCGTTGTGGTTGTTGCGCATGCGTATCATAAAGTGAAGGGTATTAAATTATTACAGAGTCACAGAGTGTATAATTATATTAAGATTGTAACTAAGTGTGACTATGTAAAGTTGAATGCGGGTGTGTGTATGAATGGATGATAGTGAACACATGATGTACATAGAATACTTTGATATGCTTGGAATTAAAATTAAGATTTTAAGTATAGGTAGATTTATCGGGCGGGCCAATATCACCATTTAGCTAAATATTGCTGAATTCATTAAATGAAGTGGCGCGACACCACTGGAGCTAAAACAGGAAAAGTACAAAGTCACAGTGACTATATCGAAATTTTATGGAGTTAAAGTAACGCCGGGATTAACCATAATATTGAAACATTCGAAACTAACTTATGAAGTGGCGCATCACAATCGGAGCTACAACACTATAGAGACCAACTCATTATCTTGAAAAAAATGATTCTGTCTGGAAAAATTATCTGCTTCTTCTTAACATTAAATGACCAACACATAATTTGGGCACATCTCAGCTGAATCTGAAACATTACAGGGCATAACATAAAACTAGGAGGTGGCGCTTCTTAACTGGAGCTTAAACATTAGCGAACATCACATTATACTAGGAAGTGCCGCATCTCAACTGGAGCTAAAGTATTAGAGACCACCGCATTATATGAACTAGTGCCACACACCTGGATCTAAAGTATTAGAGACCACCGCATTATATGAACTAGTGCCACACACCTGGAGCTAAAGTATTAGATACCAGCCCATTATATGTACTAGTGCCACACACCTGGAACTAAAGTATTAGATACCAGCCCATTATATGAACTAGTGCCACACGCCTGGAGCTAAAGTATTAGAGACCAGTCCATTATATGAACAAGTGCCACACGCCTGGAGCTAAAGTATTAGATACCAGCCCATTATATGAACTAGTGCCACACACCTGGAGCTAAAGTATTGGAGACCAGCCCATTATATGAACTAGTGCCACACACCTTGAGCTAAAGTATTAGAGACCAGCCCATTATATGAACTAGTGCCACACACCTGGAGCTAAAGTATTAGATACCAGCCCATTATATGAACTAGTGCCACACACCTGGAGCTAAAGTATTAGAGACCAACTCATTATATGAACAAGTGCCACACACCTGGAGCTAAAGTATTAGAGACCAGCCCATTATATGAACTAGTGCCACACACCTTGAGCTAAAGTATTAGAGACCAGCCCATTATATGAACTAGTGCCACACACCTGGAGCTAAAGTATTAGAGACCAGCTCAGTATATGAACTAGTGCCACACACTTGGAGCTAAAGTATTAGAGATCAACTCATTATGGGAAGTGGCGCGTCACACCTGTAGCTGAAACGTTAGAGATGAACTCATTGTATGAAGTGAGGCGTCACAACTGGACCTGAAACATTAGAGACTAACTCATTATATGAATTGGCGCGTCACAACTAGGGCTGAAACATTAGAGACCACGGACTCGATTTTCGAAGGGATCTTAGATACGATTAATCGTAACAACTTACGTTCAAAGATAAGATATCTCTAGTTTAAGATCAGATACATTTTCGAAACTATCTTAAATATGTCGCCAATCGTAAGACGTTACGATCCCTATCAGAGAACTCATTTGTGTTAGAGATTGAAAAAGCGGGGTGTTTTCCAGTGATGTCACGGGTATGTCCCAGCTGCTGACAACAACAACATAGAGAAGTGACACGGAATTCATAATCACATTTTCAGGTCACACTGTTTAACACGCAACGTTTTGAGTGACAGTCCGTTCAATGCTACATATGTCCAATATGTAGACGTTTTGTTCTTATGACAAATGATACCATGACTACCCGGACACAAATAGCATGTGAGTGAGTGAGTGAGTGAGTACGTTAGTGACTGATAAGTGAGTATGGTTTTACGCCGACTTTTGCACTATTCCAGCAATATCACGGCGGGGAACACCAGAAATAGGCTTCACACATTGTACCCATGTCGAGAATCGAACCCGGGTCTTCTGCGTGACGAGCGAACGCTGTGCAATGCAGAGGCATTTTTCAAACCCAGTAAATGTTATAATCAATAAGTCTAGTGTTAAGGTACTGTCGGAAATGCTATAAAACTGATTTTTGCCTGTTAAAAAAGGATATAATTTTCTACAGACTGTTGTTATTGAAATATCGAGTAACTACCGATCGCCCTCCCTGCGGTTTGAAGTATTTCAGTCAAAAGGAGTCCTATCGACAAGTTTACAGGAGACAAATTCGAACGAAGAAAGGAAGTTTACATTTATTGTAAGTCCAATGATGGCAGTCTGATACGGACTATAGACATATGCGCACGTGACTCCGTTATAATGATAATAATGTAGTCTTCATAAAACATGTTTTCCACACGCAAAAATCATTTTGAGAAAATTCTAGATGTGCATCTTCTAAAATAACAAAATGCCGCAGCGTTTGTTTTGTTAACATTGCTCCCATGACGCATGTTACATTACACTTGCATAGCCATAACCATGGTACACGATATGGAGTCTGTATTGGGAAATGTATACAAGTTCTTTACACTTTAGAGAGATAGAGGGAAAACATTTATGAATTTAGATAGGGTGAATTACCAAACTGCCTAAGCTTTATGGTTTTCAATTCATACCATCAAGTCTACGGTATGATTAATAAACCAAACAGGTATAGGGGTGTTCTCAAGAACAAAACTGGGACGTCAAAGGATATTAGACAGCTTTGACACAGGGTGATTAGACGTATAGTGTACAAGCTTTGTGGTCAGAAGGTAACCCTGACTTGCAGCAGAATTTAGGAGGAATAAAAAATACAGTTAATGTTAAGTGCACTAACTATTGCCCTCTAAGAGATGGGATTTCGATACACTGCACGTAGCGATGACCGAGCACATTTCAGGGGAAAATATTCCATCCTGTCTATGAGGTCACATTATCTCCGCACCATTCATAATTATCACAGTCAGGGCGTCCAGATAATTTACCTTGATGAATCATTCCACTAAACATCATTCTTAAAACATGTCTTTAAAATGAGGAATGTGTAACTTGATTTAAAATCTGATCATGTACATCACGTGACAATGTTAATATCCAGTCTGCATTGTACTATGGGTCTTGATGCCTAAAATACTGAATAAACTGTCATTCCACTAACTACCTGTGGCTATCGGCAGATGGACAAAAAGCATTCATAGACCATCAGGTGAAGGTAATCATGTCATTGTTTTGCACGAGGCAACCCATGATATGGGGCTTTTTGATGGATGTGTGCTAGTTTTCGATGCGAAAAAGAAAACTGGTGAATTTCATAAGAAAATTATAGGAGGTGATGTGTTCCTAGACTGGTTGGAACTTCAGCTATTGTCCATTTCAAACAACGCCAGTGTTATTGTCATGGATAACGCCAGTTAATATAAGGTCCGGGAATCGGATACTGTCGCCCAAACCATGAGTAGTTTGATGGCGACCATACAGGAATATATGACATTGTCGACTTCAGACCATATGAAACGAAAGTTCAACTCATGGAGAATAAGAACCCTGTAAAGTACAGGACATATGTGCTGGTGGCACAACACGGTCACGTTGTCTTACGTACGCCAGTCAGACATTGTGAGCTCAACCCTTCTGTGCCCATCTTGGCTAAGTGTAAAGGGTTCGTGGCAAGACATAAAACAACATTCAAAAGTACAGGACCCGTGAAGATCCGGGGTAGAATAGGTCTTCAGCAATCCATGCATGGCGTAAAAGGCGACTATGCTTGTCGTTAAAGGCGAATAACGGGATCGGGTGGTCAGGCTCGCTGACTTGGTTGAAGCATGTCATCGATCCCAATTGCATATCAATCACTGAATTGTCTGGTCCAGACTCGATTATTTACAGACCGCCGTCATATAGCTGGAACATTGCTGAGTGCGGCGTTAAACAACAAACCAACCAATCAGATTCATATACTTCATCAGCGGAGATAAATGCTACCTCACGAAATCTTCTGTAGAACAACAAATACTTCTGGATTCCAAAACCGCAACCTTCCTATACTAATCCCGTTTCAGAGCTCTTTATTGTTCCATCATGTTTCCAAGCAAATATGATGCAGTACATATCCTTAATTGCTACCCCATCAACACACCTGTCATTTGAGTACAATAACAGCAATATTTTGAGACCACCCCCAACTCGGTGACGTTTGCACCTGTGAGAATGCACGGGACGGTGTGAGGTCATCACCTCGGGACAGGTGTTAGGTAATTACCTCAGGTTATAGGCCATTTCATACATGCATGACAACACACGAATATTTTCGAAGTTGATCATCTTTTTACCTGTAAAAGTACATTTTAAGGGTTATCACAGAGTCAGAACAGGCAAGATGAGGGCAATTTGCGTTATTTTGATATATGCTCTTTATAGTCCTATGACTCGTACTAATTAAATGAAGCCAGAAAAGCAGTTTTCTAGCATTTCCGACAGTACTTTACCACATAATTAGAATTGAAATAATGTGCAAAAAAGATACTTCACTATTTCCCTTCTAATGATCCTCTCGCGAGAGAGCAGAGCTTTATATAAACACATCGCGTACAAAGTCAACGACGAAAGTAATTAAGGGACGTTATTCTAAATGACAATGACGAGACCCATGATCGAACAGCAGACGTTCAGCATTAAGATGCGTGTTCAGGTCTGATGTTATTTGATGTATGCTGGGTCAGTTTCATAATACTGCTTGTTTATGTGTTTATGGTGAAAAGACAAGTTTATAGAGAAATCACTAACATTATAACTGGAAACACTTAAAACAAAAATTGTTCAGGAAGCAGCGCACCAACGAGCGAGTTACAATGACAATGTAAGTTTCTTTTGTTATTTACATATCCAATATATTTCACGAATAAACAAAGGACCCAAATACAATATCAAGCTATTTGTATTTAGATGGTGTGATTTTTTTAAACCTGTCTAGATCCATAATTCCTTTCAAAATTTGAAAGTGACGTTCGTTCACAAAGGGAGATAATTTAGGAATTGTCAAGTTATGTTGTCTCATGCAACACGACACAAGTTAACGTAAACATATATAATGTAGTCCTGTTCTATCCCTTTAAATTAAGTAGAGATAATAAACTGATTTGTCTGGTTTGATTTAAATCTGGCCGAGGAGCGAAATATCTTCATAGTCATTGTGTAAAATCTATTCCAGAACATAGTTCGATGACGCTTGACTTGTCTGAAAGCATTGTTGAGGGTCAGTTCATATTATTTGTCGGGTGACCCTATCCTTTACAATGTTATTATTGTTTGAATGGTCTCGAGTATCTATATTTTGTGAATATAAAGCGGGTAAATGTACTCTTGAATGATAAAAAGACCAACATCAATTATTATTTGGAAATCGGTCCACTGAATGCAAAATTCAATGATTATTGTTTATTCTATATTGATCAGTAAATTTCATCCAATAAACATTTTCTGCGAAAATATATTGGAAAGTGAAGTTTGGACAATGTTCAAAATATGTCACTTCTTTACGACATTTTAAACCAAAATGAGCATGGGAACCCATATCTTACTTGATTTTTCAAATCGCCATTCTCGAAAATGCGATACGAAAATATGTGCTGAAATATTTGCTCATAAAATATCAATAAATTTGTATATTTAATGGTATACATCTACGTCGTAAATCACCTCTTTTTAAAGAATGCAATTATTCAAAAGACAATATTTAAAAACTTGTAAAAAAATGTCTTTCAGTAATATAGATAACCTACGTGTTGTTTTGAAAACGAAACCAAACACAATAACTTTTGCTAGAAAAACATTAAATATACTCTTTATACAACTACACTAAACTGCCCCTGAGATATCAATAATATCACGGTCATTACTATAGAGCCTGCCGACACCTTCCGTTTTAATCCTTCCCAAAGTATCGCAACGGTATGTTGTTTCACACTTCTTCAGCATGGACTCGGATAGAAATATATTGTAGGCTATCGACTACATAGTTATGTGGATCGCTGTCGCGATTAAGAACATTTCTAACGTGGTGTCTTCGATGCTTCGTGTTTTTTCGAAGTGCCAGTTTGAATCACACAGTTTAACAAAATGAAATGTCAGTCTTTGAACGTAAAGCAGATTATTCTTTTGAAAAATATCTATGGGAAAGTATGCCGCCATCTTGGATGAAGATAACATAAACTTACGACAGGTATGGGGCTATCTTAGATTTATGACAATCTTACGTTATCTTTGGACTACGATAGTTTCGAAAATAGGCTACGATAGCCTACGATTTCCTTACGATAACTTTACGATAAATTTAGGGCTACGGTCGTTTCGCAAAACATCTAGCTCTTTATAATAGAATTGATGCGTCTTACCTGGAGCTAGAAAAATACACTCATCTCAATCAAGAAAATGGGGTGCCTCAACTGAGACTGACACATTAACAGACCAATTCATTTGAATAACCATAAAATTGAAAACGATATGTCTGTATCTGCATCGTCTAAGAGATCTAGATGGAACTCAATTTGCACTAAAACATTAAAAGTACAACTCATTTTAATAGGAAGTGGCGCTTGGAGCTTTTTATTGTAGGAAGTGGGATGTCACAACTGAAGCTAAAACATACGAGACGAACTGATTAGATAGTGTTTCATGCATTTTAGCTGGAGCCCAAACATTAAAAGACGCACTCATTATGATTAATTCATTCACATTATTTCATGGTATAATCGGCCGTAGCAAGTACTATCAGCGACAGCGACAGCAACATCCCGGCATCAACATCAGAACAACGTCCGACTCGCCAACAGCTTTCAACCTCCACCACTAAGTCTCCATCTAAAGCCTCCGACTCTACCACAACCCAACAAAGTCCTGTCCCCGTTCTTCTTCAAATAAATAAAAGCGACAATACCCTTACAACATTCAATAGAAATCTCTGCTGAAAGCAGAGTCAATTGTACGATTCCGACTGTGTCATGAGCACGTGTTTATGAATCACTCGAGAATAGTGATGAGGCCAGGTGTTCGCAGAAAGGTGAGCGTATCCAGCACCACCGGTGGCACCCGTCACAAACACATGTAAAGGCAAGTTAATTGTTCATCTGAAACAACTCGGGAACATACCCCATGGAGCAAACTGTAAAACTCTTAAACTTAGCAAGAGGATCAAAACATTAATATAAATTAATAAGCATCTAATTTCAAAATTTGAATTCCAAATTGTAAATCTATATTGACATAAATCCCTTCACACTAAAAGTATTACTAAATGGCGTATGTTTTCTGACTCGACCCATTTAGACAAAATAAGTTCAAGAATTCACAGAGCCATTGCAGACAAAATCTGCAACTAAACACCACAGTGATCAATGTACAAACTGCAAAACAACCGATGACCTTGACATCTGATCTTTAGATCACGATCAGTAACAAACTTCTGTTCGAGCTCTATGCATCAAAATATAAAAATCAATCTAGCTTTACTCTTCAGACCATTTAATGCATTGACAGTTTTCTAGGCAATTTCAAATTTCATTATAATATACAGCAAATATTTTAGATTAATCTTTGACATAACAAAATTCCAAACAAACCAATTGCCATATACATTGAATCTAAATTCGCTTTTTAAATATATTTGTATGCATGTAGATGTCGGTCAATGGGTGCAGGGGTTTAGCAAAGTCTAACCCTGTGAAGATTTGTTGATAAAAAATCCGAAGGAAAAAGTGGCACCTAACCTCACCCCTCCCTATTTAGACACTGGTACTAAGTTTGCCGTTGCTTACAGCGGACCAACAACTACCTTCGTCGGAGTAAGACTGCTGAAAAGACGGAGCTAAACTCGTTTTTATTGCAATTAATGCTAAGTTTTACTGAACCAAAACTTATTAAACCAACACTTTGAAGGTTTCACAAAGAAAACAACATGTATTGATGTTACTACACCTTTCATAGCGGAGCTGGACAAGATAGAGCTGCAACGAATGGTTAAAACGGTCATTTCGCAGCAAATACTCTGTATGTATGCATATGTTGTTGGCCAATGTGTGGAGGCGTTAGACAAATTCCCCATGTGAAAATTTATGGAAAACAATAATTCGGTGTGTGTATAGTGTGCACGCACGGGTTCGAATTCCGACATGGGTACAATGTGTGAAGCCCATTTCTGGCGTATTCATTCATTCATTCATTCTCTAAAAAAAAAACTCTAATAAATTAACACTGCATATTTGTGTTGGGGAAGCCGTTATGACGGCGACGAAACTGTTTTCTCTTGCTTACATCACTGGTGTTATATGGAGAAATCAAGTTATAACGTTCGCTCATGTGACAAAATCTGGGTCTTGTACCCAAATTGGGTAAAATGTGAGAAACCCATCGTTGGTCTTCCCGTCGTAATGTGGTAAAAATATAATTATAATTGTGTAATTGGTCAAGTTGAAAACACCATCATAGGTCTAAGAACATAAACAGAATTTAGAATCAATATATTTTATGTACATGCTGTATTCTTACATAAAATAATATGCTTTATACATTAACGACATGGGACAATCTCCCCCCATGCACCCCCCCCCCCCCCCCCCCCACACACACACACACACACACGCACGCACAGTGACAGAGAAACGCTCTTACCGGCCTGGTGCCCTGGTGCTGTTTTGTATCGAATATAACATCACATCATCTGCGAATCGTTACAGCCGCAGCAATTAATCGTTTACATAGTTATATGTTCATCAACAGATTGTTTAATTACATATTGCTGCACTTACCATGTCGTTTTGTTCAACGTCCTCTCCAGAGTGAAAACATACGGCTGGGCAGGAAATCAAGCTGAAAAATGTTTCTTCGTGAAAAGTCTTCAAAAATCACATGACAGACCAATGTTTTAAACGCAGCGTTCAAAATAACGCGTGAATGAGATAAACATGAGAAATAGGGGTCTAAACCCATTGTAATCTCGTTTTTAAATGAATTCTAAACAGCTTGTTGAAATTAATTTAACATGCACCGGTGCATTGATAAAGTAAGCGTCGTCTGCTTCGATTCTTCAGTCTGGATTACGCGCAGGAAAAACTCGTGCACCGGAAGTGTTTCCCGATTAGCTAAACTCGTACCCATGACATCACGTGACTGTTCTGGTGAACACCTGCATGAAATATACAACACTTCTAACCTGATTTGACATCTGTTTATATAAATAATCTTAACCGACAAAGCCATTGGCGGTGGCGTTTGTCTCGCGAGGTTAAAGCCTTGACTCGTCACACCCATTCACCACATGGGTACACCATGTAGAGCCGATTTTTGACGCCCCTCTCTGTAATATGGCTTGGATTCTGTTCCAAATTTCCCAAATGATTTTGTATCAATAAATGGTAATTTTAAGCGGTATTCATTATAATAGAATGGAGATTTAATACAGTGGACGGTCGACCATGAGTTGCCAAGCGCCTTAACATTTGAATGCATATTAATCATAATGATGATTATGAAAAATAAATTTTCAAAGAATTATGATCAATATGTATAAAGTACCACACGAGCAAAAACGTATTAACTGAGGGTCAAAGGAGAGTATACCGATTATTTTTTTTATGTAATGGAAAATCTTTGAAAGAACTGTTGTTTAACTTGATTCTGTCTATTTAACCATCACTCATTCCTCCAACAGTTCGTGAAAAGTAATCTGTGGCTGAATTTTTGTGTGTAAAAATACATTGCTTCGGTGAAGGCAAGGGTAGGAAATGAACTTGCAACCACATGACCCCTAACATTTTTGAAATGTTATTAATTTATTCCGAAAAGAGCACATTTATTGATTTTCAAGATAAGATATCAAAGATAACCATCAACGAAATTCATATAGTGGGGTCCCTTAGAATGTATAAATTGAGAGCCAATTTTAAAGAAACCGTTCATCACTACGTTCCAGTTCAGTTTCAAGTATCCAAGTATCAGGGGGTTCAGAGAATAATGGGGGTTGGGAGGTGATGGGGCGAGGGGGGTAGGAGTGGGGGGTGGGTGTGGGTGTGTGTGTGTGTGTGTGTGGGTGTGGGGGGGGGGGGGGGGGGGGGGAGCTTGTGGTGGTTAAAGCGTTTGGGCGTCACGCCGAACGCCCGGGTTCGATTCCCCACAAGGGTACAACCCGTGAATTGTCGTAAAAGGCAACTATGCTTGTCGTAAGAGGCCACTGACGGGATCGGGTGGTCAGGCTTGCTGATTTGGTTGATGCATGTCATCGTATCCCAGCTAGGTGGACCCGTGAAGATCCGGGGTAAAATAGGTCTTCAGCAACCCATGCTTGCCGTAAAAGACGACTATATGCTTGTCCTAAGAGGCCACTAACGGGATCGGGTAAACTTCTGAGTCCTGCAATGCTGATGTGCCAAAGGGACGCAACTTTGCTCAGCGAATTGCGGGATCTTAGACGACTGGGCTGCCCGTGCCCTCTCATTGAATAGAAGAAGATAATATATATGATGTGAAGGATATACAATATATAGAAGCATATGGGAACAGTTTTTTGTTTAATTATAAAGATGATACAAGATATTCTGGAAAACTGTTAAAAATGCACGAGGTGGTGATATATGTCTCCTCGATATCTCCAGCGCTCGCATTTCGGTACACATGTACCTACGCTCAATGAGATGCGATCCCTGGAGATAGGGGATGATTTGCACAATGTGTATGTGGGAGGGTATATATATATTTAGAAGAACAGCCATTAAACTTATTTTGAATATTACTGGTTTTTGCATTAACAAACAAACAAAGAATACGATACTTCGTAGTTAAAAGGTGTACAATTATGAATGTATGCATATTTATATGCGTTCATGAATGCGATTTACCCCCCGCATTTTACTTATAAAAATTCCTAAGGGGGATAGAGGTGACTATGCCTATGTAAGAGGCAACTAACGGGATTTTGTGGTCAGGCTCGCTGACGTGGTTAATGCATGTCATCGATCCCAATTGTGTGGATCGATGCTCATGATATTTTTTCTAGAAACAGAATGAACTTGCAATTATATTTGAAAATGAGGGTTTACCCCCCTTGAACCCTCCTGTGTTGTAAGAATATACTGATCTGCAGACAACGTTCGGTTAAAAAAATGGTGGCCTATAAATCCTCTCGTTTCGACCATAAACAAGAAACTGCACATGTGTGGAACGTTTTTCATTCGACAACTTAATAATAATAATAACCATTATAATAATAATCCATTTATATGGCGATGCATCCCATACATAATCATGTTCTAAGTGCTTAGACATTTATTACCCCGGTCAATGGATCAGTGTGCACTATACAATTATTCTCAGCTCCCTGGGGAGCTAGAAGATTAACAACCACATTGCCATCTCTTCCTATCGGCCATATTCACTGCTGGGTGAACAGAGGCACAATTCGAACAAAGGAGACAGCGCATATGCTGCTGCTTCAGGACCGAAGCCTTAGAAACTCTCAGGAACGCCGTCACCCATCCAAGGACTCTCTGCGACCGACGTTGCCTTAAGGGTAAGTTAAAACGAAAATAAACCTATTTTTTCTACTAAGAAAGTGTTATCCGAAATATACCATTTGTTACATTTGACCACTTTCTAAATGGCATTGTGAATGCATAACTTTCGGCAATGGGAGCCGTGCCAATTTACACTTGTCAGAGGGGTACACAAAGTACGTGATCTAGACTACCAGTTGCCGGACTTTCATTTGTGTAACATCTGTGGCTGGTTATTTTAGATCACCGACTTTGTGTGCTAGCGATTAGGTGCCTCACTTTGGCAGTGTGCGTTCGAATCCCGGACGGGACTCAACCACAAAAAGAACGAGAATCTGTACTTCACTAAAAAAGTGTTATCCCAAATATAAGATTTTATTATTTTCTTCTTGTACTATGTCATCATGAAACGTATTTACCTAGCAGTTTCAGAGGCAAAACAACACAAATATCACAAGTATCTAATTTATTTTATTCATTATATAGGTTCATATTTTTCACATTTACCGAGAAATATATTCCATAATAAACACACCATGGCTTATGCCCTTTGCAATATGACGTCATTGGTACCAATTGATAAAGGAATGACGTCATAAAACTTTATTAGACTCGTTTCACGTGGTGTAGGTACAGTGGGGTGTGGTTCTATCTTCTCAGATGCGCAGCCTATTGTTTTGCTCAAAACACAACGCTAAGCACAATTAATCTAAATTATGTCTTTTCCAAAATCGCAACTGAGAAGACAACAATGCATGGATAACATACTGTAAGATACGCGATGATGGTTGTCAGGGTCCGTTGTATGAATCGCATTTATTCGTTTATTTGTGTTGCGCATATTGACTCTTGCTGAGTTGCTGTCGTGTTCCGCAAGAGTTTATACCTGCTGGTTCTGAGACTGATCGGAAGCGGATGGTGTACGATCCTTATATGGAAACGGGCTAAAGGGACAGAACTCTCATTAAGACCCTGACTGGGCTGTTTCTGTAAACAAATGCAGTAAAGTAGAAGTAACTCGGGTAAGTTTGCAGTTTAGATATTAAACAGATAAAATCTAACCACAGCAGTATTTAAGAAATGTGGTTTATCAGGAGTAAGGTGATATTTGTTCATAGTTTCACTTGATAATCCTGAATATCCAGGATGTTGTCTCGTTCACATGTTCACTTCCTGCATGGTTATGTCGCTACTCCGTCCTCAGCTGATCATTGCGGTATGCAGCTAATTCATGTTGGTGGAGTAATTTGTGTTACGTATGTTGTGCCTCTACAATATTCATGAGTGGGCGTGGCTTATGTATGCACGTGACACTATCTTCCGCAAAGCTAGTTCACGCCTAACGAACGCATCGCTGTCTCGCCTGTAATTGCGTGATACGATGTTTCACTCACAATCTTGTACATCAGGTATATAACATGTTGTTTATGTGTCTTTGAAGATTGTTTTGTACTGTATTTGCGAGGCTCGACTTCGGACAGATCGAAAATTTAGCGAATTACAGAGTCAACCCAATGGTAAGTGCTTCAGTAGTTGATAGTGTATATTATCAGCTCCTGTAGCAGTATCATGAGCTTGTCCAAAAGCTGTATGAAGTTCATGGATCGAAAATATTCCATCATAATCTTCCCCATTATCTGATTTAAAATTTATAGTTTTCTTTTCCTTCTGTTTTTGAATTTTTTGGAATTGAGGGACATAATTTGAGGAAGAAGAATGTTTGCTAACGTTTCACCTAGTTTATTTTCATATCCGATTTATTAGTTAATAGGTCATCCCCATTCTTAAGATGGTGGATGCTACATTTAGAACCCTTACCTTTAATTTTCTTTATCATGTTCCATACCTTGGACATGGGCGTTCGTGAATTTATTTTGGAAACATAATGTGGCCAAGATTGGCGTTTATTTTGTTAAAACGTACGCCTGGCTTTAGCATTTAAGATTTTATATTTATTCAAATTATGGACAATGGGACTGCGACGGAAATAGTGCTCAGCCTTTTTCCGTGCCTTCCTAGCCTGTTTGCAGTCAGTGTTAAACCATGGTTTACGGATGTGTGGATTTGTAGAGGACTTAGGAATACATTCATCAACGATTTTGTTTTATTCATCAGAAAATAATTGTACAGGGTCAGGAGCGTCAAGAAACAGATCAGGTTTTAATTTATTGGATGCAAGCATTTCAAATAAAGGCCAGTTAGCCTTAGTAAAGTTCCATCTTGTTGAAGGAGGAACATCTGAAGGTAAGACAGGTTTTAAAATGGTTGGGAAATGATCACTGTCACAGAGGTCTTCGTGGACGGACCATTCAAATTTGTTTAATCAGAGAGAGTGAGTGATAAATCAAGAGCAGAGTAGGTACCTGTACCGGGATGTAGATATGTGTTTGAACCCTCATTATGGATACACAAGTCCTTGTTCGAAATGAAATCTTCCAAAAGTTTACCCTTGTTATTTGTCTGAACATTACCCCAGAGTGGATTGTGCCCATTTAAATCACCCATAATAATACAGGGCTTGGGGAGTTGATCATAAAGAGCTTGAAGTTCAGATTGTCGAAGGGAAGATGGTGGAATATAGAGCGAAGACAAAGTAAAAACTATCTGTAAGGTTACACTGACGGCAACAGCTTGGAGAGGAGTAGCAAGATGAATGGGGCTGTGGATAACCTTGTGTTTCTTGAATATTGAAGAACCTCCAGTGGCTTTTGCAACTGGAGGTGAAAAGACATTGTAAGAGGTGTAACCTCTTATATCGAATTTATCAGTGTCTTTGTGATATGTTTCTTGTAGACATATCGCCGATGGTTTTAAATCCTGAATTAAAAGTTGTAAATCATTATAATTATTCTTAAGTCCTCAACAGTTCCATTGTATTAAATGTGATGATTGAGTCACGGTGGCTCAATGGGTGAACTCTCACGTGAACGTGAGGAAGAGTGCGTGAGTGAGTGAGTGAGATGGGTTTAACGCCGCTTTTAACAGTATTCAAGTCATATCGCGGCGTGTCAGCTTAATGTTGGGGGGAAAACCCGAAGTGATGCAGGCCTCAGACGCGTACCACTTCGGTGAAACCCACGAGCACGGGTATGTTGTTGACAAACCTAGAAACATAATCGGGGCGAACCGGGATTCGAACCCACAATCATAGGTTTCTGGCTTGCCCAAGGGACGCAACTCTGCACAGCGAATCGCGGCGCCTTAGAGGACTGGGCCACCCATGCCCCCGAACGTGAGGAAGAAGAACTCCTACTGCCACTGTCTGACGATGGAGTCACCTCCATGTCTAAAGCACTGAAGGAGTTGTGGAGAGATACTTCTGAAGGAGACGGGGTACTGGATATCTGATTTCTATTTAACTTTTTTCTTTGTTTTTGTGATAATTTTCGGTCCGGAACAACCGGTTCTTCAGGAGGAGCCTGAGACGAAGTCTGAGTCTCTGCCTGAACACTATCGGGTGGTGATGCAGATTGACTGTCAGATATATCGATGTTAGTGATAGACGCAGTTTTAACTGGTTGAACAGAAGTGACCCATGTCAAGTCGGTTTGACACTGAACAGATGAAGTGTTTTTAACAGGCTTTGCCACAGGAGGAGAGGAATTTAGAGTTGAAGGCGATCTTGACTGATTGACAAGCTTCCTAGCATCTGCAAAAGATATGTTTTTTTCACATTTTATTTTCAGAATTTGTGTTTCCGTTTGATACACAGGGCAGGATTTGGAAGAGGCCATGTATTGTCCTTCACAGTTGATACACTTTAGATCAACACTACAGTCTGTACTGTCATGGTTGCCACCACAACGATTACAAACGATAGAGCGTGTACAAGTTTTCGAACCATGTCCAAACTCTTGACACTTATAGCATTGGAGTGGATTGGGGACATACACCTCCACTCCGATGTTGACATAACCACCTTTTAATTGAGTTCGGAAAGGTGAACAGATATGTGTTCGTGTTAACGATATTTGATTTTTCATCCTTTCGGGTGAAACGTTTGACTGACTGAACTCCTTGATTTTGAAGCTCTGAAACAATTTCAGCTTCTGGCATATCCGATAGTGAACGTGTCCTGTCACGGACAATGCCACAGCAAGAGTTCAGAGTCTGGTGTGCAGAAACAACAACCTTCATATTAGCAAACTGGGTGATTGATAATAAATTGATAGATTCCTGCTTTCGCACACATTCCACCAAAAGAGATCCACTGCGCAAACGCGTCACATGTTCTACATCCCCGCAATAGCCATGAACAGCTTTAGATATAGCGAAAGGGTTCAATTTGATTAGTATGTGATCTGCAGCTTCGATCACAAGGAATCGAGCCCAGGAATCTACGTGTGTATCAGTCTCAGACGAACTTGTATCTAAATGCCTTCGTTTAGAACCAGAATGATTTTGAGCCATGGTGAAAGAAAATAATTCAGCAACCCTGCTCCCCACCCACCATGGGGTATCAACAGGGGCAGTGTGAAATTGGATCGGATCTCCAGGATGCAAACACCAGGGATACAGGGCTGTTATGCGCCAGTGGATATGACACAAATAGCAATATTTGTATACCAAATTAAATGCCAGGCTGGTTCTGCCAATGACAATAAAATGGATATATATTGAATTTGGAGGTCAACAACACCAGATTGGCAGATGAGCCACCGCCTTCTGGTATTGGACTCGAGGCAAAACATTTTATCATAACAATTTCATAAACAACATTCAATTACAGCAATCAAATAATGCAGAAGAGTTTCAACATGCATGTTTCCCAGACACAGGGCATGGCGTGACCAGCCGATTGATAGAATCGGGCCCATTCTACCACCCGTCTAGGTGAAGTAAGGGTCAAAGTGAATTGTTGGGCAAAAGGAACACTGTTCCTGGCTCCAGTGCCCTCAACCACCAGAATCCCTTCCTCCACCGACACAGGGGCGCAACCCACGGCAAACAGGTTGCCCAATTTGCTCGCCTTTTACAACAAGCAATGGGGTGCTGAGGACACATTCTACCCCGGGCCCACACGGGGGAAGAGCGATTAGCGTTACCCAGCACTCACCACGGGGAGGTTGCTCTCCACGAGTGCCATGATGGCATGCAACAACCAAGTCAGTGAGCCTGACCACCCGATCCCGTTAGTCGCCTCTTACGACAAGCATAGTCGCCTTTTACGGCAAGCATGGGTTGGTGAAGACCTATTCTACCCCGGATCTTCACGGGTAATCAAATCAAACGCGGCCTAATTAAATACAGGTTAGAGAATATAGGAGGCAGGCGGTGTTCAGTTGTCATCGTATTTGAAAGTGGACTTACTCTGATATGGCACGGGTGTGTGAGTGAGTGAATTAGGTTTAACGCCGTTTAAAACAGAATTCTTCTTATATCACAGCGTATCAGTTTAATATGAGAGGAAAGCCCGAAGTGATGCAGGTTTCAGACGTTTACCACTTCGGTGAAACCCACGACCACGGATATGGTGCTGACAAACCTAGAAACATAATCGGGGTGAAACGGGATTCGAACCCACAATCATAGGTTTCTGGCGTGCCTAAGGGACGAAGGTCTGCACAGCGAATCGCGGCGACTGGGCCACATGTACCTCCTTCTGAGTCACGGCGAATGGCATTTACTATTTCCTTGTAAGCACATCGTGAATAATTAATCATCCTTCCACTGCTCAACCGGATCCATGCTTGTTTTCAAACACTGATTTTGAACGCATCGCCCGAACACAGTATCAACTGTCTATTGACGAGAGGACGGAGCAAGGTAAGTCTGAATGTTATTCAGGAGCGCTGGTTTATCAATCTGAGAGAAACGTGGACTATTCCATAAACTAAACTAAGGCACGTCCATCAACTTTCTGTCGCAAAATATTGATCGGTATTTTTAACAGAGAAGCCGGAACGAGGAAGTAGTTTATTTTTCAATAAGTGGAGATATATCTATATGACGTCATTTTGTGCACATGCCTAACTTATCTGTCACCAATATTACATTGCTGTTAGTTTATTCCAAATGGTTTTAGGCTGCGAACATCACTGGCCATGTAGGAATGTAATTCAAGTGTGACAGTGCGTGGGAAGGGTTCATGTGCACCAGATCATCGTCTTTTGTTACACCCAAGTCAAGAGAGGACAAAACACTATTGAAAACGAGGGGTGCGTTTTGTGAACGAGTTAACATACATGGGCAAAATGCAGCTAGATGTAGTTGGTAGTCGTGTTATGTTTTGAACACCTGACTAGAAAAATGAATCATATATAACTGCTCCGTATATTTCATTAGGCTAGGCAACAAATACATCCCGTCATTACAAATAGGACACGCTTGTTGGTCAGCAATAATAATGAGCTCAGAGGTCACATGACAATGATGATCCAAAACGTATTAGTTTCCTGATGATAACTTGAACACATTTGAAAACGAGATCAACGTTATAAACATGAGACGTCAATATTTGTGATGTATGAATGAAATGTGATAAATGCAATTCAAATGAAAGACGTTGACACAAATGAACATAAGTGTATAACTTAGATGAATAATGCTTATGACAGTACGAAGGGTAATGATATGAATGCAATGCAATTGAAAAAAATAGATATTAAAAACCTCCCAATAATTTGATAATTTGTTTCTGCTTTTCAACGTGTCCACAAATGGACTGCCTCATCTTATTTGAGAGGTTGGTCAGTTTTTTAAGTTTAGGCAGAATGAGAAGTCACCGTGGATAGTACGTTTGCCCGGAGAGCGGAAGGTCCGGGGTTCGATCCCTCGGGTGCGTCATACCAGAAGATGGTACTTGTTGTTACCCTGCCTGGCGCTCTGCATTAAGGGGCTAAAACAAGGACGTCGGCTCGGAGTCAGTATACTGTGTCTGAGTGGGATATTCATGTTAAACTGCGGCATGGTATCTCAGTGAGCACACACACACACACTCTCTCTCTCTCACACACACACGCTCTCTCACACATACACACACTCTCTCACACACGTGTATGGTGAGTGAGTGAGTTGGGTTTAACGCCGCTTTTAACAGTATTCCAATTATATCACGGCGTGTTAGCTTAATGTGGGAGGAAAGCCCGAAGTGATGCAGGTCTCAGACGTTTACCACTTCGGTAAAACCCACGAGCACGGGTAAGGTGCTGACAAACCTAGAAACATAATCTAAGTGAACCGGGATCCGCACCCACAATCATAGGATTCTGGCGTGGCCAAGGGACGCAACTCTGCACAGCGAATCCCCACATGTGTACGGTACTATCCGGGGGAACTACATGTATTCTTAAAGAGGGATATGTTCTGAAAAGTATATTTGTAACCTGTACCTCACCATAAGAACATCATAAATGTTCCACAAACAAACAAAACACAAATTACATTAACGAGCATGCAATTGTCTTTACAGATTCACCTCCAGACTTAGTTCTTCACAATGAAAGGTGCTATTCAAAAGATTCAGCTGACTATAGCACATAAATGTTTTCTTCTCAATGTTTTCCTTAATTTTCAAGTTCACGTCCGTGTAGATTGGTTGTCTTGTTGTTTCAGCATCACAGAACACATTTCTCTCTCC
This sequence comes from Haliotis cracherodii, assembly GCF_022045235.1. Lineage (NCBI taxonomy): Eukaryota > Metazoa > Mollusca > Gastropoda > Lepetellida > Haliotidae > Haliotis > Haliotis cracherodii. The sequence continues at coordinate 9,367,518 of NW_027266308.1, read as the reverse complement.
ACTGCGTGGGGCGGTCGGGTAGCCCAGTGGATAAAGCGTTCGCTCGTCACGCCGAAGACCCGGGTTCGATTCCGGACATGGGTAAATGAGTGAAGCCCATTTCTGGTGTTCCCCGCCGTTATATTGCTGGAATATTGCTAAAAGCGGCGTTAAACCATACTCACTCACTCACTCTCCACTGCGTGAACATCTTGTGTTGGAATAACGATGATTGTTTTTCCATGTCTGGGAAATGTCCACTGAAGAGAGCATATGTTGAATACCCATAGGAACCTGCTACGTTATGCATTTCAAAAACTAATATTCCGAAAATAAAAGTCTAGGTCTGACGTAATGAATCTGACGTAATGAATGAATACTGAATATCTGAATACTGCAGCCATCCAAGCTAGGGCTCCCGGCAGTGTCTTGTTTAGTAATTCAAGACTGAGTTCAAATTATTTCATGATTGAGCCTTATGATTATCTCACCTAATAATTTAGTAATCCAATATGGTTCATGTCTCTCAAGAAGATGTGTAAGGTGAGGTGAATTGGGGTTTAACGTCGCGTCCAAGTGAATGAGTGAGTGAGTGGGTATGGTTTTACGCCGCTTTTAGCAATATTCCAGCAATATCACGGCGCGGAACACCAGAAATGGGCTTCACACATTGTACCCATGTCGGGAATGGAATCCGGGTTTTCGGCGTGACGAGCGAACGCTTTAACCACCCAAGATTATTGCACTTTAGTAGCGACGTGCGTGTGTGTGTGCGCGCGCGCTCGTTATTCCAGACTGATGCCGATTTTCGTGCTAGCCCACTGAGATACCATGCCGCAGTTTAACATGAATACCCCACTCAGACACAGTATAGTGACTCCGAGGCGACCAGTCCTTGTCATAGCAACTTAATGCTGAGCGCCAGACAAGACAACAACAAGTACCATCTTTAAACGTCTTTTGGTATGACGCGGTCGGGGATTGAACCCCGGACCTTCCGCTCAGAAGATGTCTAATTGTAAAAAAAAAGTGTTTAATCCTTGTCCGATAACTTCCACGTGTTTTGATACCTAAATATGTTTGTATCCTAAACTGTTTAGAATGCAAACGTCTTAGATTATCAAAGAATATCATACAACATTCAGATAATGAAGAACATCTAATATCTAAGTGTGTTTGGGTTGGGTGATGTTATCAAATAAGAATATGTGATTGATCACTTAAAGAATTAAATGGTATCACACAACGATCGACATTTCTCTTCTGACTTGTGCTTGATTTCATTGCACTGTGATCACATCCCCCAAGTCTCTGCGTGAGTTTGATATAACGATTGTTACAACATCGGAATCTGCTGTAGACGTACGTTCAAAACATTTTGAGATCTTTGGATGTTGTGATCTTTGGATGCTGTGATCCTGGCGCGTGTTATATAAAGCATCTGATCCTTTTTATGACATGTACACAAATCCCAAGTGCCTGTTTTATACGTTAACACATTTTTAATGTCATCGTCTCCCAATTGCATGGATCGAAACTCATGATGTCAGTCACTGGATTGTCTGGTCCAGACTCGATTATTTACAGACGTCCGTAATATAGCTGAAATATTGCTGAGTGCGGCGTTAAACAACAAATAAACAAAACAAAATAACACATTTTTACAGTGTATAAATGTGGTAATATCCTATTTCATTGTACGAAATCTTATTGGCATATTTAGTATTGCAAAACGTATTTTACAGTGTGTTTGTTTATTTGATTATATTAGGTAAAGATACATTCCCCTGTGTTCTTATTAAACTGAAAACATGTTATTTTCATGTAGACTGACTCAAGATTGAAATTTTATTAATCTATCCTTACTAAAAAATATATCATCAGTTACATTTACAAAGATGTTTCAGAACATTTAGGGGAAAAGTCACGCACAAACGTTATACCCCAAAATAATTTAAATGAACAGCGCACGCGTTTTTGTGCATGAATAACATTTTGGACAGTATTGTTGTATTTAGCTTAAAAACTGTTTATAAAAAAAACATGTCAGATATGAGTTACATGACTCCTTCTGAGATGTGTGAACATTACGGAAAATGGTGTTCGTAGATACAGAAAAAGAGGGTCTACAATGGCTAACGATGTTGAGCCAAATTGTCCATTTGGGAGTCAATGGGATTCAAAACATTTTCCATATCCAATAGAAATATCTGCATAAACAGAGTCGATTGTACGATTCCGACTATATCATAAGCATGTGTATATGAATCACTATAAAATAGTAATGATACCAGGTGTTCGCGAAAATGTGAGCGTATCCTGCTACACTGGTGGCATCCGTCACAAACACATGCAAAGGCAAGTCAATTCTTCACCTAAACAAAAACACGGGAACATATGGTACAAGGTTACTCTTAATTGTTTGTGTTTAACAAATATATATTCTGCCTCTTCTTGGTGCATCTTTACTAATGCGCTTCGACAAACTACATGTATGAATAATTATACATGACAAAACAGATGTGTTTGGGCCTGATTCATACTTGCTGATGCGATACAAATAAACCCTGGTCAAAACACATTTGTTTTGTCTATATGTGTATCCATGTCACACACACCAAGAGCATATACACTGTACTTGCATATCAACAACATTACATGGATGTTATTGAGCAGTTTGTGAGAGTTTAAATCTTTAAATTGTATGCTTATTCAGCAATATTGAATCTATTTACGTACATTCTAATAATATTGAAAAATAGAGTCAACATTCCTTTCTATGGATATCATGGAATGGAGATATAGAGGCATTTGTCTTCAAGGGTGTGTCGTTGATTAAAGTCTGATTTTCAAATGATTTCACCTGGAGGGAGCTTTTTAAAACATTCTCTCAGTTTCTTTACATAAAGACGAATACTACTATGACAAGGGAGCTTGGATTTTGAAACAGCATGTCGCAGAAATAAGTCTTTCCCTGTAAGAGCCACATTCGCTCTGAACAGTTATGCTCTAAGACGCGTCAGAATCCTATAATCATTGGTCGAAACATGTGGGTTTTGTTTCTTGTTGCATTTTTTTATTGTGTGTGTATGTGTGTGTAGGCGGGGAGAGATGAAGGCTATTTTAAACTTGAATAAATATAAATAGTGGAAAACTAACAATTTACTTGTACTTACAAAATACTTTCCGAAGTTAAGATAATAGGTACGTGTGGTCCATTGGCATATGCCATATGTTGTAATTGCATGTTGTAATTGACGCCAACAGTGTCAATTACGTATAGGGGAATGTCCGAGTAACTCTCCATTCCTTAAAAATAATGGAGCAGAGGCCCCGCAGCGGCCGAGGCCCATTATTTTTAAGGAATGGAGAGTTACGAGGATATTCCCCTACTTAAAACTCATCCCTACTTTTACACTTTGACAAAATATTCTGTAGTTGAAAATATTTGAAAAATAAACCAGAACTCTTTGTTGTCTGTATTTATACTGCGTGAGTCGACCTTGCGTGATGCACGAGGAATGCGTTCTTTGCCGCTGTTGCACGTGCGCCAAGCACATTGTTAACACATGCTGATGGGTAAAATTGGAAATATAGAGCCCCGAACAAGCGATATTTATGTTACCTTATTTGTTTTTTCTCGTCAAAGGTTTATCTAACTATCTATAAATATGAACATTGTTGTGGCTAACGTGCTCTAACACAAAATATATACATATTATTTTGAGTTTTTAAGCCTTATGCAAAATTGTGAAAATATTTAATAGTTAATTTCACATCATGCCGTCATGTACCGCAGTAGCTGAGGTTGACAATTACACATATTCAAATCTAACGATGCGGTTCGAACCCCGCTGGTGACACATGTTTTCGGAAAAAAATGAAAATATTCACTTGTAAATAAATGTAAAAAAATAGTTCCGTCTGTTTCAAGTGGAAATTAATTCAAATGTTGCTTTAAGATAATGTACAGTTGACAAGCAACTCTCCATTCCTGAAACATAATGGAGCGTTCAAACAATGGAATGACGTCACAGATGTGTTTTAATTTGTGTTTCAGATGGCCGCCGCTAGAAAGCTGGAGAGGCTGAATGAAAACCTCTTGTCCTGTTCCATATGTACAGAGGGATACAAAGACCCCTGTACTCTGACCTGTGGCCACACCTTCTGTAAGGGCTGCCTGGGGGAATTCCTGGAGACCAGACAAGACGCCATCACAGCCAAGTCCATCCTGTGTCCCTACTGTCGTCAGATGACGCGAGCTCCCAGGCCTGACAGACCAGTGGAGGAGTGGGTGAAACAGATCAAGCCCAGTTTCCTCATACAGGGACTTCTGGACACCCTGGCATGTGAGGAAAATCTTGATGATGGTACGTGCTGACAAATAGAAAGAAACCAATATCACAACCTTTTTGGATTTAACTATTATTGCCTGATTAAATTATATACATGTAACTCGATAAAAGAATGCATTCAGTGCAACGTATGTCAGTGGTAACAGAAAGTATGTTATGACCGCTCCTGTAAATAAAAACGACAAAGCCCTTTCCATTTTCACAAGAAATCTCTGCCAAAAGCAGAGTCGATTGTATGATTCCGACTATATCAGCATGTGTTGATGAGTCATTACCAAATAGGGTTGATACAAGGTGTTCTTAAAAGGTGAGCGTATCCTGCCCCAAAGGTGGCACGCGTCCCATGTCACATGTCAAGGCAAGTCAACTGTTCACCTGAATGCATGGTAAGATAGGGAATTGCAAACGATATAATTTTTATCACTGATGCGTCAAATACCATAAAACGTTTTGAAAGTTTTGCTGAGGCTTTGAATGATGGAACCTTGATCAAAAACTTCTGAACAATGAGCCTCATGATGCTCTTTGGAATCTTTGGAGGAAGAGCATCCTCGATTGTACCTCAAAAGTTGAGAATTTTAGCACCAAAGACTGAAGGTGCAGAATACTGCTCAATATAAAGGGAAGGTTGACTATTGAAAAGTTGAAGTCATCCCTCTTGTTATATACTCATACAGAAGAGAATTGACTATTTGATGGTTATTGAACGATATCAGATCATCGATATACCTGAAGCTTAAGTTTGACTTCTTGGCCAAATAATATTGTTTTGACTTTGTCGATCCGAGCTGAAATTCAGATTCAATTGCATAAAGAAACAGATCAACAACAAGGGGAGCCTACTTTTGCCCAAATGTCTTCCCCCATATTCCAGCAATTCAATATTGTTTTCACAGTAAACTTCAAATGACATTTGCTTTCTTTAGTGACAGCACTTGACTAAGATGCTTTCCTGAAGTAAAGTTTAAAAGACTATCGATTTGTCAATGTCGAGTGAAAGACAGGATGATTTGTTAGAAGCTGTATCTTTGTATATGAATTGATTCGTACACTTAAGTTCTGTGGTAGTGATTAGCATAGATCTGAAGCCCAACTACGTGTGTATGGAAAACAACATCTGTATTGAATACATGTGTATTAAGATTACATTTGAAACGCAAACACAAGAAGCATTTGTGAATCAACTTTCTCAAAACAGCTCTGCCTGTTTGTCATGCTGAATAAGGTTTTCCTTTGTCATATTTAGGTACTGACAACTGTTGCTGCTTCTGCCAGAAACTTGGAGACAAAAACCCAGCTATCTCTTGCTGTCAAGACTGTGATGTCCCACTCTGTGAGAGATGTGTGAAGATGCACATGGCTGTTCCTGCTACGTCGAATCACACGATCGCTGATCTTGGTGGAGCAGTGAAGATCACAGGGAAAGAAAGACCAATTTGCAAGGATCACAACGAAGTCGTGGATGTCTGCTGTAGAGACTGCAATAAAGCAATTTGCCAAAAGTGTTGTACTATATATCACAGGAAATGCGATTCTGTGGTCACTCTTGAGTCCTTGATGTCTGAAATGGAAAGTGTTCTGGAACAGAATAAGAAACTGATCACACAAAGGTTTGACGAGAGCAACAAATACCTTCTACAACACAGATCACAGATTGATGATATCAGCCACAACAAAGACACAGTAGAGTCACAGATCAGACAGGCCTCACAGAAAGCCATGGACGTGATTAAACAGAAGGAGAAACAGCTGCTGGAGGAGCTGCATGAGATGACAGAGAAGCAGTCTGGACAACTGAGGGGTTGGATAAAGTCAGGGGAAATAGACATGCAGGTGTATCAACAATACATAGAGTACATCACCCAGGTGTTGAAGTCTGGGAGTGAGACTGACATGTTTGACATTTACCAGATGTGTCAGTCAGGGGCAATCAATGAGGCAACAGGCAGGGACGTCGATTTCACAGACAGAATAAGTGATTCACAACCAGTCTTCGTCAGTGAAATAGATGTGAAGAAATTTGACAAGGATGTGCGACTTGGTAGAATAAAGCACAATACATTTGACGTTATTGAAGGGCCATTTTGTAACATACAGGATGACTCTTTTAACATCAAGTCAACAGTGTTACACCAAACATTCGATATCAGGGTTGAGGGCGACAAGAAGAAGCCCGATCCAGCTGATGTCGCAGTCGTGGTCGTTGATGGCGTAGAGGCACTGGTCGTTTCTGACTATAATAATAACTGTCTGAAGTCCCTCTACACAAAGAATAACCAATCCCTGTACAGTAAACTAGATCTTGCAAGCGAACCACTCACTGTGACGCGGTTGAGTGACAACCAGATAGTTGTATCTTTCTGGTCACGCAATGAAATTGTAACTGTACGGGTGACCCCTGACCTTGTACTAGAGTCACGCGTACCAACACAGAAGACGTACAGATGTCTGACAGCCTTGAGCCCTTCATCATTAGCAGCAGGCTGTTGGCATCCTCCCTGTGTTGACATCCTGGATGTATCGGGGAGGGTGTTGAAGTCAATCAGTGCACTCAGTACTGGGGATAACCTGATAAGCAGACCCAGGTTCCTCTGTAGTACAAACGAGGGCAACATCCTGGTGTCAGATGGTGGTTGTGTCTACTGTATAACCCCAGAAGGAGATGTTGTCTTTATCTACAACCCTAAAGGAGACAGAAGACTGAGAGGACCACAAGGTATGACAACTACCAGCACAGGACACATCTTTGTGGCAGACAACTGGGCAGACAAGGTGGTACTACTGACAGCAGCAGGGGGGTTTGTCAGAGACCTGCTGACATCACAGGATGGAATTGAGAAACCATTCGGTTTGTTTCTCTGTGGACAGAAATTGTATGTAGCGCAACAAAACGAAACTGTTAAAGTTTATACGTCTCAGTGAATCCTCTGTTACATTTAATTCACTTTACGTGGATCACATTAAAGGTTCGTTTCCACGAAACTTACTTTAAATGTGAATATGTGCTTGTATTTGTGTTGTGTGGCAAATAACATCTCGTCTATTCAGAAAAAATAGTACACTTCAAAAGAACTATTAGTTGACGTGTTAGATGAACCTGATTAAACTCCTCCTTGTTCATTATGATTGATTGTGTGCATAGATACGGGACTAGCATAGACACCTGTACATGCAGAACTCATATGCTTGTAGTGACCGCCTCCGTGGTCTAGTGGTAGAGCGTTCGCCCGGCGAGCGGAAGGTCCGTATTTCTTAACAAAATACATTGAAGATGGTACTTGTTGTTACCCTTTCTGGCGCTCGGCATTAAGGGGCTAAAACAAGGACTTGTCGGCTCGGAGTCAGTATACTGTATCTGAGTGGGGTATTCAATAATTTTCCATTTATGAATGAGTGAGCGAGTGAGTTGGGTTTAACGCCTCTTTTAACAGTTTTCCAGTTATATCCGGGCGTGTCAACTTAATGTGGAAGTAAAGCCTGAAGTGATGCAGGTTTCAAACGTTTATCACTTCGGTGAAATCCACGACCACGGGTATGGTGCTTACAAACCTAGAAACAATGGGGTTGAACCGGGATTCGAACCCAAAATCATCATAGGTTTCTGGTGCGCCCAAGGGACGAAAGTCGTCTACACAGCGAGTGGGGGCGCCTAAAATGACTGGTCCACCCGTGCCCCCTTTTCATTTATGAGTTTCAGACAAAGTGCAAAGCGTCACAATGCTGTAGCCCAAACTCGGTTTTATGGGACATGACACCACGGCCACGTGCATACCCAACACGAACTTGGTGACATATGCGCGTGCAGATCACGTTGTTAAAATGAAGGGGATTTAATATGATGTGGGATAGGCAAACGTGGTCTCACAAATACATGACATAAATTTGGGTTTGCTTCAATTTTTACCATAATGATAAAATGAATACATTCCATACGCATATCAGTGGTAACAGAAGGTATGCGACCCGTGAACTTCCGGGATAGAATAGGTCTTCAGCAACCCATGCTTGCCGTAAAAAGACGACTATGCTTTTTGTAAGAAGCGACTAACGGGATCGGGTGGTCAGACTCGCTGACTTGGTTGGGGCATGTCATCGTATCCCAATTGCGTAGATCGATGTTTATGATGTCAATCACTAGATTGTCTGGTCCAAACTCGATTATTTACAGACCGCCATCATATAGCTGGAATATTGCTGAGTGCGGCGTTAAACAACAAACAAACAAACAGAAAGTATGTTATTGCCGCTTCATCTAGCTGATACTTTACGCTCAATTTTAACAGCGGTTCAGTTCCAGTCATAAGCGTGGGGGTCGAGTAGCCTCGTGTTTAAAGCGTTCGCTCGTCACGCCGAAATCCAAGATTCGATTCCTGACATGGGTACAATGTGTCCCCCGCCGTGATATTGCTGGAATATTGCTAAAAACGACGTAAAACCATACTTACTCACTCACCCAGTATTCTCTTTTCCTTGTGTTGGCATAGCGTAAATCTCAATACATTGATTGTAAACCTCAGGGGTAAGTAGGTGACGTGAAATTGGGTTTAACGTCGTGTCCAAGATTATTGCACTTACATAGCGACGTGTGTGTGTGGCTGCTTGTACTAGTCCGGACTGATGCCGATTTATAGTGCTAGCTCACCGAGATACCATGCCACAGTTTAACATGAATACCCGATTCGGACACAGTATGCTGACTCGGAGCCGACCAGTCCTTGTTTTAGCCCCTTAATGCCGAGCGCCAGACAGGGTAATAATTAGTACCATCTTTTAACGTCTTTTGGTATGACGCGGCCGGGGATCGAACCCCGAGCCTTCCGCTCTTCGGGCGGACGCTCTACCACTAGACCACGGAGGCGGTCCGGGGGTAAGGAAGACAGAATGCAGAGCATATAATTCCACGGAGTGTTTCATGTAGCAAAGAAACAAACAAAATAGGACGACAGAAAATATCCCAATGCAGATGTGAGCTGAACCGGTGCTTGGCTATGGTCGCACGTGGAAAACACATGTTCTCGTCGCGTTAACGATGTGAGGTATTGGACAACTTCGCCCAAACGCAACAGTCCCCAACAGTCGTGCGTGCCTACGCATGGAGTCACAGACTGTGACATGAGATCCGATTCCCTTTGTAACCAGTCTCGTTGTTGTGTGTGTCAAGTAAACGTCACTGTATTCGGACCACTGTGTTGCATGTCATGTGGACCTGAAAACCTTACAACGAGCTGGCTGCTATTTATTTCATTTGAGAGTGAATGAGCGATTTTGTTGAATTTAACGCCTCGTTCAACATTTTGTTTTGTCTAACGTCGCACTCAGCAATATTCCAGCTATGTGACGGCGGTCTGTAAATAATCGAGTCTGGACCAGACAATCTAGTGATTGACATCATGAGCATCGATCCACGCAACTGGGATAGGATGACATGCCCCAACCAAGTGAGCGAGCCTGACCACCCGATTCCGTTCGTCGGCTCTTACGACAAGCATAGTCGCCTTTTACGGCAAGCGTGGGTTGGTGAAGACCTTTTTTACCCCGGATCTTCACAGGTCTCAACAGTTTTTCAGTATATTACCACACAGCAGCTTAATGTGAGAAGGAAACCAATGTTTACCACGTGGTGAAACAAGTACGGGTATGGTGCTGACAAAACAAGATTCTTAATCACGGAGAATCTGGGATTCGAACCCAAGATCATAGTATCCTGGCGATCTTAAGGGACGTAATGTTGTGCAGCAACTTTTGGGGACTCTGGGTCAAGCGTGCTCCAATGACACTGAGAAGGACATTTATATTTTTAAAACCATTCCCATGTGAATGCAACTTTTGAAAAAACACCAAAAATATTTTTAATTTTCCCAATAATTATTTGGAACATTTTTAAAGCATGGCTTCAAAAACATTTTTTTTCACTTTGCTGAACTGATTGCGAGTATAGAACTGACCTCTATAATATATTTAGATGCAATTTTACACATCGGTGTATTATAATATACAAAAAAAAAAAACACCCACGTAAATAAAAGCGACAAAACCCTTTCCATATTCATAAGAAATATCCGCTTAAAGCAAAGTCGAATGTCGATATGACAACGCGCACCTGGTGTTCGTGAAAAGGTGAGCGAATCCTGCCCCACCAGTGACACTCAACACAAACACATGCAAAAGCTAGGCCGTTGTTTACCCGTGAAACGCACGTGAACATATGGTACAAGTCAAAATAAGGAATTGTATCGGACAACATTTTTTGTCATTGACGCGTCAAATTGGAAATGTCCACCACATGTCCACTATAACACCTTAAAAGCTTTACTGACGCCTTGAATGTTGTTATGATCGTATGACACTCTTTCAAATCTTCCTCAAAGAGCATGCTCGATTGAAGCTCAAAAGTTGTAAAACGTAGACACCATAGGCTAGATGGCTGGTCTGTTGCTCGACGTAACGGGAAAGTTGGCTTTTAGAAAGTTGAAGTCATCCATCTTGTCATACAGTCTTGTGGATAGTGTTCATGTCATTCTGAATCTTTAATAATAGATCTAAACATGACAGCTTGGGCGGTGTTACTGCTCTCCTTTGGTTCTAGTTCATTTCGGCACATTAGTTGAAGGGAATTGGCAATTTGACTCTCAATAAATAGCAAGAGTTTGGGAATCGGCTCGCTAAGCAGAGGTCCCACTGAACACGACGAACCCCCACAACAACAAAAGACCTGAATGAATAAACACTCAGTTTATTTTACAGCCACAAAATCGTTATATAATCGGTCAACAATAGAATGCTTACAATCAATTATTAGAGCATGTTTACAATCAGTTATGCGACCAACATCAGATGACAATGATATACTATTAGAATCATTACACAAGGTACATACTACATTAGTCACGGAACATATTCCAAGGTACACAACACTATACAACAATATACATGTGATTTGAAATAATGTACCCTACATACTCCAATGGGCGGTCGGGTAGCCTAGTGGTTAAAGCGTTCGCTCGTCATGCCGAAGACCCCGGTTCGATTCCCAGTGGTAATATCTACACACCTATGGTATTTGCAATTACCAAATGGACTTGCAGGTTTTGCCAAGGGTAATATCATATAGTAAAATTTAACACAGTACAAGATAGTAACGTTTCGTACCTAAGAGAAGAAACAATCAGTACATTAGACAGCCACAGAATGATTTGTGACTGTCTGTCGTCCGTATTTATACATATTCCAGCCAGATAATCTCATTTACTGATTAAACTGACTGTTATTGTGAATAATTGTTGCTTATATGCCACGAATGTATACGTGGTACGGGTGATTTGATGAGTGTGGGGGATAAACAGCTGTAGGGACAGATAAAGGTGTTAACGCCTAACATGTGTTTGCCGAACTCTATCTGACCAGGGGGCACGGGTGGCCCAGTCGTCTAAGGCGCCGCGATTCGCTGTGCAGAGTTGCGTCCCTTGGGCACGCCAGAAACCTATGATTGTGGGTTCGAATCCCGGTTCGCCTCGATTATGTTTCTAGGTTTGTCAGCACCATACCCGTGCTCGTGGGTTTCACCGAAGTGGTAAACGTCTGAGACCTGCATCACTTCAGGCTTTCCTCCCACATTAAGCTGACACGCCGCGATATAACTGGAATATTGTTAAAAGCGGCGTTAAAACCAACTCACTCACTCACTCACTATCTGACCAGCACAATGACAGATGCTGGTCCTGTCCCATGTGCGTTAGCGGTTTGATCCTTGGCAGGTTAGAGATACCAGAAAATGGTCCGTTAGTTGTAATATTCCCTTTTTTCACAATTTCCAATTCTTAATATGTGGCATGTAACCTGATAAAATATTTGTATAACTTTGTCAAGTTTCCCCTATGTTAATACTATTATTGAATGTAATGAAACATGTTTATATTATATACAGTAATTATGATACCAGGTGTTGCGAAGAGGTAAGTATATCCTGCCCCACCGATGACATGTCACAAACACATGCAAAGGAAAGTCAATTGTTCACATAACATATAAGCATACAGTTACAATTATCCATGTTCCTAAACAAAATGCACATTTCTGCCCATACAGTTTCTGAACGGGTTAGTAATGTATGGGGGCGGTCGGGTAGCCCAGTGGTTAAAGCGTTCGCTCGTCACACCGAAGACCCGGGTTCGATTCCCGACATGGGTACAATGTGTGAAGCCCATTTCTAGTGTCCCCCGCCGTGATATTGCTGGAATATTGCTAAATGCGGCGTAAAATCAAACTCACTCACTCACTAGTAATGTATGTCTACACATGTTGCATATCTTCACGCCCTGCTATACATCTACGCTTCGTCACAAGTTATACGCGGTGGTGGGAAATACCCTATCCCTATTCAGATTCATATATGCGTGTATGACATATTTTTGTCTCAGCTTTACATTGATGTAGTGTGACTCACATACGGGTGTGTGTGGACAGGGCCAAGATTATTGTAAGGTGTTTCATACAGGTTTATCTAAAATTTCCTCCTTGTTGACTGGACCCACCAAATTTAATTTCTGTACGTGTCTGGACTAAATTCCAAGCAGGGTGATTGTGAATTTATTAACTTTATAAACTTATTGGATATAGTCGGGCTGACCGAAACATCATTGAAGGGGGCAGATCTGAGTTGTTTCATTCAGTGATTTTAACATATACACAAAGGCTGTTGAGCGGATAAAGCCGTTGACTTCAGAGGACAAATATGGTCACGTTTCAAAACGCATGGTCTTAGCAGTAAGACTGGGCAGTTAATGTGTTATATGTTTCACAATATAACGGTATGTGTTTTAAATAACAGTACGGTATCTGACACATTTGGAAGCAATATTTGAGTTAAACAAGGGTGCATTTGATCAAAAAGCGACGATACCCTTTTCATATTCATCAGAAATCTCTGCCAAAAACAGAATCGATTGTACATCTCCGTCTACATCATGAGTCCATCCTCACTCTCTTTCTTCATCAACGAGGACCGCCTCCGTGGTCAAGGGGCTAAAACAAGGACTGGTCGGCTCGGAGTCAGTATATATATATAATAGGGTATTCATGTTAAACTGCGGCATGGTGTCTCAGTGAGCTAGCACTATAAATCGGCATCAGTCCGGACTAGTACAAGCAGCCACACAAACACACACACGTACATGCACGTGGCTATATAAGTGCAATAATCTTGGACGCGACGTTAAACCCCATTTCACCTCACCTACACCTCTCTATCAACGAATTAGCTCAACAAATTCAGCAAAACTGTTCTGATGGCATACAAGTTCACCCAGAAACTAAAAACGTTATTTCTTCTTTTGTTTGCCGATGATAAAGTAATGTCTTCAAGCACAATACCTGAACTACAAATGCTACCTTGGCATCAAATAAGTAAAGTTGACATTGAAGTGAAAGGTTATACACATGATATTCGTAGAACAAAGTTCATGGCTTTAAGTGCTTGATCATATTGGTTCGTTGGTTTTGTAAATTTGTTGTTATCTTGGAAAGAGATAAAAAGGCTCTTATATTCATGGACACATTCAAGATGATTTCATTTAAACTAATGTGGTTTTTTTAGTCGGAGGCATCCCCCTAAAAATTATCACTTTTGTTTTATCGACATTTTGTAAGTCTTAAAGTTTTACAATATAAGTAAAAAAAGCTCTTTTTTTGATAGGACAATCAATACAATGTCCAGGGGAGTCTTGGAAATGTGGTAACTTGAATACATATCACCGGATCCTGGTTGAACAAATACACGCAACTACGGACATCTTTCACATAATAACGCCAGTGGAAGAAACTAGTACATCTCTGCTGTATGGAATACTGTAAGGGACATTCTCGCGATCTCGCATTCTCGTGTTTTGGGCATATTTAGCTCGTTTCCAACGGTCGAGATCGCGAGAATGCGAGATCGCGAGAATGTCCCTTACAGTATTCCATACTGCTGTGAGGTTCTGCAGTTGAAACTCAACCATAGTTAAAGAGCAGCCTATACATGTATGTTCATATGACTATAGACCTGTGAAGATCCGGGGAACAATACCTCTTCAGCAATCCATGCTTGTCATAAGAGGCGGCTAACGGGATCGTGTGATCAGGCCCGCTGACTTGGCTGATGCGCGTAATCGTATGTCAGTTGCGTGGATATCCGTGATTAAGAATATTGGTTTGTCAGCACCATACCCGTACTCGTTTTAGCACGTGGTAAAAAGACCCGTGAAGATCCGGGGTAGAATAGGTCTTCAGCAACCCATGCTTGCCGTAAAATCCCGATTGCGTGGATCGATGCTAATGATACCAATCACTGGATTGTCTGTTCCAGACTCGATTATTTACAGACCGCCATCATACAGCTGGGATATTGCTAAGTGCGGCGTTAAAGAACAAACAAACAAAGCAATCATATGACTATACTCATGACACAATAACTAGCAATATGAAAAGATCAGGAGCTCTTTAACTATGGTGAGTAGTATATTATCAAAAGGAGGAGTGAGTGAGTTGGGTTTAACGCCGCTTTTAACAGTATTCCAGTTATATCGCGGCGTGTCAGCTTAATGTGGGAGGAAAGCCCGAAGTGGTGCAGGTCTCAGACGTTTTCCACTTCGGTAAAACCCACGAGAACGGGTATGGTGCTGACAAACCTAGAAACATAATCGGGGCTAACCGGGATTCGAACCCACAATCATAAGTTTCTGGAGGGTATAAGGTACGCAACTCTGTACAGCGAATTGCGGCGCCTTAAACGACTGGGCCACCCGTGCCTGCGTCAAAAGGTGGATGATATAGCCGTTATACAAGCTTCCTTAACCCAACCACATTGACGCTATATAAGGAACTCTGTCCCCAAGATCGTATGTCCAGAAATAATCGGAATCACTTGTTCGTCTCCTTTTCTTTTGACGATCCAGATGACCATTGGGGTTACAATCTGCACATGCGTTAAACCAAAATCCACTTCCAAATCTTACGGCACAATTTTGTTCAGAATTGTCGTTATCTTGATCGTACGTGCTGAATGCGCAGTGTTTAAGCGGGGTTAGACTATCCCCCATCGCGTTTCTACCTGTACCTTCCGAGTATGAAAAATACATGCGATAACCATCTTTCTCGTTTGAAAGAGAGAAATTAAAATATTGCTGTTGCTTATAATCATTTGGGGTATTCTCAAATCTGATTTCAATTCCAAGCATCACCGTCCCCGGTTTACATATATGGTACATTTTTTCCAGCCCTAGCCATTGATCACCACCGAGGCGTCCAAAGCCGTCGCGATATTCTGCCCAACTCCTGTTGAAAGGTTCCGAGAAGCTCTCTTTGCGCCATTGGAGGATTGTTCTTCCTCCAAACCACATACGACAAAAAACTTTAAATGGCGTAGATGCAGACGCTGGTTTGATGAAGTATTCGCCGTGCCCGTAGCCGAATCCAGCAGCAAATCCTTCTTTGCAATCTGTGGAATATTGGTCAAATTTAGTATGTAAATATAAGCTTACCGTGATCATTTGTAATCTCTGCTAAAATCAGAGTCTTGTACGATTCCGACGATATCAAAAGCATGTGTTTGTGAACCACTATGAAATAGTGACAATACTAGGTTTGCACTAATAGGTAAGCATATATATCTTGCTCCTGTCACTATCACATGCTAATTCAAGTCATTCGATCACCTGAAAACACACGGAGACAATTATAACCGATATGTTAAAGATAAAACGGCGTTACATCATGGTTAAAATAATACTTGGGATGTGTATTGTCAAAGAATGTCTGTTGTAATATATCGCTATACAGGTACCTGTATTGCGATATGTATTGCGATATATCGGGGGCTAAAGTGTTTGACGCTAATTTCCATTGGTTGTAAATGCAGACCCTATGTTCTACGTACCAAATGAATATTACTCGGCATGGTCAGTAGCCGCCATTTTCTAGTCACGGATACAGGGGAGATAACCCTTCCGCGCGTCCGTCATCTTGACAATCAATTTCGAAATTCGAATTCGAGAAACACCATTTGCGAATGAATTTCTTTGAATGAATTAAACGATACCAATAGATAAGACGGGGCCAACAACGATCCCTCAAATTATAGACCAATTTCTTCCCTGGGTGTATCCGGGAATTATTTTTTTCTGAAATCCTCTGTAACAGGCTATTTTTATGTGGCAGCCAGACGGTTAACGAGTGGACAGAAATTATTCAGTAGCAAGCGAGATTTCGAAAAGGCATTCAGACTGTAGATAACGTGATTATGATCGACACAATTATTAACAAGTATCTGTCTTTGCATAAAGGAAGGCTGCACTGGACGGTCACTGTCAGCGTAGACACAGATCGAGTCGAATCTGACGATTGTTTGGTGCATTTCTTCGTTTGTTCATTAGGATGGGCCGTAGCTAGGAAATTCGTGAACAATCATGCAGTCAAGCTCTCTTACGTTTCTCAATGTATACTGAAATGCTGAGACCAAGATTAAAAGTTCTAAATGATCAGAAATAATGCCCATGTGTGTTTTCGTGCTAGGGAATTCCCAGGGTTTTCCCCCGGAATGTGGAAGTAGTCCGTCAGTGATTACATTATTTCAAGAACACGGTCTCGTGAAAAACGTATGAACGTCAAATTGTGTCGTTCATACACTTATGAGCGTCAATTTCGCGGTCAATGGAAAATCCGTATATCGTGTAAACGTCAAATTAAAAAAATAGTAATGTACACGATTCTTTGATTGTCTTTTCTGCGTTCGTAAGGCTGCCAACTTTTCCCATTTTTGTTTCATTCCATTTAAATGATCTTTTAAATTGTATTAATGTTGCTAACCAAAGATGTATTGATGTAGATTTATAAGGTTTGTTTGTTATCTTACTTGCATCTTCCCGCGGCAAGGATGTTAACAGACTTTATAAAAAAGTCTTACATGCGGAAGATATAATTTTATTAGATAGCACTGTCATTGGTCTCCGGAAGACGTCAAATAAGGGTTGGATTATTGTGATAAGTAGCAGTTACAGGTGAATACGGATAAGAGTAAAGTTGTAGTGTTTCGAAAGGCTGGTCGTTTGAGGAAGTATGAAAAGTTTATGTTAAATGGATTGATGCTTGATATTGTCTCCACATACAAGTATCTGGGCGTTCATCTTGTCAGCGGGCGGTCGGGTAGCCTAGTGGTTATAGCTTTCGCTCGTCACGCCGAAGACCCGGGTTCGATTCCCGACATGGGTACAATGTGTGAAGCCCATTTCTGGTGTCCCCCGCCGTGATATTGCTGGAATATTGCTAAAAGCGGTGTAAAAACATACTCACTCACTCACTCATCTTGTCAGCTCAAGGTCATGCTATACAACTCAGAAAGTTTTATCACAACAGGCATGGCAAATTCATATTAATATCAAGTATCTTTAATTTTCATAAGTTTCTATTGAAGTTTTCGTTGCACATCTTCGACATAAATGTATTACTGTTCCTCTTGTATGGATCCGAGATCTGGGTTTTTCATCCTTCACCTGATATTATGAATATCCATGATCTATTCTGTAAGCTTGTTTTGCACATAAGTCGGTCTGTTATTGACATTGTGGCAAGGGGTGAATTGGGAATAATTTCTCTGAAGGTTAATCAGAATGTGAAACCAATTGACTATTAATTGGTTACGACTGATAATAATATTTTAAAACATCTATATTTATATCAGTATCGTCTTACTGAGAATGGTTTGGATTGCTTGGCATATAGCGTTACAAATATACTGTTTAGCTATGGTTTTGGTGATATTTGGAATAGTCAGTGTGTCTTTTGTGATCAGATGTTTTTATCAGAAGTCAAATTGAGATGTATAGACAATCAGTTGTACCAAGAGTCTCTTTATAGATGTACTAGCTTGTATTTTAATGATGAATTAAGATCAACGTTGCAACTGAAGGTTTTGTGGCACATCTATGGTATGGTATTACCGATCCTCTTGTTTGAAAGTTATTTATCAGTCGTTATTATTCTAGCGTACAGACACAAAAAGTTTGACACAGTTTCGATGTTCAGGTCATGATCTCATGGTGTGACAAGGAAGAAAGTTACGTATTCCAAGATTCCAAAGATTATGTCCACTTTGTATAATCCCTGGTGTGTAATCTGAGTATTATGTTTGTCGTGTTTGACCATTTTATGATGATCTTAGGCAGAATACCTTCCCTAAATATTATTGGCAGTATCCATTGGAAGGTAAATGTTTACAGCTGTTTAGTTCTTTCATGCTACAACTGTTTTCATATATTTACTTAGCTTCAATGTAATGCTGTAGTGTTCAACTGAACGTGTAGTGCAACGCCGTTTTGAAACCATTTGCGCTTTCATTGCATCCATTAGACTATTCAAAAAATAGCGAAACTTGTTATATTTTTTACCCAATATATCGGAACACGGAAAATAATATTGCAATACGTATCAGTATCTGTGCAGTCCGAGAAAATACAGCAAACTGCGGTTATAACGAACTAAAAGGGACCACTAATTTTGGTTCGTTATAACCGTAGTTCGCTATAGGCTGACTGACTGACTGACTGATATAGAAGATTTAACGTGCGCTTTCCGACTGTAGCGTATTTCGCACACGCTATAGGCAAATATACAGCCTATATATAACAAATGGACGGGACCCCCAAACATTTCGTTATATCCGTCAGTTCGGAATAGGCGTGTTCGTTTTAACGTAGTTTACTGTACATTAAATTTCACTTGAACTTTATACAAAAGTGCCTGGTGTTACAAAAACATCTTTGTGCGAAGTCCAACGGTGTAGCTTAGAGTTTTAGAGAGCAGCAAATGAATTTGTTTGTTTCTTTGTTTGTTGTTTAACACCGCAATATTCCAGCTATATGACGGCTGTCTGTAAATAATTGAGTCTGGAACACACAATCAAGTGATTGACATCGTTAGCATCGATCCATGCATTGGGATACGATGACATGCATCAACCAAGTCTGCGAGCCAGACCACCCGATCCTGTTAGCCGCCTCTTACGACAAGCATAGTCGCCTTTTACGACAAGCATGAGTTGCTGAAGACCTATTCTAACTGGGATCTTCTTTAGTATGAGAACGTGTCGATTCAGTTGTCAGTGTGACTGCATCATTGGGAATTATGGTGCTTGTAAATCGTTTTAGAAAGAGGTTTGATATGTTTTATTAGCTTGGATGTGTATCGCACCCTTCTGTGTGATGAGTGAGTGAGTATGGTTTTACGCCGCTTTTTAGCAATATTCCAGCAAAATCACGTCGGGAGACACCAGAAATGGGCTTCACACATTGTACCCATGTCGGGAATCGAACCCGGGTCTTCGGCGCGACGAGCGAACGCTTTAACCACTAGGCTACCCGACCACCCCTATCTGTGTGATGAAGCTTACGCGGTGATGAAACCGTAATCTTAAGATGAAAATGCGTCACTTTTTTTTATGAGAGCACGGGGCATTCGAATTTTTTGCAATAATTTCATGATTTACAGTAAGTAAATATATCACACACATTTCATTAGTTTCTTTGCTTCAGTATATGTGCATGTTATGTGTTGCGCGAAAATGGATCTTCAAGCATGCGGTCAAAGGCTCCTTTAATCTAGGCCGCCTTCACCTACGGTAACCGGTTTGTCATGATATCACGACAATCAGTCTTTTCCTTTGAGAAAAGGAGAAGAATACTTATGAGAATACTTTAGCTTCTTGTGATGTAAATCTTAGTCATGCCAACAATAAGACCAATTCTTCTTTAATGGAATGAATAAATGTGAAAAATAAACCGGAATATGTCTCCAAAGAGAAGTGGCAGGTTCTTTGACATTGTACTTACCTCTCATTAAACGTTGGCATTTTGAACCCACGTAACCATTGACACATCGACATCTCGAGTTGGACTGCAGAATACCGCCGTTCATGCATACTTTAACCTGAAATGTTAACCAAATACGATATGTGACCAATTTAACTCTGCACGTCATTTCTGCTGATGCGGCGTCTCGGTCCTGTCACCATCAGGATGCGCTTAGATAGATGGTGGTCCTCCTTTGGTGTGGTCACGCGTGGTCACACGTGGTCACACGTGGTCTAGCTCTGCGTGACGTGTCATGTGTCCAGTCTGGTGGTATCGCGGAAGCACACTGGCAATTGTCAGTCGGCCGCACGATAGGTAGCGCCCTCTGTAATGCGTGATAACCTTGACAATGTATTCGTATGCTTTTATGAGCTGTGATGTTTTGGGAACAAACCGCTTCATTTGTATATCATCTATGCATATTAATCTTGTGCTGTCGTCAAGAAACCTGTTTTATACAAAATTCATGAAAACTATTTTTTCCTAAAATGCACCGACTGCTAACGGTCAGATAGTGATGTGTGTGTTTGGGCAGTCGTTTGCAGCGTGAAGTCAGTTTCCTTTAGCCAAGGTATCAAACCCTATTTACAGTCTAACACTGTATAAACCCTATTTACAGTCTAACACTGTATAAACCCTATTTACAGTCTAACAGGGTATAATTTCTTTTGATGGGCAGAATATTTTGATTTTCAGCCATATATATATATATATATACAAAAATGAGGTAAATGTTCACTCGGTGTACATGTAATATATAATAAAATAATAAAGTCCACGTTAGTCCATCATCTTCTTTATATAACCTTTTTCACCGCGTATATATATATATATATATATATATATATATATATATTTATATTGGGAAAGGTACGATTGCTAATGTGATTTTCAGCTGCATTCGTTGGCTTTACACAGACTCTGTATGAATATTTCATTATTGCTGAAAAGATCAGAATTTTGCCAAAAGATGCCACATTTCATTTCATAAGTGCAACGAGAAATCTGAAGATAAAAACTGGGGTAAAGTAAAACTGAACATAGCAATTTGACTTTTTTGACAAACCTTTTTTTTACGCGAACCTTTCGTACAAGGGAGTTGAAAATGCTTGCCTTGTAAAACGTTGACACATAAGCCTGTGTTGGAGTCCTATATTCGTGGTGATGACGTTTCTTAGTTTGCAGCCGGTGTTAGTTAGTTCAACAGAGTGATGTAACGCCTGAGGCCTTGTAAACACCGCAGCATAACTGAATATTGTGCAGGGGGTGTTTAACCAAACGCACTCACTTACTCCAATTCTCGGACGCATGACTGAGCCGGCTAAAAGTGGGAATCGGGTGGAAAGCCTCCGTCAGTTGTCTGAATGCGTACCTTTCTACCCAACAGCGTTACTCGTTGGTTTCAATCAGTGGTTTGGGTGGTGGCCTGGTCCATCTATCATTTGCAGCTTTCCGTCACCGGTAAATATTAAATAGTAAACGACAACGTCTGAGAAATTAGCCGCCGAAACAGATCCCATGGGGTATGGAAGGGAACATAGCGATAACAATTATATAAATGGATCAATGAATATCATTGATGGCGTCGTTTTTTTTGCGAGAACCGGTCCGGCCCTACCGGTAGCACCCGCCACAACAAAATTTGCATCACGAGGTGAGTGTGTGTTGCACGACACCGTACAACAGTACTATACGACTGCCTTGCGACGACATGTCTTCAAACAAACCAACCAATCAAGTGATGGACGATAAAATTCAGTGACTTTACGTTTATTTTGAATTAGATCTACATCTGTTATGTACAAATGCAGATATTCTGCTGCTTATAAGTGAAGAGAAATGTTGTAAGAAATGTGTTTTTTCGCAACTCAGAGGGAGGGGCAGTTGTAATATCTCGACCCAAACCTTACATTTTTGTAGCTGACCTAGCTTAACCGTCTAATGAGCGTAGGATTAAACTCGGGGACCAGACCAGATTACACAACCAATTGATACAACACGACATAAGTAACATATATCTGATACTTAAGAGCACCTGGTGTCATAAATGATTTTTATTCATATAAACTGACGATCTTACATTAGAAGGGATACCGAATTTCGGTTGGTGAAATATGTAGTATACGTTTATGGTATTGTTCGACAGAAGTTAGGAAATAAAAACTCGTCGCAAGGCAATTTAGGCAATGAGCACGTGCAAAATGCCGTTGTGAAGTAAACATACAATGCACGCGAAGCACAAACGTTATGGATACGAGCCTTGGTAAACGAACGTTAGCAGTCAATAGTAAAATACCGGAGAAGGTGAGATGAAATGAGGTTTAACGTCGCGTCCAAGTTTATTGCACTTATATAGCGACGTGCATGCATGCATGCATGCATGCATGTGTGTGTGTATGTGTGTGTGTGTGTGTGTGTGTGTGTGGCCTGTACTAGTCCGGACTAATGCCGATTTACAGTGCTAGCTGTCTGAGATACCATGCCGCAGTTTAACATAATTACCCCACTCAGACACAGTATACTGACTCCGAGCCGACCAGTCCTTGTTTTAACCCCTTAATGCCGAGCGCCAGACAGGGTAACAACAACTGTTAATGTCTTTTGGTAGGACCCGGCCGGGCATCGAAGCCCGGACCTTCCGCTCTGCGGGCGGACGCTCTACCACTAGACCACGGAGGCGGTCAAAATACCAGAGAACATGGCAAGGCTAATGGGTGAACAACGAGAGAGAGAGAGAGAGAGAGAGAGAGAGAGAGAGAGAGAGAGAGAGAGAGAGAGAGAGAGAGAGAGAGAGAGAGAGAGAAAGCGCAGTTGTGAGAGAGTGGGGCAACTTACCCGCACTTCGCAAGCATTGTGCACTGTACGAAAACGACAATCACCACGTTGACGTTACAGGATGACTAGCAGAGTGAGTGAGTGAGTTGGGTTTAACGCCGCTTTTAACAGTATTCCTGATACATCACGGCGTGTCAGCTTAATGTGGGAGGAAAGCCCGAAGTGATGCAGGTCTCAGACGTTTACCACTTCGGTGAAACCCACGAACACAGGTATGGTGCTGACAAACCTAGAAACAAAATCGGGGGAACGGGGATTCGAACCCACAATCATATGTTTCTCGGGTACCCAAGGGACGCAACTCTCCACAGCGAATTAGACGCTTGGGCCACCCGTGCCCCCGACTGGCAGAGCTTCAGATAGGCCACGAGGTGGAAGACGTCACGTCACAACAGCCATTGAGGACCGCTATCTCACCACCTTTCATCTAAGGTACGTAACATATTCCTCACAGCGACGTCATCTACAAAGACGGAGCTTAGACGTGTTACCCGTCGATCACCCCATACGTTGCCGACTTGGAGAGCATGGCATTAGGGCATATCGGCCATTCAGAGGAATGTTGTTGACGAGGCAACATCGGCTTCGGCGTTTGCAACGTTGGAAATGACGTAACTTTTTCTGATGAGATCCGACGGAATACCACGGCTCCTTGTTGTATTCACTTGACGGTACCGTTTGTCAGTGTCCTAGTTTGGTGTGGGCTATGTGTATGACAGAGGACAGAACTGATGGTCATTGATGAAAATCTTAATGCCCAGCATTATACTGGCCTCGTGTTACCGTTCTTGGTGCGCAACCCAAGGATCTTGTTTTAACAGGACAATGCAAAACCTCACACAGCTCAAGCACCTCATGAAGGTGTAAGTATATACTCCGAAACGTTGTGTTCCTCATAATAAAGAAGTTGACTTCATAAATTCTCTTCCTTATGTGTATCACTTCTTATTGCCTTTCAAAGACCTCAGATAGCTCGTGCTTGTAATCTGTCTCACATCCCTGAACCATATTATTTCCCCTTCATTCCATCCCTTTCTGTAAGGCAAAGGCCCTAAATGAAGCTAGTCTAGATTGTCCTAGGTTCATTTCCAATTGTTAAATGGAAATTTTTGTGTCTGTCAATCTGTCAAAATTATGTATTTTCAGAGACAAAGCGTTAATCTACGAACGAAGAACGTCAATGTATTGTCATGACCAGTCCTTCCACCAGACAGGTCCTCCATAGAACATCTTTGGGATCATCTCGACCAAAACATCTGACGACGTCACCAATCCCAATTGACATAAATCGGTACAAGCATTGAAAGATGACTTGGGGGCAGTTCCCGACGACGTCATCAGACGCATAACGAACGATGTCCGACGTCGTGTGCTACTTCACTGTTTCCCCAACTGACGTGTTTTCAGTAACAGTACTACCCGTTAACTCACATCGTAGTCCTGGGTGTAATCTGTGAAATATGCCGATTTTACCCCTAGTGCTGTGTGGGATCTGTGACGTTGACACTTAATGATCCACAGTGTGTTTATCAGAGAATAAACTCCGCCAAATGAATCTGCTTTCCTAATACAATGCTTTACTATTTTTTATCATTTTAAAAAAATGATCGATATACTTTCTTTTGATGACCAGTTTAGTTTTCATCGCTGTTATGCCTTTTGCCCCCAATGGAATCTGTTTCGGCGGATAATCGATACTTATTATTCCCTTGTGTTGAATGTTTTGAATGTACCACTATTAAATTTGAAACACTTCTTAATGACCATATAAATTACCTACATACGTGTATCTGCCTTGGCAACAATGTTAATTAACATAAAACCTCGATGAGGCTCTCCAGTCCTACCAGACATCACATACAACAGGACCAAATGGCATGATAAAATACAGTAGTAATATCAAAAGGAATTGTTAATCATATTCCACGATTGAGTAAGTATTTTTTTTACCAATATTATGTGTGTACTTGTTTGGTACAATATTGATACTTGTTGTTACCCTGCCTGGCGCTCGGTATTAAGGTGTTAAAACAAGGACTGGTCGGCTCGGAGTCAGCATACTCCTTGTTAAACTGTGGCATGGCATCTCAGTGGGCTAGCACTATAAACTCTGCATTAGTCCATACTAGAACAAGCGCGCCAACGCCGTTGGGATACGATCACACGCAAATCAGCCCAGTTACCAGGCGACCATCCTTCCCATTTTACTTAACTCTTACGACGAGCATATTTATCACGACCAATACTACCCCAGAATATTCGGGTGTGGGGTAGAATTGACAAGCTCACCTTTGACATGTAATGACTTAAGAAAACATCCGTGTGTTAATTATTAAATTCGTACAGATATAAGTTGACGCATCTTTATGTACATTGTAGACGTTGGTTTGTTGTTTGATTGGATTGCCTTTCGATTAAGAATTGCACCCATACCTTGAAATAATAAATCATTTCCGAATTAAATTCCATCTTCGAGCAGTGGCCATTATCGAAGTCCGTGTTGAGGTGGCAACTCCTGGAGGTGGAATCGTAATGGAAGGACTCGCAGGAATCATCTTCAGTACATGTCCTTCCACAGTCCACCTTCGTCACATCGCGAATTATCAAGGCTATGAACTGACGCTTCATGATCAGTCCAGGACACGAGGTCAGAACTCGGTAATTGTCGGTGTGTATCATGCACACTGGCGTCAGAAGACCAGCCAGAATACAACACAATTTATGCATTGTGTGTGGCATCCACAACGTTCCTCTGAATGTGCTCAGACAACTTCCACCGAAACATGTACAGAAGGCATTAGCATCCCACGGTTGTCTTGGATACCCCTCGACCTCTCTTGCGGTGATTGAATCTCTTATTTCCAACACGGTAACTATTATGCTCAAAAAAGGTAGCGGATATTCGGAAATATAAGCAAAGTAATGGACAGCGTGAATATCTGTCAGAAAAACACACATTGGCATTGAACGCATCTTTGAGAGCACGGAGACTCACTGTCTCTTGACCACTCTTTTTATAAAGGGTAGGATACCCAAAATCATATATAATCAGTATGGAGACGGGGCATATCTTGACTCCAAATAGGCATTGCATGGAGGTGCGTAAGTGTAGTTCATGAGTTGGATCGGCGCCAGACACAGTTTCAGAAGGTCTCGTGGTGGTGGTTGTCGTCGCTGTACACGTCTGTGTGTAGGGGAGAGGTATGGGGACATCACGGTAAGATCTTGAACACAAAAGCATTGTCCTGGCGCTGAGCAAAGGGTACGCATGTGTTGCAATGATGTTGTCCTGGTGCTGAGCAAACGGTACGACGTGTGTTGCAATGATGTTGTCCTGGCGCTGAGCAAACGGTACGACGTGTTGCAATGATGTTGTCCTGGCGCTGAGCAAACGGTACGACGTGTGTTGCAATGATGTTGTCCTGGCGCTGAGCAAAGGGTACGACGTGTGTTGCAATGATGTTGTCCTGGCGCTGAGCAAAGGGTACGACGTGTGTTGCAATGATGTTGTCCTGGCGCTGAGCAAAGGGTACGACGTGTGTTGCAATGAAGTTGTCCTGGCGGTGAGCAAAGGGATGACGTGTGTTGCAATGATGTTGTCCTGGCGCTGCGCAAACGGTACGACGTGTGTTGCAATGATGTTGTCCTGGCACTGAGCAAACGGTACGACGTGTGTTGCAATGATGTTGTCCTGATCGGCCCTGCCTTGAAGCTTTGGATTGGTCGTCCTGGATCATTAAAATGGCTCCCGGGATTTCCTCTGCCCGGAATCGCCACGTCGTTGTCACTGTGCTGATAATATATCCTGAAATACTTGCTGTACAAAAAGTGTTGTGAGGTCTTAATTTGTGAAAGCAAACCTACCTCAGGGCATTTGTTAATGTTTCTGTGTGGAGTAGGTCTCAGCTACTACATGCATACAAGCGTTACGTTACTGGTAATATAATATTGTCTGCATGACGTGCCTATCACCTCGGAAAGATTATTGATATATTGGTTTGCATCACGACATCAAATCACTTTCAATAATCCCTATATATTTTGAGTAATATATTGCCGAGGCATCTGGCCAAGCTCATAAAATATTAATTCATGTATTGATGTTATTTTGTGCATCAACTGAAAAAATTCAGACATAAATTATGCATATTTACGAAGTGCTCATATTACGAGTTTGTGTACACGATAAAATGAGCATATATGTTTGGAATATAACAAAACTTTATACGCATCAGCTCTAGGGTTGAGTCCTGCTTTTTGATATATCAAATATAAATATTTGATTACCGCCTCCGTGGTCAAGTGGATAGAGCGTATGTCCGGAGAGGGTCAGGCCGGGATTTCGATCCCCGGCCACGTCACACCTTAAGACGGTAAAATATGGTACTTCTTGTTTCCCTGCCTGGTACTCGGCATTAAGAGAATACACCAGAACTGGTCGGCTCGGAGTCAGTATACTGTGTCTGAATAGGGAAGTACACAAACACACACAGGCGCGCATGCACGCACGGACGTACGCACACACACCACTCTTACATTTAATGTCAGGATTATGAAAAGGACTATTCATGGAACATGGCTGTATAATCTTGAAGCGACGTTAAACTGCTTTTCACCTGACCTTAACTATATTTAATTACTCTATACTGGCGTTTGATCACAATCCACTGAACCGTTGCCCCAAATAAACCTCACACGAAGAAAAGAAGAACAGGATATGCATAAGTTATGCCGACTTCGAAGTGACCAATGCCATCGGTTCACTACATGTATACTACTCAAAAAGAAGTGATAGAAAACCCGAAAAAATCGAATGTTTTTTAACTTCTTTGGAGTAGTTTTTACAAACTTCAGTACATTTTCATGTGCAAAACCTCAACGCAGGGTGCGATCAGGTGAGGTGAAATGGGGTTTAACGTCGTGTCCAAGATTATTGCTGTGTGTGTGGCTGCTTGCACTAGTCCGGACTGATGCCGATTTATAGTGCTAGCCCACCCATGCCGCAGATTAACATGAATACCCCACTCAGACACAGTATACTGAACTGACTCCGAGCCGACCAGTCCTTGTTGTAGCCCCTTAATGCCGAACACCAGACGGGGTAACAAAAAGTACCATCTATAAACGTCTTCTGATATGACCCGGCCGCGGATCGAACCCCGTTCCTTCCGCTTTTCGGGCGGAGGCTCTACCACTAGACCACGGAGGCGGTCTTTGCGATTGAAGTTGATATGAGACATAATATAGATTCACTGTTGCGATTGTGATTGTGATTGAACTGAGGTTCACTCACCAGGAAGAAAATAATCTAAGTGTCATGTCAAGTTTCAACGCTGATGTTGACCGGCGTCAGCAAATATGTTCATGTGCATAGGTAATTGGACCTTCCCATTGCAGGACGATTACTAATGCCCTCTACGACAAACATTAGAAACATGTAAATGTTGGAATGATAAAAAGGACGAGAAGAAACATGTCCCTCCCTCCAACAGGCGGTTACAAGGGTGTACGGAAAACATGTTATATCTTTGTTTATTTGTTGTTTAAAGCCGCACTCAGCAATATTCCAGCTATATGACGGCGGCCTGTAGGTGAGGTGAGGTGAGGTGAGGTGAGGTGAGGTGAGGTGAGGTGAGGTGAAATGGGGTTTTACGTCGCGTCTAAGATTATTGCACTTATATCTGTAAGTAATCGAGTCTGGACCAGACAATACAGTGATTAATATCATAATCGTCGATCCACGCAATTTGGATACGATGACATGCATCAACTAAGTCAGCGAGCCAGACCAGCCGATCTCGTTAGTCGCCTCTTACGACAACACAGTCGCCATTTACGGCAAGCATGGGTTACTGAAGACGTATTCTACCCCGGATCTTCAAGGGTTATGTTTATATCTAAAGCTACTTGTCTATTTTTAAGCATATTATGTTAATTACATTTGGTTGACTCTCCTAAAAGGTTTTGAAACTTATTCATCACAAGTTATGCAAATCCTGTTAGAATGTTGAGTAAGGTCAACGCCATACAATGACGTCACGAGCGGTCATAAGGCCATAAGTTTAAAAATTAAAAGTTTATTTAAAATTAAGTCGACGCAAATCATTGTTCTCATAGACTATAATACTTTGTGTACTAATAATTTCATACAATACACGGTATTGGCAAGAGTAAAGCTCAGACTGTAGAGCAAACGACTCTGTTGGCGCTTCAGTTATCGCAGTTCGACTAACTGGGGTTAGGGTGAGGATACAATTGTGATCAAATAAAAGAATAAATATCAAATGGAATATTACTGACTCTGGCGTTACACACCATCTCCCACCCTACTTTTGACCTTGGTATCTTTTCACGGAGACAAGAGGTTCATGTTTCAGAATCCAGGTTTGATTGGGTGGCGTGGGAAGAAACACGGCTGACGTTCCTGGAGAGGAACCCAGCACATGGTTCGCCAACATCACTGTCTCCAACACCGGAAGTACTCCTTTGACCTTGGGGAGTTCATGGCCTCGTGGGTCAGTTAGTCTCGTTTGTTCTGATTTTGTGTATACATGTATCTGTGGTTGTATACTAGCCACATAAACAAACTGTGCACGGAGAAAATATATTCTGGATTGAAATACAACACAGCAAGAACAAAATGATGCAGACGCTGTAGCAGCTGAATGATCGGACCATAAGAAAATGTCAACGGGACCTGAACAACATCTGTTACGATGACGTCAGAAGATCAAAATGGAGTAGGGGGTCAAACGACAGTCCCAAAGTCAATAACGGGTATGACCACCCTGTGCGTGAATCTCAGCAGTGCATCGGCGACGCATGGAGTCCACCAAATGGGCATGGAAGGCCTGGGGAATGGCCTGCCATATCCTCCTCAAATCCTGTGCCAAGTCACGGACGTTATCTGGAGGATGTGGAAGACGACGCAGACGGCGCTCCATTTCATCCCACACATGCTCTATTGGGGAGAGATCTGGAGAATTTGCAGGCCATGGCAGTAACATGACATTGTTATGGTGAAGTAAATCCATTGCGACCCTAGCCGTGTGAGGACGAGCGTTGTCCTGTTGAAATGTCAATCCCGGACCATGACGTTGCAGGAAAGGAATGACCACAGACCTCAGAATCTGATCTCTGTAGCCAACACCGGTTAGATTGCCCTGAACAACCACCAAAGGGGTTCGGTGCCGTGCTGTTATCCCACCCCAAATCATCACAGATCCACCTCCAAAACGATTCCTCTCCACAATACAGTTGCGTGCATAACGTTCTCCCAAACGCCGGTAGACACGTTGGCGCCCGTCACTGTTGAACCTCGATTCATCTGTAAAGACAACATTTCTCCACCATATTCGAGTTTGGCGAACATGATTTCGACACCATCTTAGACGGTTGACGCGATGACGGTGTGTCAGGATGGGACGTATGGCAGGGCGTCGTGGTCGAATCCCGTACTGACGTAAACGATTCCTGACAGTGTTGGGATGGATACGGCGCAGTCCAGGAATTGTCTGGGACGTCGTTACTGCCGTTTGGAACCTGTGTCGGAGATGTGTAACTCGAATCCATCTGTCCTGTCTTGGCGTCGTTACTCAGGGACGTCCTTAACGTGGGTGGTCGGCAACGTCATTTGTGTTCTGATAACGCCTCACCAATGCCGATATCGTGTTACGATGGCATTGTTGGAAATGTGTTGCCACCTGTTATTGCCTCATTCCCGCTCGGATCATTCCAATGGCTTCATGACGCTGTGCAGCTGTCAATCTTGGCATGATTTGCTTGTGATATGCTTGTGTCTGCGCCTGAGAAGTTTTGAATTTTTGAATGACCACAGATCATGCTTTCCAAAGTGACAGCGAATTTTTAGTTGCACATGTTGTGTACAGCTGCACAGGATGCACGTGCAGTAACACATTGCATGTCCATAGGCCCCCATCAATGACGTCATATCGCATGGCACGTGCATGAGCGTTTGAATGTCTCCAATAATTGCTGTGTACAAACCTATATTTCATATGTGGACGGTGTGCCCTTATATCTATATTTTCTTCGTGCACAGTTTCTCTATGTGGCTAGTATATATAGCAATTCGGACAGATGCATGATTTTCCTTGTGTGTTTTTAAAAGAGGGTGCATATTTCGGTTTGTTGGCCAAAAGCACATGTCAGATTGTACTGAAATCAAACGAAATATAGTTGTGAGGCTACGAACATATAAGGGGCGGTCGGTTAGCCTAGTGGTTAAAGCGTTCGCTCGTCACGCCGAAGACCCGAGTTCAAATCCCGACATAGGTACAATGCGTGAAGCCCATTTCTGGTGTCCCCCCGCCGTGATATTGCTGGAATATCGCTAAACATTTCAGCGGCGTAAAATCAATCTCACTCACTACGAACATATATAAGGCAAACTGGAGTATTCGGTTAGATGAGAAGAGGTACTGTTTCGTTAATATTTTTAACACTAATAACATTTATAGACTCAGCATTAGATGAAGCATCCTCCCGACACCCTGTCCTAGTTGTATTAACCATGTTGCCACCTCACTATACCGTCTTAGTTGTGTTAACTATGTTTCCAACTCACTCAACCGTCCTAGTTGTGTTAACTATGTTTCCAACTCACTCAACCGTCCTAGTTGTATTAACTATGTTTTCATCTCACTTTACCGTCCTAAGATGTATTAACAATGTTGCCACCTCACTATACTGCCCCAGTTGTATTATCTATGTTGCCATCTCATTATACCGTCCTAGTTGTATTAACTATGTTTCCACTTAACTATACCGTCCTTGTTGTATTAACTATGTTTCCACTTAACTATACCGTCCTTGTTGTATTAACTATGTTTCTATCTCACTATACTGTCCTAGTTGTATGAACTATGTTGTCACCTCAGTATACCGTCATAGTTGTATTAACTATGTTTCCACCTCACTATATCGTCCTACTTGCATGAACTATGTTTCCACCTCTCTATACCGTCCTTGTTGTATTAACAATATTTCCACTTCACTATACCGTCCTAGTTGTATGAGCTATGTTTCCACCCCAGTAAACCGTTCTAGTTGTATCAACTATGTTTCCACCTCACTATACCGTCCTAGTTGAATTAACTATGTTTCCACCTCACTATACCGTCCTAGTTGTATTAACAATGTTTCAACCACACTATACCGTCCTAGTTGTATCAGCTATGTTTCCACCCCAGTAAACCGTTCTAGTTGTATCAACTATATTTCCACCTCACTATACCGTCCTATTTGAATTAACTATGTTTCCACCTCACTATACCGTCCTAGTTGTATTAACAATGTTTCCACCACACTATACCGTCCTAGTTTTATTAACTATGTTTCCACCTCACTATACCGTCCTAGTTGTATCAACTATGTTTCCACCTCACTATACCGTCCTAGTTGTATTAACTATGTTTCCACCTCACTATACTGCCCAAATTGTATTGACTATGTTTCCACCACACTATACCGTAATAGTTATATTAATTATGTGTCCACCACACTATACCGCAATAGTTGTATTAACTATGTTTCCACTTCACTTTACCGTCGATTTGTCAACATGATAGTTCGTGTAACGTCACCTATATTCGTGAATCTGTTCCACGAAACTACTTCCTGTAGCATAATAGCTTAAATCCGCCTTGTATGGCTACACAATTGCTTCAATTCTATCTCAAGGCATTGTATATGCCTACATAGCCCTGACACGACCTAACATTACTTCTGTCACTGGTGGAATGCAATTTTCCTACGTTCCACCGACCGTATCCTCAGGCCGAGAGACTACTTCCGGTATGACGTCACTTGTTGACAGTGAGATCAGTTGTGAAATAGCTCAGACTGGAGAGAGTTTGCCGGTTCGAAACCGAGAAAAGTGAGTTGCGATTCTCGTATTTGATATTTCTTGTATATTTATTAACGGAATGTAATATTGTTAAAGAATAATTATATTCTGTATGACATAATAAATGTTTATTGTGTATTTCTTTATTGTGAAATTATTCTTGATAATTTTATTTATTAAAACTGTGTGGTTGGAGGTATCGGAAGTGATCCACAATTCGCTACCCAAAGCTCTTCCGCAATACCTACCCCCAGAACCGTTACAATCCACTGTAAAACCTCACAATACCTTCAACGTTGTATTAAGTATATTTTCAATTCACTCTACCGTACTAGTTGTATTAACTATGTTTTCACCTCAATCTAACGTCCTAGTTGTATTGGAGGGGCACGGATGGCCCAGTCGTCTAAGGCGCCGCGATTCGCTGTGCAGTGTTGCGTCCCTTAGGCACGCCAGAAACCTATGATTGTGGATCGCCCCGATTATGTTTCTAGGTTTGTCAGCACCATTCCCGTGCTCGTGGGTTTCACCGAAGTGGTAAACGTCTGAGACTTGCATCACTTCGGGCTTTCCTCTCACATCACGCTGACACGCCGTGATATAACTGGAAAAATGTTAAAAGCGGCGTTAAACCCAACTCACTCACCAACTCACTCACTATTAACTATGTTTCCACCTCACTATACCGTCCTAGTTGTATTAACTATGTTTCCACCTCACTATACCGTCCAAGTTGTATCAACTATGTTTCCACCTCACTATACCGTCCAAGTTGTATCAACTATGTTACCACCTCACTATACCGTCCTAGTTGTATCAACTATGTTTCCACCTCACTATACCGTCCAAGTTGTGTTAACTCTGTTACCACCTCACTATACCGTCCTAGTTGTATCAACTATGTTTCCACCTCACTATACCGTCCAAGTTGTATCAACTATGTTTCCACATCATTATGCCGTCCAAGTTGTATCAACTATGTTTCCACCTCACAATACCGTCGAAGTTGTATTAACTATATTTAAACCTCACTATACCGTCCAAGTTGTATCAACTATGTTTCCACCTCACTGTACCGTCCTAGTTGTATTAACTCTGTTACCACATCACTATACCGTCCTAGTTGTATTAACTATGTTTCAACCTCACTTTTCCGTCCCAGTTGTATTAACGTCTTGAGCGCGAATCATCACAGAACATAGTAAAACACATTTCATCATCACTCATACTCATAATAATTTAGATGAATATCCTAGAATTGCCTATTACAGAGGAAGAAATAGAAAAGGCTCTCCATCATATACAAAATGGCAAATCTGTGGGTATAGACTAGATTTTGATTGAACTGTTGAAAAGTATATCAGACAGTTGTATGCCATTTTGTATTTGCCTCTTCAATAACAACTACAAATCTGGTATATTTCCTTCAGTTTGGACCCAGTCTATTATAGTACCGCTACATAAGAGGGGAGATACGAAGATTCCAGACAACTACAGGAGAATTTCATTATTAAGTGTTATAAGCAAGATATAGACAGGTGTTCTTAATAACAGACTTTCCAATTGGGCAGAACTAAAGGACAAAATACCAGAGTCGCAGGCAGGTTTCTGATCTGGGTATTCCACCACCGATCATATGTTTACTTTACACTCTATTGTAGAAACGTATTTGATTAAAAAGAGGAAAAAACTATATGTTGCATTTATAGACTTTAAGAAAGCATTCGACTATGTAAAAAGAAATAAACTATGGTACTGTTTGCAATGTAATGGCCTGGGTGGAATTTTTTTTATCTTCTGTTCAATCATATGTTAGACAAACTTCCTCATGCACCGATTTCTTTGACTGTCCAAATGGTGTACGCCAAGGTTGCATACTTAGCCCTTTGCTATTTCCTTTGTTCATAGGGGAACTTCCAAAGCTATAAACGAAAACGGTAAACATGGCATACAATTATTTCCAGATATTAATGAAATTTTGTTACTGTTATTTGCACATGACGTCACCCTTGTCTCGGAATCTATTGCGGGGTTACAGACTCACCTTAACATCAATGGGGTTTTTCAGATACATGGGGATTAACTGTTATCATACAAAAATCAAACGTAGTTGTTTTCAGAAGGGGAGGCACCCTATCTACCAAGGAGAAATGGTCATATCTTAATTAATAAACATTATTTTATTGTATGGATTATATAAAGATTATAAAGTATATGTTTGACATTTCGCGTGCATGAAAGATGGGATTAAGGGATAAAAGAAATATTTTCCAAAAAGTTTCCAATAACTAATGGAGGAAATTGGAAATGGCTGAACCTGTAGAAAGCATCAAATTCGTGACAGATGTGCCAGATCTCACTGGGTGACATTCAACAGGCCTATTACCTTGTGATCACGTTAGCGTTTTTCTTAACAGTTTAGAAAAAGATAAGAAAGTTGAAGTGAACTACATTGGAAAATGAGAGCAGAAATTGATAGTCAGTGTTTTTTATCATAAAAAACTCTCTGTTCAGTAAACAACAGTTGTTCTGTTAGTACTTTCAAGAGGAATCCCAAACCTTATATCTTTCGGTTCCATAGCCTGTACTGTCTAAAAATTGACTTTATTAGCCTTCGAATGTTACGTCTAGTACACACAAACAGGACCGTTTAGCTTAGATAAGGGGTGTAGCAGTCAGTGGATCTTTCAGTTTGCTGACTTACTCTTGGTAATATCCGTTTTTCTTTTAAAAATAAGGGGATAGTTAGTAAGGGGATAGTTAGTAACACAAAAATACGATATACAACGAATTTTTTTCACAGCTATCGCAAAATCATTCGACACTGACACCGCATCAAACCCCGCGATAGACTGGACACAGTTATGTGCGCACCGATTATAAAATCCCTACCGACAGGATGGGGTGGTAGTTCGGTCTGTTGTCTAATAAATGCTGGGCGGCACCTTTGATCTCGCCTCCAACGTTAACCATGCATGTAGTGGAAGTAAAAGATGATCAGGATGGCCTGGAAACAAACAAGATTCTTTCTTGTTGCATATCAAGGCACCAATTCATGTCATTGGGGTTTTGGTATGCATGTGTAGCCCAGTGTATCCACAATTAACTAGAATGTTTCATATCTACAAGCCAGGTATTTGCCCATACCAAATATTTATTTGCTTAATTGCGTCAGTGTGGTTTATCAACACTTGTATAACGCTTGCGTCAGTGTGGTTTATCAACGCTTGTATAACACTTATTCACGCTTGGTGTGGCAGACTGAAATTGAACATTATGATAGCGTCAGCAGGGATAACAGAGGTCATACGACACAACTTTATTTGCTTTTCAGGCCACAGACAGTGACATATGAAGATCATAGTATATATGTTTAAGTTACTTCTTTGATAGGCATGTAGAAGTTGCAGTACTAAGTAAGGATAAGATTTATGGATGAACAACTTCTTTAAAACAATTAAGAGCGACGTTTCGGTGTTGGTAAACTTGCTTGATAAGGATGTTAGAACCTACACCGAAACGTCGCTCTTAATTGTCATTAAGAAGTTGTTCATCCATAAATCGTATCCTTACTTATGTTCAAGTTACATGGGCAGCAATCTAGATTATTTACATCAAGACAGTGCAAATATTGTGTTCAATAAAAGAAAACGTTGATAGCTTTTTAACACCCCTTGTTGTACTATTAAACAAACTGTGGACATATTCGCTTATTGTAATAACATCTAGGTAACAAATAATATCTATTTCTGAAATCAACTTCAGGATCAACAGATTCCCGTGGAATTTTTCTCTATTACAGAAATCGTTCCGCTTCATTAGTCTTTTGAAAGTACTGTCCCTCCGATACAGTTTCTTGTTATGTTAGTGAGGTGGTTGGGCGTTGATTTTCTCAGATGTGGAAGTTGAGGTGAATCAAAGCAAGATGTAGATACACAAACGAACATCAGTAACATACTTGATGCCGCGCACGTATGGTAGACATTCACGCGAAAGTCCCGGGCCAGCGATGTGCCTCGCGTGCTACACATGCTTGCCCTGTTTTTGAAATCGTATTGTGATGTGTTCTGTACAAGAAAACATTGACAGTCAATACTATCTGCACAAGAACACATTGAAGGTCCATAGTATCTGTGCTGGAAAAATTGACGGTCTATATTATCTGTACTGGTAAACATTGGCGGTCTCTATTATCTGTAACAGAAAACATTGACAGTCCATAGTATCTGCACAAGAACACATTGACGGTCCATAATATCTGTACTGGAAATATTGACGGTCTATATTATCTGTACTGGTAAACATTGACGGTCTCTATTATCTGTACCAGAAAACATTGACAGTCCATACTATCTGCACAAGAACACATTGACGGTCCATAGTATCTTTACAAGAAACCATTGACGGTCCATTCTATCTGTACTAGAACACATTGAGGGTCCATAGTATCTGTACTGGAAACATTGACGGTCTATATTATGTGTACTGGAAAACATTGACGGTCCATAGTATCTGTACAAGAAAACATTGACGGTCCATAGTATCTGTACTAGAATACATTGACGGTTCATAGTATCTGTACAAGAACACATTGACGGTCCATAGTATCTGTACTGGAAAACATTGACGGTCTATGTTATATGTACAAGAACACATTGACGGTCCATAGTATCTGTACTAGAAAACATTGACGGTCCATAGTATCTGTACAAGAACACATTGACGGTCCATAGTATCTGTTCTGGAAAACATTCACGGTCTATATCATCTTACCAGAAAACATTCACAGTCCATATTATCTGTACAGGAACACATTGACGGTCTATGTTATATGTACAAGAACACATTGACGGTCCATAGTATCTGTACTAGAAAACATTGACGGTCCATAGTATCTGTACAAGAACACATTGATGGTCTATATTATCTGTACTGGAAAACATTGACGGTCCATATTATCTGTACTGGAAAACATTGACGGTCCATATTATCAGTACGAGAAAACATTGACGGTCTATACTATGTGTACTAGAAAACATTGATCGTCCATAGTATCTTTACTGGAAAACATTGACGGTCTATATTATCTGTACTGGAAAACATTGACTGTCCATACTATCTGTACTAGAAAACATTGACAGTCTATATCATCTGTACAAGAGCACATTGACGGTCTATATTATCTGTACTGGAAAACATTCACGGTCCATAGTATCTGTACTGGAAAACATTGACGGTCCATAGTATCAGTACGAGAAAACATTGACGGTCTATATTATATGTACTGGAAAACATTGACAGACCATATTATCTGTACTATTACAAGCAGGGGAAACTCGTGACGGTTCCTGATACGCGTCCTTCCGTTGCCCGTCAGGATGTTCCCACAACACCAGCAAGAAACAGATCTGTACGTCGTCTCCAACAACGCGGTGTGAGAACCCTATCAAGTGAGAGAGGTGACAGAGAGGATGGGGGCCAAGGCCAAATTTCAGATGGATCAAATAGCAACTACACCGGTGATTGTACGGACGCTTTTGTGAATCCATGCAGTGACGACGACGATGCGGTATTATCTTTGTTCCGCATATTATCGTGGAATGTAAACGGTCTTTATAGCAAGTACTCTGATGAGGATTTCCTATCATATCTACGGACCTTTGATATATTCTGTCTCACTGAAACTTTTGTTGTCGATAGAATACCTGAACTTTGGATCGCAGGGTATAGCTTATTTTATTCAAGTGCAATTAGTTTATCCAGCTCCGGACGTTCTTGTGGCGGGGTATGTGTCGGTATAAAACATGAACTACTAAGACTATGTCATCCAATAGCTGTTAATGTTGACAACTTGTTGTGTTTTAGACTCTCACGAAGTATACTGGACAGCACATGTGATATTTTATTGGTTTGTGCTTACATACCACCTGAAGGGTCAACATACTACCGACATAAGGACTCTGCTTGTGCTCTTGATCAGTTAGAGTCTGTTCTTATAGATCATGTATCAGATATTGCTAATTGTCATGTTCTTATATGTGGTGACCTCAATTCCCGATGTGGAAACAAAAATAACTTCAGTGACTATGATTCAGATAGTATTAATAATAGAGATGATCCATTTCCATAGGAAAGTGTCCCTATTCAAGATAGGGCGTCAGTAGACTCAGTTGTATATAGATTTGGTCAACTTTTATTGAACGTTTGCAATGTTTTTAATCTGTGCATAGTTAATGGGCGTGTGAATGGGGATTTCCACGGAGAATTTACATTTGTAAGCCACCAGGGAAGTAGCGTTAATGATTATTTCATTTGCTCAGTTGATTTCTTCCTTCATATTTCCTCATTATGTATTGGGGAAAACCCCGTCTCTGACCATTTTCCTCTTGAATTATCTTGTCACACAAAACTAACAAGTAACAGTCTTGACCAGTGTAGTGACCAGCCTCTGGTCAAATATGTTTGGAATGATTTTCACGAATCTCGTTACTTGGATAATCTAAAGAGCTGTCTTTATCTGACTGAATTAATAGAACTTCTACATGTTGATATAGATAGGTCTTTGTCTATCTTCGTAGACTATTTACTGAATTCCGCCAGCTGCATGAAGAAAGTCTTATGTTCTAAGAATGGCTACATGATTAACAGACGTTATAGCATTGAATGTATGCAGGCAAAACGTGCTACGAGGCGAGCACTACGGAAATTTAGAAGTAACAAGTCTGCTGATAACAGAAAGAGTTACTGTTCCTTAAGAAATCGATATAAGTACGAAATCAGGTTATACAAGAATAAGATACGACACAATAGAATTGGACAGCTATGTAATGCAATGGGTAATGCTAAGAAATTTTGGAAAGAGGTTCGATCCATTAACATGAAAAACATCCCTGCTTGTAGCATTTTAAAGCTGAATGGGCAATTCATTTTAAAGAAGTATTTTCAACAAATGACGTATTTGATCATACGCTTTTTGATGACATATTTGATCCTATAAATGAAGATGATTTCTTTTCTGAAATAGATCGGGAAATCCTTGAATCTGATATTCAACGTCATGAGATACTGACAGCAATTCAGTCACTTAAAAAACGTAAATCCCCGGGACTGGATAAAATTCTTGCTGAAATGCTGCAATCATCAAGGGAGATAATTTTGCCCAATCTTACAGAATTGTTTAATATGATTTTTCGTTCAGGCGTATTTTCAAGTTCGTGGTCGAAGGGCATTGTTATACCTATTCATAAGAAAGGAGATGCTAGCAATGCAGATAATTATAGAGGTATAACATTAAACAGTATTCTGGGGAAAGTATTTTCGAGTATATTAAACAACAGACTAACGTTATGGGCCAATATGAGGGATAGAATTCCTGAATATCAGGCCGGGTTTAGAAAACACTATTCGACTACAGATCATATTTTTACATTAAATGCAATAATAGAAAAATATTTGATGAAACGGGGGAGAAAACTGTATGTAGCTTTTGTTGATTTCCGGAAGGCTTTTGATTCTGTGAATCGTCATAAACTGTGGGTGTGCCTTAGGAGAGCTGGATTACGGGGTAAAATGTACCTGATTCTTAAAAGTATGTACTCTAATGTCAGGGCGTGTGTGCGTTGTAAAGGTGATTTCACTGACTTTTTTTATTGTCCGCTTGGCTTGAAACAAGGATGCGTATTAAGTCCCATTCTATTTTCATTCTTTATTAACGAATTGTGTATAGAAATATTGAATAGTGGCAAACACGGGGTCAAATTATGTCCGGATATTTTAGAAT
Organism: Haliotis cracherodii; assembly: GCF_022045235.1. Lineage (NCBI taxonomy): Eukaryota > Metazoa > Mollusca > Gastropoda > Lepetellida > Haliotidae > Haliotis > Haliotis cracherodii. The sequence continues at coordinate 9,326,823 of NW_027266308.1, read as the reverse complement.
TGTTCTTATTATTGTTTGCTGATGATGTTATTCTTATATCACACTCAGTCTCGGGTCTTCAGAACCAATTAAACATTTTAACTGATTACACTGATGATTGGAAGTTAACTGTAAACTTAGAAAAGACAAACATAGTCGTTTTTAGAAGAGGTGGCCCATTAGCTTCAGTCGAAAAATGGTTATATAAGGGTTCGAGAGTTAAAGTTGTTAGCAAGTATAAATACCTAGGTGTTCTGTTTACCAACACTTTAAGTATGGGTAATCTTGTTAAGGATTTATCTGTAAGGGGTAAAAAAGCCATGGTCATGTTATTGTCAACTTTATCTAAACTCCAGCCTTTATCCCCAAGTATATTCTTTAAATTGTTTGACACACAGATACAACCAATACTTTTGTATGGCTCTGAATTATGGGGTTTTAAACATTTTAATACAATCGAAAAAGTACATCTTCTTGCTTGTAAAAAAATTTTAATGACTGGAGTCAACTCCCCTAATAATATTGTTTACGGAGAGTGCGGTAGATATCCTCTGTACGTTAATTCATTTATTCGTTGTATCAGATATTGGCTAAAAATACTTACTATGCACAAACAGCGACTGCCAAGGAAAGCTTACAATATGTTATACAACTATGATAATCTGGGTTACACAACTTGGGCATCAAATATTCGGGTACTTTTGTTCTCAAATGGCTTTGGCTATGCTTGGCTTATCAAGGAGTTGGTAACACCTGTATGTTTGTAAATATGTTCAAAGAAAGAATTGTAAATACCTTTTATCAAACATGGATGTCTAATTTAAATGCAAGTAGCAGATATGATGTGTATAGATCATTCAAATCCTTACTGGAGCCTGAAAAATATTTCAGTGTTCTTTGTAATTTAAATCTTCGTTCAACATTCACACGTTTTCGTATGGGACTGAGTGATATTAGAGTAAATACCGGAAGAAGACAAAATACGTTAAAATCTATGCGTTTGTGTCCATTATGTGATATGGGTGTTGAGGACGAATTTCATGTACTTTTTATCTGTGAGTTTTACCAAGATGTCCGAAAACGTTTTGTACCCGCTAAATACCTTAAACAGCAATGTACCACATCCCTTATATCACTTATGTTTAATCAATCTTCTGGTGTAATCTACAGTTTAGCTCAATTTCTCCATCAAGCACTCAATATTCGGCAAGAACTTGTAAATACAAATGTATCCTAGAACGCACATATATGTTGAAAGTATGTATACATTGTGTGTATTTGTATATAGGCCGGAGGCCTTTCATACAATAAACTTCTTGTCTTGTCTTGTCTACTGGAAAACATTGACGGTCCATAGTATCAGTACGAGAAAACATTGATGGTCTATATTATCTGTACTGGAAAACATTGACGGTTCATAGTATCTGTACTGGAAAACATTGACGGTCTATATTATGTGTACTGGAAAACATTGATGTTCCATAGTATCTGTACTGGAAAACATTGACGGTCCATAGTATCTGTACTGGAAAACATTGACGGTCCATAGTATCTGTACTGGAAAAAAATGACGGTCTATACTATGTGTACTGGAAAACATTGACGGTCCATAGTATCTGTACTGGAAAACATTGACGGTCCATAGTATCTGTACTGGAAAACATTGACCGTCCATAGTATCTGTACTGGAAAACATTGACGGTCCATGGTATCTGTACTGGAAAACATTGACGGTCTATATTATGTGTACTGGAAAACATTGACGGTCCATAGTATCTGTACTGGAAAACATTGACGGTCTATATTATGTGTACTGGAAAACATTGACGGTCCATAGTATCTGTACAAGAACACATTGACGGTCTATATTATCTGTACTGGAAAACATTGACGGTCCATAGTGTGTGTACTGGAAAACATTGACGGTCTATATTATCTCTACTGAAAAACATTGACGGTCCATAGTATCTGTACTGGAAAAAATTGACCGTCCATAGTATCTGTACTGGAAAACATTGACGGTCTATATTATCTGTACAAGAACACATTGACGGTCTATATTATGTGTACTGGAAAACATTGAAAGTCTATATTATCTGTACAAGAACACATTGACGGTCCATAGTATCTGTACTGGAAAACATTGACGGTCTATATTATCTCTACTGAAAAACATTGACGGTCCATAATATCTGTACTGGAAAAAAATGACCGTCCATAGTATCTGTACTGGAAAACATTGACGGTCTATATTATCTGTACAAGAACACATTGACGGTCTATATCATCTGTACTGGAAAACATTGATCGTCCATAGTATCTGTACTGGAAAACATTGACGGTCTATATTATCTGTACTGGAAAACATTGACCGTCCATAGTATCTGTACTGGAAAACATTGACGGTCCATAGTATCTGTACAAGAACACATTCACGGTCCATAGTATCTGTACAAGAAAACACTGACGGTTCATAGTATCTGTACAAGAAAACACTCACGGTCCAAAGTATCTGTACTGGAAAACATTGACCGTCCATAGTATCTGTACTGGAAAACATTGACGGTCTATATCATATGTACAAGAACACATTGACGTTCTATATTATATGTACAAGAAAACATTGACAGTCTATAGTATCTGTACTGGCCATGGAAAACATTGACGGTCAATATTATCTGTACTAGAACACATTGACCGTCCATAATATCTGTACAAGAACACATTGACGGTCCATAGTATCTGTACTGGCAAATTTTGACGGTCCATATTAACAAAATCCCACAGATTCAGACAATGTAATATTCACTATCACACACATTGGATTTTTATGCCTTTATAAACAACTACTATGATAGCGCTCTCGTCATAAAACACTGTACGTTGTGATTTACTGTGAATTTCGAGTTGATTGTGACATGAAAGTTTGTAATGTACCGAGGTGATGCTTTACGATGGATACGAATTACACGTTTGAGAGGCACGTCACGTTTACCAACTGATTGAGTCCGGCTTTCGACGTATACGATATGCACTGAGTAGGCTTACCAGGGCTGCTTCTACCGAGTCCCTTCAATGCTTCATTGTAACACAAAAGGTAAGCACCAGTTTCTTTTTGTTGGATATTACAGATTTGTAAATGGCAATAAAAGCTAACAGAATTCGTTCTAGCACATAAGGGATAAGCGACAACTATTAGGAAGATACGAGTTGATCATCGTCTCTGCCTCGTTCAGTCATGGGCGCCATAGGGACTTGAACGTCATCCAAACGCATTATCATCAAATCTAAACTTAACGAACCATAGAATTAGACCTCGACTCATTGAAAGCAGTTCACTGATGTAAGCTCACACTTTAAGACACGTTACAGGTGTAGCAGGGCGTGGTGTTACACCAAACAGTTGACATCTTCACCGCTTGCTGACGAGGTCTTAACTTTATAGGTCTTATTAACTTTTTCAATTAGATAGATCGATAATGTATTCGTACAAAACTGTTAGGCAACAGGCCTATAGTATACAGCATTTAGGAAGCGGTTTTATACGACATAAACTTATTTCTAACTGAGGTGAGGTGAAATGGGGTTTAACGTCGCGTCCAAGATTATTACACTTATATAGCGACGTGCATGTACGTGTGTGTGTGTGGCTGCTTGTACTAGTCCGGACTGATGCCGATTTATAGTGCTAGCTCACTGAGATACCATGCCGCAGTTTAACATGAATACCCCACTCAGACACAGTATACTGACTCCGAGCCGACCAGTCCTTGTTTTAGCCCCTTAATGCCGAGCGCCAGACAGGGTAACAACAAGTACCATCTTTTAACGTCTTTTGGTTATTTCTAACTGACATCCCATGATACCTATATATTGACAAATTGCGTATAACATCAAGTTTAACTGAAGATATTAGAGTGACAAATTTGTGGATACTTGGATTCACAAAAAGCTGTCTTTTTAAGTATATACTTCTTAGATTATCACATGAGTGGAATATTAACAGGAAGTGATATCCATCTTCAATAAGATCTAGATTACACTGATTACAAAATCTTAATTGTCTACATATATATATATATATATATATATATATATATATATATATATATATATATATATATATATATATATATCTAGTGATCTTTTCGCGATTCCGAGCCTTTCGCATTACCATAGTCACCACCTGATTGAGTGGCTTCCTTCCATCAACGTGAAAGGATTACCCACAACCAATTTCCTCTAATAATAAACTGTTGCCTTTGGTATCCCTTGCAATACTCATTATGGTCATTGGGCAAATGTTATCATCACAAACCCTAACGAGATTCTGTGTACATGGTCACACCCGATGATTTTGAAGATCTCAAATTCTATCAAAGTCAGACAACATGGCTGTTCATATTCATTACCAATCTTCTCTTAGAATTAGTTATACATATTAGAATCCCACACAAAACTTTCTCTTATTAATTCTTACAAAATACAAAACAGAAAGTGAGGAGTGGGGAAATGGGACATATCCCTACGTGAAAAAATAAGACAGTAGTAGTGGTGACATCACTATCATAATTGTACTATCTAAAGCATAAATTTGGCGTACGAAAAGCGTAATATTTGCAATCACCTGTAATGACTCATGTTGGCAAAACTGAAAACGAATATGTCCACAATCCACAAACAATGACTTCATTAATTATAATGGCGAACATTTACCAACCCGCGACAATCGTGTCAACTCGGTGTTCCCCTAGCAATAAACTCGCATCTGAATTCACTACTGTTCTACTGTCGGGTAGTCCCAATGGCTAGACTGGACCCTCGTGGAATGGGCCATGCCATAAAAGTCCAGCAACCGAACCCCTTATTAAAAAAAATAGACGGGCCGACCTTGTGTTTATGGTCTGGTGAACACAGGTCAATGGCTCCTCATTAACTCAAGATTCACGTCTCACTGTTTTGTTTTATCTCACTATTCATTTGATACATTTGTCAAATTCAACTGAAACCTGGTCCCGTATTACATGTATGGCACACGCATGGTCGACGAGTGACCGACGCGTGCTCAACGCGTTGAGCACCCGTGTCACATGCGTGTTACACGCGTGTCAATGCGTGTTACACGCGTTCTCAACGCGTGTTAGGGGAATGAACTTCTAGACAGTACTGTACAAAGACACCTCCTGCCCATAGTTAACAGTTAATAGTACTTGGGTGTAATGTGCTCTTCGACTTTCAAGATGTCAAAGTGAATTGCTGATCCAGCAATCCAAACGAGTTCATCTTTTGGCATGTAAAAGTTGTTTAAAGGTGGGAAAAAAAAAGCCAAATGCCATTGTCTATGGTAAATGTTGCCGCTACCCGCTCTATGTCAATGTCCGCATTATTAAGTATTGGTTAAAATTATTAATTGATCTGTAAACATTATACTGTACTGCGTAAAGTTTATTTGCCAGAATTTTATTGGATATTTACAACTATATATAAATTCAAAAGTTTATTGTGTACAACTCAGGATGAGTTATTAAAACGTCTGCAATATTATGTATATTATGCATACAAACAAAAACCACACGAAGTCGTAAAAACCATGTAATGTGCTTCACATTGTATTATTGGCATTGTATTTCTTGTATATGGGCCAAAGGCCTGCACGCAAATAAACGGGTTTTGACTTTGAATTCATGAACATCAGTCGGTGTTTGGAAGAGCCACAGCACAGTTATTTTAATTTAATAATTTATATCTACATATCAACTGATAATAAAGAACGTATGTGTTTTGTACTAATAAACTGTATTTAGTGTATCGGTTAGAAGGGACATAACTAGTAATAGCCACTGGTGACGCTACGATCGATCCAAGAAATTCCAGCCTAGATCGGCAAAGTGGAAACTGGATTTTTACAGTTAGTTAACTTCCTTGCCTCAGGAAGATGCCTACCCGAAGACTGGTCAGGCTGGTCGGTTGATGCATAACACCGTATCCTAATTGCATAGATGGATGATCACTGGATTGTCAGGTCCAGATTTCATTATTTACATATGGCTGGAATATTGCTTAAAACAACAAACAAACAACAGGTAAATAGAACTCTCCTTGATTGTGTGGCAGATCTGGATTCGTTCTCTGTTCAAGAACAGGGGCCCGATCCACAAAGTGATCTTAGCGTTACGACTGTCATATGCTTATGTTAATGTATGGAACTTACAATCAACTTAGAGCTAAGATCGCTTTGTGGAACGGGGCCCAGGGCTATAATACAATGATGTGAGTAACGGAAAACTGTAAAAACTTGTATCCATGCTATGATTCAGAGCATTGGTATTCTTCTTGTGAATTTAACAGCAGGTACTCAAAACGTTCAACAGTATTAGATATAAAGAAGATATTTCATGTGTTGAGTGAAATATCATATTTCTCTTATCGAGTGGGGGTGGTCGGGTAGCCCAGTGGTTAAAGCGTTCGCTCGTCACCCCAAAGACCCGGGTTCGATCCCGACATGGGTACAATGTGTGAAGCCCATTGCTGGTGTCTCCCGCCGTGATATTGCGGGAATATTGCTAAAAGCGGCGTAAAACAACACTCACTCACACTTATCGAGTGACGAGTGGCGCGGCCACGAGTGAACATATCGCCTTTCCCCCGGTACTCAAAACATGATATTTGACACATGGTATATCCTATTTACTATAGACTTTTGTGTAGTTGTCGACCGGACTAGTTTTCTTTTCATTACAAATGTAAAACATTAAGACGCAAATTCTCATTACCTATCAAGCAGGGACGTTTCACCACCCCTTGTTATTGCGACTTAGAAAGTAGTTCCAAAATGCAAAATCTTAAAATACTAGTTTATAAACGAAGGTAATACTGTAAACTTCGTTTATAACGAACACGCTTATAACGAACTGACGGATATAACGAACTGTTTTTTGGTCCCGTCCATTTGCTGTGGTCCCTTTGAGTTCTTTATAACCGTAGTTTACTGTAAATAAATATTTGTGGCCAATTTTGCCTTCTCTTAAACATTGTTGATGGTGTATTTGGTTTATTCAGATCTATTTGCAGAAGCACGATAGTGTTACTTTATGACCGCCCCACTCTTGTCTTGGAATCTACTTCAGTGGTAGTTTGTGTACCTGGTGAACATACATGGGTGTGAGGTGTACATATTGAAAGCCGCACTTCATGTTATACACTTGCCATTATCCCTATATAGTTTCATGTTATAGTTTCATGTTTCAGGGCACCGTCCACAAAGCGACCGTAGCGCTACGACTGTCAACCTTCCGAGACTGACCACCCGATCGACAAAGTCGCCTAATATACCTCACGAACACCTGGTGTCATCACTGATTTCCAGTGATCCTTATTAAATAATTTTCACCCAATGGAATCTGTATCGGCGGCGTTCAAGTTTAGTATATACTAAGTTTTGATAGTGTTGTCTCGATTCTATAACCTATTGTTAGGTGTGACTCCCGTTCATGGAATTTGGTAGACCCAAATATATATATACAGGACCCGTGAAGTTCCGGGGTAGAATAGGCCTTCAGCAACCGATGCTTACCGTAAGAGGCGACCTAAAGGGATCAGATGGTCAGGCTCGCTGACTTGGTTGATGCATGCCATCGTATCCCACTTGCGCGAATAGATACTCATGTTATCAATCACTGGATTGTCTGGTCCTTACTCGATTATTTACAGACCGCCATCATGTAGCTGGAATATTGCTGAGTGCGGCGTAAAACAACAAACAAACAATACTTCCTTTATTGATCCTGTGTTAGGCTTAATATCATCCCCTAGACGAGTAAACAGTCTTTGTTTCCGGACACTATGATAACACCAGTTTCCCGCGCTCTTCATAAAGGTAATCTTACCACCACCTCCTTTGACGTACTATATAAAGCCAGGGACCCCTTGCGATACGTACCGTATTTTCACCATCTAAATCTATATTTCAGCTCTTCAGCGACATAGGGGCGGTCGGGTGGTCCAGTGGTTAAAGCGTTTGCTCGTTACGCCGAAAACCCGGATTCCCGACATGGGTACATTGTGTGAAGCCCATTTCTGGTGTCCCCCGCCGTGATATTGCTGGAATATTGCTAAATGTGGCGTAAACCCATACTCACTCACTCGGTCTTCAGCCCATCACGATAAAATCGAACTTATTTCCAATGTTAACGTAAAACTGTTCTTTTCTCCTGCATGTTGTGTTGTGAGCAACATGCCCGGGAATGTGTTACACTGACGGAGGGCGATGTGAGTCACCTGGCTAGTCTGCCGCAACTGTTATCTCCTGTGGCCCGATAACCGTGTCACCGTTGTGTCAATATACCCTAGTGTCCAGGTAGTATATGTACCAGATACCAATCTGTGGGAATTGCGTCATAGTGTTGGCCTGCTTCTCAACACGAGGGGTATGGCGTTTTGGCTTTCACGAAAGGGGCGTTTGATGGAAGTAATTCGTTGATTGGAACCATACTGAAGGCCTAAGAATGTTTCACTGGAAGGTAATGTTGATGTTTCTTGTGATTGCTGGAGTTATCCATATTTACCAAGAATCTTAGGGACCGGTCAGTTATTGTAAAGGGGAGGGGAGTGTCAGACGGAATCAGGGGAGGGTCACTATAGAAATATGACAGTCTCTAGGAGTGGGTCATGATAAAAAAGGACATTTTATAACAAACTTTAAAGAGCCTTTGCATTTTGCTTTTTGAGGGAAGATCATGAGAGAATGTGAGGTGAGGTGAAATGGGGTTTAACGTCGCGTCCAAGATTATTGCGCTTATATAGCGACGTGCATGTACGTGTGTGTGTGTTTGTGTGGCTGCTTGTACTAGTCCGGACCGATGCCGATTTATAGTGCTAGCTCACTGATATACCATGCCGCTGTTTAACATGCATACCCCACTGAGACTGAGTGTGTGGTGGTTGGGTGGGGTGGGGGCTTTCGGGGTGCGGGATGTCATCCAAAAATTAAGAGAGGGTCATCATTGTCAGTACTTAGTGCATCACAAACCTCTGAACCCCTGTAATAAATGACCGGTCCCTTAGCCTTGCTATCTTGGGCGTTGCTCAATTCTTGTTCTAAACGTTTTGATCCTCGACGATTGGCATTCTCTGCATAAACCATCACTCTCTCTAAACTATCATTTCTTTTCGGTACCACATGAGTCAACAACTTTAGTTATCAATATTACACACGTTTCATTCGTGACCAACTCGTGTTATTCCGGGACAAGCCGAATAGCGACTCGTGGCCATTATTGCAACCGGTTTCCGTCTTAGCGCAAACGGGCATACCTAAAACAATTGTCAACTCGTTGCGCAATGGTTCACATATATTTCCCAATATATCATTTATATTTCAGATGCAATTAAAAGCACATCAGGACATGCGAAATTATACAGTATGATTGAACACATTTAACTATGTCTTGGGTATATTTTTAGATGCAAGACATATGTAAAAACAGAAATTATTTCTGAGGGATTCTTTGACGAAGAACTTGAAATCATACGCGCATTTTGATTGGTTTGTCGTATTTTCGCACATAACATTCATCGATAGGGGGATTAGTTTTCTTGCAGGTTACGGAAAGGGGCGAGTGGTGACGAATGACACACGTTTAAGTTAATTTGCTTTCGCTTGGTTAAGGACGTGATATACCAACCCATTGTTTCATTGATTATGAACAATATTTCAAATTGGGTCCACTAAAGAACGATATTAAATGATCTCAAATTCTTCTAGGGTCATCTCCATTTACAACTTAATTGGAGGTTAAACCAACTTTCGACTCAAGTAAATATTTAACAGCTGTAAAGCCTATCTATCTAGAACAGCAGCCGACCTCGGAACCATAAATTGTTCAATGTCGGAATTCTCCTCTCTTTGTCACTATCTGAGTCCTATCTGGGTCAGCTGTTATCTTGGTTTCTTTCAGGGTTTGTTCTACATTTTGACCTATATCAGTTTGATACGTCTTTCTAAACCTGATTTCGTTTCTTAATCAGACCATGTTTTATTAACTATATCTGTGTCCCGACAAACACTGCCAATACCCGTGAAGATCCGGGGTACTATTCAGCAAGCACTATGCTTGTCGTAAGAGGCGACGAACGGAGTCTGGTGGTCAGGCTCGCTGACTTGATGTATGTCATCGTATCCCAGTTGCGTAGATTGATGCTCGATTATTTACAGACCACCGCCATACAGCTAGATATTGCTGAGTGGAACGTTAAACAACAACTGTTTTTCTTAGCTGTTAACCTGGCCTGCTTTGGGAATTTCCCACTCACAACAGAAGTTCAGCATGAGCTTCAGGTCTTCATCTCACAAGCGTTGTTTGTTTGTTTTTTAATTCCGCATTCGGTATTTATTCCAGCCATAAGACGGCGGTATGTAAATAATCGAGCCTGGACCAGTTAATCCAGTGACTGACATCATGAGCGAAAACAATCGTACCTTGCACTCCTTGATATCCTCCTGTAGTTTGGAAAATATGTCCTCATCTGTATTTCCTCGTGGGAAGTTTGGATAGATGTAGGCACGCATAGGTGTAGGCATGCATATGTGTAGGCACACATATGCGTAGGCACGCATAGGTGTAAGGACGCATAGGTGTAGGCACGCATAGGTGTAGGCACGCATATGTGTAGGCACACATATGTGTAGGCATGCATAGGCGTAGGCACGCATAGGTGTAAGGACGCATAGGTGTAGGCACGCATAGGTGTAGGCACGCATAGGCGTAGGCACGCATAGGTGTAAGGACGCATAGGTGTAGGCACGCATAGGTGTAGGCACGCATATGTGTAGGCACGCATATATGTAGGCACGCATAGGTGTAGGCACGCATATATGTAGGCACGCATAGGTGTTCTGGTTAAAGGTTGTCGCCATCAATAAGCTGTTGGTGGAAACGTTTGTGCAATTCTCAGTCCTGAATATGCACAATATGTGACAACGTCTCAAACACGTCTCGACCTTGGAGTGACTGGGAACACGTCCTTCAACCAAGAACAAAGAACGTTTTATTCTTTCCTAATTCGTGTGACTTACAGTTTGGTAAAGAATCAACACATACACTTTTTGTTGAAAGAGAATTATTGCTCCTCATGAATACTCTATCAATATGTGGTACTCTTGGACGTTTGTATGAGGCGAGTAAAGTAAATAGTTTTATCATGATCCTAGATTTAATAATAATTATTGGTTGTTTGGCTAATGAACTGGACAAAACGAAGAAAGTGTAGAACTCACGACAGTCGTAGCGCTAAGGTTGTTTTGTACAACGGCACCCTGCACAAGAAGAGGTGCAGTTTTTATGTACCCGACGACGAGTTGCAGGCAACTTGAGCCTGTTTTACGATTAATACACTTAAATTGTCAATCACTATATGATTGTAATATGAAACTTTTGTAAAATAACGTGTGTATGTATGTAGTTACCAAGTGGAGTGTAGTCTCAAAGTGGATATGTGCCTGTATTCACAAAGTGGAGATGTGCCTGTAGTAACCAACTGGAGATGTGTCTGTAGTCACCACATGGAGATTTGCCTGTAGCCACTAAGTGGAGATGTATCTACAGTCACTAAGTGGAGATGTATCTACAGTCACTAAGTGGAGGTGTGTCTGTCGTCGCCATGTGGAGGTGTGTCTGTATTCACTAAGTGGAGGTGTGTCTGTTGTAACCAATTGGAGATGTGTCTGTAGTCACCATGTGGAGGTGTGTCTGTAGCCACCATGTGGAGATGTGTCCATAGTCACTAAGTGGAGGTGTGTCTGTAGTCACCAAGTGGAGGTGTGTCTGTAGCCACCATGTGGAGATGTGTCTGTAGTCACCATGTGGAGGTGTGTCTGTAGTCACCATGTGGAGGTGTGTCTGTCGTCACCATGTGGAGGTGTGTATGTAGACACCATGTGGAGATGTGTCTGTAGTAACCAAGTGGAGGTGTGTATGTAGCCACCATATGGAGATGTGTCTGTAGTCACCATGTGGAGGTGTCTCTGTAGTCACCATGTGGAGATGTGTCTGTAGTAACCAAGTGGAGGTGTGTATGTAGCCACCATATGGAGATGTGTCTGTAGTCACCATGTGGAGGTGTGTCTGAAGTCACCATGTAGAGGTGTGTCTGTATTCACTAAGTGTAGATGTGTCTGTAGTCACCATATGGAGATGTGTCTGTAGTCACCATGTGGAGGTGTGTCTGTAGTCACCATATGGAGGTGTCTCTGTAGTCACCATGTGAAGGTGTGTCTGTAGTTACTAAGTGGAGATGTATCTCTAGGCACCATGTGGAGATGTGTCTGTAGTCACCATGTGGAGGTGTGTCTGAAGTCACCATGTGGAGGTGTGTCTGTAGTCACCATATGGAGGTGTCTCTGTAGTCACCATGTGAAGGTGTGTCTGTAGTTACTATGTGGAGATGTATCTGTAGTCACCATGTGGAGATGTGTCTGTAGTCACCATGTGGAGGTGTGTCTGTAGTCACCATATGGAGGTGTCTCTGTAGTCACCATGTGGAGGTGTGTCTGTAGTTACTAAGTGGAGGTGTGTCTGTAGCCACCATGTGGAGATGTGTCTGTAGTCACCATGTGGAGATGTGTCTGTTGTCACCATGTGGAGATGTATCTGTAGTTACCATGTGGAGGAGTGTCTGTAGTCACCATGTGGAGATGTGTCTGTAGTCACCATGTGGAGGTGTGTCTGTAGTCACTAAGTGGAAATGTATCTGTAGTCACCATATGGAGATGTATTTGTAGTCACCACATGGAGGTGTGTCTGTAGTCACTAAGTGGAGATGTATCTGTAGTCACCATGTGGAGATGTGTCTGTAGTGACCAAGTGGAGGTGTGTTTGTAGTCACCAAGTGGAGATGTATCTGTAGTCACCATGTGGAGATGTGTCTGAAGTCACCATGTGGAGGTGTGTCTGTAGTCACCATGTGGAGGTGTGTCTGTTGTCACTAAGTGGAGATGTGTCTGAAGTCACCATGTGGAGGTGTGTCTGTAGTCACCAAGTGGAGATGTATCTGTAGTCACCATGTGGAGGTGTGTCTGTAGCCACCATGTGGAGATGTGTCTGTAGTCACCATGTGGAGGTGTGTCTGTAGTCACCATGTGGAGGTGTGTCTTTAGCCACCATGTGGAGATGTTTCTGTAGTCACCAAGTGGAGGTGTGTCTGAAGCCACCATGTGGAGATGTGTCTGTAGTCACCATGTGGAGGTGTGTCTGTAGTCACCATGTGTAGATGTGTCTGTAGTCACCATGTGGAGATGTGTCTGTAGTCACCAAGTGGAGGTGTGTCTGTAGCCACCATGTGGAGATGTGTCTGTAGTCACCAAGTGGAGGTGTATCTGTAGTCACCATGTGGAGATGTGTCTGTAGTCACCATGTGGAGATGTGTCTGTAGTCACCATGTGGAGACATATAACCTATAGCCACTAAGTTGAAATGTGTCCACAGTCACTTAGTTGAGATGTGTCCACAGTCACTAAGTGGAAAAGTGTCTGTTGTCACCATGTGGAGGTGTGTCTGTCACTAAGTGGAGATTTATCTGTAGTCACCATGTGGAGATGTGTCTGTAGTCCCCATGTGGAGATGTGTCCATAGTCACCATGTGGAGATGTGTCCATAGTCACCATGTGGAGATGTGTCTGTATTCCCCATGTGGAGATGTGTCTGTAGTCCCCATGTGGAGATGTGTCTGTATTCCCCATGTGGAGATGTGTCTGTAGTCCCCATGTGGAGATGTGTCTGTAGTCCCCATGTGGAGATGTGTCTGTAGTCCCCATGTGGAGATGTGTCTGTAGTCCCCATGTGGAGATTTGTCTGTATTCCCCATGTGGAGATGTGTCTCTAGTCCCCATGTGGAGATTTGTCTGTAGTCCCCATGTGGAGATGTGTCTGTATTCCCCATGTGGAGATGTGTCTGTATTCCCCATGTGGAGATGTGTCTGTAGTCCCCATGTGGAGATGTGTCTGTATTCCCCATGTGGAGATTTGTCTGTATTCCCCATGTGGAGATGTGTCTGTAGTCCCCATGTGGAGATGTGTCTGTAGTCCCCATGTGGAGATGTGTCTGTAGTCCCCATGTGGAGATGTGTCTGTAGTCCCCATGTGGAGATTTGTCTGTAGTCCCCATGTGGAGATGTGTCTCTAGTCCCCATGTGGAGATGTGTCTGTAGTCCCCATGTGGAGATTTGTCTGTATTCCCCATGTGGAGATGTGTCTCTAGTCCCCATGTGGAGATTTGTCTGTAGTCCCCATGTGGAGATGTGTCTGTATTCCCCATGTGGAGATGTGTCTGTAGTCACCATGTGGAGATGTGTCTGTAGTCCCCATGTGGAGATGTGTCTGTATTCCCCATGTGGAGATGTGTCTGTAGCCACCATGTGGAGATGTGTCTGTATTCCCCATGTGGAGATGTGTCTGTATTCCCCATGTGGAGATGTGTCTGTAGTCCCCATGTGGAGATGTGTCTGTAGTCCCCATGTGGAGATGTGTCTGTATTCCCCATGTGGAGATGTGTCTGTATTCCCCATGTGGAGATGTGTCTGTATTCCCCATGTGGAGATGTGTCTGTAGTCCCCATGTGGAGATGTGTCTGTATTCCCCATGTGGAGATGTGTCTGTAGTCCCCATGTGGAGATGTGTCTGTAGTCCCCATGTGGAGATGTGTCTGTAGTCCCCATGTGGAGATGTGTCTGTATTCCCCATGTGGAGATGTGTCTGTATTCCCCATGTGGAGATGTGTCTGTATTCCCCATGTGGAGATGTGTCTGTAGTCCCCATGTGGAGATGTGTCTGTATTCCCCATGTGGAGATGTGTCTGTAGTCCCCATGTGGAGATGTGTCTGTAGTCCCCATGTGGAGATGTGTCTGTATTCCCCATGTGGAGATGTGTCTGTAGTCCCCATGTGGAGATGTGTCTGTATTCCCCATGTGGAGATGTGTCTGTATTCCCCATATGGAGATGTGTCTGTATTCCCCATGTGGAGATGTGTCTGTAGTCCCCATGTGGAGATGTGTCTGTATTCCCCATGTGGAGATGTGTCTGTAGTCCCCATGTGGAGATGTGTCTGTAGTCCCCATGTGGAGATGTGTCTGTATTCCCCATGTGGAGATGTGTCTGTAGTCCCCATGTGGAGATGTGTCTGTATTCCCCATGTGGAGATGTGTCTGTAGTCCCCATGTGGAGATGTGTCTGTATTCCCCATGTGGAGATGTGTCTGTATTCCCCATGTGGAGATGTGTCTGTATTCCCCATGTGGAGATGTGTCTGTAGTCCCCATGTGGAGATGTGTCTGTAGTCCCCATGTGGAGATGTGTCTGTAGTCACCATGTGGAGATTTGTCTGTAGTCCCCATGTGGAGATGTGTCTGTAGTCACCATGTGGAGATGTGTCTGTAGTCACCAAGTTGAGATTTGTCTGTAGTCATTTAGTGGAGATGTGTCTCTAGTCACCATGTGGAGATGTGTCTGTAGTCCCCATGTGGAGATGTGTCTCTAGTCCCCATGTGGAGATTTGTCTGTAGTCACCATGTGGAGATGTGTCTGTAGTCCCCATGTGGAGATGTGTCTGTAGTCCCCATGTGGAGATTTGTCTGTAGTCCCCATGTGGAGATGTGTCTGTAGTCACCATGTGGAGATGTGTCTGTAGTCCCCATGTGGAGATGTGTCTGTAGTCCCCATGTGGAGATGTGTCTGTATTCCCCATGTGGAGATTTGTCTGTATTCCCCATGTGGAGATGTGTCTGTAGTCCCCATGTGGAGATGTGTCTGTAGTCCCCATGTGGAGATGTGTCTGTATTCCCCATGTGGAGATGTGTCTGTATTCCCCATGTGGAGATGTGTCTGTAGTCACCATGTGGAGATGTGTCTGTAGTCCCCATGTGGAGATTTGTCTGTAGTCCCCATGTGGAGATGTGTCTGTATTCCCCATGTGGAGATTTGTCTGTAGTCCCCATGTGGAGATTTGTCTGTATTCCCCATGTGGAGATGTGTCTGTAGTCCCCATGTGGAGATTTGTCTGTATTCCCCATGTGGAGATGTGTCTGTATTCCCCATGTGGAGATTTGTCTGTATTCCCCATGTGGAGATTTGTCTGTATTCCCCATGTGGAGATGTGTCTGTAGTCCCCATGTGGAGATGTGTCTGTAGTCACCATGTGGAGATGTGTCTGTAGTCCCCATGTGGAGATGTGTCTGTATTCCCCATGTGGAGATTTGTCTGTAGTCCCCATGTGGAGATGTGTCTGTATTCCCCATGTGGAGATGTGTCTGTAGTCCCCATGTGGAGATGTGTCTGTAGTCACCATGTGGAGATGTGTCTGTAGTCCCCATGTGGAGATGTGTCTGTATTCCCCATGTGGAGATGTGTCTGTATTCCCCATGTAGAGATGTGTCTGTAGTCACCATGTGGAGATGTGTCTGTAGTCCCCATGTGGAGATGTGTCTGTATTCCCCATGTGGAGATGTGTCTGTATTCCCCATGTGGAGATTTGTCTGTAGTCCCCATGTGGAGATTTGTCTGTATTCCCCATGTGGAGATGTGTCTGTAGTCCCCATGTGGAGATTTGTCTGTAGTCCCCATGTGGAGATGTGTCTGTAGTCACCATGTGGAGATGTGTCTGTAGTCCCCATGTGGAGATGTGTCTGTCTTCCCCATGTGGAGATTTGTCTGTAGTCCCCATGTGGAGATGTGTCTCTAGTCCCCATGTGGAGATGTGTCTCTAGTCCCCATGTGGAGATGTGTCTCTAGTCCCCATGTGGAGATGTGTCTGTAGTCACCATGTGGAGATGTGTCTGTAGTCCCCATGTGGAGATGTGTCTCTAGTCCCCATGTGGAGATGTGTCTGTAGTCACCATGTGGAGATTTGTCTGTAGTCCCCATGTGGAGATGTGTCTCTAGTCCCCATGTGGAGATGTGTCTGTAGTCCCCATGTGGAGATGTGTCTGTAGTCACCAAGTTGAGATTTGTCTGTAGTCATTTAGTGGAGATGTGTCTGTAGTCCCCATGTGGAGATGTGTCTGTAGTCACAAAGTTGAGATTTGTCTGTAGTCATTTAGTGGAGATGTGTCCACTGTCGCTAAGTGGAGATGTGTCTAAGCTGAATTCGAAACCCTTGAAAGTCTTCTGGACTTCTCCACGGCGTATGAATACCTTTCTGTACAGTGTGGTGTTTCTCAGTCGTATTTAGAAATACGCGGTATACAGCATGGCGATGGACAATGTGATTTTTACATTCAGTTTGATTTATATTTCTCCTAAAATTATTTTTTCTCTGCATTGTGTTAACCAGGTTTCGGTCGACATCAAAGCAGATTACACCTTTTCATTATAGAACAACAGCATGTGCGCGTTGCAGCAGTTGAAGTACACAGTGAAATATTAGAACGTTTGGATGCAACACAAACACCTCCCCTTCCCTTGACAACTCTTATAGCGGCTTGCAACGGAGAGACAGAACCACACAAGTCCTGCGTTCCTCCACCATCACCGTTACCCAACGTTGAAATATTACGACGTGTACAGAGCAAATGATCGTTTTTTAAATATTAAATATTTACTACGTATATTCATATTTGTTGGTGAAGAATTAACGTTTCAATCCCTCCGTCTCACGCTGACGACTATATTGAAAATAGCCTCAACAACACCCGCAAATTCGAAATGAAAATTTTTGGATATTAACAGGAGACATTCAAGTGTGTGTATCAGTTTACCGCTGGGATAAATAGAGGTTAATACACGATCTGATGTATGCGATTGTTCACACGAAACAAGGGTGAGAAACATCAATAATTCCCGAGCGAGAGCAGTAGGACATACTCGCGAGTGTTTTAATTTCTTCACTATCCATTAGCTTTATGAGATTTGTCGACGAGATAAACAACTGCAGCCCGTCTTCAATATTGTGAATTGTTCGCGTATTGATATCCCGACACCGCTTGACATTGAAACCAATCGCTCATTAAGGAGTGCGCTTATGGAAATAGTCGTTTTTCGGCAGTATTCAAGTGAGTGAGTGAGTGAGTATGGTTTTACGCCGCATTTAGCAATATTCCAGCAATATCACGGCGGGGGTCACCAGAAATTGGCTTCACACATTGTACCCATGTTGGGAATCGAACCCGGGTCTTCGGCGTGACGAGCGAACGCTTTAACCACTAGGCTACCCGACCGCCCCCAGTATTCAAGTAATAACTGAGAAAAGAGTCACTTGACATTTATTTCACCAATGCAAATTTATGAATTACTATGAAATATTTACATAATAAGCGGAAAAAGTAAGTGTACTTCCTATAAAGCAGTGTAAATGTTTCGTTATTGAAAATGACAACGTAATATTTGATCAATCGTCTGATCCATGTTTTAGCATAACAAATTCATTGACAAAACCCGTAACATGAGACAGAGCGACACGTCCCTAAATGAGGGGTGGTGTTACAACTGAATTAAGAATGTCAATATCGGGTGTTACCACCATTTGCGTTAATACAGGCGAGGCAGCGTGGCACTGACGACACCAGATGCTTGAAAACAACCTGGTGATGTTCCACATGTCAACTAAAGAATCGTTTGAATGCGCCAGCTGGTTCAGGTCCTGGCGTAGGCGTCGTTCCATCTAACCCTGATATGTCCTAGGGGGAAGCGGTCTTGGGAACAACCAGCCATGGCAGTACAACAATGTTATGCTGACTCAAAAAGTCTGTACAACACGTACAACATGATGGCGAGAATTATCCTGCTGCAACATTGCCTCACGTCCCTGTATTTGCACAAAGGGTAGAGTGGCGGTGGGGTAGCCTTGTGGTTAAAGCGTTTCCGTGTCACGCTGAAGACCCGGGTTCGATTTTTCACATGGGTAAAATGTTTGAAGCTCATTTCTGATGTCCCCCTTCTTTATATTCCTGGTTGGATATTGCTCCAAGTGGCGTAAAGCAATACTCACTCAAAAACTCACTCTTACACAAAGGTTAAGTTTCTAGGTTTGTCAGCACCATACCCGTGCTCGTGGGTTTCACCGTAGTGGTAAACGTCTGAGACCTGCATCACTTCGGGCTTTCCTCCCACATTAAGCTGATCACGCTGTGATATGACTGGAATACTGTTGAAAGCGGCGTTAAACACAAGTCACTCACACACTCAATCCATAGACCCATAACAATTTCAAGATCTGCACTGTTTAATTAATGGGTTTATTAATGAAAGTTTTGTGTAAAAATATGTCTTGTGTCACTTTTATTCCTAGATTATGGTTTTATTTGAAATAAACATATCGTCTCGTTCTGACGAGATTGCTACGTTCTAACGAGAATGCTACGTTCTTGCGAGACTGCTACGTTCAGTAGTATGTGGTAGTAAACATTTATGAATGAAAAAGGTCATTCCCCATTCCGATGAGGTCACAGAGTCAAGGTCGTTTATCTGACCAATGAAAATTCTTATAGGGAATATTACACGTGTGCAAAATATGACATTTATGTACTTGGTTATTTGAGACGATATGGATAATGAATATTTAATAATTTTGCTATTTCAATCTATACTGAATGGTTTCAAGGGACAAAAGGGATGATAGTGTATACATGGGTATCCACCATAGACCATATATAGCGTCATGTATCCCGGGGCCACATCAAACCAAGGAGTGGTAAGTTATTTAATTATTCAAACTGTGAGATGTTGTGTAGGAATAACCTCCAGTGAAAGTTCATAGCTCGTGAGGAGACAGGCATGCGTGACAGTAGGACAAAACCAGTAGACAATGTGACAGACAAGGGTAGACAATAAAAAATATGTACACTAGGACAGACACGGGTAGACAATATGTACACTAGGACAGACATCGGTAGACAATATGTACAGTAGGACAGACATCGGTAGACAATACGTACAGTAGGACAGACATGGCTAGACAATATGTACACTAGGATAGACACGGGTAGACAATATGTATACCAGGATAGACACGAGTAGACAATATGTACAGTAGGACAGACATCGGTAGACAATACGTACAGTTGGAGAGACATGGCTAGACAATATGTACACTAGGACAGACACGGGTAGACAATATGTACACTAGGACAGACACGGGTAGACAATATGTACACTAGGACAGACACGGGTAGACAATATGCAGACCGGGACAGACACGGGTAGACAATATATACACCGGGACAGACACGGGTAGACAATATGTACAGTATGACAGACAGGGGTAGACAATATGTACACTAGGACAGACACGGGTAGACAATATGTACACCGGGACAAACACGGGTAGACAATATGTACACTAGGACAGACACGGGTAGACAATATGTACACTAGGACAGACACGGGTAGACAATATGTACAGTAGGACAGACACGGGTAGACAATATGTACACTAGGACAGACACGGGTAGACAATATGTACACCGGGACAAACACGGGTAGACAATATGTACCCCAGGACAGACACGGGTAGACCATATGTACACTAGGACAGACACGGGTAGACAATATGTACACTAGGACAGACATGGGTAGACAATATGTACACTAGGACAAACACGGGTAGACAATATGTACACTAGGACAGACACGGGTAGACAATATGTAGAGTATGACAGACACGGGTAGACAATATGTAGAGTAGGACAGACACGGGTAGACAATATGTACAGTAGGACAGATACGGGTAGACAATATGTACAGTAGGACAGACACGGGTAGACAATATGTACACCAGGACAGACACGGGTAGACAATATGTAGAGTATGACAGACACGGGTTGACAATATGTACACCAGGACAGACACGGGTAGACAATATGTAGAGTATGACAGACAGGGGTAGACAATATGTACATTAGGACAGACACGGGTTGACAATATGTACACCAGGACATACACGGGTGTTCAGAGGTGAGAGGTGAAGAGAGAGGTAGACACGGGGAACTTCAAGACAGATGTGGCATATAGGGGTGAGAGGTGGAGAGAGAGGTAGACACGGGGAACTTCAAGACAGATGTGGCATATAGGGGTGCGAGGTGGAGAGAGAGGTAGACACGGGGAACTTCAAGACAGATGTGGCATGTAGGGGTGCGAGGTGGAGAGAGAGGTAGACACGGGGAACTTCAAGACAGATGTGGCATGTAGGGGTGCGAGGTGGAGAGAGAGGTAGACACGGGGAACTTCAAGACAGATGTGGCATATAGGGGTGCGAGGTGGAGAGAGAGGTAGACACGGGGAACTTCAAGACAGATGTGGCATGTAGGGGTGCGAGGTGGAGAGAGAGGTAGACAAGGGGAACTTCAAGACAAATGTGGTATGTAGGGGTCCGAGGTGGAGAGAGAGGTAGACAAGGGGAACTTCAAGACAGATGTGGTATGTAGGGGTCCGAGGTGGAGAGAGAGGTAGACAAGGGGAACTTCAAGACAAATGTGGTATGTAGGGGTCCGAGGTGGAGAGAGAGGTAGACAAGGGGAACTTCAAGACAAATGTGGTATGTAGGGGTCCGAGGTGGAGAGAGAGGTAAACAAGGGGAACTTCAAGACAGATGTGGTATGTAGGGGTGCGAGGTGGACAGAGAGGTAGACACGGGGAACTTCAAGACAGATGTGGTATGTAGGGGTGCGAGGTGGAGAGAGAGGTAGACACGGGGAACTTCAAGACAGATGTGGTATGTAGGGGGGAGAGGTGGAGAGAGAGGTAGACACGGGGAACTTCAAGACAGATGTGGTATGTAGGGGGGAGAGGTGGAGAGAGAGGTAGACACGGGGAACTTCAAGACAGATGTGGTATGTAGGGGTGTGAGGTGGAGAGAGAGGTAGACAAGGGGAACTTCAAGACAGATGTGGTATGTAGGGGTGCGAGGTGGACAGAGAGGTAGACACGGGGAACTTCAAGACAGATGCGGCATGTAGGGGGGAGAGGTGGAGAGAGAGATGGACACGGGGAACTTCAAGACAGATGTGGCATGTAGGGGTGCGAGGTGGAGAGAGAGGTAGACAAGGGGAACTTCAAGACAGATGTGGCATGTAGGGGGGAGAGGTGGAGAGAGAGGTAGACACGGGGAACTTCAAGACAGATGTGGCATGTAGGGGTGAGAGGTGGAGAGAGAGGTAGACACGGGGAACTTTAAGACAGATATGGCATGTAGGGGTGCGAGGTGGAGAGAGAGGTAGACACGGGGAACTTCAAGACAGATGTGGCATGTAGGGGTGAGAGGTGGAGAGAGAGGTAGACAAGGGGAACTTCAAGACAGATGTGGCATGTAGGGGGGAGAGGTGGAGAGAGAGGTAGACACGGGGAACTTCAAGACAGATGTGGCATATAGGGGTGCGAGGTGGAGAGAGAGGTAGACACGGGGAACTTCAAGACAGATGTGGCATGTAGGGGTGCGAGGTGGAGAGAGAGGTAGACACGGGGAACTTCAAGACAGATGTGGTATGTAGGGGTGCGAGGTGGACACAGAGGTAGACAAGGGGAACTTCAAGACAGATGTGGCATGTAGGGGTGAGAGGTGGAGAGAGAGGTAGACACGGGGAACTTCAAGACAGATGTGGCATGTAGGGGTGAGAGGTGGTGAGAGAGGTAGACAAGGGGAACTTCAAGACAGATGTGGCATGTAGGGGTGCGAGGTGGAGAGAGAGGTAGACAAGGGGAACTTCAAGACAGATGTGGCATGTAGGGGTCCGAGGTGGAGAGAGAGGTAGACAAGGGGAACTTCAAGACAGATGTGGCATGTAGGGGTGCGAGGTGGAGAGAGAGGTAGACACGGGGAACTTCAAGACAGATGTGGCATGTAGGGGTGCGAGGTGGAGAGAGAGGTAGACAAGGGGAACTTCAAGACAGATGTGGCATGTAGGGGTGAGAGGTGGAGAGAGAGGTAGACAAGGGGAACTTCAAGACAGATGTGGCATGTAGGGGTGCGAGGTGGAGAGAGAGGTAGACACGGGGAACTTCAAGACTGATGTGGCATGTAGGGGTGTGAGATGGAGAGAGAGGTAGACACGGGGAACTTCAAGACAGATGTGGCATGTAGGGGTGCGAGGTGGATTAACACAGCTTACCTTCTTGGTTTGCAAGGATAAATCGTTTGACCTTTAAGATATTAGAAACGCTGCAGATTTTGTCACCTTAACAATTGATAACACCTAACGCGATTCAACGAAGCTTTGTAAAATATTTTAAGCTTTAATTTGTAGTTGACATACATGGTACTTTTTAGCTTTACATGATTAATGTTTTGTTTTTTGTAAACAGAACTCCATAGTGTGTTGCTCTCAATCATCACTCAGAGGCAAACACTTATCGATCCACACGTTTACTGAACGTCACAGTTGACAAACAAAAGAGTTATCCGCCCCTGGCAGGAGAAATGTTCGAGGGACAGACACACCTTGACAGAATGTAAAAGTAATTTGACTGGGTCGTGTAGAGCCTCGTTGGTATCACGTGTTAACCTCTAATTGACTGGTATGTGAAAATACTGACATCTTCAACGTTATCGGGGTCTTAGGACCGACGCCACAAAATGACACGTGTGTCGTATCAAATATCGGATTGCTCAACATTGCAGGCTGAATTAGGGCGAGATGACAGAAACAGCCACGTGTGTACGTGGAGGTAATTATATTCTGATTAAACATCGTTGTTTTGTAAAAACACAAGAGGAGCACACATTCTTAGTCAACAAAGTTTGTTTCGAAGTATATTTTTTATCATCTCTCAGACACAAGGGTCATTTTAAACTTACTTGTGTTTTTGTGTAACTGTTCCGTTAATGTGACGGTATTGTGTCGTGGCGTCTGTAGGTAGAGAGTTCCTAAAGAGCAAATGTGTTGGGGTTCAGACGGGAGATAAGGGATTGGGGACATTCCGAGGTTACGCCGCCCATCCCGATCAAATATGTGTCTATGACCTATTCGTGCATCTGGATGTTACCCGAGGTTGCTGTTGACATAGTCACCCACACCACCAGGCCGTGTTAGCAGATGTCTGGTCATCCCGTACCATGCTACCTGGCGTGTACACAACGGACAGGAAACCATACGGGTAGACCATATTAGATATGCATTACTTTTGGAGACGACTTATTCACGTTTCCACAGACGTCACTATAAGACAAAGAAATCAATTTAATTTATTTCCTTCACCGACTGCATTTTGATATTTGACTTGCGAATGGGTGTGCGTATTAAACCGATGATGATGTGATGTTGTAGGTGGATGAAATTGACTTCAGCAGAAATTCCATTGACTGGATCAAGATGGCCGGACTTAAGATGGGATGCAGAGGTGATATTGTCCGTTCTGATGTATCTGGGACATTTACAGCTTTGGGACGTATCTGTGACACTGCCTACATACTTAGGGAATGGAAGACCTTATTGAGGTATATATTCGTTAACAATTCGCGTGTGTGAATAGTTGACCACTCTAACACATATGTGGCATTCGTAACGAATTCGTTGTATACTCGCCAGGGAGCTGAGAATGATTCTTGATTACACCCTGATCCAGTGACCGGTGTAATAACAGCGCTTTGAGCATGCCCCAGTGGTGTGGAAATATGCACAATATAGATGGCCTACTATTATTATTATTATATACTACATGTGTGACACTGTCTGGAGACCAACGTGTGTGACGTTTGGCCCATATACTACATGTGTGACACTGTCTGGAGACCTAAGTGTGTGACGTTCGGCCCATATACTACATGTGTGACACTGTTTGGAGACCAACTTGTGTGACGTTTGGCCCATATACTACATGTGTGACACTGTCTGGAGACCTAAGTGTGTGGCGTTTGGCCCATATACTACATGTGTGGCACTGTCTGGAGACCTAAGTGTGTGACGTTTGGTCCATATACTACATGTGTGGCACTGTCTGGAGACCAACGTGTGTGACGTTTGGCCCATTTACTACATGTGTGACACTGTCTGGAGACCAACGTGTGTGACGTTTGGCCCATATACTACATGTGTGACACTGTCTGGAGACCAACGTGTGTGACGTTTGGCCCATATACTACATGTGTGAACCTGTCTGGAGACCTAAGTGTGTGACGTTTGGCCCATTTACTACATGTGTGGCACTGTCTGGAGACCTACTTGTGTGACGTTTGGCCCATAAACTACATGTGTGACACTGTCTGGAGACCTACGTGTGTGACGTTTGGCCCATATACTACATGTGTGGCACTGTCTGGAGACCAACGTGTGTGACGTTTGGCCCATAAACTACATGTGTGGCACTGTCTGGAGACCAACGTGTGTGACGTTTGGCCCATATACTACATGTGTGACACTGTCTGGAGACCAGCGTGTGTGACGTTTGGCCCATATACTACATGTGTGGACCTGTCTGGAGACCTAAGTGTGTGACGTTTGGCCCATATACTACATGTGTGACACTGTCTGGAGACCTAAGTGTGTGACGTTTGGCGTATAAACTACATGTGTGGCACTGTCTGGAGACCAACGTGTGTGACGTTTGGCCCATATACTACATGTGTGACACTGTCTGGAGACCTAAGTGTGTGACGTTTGGCGTATAAACTATCTGTGTGGTACTGTCTGGAGACCTACGTGTGTAACGTTCGGCCCATAAACTACATGTGTGACACTGTCTGGAGACCTAAGTGTGTGACGTTTGGCCCATATACTACACGTATGACAGATGAGACCGACAATGATGTTGCGGCTTGGCTACATACAGAGGGGACACATTGGTACCCTTACAGCCGTCTTCTCCCTACAGTTCCTGGTGTTGTTGCCTCTACTCTGCTACACTATGCCCTTCTCTTTTTATTTCAAACTGACAACACGGAGAACTGATGCATCAAAACAAGCTGTTTTACTGAACAGAGAAAGGGTGAAAAGGGCACGAAGTTATTTTGAGAACTTGTCCACAGACAACTCTAGGCATTACACGTCCCTGCTAGAGAAGGGCAACCAAGTGTTCCTGGCTGTGGCTGTACTGACAGTCAACAGGCCTCGCAGTGGTGACGGCAACCGCACAATGGGATACCTCGTACAGTCAGCAACAGCTCTTGATAAGTTCGCCAAAAGCAGGGAATTTATGGGCAAGACATTTGTATTTATATGTAACGTTGACGTGAAACCTCTCTCACATAAAGACGCTGGGGATCTCAAGCGATATCTGCCATTTACAGAGAGGTATGGATCGTCTGACTTCCACCCAGGAGACTTTCATGTTCCCAACAACAAAACAGTTACCTACGGGCAACTGTTTCACGAGGATGTGTACGAGAAAGAGACGTATGATTATATGTATTGTATGCGAGTGGCCCAGTCACTTAGGCCCAGGTATATACTGATGGTGGAAGATGACGCCGTCGCCCACCCCGATCTGGCCCCAGTGCTACACTACACCCTAGGGAACCACTTTGGCTCTAACACAGACATGATTCAACAAAATAAGAGTTTCGCATATCTAAAACTGTACTACCCACAGAGATGGCAAGGCTTCGCGTTTGAGATGATTCGTCTTCTTGAGCTCTGCAGTATTAGTTGTATTGGTGGGGGCTGTTTTGTATTTGTCATGTACGTATTGACGTTTGTGGTGAAAGGAAGATTAATGGGAAACAAGTTGTATGGGCGGTATTTCCTTATGGGGATGTTATTCCTGATGCTTACTGCTATGGCTGTTGGTCGACAGAATGTATTGGAGCTTAGGAGGGTGTCCAAATACTTGTACCAGTTCCGCCCGTCACCAGGGTGCTGTACCCAAGCAATGCTTTACCCCACCCACATGGTCCGACCCCTTGTGTCACACCTCGCCGCCGCGCCCCCCGGCACCCACACCGACCTCATCATCTACAACTTCACACGGACGACGGGCACGCCGGCCTTCCAGCTTGAGCCCAACTTGTTCTACCACGTGGGAATGTACACATCATTGAAAATCGGCAACAAACGCCCGGATGAGTTCTTGTTTCATTTGTGATACGGACGCATTACAGGGTGGTTTATTTGTTTGCTTGTTTGTTTTGTTTGTTGTTGAACGCCTGCAAATAATCGAGTCCAGACCAGACAATCCAATGATTGATATCTCGAGCATCGACTCACCCAATTCGAATACGATGAAATGCACCATCCAAGTCATTCATGATCAGTTATGTTAATATACACTTAACCCTTTTGTTTGTGTCGTCTCTTTTATACATGCTAGCATTCCTTCTGGTTCTTTTAATACAAGGACCGCCTTCGTGGTCTAGTGGTAGAGCGTCCGCCCGGAGAGTGGAAGGTCCGGGGTTCCATCCCCGGCTGCGTCGTACCAAAAAGACGTTAAAAATGGTACTTGTTGTTACCCTGTCTGGCGCTCGGCATTAAGGGGCTAAAACAAGGACTGGTCGGCTCGGAGTCAGTATACTGTGTCTGAGTGGGGTATTCATGTTAAACTGCGGCATGGTATCTCAGTGAGCTAGCACTGTAAATCGGCATCACACACATCACACACACACATGTAAATGCATGTCTCTATATAAGTACATGTACAATAATCTTGGACGCGACGTTAAATCCCATTACACCATATGGTACTCAGTTTGAGAGAGAGAGAGAGAGAGAGAGAGAGAGAGAGAGAGAGAGAGAGAGAGAGAGAGAGAGAAAGAGAGAGAGACGCATCTCACTGCTGGTCAGTTGCATGCGTCATGGTTGTGAGGACATATGAGGTTTAACGTCGCGTTCAATCTAAATCCACTCGTACAGCGATTTATGCCGGTTTTATAGCGCTGGCCCACTGAGATACCATATTCATCAGTTTAACATGGATGCCCACGCATTATACAGACCAGTCCGCTTAATGTCGAGCGCTAGGCAGGGTAACAAGAACCATCTTTCAACGTCGTTTCGTGTGACGCGACCAGGGGATCGAACCACCGGACTTCCGCTCGCCAAGAGCGCTGTATCCACTCGGCCGCTGCGGCGGTTTGTGGAGAAAAGACAAAATGTGCTCTTGGCTTGGCGATAGAATAGGAGACATAGTTGAGAGTATGTATCTGTTTATTACATGGTAAGGATATATATGATGACTGAAAAGAACTCTATATACAGATGTGCTTTACCAGTTCGATATAAGCCACGAGGAAGTCAAGGTTCTATTTCCAGAGTCTTTGCTTCTGGCCAATCTCGGCATATTACCTCAGTCAACTCCTTCGAAAACCTGGCATAATTTTACGATTGTCTCTCACACAGTTTATCAACATGTGTGTGTATTACACACTTCCGGTTGCATGCTGGGTCCAACACACTTGGCGACATGACACGTCCTCAGTCTGATCCTTGTCCCGCCACCACATGCCTTGCTGCAGGCGGACCAGGGCGCCCAGGGATCCCATCCCACTGACCCTGGAAATAATGCACGATGCATCTTGCTTGCAGCATAAAGATACCACATAAAACCGAAGCTATCTTGTGTCTTTCATAACTGTATGATGGTGCTGCTCGAACGAATACTGACGCATCACATCAAACTTTAACCTTCGTCCTAACCTACAGCACGAACGTAAAAGTCAGTCACAGTGGGTCATGGTGTGTTTGTGAATAAGTCACTACTAC
The DNA here is from genome assembly GCF_022045235.1 of Haliotis cracherodii. Classification (NCBI taxonomy): domain Eukaryota; kingdom Metazoa; phylum Mollusca; class Gastropoda; order Lepetellida; family Haliotidae; genus Haliotis; species Haliotis cracherodii. The sequence continues at coordinate 9,298,238 of NW_027266308.1, read as the reverse complement.
AGAGTGTATTTGTGTGTTTGTGAATAACTCACTACCACAGTGTGTCATGGTGTGTTTGTGAATAAGGCACTACCACAGTGTGACATGGTGTGTTTGTGATTAAGGCACTACCACAGTGTGACATGGTGTGTTTGTGAATAAGGCACTATCACAGTGGGTCATGGTGTGTTTGTGAATAAGGCACAACCACAGTGTGTCATGGTGTGTTTGTGAATAAGGCACTACCACAGTGTGACATGGTGTGTTTGTGAATAAGGCACTACCACAGTGTGACATGGTGTGTTTGTGAATAAGGCACTACCACAATGTGTCATGGTGTGTTTGTGAATAAGGCACTACCACAGTGGGTCATGGTGTGTTTGTGAATAAGGCACTACCACAGTGTGACATGGTGTGTTTGTGAATAAGGCACTACCACAGTGTGACATGGTGTGTTTGTGAATAAGGCACTACCACAGTGTGGTATGGTGTGTTTGTGAATAAGGCACAACCACAGTGTGTCATGGTGTGTTTGTGAATAAGGCACAACCACAGTGTGTCATGGTGTGTTTGTGAATAAGGCACTACCACAGTGTGTCATGGTGTGTTTGTGAATAAGGCACTACCACAGTGTGACATGGTGTGTTTGTGAATAAGGCACTACCACCGTATGTCATGGTGTGTTTGTGAATAAGGCACTACCACCGTATGTCATGGTGTGTTTGTGAATAAGGCACTACCACAGTGTGGTATGGTGTGTTTGTGAATAAGGCACTACCACCGAGTGTCATGGTGTATGTGAATAAGGCACTACCACCGAGTGTCATGGTGTATGTGAATAAGGCACTACCACCGAGTGTCATGGTGTGTTTGTGAATAAGGCGCTACCACCGTGTGGTATGGTGTGTTTGTGAATAAGGCGCTACCACCGTGTGGTATGGTGTGTTTGTGAATAAGGCGCTACCACCGAGTGTCATGGTGTGTTTGTGAATAAGGCACTACCACAGTGTGGTATGGTGTGTTTGTGAATAAGGCACTACCACCGAGTGTCATGGTGTATGTGAATAAGGCACTACCACCGAGTGTCATGGTGTATGTGAATAAGGCACTACCACCGAGTGTCATGGTGTGTTTGTGAATAAGGCGCTACCACCGTGTGGTATGGTGTGTTTGTGAATAAGGCGCTACCACCGAGTGTCATGGTGTGATTGTGAATAAGGCACTACCACCGTGTGTCATGGTGTGTTTGTGAATAAGGCACTACCACAGTGTGTCATGGTGTGTTTGTGAATAAGGCACTACCACAGTGTGTCATGGTGTGTTTGTGAATAAGGCACTACCACAGTGTGTCATGGTGTGTTTGTGAATAAGGCACTACCACCGAGTGTCATGGTGTGTTTGTGAATAAGGCGCTACCACCGTGTGGCATGGTGTGTTTGTGAATAAGGCGCTACCACCGAGTGTCATGGTGTGTTTGTGAATAAGGCACTACCACCGTGTGTCATGGTGTGTTTGTGAATAAGGCACTACCACAGTGTGTCATGGTGTGTTTGTGAATAAGGCACTACCACCGTGTCATGATGTGTTTGTGAATAAGGAACTACCACAGTGTGTCATGGTGTGTTTGTGAATAAGGCACTACCACAGTGTGTCATGGTGTGTTTGTGAATAAGGCACAACCACCGAGTGTCATGGTGTGTTTGTGAATAAGGCACTACCACAGTGTGTCATGGTGTGTTTGTGAATAAGTCACTACCACAGTGTGTCATGGTGTGTTTGTGAATAAGGCACTACCACAGTGTGTCATGGTGTGTTTGTGAATAAGGCACTACCACAGTGTGTCATGGTGTGTTTGTGAATAAGGCACAACCACCGAGTGTCATGGTGTGTTTGTGAATAAGGCACTACCACAGTGTGTCATGGTGTGTTTGTGAATAAGGAACTACCACCGAGTGTCATGGTGTGTTTGTGAATAAGGCACTACCACAGTGTGTCATGGTGTGTTTGTGAATAAGGCACTACCACAGTGTGTCATGGTGTGTTTGTGAATAAGGCAGAACCACAGTGGGTCATGGTTTGTTTGTAAATAAGGCACTACCACAGGGGGTCATTATGTGTTTGTGAATAAGGCACTACCACAGTGTGCCATGGGGTGTTTGTAAATAAGGCACTACCACAGGGGGTCATTATGTGTTTGTGAATAAGGTACTACCACCGTGTGTCATGGTGTGTTTGTGAATAAGGCACAACCACAGTGTGGTATGGTGTGTTTGTGAATAAGGCACTGCAACAGTGTGGCATGGTGTGTTTGTGAATAAGGCACTACCACAGTTGGTCATGGTGTGTTTGTGAATAAGGCACTGCAACAGTGGGTCATGGTGTGTTTGTGAATAAGGCACTACCACAGTGTGGCATGGTGTGTTTGTAAATAAAGGCACTACCACAGTGTGTCATGGTGTGTTTGCGAATAAGGCACTACCACAGTGTGGTATGGTGTGTTTGTGAATAAGGCACTACCACAGTGTGTCATGGTGTGTTTGCGAATAAGGCACTGCAACAGTGTGGCATGGTGTGTTTGTAGATAAAGGCACTGCAACAGTGTGTCATGGTGTGTTTGTAAATAAAGGCAATTCCACAGTGTGTCATGGTGTGTTTGCGAATAAGGCACTACCACAGTGTGTCATGGTGTGTTTGTGAATAAGGCACTACCACAGTGTGGTATGGTGTGTTTGTGAATAAGGCACAACCACAGTGTGTCATGGTGTGTTTGCGAATAAGGCACTGCGACAGTGTGGCATGATGTGTTTGTAAATAAAGGCACTACCACAGTGTGTCATGGTGTGTTTGTGAATAAGGCACTACCACAGTGTGGCATGGTGTGTTTGTAAATAAAGGCACTACCACAGTGTGTCATGGTGTGTTTGTAAATAAAGGCACTACCACAGTGTGGCATGATGTGTTTGTAAATAAAGGCACTACCACAGTGTGGCATGATGTGTTTGTAAATAAAGGCACTACCACAGTGTGGCATGGTGTGTTTGTAAATAAAGGCACTACTAAACCACTTCAATACCATCGTGTGTCTGTGAGTGAGCAATAAGCACCCCAGTGTGAAAGATAAAAACAAAGCCACAAGGCCATGTAGCTCACCTGGCTTATGATGTAATAACTTTATGACACTTCACTTTGTAAAATGTGATTTTGAAAGATTTTTAACCACAAAAACACTGATTGAACAAGACAAGACGTCTTCATACAAAGAAACGGAAATTCCAAATTTCAGCTTCACCAGGCAAGCAGTGTCAGAGGAGAAGATCTTGTAACTGCAAGGTGTTATTGGGGTTCATGTACCTATGAAGTAGTCCATCACAAGAGGCCCCTTCTACAAGTGATGTAGGTCCCTACCAACTATTAACAGCCAAGATCAAACTGACACATCAGTTAAATTGCCTGAAATTGTGGCCCGCCGTCCGTGGACAATTTGGTTCTGCTCAAACTTGTTTTGCAATATTCTCCCATGTCAAAAGAAGTAGGATTGTTAAACTTCCCTGGGCCATACTGCCGACGGCGTCTCCCAATGTTGCAGTAACATTCACTTTCCGAACTAAAATTTGTTTGCCCGTGGCTACCATATTCGAAAAGAGATTCGGTTCCATTACTCCCCAAATGTGCAGATAAATTGACGGCATCTCCCCATGTTGCAGTAACATTGACTTTTCGAACTAAAATTTGTTTTCCATGGCTACCATATGCGAAAACAGATTCGTTGCCGTTACTCCCCAAATGTGCAGATAATTTGACGGCATCTCCCAATGTTGCAGTTATTTTGACTTTTCGACCTAAAATTTGTTTTCCCTGGCTACTATATGCGAAAACAGATTCCCCAATATGTGCAGATAATTTTACGAAAGATGGTTGTAGGCAGTGGGGACAAATGATATAAGATATTTGTGTTATTATTGCATACCATTATTACATACCTCATCAAGGTCTAAATTCATCATATCGCAAAACGCATATGTTAAACCGCACTACTTACTACACCAGCGTAAAATTTCAAAACAGTTTGAGAAAGGATGGTCGATAAACAGCCATTAATTGATTCCTTGAAATGGCTGTCTTGGTGGTCATGTTTAACATCGGATACAAAGCACGTGAGCATATTTTAAAAGACACAATATCTAAGATAATTCATTCAAAGTTCATGTCGAAAATGCATTAACATTCAAAAACGAGGTACGTGCAAGTCAAAAGTCGATCAAAATTCAAAATATAATTATTATGCAAAAAATGACATTTTCAATATGGCCGCCAAAATGGCCATGTTTTATATCGGAGCGGAGCGTGTGTGTGTGTGTGTGTGTGTGTGTGTGTGTGTGCTTGTTCTAGTCCGGACTGATGCCGATTTATAGTGCTAGCCCACAGAGATACCATCCTGAAGTTTAACATCAACACTCCACTCACACACAGTATACTGACTCCGAGCCGACAAATACTTATTTTAGCCCCTTTATGCCGAGCGCCAGGCAGGGTAACAAGAAGTACCATATGGTAACGTCTCTTGGTATGACGCGGCCTGGGATGGAACCCCGGGCCTTCCGCTCTGCAGGCGGACGCTCTACCACTATACCACGGAGGCGGTCCATACAATATAACGGACAAAGAACATTATTGTCATAAACATCTACACAATAAACTAAAAAGACATTACGAACACAACAAGTAACGTAACGGTTTTATTATAAAAAATAACAAAACATGCAAAATACAACAAACGATTGATACACACAGAAACAAAATGAGAGCAGGGAGAAGGAAACTAGCATGACTACGGTATTGGTGTGAGGCATGCAATGTACAACACGTCACACAACACGAAACATCCAATCCTGAAACGTTCTATGTTAAATCTTGTTCTACGAGGGAGTTCGAACAAGTTTCAAAAGAGCAAGATGACGAGATGGCAGAGAGATGAGGCAAAGATTATTACCATTATTAGTAACTCTGAAAAAGCATCGGTTCCTTGCAAAGTAATAAGTATCAAACTTGGTCGATCATATTTAGGAGTGAGTGAGTTGGGTTTAACGCCGCTCTTAACAGTATTTTAGTTTTATCAGGGCGTGTCAGTCACAGTGAGAGGAAAGCCTGAAGTGATACAGGACTCAGACGTTTACCACTTCGGTGAAACCCACGAACACGGGTATGGTGCTGACAAACCTAGAAACATAATCGGGGCGAACCGGGATTCCAACCCACAATCATAGGTTTCTGGTGTGCCCAAGGGACGCAACTCTGCACAGCGAATCGAATAGGTGTTTCATCAGTATCATTAATAATATCATATCCCCGATACTCTGATACCACTATATTCAAAGTGCATAATCTCACAGTAGTTAATAATTCATTCACAAATTTTAGAAAAAGGGACACTTTAAACCAAAACAATTACATTTAAAACGTCGATTCCTGATAGCAACCCCCATGACACTGATTCCATGGGGGTAAAAGGCCAAATAGTAGTTAAAAATATATGAATGGATAATTTAAAATCACTAACTTGATAACGGTGTTAGAACCTACACTGAAACGTCGCTCCTAATTGCAATAAAGAAGTTGTTCATCCATATATCTTATACTTACTTACTCACTATAGTTTGGTTCTCTCTGTGTGGCATCAAATAACAGTGCATTTAATTTTCGATTTCCCCGATCAATCTTGATGAAAAACAACCCATAAACCAGAAGCACATTACAACGTGGCTTTAGGTCATTAAAGGATGCAATGTACAAATTACAATAAATAGTCAATTCAAAGATAAGGAGACAATGCAACGCATGAGAGACAGCAAGGCGAGGAGGACGACCACTGGTTAGATTGAAACCCATACGATTACCGTTCCTGGTTGTGATCTGAAGTATTTGTGTTTGTTTGTTCGTTCGTGTGTTTGTTTGTGTTTGTTGTTTAACAATATTACAGTTTTCTGAAGGCGGTCTGTACAAAATCCAATCTGGACCAGATAATTCAGTGATTAACATCATGAGCATCGATTTATGCAATTGGGATCGATCGACCACTCGTTTCCGTAAGTCGCTTCTTACGGGTATGGTCTGCTTAAGACGAATCTAGTGCACGTGTGTGTTGACAGTGGGTGAGTGAGTGAGTATGGTTTTACGCCGCTTTAAGCAATATTCCAGCAATATCACGGCGTGGGACACCAGAAATGGGCTTTAAATATTGGTGCAATGTGAAGAATCGAACCCGGGTCTTCCGCGTGACGAGCGAACGCTTTAACTACTAGGCTACCCCACCGAGGGGAAGGTGACTTTCAGAAGTACGTCTAGATCGTATAACGCTGACGTCAACGCTTGATCTTCATGTCTGCCACCATACGCTGGGGATGGCGTTGACGAACAATATTAAAGATCTTCGTCAGGAGCTATCTACTACCCAGGGGCCACCCGTCGCGCTGCTGTCCCTCACTACTACGACCGCACGACATCAACTACCACAACTGTGTCAGAGAAAGTTGTCGGATACGGAAAACAAACAACATAGACAACATATATTAGACACCACCAACAGATTTAGATTCAACATTAGACAGAGACTCAACAACAGATTTGGTTGGTTTGTTGTTTAACGCCGCACTCAGCAATATTCCAGCTATATGACGGCGGTCTGTAAATAATCGAGTCTGGACCAGACAATCCAGTGACTGATATCAGGAGCATCGATCCATGCAATTGGGATCGATGACATTCATCAACCAAGTCAGCGAGCCTGACCACCCGATCCCGTTAGTCGCCTTTTACGACAAGCATAGTCGCCTTTTACAGCAAGTATGGGTTGCTGAAGACCTATTCTACCCCGGAATCTTCACGGGTCCTCAACAACAGAGAAGGACGTGACAGCGCTAGACGCATCAATGGACACGGACTCAACAACACAGATAGATTCAACAATGGACAGACACAACAAGAGAGTTCGCCCGTCGGTGCCTCGAACTTTCATGTACTGACGCAGTGAAAATATGTTTATCTACATAATCATTTTAGTCTCGATGAAATGTTTCTTTAAGCGCAAAATAATCGTTAAATTATTCAAATTGTTTACAAATAATTTATGGTATTAAATTTAGACAAATGTTGACTGGGGTCACGTGGAGTGTACAACCATATTCGAATTCTTTGTCTGAAATCGGTCACCTCATGATAATTACTTGAGAAAATCACAGTAGGGTTTCATTACATAATTGTCTCAGATCGTCCTTGAGTCAACAGGTTCGTGTTATTCTTTTATTCAAAACTCGATAATTTATCTGCAATAACGAACTCATTGTGCAAACGAAACCGTTCCAAGACGACCCGACATTTGCAAAACACTGTCAATAACTTCAGTACCACGTATTGTCGTATTCGTCGTCGTCGTCGTTGTGATTGTTGTACGTATTGTAGCTATCGTAATCATTGTCGTAATCGTCGTAGTACACATCGGCACTGTAATAATCACCTCCTTCAATGGCGTAGCCTGCTTCAAAGCCGGAAAAGTCGTTGTAAGAGTCGTCGGATTGGAAACGGACGTAGAGCGCGTTGCTGTCGTGCTCGAAGTGTGTCGAGGGGCCGTTTCCACACATCCTGCAAGTACATACATCAATCATAGGTGTCACGCTATAAACATTATACACTGGTGTCACGCTATAAACATTATACACGCTAAATACATTACACATAAGTGTCACGCTATATACATTATACACTGGTGTCACGCTATAAACATTATACACGCTATATACATTACACATAAGTGTCACGCTATATACATTATGCAATGGTGTCACGCTATAAACATTATACACGCTAAATACATTACACATAAGTGTCACGCTATATACATTATGCACTGGTGTCACGCTATAAACATTATACACGCTATATACATTACACATAAGTGTCACGCTATATACATTATGCACTTGTGTCACGCTATATACATTATACACGCTATATACATTACACATAAGTGTCACGCTGTATACATTCTGCAATGGTGTCACGCTATAAACATTATACACACTAAATACATTACACATAAGTGTCACGCTATATACATTATGCACTGGTGTCACCTTATAAACATTATACACGCTATATACATCACACATAAGTGTCACGCTATATACATTATACACGCTATATACATCAATCATAGGTGTCACGCTATATACATTATACACTGGTGTCACGCTATATACATTATACATAGGTGTCACACTATACATTGTATACATTGTACATCATACATATGTGTCACGCTATATATACATTATATATCATAATCGAGTAAATAATCGAGTCTGACCCAGACAAACCTGTGATTGATATAATTAGCATCGATCTAGGCAATTGGGATACAATTTATGATATGCATCAACCAAGTCAGCGAGCCTGACCCCGATCCCGTTAGTCGCATCTTGCAACAAGAATAGTCGCCTGTTTAAAGCATGCGTTGCTGAAGACAGCCCAGTGGTAATATTGGAAGCAATGAACCATACTATCCGGTTACGATGACACGCAATCAACGAAATCACGGACTTGACAACCCGATCCTGTTAATTACCTCTTTCGACAAACAGATCAATTGAACCCTTCACGGATAAAGAGCGGAGGTACTGTTACTAATCTATATCATGCGTCATGCAATTGATGTAACTGGTAATTTGGAAACATCGTGTATTGGTATTTATGGAAGATTCACTATAAAGGAGACGTGACTTACTTGGGTCCCACGAGGTGAGGCCCGAGGGTGCGAACTTCCACCCAGTCATAACCACACGGAGCGTCCTCGTCATCCTCCATCTCAAACTTGTTGAACCACAACTTGATGCTGGAGCCGGGGGGACCCTACAAAACAGAAGAAGGGTCACGGACGAGAGATTTTTAAAAGAGATTTATTATTCATAAAAAATGTTTTTGTTTGAAAATCAGCTTAATACTTAAAGTCATCTTGAAGAAAATAGGTCGCTTTGGGGCGCATGAAAATATCAACAACGCTAAAAAATGATAATGTTTTTTATCCATCTGCGTACATCACCGTTCAATGTTATGATAAACTTGATTATCATACCTCCTTTGATAAAATACTGTGAAACCAGCCTTGGAGGATAATACATTTCTCAGCGGGGGAATAAATCCCTTATACCCCGTCACGAGCAATACAGGATGCACGTGGATTTCTCAGAGACAGAATACATCCCTTATAGCCCGCTTCAAAGCAGAAATCCGCCCGTTTTTTCCGAGTCAATGGAAGTCACGTGACATAGCACAGGTTAACCTCGGCTCAATCGAACAGGTGTTTTCTATCAATTTTGCATTTGTGTTAATTCTTTTACAAAATCACATTAAAACATGAAGGTAAGATAAATTCATCCTCCGGTTCGTGGTATAAAACCTAACGCTTATAATATTTCCCGATATGTACAGTCGTCGTCAATGTCGCATGGTGGTGGCGTACTCACCAGAATGAGCCAGTGACACGTTACGGGGCCGCCGTACCCATTAGGGTAGTTGGGGGTGGAGAAGGTCCCGTCACGAGTGGTCAGTACTCCCCCGCAATCTGAGCAGAAAACAGTCACATTGAAAACTCCATTCAAACCACTGTATAAAGAACCAGTCATATTTATTTAAATCTTGACATGTAATGAATAGCACAAAGGTTATATTCCTAATATGATGTACATATACATATTTCACTGCATATGGTAGCTCGGTTACTTCAAATCAGCCTGTTTGTTTGTTTGTTTAAGACATATCTACGAGTGGGGGTTGTTTATCGTAAAATAAAACACTGCAAAGAGAATAAACCATGATAGGCGCAGACCGGAGTGGTGTATTCTTCCTGCAGTGTTTTATTGTACGATAAACAACGACCACAAGTCGTTTATTTTTTATATGAGCTATCAACATTTTATATCTTTCTTAAGGATGTCAATAAATTGTAAAGCTTTAAAAACATTTACTTGTATTCAAATAAGGATGATTCCCCGAATACAATCCGACCTCGGCAATGTCGGACAACTCCATTTTATGTACAGGGGGTTAAGTTTGGTATTCTCACTATTTTCACATCGATTATCGGCACCTTTTCTCCCAATACCGATTGTCATATCTCTCCAACTTTTGGGTGCGATCGTTCAGCCATCGCATTTAACTGCGTTGCCGTGCTACATCTATGGGGATCAACTCAATAGAAACTACCCTTTCAAAAATAATGTCGACCTAGTTAGGTCATTATTATTGTAACCCGGCTGTACATGAGAGAAGATCCGCCTGTAGTTTAGGAATACCCACGAGTGAGTGAGTGAGGTGGGTTTAACGCCGCTTTTAACAGTATTCCAGTTATATCGCGGCGTGTCAGCCTAATGTGGGAGGAAATCCCGAAGTGATGCAGGTCTCAGACGTTTACCACTTCGGTGAAACCCACGAGCATGGTATGGTATGGTGCTGACAATTCTAGAAACATAATCGGGGCGAACCGGGATTCTAACCAATAATCATAGGTTTCTGGCGTGCCCAACTCTGCACAGCAAATCGCGGCGCCTTAGACGACTGGGCCACCCGTGCCCCCCAATGACCCGAGAGAAGCTGTTGACACTCACGTCCTGTCGAGGAGATGACCTCGTCACAGGTGTCACCGGTCAAGCCCCAGGGGCACATACAGGTACAGTCGGCACCCATGAAGCCCATGTTGTTACAGTGCTGGGAAGATGGACAGTGCGCTGAAAGAGAAGTTAGTTTGACATCGGTCGCTTCATGTATAATGGTAAGTTAAACAAAACGTTTTCACAAAAATCTTTGAAAATGAAAACATATCTGACTGATTCAGAATCATAAATTACAGAAATTGTGACAAGATTATATACGTTCCTATTTTGAAAAACAACGTCGTTACCTGCACAGCCGTAGAGGTCGTTGGCGGTCTTGACGTCCATGAAGCTGAGGCCGTCTCTTTGTCCCATGAAGCCCTTAACGCCATCCTCCTTGGGCAGAATAGTGGGTGACTTCCCGTCCTTGCTGTAATACTGTCACAAGGGATATACTCACACACACTGTGGTACTGTCATGGGGGATATACTCACACACGCGCTGTGGTACTGTCACAAGGGATATTCTCACACACGCGCTGTGGCACTGTCACAAGGGATATACCCACACACACTGTGGTACTGTCATGGGGGATATACTCACACACACTGTGGTACTGTCATGGGGGATATACTCACACACACTGTGTTACTGTCATGGGGGATATACTCACACACTGTGGTACTGTCATGGGGGATATACTCACACACACTGTGGTACTGTCACAAGGGATATACTCACACACTGTGGTACTGTCACAAGGGATATACTCACACAATCTGTGGTACTGTCACAAGGGATATACTCACACACACTGTGGTACTGTCACAAGGGATATACTCACACACACTGTGGTACTGTCATAGGGGATATACTCACACACACTGTGGTACTGTCATGGGGGATGTACCCACACACACACTGTGGTACTGTCATAGGGGATATACTCACACACACTGTGGTACTGTCATGGGGGATGTACCCACACACACTGTGGTACTGTCACAAGGGATATACTCACACACACTGTGGTACTGTCATAGGGGATATACTCACACACACTGTGGTACTGTCACAAGGGATATACTTACACACACGCCGTGGCACTGTCACAAGGGATATACTCACACACGATGTGGTACTGTCACAAAGGATATACTCACACACATTGTGGTACTGTAACAAGGGATATACTCTCACACACACTGTGGTACTGTCACAAGGGATATACTCTCACACACATTGTGGTACTGTCACAAGGGAAATACTCTCACACACACTGTGGTACTGTCACAAGGGATATACTCTCACACACACTGTGGTACTGTCACAAGGGATATACTCACACCCACACTGTGGTACTGTCACAAGGGATATACTCACACACACGCTGTGCCACTGTCACAAGGGATATACTCTCACACACTCTGTAGCACTGCATACTCAATAGATAAGAGTGGTGTATGGACGTCCCCGTCGCTGATACACTACTTCATTAAGTTCAGTTATTTGATAAATATTTAAAGAATTTGTGAAGAGCCTTAGCGTAAGAGTGTCTAAAACGTGAGAACGCGAGAAATTGAAATTGAATTCTCGCGTTCTCGCGATGTCGTGTATTTGTGGTTTAATTTGAGATTAAAGTCGAGATGAGATGTCCAAATGACGCATTTTCGCGCATACTGTGATATGTACGAAAAAGACGAGAACGCGAGATTTTTGCCAAATCTCGCGTTTTCGCGATCTCGCATTCTCGTAATTTGTGCATATTTAACTCGTTTCCAAATGTCGAGATCGCGAGAGTGTCCCTTACAGTATTCCATATATATCATATTCAGCACCTAACCAATGGACCTCTATGACGGAAGGAAACATGTCAACTCACCAGTGAGCCATAGTGCATTACTGAGCCGATATCGTAAGGTTCATCCGTGCGGACCTGCGAGGTACCGTACTTCTTAAAGTTGTACTGAAACTTTGGGGTGACGTTCTCCATGTGTACAGACACGTGCTCATCTCTGTCAGGGCGGGACTGCTCATGGTAGAATCCCAACACGTGGCCTATCTCGTGAGCTATGGACCCCATCTGCCACAACAACGTCATTCACAGAGTCTCAATCAGGTATGTTCATGTGTTAATGTTAAACTCTCAAACCTAGCCCTGTCTCGTTACTGATCGTTAACATTAATGCATCATCTGTCCCATTGGCATTTCAGAATCTGTGTAAGGCGAGGTACATATGGTTCAATGGCCGTTATAAGGTGTAGTGTATTTACATCAAGACAAACACACTTACAGTGTTACACCTGGAGCCGATAGATGTTTCTTGTCCACCAGCAATCCGTCCTATGGCCGACTGGCACCTGAAGAGCAACACACGTCAACCTTACTGAAGACACGCCCCCACCCGCTCTCCACCCGTTCATATATCATTAACGCGGGGTTAAGCTTTAAAAAGTGGCCGACTTGTGCACTTTGAGTTAAAAGCATGAAACTTGGTCCCATGAAAGCTTTAACCATGGTGATTAATTTTGGCTATAGGCCCAAACAAAATGGCCGCCATTTTCAAGATGGCCGCCATTTCCAACATGGCCTCCATTTTATGCCTGAAATTCTGCCTGCTTCTTAATAGGAGCGTGCTACTGAAGCTATTATTGAGAAGAACTGACACAATATGAAATAATCAATTACTACTTTGATACGAGTTAATATGTTGAAAAGTGCAAAACAACTAGTTAAATCGTTAAATTTGAGGTAAAAATGGTTGAAAAGAGTTTCAAGCAATTGGCTGAGATTGTGGAATTACCGTCTGTTGGTACGTGTCCTACTAACTTTTCAACCCTGTGTCATTAGGATTGGTTCGATGGAGTACCCCATTACCCCGCCCCGTGTAGATGGTGTACCCACTGACCCCGCACCCTGTAGATGGTTTACCCACTGACACCGCACCCTGTAGATGGTGTACCCACTGACCCCGCACCCAGTAGATGATGTACCCACTTACCCCTCACCCTGTAGATGGTGTACTCACTGACCCCTCACCCTGTAGATGGTGTACTCACTGACCCCGCACCCTGTAGATGGTGTACCCACTGACCCCGTACCATGTAGATGGTGTACTCACTGACCCCGCACCCTGTAGATGGTGTACCCACTGACCCCGCACCCAGTAGATGATGTACCCACTTACCCCTCACCCTGTAGATGGTGTACTCACTGACCCCTCACCCTGTAGATGGTGTACTCACTGACCCCGCACCCTGTAGATGGTGTACCCACTGACCCCTCACCCTGTAGATGGTGTACCCACTGACCCCTCACCCTGTAGATGGTGTACCCACTGACCCCTCACCCTGTAGATGGTGTACCCACTGACCCCTCACCCTGTAGATGGTGTACCCACTGACCCCTCACCCTGTAGATGGTGTACTCACTGACCTCGCACCCTGTAGATGGTGTACTCACTGACCCCGCACCCTGTAGATGGTGTACCCACTGACCCCTCACCCTGTAGATGGTGTACCCACTGACCCCTCACCCTGTAGATGGTGTACCCACTGACCCCGTACCATGTAGATGGTGTACTCACTGACCCCGCACCCTGTAGATGGTGTACTCACTGACCCCGCACCATGTAGATGGTGTACTCACTGACCCCGCACCCTGTAGATGGTGTACTCACTGACCCCGCACCCTGTAGATGGTGTACTCACTGACCCCGCACCCTGTAGATGGTGTACTCACTGACCCCGCACCCTGTAGATGGTGTACCCACTGACCCCTCACCCTGTAGATGGTGTACTCACTGACCCCGCACCCTGTAGATGGTGTACCCACTGACCCCTCACCCTGTAGATGGTGTACCCACTGACCCCGCACCCTGTAGATGGTGTACCCACTGACCCCGCACCCGTGTAGATGGTGTACTCACTGACCCCGCACCCGTGTAGATGGTGTACTCACTGACCCCGCACCATGTAGATGGTGTACCCACTGACCCCGCACCCTGTAGATGGTGTACTCACTTACCCCTCACCCTGTAGATGGTGTACTCACTGACCCCGCACCATGTAGATGGTGTACCCACTGACCCCGCACCCTGTAGATGGTGTACTCACTGACCCCTCACCCTGTAGATGGTGTACCCACTTACCCCGCACCCTGTGGACGATGTACTTAAATACCCCTCACCCTGTAGACGATGTACCCACTTACCCCGCACCCTGTAGACAATGAACCCACTTACCCCGCTGCCTGTAGTCGATGTACTTAAATACCCGGCACTCTGGTCATCTTCCCGGGGCAATGGAGTTAACTGACTGTAAAAGTCTCAGTAGAAACATAGAAACGCCTGGCAGAAGAATTGCCCACTTACCCCGCACCCTGTAGACAATAAACCCACTTACCCCGCACCCTGGTAGAACTTGACGCGACTATCGTCGCCGACGCCAGGGGAGTACTCCCTGAACCTGATGCAGGTAAGATCTTCCCAGTGGTGTATGGCTTGGCGGATGTTGTCCCGGTAGTTGGATGCTGTTTATGTACAAAAAGGGGATCTTCACAACATGGCCGAGACATGGCTCTCTGATTTTAATCAGTCCCGGGCCCCGTTCCACAAAGCGATCTTAGCGCTATGATGGTCATTAGCCCATGTTATAGTATGGGAGTTACGATCTCCTTGGCACTAAGTTCGCTTTGTGGAATGGAGCCTAGGGCCCTGTTCCACAAAGCGACCTTAGTGCTAAGTTGGTCGTAACTCTCATACTTTACCATAGGCCTACGATCAACGTAGCACTAAGATCGCTTTGTGGAACAGGGCCCAGGACAATGGCTTTAGTCTTAGTCTGTATATGACATATATTGTGATTGGGGAAGCTGCATCTTCCCGAGGCAAGATCGCCCTGTAGACTTTTTATCAAAGTCTTGTTTCCACCCCTGCCACATCAAGCCCACTTTTCTGTGCTAAATATGATTGGACTATCGCACATACCGTTAGTCCAATTAGAGAACGTTTCACCATAGCAACATCCACGACTGGTACACCTTCGTATGAAAGAGGTGTACCGCTTCCTGTCTTTGTTAAAACGTCTTTTTCATCGAAAAACTATTGCCTATGTTTTTGTGTCAGGGATGAAATCGCGAATGATTTCGTTATCTGATCGACAAGACCATCGCCTATGGTAGCCGCCATCTTTGTGAAGCTATACGAGATAAGAACAGCGATCTGATTGGATATCGCGTTTTCATTACAAGGGCCACAACTCGCGATCTACGCGTGGTGGCGCCAGAGTCGAGCCAAGAAAAGTGGCCTTGATGTGGCAAGGGTAGAAACTAGGCTTTGATATAGGCTAGTGGACACGCTTGGCTCAAGAAGATTAGGAAGCTGATGCACATAAAGGGTGTTATTTACTGGCGGCATTGTAACACGATCTAAACAAACGTACGTAAATCTGAATCAAACTCGTAGGCGACGATGTTGTTCGGCCAGAGGTACTGGTCCTGTGCAACAGCCTTCCTCCGGTAGCGGGAGCCGCCCGGCTGACCGTCATTGCCGATCATCATCATCTGTTCTGGGGTCAGCTTCATGTCCGACTCATACGCCCCGTCCACACCCATCTCCTCTGGCGGCATGTTGGGGCGGGCTATCTTCTTGCCGGTCGCCAGACGAAGAGCCTTCGTATTCAGACGACTTGGTCCCTGAAATCAACACTTGTTTTATCTGCTGCTACTACTACTACTACTACTACTACTACTACTACTACTACTACTACTACTACTACTACTACTACTTCTACTACTACTACTACTACTACTACTTCTACTACTACTACTACTACTACTACTACTACTACTACTACGACTACGACTACTACTACTGCTGCTGCTGCTACTCCTATTACAGCTACTGCTACTTCTACTGATGCTGCTGCTACTGCTACTACAAATATTATTATCGTTATTATTAGTATGTACAGATAAAAATAAAAATGCAGCGAAGAGGGTTTAGGTGATCCTGGCACAGTCAGGGTGGTTAGGCTCATCATCAGCTCAGGGCCCTTGCCCCTCTACACGCAGACCAAACAGCGAATTGGACTTCTCCCAGGAAGCGGTGCCTAGTGGAACCCGCCCAGAACTTTTCGGCGAATGTGAAGACTCCCAAACAGTACAGCCTTCGACATTACCCAGATTGTCAGAAGAGCTGTATTCCTGGTATCAAACCCGGGTACTCTCCCAGTGTCAGTCACAGATTGGCAGGTACCAAACCTAAGGCATGGAGGACAATGGGGAGTAGGACAACTTGGTATACGGGATGCAAGCGTGACATTTCGAAAGTAGGTCCGTACATTTGCCATGCTTTTCCTGAATTTTGTGAATCACATTAATGTCAAAAGGGAAAGAAAATGCAATGATATAAATTATTTCATTGGATTTATCAAAAAGGACAAGATCAGATTTGTAGGCCAGGATATGTATCTATTATTTTCCATGACGCCCTCTACATACTTTGTGTCGTACCATGAATGGTAATACAGTAATAAAAGGATCGAGCTATTCCGTCAATGTCGCTCAAGATACTGTGTTTATGCCAAAGCTGGGAATCCACTGACAATGTGTTGGGTAGTCTCATTAATTTCATTGCATAATCTACATTTTTCATGTTTACAGTTTGATGCAAAATCATATATTGACGGCTCGCGTGAGAAGTGACTGGTCCTGAGCAGCAAACAGAAGGCTTCTGTTTCACTTTTCAGGCCAGCCGACTTCATCCAAGCAAAGGACTCTGCAGGATTGGTGTTCTTCTCAACACACTACCCATAATCTCGATGCAGTGTTCGTTCAGAAAGCCTCTCCCTGAAATACTGAGTCGGGGCCGCAGTTATAAGGCACTTCGCTTGGTTGACACTTATATCTGTATCAAAGCCATTAACAACTTCAACATTGACATTAAGATTATGTCCCACCTCCTTGGCTCGTTTAAGGAAACTGTGGAATGCCTTGTTTTCATCATGAGTCTTGACATGCTTCACAAGAGGATCATCAGACAAATAAACCTGTGTAAAAGTGCACAAAACAATTCTGTCATGAACAGTCTCCACGTTAATCAAACCACGCCCCTCAATTATCATTGGTAAATATAAGCGATTGAGCGAGGGTGGTGGGATCTATTGTCTGACATGATTCTTCGTGTGAGTTTGTCAATACCCTGAATGTCTTGTTTCGTCCAATCAACAACACCAAAAGAATACGAAAGGACGGGTGCAGCATAAGTATTCGCGGATTTAACTTAATTGTGAGCGTTCAGCTATGAAATCCAGATTTTCTTAGGTCTACATTTGTATTGGGCCGGAAGTTTGTCTTTGATATTGGCATTCTGAAGTTTCTCTCTAACCTGCTCCCGCTTCAACATTGCGTCGTTTCAGACGAAGACTGTTGCATTTGTCGAGCCTAAAGGGATTCAGGATTATAACCTTCCTCTTTGCTAAGTAAAAGGCTTAAAGGATTTAGTGACAAACAGAAAAGCAAAGGACTAAAAGAATCGCCCTGAAGTAGTAGTAGTAGTAGTAGTAGTAGTAGTAGTAGTAGTAGTAGTAGTAGTACGGTGGTAATGAAGATTATGATAATGATGATAATGATGTTATGATTCTTAAATATAATTAGGAGATAAACATAATGTGTTTTCAAAGTAGAATTAGGTTTAAGACTGAAAATGAAGAACTTTTCTATAGATATTAGCTTCCGCGGTGATAGGACCGTCAAATCGGCAGTTTCAATCAGAGGGGGTCTGTTGTGATTTGATAGCCTCTGATCGAAGAATCAAAAATCGAGTAATTTCTTTGGTGAGTGAGTGAGTTGGGTTTAACACCGATTTTAACATTATTCCAGTTATATCACGGCGTGTCAGTATATTTATTTTGTGGGAGGAAAGCCCGAAGTGATGCAGGTCTCAGACGTTTACCACTTCGGTGAAACCCACGAGCAGGGGTATGGTGCCGACAAACATAGAAACATAATCGGGGCGAACCGGGTAATGTCTTGGGCTGTGTAGATTCCCTAGCACGTGACCTGTAATAAGGCATTATACTGTAAGAAGCACTCGGCATCCTTCCACAAAACACAGTAAACACAGCAACACAAGAAACAACTATCGTCCACTCTTACAGCCACAATAAGGCGTCCTACTCTAAGAAACATCTATTGATCATTCTCAAAGCCACAATAAGGCGTCCTACTCTAAGAAACATCTATTGATCATACTTACAGCCACAATAAGGCGTCCTACTCTAAGAAACATCTATTGATCATACTTACAGCCACAATAAGGCGCCCTACTCTACGAAACATCTATTGATCATTCTTACAGCCACAATAAGGCGTCCTACTCTACGAAACATCTATTGATCATTCTCAAAGCCACAATAAGGCGTCCTACTCTAAGAAACATCTATTGATCATTCTTACAGACACAATAAGGCGTCCTACTCTAAGAAACATCTATTGATCATTCTTACAGCCACAATAAGGCGTCCTACTCTAGGAAACATCTATTGATCATTCTCACAGCCACCATAAGGCGTCCTACTCTAAGAAACATCTATTGATCATTCTTACAGCCACAATAAGGCGTCCTACTCCAAGAAACATCTATTGATCATTCTTACGGCCACAATAAGGCGTCCTACTCTACGAAACATCTATTGATCATTCTTACAGCCACAATAAGGCGTCCTACTCCAAGAAACATCTATTGATCATTCTTACAGCCACAATAAGGCGTCCTACTCTAAGAAACATCTATTGATCATTCTTACAGCCACAATAAGACGTCCTACTCCAAGAAACATCTATTGATCATTCTTACAGACACAATAAGGCGTCCTACTACAAGATTTTACGCCGCCTTTAGCAATATTCCTAGTCTGTCTTACAGACCCTGATACAAATATATATCAAATACAGCCCATGCAAGTCTGTAATGTTTGGCAAGTCTAGATCACTGCAGTATCAGGAATGAAGAGAGTCACTGGGCTCCTTTGTATCATATTTTTATTAAGATAACTGAACAACTGTTTATTTTATGTACGATATGTTCATTTCAGAGACTAGATGTTAGTCTACAATATTCCAGCAATATCACGGCGGGGGACACCAGAAATGGGCTTCACACATTGTACCCAGGCGGGAATCGAACCCGGGAATTCAGCTTGACGAGCGAACGCTTTAACCACTAGTCTACCCGACCGCCCCTCTACTACAAGAAACACCTACTGATCATTCTGACAGCCACAATGAGGCGTTCTACTTCAGGGGTTGTATTACGCAAGATACCAAAAGACATTATTTGTTTTTTATTCCATATTATTACCCTGTATTCCCTTTCATTGCAATTTTTTTCTCGACTGAAAAATGAAACATGGCGCGGTCTGCTGTGAAGTGATAGGTATTCAAATAATAAAGTCTTATAATTATTTCAATCATGTTTTGGGGGACATCTTGACAACGTAACGACCCTTCACTGCCCCGGAAGAGATAAACTTTTGCAAACATGGCGTTTTGTCAAAGGATTTAACATTGGCTTAAGGCTGTAATTACTACACTACTTCGGTACGTCACTGTAGCTTAACTGTGACCCAGTCGCCGACTCAGGTACCGGAAACCTTGCTGGAAACATCATGTCCGACTCCTGACTTGAGTCACTTCGCATGTACACTCGGGACAAATAGGACGTATACCAGCATGTTCCTCCCGTGTGCTAACATCACATGTAACAACACAAGGTATGTGGCAGAAGGCTCCCACTTCCCTGTTGCAATCCATGAAGCAGATTCGTGTACCGGCCTTGACACTGTAGCGTTCCACCATATATGATATCGCTAACCAATTGAGCCCTGACACCGTCTGTATGCCTCGTAGTTAACACTGAGAGATGAGGTGGTGATTATATTTCAAATACATTTTTTTTATTTACAATAAAACAAATCAAAATTTTAAAAAAATGAAGTCATAGGGTTCAATCCCTACCTAATAAACATAGAGTCAGTGAGTTGGGTTTATGGCAGCTTTTAACAGTATTCCAGTTATATCACGGTGTGTCAGCTTAATGAGGGAGGAAAGCCCGAAGTGATGCAGGTCTCAGACGTTTACCACTTCAATGAAACCCACGAGCACGGGTATGATGCTGATGAACCTAGAAATCAGGGCGAACCGGGATTCGAACCCAGAATCATAGGTTTCTGGGTGCCCAAGGGACACAACTCTGCACAGCGAATTTCGGCGCCTTAGTCGACTGGGCCACCCGTGCCCCAAATTAGACATAGACATAATATATCAAATGCAGATTTACAGGACACAATTATGTACAGGTTGATCATCATGATGATATAAATAGGCAACAGAAGGCGACCACTGACAGACAGATATTGTACAGAATCTCATGACAAAGTAGGGCTATACAGACACACAATGATCACACGGCAGCTACCCCATGCAAAGTCCTCGCTCATCGTCTCCTTATCATTGACACATGACATGGCAAATATAAACCGCCGGTGTAAAAAAAGTTTACACTTAAAATTGGATTTACCAAAACAAGATAAACTTTATCAAAACGTTTATCCATATCAAATACATCACCATTCGTTTTTTTAGCGATCATAGAACATACTTTCTTTTGCCCGGCAATGCATTAGTCAAGATCGAGCCTAATTGAAATATATATACACATCACTGATTAAAGATAAAACATGACAAAAGAAAATATCCTATAAGTTCATCAACTATACTTTTGAGATATAAAATTCTAAATTTAATTTTTAAATCAAATAACATTTGTAAAAGGAAACAAGTAAATATCTAGAAGGTCAGAGGAAACAAAAACGTGCTCCTACCTGCACCGACCTTGCGTCACCTTCTATAGCCCATGCATGTAGTACAAGGAGACTTAAGAGAAGAAGTCCCATGATGCGACTGGGGAGTGACTTGTCACAGAGGATGAGGATGAAGACGAGAAAATCTTCATTATATACCAAATCCATCGTCATCAGCCGTTTGCTAACCTCCTCACCTGCTTCCTACTTGACGTTGTCAACCAATGAAAATTCATATAGCAACTGTAAAGCAGATGGCGGTAAACGGGCGTTTTTCCTACGGGGTAATTGATATGGCCATCTCCAGACTTAATTAAAATGTTGATTGTGACATAGCTACACTGGCCAGCCAACGACACAATCTGCGCCATAAGATAAGTGTTTGTCATTGAAAATTGTAACTGTTTGTAAAATATGGAAATATTTGAATTCCCTTTTTTGACGCGTACCATACCCGTGTCCAGGTGAACAATTCATTTGGCTTTGCGTGTGTTTGTGAGGCGTGACACCGGTGGGGTAGGATACATTCACTTTTTCGAGAACATCTGGTATCATTACTATTTGATAGTGATTCATAAACACATGCTCATGATATAGCCGGAATTGTGCAATCGAATCTGCTTTTAGCAGAGATTAATTATGATTCGTTTTGGCATTTTAATTTATTTTAATGGTAGACTGTCTTAAATGGCTGTTGTTTTATCTTGCTAGAAACGTAAGGGCCTTTGAGAATTTGTAATATCATATCGAGAAAAGGAATATCTAACTAGCAGCGATGTACAAATATTGACATCCCTATTGTCCAGAGCATTGGGCAATCAACATCTGGACACTGAAAACACGTCCCACACTAAACGCAGTCGGTTTACAGGGCGGAAATGCTAATATTTGTTTTTTGTAAGATGGAGGCAAATCGGCTTACTCAGCGTTTGACAATACACGAAGTCGAGGTTTAACATTGGATCAGACCGCCGTTAAGGCAAGTGTCACGCACACAACACTGTTGTCCACTAGAAGGTTACACCATAACTCAGAAAGACACGTTACATCTCCTCGATATGGGCCAAAGAGTAAAAAAGACTAAGCCCCGATACTGTATACGTATTATCGACAATGACCACCTACTTGCTTAAACACCCTTCACAATAACATGTTTTAAACTAAAAGAAATCTTTCTTACATCGTAGAGATATCGTTAACGATGTAGTGCACAGGGAGGGGAGAAGCCTGAAGTTGATGAATATGGAGATAAATACGGATTATAATTAGTGATAAACAACTTAAAGGATCTGCTCGGTTGACGTAATACAAATATTAGTCCTGTGGAAAAGAATTTCATTCAATAGTGAGGCGCGATGAGGGGAGTTTAACCTCGCGTCCAAGATTATTGCACTTATATAGCGACGTGCATGCACGTGTGTGTGTGTGGCTGCTTGTACTAGTCCGGACTGATGCCGATTTACAGAGCTAGCCCACTGAGATACCATGCCGCAGTTTAACATGAATACCCCACTCAGACACAGTATACTGACTACGAGCCGACCAGCGCTTGTTTTAACCCTTAATGTCGAACACCAAACGGGGGTAACAACAAGTACCATCTTGTAACGTCTTTTAGTATGACGCGGCCGGGGATCAAACCCCGGACCTTCCGCTCTCCAGGTGGCGGCTCTGCCACTAGACCACGGAGGCGGTCTTCATTCAATGGTAGCTAAACTTTATGATTATATTGAAGTAAAGAGAAGGTGGTTTGTTTGTGGTTAAGGTTTTAATGAATACAAATAAACAAGGGATAACAATGAACGAATGTCACCTCTCCAAACTTATTGATTATATTATTATTTTCTTGTGTTAGATCGCGATATGGCTGCAATATTGCCGATGCGATGTAAAATCATAACTCACTCACTCTTGTGTTAGAGTCCTAATATCTCCGTCTGCTGTCATAAAGACAGACGGATATTTCATTGGGTATTTAAGGCTGCATGGTCCGTTGTACAGTTAACAGTTCCGTTTTAATTGTTTTCTCCACTGTCCTAGATTAGCAATATTACAAACTGTTACGTGAATTGCGTTGTTGATTGACGCGAGCAACGGCGTCATCCAGCTATGTCGGCTCCTAAATAACTGAGGCTGGTAGCGCCTGCGCAGCATACCCAGAGAACCAGGCTTGTAAATAACCAAGTCTGGGCCATAATCAGCAGGTTCAAAATAACGTAAATTCTCACGAGAGATGATGAACCCTCGGCGCAGCCTGGTAGCGCTAGCGCAGCATACCAAGAGAACCAGGCTTGTAAATAACCGAGTCTGGGCCATAATCAGCAGGTTCAAAATAACGTAAATTCTCACGAGAGATGATGAACCCTCGGCGCAGCCTGGTAGCGCCTGCGCAGCATACCCAGAGAACCAGGCTTGTAAATAACCGAGTATGGGCC
The DNA here is from genome assembly GCF_022045235.1 of Haliotis cracherodii. Taxonomy (NCBI): domain Eukaryota; kingdom Metazoa; phylum Mollusca; class Gastropoda; order Lepetellida; family Haliotidae; genus Haliotis; species Haliotis cracherodii. The sequence goes on along the minus strand of NW_027266308.1, from coordinate 9,274,320 downwards.
ATAATCAGCAGATTCAAAATAACGTAAATTCTCACGAGAGATTACGAACCTTGGGCGCAGCCTGGTAGCGCCAGCGCAGCATACCCAGAGAACCAGGCTTGTAAATAACCGAGTCTGGGCCATAATCAGCAGATTCAAAATAACGCAAATTCTCACGAGATATGATGAACCTTGGGCGGGGCCTGGTAGCGCCAGCGCAGCATACCCAGAGAGATTCCCATCAGGAGTCTTGGAACCCAGTGTGAACCTTTCTCATACACAGTTCATTCATCAGAATGTTATTAATTCTGTCATGAGAGATGCCTACTGTATTGGCTATGTGACGTGTGGTGTGTCATCTATCTTCCATTGTCATAACATAACATGTAATTTATCAACATTTTCCTTAGTTGTGGCATCTGAAGTTTGGATCATCTCTAAGGTCCCCCCCCCCCCCCCCGCCGCATGTCCGCAGGGGTGGCTGTTAAAACTGATGACTAGCCGATATTGTCCATTTTCATAAACAGTGTAAATGAGTATGGTTTTACGCCGCTTTTAGCAATATTCCAGCAATATTACGGCGGGGGACACCAGAAATGGGCTTCACACATTGTCCCCATGTCTTTCTGCACCTCAAATACCATAACCAATATAGGTAAGCATCACTACATCTATTGTTTGTGGCCCAGTCGTCGAAGGCGCCGCGATTCGCTGTGCAGGGTTGCGTCTCTTGGGCACACCAGAAACCTATGGTTGTGGGTTCGAATCCCGGTTCGCCAAGGTTATGTTTCTAGGTTTGTCAGCACCATGCCCGTGCTTGTGGGTTTCACCGAAGTGGTAAACGTCTGAGACCTGCATCACTTCGGGCTTTCCTCCCACATTAAACTGACACGCCGTGATATAGCTGGAATAATGTGAAAAGTGGCGTTAAACCCAACTCCCTCAAAGAACGTAGAGTACGGGACATATCAAATAATGTCACAAATTAGAACAGCATGTTAACTGAGGAGGTATTATGTCAAGTACCATCAAAATGACATGACTCCGATGTATAAAACCGGAAGACATGTCCATCCCTGTTTTGTACTGGATTCCAACGGTCCATTAAAATCCATACAATCCACAAAATGCACCACCTATTCCCTGTCTCAACAATTAACCATAATCCTTAATACAATCAAAGAAGGAATTTCTGTATGTTCACAGAAGGTATTTCAGACATGTTGAATTAATACCATGTAGATTCGTTAAAACCCAAAGGATTTGCTTGAATTTTTGCAATGTCAGAAAAGAACCAAGATCGATTATGTCAAAACATTTGATTTATCAACTTTTGATTTCACTATCCCACACGACAAGCTTACGGGGAAATGTATTCCTTGATCCATGGGGCATGCGTCGCTATCCATGGTGGCCATAGATTTAGTCACATATCTATCTTCAGAGATTCAGGTCAATTTGTTAAAATTGAAAAAAATGAGAATTTTTGTTGTTGAGAAAATGTATGTGAAATGCTGGACTTCGTCACAGATATATGAGTGTGAACATTGGGGTTAGGACATTTGGTCTGTTTCTTTATGCATGTTGAATTTCAGCTTGGACTGGCAAACGCATAACAAGGGAATTTGTCTGTTTAACTTAAGTCTCGGACATATCGATGATCTAATATCGTTCAGTAATGGTCACATAGCCAATTCACTTCCATTGAAATAAGGGCGGTGCGGTAGCCTAGCGCTTAAAGCGTTCGCTGGGTTCGACGCTGGGTTCGATTTCCACATTGGTACAATGTGTGAAGCCCATTTCTGGTGTCCCGCGCCGTGATATTTCTGGAATATTGTGGCGAAAAACCATACTCTTCCACACCACTGATTTAAGCCTCTGAATTAGAACAAAAGACAAGCGAGACCGCCTCACCTGTTTCATTTTTCGATGTTTGCAAGAAGATCCTGAGGAACAAAAACCTATCCCCAGGACTGGATGACAAGAGGGATGACAAAAGCAAAACGAACTTACTATTTCTTGAACGTTTTTTCTCTACTTAAAAGCAGCAGTGTCTCTGCACTTGCACATAGCAGACGTAATTCAAAATTAATGAAATTATTTTTTTAGTTGCAGCAAAATCAGTAAATTCGCTATCGTGTGGCTGGAGTTCTGGTCCATCACTTGATTGTCTGATTTGTTTTGCTGCGGCAGCATGGCAAGTTTGTTTGTTTGTTTGTTTGTCGTTTAACGCCGCACTCAGTAATATTCCAGCTATATGACGGCGGCACGGCAAGTTTGCTTGTTTGTTTGTTGTTTAACGCCGCACTCAGCAGGATTCTAGCTGTATGACGGCGGCCTGTATATAATCGACCCTTGTCCTTACAATCCAGTGATTGACATTATGAACATCGATCTACGTAATTGGGATACGATGACATGCATCAACCAAGTCAACGAGCCTGACCCCCCGATCCCGTTTGTCGCCTCTTGCGTCAGGCATCGGTTGCTGAAGACCTATTCTACCCCGGATCTTCACGGGTCAGTGAACAAAAGTAAGGTTTTCAGTTTCACCTGTGTCTGCTGTATTTGTACGATTAGTTGCACATGATTTGGGAACATTGTTTCGTGTTCGAAACAAATTTGTACAATTTGATTTTGGTATAGATCATTAGCTTGTCAGTGTATATAGAAGGCTAGATGACTATGAGAAGGAAAGTTATTTCCAAAACATCAGTACATGTTTCAGATAACAAACGTTGTTTTTGGTTACCTTTCAACAAAGATTTCTTATATAAGTTTCCAAACGAGGTCCATATAAGGCTGCAATACGTTACAACACCCAATGACTGAATGACGTTACTTGCAATCGCAATGGTGTCTTAAACCCACTTTAGGAATGGTAAACATTATTCTAAACATGTAAACGCTATTGTGAGCATGTTTATTCTGCATACGTGAGTCGTGCACGGTTGTGACGTCCTGTGATGGTGCCCCCTGCCCACATGTAGTGGGCGGGTCGATACCCACCCGGCGGTCAACAGGTGGTTGTGGCGTCACGCGCACTCGGCTCCTTTACCGTTACTCCACTCCCGGACTAGAATAACAACGCCTCCCATATTAATCAGTAGCTTAAAGGCAGTTTGATTTTGAAATCATTTGTGATCGATCTATTCGATCAGATAACTGTTTATTACTTTCTGCAGTTTCCGTTCTGAGATACGAAAAGCAATCTTAAATCCTGATGTTATTGCTGACCACTTGAGATGACAAAGTGACCACTTGAGGTGACAAAGTGTTATATTAACAAGCCTTACATGTTTCGTAATCGTACTCCACTTCTTTCACGAGCGTTTAATATTTCTTCACGTGTTGAGTAGACTACAAAGGTGGGACGCGACACAAAACTGAATTGAAATCTTAAGCAAACACAACCTACAGGCGTAATCGAGCGTGCATAAAACAGTACATTTACCACCGTGCTCAATAACTATTATTTTTTTTCAAGAAACTTTGAAAATATTCTCTCCTTGTTCCTTTAACTTGAATTGTGTACGTATTACTTATTTGTTTGTTGGTTGGTTGGTTAACCCCGAACTCAGCAGTATTCCAGCTATGTGATGGCGTTCTGTAAATAATCGAGTCTGGACCAGAGTCCAGCGATTGACATCATGAGCATCGATCCACGCAATTGGGATACGATGACATGCATCAACCAAGTCAGCGAGGCTGACCACCCGATCCCGTTCGTCGCCTCTTGCGACAAGCATAGTGGCCTTTTACGGCAAGAATGGGTTGCTTAAGACCTATTCTACCCCGGATCCTCAAGGGTCACGTAATAATTAGCATCGTCCACATACCATTAAGATCATATGAGACTATCGGCGAGTTTGTAACTTCAAATGGACACATGGTGGTACCAGCCCCAGCATGGTGCCGTCTTGTCAAATGGTATTCCGACAGCCGCACTGTAGTACGTACACTGAATGCCATGGAATGTTTATCTGGTACGCGGATGCCAATATTTAAATGTTGAAATTTATATTTCGTCTTCTTTCCAATCACTCGCTCGTTTTCAAAAAGTGATAAACAAAAAAACCTATTTAGTTCTAAGCTCATGAGCACGCATGCGCATTCTGTGTGAAAATCACGGTCCAACGGGATCGGGTGGTCAGGCTCGCTGATTTGGTTGACGAATGTCATCGTATTCCAATTGCGTGGATATATGCTCATGATGTCAATCACTGGATTGTCTGGTCCAGACTCGATCATTTACAGACCGCCGTCATACACCTGGAATATTGCTGAGTGCGGCGTTAAACAACAAACAAACAAACAAACAAACATACAAACAAAACTAATCTGCGCGTACCAGTTGTTTACACTGGCGTGACTCAAGAGTTCTTCAATTGGACGCCTAGACAAATTGTATCGGATGCCTTGGGGTGGGGATGGGTAGGGATGGGTGGGGGTAGGGAGCGGGGGGAGGGGATGCTGTTGGTGGCACCCTCATTACACACTAGCAGACGGAACTGAAAAGGGTTGAAATAGCAGCCAAACACGCCAGCAGATACACGTATCACACAGGCAGGCAAGACGTGGGAATTTCTCGACATGCTGCCAACAGACAGTAGCAGTCGGACTTCCCTGTCGTCAGCACTGCAGCTAGGGCTGAGAACAAACTGTTGGGGAGGTGCCTCATGTGTATACACAAAGCAAAGTGGCCCGCGATAGCCGTTGTGTTTACTATATTCAGGCACGTAATAGTTTGAAGAAAGAGAGAGTGTGGCAGACGTGGGCGCCCAATTCTCTCAACTCGTCCTTGATACCCAACAAAAAGATACTGGACAAAGACATTATTAGCTGAACATAATATAATGTTAGTATAACAGGAGTGTGTGAGTATGGTTTTTACGCCGCTTTTAGCAATATTCCAGCAATATCACGGCGGGGGACACCAGAAATGGGCTTCACACATTGTACCCATGTCGGGAATCGAACCCGGGTCTTCGGCGTGACGAGCGAACGCTTTAACCACTAGGCTACCCGACCGCCCCTAGTATAACAGGAAATTCTTGTAACAAATGTTGTATTTGGGATAACACTTTCTTAGTAAAGTACAGATTCGAGTACATTTTTGGGTTGAGTCCCATCCGGGGACTTTGTGTGCTGGCGATTAGGTGCCTCACTCTGGCAGTGTGGGTTCGAATCCCGGACTCAACCCCCCAAAAGTACTAGAATCTGTACTTTACTAAGTAAGTGTTATCCCAAATATAACATTTGTTAAATGTGACCACAGTCTACATGGCATAGTGTTCAGGAAAGCCTTGATATTTTACTTGCAGACTCACTGCAAAGGAAGAGATAAGGCATGGGCGGATACAGCTTTTTGAGGGGGTGGGGGGGGGGGGGGTGGGGGGTGGGGGGGGGGGGGTGGTGGGTGGTGTGTGTGCACATTTAAGATCTATTTATTGTCTTGGGTGGTAATGTATACAGAAATAAAGATTTTTTTCGAAATAAAAAAAAGGGGGGGGGGGGGGGAAGGGGGGGTGGGGTTGCGCACTGTAGTAGGGCACTCACCGGTAGCTATGTGCATGAGGTCTACTTATCCCTGTTTCCATCATCAGCTGTTCTATAGGCCAGTGCTGGGGGCGACATAGAGACGTCGGACAGTAGACAGTAGGCTCAACCATGAGAACCTGATAAAGATTAAAACATGCACAATGTTATAGTTACCGAAACGGTTACCGTGATTAAATATATAACATCAATACCAGAGGATAAGCCGTCTAGATTATCTGCCGAAACAAAAGGCAAATATGTTGAAAATTATATAACTCGATCATTGGATATCAGTGATGACACTTTTGTATTTTTTTTATTTAATGGTGTCATATTTAAAAAAAAGTGTTAACTTAAAAAAATCAGATGATGCTTGCTTAATCGGTTAGATGAAAGAGGACTGCCTAAAAGTTGGACTGGGCCGTGATAAACCAAGGGTATTATTGGCAAATCATTCAATTGTCCACGAGGTATCTTCCCAAAACGTAGACCTGCCAAAACGCAGACCCGTTAAAACAACGCTCGTTCCGGCTGGTTGCATCAGTCGTTAGTACCCTGTACCCTTGATTAATAAAATGGTATCACCCATGTAAAAAGAAAGAAAGCTGGGTAGATTTCACATTTTTTTATTCAAATGTTATTTCATTGTCATTTATGATTATCAGTCATTTTCACTTGTTTATCATCAGTGGACCAACTGCATCCAGGTACTGTTCCATCCATGAGGATTTTATCTGCGGACTGCAGTGCTTCAAGAGCCTCGTCGGAGCAGAACGAGGTCTACGTTATGGGAGGGAACCGTCCACGACCATATACTGACGCAAATTACCCACGACGTTGGGCAATCACGCTCGGAATGTGCAATATATTCTACTTCACGTTTGATCTGGATATTTGTATCCTTACATGATACACAAAACGGATTCTCATATGTCAAGTTTATATTTAAACATATCCGACATGTTTATCCCAGTCCAAAGTTGAGTAGCATAACAGAATGTTGCAAGGGAGTCGCTAAAACGTTAAAAATTCGGGAGGTCTCCGAGCGAGGTTTTCAATGTTGCATGTAAAGAATTAAAACGTGACAAGTACTTGCAACGCCTTTGAACTGTCGTGAGTTAACATTTGTCCAACTTTGATGTATCTGACAGCGTATTCACACGGAAAGGCAGTCAAAAACCCTCAAGGCCCCTGACAATTTGCTAAGCCATTGAGTATTTATTCATATGTCATCATTCACAATAGGTATTGATAGCTTTCTTTGGCCAGTTAGTATATTTTACTCCCTTCTGTCTGTTTGGATCTTTTACACCAATGATTAAAGAGTTTCTTTAAAATAATTCTGCGTAAAATGTTATTTCAGGTCACGTAATTTGTATTTGTTGGCGTGCTGCCGCAAGTGTGCAAACTCCCAACAGCGATATACAAATCTCAATAGGTGGTCAGGCTCGCTGACCTAGTTGACACATGTCATTGTATCCCAATTCGCGTGGATCGATGCTCATGTTATCAATCACTGGATTGTCTGGTCCAGACACGATTATTTACAGACTGCCATCATATAGCTGGAATATTGCTGAGAGCGGCGTTAAACAACAAACAAACAAACAATAAGTACATTTGTATGCATTATTCAGAGTAGAGTTCATGTACATGTGATTCCTGAAACTTTATCATTAAGTAAAGATCTTATAAGTTTAGAAATACATGTACACAAGGCGAAAAAGAGATATGATTTCGTGTTGTTGTAAACTATTTGCTTTTATATTTTTTCCCTGCGTATTTGTACGCAAGCAACTCAAAATTAATTGGGTAATGGTGATTCAGTGTGTGTATTTTACGCAGATATACAGCCTTTTGGAATTAGTTGGTTTACAAACACTTTGGCCTAAACTTCAATGTAGGTGGTCTGAGTTTCAGATTAGTTCTGTTGTTAATGAGTGAAAAGCATACAAGTTTTAACATGACAAGAAATATAACTGATCGTTGTGGGGTTGTTTTGTTAGAATAAAGATTTTTATACGTATTATTCACATTTCTTTCGAACAGCAGTGATAAACTCTCGTGTGTGTATTTCATTTCACCTAATTGTAAAACAGAGTGGGCAAAAATAAATGTTGTCAAACGTCATTTCCTTTTTTCTATTTTCAGAGGTTTTTTTTATCGGTCGGTCTCGAAAACCAATTAAAAATATAAAAAGATCAGGCCGTACATCATTCGTGACCACCTCGTGTTATTCAGGAACAAGCCGAATAGCGACTATAATAGAAACATATTTCTGAGGGATTCTTTGACGAAGAGCTTGAAATCATACGCTCGTTCTGATTGGTTTGTCGTATTCGTCACCACTCGCCCCTTTCCGTAACCTGCAAGAAGCTAATCGGCTTGTCCCGGAATAACACGAGTTGGTCACGAATGCTTCTTGCAGGTTACGGAAAGGGGCGAGTGGTGACGAATGCGTTCGCTCATCACACCAAGGGCCCGAGTTCGATGCCCCACATGGGTACAATGTGTAAGCCCATTTCTGGTGTCCACGCCGTGATATTGCTAAATATTGCTAAAAGCGAATGAAAATCAAACACTCGATCGTGCAATCGGCGTAACTACTGGGTGGATGGAATGGGGCACACTATTGTTTGTTTGTTTGTTGTTTAACGTCACATTCAGCATTGTTACAGCTATAAGACGGCGGTCTGTAAAAAATCGAATCTGGACCAAACAATCCAGTGACTGATATCATGAGCAACGATCCACGCAAATGGGATAGGATGACATGGATCAACCATGTGAACCTGACTACCTGATCCCGTTAGTCGCCGCTTATACAAGCATGGGTTGCTGAAGACCAATTCTAACACGGATCTTCACGGGACATATACACACTTTAAAAAGAACAACTGCTTAATCGTTACACCTTCAACATCAATAACGTCGGTCAGACTTTAGATCACGTTTTCGGGCTATGCTTATGGAAATTATTATTTGAAATTATACTCACACGCAAAAGAAACGCAAGTCGAGTATGCAGTATACATGTTATTTATTTTCAACAGTAAAGACAAGAAATACTTAAAGGGCAAGATTGACAAAAAATGACTGAAGACAGTTTAATGGATTAAAAGGCAGATGACATAATAACACGTCCCATTTTAATTCTGGAAACCCAAAAGTCCAGAAACTCTACGGTCTTTGCCCAGTCTCGGTTAAAGCTATTTACAAAATTAAACATGCTGTTTTCATGGGAACATACCAAGGAAGAAAAAATATAGCCATGGGCGAAGTCTGGCCCATGGGTAGGCCCATGGGCAAGAATATGTTCCTTTATTTAAAACTCATGCTTTTGTTTCGCAAATACATTTAATGTATTCATTCAAGTATCATGACACAAAATTTGACTCATTTTAACTTAATTCAACGATTTTATAGCGATATTGAAATATTTCGCCCATGGGCGAGAAAAAGGTTTGGCCCATGGGTGAGAATATGTTCCTTTACTTAAAACTCATGATATTGTTTCGCAATCATGACACAAAATTTAACATCTCCTCGATATGGGCCAAAGAGTAAAAAAGACCAAGCCCCGATACTGTATACGTAGTATCGACAATGACCACCTACTTGCTTAAACACCCTTCACAATAACATGTTTTAAACTAAAAAATATCTTTCTTACATCGGAGAGATATCGTTAACGATGTAGTGCACAGGGAGGGGGGAAGCCTGAAGTTGATGAAAACATGAATATGGAGATAAATACGGATTATAATTAGTGATAAACAACTTAAAGGATCTGCTCGGTTGACGTAATACAAATATTAGTCCTGTGGAAAAGAATTTCATTCAATAGTGAGGCGTGATGAGGGGAAATGGGGTTTAACCTCGCGTCCAAGATTATTGTAGTATTGTGTTTTTTCAAATGTCAAGGGCTTACACAGTTTCGTGTCAATACCCAAAATGTCAGTCAATACCTGGTGTGACCACCATTAGCAATGATCACTGCCACACATCTCCTGTACATTGAGTGGATCAGACGATTTGTGAAGGCCCTAGGGATCCTCCCGCACACAACTAGAGCAGCTGTGCGTAGTTCATCGGCAGTTGTAGGGACTGGGCGCACATTGTGCAGACGCCTTTGAACCTCATCCCACAATTGTTCGATGGGGTTCAGATCAGGGCTGAGGGCTGGCCACGGTAGAACACGGATGTTGTGTTGTTGATGTTGTGCAAAAAATGGAACAACGTGGGGTCTGATCACTTGGTCGATATACCGCCGAGCAGTGACGCCGTATCCCCGACCTTTACCAACATTCAGAAAGCACATGGGTCCAAGTCTCGCATTAAGTCCAATCCCTGCCCATATCATGACGCTAGGTCCACCCCATGGATCCCTTTCCACAACGTTTCTGTCAGCGAAACGATCACCTCGACGCCGCTAAATTCTGACTCGTCCGTCTACATGGGAGACACAAAAGCGACTTGCATCAGAGAAGATGACACGCCTCCACTCATGATGACGCCAATTGCGATGACCATGTGCCCACTGAAGTCGTGCTTGTCGATGCCGTAGTTGGAGAACAGGACGACGTGCTGATCGGCGACATCTGAGGTTGTTGGAACGGAGACGTCGGATCACAGTGTCCCGGCTAATGTGTCGATTATGTGTTCCTATGGTCTGTCGAGCACTTTCACTTGCAGTTAGGAAGGGATGTCGCTGGTGTTGACGGGTAGTGTGCCGATCTTGTCGAGGTGTGGTGACCCTAGGACGACCGCTCAGAGGAAGGTCATCTGTGGTCTGTGTAGCATTGTATCGATGCAGGAGACGGTAAATTGTGGTTATGTTAACGTTGAAATGACGGGCAACATCTTGGACAGACTCTCCAGCTTCCAAAACTGGTTTCTCTGAATTTGTGTTAGGCGTGGCATTGTTCACCAAGGAGTGGTGAGTCCAAGAATCGGCCACAGTTTTATACCAACTACAGTTCGTGCCAGTTCGTGCATTTTCGATTTCGCGAGAAATGGGTGCATGATACCCAGATATTCATTGAAATGTTGCGTTTTGGCGATTCGTTTTTTATGTTGCGTTTTTACTCGGGGCTTCCAAAATGCAACCAAAAATATTGATAACACCGTAAAGGCTTCACTACATGCTAAAACTCGTATCAATTTATGGTTCCGTGTTTGTTACCTATTTGCTTAAAACCACTTGCGTTTCTTTTGCGTGTGAGTATATATTGTAAACGCTGTAACTAAAATAACACGATATCGGAATATATTATTCCTGATATAATAATGGTTTCTGGTACAATTTATTCCGACCATTGCATCACCAAATGCTTTGAAGTTATATTATGGGGTATTTTATAACTGAGCCGATGGGAGATTGGGAGAAAACGTGAGAAATAACCGATTGCTATTTCCGGCTTAGTTTACGAGAAAATACAGACGGTAATGTTAATCCCCGCATATAAAACAATGCTTTGTTGAACAGGAAATACAATGTAAATGGTAAATCATCATGTCGAGTGAACCATATAGAAATTTCACTTTTATTAACCAAGTTCGTTTTCACTTGTAAGTTCACCTCAATTCTCTGAAGGGATACGATGTAGGGTTTTACAGCTCAAATACTCGACTTATCTCATGCATACAACATTAGCACTTTTTGCCTCCGTAGAATTTTTTTTTTTTTTGGGGGGGGGGGGGGGGGGGGGTACTGACCAGTTATCCGAACTATAAGAAAACGCAAGTGTCCGGATAAGCGAGGTTCGACTGCAGATGAGCAACGCCCCAGGCTGTGAATGGACGTGCCAACCAAGTCATCATGCTTGTCCACTTAATCCAGTTTAGTCACGGCTTATGACAAACTATAAAGTGCTGGGGACTTAATCTAACCCAGGGCCCCATGGGGGTCATGCTATAGGACATGTCCGAGTCGAACCTGTTACATACCAGTGAGTACATCCCTGTTATAGTTTGTCCTAGGCAGCTGTCAGGTCGGGTAGACTTAACCGCTTCTGACGGTGGCAGTTCTAAGTACTGGATGTTACGCTTGTTGCACTGCCCATTGCTTCTTTCAAAAATAACACTCTCTTCTAAATACACCTTTAATACGAAAGCCTAACGGTGCCACTTTGGTACCATATTCCTTTTAAATCGAAATTTCTCGTTATTTCAATTATTATTACAAATAATCGAAGTAACGCAAAAAAAACTCGAAATTTCGAGTAAATTATTTAAATGACGAGAAAAAAAATCGAAATTTCGTGTTGTTTTAATGAACTTGAAATAACGAGAAAATAATTGAAATTCGATTTCGATTTGAAAAAATAAAATAAGGTACCACAGTGGCATTATTAGGCCTTTGTACTTTAATGGTGAATCCAACTTTTTATTTTGATTTTGATATAGCTCAAAGACGTCATTGAGGTTTTCCATCGCCTACCGCTGAGCTGACTTAGTGACCCGTGACCCTCTTTCTAAACAGGGCTGTGGTTTACCAGAGCACGCAAGCTTGTTGTCACATTCTGCTGCCGGCAGACTAACGATTATTTTCGTTTGATGGACAGGAACATAGTTTTCTAACCCTTCTTAATAGGGCTGGGACGGGTAACTCGGGTACCCGGGTCGGGTGGGTACTGAGTAGGGTACCCACAGGACTACCCGGACCCGTGGTTAGTCACGTGATATATTGTTTTATGACAAAATGTATCTAGAACTCTATGGTTACACTACAAGTCACTAATTCATTTCTTTCAGACTAGGCACCCATTCCTTCCGACTCTTCATATGGCTGAATAAAGATATAACTTAAGTCAACTTCAGTGTATGCATGACCAGATTGTTTAATACATGTATCTAAATACGTTTCGCCAGGGCTAGGGTAAAACAAAATGCCCAATCGGACATTTTGTACCTATCTCTTGAGACCTACAGTGGGTACCCGGGTAGGGGCGGGTAATAGGGCGTTGGGTACCCGGGTAGTAAATTCGGACTCGTCCCAGCCCTACTTCTTAAAATACGACTGATGCGTATTTCTCCTGCAAACAGCAGTGACGCCCACTTGCTCATTTCCTTTTTGATGTAGTCATTCAGTTTGTGTATTGCTGTTTTCGACTGTGTGTGTTTTGTTTTCTTTGAAATTCCTTCAAAACTTTGCTAGTTCGTAATAGGCAGAATCATTAATCCCAAATTTTGTACAGAACAGGACGCAACATTTGCCTCAAACATAAACTCTCTCAACCCTCCCCTTAAGGGAGAAACGGCATAATTCTCCTTTCATGAATGGAAGACTGCTTGCTAGGGACTCATTCCATCTGATGCAGTATTGCATTATACTGCGCTGTCTCCATAAAACTACATACTACATATATTTAACCGCCCCTGTGGTCTAGTGGTAAAGCGTCCGCCCAGAGAGCGGATGGTCGGGGGTTCGATTTCCGACCGCATCATAACAAAAGACGTTAAAGATGATACTTGTTGTTACCCTGTCTGACACTCGGCATTAAGAGGCTAAAGCAAGTACTGGTCGGCTCGGAGTCAGTATACTGTGTCTGAGTGGGGTATTCATTGTAAACTGCGGCATGGTATCTCGGTGGGCTAGTACTATAAACTTTGCATTAGTCCGGACTAGTACAAGCATCCACACACACACACACACACACACACACACACGCACGCACGCACGCACGCACGCACGCACGCGCAATATAAGTGAAATAATCTTGAACGCCACGTTAAGCTCTATTTCACCTCACCTCACCTCACCTCACCTACGTATATTTCACATATGAACCAAAATTAATATCTTTGTTTATTCCCGGTACAAGTCTGATTAAACAGTTAATATAGAGCTTCATTTTTACGCTGGACAGAAATGAGTCTCAACATCGGGTCAAGATCAATGCACTTATATTGAGACGTTCATGCACGTGTGTGTGTGTGGCTGATTGTACTAGTCCAGACTAATGCCGGTTTTATAGTGCTAGATACCATGCCGCAGTTTAACATGAATACCACTCAGACACAGCTTACCGACTCCAAGCCGACCAGTTCTTGTTTTATCCCCTTTGTGCCGAGCGCCAGGCAGGATAACAAGAAGTATATTTGTTATTTTGTTATGACGCGGCCGGGATCGAACCACGACCTTCCGCTCTCCGTGCGGACGCTCTACCACTAGGCCATGGTGATTGTTAAATATACTCTTAAAAAAAAAGAAACTTGACATAGATGTAAAACCACTTTTTGCCAAATAATTACATTAAATGAGAACCAAATAAGTCAGAAAGAAAGATGATGTGTCTATAATTCGCAAAAAACACATGCAAAGCACATAAACGTAGCTTTTGGGGATCAATTTTACAGCTTCATCCAAACGCAACCGCCTGTAAAAAAACGTGCAGCACCGGATCCTGCATTTAGGCATGCAGGCCCCCCTGCTGAATGGGTATAAACATCCACATCAACGGCTGTTCATACAGTCCTTATAACGGCAGTAGAGGCGGTGACAGAATGCCAAGACTGAATGCAGCTCAACGGAACAACGCCATTGGGAGATTACAAGCTGGAGCAACTCAGCAAGAAGTGGCCAGGCACTTTGGCGTATCCAGACAGACAATCTCCGCACTGTGGACCCGATACAACAACACCAACAGAGTTGACGACAGACCAAGGTCAGGAAGACCAAGCACAAGATCGATACATCCGGCTGCCACAGCCCCGAGACCGCACTACCACAGCCACGTCTACAACCACACGGATCCCTGGGGTACGCAGAATATCAGATCAAACGGTACGCAGCAGATTGAGGGAGTCTGGACTTTATGCACGAAGACCTGTTCGACGTCATGTATTGAGAGGGTTAGATGGGCACGTGCAAGGTGGAGAAATGTACTGTTTACTGACGAGTCCCGTTTCCTACTCACACATGCTGATGGGCGCGCACGTGTCTACAGACGTCGGGGTGAACGTTACGCCCCCAACTGTGTGCAGCAGGTTGTCCCATTTGGCGGCGGGAGTGTCATGGTATGGGCCGGAATTCATCACGGTGGTAGGACGCCTCTTGTGCATGTGGCAGGTGCATTGACAGGTGTGCGTTACAGAGACTTGAACCTACAGCTTTCCGTTCTTCCTCACGTCAACGTTCATGGCGGACAGTTCCAGTAGGACAACGCTGGACCGCATATTGCACGTGTTTGTCAGGACTTCTTACAGCACAACAACATCAAGACATTACCTTGGCCAGCCCGGTCACCAGATTTGTCCCCGATTGAGTATCTGTGGGACGAGTTGGATTGACGCGTTTGCAGAAGGAATCCACCCCCAAACACTTCCGGCGCTTCTTGATGCACTTCAGCATGAATGGCAGCACATCCAACAGCGTGTTATTGACAACTTGATTGCATCTATGGGTCGTCGGTGCCAAGCGGTGATTGATGCACGTGGTTGGCACAACCGATACTGACATTTTCTGTACCCCTGTGACATTAACTGTATCGTGTACGTGTGTCTGTCAAGGTGACACGATTAATGATTTGAACATTGTGTACATTGATCTTCAAACAGTGTTTCAATTATGGTTTCTGTGTCCTATTTTGAAACAATCGCATTATATTACATTTTGAAAGTCAGTGTCAAGTTTCTTTTTTTGGAGAGTATATATGTAGTTTTATGTAACTAGATATGTCGGTAAAACGCAGTACTGCATCAGATGGAATGAGTAAATAGCAAGCAAAGTCTATCCACTAGACATAAACCAAAAAGCTATCTAAAGGCGGACTTCGTGGTAACATAACTATATCGTATATTGAACAAGCTGATGTCACATGTTCCAAGTTACATTGACCTATAGACAGGACGGAAAATGTTGACCCTGATGAATATACATGAGTGGCACAGTCCCATTATATTCCATTACTGAAGGGTATAGAGTAGCACATTGGGTACATGTAAGTTCAATTGTAGAGAATTTTAGTAACAATATATTTCTTGATGTACAGTGAACATGACCTGTGAAGATCCAGGTCAGAATAGGTCTTCACCAAGCCATGCTTGCCATAAAAAGCGACTATGTTTGTCGTAAGAGGCGACTAATGGCATTGGGTGATCAGGCTCACTGACTTGGCTGATACATGTTATCATATCCCAATTGCTTGGATCGATGCTCATGATGTAAAACAGTGGATTGTCTGATCCAGACTCGATTATTTACAGACGCTGTCATATAGCTGTAATATTGCTGAATGCGTTGTTAAACAACAAACAGACAAATACAGTGCACATATTCTATATCATAGCTAAAAGGATGTAGATGAGTCAAATCTATGTTCACAGAAGTGATACTGCTAGTGTGACAGACCATCTATTAACAGACCCTCAAGGTGAGTAAGGTAAAATGGGGTTTAACATCACGTTCAAGATACCCCACTCAAACACAGTATACTGACTCTGATCCTACCAGTCCTTATTTCAGCCCCTAAATGCCAAGTGCCAGGCAGGGTAACAACGAGTACCATCTTTTAACATTTCTTGGTATGACACTGGGGATTGAACATCCAGCCTGCTCTCTGGGTAGATCCTCTATCCATTAGACCACGTAACTGATAGACCTTCACGGACACCACGGGTCCCATTTACCTTGAGTTTGCATATATACTCAAACCAACCCTGCATTACTCTGTGGATTTCGGCCATTCTCAGAGTCCGTAACTCGCCTGTGTACATTGGGAAATCTTGACATTATTTCAGCAGTAGCAGGAACTGGCAATACATCAAGCAGTATTACAGTGAAGTGCATCATGACAGTGTCAAGTCTGATCAGCTGCTACCCAAGTCTCTTCCTGGGCTCTTCTTTACCAACAAGTTCCACACACATCAAGAAAACAATTATTTTTAATACTGAAGAAACTTGCTGATTGCACTGTAACCACATTGCACTTCAACAGAGGAATAATGATATTTCAAATAAACTGAACATTACCATTAGGTACAAACACAATAATAAGGCACAATATTTAGTGTCAACATAACACTTGTGTGCGTATCATGTACCGGTGTGTGTTTTTTGTGTGTGTTTTTGTGTGTGTGTGTGTGCGAGTGTGGAGGGGGGTTGTGGGGCTCGTGTGCGTATCATGTACTGGTGTTTGTGTGTGTGTGGAGGGGGGTGGGTAGGGGGGTGGGTGTCATGTGCGTATCGTGTACCTGTGATTGTGTGTCCGTGTGTGTGTGGTATTAGGTGCTTGCAGAGAAGGGCACACAGAGGGTCATTTAGGTGCATGTACAGTGTGTGAGTTGAGTTTAAAGCTGCTGTCTACAGAATTCCAGTTACATTATGGCATGTCAGCTAAATGTGGGAGTGTGGAAATGCAGGGGCATGTAGTGTGGAAATGCAGGGGCATGAAGTGTGGAAATGCAGGGGGCACAAAGTGTGGAAATGCAGGGGCATGAAGTGTGGAAATGCAGGGGTCATGAAGTATGGAAATGCAGGGGGTATGAAGTGTGGAAATGCAGGGGGCATGAAGTGTGAAAAAACAGGGGGCATGAAGTGTGGAAATGCAGGGGGCACAAAGTGTGGAAATGCAGGGGCATGAAGTGTGGAAATGCAGGGGGCATGAAGTGCATTCCCGTGAGGTATGCCAGGTCCAACCGGATCTATCTGCATGCAACACTGGATCAAGAAGCTAATCGCCCTCCACTTGGTGGAGGAGGAAGAGATTACACAGACTGTTTCTGCTAATAGTTCTCACTGGCAAACCACATCAAGCCTAAGCCAGGATCAGCCTCCAATACCAGGAAACATACTTGCACTTGTGCCCAGTATCTACTATTTCAATGGAGAAAGAGTAATAATTGAAATGACTGTCAACTATTTTTTCCCATACATGTTTATAGTTTCCGTGAAAAACATTATGAATTAAAACACCAGTGATTAGTTTTTTGGTACTTTAGCCATAATCTTCTAAACATAATAACAAACAGGACATAATCCCTTGCACTGAAACAAAACGCCATGATGGGGCCAGGGTGAATTTCGCCCTCTCCGTGACGCCACTCCCAGGTTATCTCCTTCATGAGTTGACTCACAGTTAAACACAATTCTATTACATTCTACATATGAAAAAAACATAACTTGCAGTTTACATAAACAGATAACGAAACATTGCCATTTTCACATCTTTGGTATTGGCCAAAACAAAATATATCTCCAACGTTTCTGTCCAGCCTAAAGTGGTTTGCCACATGGAATATCAAAGTTGAATGAATGTCTGTCTTCACATGATGGTCTCCTTGAGAAATGAATATTTGGCACAGCTATCACAGATAAAGTCCAGCTGTTACGAGCCACACTGTGGCACCCAGTCCGTGTGGTATCGATCTGCAGTCACCGGTCAGTGGTATAAGCCATACAGCTTGTTCTCTTTGGCAACATGACTGTCTGATTGTAGGTGGGCAGACAGCGTTCTTGGAGTCTTGCACAACACATCGCACAGCTCACAGGTCACAGTGTCACTCCGGTGCCTGCGGACAAGATAACGTTTCACAACATACAATGCTGGGTTTCTCAAATGCTACTCCAAAAAAGTTAAGGACCACCTAATTATTCAATATTACTAAGGTAATCTCTCCTGATAAACTAAGTAATATGAAAAAATCAGGTGATCCACTATTTTTGGAGTAGTACTTACTGCTGCTGTTAATGGTTTAATGACATTTCAAGAACCTACATACTGATGAATGTTGACCAATCCTAAATGAAGCTCTGGAGTAATCAGTGGGGTTAAAAAATGTAATTTCATGTAGAAAAGAGTAATGCTAAGAGCATCATGGTGTCGGTTTTCACTTCGACCTAGACTTACATGAAACATTGCTACACATGCATGGAGGTTTTTCAATATAGCCGCATAATTCTAAAAAACAGGACGTTTAAGCTCAAAATAAGCAGAAACTTTACTTGTGTTGGAATGGATTATTATGATTATACCTCGAAATTGATTATCACAGGAACCAAAAAACATAAAAAAATGGACATCAACATCCATAAAGGACTAGATCAGACAGACGTTCCATAACGACAAGTGACGACTTCACCATTGACATCAATCAGAGCCACATTTCAACAAACACATTGTATATTTTTGGAAATTAAAAAAAGATGCTCACCTGCGAAAGAATTTAATTCAAGCTGTTGTTTGGGTGAAAGCCCCCCCCCATCCTGTTAATTTAGCAAGGCGACGAAGATGACAACAAAAAACTGCATTCTTGCCGTAACACGTGATCAAAGCACTACACATTCATAATATTCATCATGTGAAAATATATCAGTAACTCAATCGCCGAAAGAGAATGTGGTGTTTCGAACCCCCAAGAAGTACTGCTGTACATGCAGTTTGTTCCCTGTAGAATGCTTCACGTGACTGGTGCACACTTAATTTGCTCTCCATGAGATTTTATGCATGAAAATAATTCGTGAAGAAAATGTGAAAAATCGTAATTTGGGGAGGACAAGCGTATACGTAATATGCAATTTTAAGCTCATAAGCTTCACTATTCAAACAAAAGCATAACGGTTGGAATCTCTGTTATAGCAGAGCCCTAACAGAGATTGCTATGTTTCTCTTCAGTGTGTGTGCGTGTGTGTGTGCGTGCATGTTATTTTACGCCACTTTTAGCCATATTCCAGCAATATCAGCGGGGGACACAAGAAATGGGCTTCACACATTGTACCCATGTCAGGAATTGAACCAGGGTCTTCAGCGTGACAATTGAATGCTAAAACCACTTGGCTACCTGACCGCCCCTCAGCTGCTATGAGTACAATAGAGACAACCTAACCTGATGGAGAGTGTCTTCAGCTCCTGCAGATGGTGTTTCAGGTAGTCACTGTGACGGACTTCATCAAGGAGGGAGATTCTCTCTGTCTCATCCGGTCTGGCCAGTCGAATGGCATAATGAGGGTTGAGCAGAACAAGCTCGTCAGGGTCCTGCCGGCATGATGGTGGCTCCATCAGGTACTTCGGGTCAATCTAAAATGAAATAATAATAAACATTAATAATAGTGTGCATATTTAAAATGTGTCAAATCCATGTCGTAAAGCAAGGTCTAAATGCTACATTAATACCCGTCAATGCATCAGTGTACACTCGATTTCATTCTCAACTCCCTGGGGAGTATACATCCCAAGCTGCTTGTGCAGCGCTAGAAGGTTAACAGTCACCCATCCAACTACTCACCAAGATCAACGTAACTTAACATCACCTGAGTTGTGGTCTGCACTGTGCACAGGACCACGTGCCACCACAAATAGAGTTTGTCATGACCATATCACCCTAAAGATGCTACACAATATGCTTATCTGATGACAATAATAAGCAAGAGAGAGAGTAAGCGATAGAGTGAGTGAAAGAGTGAGGATCAGCGGTGCTTTGAAGAGTTTTCCAGTGATATCACGAGTCAGTAAGCCTGTGGGAGGAAAGCCTAAAGTAATGCCAGTCTTAGACGTTTACTAATTTGGGGAAGCCCACAAGCAGGGGTATGGTGCTGACAAATATCAGGGCAACTCTGGGACTCGAACCCATGATCATAGGTTTCTGACAACTCTGCACAGTGAATTGCTGCACCTTCAGACCCTTGTCCCCTGACAAAAACATGCTTGAAGTGTGTCTTCACCTGATGTTTGTGATAGCATTGCATACCTGATGCTTGTGATAGCAATGCCTACCTGATGCCTGTGATAGCAATGCCTACCTGATGCCTGTGATAGCAATGCCTACCTGATGCCAGTGATAGCATTGCATACCTGATGCTTGTGATAGCATTGCATACCTGATGCTTGTGATAGCATTGCATACCTGATGCCTGTGATAGCATTGCATACCTGATGCTTGTGATAGCATTGCATACCTGATGCTTGATAGCATTGCATACCTGATGCTTTTGATAGCATTGCATACCTGATGCTTGTGATAGCATTGCATACCTGATGCCTGTGATAGCAATGCCTACCTGATTCAAGTGATAGCAATGTCTACCTGATGCCAGTGATAGCAAGGCCTACCTGATGCCAGTGATAGCAATGTCTACCTGATTCCAGTGATAGCAATGCCTACCTGATGCCAGTGATAGCAATGCCTACCTGATGCCAGTGATAGCAAGGCCTACCTGATGCCAGTGATAGCAAGGCCTACCTGATGCCAGTGATAGCATTGCATACCTGATTCCAGTGATAGCAATGTCTACCTGATGCCTGTGATAGCAATGCCTACCTGATGCCAGTGATAGCATTGCCTACTTGATGCCTGTGATAGCAATGCCTACCTGATGCCAGTGATAGCAATGTCTACCTGATTCCAGTGATAGCAATGCCTACCTGATGCCAGTGATAGCAATGCCTACTTGATGCCAGTGATAGCAATGTCTACCTGATGCCAGTGATAGCAATGCCTACCTGATTCCAGTGATAGCAATGCCTACCTGATGCCAGTGATAGCAATGTCTACCTGATGCCTGTGATAGCAATGCCTACCTGATTCCAGTGATAGCAATGCCTACCTGATGCCAGTGATAGCAAGGCCTACCTGATGCCAGTGATAGCAATGCCTACCTGATGCCTGTGATAGCAATGCCTACCTGATGCCAGTGATAGCAATGCCTACCTGATGCCAGTGGTAGCAATGTCTACCTGATGCCTGTGATAGCAATGCCTACCTGATGTCAGTGATAGCAATGTCTACCTGAAGCCTGTGATAGCAAGGCCTACCTGATTCCAGTGATAGCAATGCCTACCTGATGCCAGTGATAGCAATGCCTACCTGATTCCAGTGATAGCATTGCATACCTGATGCCAGTGATAGCAATGCCTACCTGATTCCAGTGATAGCAATGCCTACCTGATTCCAGTGATAGCAATGTCTACATGATTCTAGTGATAGCAATGCCTACTTGATGCCAGTGATAGCAATGCCTACCTGATTCCAGTGATAGCAATGTCTACCTGATGCCTGTGATAGCAATGCCTACTTGATGCCAGTGATAGCAATGCCTACTTGATGCCAGTGATAGCAATGCCTACCTGATTCCAGTGATAGCAATGTCTACCTGATGCCTGTGATAGCAATGCCTACTTGATGCCAGTGATAGCAATGCCTACCTGATTCAAGTGATAGCAATGTCTACCTGATGCCAGTGATAGCAATGCCTACCTGATTCCAGTGATAGCAATGTCTACATGATTCTAGTGATAGCAATGTCTACATGATTCCAGTGATAGCAATGCCTACCTGATTCCAGTGACAGCAATGCTTACCTGATGCCAGTGACAGCAATGCTTACCTGATGCCAGTGATAGCAATGCCTACCTGATTCCAGTGATAGCAATGTCTACCTGATTCCAGTGATAGCAATGCCTACCTGATTCCAGTGACAGCAATGCCTACCTGATTCCAGTGATAGCAATGCCTACCTGATGCCAGTGATAGCAATGCCTACCTGATTCCAGTGATAGCAATGTCTACCTGATGCCTGTGATAGCAATGCCTACTTGATGCCAGTGATAGCAATGCCTACCTGATTCAAGTGATAGCAATGTCTACCTGATGCCAGTGATAGCAATGCCTACCTGATTCCAGTGATAGCAATGTCTACATGATTCTAGTGATAGCAATGTCTACATGATTCCAGTGATAGCAATGCCTACCTGATTCCAGTGATAGCAATGTCTACATGATTCTAGTGATAGCAATGTCTACCTGATGCCAGTGATAGCAATGCCTACCTGATTCCAGTGATAGCAATGTCTACATGATTCTAGTGATAGCAATGTCTACATGATTCCAGTGATAGCAATGCCTACCTGATTCCAGTGACAGCAATGCTTACCTGATGCCAGTGACAGCAATGCTTACCTGATTCCAGTGATAGCAATGCCTACCTGATTCCAGTGATAGCAATGTCTACCTGATGCCAGTGATAGCAATGCCTACCTGATTCCAGTGACAGCAATGCCTACCTGATTCCAGTGATAGCAATGTCTACCTGATGCCAGTGATAGCAATGCCTACCTGATTCCAGTGACAGCAATGCTTACCTGATTCCAGTGATAGCAATGTCTACATGATTCTAGTGATAGCAATGTCTACCTGATGCCAGTGACAGCAATGCTTACCTGATGCCAGTGACAGCAATGCTTACCTGATGCCAGTGATAGCAATGCCTACCTGATTCCAGTGATAGCAATGTCTACCTGATTCCAGTGATAGCAATGCTTACCTGATGCCAGTGACAGCAATGCTTACCTGATGCCAGTGATAGCAATGCCTACCTGATGCCAGTGATAGCAATGTCTACCTGATTCCAGTGATAGCAATGTCTACCTGATGCCAGTGATAGCAATGTCTACCTGATTCCAGTGATAGCAATGCCTACCTGATGCCAGTGATAGCAATGTCTACCTGATGCCAGTGATAGCAATGCCTACCTGATTCCAGTGACAGCAATGCCTACCTGATTCCAGTGATAGCAATGCCTACCTGATGCCAGTGATAGCAATGTCTACCTGATGCCAGTGATAGCAATGCCTACCTGATTCCAGTGACAGCAATGCCTACCTGATTCCAGTGATAGCAATGCCTACTTGATGCCAGTGATAGCAATGTCTACCTGATGCCTGTGATAGCAATGTCTACCTGATTCCAGTGATAGCAATGTCTACCTGATGCCAGTGATAGCAATGCCTACCTGATGCCAGTGATAGCAATGTCTACCTGATTCCAGTGATAGCAATGTCTACCTGATGCCAGTGATAGCAATGTCTACCTGATTCCAGTGATAGCAATGTCTACCTGATTCCAGTGATAGCAATGCCTACCTGATGCCAGTGATAGCAATGTCTACCTGATGCCAGTGATAGCAATGTCTACCTGATGCCAGTGATAGCAATGCCTACCTGATTCCAGTGACAGCAATGCCTACCTGATTCCAGTGATAGCAATGCCTACCTGATGCCAGTGATAGCAATGTCTACCTGATGCCTGTGATAGCAATGCCTACCTGATTCCAGTGATAGCAATGCCTACTTGATGCCAGTGATAGCAATGCCTACCTGATGCCTGTGATAGCAATGTCTACTTGATGCCAGTGATAGCAATGCCTACCTGATTCCAGTGATAGCAATGCCTACTTGATGCCAGTGATAGCAATGCCTACCTGATGCCTGTGATAGCAATGTCTACTTGATGCCTGTGATAGCAATGTCTACTTGATGCCAGTGATAGCAATGCCTACCTGATGCCAGTGATAGCAATGTCTACCTGATGCCAGTGATAGCAATGCCTACCTGATGCCAGTGGTAGCAATGTCTACCTGATGCCTGTGATAGCAATGCCTACCTGATGTCAGTGATAGCAATGTCTACCTGAAGCCTGTGATAGCAAGGCCTACCTGATTCCAGTGATAGCAATGCCTACCTGATTCCAGTGATAGCAATGCCTACTTGATGCCAGTGATAGCAATGTCTACCTGATGCCTGTGATAGCAATGCCTACCTGATGCCAGTGATAGCAATGCCTACCTGATGCCAGTGATAGCAATGTCTACATGATTCTAGTGATAGCAATGTCTACATGATTCCAGTGATAGCAATGCCTACCTGATTCCAGTGACAGCAATGCTTACCTGATTCCAGTGATAGCAATGTCTACCTGATGCCAGTGATAGCAATGTCTACTTGATGCCAGTGATAGCAATGCCTACCTGATGCCAGTGATAGCAATGCCTACCTGATGCCAGTGATAGCAATGTCTACATGATTCTAGTGATAGCAATGTCTACATGATTCCAGTGATAGCAATGCCTACCTGATTCCAGTGACAGCAATGCTTACCTGATTCCAGTGATAGCAATGTCTACCTGATGCCAGTGATAGCAATGTCTACCTGATGCCTGTGATAGCAATGCCTACCTGATTCCAGTGATAGCAATGCCTACTTGATGCCAGTGATAGCAATGTCTACTTGATGCCAGTGATAGCAATGCCTACCTGATGCCAGTGATAGCAATGCCTACCTGATTCCAGTGATAGCAATGCCTACCTGATTCCAGTGATAGCAATGCCTACTTGATGCCAGTGATAGCAATGTCTACCTGATGCCAGTGATAGCAATGCCTACCTGATTCCAGTGATAGCAATGTCTACCTGATGCCAGTGATAGCAATGTCTACCTGATGCCTGTGATAGCAATGCCTACCTGATTCCAGTGATAGCAATGCCTACTTGATGCCAGTGATAGCAATGTCTACTTGATGCCAGTGATAGCAATGCCTACCTGATGCCAGTGATAGCAATGCCTACCTGATTCCAGTGATAGCAATGCCTACCTGATTCCAGTGATAGCAATGCCTACTTGATGCCAGTGATAGCAATGTCTACCTGATGCCAGTGATAGCAATGCCTACCTGATTCCAGTGATAGCAATGCCTACCTGATTCCAGTGATAGCAATGTCTACCTGATTCCAGTGATAGCAATGTCTACCTGATGCCAGTGATAGCAATGCCTACCTGATGCCAGTGATAGCAATGCCTACCTGTTTCCAGTGATAGCAATGTCTACCTGATTCCAGTGACAGCAATGCTTACCTGATGTCTGTGATAGCAATGCCTACCTGATGCCAGTGATAGCAATGTCTACCTGATTCCAGTGATAGCAATGTCTACCTGATGCCAGTGATAGCAATGCCTACCTGATTCCAGTGATAGCAATGCCTACCTGATGCCAGTGATAGCAATGCCTACCTGATTCCAGTGATAGCAATGCCTACCTGATGCCAGTGATAGCAATGTCTACCTGATGCCAGTGATAGCAATGCCTACCTGATTCCAGTGATAGCAATGTCTACCTGATTCCAGTGATAGCAATGTCTACCTGATGCCAGTGATAGCAATGCCTACCTGATTCCAGTGATAGCAATGCCTACTTGATGCCAGTGATAGCAATGTCTACCTGATTCCAGTGACAGCAATGCCTACCTGATTCCAGTGATAGCAATGCCTACCTGATTCCAGTGATAAGCCTTATCGTAGTTACAAGGCTCAATAGGCTCCCTTCTTTGCTCCACCAGGCTGAAAGAAGGCAATAAAAACTCAATCTTAACAATGTATCAAACATTCATCAAAGCTGGTCTCTCATTGCAATCTTTCCTCTAAAAGTGTACAGCTCCAGTATGTTGCATTTATCTAACCAATTTGTCCCCACCCACCTCCCCCACACGCTTGCATGCACTCTTGTACGCACACACTCTAACACACCCACACCCCCAAATACACCCCCAAATACACTCACACACACTACTCACTGACACCCCACCCAACACACACAGAAACCCACACACCGACACCCACATACTCTCACAGAGAGACACCCATCCACACAGACACCCCCACTAACACACACACCCTCACTCACACCGACACAAACACCCACCCACACATCCACCCATCCAAAGCCTACACCCACACCCACAGACACCCCCAAATACATTCACACACAGACACCCACATACTCAGA
The DNA here is from genome assembly GCF_022045235.1 of Haliotis cracherodii. NCBI lineage: Eukaryota > Metazoa > Mollusca > Gastropoda > Lepetellida > Haliotidae > Haliotis > Haliotis cracherodii. The sequence goes on along the minus strand of NW_027266308.1, from coordinate 9,248,246 downwards.
CGCAGAGACACCCATCCACACAGACACCCCCACACTCACTCACCCTCACACCCACACCCACACACACCCACACACACCCACACACACACACACACACCGGAGTAGCTTGTTCCTGGCATTGTCTTGCAGCCTCTCTATGGCACTACCACTCCAGGTCCCACCGTCCTGCTTCCCCACCGTCACGTTGATGGCAAGACGCACACAGTTGATCTGAAAACACGCAATACATTCAAAAAGACAATCAAGCAAAACCAGAAACCCCTGAACTGTCATCCACCAACCAGTGTCCTAAATAAGCGCCTGCCCCTAGGCCAGTGACAGATAGATCTTGTGTTGGGCCCTTAGTTTCAAATTTGTATGGGTCAGGCCTACAGTAAATTAAGGTGTCGATATATTTGTCACAATAAGCTGCGTTTTTTTAAGGAGGGCCCTGAAGAGTTTAGTCAGGGCTTGCAATTTCAAAAGTCTGTGGGTCCTGATGGCAGCCTGGTGACTTTTTTAATTTCAGACACTGCCTCAAACACAACATTTAAATGCCATCATGGCTTTTGAACTTGAGCTCTCTAACAGCAAACCACAAAAAGATCAGAACAGGAGGTACTTGCCCAGGCCGAATTCACATGAAATGAGTTTTCAAGGAAAGAATAAATTTTGTATCTGCGCAACAGGCTAAATGGAAAACAGCCTTAAAATCTACATCCCCCTAAAATGGTTATTTTTTCATGAAGGTTGTTGCAGGAGCACAACTAACCAGGTCAATGTCCTCATCATTGATGTGAGTGTCAAAGGTGACCTCTATGTCATGGTCAGGAAGGATGGGATAGTTGGTCTTGTCTTCATATCCAAGGCCACAGATGGCTCCAGTGTAATGGGTTCGTTTTGCATTTGTCCTGGAGAAAAACACACTTCAGTTAATAATACAGCCTGATGAAGCAAAGGTTGAGGAGGAAAATTGTACAACGCAGTGGAATGCAGAAACTAAACCCTGAAGATCATGTAGAGATCAATGTTGCAGTTATCACTAATACATACACATAGCTACTTACTTAACTGACATTAAAAGTCAAGTTTCCACCCTTGCCGAACTAGGCTGGAATTACTGGGCTTGATCGTAGCGCCACCAGTGGCTATTACGAGTAATGTCCTTTCTATGCCTCTGCTATTGACGAATCAGATTCAACCTCTCATATCACTTGCATTTGCTTCAAACAAAACGGTGGCGCCCCAACAAGACGATCTGATCGATAATCAAGATCTCTATTGTGATCAAACGAGTCTTACATCGCGAAGTGCATCAAATCACGTGAGCTCCTTGATTAAAAATAGGAAAAGATATAGAAAATATCTGTTGACAACGAGTTAGCGGTGAACATGCTTTGGAAATCCTGCAGTCGACCGAAATCTGCATGACACTTTACGAACAGGATTTCGATTTTGGTGCGCGATTTTGATTGGACTATGCATAGACTCGTTAGTCCAACCAAAATGTAACTCCACAATACCAGGCTAGTTCGGCAAGGGTGGAAACTGGACTTTTATAGTCAGTTAACTCATTTGCCTCGGGAAGATGCTTACTACCACACACCCTTACAACTAAAAAGGTGTTTGCATTAGGGACCAACCATTTGACATTCGGAGGGAGAGTGAAAAATATATGAAATTGCCCTGTGACCCTGACCTCATACATCGGTCATTGAAACCGTTAGCGACCTGGGCAGTGCTGTAAGAAAGACATTACAAAGTTTCAATTGACCTACTGTAGTTCCTCCTCAAGCAGTAAACAACCTTTTCCTCCGGCTGCAGTCATTGCTGAGTGAGGAAGTATGGTTTTTACCCCGCTTTCAGCAATATTCCAGTAATGGACTTCACACATTGTACCCATGCATGTCAGGAATTGAACCTGGGTCTTCAGCGTGAAGAGCAAACGCTTTAACCACTAGGCTACCCGAGTCATGAACTTGACCTTGACCCTTGACATGACACATAAAAATGATGATGATGACATCCTTAGATATCCAAGCAGTGCATGATTTCAAAAGCAAAGAGCGTTAGAGGCAACAATTAAATTCAGGTAAAACCTATAAATGGAGGAGAAGCTGCAGTTTCACCTGAGTTCTGCCACAGGAGCAAACAGCAGACACATGAGACCTGGCAGGCCTGGGATCAGTGGCATGATCGTCGTGTCCCTCGCCATCATCACTGACCCCTGGGGGTTCAGACCAACAAACGCTGCCACCATCATGCGGGCGTGGGTGTTCTGAGGCTCGTCATCTATGGCTACAGAGTTGATGCTGTCCTGGTCTATCCTAGAGCCTCTGGCACAAAACAGAAAACATGACAGCACCTTTCAACACTGACAGTATTCTTAGGACTCAGCAGTGGGAATCTTTACACATAAAATGTGTGTCTTTGATGCAGGAAAATGGCAGTATGTGGCTATGAGATATACAGGAGACCAACAGAGTTACAGGTACACACGTGTCTGTAAGAGAGAGGGTACAGGTACATACACGCGTCTGTGAGAGAGGGGGTACAGGTACACACACGTGTCTGTGAGAGAGGGGGTACAGGTACACACATGTGTGGCTGTGAGGGAGGGGGTACAGGTACACACATGTGTCTGTGAGAGAGAGGGTACAGGTACATACATGTGTCTGTGAGGGAGGGGGTACAGGTACCCACGTGTCTGTGAAGGAGGGGGTACAGGTACATACATGTGTGTCTGTGAGGGAGGGGGTACAGGTACACACATGTGTCTGTGAGGGAGGGGGTACAGGTACACACATGTGTCTGTGAGGGAGGGGGTACAGGTACATACATGTGTGTCTGTGAGGGAGGGGGTACAGGTACATACATGTGTCTGTGAGAGAGGGGGTACAGGTACACACGTGTGTCTGTGAGAGAGAGGGTACAGGTACACACGTGTGTCTGTGAGAGAGGGGGTACAGGTACATACATGTGTCTTTGAGAGAGGGGGCACAGGTACACATATGTGTCTGTGAGAGAGGGGGTACAGGTACATACATGTGTGTCTGTGAGGGAGGGGGTACAGGTACACACACGTGTCTGTGAGGGAGGGGGTACAGGTACAAACATGTGTCTGTGAGGGAGGGGGTACAGGTACATACATGTGTCTGTAAGAGAGGGGGTACAAGTACACACGTGTCTGTGAGAGAGGGGGTACAGGTACACACGTGTGTCTTTGAGAGAGAGGGTACAGGTACATACATGTGTGTCTGTGAGGGAGGGGGTACAGGTACATACATGTGTCTGTAAGAGAGAGGGTACAGGTACTTATACGTGTCAGTGAGAGAGGGGGTACAAGTACACATACGTGTCTGTGAGGGAGGGGGTACAGGTACACACGTGTCTGTAAGAGAGAGGGTACAGGTACATACACGCGTCTGTGAGAGAGGGGGTACAGGTACACACACGTGTCTGTGAGAGAGGGGGTACAGGTACACACATGTGTGGCTGTGAGGGAGGGGGTACAGGTACACACATGTGTCTGTGAGAGAGAGGGTACAGGTACATACATGTGTCTGTGAGGGAGGGGGTACAGGTACCCACGTGTCTGTGAAGGAGGGGGTACAGGTACATACATGTGTGTCTGTGAGGGAGGGGGTACAGGTACACACATGTGTCTGTGAGGGAGGGGGTACAGGTACACACATGTGTCTGTGAGGGAGGGGGTACAGGCACATACATGTGTGTCTGTGAGGGAGGGGGTACAGGTACATACATGTGTCTGTGAGAGAGGGGGTACAGGTACACACGTGTGTCTGTGAGAGAGAGGGTACAGGTACACACGTGTGTCTGTGAGAGAGGGGGTACAGGTACATACATGTGTCTTTGAGAGAGGGGGCACAGGTACACATATGTGTCTGTGAGAGAGGGGGTACAGGTACATACATGTGTGTCTGTGAGGGAGGGGGTACAGGTACACACACGTGTCTGTGAGGGAGGGGGTACAGGTACAAACATGTGTCTGTGAGGGAGGGGGTACAGGTACATACATGTGTCTGTAAGAGAGGGGGTACAAGTACACACGTGTCTGTGAGAGAGGGGGTACAGGTACACACGTGTGTCTTTGAGAGAGAGGGTACAGGTACATACATGTGTGTCTGTGAGGGAGGGGGTACAGGTACATACATGTGTCTGTAAGAGAGAGGGTACAGGTACTTATACGTGTCAGTGAGAGAGGGGGTACAAGTACACATACGTGTCTGTGAGGGAGGGGGTACAGGTACATACAAGTGTCTGTGAGAGAGGGGGTACAGGTACATACATGTGTCTGTGAGACTGGGGGTACAGGTACATACATGTGTCTGTGAGGGAGGGGGTACAGGTACATACATGTGTCTGTGAGAGGGGGGGGGGGGGGGGACAGGTACATACATGTGTCTGTGAGAGAGGGGGTACAAGTACATACACATGTCTGTGAGAGAGGGGGTACAGGTACACACATTTGATAGGTACATACCTCAGTCTGCCTACGAATGTCATGCTGTGGAAGCTCATCTCCAGAGGACTGTGGGGACCTATCAGTTTTACCTGTTATGTGCACAAACATTCAAAACACAATTTGTTACCAAAATACAGATTTATAAAGTTTTACTCATTCAGTTTGTTGATGTATTGATGTCTGACTCATGCAAAGCTGCTTACCATGCGCTGGGAACCTTTGAGGGCAGCTCTTGTTTCACGTGGCATTTCCACATTCATCCATTCTTCCTTCTGTCCTGATATCGCCCTATCTGGAGACACTGTCATACTCATGGCTTCCGAGCAGCGTTCGTCATGATTTTGCTTGAAATATTAAAAAAAAAATCATGACCACAAAGTCTTACTAATTTGAGGCAAATTACTTGTATATAGGCCATCTGGTTGAAAAAGAGTTTGAAAATCTGGGTTTATAAACTGTTTGAAAAGTTGGGTTTATAAAGTGTTTGAAAAACTGGGTTAAAGTGTTTGAAAAGCTGGGTTTAAAACGTGTTTGAAAAGTTGGGTTTATAGAGTGTTTGAAAAGCTGACAACTTCTCACCTTGGACAGAAATGACTCCTCAGCATTATCTGCATAGCCCTTTCTGACCACTTCTTCATTGACCACAACTTGCTGGTTGTTCAGCTTCTTCTCAATCACCTCCAGCCTCAAGGCACTCCTCTCTACTGAAAACACCTGCATCCAGGCAGTAGCACCAACATCACATCTTCATCGTATTAACCTCATGCTACATCATACACGTGCATCAGGACACACACATCTTCATCGTATTAACCTCATGCTACACCATACACCTGGACAATACTTCAATACTTCGTCTCCGTTACTTACACTGCAGGGATTTCAATCTGGACAGTCACTATCTAGTTGGGATAATCACAAGTGGGTGAAACGGAGATTCCAGTCTGGACAGTCACTATCTAGTTGGGATAATCACAAGTGGGTGAAACGGAGATTCCAGTCTGGACAGTCACTATCTAGTTGGGATAATCACAAGTGGGTGAAACGGAGATTCCAGTCTGGACAGTCACTATCTAGTTGGGATAATCACAAGTGGGTGAAACGGAGATTCCAGTCTGGACAGTCACTATCTAGTTGGGTTACTCACAAGTGGGTGAAACTGAGTGATTTCAGTCTGGACAGTCACTATCTAGTTGGGATAATCACAAGTGGGTGAAACGGAGATTCCAGTCTGGACAGTCACTATCTAGTTGGGATAATCACAAGTGGGTGAAACGGAGATTCCAGTCTGGACAGTCACTATCTAGTTGGGATAATCACAAGTGGGTGAAACGGAGATTCCAGTCTGGACAGTCACTATCTAGTTGGGATAATCACAAGTGGGTGAAACGGAGATTCCAGTCTGGACAGTCACTATCTAGTTGGGATAATCACAAGTGGGTGAAACGGAGATTCCAGTCTGGACAGTCACTATCTAGTTGGGATAATCACAAGTGGGTGAAACGGAGATTCCAGTCTGGACAGTCACTATCTAGTTGGGATAATCACAAGTGGGTGAAACGGAGATTCCAGTCTGAACAGTCACTATCTAGTTGGGATAATCACAAGTGGGTGAAACGGAGATTCCAGTCTGGACAGTCACTATCTAGTTGGGATAATCACAAGTAGGTGAAACTGAGTGATTTCAGTCTGGACAGTCACTATCTAGTTGGGTTACTCACAAGTGGGTGAAACGGAGATTCCAGTCTGGACAGTCACTATCTAGTTGGGTTACTCACAAGTGGGTGAAACGGAGATTCCAGTCTGGACAGTCACTATCTAGTTGGGTTACTCACAAGTGGGTGAAACTGGGTGATTTCAGTCTGGACAGTCACTATCTAGTTGGGTTACTCACAAGTGGGTGAAACGGAGATTTCAGTCTGGACAGTCACTATCTAGTTGGGATAATCACAAGTGGGTGAAACGGAGATTTCAATCTGGACAGTCACTATCTAGTTGGGTTACTCACAAGTGGGTGAAACTGGGTGATTTCAGTCAGGACAGTCACTATCTAGTTGGGATAATCACAAGTGGGTGAAACGGAGATTTCAGTCTGGACAGTCACTATCTAGTTGGGATAATCACAAGTGAGTGAAATGGAGATTTCAATGTGGACAGTCACTAGCTAGTTGGGTTACTCACAAGTGGGTGAAACTGAGTGATTTCAATCTGGACAGTCACTATCTAGTTGGGTTACTCACAAGTGGGTGAAACAGAGATTTCAATCTGGACAGTCACTATCTAGTTGGGATAATCACAAGTGGGTGAAACGGAGATTCCAGTCTGGACAGTCACTATCTAGTTGGGTTACTCACAAGTGGGTGAAACTGGGTGATTTCAGTCTGGACAGTCACTCTGTCTAGTTGGGTTACTAACAAGTGGGTGAAACGGAGATTTCAATCTGAACAGTCACTATCTAGTTGGGATAATCACAAGTGGGTGAAACGGAGATTTCAATCTGGACAGTCACTATCCAGTTTGGTTACTCACAAGTGGGTGAAACTGGGTGATTTCAATCTGGACAGTCACTATCTAGTTGGGATAATCACAAGTGGGTGAAACGGAGATTTTAGTCTGGACAGTCACTATCTAGTTGGGTTACTCACAAGTGGGTGAAACGGAGATTTCAGTCTGGACAGTCACGATCTTGTTGGGTTACTCACAAGTGGGTGAAACGGAGTGATTTCAGTCTGGACAGTCACTATCTAGTTGGGATAATCACAAGTGGGTGAAACAGGGAGATTTCAGTCTGGAGAGTCACTATCTACTTGGGATAATGACAAGTGGCTGAAACTGGGTGATTTCAGTCTGGACAGTCACTATCTAGTTGGGTTACTCACAAGTGGCTGAAACTGGGTGATTTCAGTCTGGACAGTCACGATCTAGTTGGGTTACTCACAAGTGCGTGAAACTGCATGATTTAAATCTGGACAGTCACTATCTAGTTGGGTTACTCACAAGTGGGTGAAACTGAGTGATTTCAGTCTGGACAGTCACTATCTAGTTGGGATAATCACAAGTGGGTGAAAACAGGGTGATCTCGATCAGGACATTCAGTATCTATTTCATATACACACTATTGAGTTAAAACTGGGTTGATCTTGAATCAGTGGAAAATGAACAATTGTCTGTTTCTTTGTTGTCTGTCAGCAATATTCCAGCAAAGTAACGACAGAATGTAAATCATCGAGTCTGGATCAGATCAACCAGTGAACGATGTTGTGAGCAACGATCCACATCGTCGGATACAATGACAGGCAACCACCGAGCCTGACCACACGTTCTGTTATGTCACCTCTTATGACCAACAGAGGCTGCTGGGGACCAATTCTAACCGGAATCCCCTCGGGGTGGATCAACAGTTGACTCACAGCTGATGTGGGATTACTAATACTATGAGATGAGCCTTACCTGGGCATAGAGAATCTTGTTGATGTACTCGTTGGTGAACCATGCGGTAGACTCTTTGCTCCAAACACCATCAGGACACCTCAGACTAGATGGACGAATGTGAGCCAGGTAGCATTCAAATGCCTAGACACCAAACATGAAATCATATAGCAGGAACAACTCCAACTGAAAAAACACAAATAACACCAAGGCTCCAGGTTCAAAGTGTGCAAAATGTTACAAATGCTTTCCTTTATAAACAACTAAGGGGGCATGGGTGGCCCAGTTAGCTGAGGCACGTCAATTCGCTGTGCAGAGTTGTTTCCCTTGGGAACACCAGAAACCTATGATCATGGATTCGAATCCAGGTTCGCCAATTGTGTTTGTAGGGTTATCAGCACCATATCCTGCTCATGGGTTTCACCAAGGTGGTAAATGTCTGAGACATACATCCCATCAGGCCTTCCAGTCACATTAAGCTGAAACACCATGAGACACTGGAATCAGTTTCTGAATCTCAGCAGAGTAAACTGAGAGCCTTAAGGACCAGCACATTGAAAAACTGTAGGCCCAGTGGAAAAACTGTAGGCTCAAACATTTTAGCTGAAGCAGATAGACATTCTCTTGCATTATAAATTGCAAACCACAACCAGTGAACCAGAAACCTTCACAGTTATCGAACCGAGTTCCCAGGGACTCGGTGGTGATAGATGAAGTCTACAATTATCAGGAAATTATCACCCTGTAAAACATCTTTGCTACTACAACTCATTTGAAAGGTCTAATCCTACTTTTGAATATGAAGGTTACAATTGGCCCAAATGTCATTTTCAAAGGTCATATTAAAAAAAAAGAATTTCATTGTTTTGTTTTTTTGGTAAGGTCTTGTAAACCAAAGAAAGAAAGATATAAGGCCACAGGTGTGCAGGCCTTCAGGAGAACACACCTGGAAGGGGATCTGCAGCAGCTGGGGAGGCAAAGCTCGAATGTGATCTCGGGACACCATCTCCATGTTGCCATAGTCAACAAAGAACACCTGTCAGTAAAGAACAAGATCAACATGTGTTTCATATTAGAGCCACAAACACACTCACATCACAATTAGCCGGTGAAAGTAGTCGAAGACCAAAACGTGCGGAGGAAGAGAGTATGTTGGCAACCATTCCATTATGCATGGTGATCCTCCAGGACCACCCTGTTCCATGCTCTGATTGTAGATGTGCCAACTAAACAGTTCTCTGTTCATGTCTGACAATCATGTCCTATATCCACTGAAAGAAAGTTTGACATTCCTTTTGGATCGGCACTGCCACTTCAGTACCCCAAGGTCACATCCCAGCACAGGCCTCAAAGTTGCGACTAAAACGGTGGCCAATGCGACCTAAATTTCAATTTGTCTACTGTCTAAAATTCTGAGGTAGCCAAATGACTACCTTCAAAAATATCTTGTGGCAACTAAATTCTATTGCTACACATATGTAGACACAAACATAAATGTGTCTGGTACTGATTGTACTTGCAAACAATTCCTCCTAAAGTCAAAATGAATATTAACATTAATGTAATTAGTATTTTATTTTAGTTGATAGTTTATTGGATAAGCAAGGATATACCTATATTATCTAGTAACATAAACTGCATCATTGCTCGAGTCACAAATAACAAAACTCAAGTACAGCATGTACAGTTTCCATTAATATACAATTCCAAGACTAGTGCTATGACTTGTACATATAATAGTTATTTGATATAAGTTCATTTCAAATGCTTTTGGCTACCTTCAATATTGACTTGACTTCTTGATTGTCCCACTGGCTACCTGGAAAAAAATACTTGTAGCAATATGGCTACTTGCTAAAAATTGTGCCTGCAGCACACATTCCTTATGATTCAGTGAGTGAGCGTAAAGCAAGAGCTTCCACACACTACAGTGCTGCAATGTGCTCACTGGCCATCTGTGTGGTGCAACTGACAGAATCGTTCGTACCTGCACCATGTTTCCTCGGATCTCCACAATCTTGCCCCTGTAGAAGGCGACGGACTCGTCCTGGTAGATGGCAGCACAGTAACTCCCAGGCGCCAGGAACCCGGTCACCTGCAGAAAACACATCCAACGTGTACAGAAGGACCTCATGAAGCAGCACATGACATGATCAAATGGTAACACAACTGATTTTTCTCATCACTCAAAGGAACGTAGGAAACATTTGGGTAAACTAGTTTCAAAGATTATTATTTGAACTATTACATTTATTGATACAATTTTACTTCATGTTCATTGTTCAAAGTGAACATTTACATGATAAACATATTACCATCTGTTTGTTTGTTGTGTAACCGCTGCATTCAGCAATATTCCAGCTATATGACGGCGGTCTGTAAATAATCAAGTCTGGACCAGACTATCCAGTGATTGACATCATGAGCATCAATCCACGCAATTGTGATATGATGACATTCATCAACCAAGTCAGCGAGCCTGACCACTCAATCCCAGCTCTTACGACAAGCATAGTCGCCTTTTACGTCAAGAATGGGTTGCTGAAGGCCTATTCTATCCCGGGTGTTCACGGGTCGACTTGTAAGGTAGTGATGTATACAATACTGTACCTGCATCAAGGCAGTGGAGCTGTTGAGCTGGTCCTGCACGTGTTTCAGCTGACTGATAGCCATGTCCGAGTAGTACTGCGCCCAGAAGTGGCCAAACTCCACCACCTGCTCAACAACGCCAACAACGAGGATACATAGGATATTACAGGAGGATAGTACCTGGTATTGTTTGTTGCTTGATGCCGCTCTCAGCAATATTCCAGCTATATGACAGTCCATCTTCCTGAGGCAAGGGAGTTTTTGACTTTAAATGTCCAGTTTCCACCTTTGCCGAACTTGGCTTGAATTTCTGGACTCGATCTTAGCACCAACAGTGGCTATTACGAGTTATGTCCCTTCTATGCACCCCTTACTGACAAATCAGATTCCATCTCTCATATCACTTGCATTGCTTCAAACAAAATGGGACCGCCTCCGTGGTCTATTGGTAGAACGTCCGCCTGGAGAGCGGAAGGTCCGGGGTTCAATCCCTGGCCGCATCATACCAAAAGACGTTAAAAGATGGCACTTGTTGTTGCCCTGCCTAGCACTCGGCATGAGGGGGATAAAACAAGGACCATTTGTCTCTGAGTCAGTATACTGTGTCTGAGTGAGGTATCTATGTTGAACTGCCGGCATGGTATTTCAGTGGGCAAGCGCCATAACACTGGCATTAGTCCAGGCTAGTAACAACCCACCAACCCACACCCACACAAATACAAGCAGCCACACACACACATACATGCATGCATTATATGTGTAATAATCTTGAACGCAGTGTTCAACCCCATTTCACCTGATGTAGGTGTGCAGGTGTGGAGACTTACGGCAGTGACCATGATGAGGACTCCGGACACAGAGGGTCTTGGAGGTTCTACAACTTGCCCAAGGCTTTCTTGTGAGGACCCCTTCAATCTGTAACAGCATTAGGGCTGGCAGGTAATACGTAGTAATTTGCCAAAATTACGCATTTTCACTCTTTGTTTAAGATATTTTGTGGCGGAAGAAAAAGGTACAACTTTATGGAAAACAACTTCTGGTGTATTGCACTCCAGCTTAATAACGGTGAAAGAATCTACATCCAAACGTCGCTTTATGCAATAACACAGAAGTTCTAGAACTTCTCGAATGGCAATCAAAGATATTTTAGCAACCTGACTAGCTTGGTAAGTTGGAGAAATACTGTGTACCGGTAGTTTGACACGTTTACAATTCATTTGGCTTACCGTATATGACCGCGGATAAGCCGACCCCGTAGATAAGCCGAGGTGTTAACTTGGCCATTGAAATATGAAAGAAAATGATATAGGGAAAAACTAAATTTCTATAAGGGCGCATCCATTTGACTTCTATGGAGGAGTGGGAACTTTTGCCTGGGTGAGGGTTGAATAAGTTTTCACTACTTCTCATTGTATTTCTCAACAAACGAGGCAGGGGTTACAGGCGTAAGTTTAATTGATGATCCACACAGCACATTTGATCAATAAAGTTAACAGCTACTTTCTGTTGGACCTTTTTATTTCTAAAATCCAGAAACGATTTCAAAGTATTTTCATTTTTTTCTGAATGTTGCTTTTGACTCCTGTCAGAGAAAACTGTAAACCCAAAAATATGTGAGTGAGTGAGTGAGTGAGTGGGTGGGTGGGTGGGTGTTTGATTGAGTGAGTGAGAGAGTGAGTGAGTGGGTGAATGGGTGAGTGAGCGGATGGGTGAGTGAGTGAGTGAGTGAGTGAGTGAGTGAGTGAGTGAGTGAGTGAGTGAGTGAGAGTGACGCGGCTTTCAGCAATATTCCAGCAATATCACGGCGGTGGACACCACAAATGGGCTTCACACATTGTACCCAAATGGGGAATCGAACTTGGGTCTTCGGCGTGACGAGCGAACGCTTTAACCACTAGGTTACCCCAAAACACAGACACACACCCAAACATAAGAAAACTGTCACCTTTATATGAGAGTAGCCAGCAGTAACTGACCCAGGGTTGTCTCACCTGTTGGTACGGAGCTGTCCCTGGGAAGCCACCATGTCTTGGGCTTTGTGCAGGTTGCTGGCTATGATGTTAGCATCTTCCCTCGTGTACATCTCCACCTCGATGGGGATCCGCAACAACCTATACACACCATCACAGTTACAACATTACACAGTGTGAACCACCAGTTACAACATTACAGTGTGAACCACCAGCTACAACTTTACACAGTGTGAACCACCAGCTACAACTTTACACAGTGTGAACCACGAGCTACAACTTTACAGTGTGAACTATCAGCTACAACTTTACACAGTGTGAACCACCAGCTACAACTTTACACAGTGTGAACCACCAGCTACAACTTTACACAGTGTGAACCACCAGCTACAACTTTACACCAAAGAAAACTATCAAATACCAAATGTGAATGATAATGTTTGAATAGATGCTCAATAGCTCAATATATTATCTGGTCGAGCAGCTGTATTCTACCAATTTTGAATTTGTTAGAATTCTTTTACAGTGTCACATTAAAACATGTAGATAAGATAAATTCATTGTAGCAGGATCACTCGGGGGTACATAGGGTTTAATGCGTCCCTCGTTTTATACCACTTGCCTCCGGCCTCCGGCTCGTGGTATAAACCTAACGCGGGACACATAAAACCCCATGTACCCCGAGTGATCCTGCTACAACTGATAGTCAGGCGTTGCCAGAGGATGCAACTCTGCATTATGAATTTTGGCACCTGAAACGGTTGGTCACATGTGCTCCCTACTGGAGTGGATGGAGTGAGTGAGTTGGGTTTGACACCGCTGTTAACATTATTCCAGTTATATCACGGCGTGTCAGCTTAATGTGGGAGGAAAGCCCGAAAGTGATGCAGGTCTCAGACGTTTACCACTTGAAATGTGAAACCTAGAAACATAATCGGGGGCGAACCGGGTAATGTCTTGGGCTGTATAGATTCTCTAGCACGTGACCTGTAATAAGGAATCATACTTAAGAAGCACTCGGCATCCTTCCACAAAACACAGTAAACACAGCAACACAAGAAACAACTATCGTTCACTCTTACAGCCACAATAAGGCGCCCTACTCTAAGAAACATCTATTGATCATTCTTACAGCCACAATAAGGCGTCCTACTCCAAGACACACCTATTGATCATTCTTACAGCCACAATAAGAACCCACAATCAAGGGACGCAACTCTGCACAGCGAATCGCGGCGCTTTAGATGACTGGGCCACCCGTGCCCCCTGAGTGGATGGAAGTTAACACAGGGATGACAGTTACCTGAGCTTGATGGCCATGTACATGCCCTTGTGTACTCGAGACTCGCACAGAGTGTTGCCCTTCCACGGGAACTGGATAAAAGCCCTGCATAAACATGAGACAGGCATGAATCACAACATACAGATACTCCTCAACATGATCTTCATTCTGTGATGAATGGCGCATCTTCTACACGGCATGTGGTGCTGTACATTTACTGAAGGAACCATCTCCTGACGCTCGAAGTAAATGTATGTGGTTCAGCGTTGAAAAAAGCACCTGCCTGTTTCATTATGACATTTTGTAATTGGTTGTGCTTGAATTGTTTATGCCAAGAACTCACAATCACGGTCAGCTAGAACTTACTAAAATTTCACTATGAATGTTTGTTTTGTGTGATTATTTCATGTTGTTTACTGCCTCACTCTGTAATATTCCAGCTATACAATATCAGTCTGTAAATAATCAATCTGGGCCAGACAATCCAATGACCATAAATTCATGCAATTGAGTGAGTGAGTATGGTTTTACGCCGCTTTTAGCAATATTCCAGCAATATCACGGCGGGGGTCACCAGAAATGGGCTTCACACATTGTACCCATGTCGGGAATCGAACCCGGGTTCATGCAATTGGGATATGATGACATGCATCAACTAAGTCAGTGAGCCTTGCCACCCGATGTTGTTATTCGCCTCTTACGACAGGCATAGTTGCCTTTTACGGCTAGCATCTGTTCCTTCAGACCTTTTCTACCCTAGATCTTCACGGGTCCCCTGTGAATGTTTCAACTTACTTTGTTTCCTCAAAATTGATGATGGGAGGCGGGTCCCGGCTGCACTCACTGAAGATGCATTGTAGCTTCTCCTTGTACAGCATGCCCTGATTGGCTGGCAGTCCCTTGAGCTGAACACAGGGAACTCATAGGTCATAGTGTTCTGCTGGCCTTTACATGTAGAGCTATCTTAACAAGAGTTTGCCACTAACATGGCTACATCCCCGCCCCTGTTGCAGAATTTATGACATAATTGAATCTAAACAAACCCTAACCTTTTTTAACCGAGGTGGAACTTGTCATGGAAATTGTAAAAAAAAGATGAGTTTGGAACCATGTCCATCTTGTTGCCATGGAAACGTAAAAAATAAATATTTCTAAAATTTATCAATAGCAAAAGGCACCAGTTCAGCATGTACCTGACAGACCTGCAAAGTTTGATGAAAAAATATTAAACGGTTTATGAGTTATGCTCCGGAAACGAACCCTACCCTCACAGAACCTAAGTCCATCTTGTTGCCATGGAAACGTAAAAAAATTTTTTTTCTAAAATTACTCAATAGCAAAAGGCACCAGTTCAGCATGTACCTGAAAGACCTGTAAAGTTTCATGAAAAAATATTGAACGGTTGATGAGTTATGCTCCGGAAACGAAACGTGACGGACGGACCCTGCTTTAAACTCCCAGTTAAATAACCTTGATCTTCCATCTCAGCCATGAACTCTAATGCTTACAAAATTTCATCAAGTTCTAATAAGAACTGCTCAAGATATTGTGTATACATATGTTTTGGGACGTCTGCTTCAGATGCAGTGACCTTTACCTTCAAAATCATACGATCAAGAGGATTACTTTGTGATGTTTCAAATATGTGTACCAAGCTGACAATACTTCCTGCAAATCATTCTATTAGTGTATGACCTTCAAAGTGACCTTGACATTTGAAAGGTTCATGTCAGTTCACTGTAAGCAAGGGGAGCCCAAGAGGTGATTCACTCATTGAGATATATCATGCGGGCTGTATATCATACAAACTCCACATGACTGGAATGTTAGGAAATACTGTAAGGCAACACCACTTAAGCTCTCGCCAAGCCACACGATTGGCCAATCAGAATGCAATACAGAATCCACCAAATTGTCCGACAACTTTAAACCTGTCTGAATTCTATCGAAGTAATAGATGTTTTAAACATATATTTGACAACAGCACTCAGAAACATCAGTATCTCCGGAAATGTAACATGATTCATTATAAGAATACATATTTTTTCAAAAATACCATAAATGTTGATGACTAATTTGTCCCTATTGTTGGAGGTGAGATTAACTCTGCACTGGCGATAGATAGACAGAGGGACAGACAGTCAGACAGACAGTCAGACAGACAGAGACAGACAGACAGACAGTAGGATTCTGCAATAGATCAAACTGCAACAAGTCAGACTTGCAATTCAAGTGACACATCTGCAACAAATGAGTTCTGAAAATGATTACTCACTGCAACAGTGTTCATGGGATCATGGTTGGACAGAACTCGGATAGCATCCCCCTCGTCTACCTCGCCACGCAGGAAGTAGTTAGGGTAGAAGGCTCCACACAGCACCAGCTGAAACACACATACACGTCCAGCAACCTCGTCCGGCCAGGGCCCACTTCCACAAAGCGATCTTAGCACTAAGATGATCGTAACTCCCATTCTTTAACACAGGCTTAAGATAGTCTTAGTGCTAAGATAACCTCGAGCAAGAGGGCCCAGGAACTAGAATCAATTAGCAACATACACTGTAGCAGTGTTCCGTGTTCCAGTAATTACCAATTTATTACTGGTAAAATTGGGCTTGGACTGGTACTTCATGTGACTGCCAGTCCCTGTAGAATGGCAAATAAAGTACCTTATAAATCCTTGTTGTTGAACATAACATAGACAATATTAATGTAAGTATATTTTTGGAACGAAGTCAGCTTGTCTGTTACCATCAGGGTTTCCCCTTGTCTATTTTTGATGCAATGAAATAACATTTCACTTTGCTTTGAGGTTAAATGTATATTTGTAGCGACTTAGTCTCGAAATTTCAAAAAAATACAGAGTGAGAATTGTGACTGAACTTTGTGTGAATGATGTGTAGATCTAACTAAGTTACGTCAGAGTTGACATCATTGCCATTGCATAGAACATGGTGTTGAAAGAATTAAAACCAGGTAATTTCACATGTTTTTGTATTTGTTGAAATTTGGGACTGACAAAAATGAGTGTCAGTTTTAGACACGGGAACACTGCATAGGTTAGCAAAGCTTTACCTTGAGAAGAAGCCTCTCCTTGGATGAGTTGTAGTCTCCCTTAAAGAATGGCGGTCTGCTGGCCTTCTGGATGTTGAACCTCTCCAGCCGCTGCTCAAGCTCCCGGATCAAATCGGATGTCTGCAGACAACACACACTGATTACAGTATGACACACTGGCTGGTTCAAGATGTCCAGTATAACACACTGGCTGGCTCCAGGTGTCCAGTATGACACACTGGCTGGCTCCAGGTGTCCAGTATGACACACTGGCTGGCTCCAGGTGTCCAGTATGACACACTGGCTGGCTCCAGGTGTCCAGTATGACACACTGGCTGGCTCCAAGTGTCAAGTATGACACACTGGCTGGCTCCAGGTGTCGAGTATGACACACTGGCTGGCTCCAGGTGTCCAGTATGACACACTGGCTGGCTCCAGGTGTCGAGTATGACACACTGGCTGGCTCCAAGTGTCCAGTATAACATACTAGCTGGCTCCAGGTGTCAAGTATGACACACTGGCTGGCTCCAGTATGACAACCAGGTAAGTTCATCAATTACTGACTGCAATTGCCAACCATGTAAGATCACACACAACTGGGCTCACACATACCTCATTGATCCTCCTGATCTGAATGAAGTGGGATTCCCCCCATTTTCTCTCTGTCATTCCGGTCCGCTTGAAGGCGTGGTGCTTCTTGTTATTTTCCCACACCTAAACCAGACAAAGACCTCAGTACCAACATTGTTACAACAGGAAGACTGGAAGCAGGCTGGAATTTCTGGGCTCGATCGTATCACCACCAGTGACTATTAAGAGTTATGTCCCTTCTATGCCCCTACAAATCAGATTCCACCTCTCATATCAGTTACAAAAACATGGCGGTGCCAAGTTAAGACGATCTGATTGATGATCAAGATGTAAATCTTAACGGGTCTTACCCCGTGAAGTGCATCAAATCACATGAGCACCTTGATTAAAAACATAAAAAGATTTGGATAACATCTGTCGACAACCAGTAGACAGTACATCTTATGCAAATCATGCAGTTGACTGAACTCTGCACGTTGAAATCAATGTTGTTTACGAACCCGATTTCAATTACTTCACACTATCTTAAATGGACTATGCATAGACCTGTTGATCCAGCCCAAATATAACTCCATAATTCCAGCCTAGTTCAACAAGGGCGGAAACTGGACTTTTAGAGTCTGTCAACTCCCTTGTTTTGGGAAGATGATAGACATCTGGAGTGGCATGATCTGGCGACGCATGGTGTAGCCCTTCTTTACCTTGTAAGCATTAAGGATAGCAATGCAGTCACTCAAGGAGAAGGCTCCCCAGCTGTACTTGTGCCTGAAACAAACGAATTTGTGATTACATCCACAGGAATCAAACTATTTGTGAGTATTGGATCTATGTCATGTAGCAGTTACCATGTGACCCTTGAATCCTTGAACTGTGTTTATATTAGAGTTAGTGAGTGAGTTGGGTTTAACGCCAATTTTACCAGTATTCCAGTTATATCGAGGCGTGTCATCTTAATGTGGGAGGAAAGCCAGAACTGATGCAGGTCTCTGACGTTTACCACTTCAGTGAAACCCACGAGCACGGGTATGGTGCCTTTAAACCTAGAAACATAATCAGGGTGAACCCGGATTCGAACCCACAATCATAGATTTCTGGCGTGCCCAAGGGATGCATCTCTGCACAGCGAATGCGGCGCCGTAGACGAATGGGCCACCGTGCTGTGCCCCCATCTATATTAGACATGTCCAGTTACTGAATTTGGTTTACACCATCAACAGGATCAATTAGGAGATAAACATACTGTGTTTTCAATGGAGAGCTAGGTTACCTGTAGATTTAACCACACTAAATTGAATTTGGACCCGAACACACAGCGTGATATGTCAAATGTTATATTTAGCACAGTTACAGGCAACCAAGCTCTACATTGAAAACCATTCAACCATGACTAAATAAAACCCGAACTCTTTGGTGTTAGCAAATATATTGAGTGAAGCGGCATGGGTTGAGTCCAGTGTTTTGAGTGGGTTATCGATCTGAATTACGGAATCACCGACAACAGCCTGTAAACAATATATTGCACTGTATACGCTCAAGCAGTTTGTTTAACCTACTTCACTCCAACATATGACAGAGAAGCTTTCATTAAAATGGACAAGTTGTAGTCACATATCACATAACACACCTTATTGATACTGACATATTTGGTAGATTATCACATCTGACCCATATTTATATAATAATCTGCCTTCTCTAAAATTGAACAAGCACGAAAGCCATCCATCAATAACCATAAAATCAAATCCAGAAGCCAGTATAAGATCAGTGTCAATCAGATGAACAGGCACACAGTCAACTACAGATCCTCTTTTAAACACATGTGAAGGTTATAATTAGAGTCCACCACTGAAGACATCTTTCCGAGGCAAGAGCGTCCACTAGCCTTTTTATCAAAGTCTTGTTTCCAACCTTGTAACTTCAAGCCCACGTTCCTGTGCTAAATATGATCGGACTACTGCACATATTGATAGTCCAATCAGAGAATGTTTCACAAAATCAACATAAACAACTGCTACACCTTTGTATGAAAGTGATTTACCGCTGCCTGTCTATGTTGACAGGAATATGTCTTTTTCATCTTTTAACCCCCCAAATGATTGCTTATGTTTTTGTGTCAGGGATGAAATAGCGAATGTTTTCGTATCTGATTGACTAGGTGCCGCCTATCGTTAGTCCCCATCTTTGTGAAGCCATACGAGACAAGAACAGGGATCTGATTGGATATCATGTTTTTATTACAAGGGGCACAACCCGTGATCTACGAGTCGAGCAAAGAAAAGTGGCCTTGATGTGGCAAGGGTAGAAACAAGGCTTTGATACAGGCAAGTGGACAAGCTTGCCTTGGGAAGATGCATTAAAGCTGGAATACTGCAGAGTACAGCACTACACAACAAACCAAGCACACTGACTAACATTCTGTCAAACTTCACATGTTGATGTACGTAATGTGAGATTTTACAGACAATTTGGCCTAAATCTAAAAATATTTGTCAGGCTTATATACAAGGTCAAAGTCAATTTCTCTCTGATCACTGACAGCTTTGATTGGCTATCAAGCTGGACTGGTGAAAGAATTTATCATTATCCAAGTTTTCCAATGAAAGTTATAAAGAACCAAAATACTAATATTCTAACAAAAACAGTTCAACGAAGATTAATTATGGTAATATTAAATACTTGGGTGGTCCTTAACATTTCTTGAGTAGTAATATGGGGCCTGTGTCTGTGTTCTCCAACGGCCCGAGCCAGATCATAAACACAACCCCAGCTAAAAACTTGGTGCCCAACGTGGGGCCAAGCACGTTCATATTACATTAAGCAAAATAAGCCTCAGTACCCTACTATGCGTCCCGGGACATGCCTTCTGTTGACGGGGGAGTATGTAGCAGGACGTGGAGTCATCCCACAGATGACATCCTTACCTTGTCAGCTTGCTGATGAAGTTAACCTCTTTGGTCATGTGGACAAGGCGTCTGACCTCGGATCAGAGGGTTCGTGGTTCGAATCCCATTACGGGACTCGGAAATTTTATGGCCGCTACAAGTAGTACACAATACATTCAACACTTTCACCTAAAACACACTCACTCAAAAGCTTTCAGCTTGGCCTTGAAAGGTCTTGCAAAAATACTCTTGAGCGACAATGCTGCCCCAATGATAAGACATTCTTCCAGAAGACAGAAGACATGCCCAAGGACAAGCAGCTTCCCGATACGGATATCGACTGGCAGGTCGGCGAGTACCCTCCCGATGAAAGTCAGCTCTCCATCATACTGGCTGTTCACTGTGTTGTTTGACGTGGCAAGGGCCCCCACCTGGAACAAAGTCATTTGAATCTTTGCAGACCACTTCACTTGTCAATAATCATAATCACACTGGAACAAGCAGGTAGACATGTTACCTGATGTGTCCGTCAAGATTGCCCTGAACGCCATCGAAGCTCCGTACATTGACAAAATAGGCAACTGAGATTGCTGCACATATACGCACACAATGCTAAGAGTTTAAGAAAGTCTAAATTCTGCATTTTCATGTATTCACAGAAACTTATAAGTTGATATCATATTTAAGTTTTCTTGTTTAATGACAGCGACATGGAGTATGTATACAGCATATTTTGTTGTGTCAAACTCATTCATAAATATAGAAAACTGTCCGACCCTGTGTTATGTAAGGGATAGATGTGAATGCCTTTTCATTCATTTGCACATATTTCTTGAACTATCACATGTCATTGATTTTGTTTTTTTAACTGTTATGTGACGGCTGTCTGTAAATAATTGAGTCTGGACCTGACACTCCAGTGATTGACATCATGAGCATCAATCCACAGAATTGGGATACAATGACATGCATCAACCAAGTCAGTGAGCCTGACCACCCGATCCTATTAGTCGCCTCTTAAGACAAGAATAGTTGCCTTTTACGGCAAGCATGGGTTGCTGAAGACCTATTCTACATGGATCTTCACGGGTCTATTGTTATTGAAGAAAATGAAGGAGGTAATACTTCTTTCAGGTTGAGGATAGTTCTCTCAATATCGTCCAGTCTGGGAGGGGACAGGGCCAGACCCAGCAGACGTCTCGGCTCCCCCATGTTGAAGATCTTCGTCTTTAGAACCAGGGTCTCCAGGGGACAGCGCTGAGCACAACACATAGAAGTCAGTGAATAGATCAAATAACACAACACATCAAAATCAAGGGATAAAATTGAAAAAACACACGGCCCACATAGGACGTTGTGGCACCACACAAAACAAAATTCCTTGGCTATTATCAATCACTATCCAGGCCTATAAAGGACGTTGTGGCATCACACAACATACATTCCTTCACTATCATCAATCACTATCCAGGCCCATATAGGACGTTGTGGCATCACACAACATATATTCCTTCACTATCATCAATCACTACATTCCTTCACTATCATCACACAACATACATTCCTTCACTATCATCAATCACTATCCAGGCCTATAAAGGACATTGTGGCATCACACAACATACATTCCTTCACTATCATCAATCACTATCCAGGCCCATATAGGACGTTGTGGCATCACACAACATATATTCCTTCACTATCATCAATCACTACATTCCTTCACTATCATCACACAACATACATTCCTTCACTATCATCAATCACTATCCAGGCCCATATAGGATGTTGTGCCATCACACAACATACATTCCTTCACTATCATCAATCAATATCCAGGCCTATAAAGGACAGTGGGGCATCACACAACATACATTCCTTCACTTTCATCAATCACTATCCAGGCCCATATAGGACGCTGTGGCATCACACAACATACATTCCTTCACTATCATCAACCACTAACCAGGCCCATATAGGACGCTGTGGCACCACAGAACACGCATTTCATCGCAAGACAACTTGTCAGTAGGAAAATATGTTTGTGAGGTCCTGACATCTGTACCTGCATCTCTGGTATTCCATAATCAGGCAGACATTGACTGAAGAATGTCTTAGTCACCATGAAGTAGCAGCGGCCATTAGAAACACGTCCAGCCCGACCTGTCAACACGCGTGGAATAACATTTTGTTATGAAAATATCAAATAATCATGAGTGAGTGAGTGAGTGAGTGAGTGAGTTTAACACCGTTTTTAACAGTATTGCAGTTATATCACAGCGTGTCAGCTTAAAGTGGGAGGAAAGCCCGAAGTGATGCAGGTCTCAGATGTTTACCACTTCGGTGAAACCCACGAGCATGGCAATGGTTCTGACAAACCTAGAAACATAATCAGGGCGAACCGAGTCTGGAAACCCACAATCATAGGTTTCTGGCATGTCCAAGGGACGCAACTCTGCACAACGAATCGACGTGTCCCTTAATCATGATGATACAGGGATAGAAATGTAGGTTTTTCAAGAGTGCTGCTGTGCATGACACTCACGGAAATGTTTAGGAGTGTACTCTTGAACCATCTTCAGTCTCGTGCGAAATTTCACACTGACCTAGACAGTAAGGAGTAGTAATGGAGAAAACTGGCCTCCATCCTTTTCTCTGAGCTTGACCACATCCTATTTATACCTTATTATTTTTTAGAAAGAATATTTATCACTGGCTTTATTCAATATCAACAACACAAGATATGTTTTTTTCAAAATGATGATTTTTAAGTGTCCCCTATTGCATGTTTATGTCTAGCGCTAAGACAGTCGTAAGTCCCATACTTTAACATTGTCTTTTGACAGTCATAGGGCTAAGACAAACGTAAGTCCCATACTTTAACATTGTCTTATGACAGTCGTAGCGCTAAGACAGTCGTAAGTCCCATACTTTAACATTGTCTCATGACAGTCATAGGGCTAAGACAGTCGTAAGTCCCATACTTTAACATTGTCTTATGACAGTCGTAGCGCTAAGACAGTCGTAAGTCCCATACTTTAACATTGTCTTATGACAGTCATAGGGCTAAGACAGTCGTAAGTCCCATACTTTAACATTGTCTCATGACAGTCATAGGGCTAAGACAGTCGTAAGTCCCATACTTTAACATTGTCTTATGACAGTCGTAGCGCTAAGACAGTCGTAAGTCCCATACTTTAACATTGTCTTATGACAGTCATAGGGCTAAGACAGTCGTAAGTCCCATACTTTAACATTGTCTTATGACAGTCGTAGCGCTAAGACAGTCGTAATTCCCATACTTTAACATTGTCTTATGACAGTCGTAGCGCTAAGACAGTCGTAAGTCCCATACTTTAACATTGTCTTATGACAGTCATAGGGCTAAGACAGTCGTAAGTCCCATACTTTAACATTGTCTTATGACAGTCGTAGCGCTAAGACAGTCGAAGTCCCATACTTTAACATTGTCTTATGACAGTCATAGGGCTAAGACAGTCGTAAGTCCCATACTTTAACATTGTCTTATGACAATCGTAGCGCTAAGACAGTCGAAGTCCCATACTTTAACATTGTCTTATGACAGTCATAGCGCTAAGACAGTCGTAAGTCCCATACTTTAACATTGTCTTATGACAGTCGTAGCGCTAAGACAGTCGTAAGTCCCATACTTTAACATTGTCTTATGACAGTCGTAGCGCTAAGACAGTCGTAACTCCCATACTTTAACATTGTCTTATGACAGTCGTAGCGCTATGATAGAACGGGGGCCTGGAAGATTTCTTGACCTCTCCTTTCGCAGAGCTATTGACACAATAACTCAAGGATTTTCATACACTGTAATATGTTTGTTTTTGTTTGTTTTTGTTTGTTTGTTTGTTTACTGCACTCAGCAATATTTCAGCTATACGACGACAGTCTGCAAATAATCAAGTCTGGACCAGACAATCCTGTGATTGACATCATAAGCATTGATTTACACAATTGGGATACCATGACATGCATCAACCAAGACAGCAAGTCTGACCACGCGGTCCCGTTAGTCGCCTCTTACGACAAGCATGAGCTGCTGAAAACCAATTCTTACCTGGATCTTCACAGATCAGTGAGTGAGTGAGTGAGTGAGTTGGGTTTAACGCCGCTTTTAACAGTATTCCAGTTATATCACAGCGTGTCAGCTTAACGTGGGAGGAAAGCCCGAAGTGATGCAGGTCTGAGACGTTTACCACTTTGGAGAAACCCACGAGCACAGGTATGGTGCTGACACACAGATCAGTGAAAAATGTACTCAAACTATTCTTATCCCAACAATTGCAGTAAGTTAAAGTGTTGAGGTCAACGTAGGCCTGTGTAGAAGAACTGGGATTGCTGACCTTTCCTCTGTGTACAGTTGGATTTGGCTGCCCAGTCCACAATCAGATGGGTGTAGTTGGTCATGGGGTCACACACCAGGTTCTTGGTAAGGCAGAAGTCGATAACTACACATGCAACAGGACATTTATGTGTGATTAGTGCCAAATGATTTGGCCATTGGATCCATCTTGAGTCATGGACTCAACAATTGGTATGTACTGTAGCTTCTTAGACCATTGTGACTTGCTGTGTTTATGTGTTTGTTTGTTTGTTGTTTTAAGCAGCACTCAGCAGTATTCCAGCTATATGATGCGGTTTGTAAATAATCAACCCTGGACCAGACAATCCAGTGATTGACATCATGAGCATCAATCTACGCAACTGCAATACAATGACATGCATCAACCAAGTCAGGGAGAGCACAGACCACCGAGCCTGTTAGTTGCCTCTTACGACAAGCACAGGATGTCGAAGATCAGTTCTAATCCAACCTGCTCGGTGACTTGAATACTGACAAATATATACCTTAAGGTGTTCTTATATGACCTGTCTACAATTGAGTGAGTGAGTGAGTGAGTGAGTTGGGTTGACAAACCTAGAAACATAATCAGGGCGAACTGGGATTCAAACCCACAATCATAGGTTTCTGGCATGCCAAAGGGACGCAACTCTGCATAGCAAATTGCTGCGCCTTAGACGACTGGGCTTCCATTAATCCATGTTATCATCCAGAAGCAGACTGATGTTTATTGTGCCTTTGTCATGTGACTTTTGACAGGATCAATATTGACATATTAGAGTGGCCAACAAATGTGACACAATATCCTTATGGGACTTAATATATCAATAATGTTTTGAAACAAAACCTAGGCGAAATCACATTTTTCGTGCCACAGACGTTACAAAGGAGACAACCAACCCACTCTTGTTAAACAGGATTTAGGGGTCAACTTAGAGGGTACTTGGAACTCAATACTGGGTACAAGAGACACAAATATAATTGCATTAACTAAAACATTTCCTATGCATAAAAACTTCCTTTACAAATTATACTTTTTCAATATTACATTCAGTAATTCAACTTCAAATTGCTCCCTTTTTTGACCTAGGAACGTGTTCTACAAATTTTTGTCCGTTATTCACATTCTGCCTTTGTTCGTGTGATTTTGAGATTTGTGTTTGGTTGTATTCAGATTCAGGGGAGTGGCTTGCACCCTCAACGACCTTCCCGGATCCTTAACCAGCTGAACTAACAATTTGTGTATGATTGTTTGAATGTGTTGAAAGGTGATATTTGAAACAACATGCTTCAGATCAGCTTGAGAGCCCTCAGGGACAGACACATACATACCATACTTGATGTCTGGAACGGTGATAGACGACTCAGCGATGTTGGTAGAGAGTATCACCTACAAAACAACAAGTGTACAGTCAAGTCTCGTTAATCCGACACTAATGATGGGAACCGATAAATCGGTGCTATTTAGACCCGTTATTCCGTTATTCTCGACCCCAACACACCTAATCTGCAACGAATTACCGAAATCACTCATTAATCAGTCTCGTTGGTCATCTGCCCGCTAGTACAGAGCTCGTGTTTTGATGCGAGACGAGTCGGCTGGTAGCTGCATATTACAACGACTGAAGAGATAACCTTGCTTTAACAATAAACAGTTAATGCTTTAAATAAAGAAAACAGGATTAATCACATTCATAGATTACCTCAATCTCATTAAAATCAGATACAAGTTCTTGCTCTCGAAGAGGGCATCCTAACACAGGTCACGTCAGAACAACCTTTCGGATTAACGGGACTTGAATGTAATTCACACCAACAACACAAATTATGAAAGAATCAGTGTTCTTTAACATCTTTCATAAAGCCAAAAGGAGAAGTTCTTTCTGCTGGTGGAGGTGGTTTTTTTTTAGCCATCTCTCATGCATGTAATGGAGGCTGTTTGTGGGTGAGGAGACAGCAAATTAACCTGTCCATAAGTCTAGCATTCAAGAATCTCTGATCAGCCCTGACATGGTGTCGGCCATAAGTCTAGCATTCAAGAATCTCTGATCAGCCCTGACATGGTGTCGGCCATAAGTCTATCATTCAAGAATCTCTGATCAGCCCTGACATGGTGTCGGCCATAAGTCTAGCATTCAAGAATCTCTGATAAGCCCTGACATGGTGTCGGCCATAAGTCTAGCATTCAAGAATCTCTGATCAGCCCTGACATGGTGTCGGCCATAAGCCTAGCATTCAAGAATCTCTGATCAGCCCTGAAATGGTGTCGGCCATAAGCCTAGCATTAAAGAATCTCTGATCAGCCCTGACATGGTGTCGGCCATAAGCCTAGCATTCAAGAATCTCTGATCAGCCCTGACATGGTGTCGACCATAAGCCTAGCATTCAAGAATCTCTGATCAGCCCTGACATGGTGTCTGCCATAAGTCTAGCATTCAAGAATCTCTGATCAGCCCTGACATGGTGTCTGCCATAAGTCTAGCATTCAAGAATCTCTGATCAGCCATGACATGGTGTAGGCCATAAACCTAGCATTCAAGAATCTCTGATCAGCCCTGACATGGTGTCGGCCATCAGCCTAGCATTCAAGAATCTCTGATCAGCCCTGACATGGTGTCGGCCATAAGTCTAGCATTCAAGAATCTCTGATCAACCCTGACATGGTGTCTGCCATAAGCCTAGCATTCAAGAATCTCTGATCAGCCATGACATGGTGCAGGCCATAAGCCTAGCATTCAAGAATCTCTGATCAGCCCTGACATGGTGTCGGCCATAAGCCTAGCATTCAAGAATCTCTGATCAGCCCGGACATGGTGTCGGCCATAAGCCTAGAATTCAAGAATCTCTGATCAGCCCTGACATGGTGTCGGCCATAAGTCAAGCATTCAAGAATCTCTGATCAGTCCTGACATGGTGTAGGCCATAAGCCTAGCATTCAAGAATCTCTGATTAGCCCTGACATGGTGTCGGCCATAAGTCTAGCATTCAAGAATCTCTGATCAGCCCTGACATGGTGTCGGCCATAAGTCTAGAATTCAAGAATCTCTGATCAGCCCTGACATGGTGCAGGCCATAAGCCTAGCATTCAAGAATCTCTGATCAGCCCTGACATGGTGTCGGCCATAAGCGTAGCATTCAAGAATCTCTGATCAAACAACTCTCCAACTTCCCTACTATCTGACAGATCTTTAATCATAGGAAGTTCCTGTCATAAGGCATCATTGAATTTGGGTCAGGGTGTTTTATACATGGGGCTAGATTTTGTAGAAGAGTCACTCTTCAGGCAGCTTGGAAATCTGTAACGCTGCTGAGGCTATCCATATTTTTTTCTGTGTTTTCAATCTCCTGCCTGCCCTGAATTTTCATTCTGAAGGAAAATAATAATAATCATGGCAATGTTTCCCGTTGCTGTGGAGATGTATGCCACGATGTGATAAAAATACTCTTGCCACTGTACTCATAAAACCCCGGGTCAGCTTGATCTCATCTTCCTGAGGCGAGAGAGTAAACTGACTTTATAAGTCCAGTTTCTACCCTTGCCAAACTAGGCTGGAATTATGGAGTTATGTTTTGGATGGACTAGTCTATGCATAGTCCAATCACAATCATGTAACAAAATTGACGGTTCGTGAACTGCCGTGCAGATTTAGGACAACAGCAGGATTTGCAAAGCATGTGTACCGCCAGCTCGGCGTCAACAGATATTTGTCAAATTAATGTTTTTAATCAAGGCACTCATGTGATTTGATGAACTTTGCGAAGTAAGACCCTCTTAATTACAATATAGATCTTGATTATCGATCAGATTGTCTTCACTGGGTGCCGCTATTTTGCTCGAAGCAAATGCAATCTATATGAGAGGTGGAACCTGATTGGTCAATAGGAGGGACACAGAAGTGACATAACTCACAATAGCCACTGGTGGTGCTACAATTGAGCCCAAAAATTCCAGCCTAGTTCAGCAAGGGTGGTAACTGGACTTTCACAGACAGTTAATGCCCTTGCCTCAGGAAGATGGCTTGATATCTCTTCTGCCATATTTATTAAGAATTTGTTTCCAATGCAAAGCAAGTCTCTCTATGTCATAAATTAACATTAAGACTGGTACCAAGTGTTCTGAACTTTAAAATGTCCTAAAAGAAGTTACACAATTAGTTAATTATTGGCTTTTTAAAATTTATTTTCACATGCTGCCCTCTTGCTGGTTGAGGTTGGAGATGAGAAACAGATTAAAAGATATGGATGGCCACATGATGTCATCTGTGTCCCTGACAATCACTGTCATGACCAACCTTCCTCTGCCCCTTGAGGGCTGGCTCGAACACCCTCATCTGTTCGTCCTGGGTGATGGTGGAGTGGAGCGGGATGACTTTCAGGCTGAAACACATGCCGAGCTACAGCACTGAGATCATCCCTACATCAAATATGCATCAGGAGATTTAGGATTAAGCAAGGCAACTGTATAAAAGGACAAGACTACACTAAATTTTACGACAAAAATACACACTTTCTCCTTGGAAATGAAGCTTTAAAATACTTCAAAATCCTCTTTTTATAATATCTATAACATGATCAAACTGTAATTAGGAAACAATACTCTGAATAAACACATGTATTAAAGCAACAGTTCATCACTTTATCACTGACTTCTAGTCGCTTCTGACCTCCTTGTTACGTAGGCTATCTTTGGATATTGGGCAGGACAACCTGTAAAACAAGGCCAGAAATTGGTCCGGCCTGAGAGAGATGTTACTCATCTTAGATGTTACTCAACTAAAGGAGATGTTACTCAACTCAGGGAGATGTTACTCAACTAAGGGTGATGTTACTCAACTAAGGGAGATGTTACTCAACTAAAGGAGACGTTACTCATCTAAGGGAGATGTTACTCAACTAAAGGACATGTTACTCAACTAAGGGAGATGTTACTCAACTAAGGGAGATGTTACTCAACTAAGGGAGATGTTACTCAACTAAAGGAGACGTTACTTATCTAAGGGAGATGTTACTCAACTAAAGGAGATGTTACTCAACTAAAGGAGACGCTACTCATCTAAGGGGGATGTTACTCAACTAAAGGAGATGTTACTCAACTAAGGGAGACGTTACTCAACTAAGGGAGATGTTACTCAACTAAGGAGGATGTTACTTATCTAAGGGAGATGTTACTTATCTAAGGGTGATGTTACTTATCTTAGATGTTACTCAACTAAGGGAGATGTTATTTATCTTAGATGTTACTCAACTAAGGAAGATGTTACTCAACTAAAGGAGATGTTACTCAACTAAGGGAGATGTTACTCAACTAAGGAAGATGTTACTCAACTAAAGGAGATGTTACTTATCTAAGGAGGATGTTACTCAACTAAGGGAGATGTTACTCATCTTAGATGTTACTCAACTAAGGGAGATGTTACTCAACTAAAGGAGATGTTACTCATCTAAGGGAGATGTTACTCAACTAAAGGAGATGTTGCTCAACTAAGGGAGATGTTGCTCAACTAAGGGCGATGTTACTCAACTAACGGCGATGTTACTCAACTAAGGGTGATGTTACTCAACTAAGGGCGATGTTACTCAACTAAGGGAGATGTTACTCAACTAAGGGAGATGTTACTCATCTTAGTGAGATGTTACCTACTTGTGTTTTGCTTCATGAACTCTCAACTTGTCGTACAAATCCGAGATTTCACCATAACCTGTGGAAAATGATAAGCATTACTTTTCAGCATGAAAGTAAAAAAAGCAAATCCATCCACCCATCCATCCATATAATGGCAGAATGATAATAATAAATAAGTGTATACATGCTTCCTTCATATTTTCTGGGTCAATTAGTTTTGTAGGATTAAGAATATAACCCAAGAATCTGGAGCAAATAAATTCCAAATATCTGTGATCCTGTTTGTCACGTTAGGTGTGCGTACCTGGCAGGAAGCACAGCACAGTTCCGCGGACAGGGGAGAAGTTAGTGTCTTTGTCCAGTCTGATAACAGAGAGGCATACAAGGAATAAATACATCACATGAACATCGAATGAGAGTGGGGGTGAGTGAGTGAGTATGGTTTTACGCCTCTTTTAGCAATATTCCAGCAATATCACGGTGGAGGACACCAGAAATGGGCTTCACACATTGTACCCATGTCGGGAATCGAACCCAGGTCTTCGGCGTGATGAGCAAACACTTTAACCACTAGGCTACCCGACCGCCCCACATCGAATGAGAAATAGTACTCATGGAACAAGCTGAAGAGTTGAAGAAATAATGAAAATAACAAACAAACGATTATTGTTAAACTTTATCAAACATTTACTGAATGTCACACCGAAAAGACCTGTAAAAGATCTGTAACAGTATTTACCATGTACTTGTTTAATGAGTTCATATGGTATTTCAAGTTGAGCGAGACAACAAATATGTACCCTTGCTCTTTGCGTTCCAGTGAGTCGAACTCACAGATGAGTTTCACCGCCATGTTCTCGATCTCCTCACTCAATTCAGGCTTGCACTCATCGAACTCCGGGAGCTGCAGACAGGGAGCGTGGGAAATAAAACATTACAGAAAACTGGAGGTCACCCAAAAACAGGTCACACAACATGACCGCCCGAACTTGAATAAAACGTGTGTATGTGCATGTGTGTTTGTGTGTGCATGTGTGCATGCGTGTGTGCGTGTATGTGTGTATGCGTGTATGAGTGTGTATGTGCTTGTTGTTTTAAATGCTGCATTCAACAACATCCCAGCAATATGACAGCGGCCTGTAAATAAACAAGTAAACACGAACCAAGTCACGGCGCCTGACAAACCAATCTCTAATTTCGACTCTTACAACCTGCATGCATAGCTAGGTACCGATTAAAAAACCTAAACAATGACATTGACCTATGATTTATTTTGACCAAGCCCTGAATCTAGGGAAGGTATATAGCTAGTTTAATGATCCATGCATTACAAACTTTTGAGAAAGTGCAACAGAAACATTTTAGTGAGTTTTTTCTTTCTAATGACCTTGACCTTTGAACTTTTTATGACATGTGTGAAACAACTTCGCCATGAAATCAATGTGTCATCTCTAATGTCAATTATGTTGGTGTATTACACATAAGCAATATCACCGCCAGTGGTCAATTCCATGAAAACCTTGAAGCAGTCTCTCTCCACCCTACTGCAAAGTAAACTTTTGTTAATAAAGAAAGACAGCTTTTACATCTATGTTCATAATATGTGCTACAGAAAAGTTAGTGGATTCTATCAAATCTTTTCATGAACACACAGAGAAATTACGACAGTTTTGCTTCAGAATTTAACTTCAGAATACGGTTACAAATATCTCACAAGTAATTGTCACAGGTACTGCTTTTGATGCTTGCATTGTTTGTTTGATGTTTAACGCTGCACTCAGTAATATTCCAGCTATATGACGGCGGTCTGTAAGTAATGGAGTCTGGACCAGACAATCCAGTGATTGACATCATGAGCATCAATCCACGCAATTAGGATATGATGACATGCATCAACCAAGTCAGTGAGCCTGACCACAGATCCCGTTGGTCGCCTCTTATGACAAGCATAGTTGCCTTTTACGGCCAGGACTGGTTGCTGAAGACCTATTTTACCCCATATCTTCACAGGGATTTTGATGCTTGTAAGATAGATACAATATAAGGAATGGTCTCCCTAGATTTATAATTACAAAAAGGCTTACCACTCCAAGTGTGGGAGTGAGGTCGTCAGCATAGAATTCCGACACCCTGAAGACTCGGCCCTCTACGCTCACCACCGGTGCCGGTTCCAGGCGATCTCGCACTGGCAGGGCAAAGTAGCTGGCAAACAGGTCACAGTCTATGGTGGCTGACATCAGGATCACCTGCAGAACAGAGCGTCACAGATCAATCACTGACCACACACAGATCAATGACTGACCATACACGGGCAAAGTAGCTGGCAAACAGGTCACAGTCTATGGTGGCTGACATCAGGATCACCTGCACAACAGAGCTTCACAGATCAATCACTGACCACACACAGATCAATGACTGACCATACACGGGCAAAGTAGCTGGCAAACAGGTCACAGTCTATGGTGGCTGACATCAGGATCACCTGCAGAACAGAGCGTCACAGATCAATCACTGACCACACACAGATCAATGACTGACCACACACGGGCAAAGTAGCTGGCAAACAGGTCACAGTCTATGGTGGCTGACATCAGGATCACCTGCAGAACAGAGCTTCACAGATCAATCATCGACCACACACAGATCAATCACTGACCACACACAGATCAATCACTGACCACACACAAATCAATCACTGACCACATACAGATCAATCACTGACCATACACGGGCAAAGTAGCTGGCAAACAGGTCACAGTCTATGGTGGCTGACATCAGGATCACCTGCAGAACAGAGCTTCACAGATCAATCATGGACCACACACAGATCAATCATCGACCACACACAGATCAATCACTGACCACACACAGATCAATCACTGACCACACACAGATCAATCATCGACCACACACAGATCAATCACTGACCACACACAGATCAATCACTTACCATACAGATCAATCCCTGACCACACACAGATCAATCACAGACCACAGACAGATCAATCCCTGACCACACACAGATCAATCACCGACCACAGGCAAAGATCACACATGGGACACACACAGATCACACAAGGGACACAGACCACACATACACATGGGACACACAGATCACACATGGGACACACAGATCACACATGGGACAAAGAGAGATCACACATCGGACACACAGTGATCACACATGGGACACACAGATCAAACAAGGGACACACAGATCACACAAGGGAAACACAGATCACACATGGGACACACAGATCAAACAAGGGACACACAGATCAAACAAGGGACACACAGATCACACAAAGGACACACAGATCACACATGGGACACACAGATCAAACAAGGGACACACAGAGATCACACATGGGACACACAAATCACACATGGGACACACAGATCAAACAAGGGACACACAGATCAAACAAGGGAAACACAGATCACACATGGGACACACAAATCACACAAGGGACACACAGATCACACATGGGACACACAGATCATGCATGAGACAAAGAGATCACACATGGGACAAAGAGATCACACATGTGACAGAGAGATCACACATGGGACAAAGAGAGATCACACCAGGGAAACACAGATCACACAAGGGACACACAGAGATCACACAAGGGACACACAGATCAAACATGGGACACACAGATCACACAAGGGAAACACAGATCACACAAGGGAAACACAGATCACACATGGGACAAAGAGAGATCACACCAGGGGAAACACAGATCACACAAGGGAAAAACACAGATCACACATGGGACACACAGATCACACATGGGACACACAGATCACACATGGGACACACAGATCACACATGGGACACACAGATCAAACATGGGACACACAGATCACACATGGGACAAAGAGAGATCAAACATGGGACACACATATCACACAAGGGAAACAGATCAAACATGGGACACACAGATCACACAAGGGAAACACAGATCAAACATGGGACACGAAGATCACACAAGGGACAAACAGATCAAACATGGGACACACAGATCACACAAGGGAAACACAGATCATACATGGGACACACACAGATCACACAAGGGACACACAGATCACACATGGGACACACAGATCACACAAGGGAAACACAGATCAAACATGGGACACACAGATCACACAAGGGACACACAGATCACACATGGGACACACAGATCACACAAGGGAAACACAGATCAAACATGGGACACACAGATCACACAAGGGACACACAGATCACACATGGGACACACAGATCACACAAGGGAAACACAGATCAAACATGGGACACACAGATCACACAAGGGAAACACAGATCATACATGGGACACAGATCACACAAGGGACACACAGATCACACAAGGAAAACACGGATCAAAAATGGGACACACAGATCACACAAGGGAAACACAGATCAAACATGGGACACACAGATCACACAAGGGAAACACAGATCACACAAGGGACACACAGATCACACAAGGGAAACACAGATCATACATGGGACACAGATCATACATGGGACACAGATCACACAAGGAAAACACGGATCAAACATGGGACACACAGATCACACAAGGGAAACACAGATCAAACATGGGATACACAGATCACACAAGGGACAAACAGATCAAACAAGGGACACACAGATCACACAAGGGAAACACAGATCACACATGGGACATACAGATCACACAAGGGAAACACAGATCAAACATGGGACACACAGATCACACATGGGACACACACAGATCACACAAGGGAAACACAGATCAAACATGGGACACACAGATCACACATGGGACACACACAGATCACACAAGGGAAACACACAGATCACACAAGGGAAACACAGATCACACATGGGAAACACAGATCACACATGGGACACACAGATCTCACAAGGGAAATACAGATCACACAAGGGAAACACAGATCACACATGGGACACACACAGATCACACATGGGACACAGAGAGATCACACCCAGAACATTTAAGTTCCACCAACCTTAACATGTTGTGAGTTGGTACGCAGCAGCTTCCGCACTATCAGCAAGGCAAAATCTGACTCCTGGTCTCGTTCATGCACCTGAAAAAACAGGTGTGACTTTACAACTGACCTCTCTTGTCTGTTGGTTGTGCAACATCGCACTATTGAAAATGTACTCAATCATAACATACTGAAAAACAAATGGGTGTTCTTGAAAGAAGAGAACTTTTGACTCTCTCACATCATTAATGTGCATAGAGATATACTGTACATCTTGAAATTAACGCGAGCGTGAATTAAATGCAAAAAATGTGTGTGGTCTTTGTTCTCATGATCATTAATGAAACTTCGCATTTATGTCTCCAAAATGACTATCAACAATAAGAAGGCCTCACTGCACACTAATAATAGCAGAAATAAACACAAATACAGTTTATTGAACAGCAGTTGTAACAAGTATATACCAATTTTATTCAAAGAATAGGAATTACACAATAGGCATCCGGTGAGTTATCACTGCTGGGGTCAAGAATTCTACCAACTCATGTCAAACTAGGCATCATTGACCACTCCAATCAGTTGTTGGTTCAATTATTTTATTGCCTTTGAACTTCCTTCATGCCAGTATAAACTGGGTGTTGTTAACACTGTTTATTCATCTTGGCTTGGATACTCGCCCTGCGAACACGTCCACCCAAGCTCTCAAACTACCAAACCGACTATGAGAGATCTCTCTAGGTCACTACCGAGAGAGCTTGTCTCCATCCTGGAGCCCTTGCTGGCTTACCGGGTTGGGGACTACTCCCTCAGGACTTCCTATAAGTCCAAAACCTCCACCATCTCCATCATCTTTGACTTAGGTCAAAAGAAGAGGCCTCTGGTCAAAGCCCCGGCCAAGACCAAGCCTAAGGAGAAACCCGCCCCGGCCCCTGCCCCTGCTGCACCACGCCCGGTGAAGAGGAAAAGGCCGCCCAAGGTAAAGAAGACTCCTCCAGTCTCCAACATGGAGATCGAGGAAAGTCTTCCTACCACCCCTACACCCCCAACAGCAGCACTGGAGCTCGCTCCCCTCGAACCCAGGGGGGAGGAGCCCTTCCGCTCGCCCGAGGGGACAGGACACGGGAGGAAGAAGAGAAAGCGGAGAAGCATATTCTCCCCAGACGCTTCACCCATCCCAGCTACTCCTACCACCCAGTCCATAGAGTGTCAGACCACCGACCCTCCAGGCCCTACACTCAATGACAGCCACACCCAGAACGCCACACCACCAGTCCCCCCTCTCCGCAACAGCCACACCCAGACCAGTCCGGTCATGGTGCCAAAGGAGAAGCCAGAGGACGTGCGGATCATACTTACCCGGGAAGCGGCTAAAGTCAAGGACTCACACAAGCATCTGCCTCCACCCGCCTCCGGGAAACTTACCAACAGGATCCACCCTAGCAGCCGCCCCCAACCAGCCATGGTTATGGTCCAGTCCATAGAGGGCGAACGCTTCGAGCATGAGATGCACAGTTTCCAGGACCTCAAGGACTTCCTGGAAAACAGCGATGTTGTCTTCAACAACAACTTCGTCAAGGCCATGGCGGCCCGACTAGTTGACGGTCTCTTCCCAGGCCTCAGCCGAGAAGAATACAACATCGCCTCCACGCTCCTCTCCGGCCAGCTGAGATAATCTCCTCTGGTCGCCACACACGCTCGCCCGCCGACGCCGTGCCTTCCCACGCTTGACCCCCTCCCCCCCAACCCACGCCCCAACTTTTCCATATTATTCAGTACTTTTTTACCACCCTCCCCCTCCCAGCCAAATCCCCGTCCCCCGCAGCTTTATTTTACATTAGGTCTGTAAAAGCTACATTTTTTTGGGTCGAACTTCTTTATTTATTCATTACGCTTTTTTTCTCCCAATAGTATAAAGTGCTTCCCTGTGTGCGAAATACGCTATGAGTCGGAAAGCGCACGTTAAATCTCCAAGTACCTCACCCTCACTGTTTATTGTTTCTACGTAAGTGCTCTACTAAGTGCTAATAAGTGGTGCTATTTGCTGTTTGACTGGATTATGTATCATTCCACTGGGGATGGGGTGGGGGGAGTCGCATTGATTTTGAGCTGATCTTTTGGCTAGGGGTCAGCAGTATTAATTTGGAGATGCATTAAATTCAAGATTTACAGTAGGTAAAGAAAGAGCATGAAGGGCACCATACATTTCATCAGAAGAACTGCAGACTGACCTCATCAAGGATCACATGCGTGAACTGCAGCATATTCTTTGTTTTAATCAGCTTCTCTCTCAGTACCCCAGTTGTACAGTAGGTGATGCGAGTGTCCTCCGAAGTTTTGTTGTCCATGCCAATCTGAATAAGGAATAGATGTTACAGTCATCATTGGGAATACACAAAACCTGTTCTTGTAGAACTAATTAACTGATTTTCTCTTTGTACTCTATTTGTTTTTAATGTGTTTTGCATATTCTTACAGTTATGAACAAATGTGGGAGCTGTGTGATAGGTTTTGCCTCTCAGCTAGTTGAAACAAGATGTTTACACAGCTCTTTCTCTCTGTCAAAAACAAACAAAGAATGCATGTAGGAGTAATGCAGGATAAGTAAAAAATTGCTGATTTTCCTGCATCATGTCTCTAGTCAGGTGAGGTGAGGTGAGGTGAGGTGAAATGGGGTTTAATATCGCATTCAAGATTATTGGATACATATAGCGACGTGCATACATGTGTGTGTGGCTACTTGTACTAGTCCCGACTAATGCCGATTTTATAGTGCTAGCCCACTGAGATACCATGCCGCAGTTTAACATCAATACCCCACTCAGACACAGTATACTGACTCCGAGCCGACCAGTCCTTGTTTTAATGCCAAGTGCCAGAAAGGGTACCATCTTTTAACGTATTTTGGTATGACGCAGCCGGGAAACAAACCTCAGACCTTCCGTCCTCGGGGCGGATGCTCTACCACTAGACCATGGAGGCCACAGGCCACTACCTGGTATCCACAGATGCTTCCAAGTGTCCAGCTCCTCTCAGAGCACACCCTCCTTGCCACGCTGACTGCGGCAATACGACGTGGCTGTGTGATGATGATGTTGCAGTGCTTGTGTTCCTGGGCGTAGTGGTCCAGGATGTACTGGGGCACCTGTGTGGTCTTGCCGGAGCCGGTGGAGCCCTGGATCACGGTCACCTGGTTACTCTCTATAGTGCTCAACAGCTGCAACACAGGCCAACAAGGTTAGTGCGAGGGAAATGTTGTTGAAGTACATGAGACAAATCCTGACAATCCTTGATAGTAAAATACTGGAATACTGTATTTGAACACCGTTGGACTTGGAATATTTGAGGATGTTTTATAAAAATATCTAAAATGGCAATAAAAACGTGCGGCTAACTTTATGCTGATGCGGGCGGTGCCTGAGAACCAAGACTATTTTTTTTAAGCCTAACAAATGATATTATTATGTCTAACACAAAGTAATCTAATCCCCCTAGTCTAGCTCGGTATAGAACAGACATTACTTTCGAGTCAAATATTTTTTAAAATACCTCATGTGGGAGAGGTTTCAACTTTGAAAGGGATTTTAAATACCAAACAAAACCTTTTTGGAATGCCGAGTAGAACTGTCAAAAAGGTTTTTTTTTGTGAAAATATAATTACCCTGAAAATCCCAACTTGTGCTAAGATGCCATGCATCCATTTTTAGAGACAACAACTCTAGATTTATCAAAATTTACTACTAAAATATACGAGTAAAATCCTAGATATTTTTTTTATATTCATACTGCCAAACTCCTTCATGTATTTACTGCTTGTTCTTGAAAGAGAAAAGAGCTGTGTGAAGATCTTGCTTGAAAAAGTTGTTTCAACAAGCTGCGAGGCAAACCCTATCACACAGCTCCCATGTGCCAGGGGAAGTTACATCGAAGACCAGAACATATGAAGGCATCGTGGGGAGACAACTCTGCAACGGGTGGGTCTCTTAAGATGCAGTAATGCAGGATAAGTATACAAATATAATAAAATATCTAGGTTTTTACTAGATTTCTTACTTATCCTGCAATATTGCTTAATGCATCTTTATCCGACGGAAACGGTGGCGGGCATACCTTCTGATGGGGACTTTCATCTCAAAACTCCAATTCCTTCAGCCAATCCTTGGCTGTGCGGTAAGCTGCAATCGACCAATCTGTAGACGGGAAAAACCAGGAGTTAAGTATGCGGAGTGTCCAGGTACGACGCAGCCATAGACGATAATAATATTAAAGTTGTAGACTGACATACCAAGCCATAATGCCTGGGGCATTGAATCTTCTATTCCAGGGCGTACACCAGGGAGGTCGAGAGGCCGATCCAAGACTTGAGGCGAGGTCAGTGGCATCTAGAAGTGATGACTTGCTGGGCCACTACTAACAGATCAAAGCTGTGCATACCTTGCATGTCCTCAAAAGCAACATCATGCAGGTAGCGACTGGCAAAGACTGTGTCAGATTGAACATATGGAACAGTTACTGTATAGTGCCCTGGTGGAGGCGACCGCCCTGATCTCATGCGGGTTGTTGGAGCTTGGGTGTCCAATCCCAGTCCTCTTAGGCCTGGAGAATGATGGCTCTCAGCCAAAGGGCAATGATGTTGCGGCTAACTTCCACTTGCGAGGTCACTGACACTGGTTGGAAGAGGCGGCCGCGTTGTTGTCTACAGCATTCCTTGGACCGACCGATGTAACAACGCAATGCTCTCATAGGGCACAGGAGGAGCTCTTGTTCATCTTCCGCATCAACTATCAATGGAAGCTGGTTCTTAGCAATGAAGTCCCAGCACAGTCCGAGATCAACGGTCCATGCACTCCTTGCTCAAAGTGACGTCCAAGGTGTGGAGTTCGCTAAAACATACTGCTGTAGCAAGTGCCAGGAAGAAGACAGTTTCCTTGGTACTCGATGGTTTTGGCTGGTGGCGAACAGGTCAATGTTGGAGTGACCGTGGTCCCGACAAACAAGAGTGAAGGCGTCTGGGTGGAGCTTCCACTCTGTGGGGGCGACTTTATCTGCCTGGGATAGAGCCTCCACCAGGATGTTGCGACGGCCCAGAATGTTTTGAACGTGGAATTGGATCCCCAGATGATCCACCAGGTTGAAGAAGCAGAACGTCTGTTGTAGGAGCGAGGGTGAGTGAATCTTGATTCTGGAGGCACCAGAGGACGGTTAAGTTGTCCGTTGAAATGGAGGGACGGGCGTGTAGGAGGGTCTGCTTCCAGTAGGAGAGAGCCAGAATAAGCGACTCCAGTTCGAGGTTGTTGATGTGCCACTGTAGCTGAGCGGCGGACCACAGCCACGAGGCGACCTGTCCCTCTAGATGTGCGCCCCATCCCTGAAGGGAGGTGTCTACAAAGAGGTGTAACGAGGTCGTAAGCCCTGCCCTGTAAGCCCTAAGAAGTTAGATTCTACAGGCTACCACCGGAAATGAGGTTTAAGGTGATCTGGGAGGATGCAGTTGGAGCCTTCCTCTGTTGGTCAAGTCCTGTGCTGAGGTTAGGAGGCCCAGGACGACTTGCCACTGGCACAGTGTGCAAGACTGGTGGAACGCCAGGACCAAGTGTAGTTGTATACAGTCCCTGGATACAAAGAGGAGACCGAGATCGGTCTAAAAAAGGCTGCCAATGAACTGTAGGTGGAATGAGGGCGGTGCTTGTAAAGGCGTATGTATAGGGGCAGGGGCCGTAGTTGAGGCTGAAGGCATCGGCATCTGCATGGACTGTATGTACTGCATGTACTGTTGATAGCCATAGCCCAAGGGTGTCTGTATGGTGGACTGTGGTCATGATAGTGGATGCCGCTGTGTAGACGGACGTGGTGGTGGTTGTCAAAGTGCTCTGTGTCGACATGGAGACAGGTCTAGATGACGTCACGGCCGCTGTAGATGCCGGGGAGTCTCTGTCCGAGGATGCTGTGAAGGCAGTGCGTCTGAAAGCTGTGCGCCAAGCACAAGAATATTAACTCAAAGAATCAAAACATGTGAGGGTTGAACAAGTTTATGAGCAGATCAAAAACAGGTCTTCCTTCTGCTAGTGACAGAGGTAATGTGATGATCCGTGACGTCACTTCCCCTGGTCACGTGGGAGCTGTGTGATAGTGTTGATCTCTCAGCTAGTTGAAACAACTTCTTCAAGTAAGATCTTTACATAGCTTGTTCTCTCTGTCAAGAACGAGCAAGTAAATGCATTAAGAAGTAATACCCGAAAAGTAAAAAATAACATAAAATATTTCAAAAACAGACATACCAATCCTCCATAGATATATTAGGCTCCGCAACAGGTAAACCTTAAATCTTTTCTAATGTACTCCAAAATGCAAACTGTTCATCAATAATTGTCCAGACTTATCCTGGTATAATTATTTTTTTATCCCTGATGATAGCTTTAAACTTATTTTAGCACATATAAAATCATTCAATGATTGATTACTTTTGCATTTTCTAAACACAGTAAACAATCATTCTCTCTCATGACGGTAGTATTAACATTCACTTCCAATATATTCAAACCATGGTTGCGAGTAAAAACTACAATTATTGTTTTTACGTTTCATACATACGACAGCTTTACAAATTGCTTCAGTAAATAAATCTATTGCTCCATTAATATTAGTTAACATAAAATCTAAACAGTCATCCAACACGGATACAATATTATCTGACAGCAAATTGTCCCTAAACTGATCTATATATATATAATCGGAGCTTATATCAAACAAAACTGTTTTGGGCCTTTACAGCTCTATTTAAGCATCAATCATTATTCACAGAAGAAAGAGTAGATTTGAATCTGAGATCATATTTAAAATGAACAATGAGGATTCAAAGTAATTTCCAAATTATTCAATACTTAAAGAGGCAAAACTTTTACTGAAGTTCACTGAAAACAAACTTTAGTTAAGCCCAATTTGTCAACCAGTTTTGGAGAAATCAATCTCATTAAAATCAGATCTTAGTTCTCGCTGCCACTAAACAAAGATCTGAGGACATCCAATTACGGGTCCCGACCTTTCATGAACTTTGACCGACCAATGGAATTACTGACAAGAAGTCGACATTAGCCAAACAGAAGGCAGCTTTCTCGTGCTTTACGGCACTAATTTCAAATTAGCAACTACGCTTAGAAACATATTTTGACAAATTCTCGCTTAAAAATTTGAAACCTGAACAAAAGAACATTCTCGAATGGCTAATATATGGTCCAGATTGTATAGATTCAGTCGTTAAGCCCGTAACTATCGTTCGG
This sequence comes from Haliotis cracherodii, assembly GCF_022045235.1. NCBI lineage: Eukaryota > Metazoa > Mollusca > Gastropoda > Lepetellida > Haliotidae > Haliotis > Haliotis cracherodii. Next base: position 9,205,708 of record NW_027266308.1, on the reverse strand, counting down.
AATACCCCGTTTTAAAGTTTTCGAGGCTGCGTGATTAGAAATCACATTCCGACTGTCACTTTCATGATCTGGTAAGCAACGCTCTGATTGGTCGGATGAAAGCTCGTTCCTCGGACCCCTAATGGGATGTCCTCAGATCTTTGTTTAGCGGTAGCGAGAACTAAGATCTGATTTTAATGAGATTGTGGAGAAATGGAAACAGGAAAATAATCTACTAACAAAAGATGACATATCAAAACACAAGCTCATAGTCATATTGTTCTTCTGGCCAGAGGAGTCTCAAGGACATAGGAAATGCCGCACCTGTTCCTTGTGGTATGTGATGGGCAGTTTCTTGTCATAGGTATGGGCAAATTGGTAGTTATCGTAGACCTCAACGGCTCCAGGGGGCACAAGGTCATCGGGCATCCCCACGGAGCCTGCCACAGTGCTGTCTAGTTCCAGCTGCTCCAGTCTCCCAGCCACCCCCCCAGGGGACATCGGCCCGGCCTCAAGCGGCTGCAACAAACATTCCAGGCATTATTGCAGGAGGTTCAACACACACAATACATAGACATGATGTTGAAACAATTAAAACCAAGGAATTTTCATTAGGTGTTTTTTGGTGTTCAAAAGTTTGGACTGACAAAAATTGGCGAGACTGGTATTTAACAGAAATGCCAGTCTACTGGGATGGGAGTTTAAAAAGCCAGCAGGAACTCTGATAGAGATTCTATTTATCATCCAAAACCATTCTTCAATTTTTTTTAATTTGTAAATAGTAATAACTCTCATGAGTGTACAAAGAACAACTAACCAGCTTCAGTGGCAGAGAGATTAGTGATGTCATTTGATTGTGATGCCATGGAAACCAATGATGTCACACTGGTCTGCAAGGCATTGTGACAGTAGAGGTATCTCCTTGGGGAGATCAACACAAGAGGCTGCACCCAAGCCATATCTCCTGTGGCAGCCAGTTTTGGATGATTCAGGGGTAGATTTAACAACATGTCTGTATGTAGCCAGCAGGGCTTGCTCCTTTAAAAAGTTACTGGCCCTTCTCCAAACTAACTGGCCTACAGCTAAATGTTGCGTAGCCACCTAGCGGGGCTCTGAAAATGTTAAAACGCCTCACTCCTGAAACACCAATTCCTGCACTCTGAGGTTAGATTTTAGCTTCCATTTACATCAATCTGTGGTAACTGATGAGCTTCGCTCGTCATGCTGAAGACCCGGGTTCGATTCCTGACATGGGTACAATGTGTGAAGCCCATTTCTGGTGTCCCCCACCATGATATTGCTGGAATATTGCTAAATGCGGCGTAAAACAAAACTCACTCACTCACTCACTAATTGATGAGCAGATAAAGATGTTGTTGTACCAGGCCTCAAAGTTTAAATTTTTACCAAGTAGCCATATGGCTACAAGTATTTTTTCCAGGTAGCCAGTGGTAAAATTCAGAAGTCAAGCCAATAGTGTAGGTAGCCAAAAGCATTTGAAATTATCTTTTATCAAAAAACTATTATTGTATATCAGTGGAAGCTGTATTTGAGTTTTTTTATTTGTGACTCGAACAATGATGCAATTTATGTTACTAGATTATCATGGATTATATGGGTATATCCTTGCTTATCCAATAATCTATCAACTATAATAAAACACTAATTACATTAATTTTTATGTATTTCAGTTCATTGTTGACTTTAGGCAGAATTATTTGCAAGTACAATTAGTAGCAGACATGTTTATTTTTGAGTCTACATATGTGTAGCAATAGAATTTAGTTGCCACAAGATAATTTTCAAGGTAGTCTTTTGGCTAGCTCTGAATATTAGACATTAGTCAAATTGAAATTTAGGTCGCATTGGCGACCGTTTTAGTCGCAACTTTGAGGCCTGTGTACACAATATAACAAAGTGACGGCTTGTCGTCATCCTACCAAGATGGCGACATATATCTTTTCCCATCGAAATTACATGATTCACGACCATTGTCCAATAAACAAAATTAAACATACATGGATAAGGGGTGAAATTTTGACTAGCCAGACAGGCCATCTATGTTCCGTTTCAGCAAGCCCTTTGTAATTTTAACTGGCCACTGGCCAACAGTTAAATCGACCCGTGTGATAAATCAGCAATAGAACTTGGCACTAGTCCTGTTGTTCTTGCCAAACTACCCAATAGTTAACATCATGAACATGGTTAAGGTATCATAAGTAAAAGAAGAAATTTGCAATTATTAAGGGTTTTTTCTAAATGCTATCATTATATAAACAAGTGGAGTGAAAATGACACAGCAAGAACATTACCACAGTGTACATGGTGTACATGGGGTACATTCTACATGATCTAGACTTGGTAATATGAAGGACTCCTTGATTTAAGAAAATTGATTTAACTTGCACCAGTGTCATGTTGAAATGAAAAGATAGTTGCACCTGACAATACCAGGTTTCACACTGGTCCCATAAACTTATCAAGGTTGAAACATAAATTAGTTTTAAATAAGTCAAATCTCAGATCTCTGATGACCGTGTCATGTGTCATGAAGTACACATAACACTGGGATTTGTGGTGTAGTGCTGTAAAGAAATCTTCGAAGTACTGAGTGTGTTCAAAGATTGATGTTGTGAGGACATGTAAGGGCTGGTCAGACAAAAGAATGGAGATTTGTTGACAGGCACTTGGTGCATACAGGCTTAAGCATGTTAAGTATTAGGTTGCATTTTTCAAAGATGGGTTGCACTGGTGGATGTTTTATATAGATGAACCGATCCCTGTGAAAGCCTAAAGCGTACCGTCTAAAAGATAAACTATAAGTGAAAATGAGGACATTTCAAAGAATTAGAAGTAGTTATTGATCAATATTCACTTCTAATGAGGGATACAGAATAGCCCACATCTAACTTGTCTAAAGGCTGCATGTTTCCACATGTCCCATAAATGTGTAAACCTTTTATCGAGGCAAGGGAGTTAACTGACTATAAAAGTCCAGTTTCCACCCTTACCGAACTGGGCTGGAATTTCTGGGTTCGATTGTAGCGCCGCCAGTGGCTATTATGAGTTATGTCCCTTCTATGTCCCTCCTACTGACCAATCAGATTCCACTTCTCATATCACTTGCATCTACTTCAAACAAAATGGTGGCGCCCAGTGAAAACGATCTGATCGTTAATCAAGATCTATATTGTTATAAAACTAGTCTTACCTCGCGAAGTACATCAAACCATGTGAGCACCTTGATTAAAAACATGGAAAGATTTGGAAAATATCTGTTGACGCTAAGTTGGTAGTACACATGCTTTACAGTTCCTGAAATTGACCAAAATCTGCACAACAGTTTACAAACTGGATGTTGATTTAATTAAGCGAGTTTGATTGGGCTATGTAAATGCAGCCAAAACATAACTCTATAATTCCAGCCTAGTTCGGTTCAATTCAAACACTAACCATGCTAACAGCATCAAAGAGCAGCCAGACACACAGCACAGCCTAGACTGAGATCTGCTGAGAAACATGTCATCACCTCAACAAGACTCTTTATGCCAGGATCTGAGAACATCTGTGAAACCTCCATAACACAAACCTTTGTAATTCCATATCTAGGAGCTGATGGGACATGACAGTCCTCATCACCACCATTGTAACTCTCTGCCTTGCTGGGACTACATATTCAACATACTGTCCACAGAATTTTTACCAGGCTCTACTGCATACACTACTGGTCACCGACCAGTTATGGCCATTTTTTTCATGTTATTTCTAGTGGTGTAACGATACATCGAACTATTGATTTATTGCAATTGCTTGTCTCACGATAGTACACTATCGATTGCAACTTGAAACAATCGATACTATTGGCGATAGTTTGTCTAACTATCGATAGTTTCAATAGTTAATTTGTTTGGTACATTTACTTTCTTAAAACACATAGAAACAACTCCTATGATCATCTAACCTCTGTCGTGCTTTCGTTTGGATTGCACTACTTTGTCTGCTTGATTTAGAGTTACGTCCCTTAGCTACTTACCGCTAGGCAACATTGACAAGATGGCGGACGCCACAGCATGTGACATGTCAGTTTTTTTCAACTTTGTTTCCTAATTGATATGTTGAATCGCATTTAGTCATTCAGTGAATGCCAATGTGAGAATTAAAGAGTTTGACAGTTTGTATAGTCAAATACTAGTCATTCAATCACATTCATTCACATTGGTGCTAAAACATGGTTTGAGGTCAATTTGAACTTGTTTTCTTCTCATTTCTTGTTTCCTTTACAAATAGTATCAGGAAGTTAGAATTATTTTGATGGTGTCAGTCAAAATGCTGAAATATATGCTGCTAAAGCCTGCTATAATTGCAAGTGAAAACTATCGCAATAGTATCACAATAGTAGGGCCACTATCGCAATAGTATCAATAGTTGTTTTAACTATCGCAATAGTCAAAAATGCCTCAATAGTCACCGCTAGTTATTTCTCAAAAATTCCATGTCCAAAGTTAACTGTGCAAAGAACTTTGGTTTGTGTGAAGCTATGAGCGAATGCTCATATTTCTGTCCATGGGAAAAAAATCGGTAGATTTGTTATAACGCGACAACAGGAAATCAAAACAGTGGAAAGTGAAATTTTCCGTCGACCAACTGTACCAGCTATCACCATCATCTAAACAGCATGTGCCACATGATCATGTGCACCGCTTCAGTTGTACAAATTACAATTTCTATTTTCTCTGGTATCGCCTTCGATTTTTATATTCATTACAATTAATAAGAAATGCTTTTATCAATTTGTTGCCTTCAAACGTACACAAAGTTTAATTTACACTATCCTCAACACTATGGATTTCGTGATATATCGAGGATTATATGCATTTTGGTGAAAATAGCTCAAATAGGTTTCAGAATTGTAATTTGGGGCAGAAATGATGTAAGATTGTAAGCGATGACAGAACTGAATGTGCATCACCGTGTCTCTTCTGAAGTTGTATTTGAGTAAGGTTGGTAGTTTTGTTCATTATTTGTGTATAAATATTTCTCTCCTTATGAAATGAGGAAAAGTAAAATGAGACGTGATCATGTGTGCTCTTTATAATGGGAAATTGGCTATAATGGATCATTGGCGATAACTCTTCGCTGGCGAGTAAGCATGACCCAGGGTTTGTGTGACTGCTTGGTCGAAGACATATGACCCTCTATTTCTGTAGTTAATCTAAGCAACTGGTCTTGGACTGGCCGTATATCATATATGAATGAAACAAGGCCTATTGTTTTCACTGGTAAAGGGTAGTTGTACAAGGTGTTGAAGTGCGGACGTGGGAATGATCCTCACCTGGTAGTGCTTCAGTAGATGTTGTTCCTCCTCATCCTGGAACTGCTCGGCATACCCGTGCTGGTCCACAGAGACGTTCCTACAACACACACAGTATCAATGTACTGTAAACAGGGATTTTTTGCGACCGTTTTATTATTGCGAGTTTTGCGAACGAGACTCATTCACAAAAATTAAAAACACAAAAATAATTATAAATAATACATACATACTTTATTCATTGCAACACGTCATCAAATGTTGAAATCATCAACCAGAACCACAAGTTACTCAATAAGTTAAAAACACAAATGAATGCAGAATGGTCACACAATACATCACAAATGACAGTGTAAACAGACCAATTAGTGTCACTGTTACCTCACAGTAATCCTGCCTTCTCCCAACCTCGCTTGATTGCGTGAGTGTCCTTTGCAATTTTGTCCACACAGGAAACAAGCCATCTTGCATGTACCTACATATCTCCACATTGTCACAATTTGTGAGTGATGAACTTTCTTACTTACTTACTAACTTTGGAGATTTAACGTGTGCTTTCCGACTGATGCATATTTCGCACACAGGTATGAACTTTCATTCAAATCCTTCTAATATAGTTTGCGTTCAAACTCAGTCATGACACTGAGTTGAGTCAATTATCGTATTTGATCATCTCAACATGACAACTCGCAAAAATATCTCGTCGCAGTATTGTCTTTGGTGTGGTATTCGCAATATTTTAACGGCTCAGAAATAAAGCTGTTTACAGTACCCATGCTGGCCCACAGACACGTTCCTACAACACACACAGTATCAATATACCCGTGCTGGTCCACAGACACGTTCCTACAACACACACAGTATCAATATACCCGTGCTGGTCCACAGACACGGTCCTACAACACACACAGTATCAATATACCCGTGCTGGTCCACAGACACGTTCCTACAACACACACAGTATCAATATACCCGTGCTGGTCCACAGACACGGTCCTACAACACACACAGTATCAATATACCCATGCTGGTCCACAGACACGTTCCTACAACACACACAGTATCAATATACCCGTGCTGGACCACAGACACGGTCCTACAACACACACAGTATCAATATACCCGTGCTGGTCCACAGACACGGTCCTACAACACACACAGTATCAATATACCTGTGCTGGTCCACAGACACACTCCTACAACACACACAGTATCAATATACCCGTGCTGGTCCACAGACACGGTCCTACAACACACACAGTATCAATATACCCATGCTGGTCCACAGACACGGTCCTACAACACACACAGTTTCAATATACCCGTGCTGGTCCACAGACACGGTCCTACAACACACACAGTATAAATATACCCGTGCTCGTCCACAGACACACTCCTACAACACACACAGTATAAATATACCCGTGCTGGTCCACAGACACGGTCCTACAACACACACAGTATCAATATACCCGTGCTGGTCCACAGACACGGTCCTACAACACACACAGTATCAATATACCCGTGCTGGTCCACAGACACGGTCCTACAACACACACAGTTTCAATATACCCATGCTGGTATACAGACATGTTCCTACAACACACACAGTATCAATATACCCGTGCTGGTCCACAGACACGGTCCTACAACACACACAGTTTCAATATACCCATGCTGGTATACAGACATGTTCCTACAACACACTCAGTATCAATATACCAGTGCTGGCCCACAGACACGTTCCTACAACACACACAGTATCAATATACCCGTGCTGGTCCACAGACACGTTCCTACAACACACACACAGTCTCAATATACCCGTGCTGGTCCACAGACACGGTCCTACAACAAACAAGAGTGAAATACTTTTCATGAGCTCTCCAGTTTGTGTGTCGCATCAATGAAACAACATTGAAATTAACCAATGTGTGGGCTTACAATGGAACCAGCAACATTTAAAAGTCCAGTATTACTAGACACAACAAAATGACTTTTTTGAGTAAACAATGGTAAATGATCCGATGAATCACCTAGTGAATAAGATAATGCAGAATAATGGTAGAATAGGTCTTCAGCAACCCATGCTAGCTTTAAAAGGTGACTATGCTTGTCATAAGAGGCAACTAACGGTATTGGGTGGTCAGGCTCTCTGACTTTGTTGATAGATTGTGTAGATCGATGCTCATGATGTTAATCACTGGATTGTCTGGTCCAGACACCATTATTTACAAGACCACCATCATATAGCTGGAATATTGCTGAGTGCAGCATTAAACAACTAACAAACGAATAAAATAATGAAGTTGGTATGGTCCGAATTGCAAACAACGATTTCAAAAACAGTGTATTTTTTGCAATCATTTGTCAGCGCAAGTTTCAATGCAATCCAAACACCACAACATTGATACAGAAAACCTATCCTGCAGTGCTACTTGACAGACTGAAATACAGTTGAAAGAGGCATTCTTCTAATTTTGTCTAAAACAAAAACATTACTTCACTTTTTTTTAAATCTTAAAATGCTAATCATTTTGGAAAAACCCAATAGATTGATGAATAGATGAGTGAAAAAATATTGGTAACCTAATGAAAAATGCTATAACCCAACTAAAATAGAAACCTGCAAGTAAAAACTCAGTTGCTCAAAAAGTTATCTGGAGCTCTGAAATTTGCACTAGTCCTATAGTCCTTTCCAAACTGTGCAATAGTTAAGGTATCATTAGGACTAGATCTGGTTGAAATTTGCCATTATTAAGGGTTTTGCTCTATGTTAACATTATAAGGACTAGTGGAGTAAATCTGTTAGTTTCTACTGCTGTTAAGAGTAAAGGGGTGTGTGGCAGTTAAAAAATATTCCACTGTCGGACAACTGGGAGGACCCCAAACTATGGGTCCAGGTAATCCTGTGTGTACTTGGGGGAAAGACTTCCTGCCTGTACCCCCCTCCAAAAGTTCTATATGTATGCACTGTCGCGCATTCCTTATAATCATATACAGTCAAGTCCTATTAATCCAAAATAGTTGTTTGCATAGGATTATGTCGGATTAACGAGTATGTAGGATAAATGAAATGGAAGTCGGCAGTTTGAAACTGGTACCGAAAGGTTGTTCTGACGTGACCTGTAATGGGATGTCCTCGGCGATAGCGAGAACTTGTATCTGATTCTAATGAGATTGAGGTAATCTAAGCAGGTGATTAATCCTGTTTTCTTTATTTAAAACATTAATTGTTTATTGTAAAAGCAAGTTTATCTCTTCAGTCATTGTAATATGCAGCTACCAGCCGACTCGTCTCGTATCAAAACACGGGGCTATGTACTCACAGGCAGATGACCAATGAGTACGTTGATCACTGTGTTGGATAAACAAGACTGATTAATGAGTGATTTCGGTAATTTGTTGCAAATTAGGTGTGTCGGAGTCGGAGTTCGAGACTGTCGGATTAACACACTGATTTAATCGGTTCCCATCATCACTGTTGCTGTTTACTTTTGGCAAATGTGTTGTCATTTAAAGGGGCACTGATCTAAAGCAATTCCCCGGGACTGGTTGTTGCCTTTGTTATTGTTTTTTCCCAGTGAGTACCCGGATGTAGAGCAGAAATCTAGACTAGCTCGCGACCTCTGTTGCGCCATTCGTAAGCGCATTAGTCACTTTTATGGATACCGGTAGTAATAAGAGCGTATGGTCACATTGATCAACAAAATGAAATACAGTTTTCGAGATCATAAGGAAATGTAGGCATCTTTGTGGGTAGCATCGGTAATGGTGACGAAGTTTTGATAAGTCGCTTGCTTGGTAATTTTGCGATTTTCGTTTACACTATTTTGACTTGCAACACAAAGTAAATATTTCACCTGAGCATTGCTTTTTTTTATAGTGTGTATATTTTTTTACTGTCAAAATGTGTAACATATTTATTAAACGTCTAAATATTCAGTTATTTTACAAAGTGACTGAAAAACATTTCCATCTGTATTATTATGATAACGAATTCCAAACATTTTGATGTTTAATGTCATCACCAAGAGACTGAAAATGTTACGTTGAAAAGTACATTTCTATGTTGTTTGGCTTCTAATCCTACATAATAATCTGTTGTGATGTTTGTAGGCCCTTTTGATCGTCTTAATCAATCTGGACAGATTTTTTAGTCAAAATGACTGAAATAATTACACATTTTAAAAATTGCCTGAGAGAATCACATTTTACAAATTGACGGTAATCTATACACGCTTACAAAGGAAATGACTTGTGAAAACAACGTCTATCGCGCATTGAAGAATTTCCCAACCAAGACGTAGAATAACAAGAACGAATCGGTTCAAATGAAGGAAAATAAAATGCAAATACAATTATTACAAGTTACCAAATTTATGTGTATAAATAGGCAGCTTCCTTATTCGAGGAATGTATCCGTGAATATCCACACAAAGGAATAATATCCCACTCGTCTGCAGCTATACAAAATAACTTATTCGATGTCACGAGTCTCTGTAACTATCAAATATTCTAAAAGATATATATCGTTTTGGGTGTCAAGTCTCAAGGGTCGGCTGAGAAAGGCCACGTGACAACTATTTTCATTACGTCGACGGTTCCTAAAAAATCCATTGAGTTTGATAACAATGAGCAACCCTTTGAACAAATTGTATGTTGTTTTTACATCGGCACTTCACGCCATGATATGAGTGTATTCCCTTTGTTTTAGTAAACCTAGACATGTAAACACTCACTTTTGACATATCCACTGTGCAAGGTAACAGTGATTAATCAATCAACGTATTTTCTGTTAATCCTTTGATGACTAGGAGCGATCCGTTGATTTACAAAAAAAAGTAAATCAACTGATCATTCATCTCTTGCTGGGCTGCCACGTGCATATTACATAACCTCACTTCAAATCTGGATTTAGATTGAATAATTACCCCAGACACAATAAATGCCAAATGAGAACCTTTGTCAGGTAATCTAAGTGGTGCTACCACTAATTGTACCTGTAATAAATTCATTAACTGAGCATCAAGTGAATGACGACAAATACACAAGTGTAGGGTTATACGAGAAAACGTGTATGACAACAAGGGAGTAGTAATCGTATTACACAATCCGAAATCCGAAAATGCTTTGACTGCATGGATACTTTTTTTTAGTATTAAACTATAACCATCTGGGGTATTTCCAAATGACGACTTCCGAAGAGCTCCGCCGTTCTTTTTGTCTGTTTGTTTAGGCTGAAGAAATGATTTAACATGCGCCCTTTGTCGAATCTTTATAGATCACAGTTAACCAATCAGTGATTATGCAAAAATGCGTAAAACAAATATTGCCTCCAGCCTCCAAGTTTATTTAGCTGTCCTTGCAGACGGTAGCCCAGTCTGTGGTCACGCTCAGTTGCGTTGCGTATCATCCGGGTACTCACGGGGGAAAAAACAATAACAAAGGCAACAACCAGTCCGGGGAATGGCGTTAGATCAGTGCCCCTTTAAGTGAGTGAGTGAGTGAGTATGGTTATACGCCGCTTTTTAGCAATATTCCAGCAATATCACGGCGGGGGACACCAGAAATGGGCTTCACACATTGTACCCATTTCGGGAATCGACCCCGGTCTTCGGCGTGAACATCGAACGCTTTAACCACTGGGCTACCCGACCGCCCCCATGTTAACCGAAATCTGTTGTCTGTACTCGGTGTTGGATGTTGTTCTGAGTCGATGACAAGTCGATGAGATGGTGCGTTTTTATATTTGCAAAGAAATGATCATACAAACACACTGCACATATACATATTTTCATGAAATGTACCTTTTATAGGGTGGAAGGTGATTTGGAAAGTCATTCTCCTGCACTCCATGTACTGTTCCAGTGAGTGGATTAAAATCACGACCGCCAGTGAAACTTCGTGGTACAGACTGTATCGTGGACTTCTTCTTTGTCGACTCTTTTCCTATCTTGAACCAGTCGTCAATGTCATCCAGCGTAATTTCAGTTGTTAATCTACTCATTTTGACAAAACTATACCAACTTTCCGTCTATGAAGTGTCAACGGTCGAGTCAGTATACGTCCCTTTCCCAGACCAGGCCTCAGCGCTACGTTTATCGAGAGGTATGCCTATTGTACACGCGCGTCAACACGGTTTCGGAAATTGCGCTAAGTGGAGCTGGCCGCCGTGAGTTTCGCACCCAGGGGTTGTCTAAAAAAATGCAGCAACACGGATATGGCACCAAGTAGAGCTGGCTGCCGTAAGTTTCGCACCTAGGAATCGTCTCAAAACAAACATTTTCTGATAAAGATCATTTAACATTAAATTTTAGTTTACGTTAGCATTCTCAAACAGAATTGTCAATATAATTTGCATTTACAACAAGACTTAATCTCGAAGATGTCATTAGCTCTATACATAAAAATGTTACAGCCTACATATATAGACCGAAAAACAAACAAAACGTATGGTATGGTAACTTTGCTTAGCCTACATAGACTCGATGTACATACACAAAATATTAGCACCTGTTGATTTGATGATTATTATTTCGGTTCGTGGTATCTGTAAGGGAGTCATTCCTATAAAATGTTACTTTAATGAAGAGAATTTATGGATGTCAACTTCTTTATTATGAGAAGACCCGTGAAGATTCCGGGGTGGACTAGTTCTTCAGCAACCCATGCTTGCCGTAAAAGGCGACTATGCTTGTATCGGGTGGTCAGGCTCGCTGACTTGGTTGATGCATGTCATCGATCCCACTTGCGTGGATCAATGCTCGTGATTGCTCAACGGCTTCCTTGGGATCACTAACATCCAACAGAGCGATATGGTTATATCCTGTGGTTTGAACAGATAGTGTTTTCATTTGCCTGTCGCAAATGAATAACGTGTCATCGATGGCGAGTGATAATTGGGCGTTGTATGCCATGGAGAAACTTTTCTGTTGGAAACTGTCAATTTCGGACAGGAAGTAGATGACAATATCCTTCACATTAAATTCACTCTTTTGAAAGAAACTTCCCTAAATCTTATTTAAAATATACGCAAAACCTATTACTATTATTATGCATGAGTCGAGAGAAAATGCATCTTGTCGCCACCCATCTCAAATATATGAGAGAGTGTACAGATGTAAAGTTTTGCTTGTCTCAAGTTCTAGGGTGTGGATGCAATGTCAAGGTCCTTTCGACAGTAGGGAGCAGTTTCAAATTCGCAACATTTCGGAAAACACATCAGACGTTTATTTACACGAACAAATAGGTTTAAAACAGTAAACCCAATATAGCAACAACAACAAAAACCAACAAAAAAACAAAACAAAACATATGACATATACGCTGCAGTGCTGTTTTTCCCGATATTCGATACGGCTCTTGAAAGCTGCAGGCTTACCAGTTGGCAAATGTCTGACATACAATAGGCGTGGGACACTCAGCACACTCATTACAGAGAGCATATTAAATTTCTGATTTTAGGAACAGACTAAGGGCTTTGCTAAGCATTGCAAGAGTTGTTTTTCACAAAGAAAGTATAATCTAACGTTTTTACTTCTTTATCCTGTGATATAATCATTGCGTGTCTCTCTCTCTCTCTCTCTCTCTCTCTCTCTCTGTGTGTGGTCGTTTTTCAAGACATCCAACAAAACTTGAACTTTCATTTTATGCAAATAGAGAGGCCACAGACATTTCAGCAAGAACGGTGTGTGTGTTTGTGTGTGTGTGTGTTAGTGTTAATTTTCCGATCGTACAAGACTCGGGTTTGTAACCACCATATTCAACCACAGTTCAAAAACATTATTTCGTGAACTTGCGTCCTCTGAGTCAAATCTGTTGTTTATCTTTTTTAATGTGTATTTTTTTAAAATATTCATTAAGTTTGTTTTGAAATAATTTTTAATTTCATCTTAATACATTTTATTTGAAAACATGTCTGGAAGTGAGATCATTAAAAAAAAAATTTCTAAGTACGATTTGCGTGGTGTAGATCTACCCCCCAAAAAGAATTGTGGACTGTGGAATTAGTTTCCCTGGGAAACCAACTGGCAGGCACACTGCCCCTGTCAGGACTTTCATCTGATAAGGTCTCTTACTGTCCAACATGACCATGCGGATACTCTGCTATGTACCAGATGTTCAACAGTCAAATCACAAATGTTCACGATGTCTAATCAGGTCAAATAGGCAAAGTCTACACACAGGTTTATTTGGCTATTATCTGCTGATACAATAATGATAATGATAATAATAATTATAATTGCCCTTTTTGATAAATCCAATGAAATCATTTATATCATTGACTTTTCTGTCCTTTTGACACTAATGTGATTGACAAGATTGAGGAAAAACACGGCAAACATGCAGACCTCGCCTTCGAAATGTCACGCTTGCATCCCAAGTACTAAGTGGTCCGTCTATCAATGTTCTCGGTGCCTTATAATTGTCGTAAGAGGCGACTAACGGGATCGAGGGGTCAGGCTCGCTGACTTGGTTGATGCATGTCATCGATCTCAATAGCGTGGATCGATGCTCATGATGTCAATCACTGGATTGTCTGGTCCAGACTCGATTATTTTACAGACCGCCGTCAAATAGCTGGAATATTGCTGAGTGTGGCTTTAAACAACAAACATAATCTTATATGTTGAACATTACAGGTATTATTCCTTGGAATAAATTTCATCCTATTCCCACATATGTCCAAGGTATGGTTGCCCTTCTATGTTGGGGTATAAAACTTCTTGTCTTCATCAAGACACAGAGTGGCATTATCTCTCTTCTGTGGGTTACTGCCCATTCTCTTCCACCAACATTCATTTTCTTTGCAACATATCGCTCATCATTTCCGCCTCCCTTGTTGCCTATAACCCACCTGTACCTTGTGTACAGTTTTTCCATACATGAAAGTTGATTTTTTATCTCAAATTTTGACTTATGAAAGATGTGTATTTATGTTTATGTATATTTATCACAACAGAAGAAGTATGAGTAGCAAATCTATAGTGTGGAAGTAGTTATTTGCAATGTCAAATGCATATTGTCGGAATCCTAGATGACATTTTGAGACACTGTTCATCATAATGCTGACATACCAATATTTATTTACTGGTACTATTGTATCCTTATTGCCACAGACGTCAAGCTGGGATAACAAACAATTTTAATTTATTGTAGAGGTAGTACTTTCTCTTTTTAGAATGTTCATTGTAGTTTTGCTGAATATTTCAAGTAACTGTTCATAATAATGCTGACTTGCAAATATTTATATTTATATATGATTATTCCTAGAGAACATGAACTGTACAACCAACATATATCGTGTAGAAATAGGTGTTTGCTAGACTAACATCTAGTCTCTGAAATGAACACATCTTACATAAAAAACAGTTGTTCAGTTATCTTAATAAAAATATAATAAAAAGGAGCCCAGTGACTCTCTTCATTTCCTGATACTGCAGTGATCTAGACTTGCCAAACATTATAGACTTGCATGGGCTGTATTTGATATATATTTGTATCAGGGTCTGTAAGACATTTATTTACTGTTTTCATGCTGAATACCTTGGCACAATGGATCATTCGTATAAAAAACCCACTCTGAAAAGTAAACATAATACATTTTTTGTACTTGTTAAGCTTTTCCCTGCTATCTATAATTATATAGAATTATGTGTAAGTACATATTGTCTGTTGGTGATCGACTACATGATACTGACTCGGTGACATTATGACATGTATATAGTGTATTAAGTGTATAAAGTGTATTGTGGGTTTTCCCTTGTTTTCCATACCAAAGTGGCAAGTAGACTAGAGAAATATACTTTCACAAGTGTCTAAGACAACAATCAATCTTTTAACTAATCATTTCTAGATTATATAAATACTTATAAGTTGTCCTATAAAAGACTTGCATCCTCAGACTGACCGATTACTAGTATCTAGACTTGCCTATTATAAGGATACAAACAACTTTTCACCCATGGACTTCAATACAAGGAGCAAGGCAAACAGCAGACAGTGGGGAGATGCTTGAGATTGGGAGACAGGCAGCAGAAGCAAGCTCCCACTGTGTATAAACAAAGAGGTCATTCCAGCCATCAGAGTCCCCTCGCCCTTATCAGTAGATTCCAAATCTCATGTCCGCCTGTCACTTACATTTTGATAAACTATTAGCAAAAACTTGAAGCAAATTCCACAGTTCTCGGTCTTTAAAGACTTGCCGCCAGTCTATGTAACCCAACTCTCCCCGGGTTCACGCTAACTGGCACTTCTTTGTGGCTCCCGGCACACGGCACATGGGAGCCTTCCCCCAATGTTCTGCACTTTTTAATATAAAAATGCATTTAGTGTTTGTCAGAAAAGTTAGTTACATAGTTTACTTAATCAATTCTGGTTTATTTACGGTAGACGAATTTATATGACCATAGTGTTATTGCCAAACCCTTCCGTCAATTCTAATTGATCCAGACTGCACAATATCAGGGGAAATCACCATTACATCTCTGTAGTGTTTTGGTACCGTTAACAAAGGCGAAAATATTGCATTAGTGTGTCGCATCATGTATGACGAACAATACACAATATATTACTAAAAATACAACATCTGGCCGATTCAAATAACGGGGATTGCTGATTGTAACAACCTGTAAATACCTCCCATGGTAGGTGAGACGCCGTTTATGCTCCTGATTAGAATCGGTCGTCAGCAACGCATGCATGTCGTAAAAGGCGATTAACAGGATCGGGTTGTCAGGCTCGCTGACTTAGTTGATGTAGGTCATCTTATCCCAATTGCGTAGATAGATGCTCATGATGTTAATCAATCACTGGATTGTCTGGTGCAGGTTCGATTATTTACAGACGCCGTCATATAGCTAGAATACTGCTGAGTGCGGCGTTAAACAACAAACAAATCATCATTTATCACCATCCATGCGCAGGATTCTCTGGAATGCTGAGAACACCGCAATCTATGTGTACAAAGCTTTGGAATTCCTTTTGCCTCCAACATTTGAGAGAATTACCCTATCGCATCAGCATTGCAATTGCACATTCATCCAATGGGCTTTTGACGCTCAATGTGTATTGTGTGGTACAGTGGAATATCTGCTTCGGACTTCATTGCGTCATTGTTTTGACATCCAGATGAAATGAACGTTTTACTTATGGTGGGGCCGAAAGTTAGTCTGATTTTTACAGAGGCCTGTGTTAGGAATATTATAAGAGAGGGTAACAAATGTAAATAGAAACAAGATTCAAAGAAGCATTATTATGAATCATAGTATATTCGGCACCATTGATATCGCCTTGTATTACAAATGCTGATTAGTTAAAGTCCTGTCTCGACAGATTCCACTGTGCACGGTAATATTTGTAAATGTAATAGGTGTGAAGAAAATATGTCCATATTAGCGATAGGGTAGCTCAGTGTCTCAATCAACGCCGAAACTGTCGAGTTCGATTCCTTACATCCGGGTAATGTTTCGTTTGAAGCCCATTCCTGCAGCCACCCGACGCCGTGATGTAGCCGTTGAAGCGTATAAAACCATACACATGCATTAAGTGCACACAAAGAACTCAAACTTTGGGGTACATGATAACAAAGACATTTATTCATACAGAATAATAAACACATATAATACATCCATTGTAATAAAAAAGGTGTGTTAGGTATACTTGCTTCAAATAGCTTCACCAGCAAATATTAATAACTCGGGGTACTGTGACACTCAATCAACCGAGTCACCGAGTCCGACCACCCACTCCACGTAAGTCGCCGCTTACGACAAGCACAGGTTACTGGAGGCAACGCCTACTTCTTTAGGACTCCCCATAGGGTCACATCAACACTTAAGGCGATTAATACATTTATATTTGTTATTCAACGCCACACTCAGCAATATTCCAGCTAATGACCACGGGTCTGTAAATAATCGAGTCTACACCAGACAATCCAGTGATTGACATCGTGAACATCGATCACGCAAATGGGATACGATGATATGCATCCCGTTAGTCGTCTTTTACTACAAGCATGGGTTGCTGAAGACCAGTACTAACCCTCGCGTTCTTGGGGTCGTGAGTACATAATTAAGAAAGTATTAGATAGAAACACAGAGCAAGTAGCCCAAATGACACAATTATTCAAATAAACAGTTCACTCATTCACGTTGCCCTAGCGACTGTCACTTCCATCCATTACACATACGTATGGAAGTTCCTGCAGACGACACTGAACTGAACTTTATATACATTTGATGGCTAATGGTTGTGTTAGACTATATGTACAAACATATATCTACAAAATTGAAAATATGGAAAGAGTAAACTAAGTGAAGAGCCTTTGACTTTAAGTGAAGTTATTCATGTGTTAGGGGTGGTCTTTAAACGTCAGATCTGAGAATAAGTGAGTCGGTCTTTGACACAGTGCATTGGTTGCGTCTGTCTGGACTGCTTGAGTACTCTGCTCAATGATGCCCAGTTTGACACTGGGTGAGTGAGTAGATCTCTTGACCCCAGCAGTGATAACTCACCGGATGCCTATTGTGTAAGTTCTAGTCTTTGAATGACATTGTTATAAACTTGTCACAGCTGCTGCTTAATAAACCGTAAGGTGCAATATATAGTTCTTTGTATTGTATTTATATTCAGGTTGGTATTTCTGCTATCCAAAGTGTGCAGTGAGGCCTTCTTATTCTTTATAGTAATTTTGGAGACAAAAGTGCTAAGTTTATGAACACACAAATGTCATTTTAGAAAGTGGTCATATGTAACAAATGTTATATTTTGGATGACACTTTCTTAGTAAAGTTCATAGCTTTCGGCCATGGGAGCTGTGCTAATTTACACTTGTCAGAACGGTACACAAAGTACGTGATCTAGACTACCAGTTGTCGTACTTCCATTTTTGCGGAAGCCTCGGTGGCTGAGTGGGTAATTAGATAGGGACTCAACCAAACAAAGTGCGAGAATTTGTACTTTACTAAGAAAGTGTCGTCCCAAATATGACACTTGTTACATATGACCACTTTCTGAAATAACATTTGTGTGTTAATGTGTTGTTTAGTTTCGGTTGTTTTACTTGTACATTCCAGGAATGTATTGATTACAATCTAGTAGTAAATAGGGTTCATACACGACTTTTATATTTAATTTAGTACCATGAATTGCACACTACATGTTCTTAATTTGCTGCAATTTCGCGTATTTGTTCATTGGAATATTTAGCTCTCTTTCACTTATCCAGCCTTGTAATAAGTGGATAATTTGTCAATTGCTTTACGTTAATTTCTATTAAACAAGTTTTCTATGGCCTTCCACTAAGCACAAACATCAAATATTCAATATTCAAACAACATATCTTCTTAATGTCACTCACTCATTCACTCCAATATCAACCTTTCACTCACTCTTATATCAACCCGGTCCTCATTTTTTTGTAATAGATATACTCTTATGTACTCATAACGCTTTCTCTTAAATAAGCGCATATCCAATCTGTCATGAATCTGAAACAAAATAACGTACTAAAAGTTACATACATACATGACAACTGGACAAAACTGTAACTACATACGTGTATGAACAATTGGTTCAAAATCCATTTACAGCGTTGTTAGATGTGAGAAGAAATATACTACAAATAGGCCTATACATGCATGTATGTAGGAGAATTGCTCACAACTATGCGAGATGTTTATTTGCGCTTCTCAAAACTGTTAACGTGGCAAGCATTAAATATTTAAGTCAAATTTCGAGATAACGATATGTTATATCATGTCTAATTAGACATAAGCGGGTAAATTATATGTATTTGTATAGGCGGTCACGACCACAGACAAGGTTCGACATATCGGTACGTTCGACAAAACAGGGTTCGAGTATACATGTTGAAAATGCAAAAGTAGTATATTTACACAAAATGGTTTCAACGAAGTGACAGTTATCTAAAGGGGAAGTGTACACGCAAAAATCACTTTCTTTCTTTTTCTAAACAAAACGCAATTTTAGAATTAGTTAGTATCTGTGTTTGAAAATATACACTCATTTTTTTTCACAGTGAAAGTAGGAAGCTCACAATAGTGTGAAAGTGATATGCCGTTATGAGGCCTTCGTTTTACGAGCGAAATAGGCCTGAGTTATCCCCCTTAGATTATGACGTAATTGGTGCAAATTCAACGGGGTCCCTGTCTATTCTCAACGCAAAAGATATCAAGGACCAGTTTGCGGTAAAACAACATGGTCTACGACACACTCCGGCGCAGTGGTGTCTCAGCATAACACAATTCTGGCTGGCATCTGAGATGCTAGAATCACAAAACTGTACCTACCCCACATGAAGCGGCTCTAACAAAGCATGATGACGTCATGATGTTTATCAATTGGCACCAATGACGTCATATTGCAAGGGGCATAAGCCATGGTGTTTTTGTTATGGAAATAGAACAGTTGGTAAATGTGAAAAATATGAATCGTTTTAGTGCCAAAAATATGTTAATTAAATATGATGTTTTTATATTTTTGTCGATGACACTTCTATGTTAACACTTTTAATGTGGAAAAAGTACAAGAAAAAATGGTTCATTTCCGTGTGAACTTGCCCTTTAAGGATTACATGACTTCGACCTGCATGACCTCGGCATTTTCTCTCCTCTTTAATATGCTGACAAATCCTTTCATTTATTATTGGTATACTGATATCCACGAACATCACACTCACTCACTCACTCACCCACTCAAGAATTACATACCTGTGTGCCTTGTTTCGAAATGCTTTCTGGCATGGTAGAAAATGAAATCTTCCACCACTTTGAGGAAATAGACGTTCCTGAAAAATATATGAATCGAGTGACAGCAATTTTTGTGATGGCTGAAGCCTCGTGTTTCTGTCACCCGTACAACCATTAGGACAGAACTATGAATTACAACTTACAATCATCAGTCACATACCTTGGACGTCCAAATTGTAGTACAGCATCGGGTAGTATCAGATTTCTTTTTGTGATGTCATAAAGTCTGAAAATGCAAATTAAATAAATCACTACATCATTTCTGTATATTTGTTGGTAGTGTATGCCGTAAAACTATCGGTCAGTTGTGGAAACAAAGCTCATTCGTTCTTAATACCCGCTTGATTCTTATATAGTGATGACAAACAAGCAGAAGCTTCTTGATGGAAAATTAAATATGTTCCTTAAGTTTATTTTATCCTATACTTACCTTGGACCTCTTGTCCTCGTCACCAAATGTCTCCATGGACTGCATCAGTATGGCATATCCCTGAAAGCAGTCATTCTATCATTAAGTCATGTCATGTACTCTCAGTATAAATTTACGTGTAAAAGTTTGGATCGAAAATATCTTCATATACGTGCATATCCGCTTTAGACAGAGGCCGGTTAGACAAATGTCACTGTAAGAATATACCGTTTATCTGTAAGCAAATTTAATATGTAACTCAGTATTTCTGTGTTGAGATGGTTATCAGTATTTCCAAACACTGGCAAATTAATAGGCGTTTTCAACATTCGTGAAGTCACATTAGAGTAATATTTACAACAGCATTGAGGTGGGACATGGCTCTTCTCCTCTCCAGCTTCTTTCGTTGAAAATAAAGCACATGTCTCCTGAACTCTTCAGGTACTTCTTCTGTATCATTTGTTGGGTACCGGTACAGCCTGGGTACATCTTCATCAATTATCTTTTCCAACTAAAGGAACAAAACTTTCCTAGTTATACCGTTTATCAAGTGTACACAGAAACATATTTATATAGTTACAAATCCAATGGAATAAAAACGTCCTCAAAAATACGTTTTCATATTGTTATTCGTGACACATTTACTACAGTCTAGAGATTGGAAATTAACACTATCTATCTATCTATCTATCTATCTATCTATATTGAAACTCACAAGTTGTTATGCCAATATAATATACTACTCAAAATTTGATAAGGATCACTAGGTGATATGTGTGTAAGTTACCACAAACATAACAAAAGACATGCCGCTGACTCAGAAACGTTTTTAATCTTGTTATGAATGAAAATTCTTAAACGGCATGAACTTGTATCAATATGGAATGTTTGAAATCTGCCAAAAAAAAAAAGGCATTTCATTAAAAAATGTTAACAGCAAACAAGAGAAAGAATTACACAGTTATGAGGGATAGTCCATCATTACACTTAGTCGATGAAGTGTCAATATCAAGTATGACCTCCCCTTGCATCAATGACGGCCTGACAACGTCGAGATATGCTGTCAATAAGCACCCGGATGTTCCCAATGGGAAGGTTGTTCCACTCTTCCACGAGGGCATGTCCGAGCTCTGCCAAAGTCGTGGGTTGTGCTCTACGGCGTGAAAGGGCAACCTGCAGCATGTTCCAGACATGCTCAATCGGGTTCAAGTCCGGCGAGCGCGCTGGCCAATCCATGCGGACAATTGTCTCCTGCTCAAGGTACTGCTCAACCACCCTGGCGCGATGAGGACGGGCGTTATCATCCATCAGGATGAACTCAGGGCCAACAGCACCAGCGTAGGGTCTGACGTACACATCGAGGATCTCATCCCGGTACCTCACCCCCGTCATTGTTCCTCTCTCCAGGACATGAAGATCTGTCCTTCCATCTCTGTTGATTCCACCCCAGACCATGATGGAACCACCACCATAACGGTCATGTTCACTGATGTTGGCATCATGGAAACGTTCACGTTGTCGTCGCCACACCCGCTGCCTCCTGTCTGTAAAGTCCAAACAATACCTGGACTCATCGGTGAACAGAACTGGAACCCAATCGTTCCGTGTCCAAGTGACATGATCTTCAGCCCATTCCAATCGCTCCCGCCGGTGTCGAACAGTCAGGGGGATTCGGACACATGCCCTTCTCGAGTAGAGACCTGCATTGTGAAGACGATTCCGTATCGTCTGAGTGGACACATTCACCCCCGAGGCGTTCAGGAGGTCGTTACGCAGGGTGGTTGCTGTCCAGAAGGGATGATTGCCTGATTGGAAATCGTGCAATGGTAGCAAAAGCATGAACTGTGATGTGCAAGGCATTTCCCATGGCATGAAATGCGCGTGCAAGTGTGTTGGAGACGTTTTTGATTTCACTTGAACACAATATTGCCAGTTATGCAGTTATTTTGTTTTTTTATTAAGAAAAATATCTACGATCCTTATCAAATTTTGAGTAGTATATTTACAACTGAAACTGTAGGTCAATATATATGAATGTTCATACCACGTTTCGGAATTCTGATCGTTCCACAGTCCTCAGCTCCTCGAGATCATCAGCAAGTATGTTCACTTGTTGGTCACCATATTCCTTCATGTCTACTGCAGGAACCGCTATTTGTATTAAACAAACATATTGATACTTTGAGTTTATACCATGGGCATCTTTTTCTCTCTGTGTGTTTGTCTGTGTGTGAATGTGTGTGCGTGTGCGTGCGTACGTGCGTGTGTGTCTTAATTCTTATATGAGGTTGGTTTCTAAACAAATACTCACGCATGGCTTTTCTTGTCACTGTCGCCTTTTCGACACATTTTGTGCTGCAATAATATGTAGTAAATTGATAATTATCTCTAGTATTCCCTCTTTCGCAACAGTAAATGCAATTAGTAATTATTCTTTCCCCAATATATTTTAATTGCTGAATGATAACTGCCTGCAAACTTATGTGACTAGTCGATGTGTATCAAGCGACACAAGTATAGAAATTTATTATTCACAAACTTATGATATCGTCTTAATCGTATCATGTTTCAAGCAAAGATTTATTATGATTATTAAAATGTTTTCATATATTATTGTCAAAAGTATCATACCTTTTAAGCTGCACCTCAGGATTCGGTTTCTAAATGAAATACAAACAATTCTATGGTCATTCACAAACCAACTTTTAACAAATGTACACTATTTATCAACTTAAGATACGAACTGTACAACACTTTCGTAAGTCTTCATGTGATGGAACAAGAACAGAACTTTCAGATATTTCATGAATCAGATTTTACTTTCTGTACCTGTGTTTGGATCTTCAATGCCGCATATTCAGCTCTTCGTATTCGTTTCAATGGCAGAGGTTGGTCAGCACACCACGAATCCGAAAATCTCTTCTGATTCAGAAACATATAGAAATGTATTTGTGTCCCGAGCGTAGTAACAGAATTTCAGGAGCGAATACATTTTATATGAAATTTTGAAACATTGTACCATTATTACTAGTTATTATGTTTAATGAATTATAGTACGAATTAAATTACGTCAATTCTATATTACCTTATGAAACCAGAGAGTGCACGTGTATACAACATGTATATAGGGTCGCATCACTTCCATGCAAACTTATGGAGATAAATTCTCTGAATAAAAGTCGGCAAGCACAGACCCCGTTTTTCCGAAAAGCATGGGTTGTTGAAGACCCTTTTCTGACCCGGATCTTCACGGGTGTATTTTAGGTATGAATCATAACAGTTTGTTGTCATGGGTACTTAATGCATTATGTGCATAACACATGCATGTGTACTAGTTGGTTGGTTGGTTTGTTGTTTAACGCTGCACTCAGCCATATTCCAGCTATATGACGGCTGTCTGTAAATAATCGAGTCTGGACCAGACAATCCAGTGATTAATATCATGAGCATCGATCCACGCAATTGGGATAGATGACATGCATCAACCAAGTCAGGGAGCCTAACCCCCCAATCCCGTTAGTCGCCTTTTACGACAAGCATAGTCGCCTTTTACGGCAAGCATGGGTTGCTGAAGACCTATTCTACCCGGATATTCACAGGTCGCATGTATACTAAATGTATTTTCAGTACAACATGAAATGGAATCGACCATCTAGATGTATCAGTGAAACCTCATTATGTTTTACCACTGGAACTTGCTCCAGCAGTCCGTATTTGCTTGGTATTTCCTTTGTTGTATTCTGAAATGGAACGATGTTCCAAGTAGCACATATTTTATAAGTAGAATGGAATTTCATGTGAATTACTTATTGAATATTCGAAATACGGGGCTATATTTGTGACACATACCTTTGGTTAGCTTACGAACAATAAACAGTGGCGTATATGCCCATTACTGTCACAATTATTCACAGTGTACAAATAAAGTACCTTTGGTTCCACATTCTTCACTGCATTCAAAATTTCTTTGGCTATGAAAGAGTATAGCGAGTCTTTCACAGTAGCCTATGTTGTTGTGTTGTGCAATTTTCAGTTAGCCATAAAATATTTAATTGAATAAAATATCACTGGTAAATTATATCTATGTTCATCTCATGTACATAGTTCGTTTCCATGTCATTATGTTAAAACATCAACCATCAAAAGAACTGCATCTATCTTCTATTAAAACGTTTCTTATGACATTCACTGCCCATATATATCTGACAACTGAAGACAGTATAACAACATGCATCCATCTTGAAAACATACCTTTTGTTTCATACCGTACCTCATATTATATTGTTAATCTAGAAGTAGTTCCAACAGTAGCATGTACATGATTAAAACGTCGCCATATACCTAGACTATTGTTTATTGTGGCATTAAAACAACAAACAACATAATATCCCGTCTTAAGGTTTCATATATGTGCAACGATTGATATGTATCCAGTTACCTGTTGCTACATTAAGGGAATGTTTGTCTTCATCAACTTTATTCAATTCATGCAATTCATTTCCTCAATATGTCGGCGTCTTTCGGCGGTTCAGAAACTCTTCCAGTGCATCTTATATCACTTATGATACTGTCAATTTCAGAAAATGCTTTTTCTTGAAGATTTAAGTTTCTTTTCTCAATAATGACAAGCCTTGCAAGGCTAGGCGATTCTTATTCACCAACCGACAGTGAATGATATCTTCTCCTCAACGTCTTCTCTTTACCCATTCCCACTTTATGACAAATAGAGAATACTAAACGAGCTCCTGTGTAATACCAATTTTAGTAAACGAGTGAATAGTTCTGGTATCTCACGATCGAAAGGGATTCCGATACAAGAAACTATTCACGAGTTTCATAAAAATGTTATTAAACAGGAGCGAGCTTAGTAATTCATTTATTACTTGCCGTGTATAACTTTTCTAAATATGTTACTGACCCACTTTTACAAATATGTAAATGTCATAGAACAAACCAGATGATGTCATACTTGGGTTTTGACTATTTGTTAGGATAGGGAAAGGTGACGTCATATTCAATAGTGACGTCATCTGGTTTGTTCTATGGCGTTTCCATATTTGTAAAAGCGGGTCAGTGACATTCGTGTTGATTGCAGTAAATGTTTCAAAACCGATATTGTTGATTCTTTTTATTTGATAACAAATTCAATCCTTTTTAGCTATTATAACGGTAACGCTATTTTTCAGGGCATTATCATTTGCAGAAACCCTCGGTCTTAATGGAAGACCTCGGGCTTCCGCAAATGATAATGCACAGAAAAATAGATTTACCCTTATAGTAACATAAACTTACGTCTGTCGTTGCTCTACTATCGACTTGTAGAACAGGATCCTGCATCAAAAAGATTACAACACGTCACAATACCCTCTGACGTAATATGTAGAATATTGTTACAAGATCCAGCCACGAAACAATGTCATGTGACGTCAGCATAGCATCAGGGTTGAGAGGGTCACTGCGTGTGCATACCCTCTCAGTGATCTATCGTCACTACACGCAATGTCGTTGAATAAGCCCATGTTGGGAGTTTTCAATATTTGTTACTGAAACTTGTTCCCGCAGTATATAAGCACGCGCTTTGGTATTATACAACGTGTTTTACAGCTGTATGTTTATTAAACGGGTGATCTCTTTACGGGCGAATAAAAAAACTATATATTCCCTTGGCATATTTTGTCTTCAGTTTAAAATTGTAACTGCAGATATTTCTAAAAAGCAATTCTGACCTTTTGAACAAGTGGCGCCCGGCGTCTCCTTTTGGACTTGAAATGTTGCCATCCCTCTATAACTTGACTTGATAAAGCTGCGTTTCTCTGCTTACCCCGAAACAAATAACATATTCTAAAATAGCAAGTGATATATTCAAGGACGAATATTGTTTTGGTATTTGCACACATTATCACAATTTGTAACAAAGTTGATTAATCTATTAATGAATGACATGGCATCTTGTAAACATATCTACATATCATTTTGTACATATGATATGTATATATCACGGTATGTTGAATATCCTGTCACTTACCCCCCGCCTTTGACACAGCACATACAAGAAGACGTTTATTATCTGCAAAGAAACATAATATTATTAACGTTATTGTTCCACTTTATCACCGTTTAATAAATGTACTTCATGTGTATACAGTGGTGTACACATACCTCATCATTTAACCAGCCCACAGTCCATCTGGTCTCTTTGTCAATTTTCACTCTCAGCTGGTCTTCTGTTTCTTTCGGAAGTATTGGTGCTATTGTCAGAATATCCAATTTTGATATTCGGTAGGGACCTATCGTCACTACTATTTCGTCCAATCTTCTGTCATCATTACAGATATCTTGAAACTGAAAAACATACAACAAATTATATCTATATATCAAAGATATCATTGTATCCGCCAAGTTTATATTTCCTTTATATATTGTAAGTTATAGGTTACAAGTAACAGTTAAAGTTAAACCGCCCTGTAATAACAAACATTATTACATGACTCTCTACCTTAAGGCAGTTCCTCCTGTATCGTAAGCATATTTGTAAAGATGAAAATATCAATATGTTTCATCACACTCACCACATCCTCCGCCGGCAATGGTGATGAATCTGCTTGCGCGGTGGAACATTCCACTTGTCCTAAAATAACAATATTAATGACGGATTGTTTCAGCAACAGATTGCTAAAATGACATATACGTAATGTAATACTTTTTTATTACTTGTACTTATATACATTGCAAGTGATTCCATGGCATTTCATTGACTAACCAAGGAATTTTAGGCGGAAACAAAAACCGAAAAATATTTAGGTCACTAAAGAACAACTGTGTTATGATTGGCTTATGAAGTGTGTGCGCTGTTTTAGCTCGAAATGTTGGCTACAGTTGTTTGTTTAATGGACAGTCTGTGAAGTTACTATCGTTGACGTACTTATTTATGCTTTTGTACACAGTGTGCAAACCGGTTTTTACCTTTATAGCAACATAAAAGCAAAAGATATATATTGAAGTTAATTCTTAAATGTAACACGTCAAGGACAGAGATTAACCAGTCTCGATAATCTGACGAAACAGATTCCACTGGGCGTAAAAGGCTCAATAGTGGTGATAGTTAAAGGAAATATTCCGCGTTGTATGCGGTTGTATTAGATTCTATACTTTGTGACCGCCTCCGTGGTCTCGTGGTAGAGCGTCCGCCTGGAGAGCGGAAGGTCCGGGGTTCGATCCCCAGCCGCGTCATACCAAAAGACGTTAAAAGATGGTACTTGTTGTTACCCTGTCTGGCGCTCGGCATTAAGGGGCTAAAACAAGGACTGGTCGGCTCGGAGTCAGTATACTGTGTCTGAGTGGGGTATTCATGTTAAACTGCGGCATGGTATCTCTGTGCTAGCACTATAAATCGGCATCAGTCCGGACTAGTACAAGCAGCCACACAAACACACACATGTACATGCACGTCGCTATATAAGTGCAATAATCTTGGACGCGACGTTAAACCTCATTTCACCTCACCTTCTATACTTTGTATTTATTTAGAATAAGTCGCCAGCGCTTGTCTTAAGAGACGACTAAAATGTATCGGATGATAACACTTATTATGCCAACCACTGGCCCAGGTTCTTGAATTAGAAGAATTGATATAGAAGAACTGTTGGTGAAAGCAAATGTGTGGCAAAAGTGGGTACTTATTTCATATTTGATCTTTTAGTTACTTACCCGTATGAATGAAAATATTGAATATAGAATACTTACCAGCACGTTGGAAATCTAGACTTTGATAATGTGCTTCATGGTAGTGACCTAACATAATAGCCGCTCCTGGTCCACCAGATATCATTACAACATTGCTGTCGGACGCGGTTCCATCTTCGGAACTTGTGAAAACGGCAATGTCCTTTTTGAGAAACTGCGATGTTCTCTGTACTACAAGGTGATCAACGTATTCACCCGGTGTAGACATGGCCTCCAAGTAAAGGTTCCAGGTTTTGTGCCGTTGCACATCGACAAAATTGGATAGGTGTGTGCCTCCTTCCTATAGAAAACAAGTATATATAATTGACGTTACACAAGCAGGTTTAGTAGCATTTTAATTAGTAATTCATCATATATCAATTTTAGGCACACTTGGGGTGTGGGTGTAGTATTGTGGCTGAAACGTTTGCTTGTCACGCCGCAAGCCATTGTTACATTTCCCACATGAGTACCATCTATAGATCTAATTTCTGAGGTCATCAACGGTTCCATTGACCGGCTAAAACCACAATCACTCTCTGAAATTAAACACCTACATGCGCCTTAAACTCTAATCATAGTGAGGTGAGGTTGAATGGGGCGAGGAACAAGAAGCTGTCATCTATTCGCTGTGAAGAGTTACGTCCATTAACCATGTTAGAAAATACCGACCATGTACACAGCTATAGAACTGACCTTATCCTCCACTTTAGTCGGCATGTTTTATACCAGTCGTGGAACTGCCTTGTCCAGCGAAATTTCGTACCTCCACCTGAACCCCACTGAATACCTGTGTTATGAAATTGAATGATGTGCGCAGACATCCTGTATCATCTGTATTCACTTATCGAGTGTATCTGCACCCGAAGGGCAACCCCAGTACCCTCACCAGACCAATAACACGTCACAGTGGTTATCTGCATGCACTCTCTATGTGATTCCTTGGCAATGCTGTTTTCCATTATGTTGTTATCTGATTATGTATTATCCTTTCGAAATGTGTTCCTGGACACAGATTAATTTGAAGCCAATACTAGCCTATGTACTCGCCAAAGCATATATCAGTGGCATGCGTCTTCCATGACAGCTCGCCCTTATATAGAAAGGTTCTGTATGAGCTTACATATGCACAAATATATGGTCCGGTGTGCACTTACATAAGGATACCTCCGTAGGCTGTCAACTACTGCCATCCTTCGTCCCCTGTTGTCAAACACTGATCTGGTATCGAGGCGTTGAAGCTGATCCACAACTGCGTGGAAAAAACAGTTGCCATCTCCGGGAGTTCTCCCTCTAAAACGCAGCCCGTGTTCGGTTACCGAGGCCAGAAGTCGTTCTGATGTCCCTTGGCAAAACGTTGTCACGTTTGATGGACTAGCCTTCTGCAGTGCTTCTTGCAGTTGTTTCAATGTAGGTTTGTGATCTGTATCATACAAAAGTACAATAAAAAGTAGGCAATATGTGTGTGTGTGTGTGTGTGTGTGTGTATATATATATATATATATATATGTGTGTGTGTGTGTATATATAATTATATATATGTGCGTGTGTGTGTGTGTGTGTGTGTGTGTGTGTGTGTGTGTGTGTGTGTGTGTGTGTGTGTGTGTGTGTGTGTGTGTGTGTGTGTGTGTGTGTGTGTGTGTGTGTGTGTGCGCATGTATCAATCTAGGCACGGATCGAGTCCATAGTCTGTGTGTGCATATCTTTAAATATTATGTTCACTAGGATGAGTCGTAACGAGGATATTCCATCACTGCCATACAGTCAAACACTTGTATGCAGAAACCCTAAGTTCAAGATGAAAATGCCCAAATGATCAATACTGACACTTCTCAATTCTTCGTGATAGGGAATTTCCAGGAGTTTCCCATGGGGATGTGGAAGAAGTCCGCCATTGTTTACGACAATTTCTGAAATACAGTCTCATGAAGACATGCATCTAAATTTCAATGTGTGTTGTTCATACGCTTATAAACGTCAGTTTCGTGGTCATGTGACCGGCCTCTCGTCAAATGAAAAATACTTCATGACATGAGAACTTCACATTAAAACATTATATTAATGTGTTAAAAATACATGCAGGTCAACAGATCCATCAGTGAAATGACTAATATTTGATGCCGCTGTTAGCACTATTCTAGCAATATCCCATACAGGGACATAAGACATTTGCTTCATGCATTTCTCACGTGTGAAATCGGACATTGACCATCGGGAAGAACACCGACCTCTATGGTACCACACTGCCCAACAGATACATAAATGTTACTTACATTTGAGCGATATTTTCTTGTGCTTCTGTGCGTCTCCAGTCCTCGTCCAAAGGTCTGTTTTCACTGTAAATATGAGAGGTCAACACGATTATCCGACGAAGCAGATTCCATTGGTTGTAAAAGGAACAATAGCCTTGAAAATTATATGAATGGATCACTGAAAAACAACAGATAAAGTTTAACATGCCACTGTAAAAGTTCAAATAAAATACAACAAGAGCCTTTATTATTTCTTGTCATCTAACTTATAATTAGACATGGCACGTAATGGGTGCTAAATCATGCTGCATGTTTAGGTACATGTATATCAACATGTTAGAAATAAATTGTATCAATTTACATTCTTTTTCTGCTGCATTGTCCAAATCTGGAAGGTAAAATGTCACTTTGGAAATGAAATACGACGCTTGTGCGTGCTGATTGGCGTATATCGTCAAAATTATGTCAACCTATTATATTGTATTCAATTTCTTCATATGGACGGTGGAGTACCCTAGTGGTTAAAACGCTTGCTTGTCACGCTTAAGACCCGGGTTCGATTCCCACATGTGAAGCCTATTTATCATCCAAAACTGGCTCCCACAGGATATCGCTGCAATGAAATTACATCACAATGCTTTGCAGACCATTGTGACGTCACTGGTTACCATGACGTCACAATCAAATGACATCACTAATGGCTCTGCTACTGAAGCTGTTTGCAGTACTTTTTACACTGAAGACACTGCTAATTACTGTCTCCAAATTGAAAAAGTTGGAAGAATGATGTTGGATGATAAATAAAATCTCACCCTCGTGTCTTTTGACATCAAATATATCAACACTCGTTGATAAAAGTGGCAAAAATCCTCGGCAAGCCTCGGAATTTTTCCACTTTTATCAACTCGTGTTGATATATTTGATATCAAAAGACACTCGGGTGAGATTCTCTATTTATCATCCAAAACTGGCTCCCACAGGAGATATCGCTTGGATTAGATCAAGCGATATCTACACTGTAGATATCGCTGCAATGAATATAAATCACAATGCTTTGGAGACCATTGTGACGTCACTGGTTACCATGACGTCACAATCAAATGACATCACTAATGGCTCTGCTACTGAAGCTGTTTGCAGTACATTTTACTCTGAAGACACTGCTAATTATTGTCTACAAATTGAAAAAATTGAAAGAATGATGTTGGATGATAAATAGAATCTCACCCTCGTGTCTTTTCATATCAAATATATCAACACTCGTTGATACAAGTGGCAAAACCCTCGGCAAGCCTCGGAATTTTCCCACTTTTATCAACTCGACGTGTTGATGTATTTGATATCAGACACTCGGGTGAGATTCTCTATTTCTGGTGTCCCTCGCCGCAATATTGCTGGAATATTGATGAAAGCGGCGTAAAACCATACTCACTCACTCACTTCCCAATAAACGTCATCTATGATCATGTCATAGAATGCCACTTATAAGTTCTTACCTGAAAGATGCAGGCTGTCAAACTTGTCATGACGTATTTCACCAAACGAAATGTCTGTGTTCAGTTTTCCTTTGATTGCTTCTGTCATTTTCCTGTTTGTATGTTCATTGTGAAAATGTAGAAGCAATCGCCGGACAAACATGGAGTTTCCCGGCGACAACGCATCTAGAAAGTAGTTGTTCCCGTTCATTTCCCTGTGCAGCTGCTCTTCAACTTGTGAATTTATTGAGCCCTTCATTTCGGGAACAAACGTTATACGCCTTAGGAGTTCCTCATCTGATTTTGTATTCCCTTCATGAAACCTATCCAGCAAACAGAACGTTTCATTTGAGGTTGGCAAATCATTGTCGGAGACTGGTGCTACTGTCACCCATTCCTTTATGCAAGGTATACTCTTTGAAAATACCCCCTCCTTAGTTTTTTTTATGTTGTCTGCGGTCGCTTCAGCCAAGCGTCCTTCGTTGGGCGAGAACATGTTCTTCCGCCGCTTGTTACCATGGCGTGACATCATTGGGGCTACGTCACTAATGATGACTGGCGGTTGTCTTGACATAGATAGAATTATGTCGACATGGTCTCTGACACTTTCAGGCCTCAGAATAGCTTCGAATGCGTACACTATTCTATGGGGACAGGACGCTGATACCCATCCACCTGAATGAACATTAACATAGTGATGGGACACATTTGGTTTAACCTTGCTTTTAACAGTATACTATATCCTCCAGAAGTCAGATTGTGGAGTTTCAAGTTACAAAATGACATTCCATTAACAGACTCAGTGCTGGTTCTTATGCAGAGGGGGCTGGGGATGGCTTATCTTGAAGACATTTAACGGAAATAATATTACCAAGCAAAAGCCACTGTGTTACAAAGTAAGTAGTTATTTTGCATCACTTGGTCTGGCACTTGAATGTTGGAACACACACAGAGTACACATACATTGAACAATACCCTAAATTGCATGTTTATATTAATAATATGTTTTATTCATCATTTTAAATGCCATAGTAGGCATAACTACCAGAATGGCCCCATATGCTTGAAAATAACTTGTTGAAGGTTGATTTGCTTTTCAACTTTTCCTTCAAGCTGTTGATCATCTCTAATTTGGTCCCTTTGGCGTCTACTTCCATCTTTGTACACCAGTGCCGTACATCCAGAACCTACATGATATGATATAGAAAATGTCGAAAACATGAGTGATTATGCTTATCATATCATATCATATCATATCATATCATATCTCAATTTGTAATATTACTACCTACGCCTATCAAGATTGCAAGAATTATACAAATGTGCCTAGTTGATATCAATAAGGCCTTTCGATTATGTCATATTTACCTTCTTTTCACATAACATTTGGATCAGGAAATCTTCAGTCAGTTCCTTATCCCCTGTATCAAAATCTGTATCTTGAAGATGGGTTCTGAGAAATCGTACTTTTTCAGCTTCAGTGTTGAAAACATTTTCATCTATTCTGGCTAATCCAATGAAAGGAGCCCAGTTGTCATAACTAGGTGTAACACGCCCGACGTTGGCTGCTTCTGTCAGGGAATGAAATGATACATACATTATAGTGTATATAAACAATATCCTTACAGTAAGTTTAATTTTAGCCCCCCCCCCCCCCCCCCCTCTCTCTCTCTCTCACACACTCACTCACTCTCTCTCTCTCCCTCTCTCTCTCACACACACAGACAAGATGAGTCATTTATAATACAATATGAGGATTTGCACCTTTTCCAAAACCTCGAAGTAAAATAGACGCCTCCACCGTTTGGCTCCAAAACACATCCATGTTGATTCCATCTGTAGCTGTTTCTGTCCCTGGTACTTGTGACACTGTAAGTAATACATGTTTACCATAAGAGACGAGAGAACAGGGATTAGGAAACATCATTATGGGATATTGTTTGTGACCAACCATAAGATAATGGACCTTACATTTTTGCTTTCCATTCTTATATTTTGAAACTACATCGTTAATGCGCTTACACATTTCTTAGACACTGGAAGTTATAAAATAGACTTAAATGCTAATGGAAATGCACATTTCCTATTTGCATCTGTCACCAGGCAACATGGAAAACGGCCACAGATGTCACAGGTAAAGTTGTACTTGTGATCGCACATTGCCTCAAAGTGCAGATATCCCTGTAACATTTTGCCTCCGGGAAAATGTAAACCGGAATCGTCTGATAAGATATCGGCAGCCCTTCCTACGGCTGTAGGATTCTGAAACCATTAAGCAGGCGAAATTGATCACATTCATTATGCCGATTTGTTAAACTAATCCTAAGTTAACAGTCAAAAGTGTTTAAAGTCCGAATGTCACCGGCCCACATCAAGTGCATATATCAACAAACAATGCGCCATACAACAATCAGATATCACGATGACATAAATATGCAAAGTGTTGTTTTGGAGAAGGGAGTCGTCCATAAACTAACTAAATTAGGTATAATGTACCTTCAAGTTAACTCTGAACCAGTGGCACAGGCGAACTGACAGGAACACGTGGTCGTCAAAATTGTGTATACCATCCCTGTGCTCTTGGTTCCTGTAGAAGTGACCGCACGCTTTGCACTTCTTTATGAAAACAGCTTCATCTGACAATGAAATAATGTAATTAAAACATTGTAGAGAAAAGTCATATTCAAAATTATACTATTATGATACACTATACAGGCAATCGCACCCTTGTGTTTTTTATGCCAACTATATCAACACTGTTCAATAACAGTTTAAATCGCCATAGCTTGCCCAGTTTCGATGGTAGACAGATTAGTTATGCCATTAGATAGTGATGTCGTGACAACTGATGACGTCACAATAGTCTGGAAAGCATTATGATGCAGTTTCATTGAAGCAATATGTCCTAGGTAATATCGCATCATCTCACCCAAGCAATATCACCTGTCGGATTACAAATTACAGTCCACATTCATAAATTGGCTCTCATTTGCTAGGAAGTAATTTTCATTTGTTTGCATAAATTGTTGTAAGGTATTCACAGTCACCATACATACCTGTATACACATGACCTTAATC
The DNA here is from genome assembly GCF_022045235.1 of Haliotis cracherodii. Classification (NCBI taxonomy): domain Eukaryota; kingdom Metazoa; phylum Mollusca; class Gastropoda; order Lepetellida; family Haliotidae; genus Haliotis; species Haliotis cracherodii. The sequence continues at coordinate 9,170,705 of NW_027266308.1, read as the reverse complement.
GTATATCTTCCCCTTTCTGGTTACCAGATACTGGTCAAGTTCTCCTCCATCTGCACACATTACACAATGTGCTTCGATAGGTGACAAGTTTTCTAGATGTCCTAATGGGGCATTTTCCAGAACTTTAAAATCTGGTGGTATTTTCTTCCTGGACTTTAGATAATTTGCCATTAAACGTGCACCTTGTCCGGATGGTGGGTATGTCTTACAGAAGCTGCTTCCGGAATCTTGTAAGGTTCGGGTTTCAAAGGTGACCGATGTTGTTGGTTCCTCGCTACGATAATGTCCACTACAGATGTAACCGCTTCCCTTCGAGCTAATGTGCAGCAACTCTGGGTGTTCCTGTGCCAAATACCATTTGACAAGAGTCTTGTGTACGCAAGATTTGGTGGTTTTACAGCAAACACAATCCAGCTGTCCTTTGTCCTTGTAGAATGTGACTACAGCGCGACCGAGTTTAGCCCAGTATTCCTTCGTTCCATCATACACGGAGAAATAAACGCTGTTTACAGAGTGCTTCTGCTCCCATAAAACGACGACAGGTATTTTGCTTTGTTCTGCAGTGTCTACAAGCTTCTGGGCAACCTGCATGTTAGCAGAATGTATTACCTTCTGTTGACAAAGATTTTCAGCATGTTCTGACTGGAGGTGTACTTCTTTCGGGCATTCACTTGCAAACATAACTGATTGCAAATGGGGGCACTGATAAATACCTACATTGCCCCTTGCTGCAACACCCAAAGCTAAATTGCAATTTTCATGTTCACATTGTATCTGCTGTGTGACAGTGTTCATTTGTACATGAAGTGGGTAATCTGGACCGATACTGGACTTGCTGATCATGTAGAGACCGCGGTGTTTATCAACGCATTTCCACGTTGGTATGACTTGGTTTTCACTTCATCCTGTGCATTGTGTGTCTCAATATGTCTTTTAATGTTTTTCTTAGAGATCATTGCATTGCAGAAAAAACATGTCTCTTTCGGAACTTGCTCTCTCTTCACTTTTTGGATGCTAGGGGACTCTGCTGAAGTTCTTTCCTCAGAAGCTGTCTGGTTTGTTGTCAGAACAAAAGGGCAAACCTTGGTCGTGTGTCGGACAAATGTGAACTTTCTCCGGAAGAGTTTACCACACGGGCAGTGGTAATGGCACCGGTCTTGTCTGGGAGTACAATCCAAAAAGCAGCTTAACACCCATAAATCTGCAAGGACACAAATACGGATTATTATACCGGACCGCCTCCGTGGTCTAGTGGTAGAACGTCCGCCCGGTGAGCGGAAGGTCCGGGGTTCGATCCCCGGCCGCGTCATACCAAAAGATGGTACTTGTTGTTACCATGTCTGGCGCTCGGCATTAAGGTGCTAAAACAAGGACTGGTCGACTCGGAGTCAGTATGCTGTCTGTGTGTGGGGTATTCATGTTAAACTGTGGCATGGTATCTTAGTGAGCTAGCACAATAAAACGGCATCAGTCCGGACCAGTACAAGCAGACACTCACACAAACACTCACACAAACACGTGCATGCACGTCGCTATATAAGTACAATAATCTTGGACGCGACGTTAAACCCCATTTTACCTCACCTCACCTCACTATTATACCATATAAACTGGTGCGTTGGGCTTGTGAGGTTGAGTAATAGACACCGTTTTACACGTATGCGTAATGCCACGTATACGCTAGTTACATACCACGCAATATTAGATTAATAACAAACACCAATTTATACATACCCCCAACTTTGACGGCATGTTGTGTGTGCTTGTTTATGTGTCCTTCCTTGATATTGTACCGCCGTGACGTTGATTCTGGACACAGTTTGCACTGGAATATTCCATCAACTTTAGCCAGTAAACTCTTACATGTGCCGAGCTCTTTTGTGTGCCATATGTCTTCATTCTGTAGACAAAGGTAGAAAGTCTAAAATCAACAAGTTTTCAAAAGAAGTCCTATTTTTCTATTGCTTAAGACTCCAGGACACTGAGTGGCGTAAAGCCACTTACATTTATGAGTACTAAATGAAACATAACGCTTCGATATCCATTATCTTCGCCGTGCATTTATGAAAACCGGTAACCAACTGAAGGTAGGGTGCTACAATGTCTAGGTTACATGGCCACTGTAGATAATAATACTCACGTTTGTTTCACAACGTCCATGCCTGGAAGAAATAAAATAATGACAATATATAAACATTTGAAGAAATGTGTACAACCATTAGAATTCTATAATTTATGTTAACACTGTTACCAGTTTTTAGCACAAGGTGTAGGCAGTTTAAACTAGAACCAATGTCTTTATACCTAGGAATATATGCTCTTGGTTTATGTATATCACAATTCCATTAACGAGTTTCAGCCATCTCTTTCTATAACCTTATATAGTACGAACAATATAGTTAACATATACCATTACTTTAATTTTCTTATTTGTGTGTTAGTGAGTGAATGAGTGCGTGTGTTCGTGTGTTCGTGTGTACGTGTGTGTGTCTATGCAAACGTCCCATTGGAAATAGCCTGAAAACTTAGTGGCACATCTGTGAGGCTCACATGTTTCGCATGGAAATAGTTTAAAATACGGGTTCGAAATATTATTATCTCTTTCCTTAACCATTTAGGAATAAAATAACTTTAAAACAATCGCTCTATACCCCCTTTTGGAAACTATATTGCTTCCCTTTACTACATGGGGTTGTCTATGCAAACGTTCTTATGAAAATAGCCTGAAAACTGAGTGGCACATCTAGGAGCCTCGCATTTTTCGCATCGAAATAGTTTAAAATACGTATTTGAAATACTATTTTCTCCTTCCTTAGCTATTTAGGCATAAAATAACGTAAAAGTATTCGCTCTACACCCCGTTTGGAACGCTAAAATGCGGGTTTAAAATAGGATTAGTTATTTTCACATTCATTTAGACATCAAATATCTTAAAAAGAGTTGTTTAAAAACGCACTTTGGGAAGATACATAGCTTCGCTTTGACACGATCATCGATCCCGATTGCGTGAAGAGATGCGCATCATATTAATTACTGGATTGTCTGGTCCAGACTCGATTATTTACAGACCGCCGTCAAATAGCTCGAATATTGCTGAGTGCAGCGTTAAACAACCAAACAACCAACCAACCCAACCAACACGAGGGACTGTCTACGCAAACATCCCTTTGGAAATGGCTTGAAAACGTAGTGGCACATCTGGGAGCCTCGCATTTCTTGCATGCAAATAGTTTACAATACGTGTTTGAAATACAATGTTCACCTTCCTTAACTAGTTAGGCATAAAAAAACGTAAAAGGAATCGTTCTGTACCCCGTTTGGAAAACTATATTTGAAATACTATTTTCTCCTTACTTAACTATTTAGGTATAAACAAACGTAAAAGGAGTCTCTCAATACCCCCTTTGGAACACTATATGGCTTTCCTTTAACACGGGGGAGATTATCTATACAACATCCCTTTGGAAATAGCCTGAAAAATTAGTGGCAAATCCAGGAGCATGGAAATAGTTTCAAATGCGGGTATGCAGCATTATTATCTCCTTCTTTCCATAAGAATGTTTAATGACATAACATAACATAACATAACATAACATTACATTACATTACATTACATTACATTACATTACATGAGAAAAAGTAATATTCAAATGAATGTATTTTACATAAAAAGAACAATAGATACTCATTTCCACTGCGCATATGATAAAGACTAAACCTAAACGCCCTTCACCCTACCGTCATTCAATACGTATTGTCCCCGACATGAAAGATACGTGGAGTGCTCTTCTTTATGAAATTTTAATATTTTACGTTTCACATACTAATCGAAAACCATTTGAAACCCATTAAACAAAACTCTGGACATATTATACCCGCAAACATGACGAAAAGAAACGCCTCTATTTTAATAAATTACTAAAAGCTAACACGTGACAATGTACATGTTTCCCAAAGTGGCATTTTGAAAGCAAGTCCTGCTTCCTTTCAACTTTGCACGAAAATAAAAAAAAATAGTACGTACCTTGCAAGAAATATTTTTTTGGACATGATCCAGTCTTGAAAGTTACATAGCCCTGTTTGTGAGTTCTCAGCGCTCTGTAAATATCTGAGTCTTATTGAGAGTCTGTTGTGAGATGCCCTGAGTATGTGAAAGGCTGACCACGGCCTAAGTTTCAAACATCTGTAGCTAGCTGGTGTTAGCACTTTTATCATGAGGCAGGATGTTCCTTGTTTATATGTATCAGTTAGCCCTGTCAACTTCATGAACCTCATTCTCACATAATGTCAACCGCATGACCCAGTCTGGGTTTCAAGTAGTATGTGCTTATCTTTTAGGATCTCACAGAAGCACTAAATGTGTCATCCAGTTATTGCTGTGTCATCTCTAACTCCCTAGGAACTCCTCTGGGATCTGGAACTTGCCACAGAGTGTATCACGTCACAATAAACAAACAAGTCCCCTAACAGACCCTAAAAGGAAAGAGTCTAGAGAGTCTAGACTTCTTGTTTCCAAAAATGAAGATGTTCATTCTGGGCTACCGAACATCAAGTAATGTATTTGTTCATAAAATATTTATTTGATAGTTTTAACAAAAAGTAAAAAGAAAAATGTATACACTTGCTTTGTAGACTTTCAAAAGGCCTCTGATTCAGTTGACAGAGCACTACCCCTAACAAAGCTATTTCAAATAAAATGTCAGGAAATAGTTCTTATAAAGTGAAAATTGACGGGGCATTTCACAATCCTTTAAATCCAACATCGGCATAAGACATGGGTGCATTTTGTCTCCCAGATTATTTAATATATTCCACAATGATCGTCCACCACATATCAAACAAGAAAATAAAAAAATAACACTTAATGTTTTAAACATTTGTCATTTGTTGTTTGGCAATGACTTGGTACTTTTTGCCACTTCCAAAAATTCTGCACGAGTTATTTGATGGTCTAAGAGTATTTCGTGTAACAAATAACCTAAAGATTAAAGGTGAAAAAACAAATGTTGCAGTGTTTGGCAAATCAAGTAAAATAGAAGAAACGAATACTTGGACCTTGGTTGGTGCAAAAATTCTAGTTATGGATAGATATAATTATTTATGAATAACATTTGAAGCAAATGATATACTTAATAATAGCGCCAAACCTCCCTTGAAATAGGGCCTAGGTACTACCATAAGCTTCAGTCTACCAATAATCTACCCAAATCTGGGGTATAGAAGCAACACCCCTTGTCTGAACAACTTTGATTAATTAATCCCCGAGAAACTGCGGCGCCGATGTTGTAAATCCATGTTAGGTGTCAACAAAACAACACACAATTGGGCAAGGCGAGCAGAACTAGGATTCTATACTCTTATGTACACAGAACTAATATAAATTACGAATTGCTATCACTATGTTGGTTCTTCAACATAATGAAATTCTGCTTTACCCACTAGGCTACCCGACCGCCCCGTTCCATTTGATAGGAAAGCCCGAAGTGATGCAGGTGTCAGATGTTAACCACTTCGGTGAAATCCACGAGCACGGTTGTCGTACTGACCAAATCTAGAAACATAATCGGGGCGAACCGGGATTCGAACCCACGATCATAGATTTCTGGCGTGCCCAAGGGACGCGCATTTCTGCACAGCGAATTGCTGCGCCTCAGACGACTGGGCCAACCGTGCCCCAAAAGGTGCAAGAAAAAACTGAGGACATTCAGGACAGCTAAAAATGAAATAAAATTAGAATCATATTTCAGTCACTTTAAAATAAGAAAATATCGAGTGCACTTTTCTATACTAGGAGTAAGTAACCATAAATTAAGTATAGAACTTGGAAGACATACAAAGCCACCCACCCCACTACATCAGAAACTATGCTCTACATGTTCAACCATTGATGAGGAAAGACACTACCTACTTTATTGTACCAAACACACGAAAGAAAGAAATATACTATTTGGAAAAGTATCCACACAAAATGTAAATGTCCACAATAATGAAAACATATTATTTCACCACATCCCCTCAAATATTGAGCCATCAACATCAATTGCATATGTTTCAAATGAATGATGTCAAGCAATAGATTCCCGTGGATCAACCTATGACATTTTATGTATAATATCATCAAATCTGTACTGTTGATATTTTCTATGCATTAAATTATTTCTTTGTGTTTTCAGGTATGTATGTCTGTCTGTATATGTGTATGTATGAATTATGATGTGTTTTTTTCGGGAATGGAATGTTTTCTGCAATAAATATCCTTTCCAGATACAAATAAATCAGACATAATCCTATTGTACCCATGCTGTCATACAGATCATGAAACAAATATATCCATTACAGTCCCTTCCAAGCCTATGATATTTGGCAAGTCTAGATTACTGCAGTATCAGGGTCTGTACAAATCTGCTAAATTCACAGGCCTTGTAATCATCAGTTAATCTCCAGCTGGCATTAGTGACACCACACCAAGACCTCCTGCTCTTCCCCCTGCCACTCGAGCTCTGGCCAGACATGTGTGATGACATTGGACACCTGGTGACATATACAACCTTTGTATTTTTTTTAGTTGTTTAATTGGTTGGCATTTCTGGTTAAAAATTAATAGGAACATTCACAAGTTGGCTTAAAGTATTGTCCACTCAAGTTGCCTCACCTAGACATGTTCGGGACACGTTATGTGAAGAACATTCTCGATGTACTGCTCTTTGAAAACTTTGCAGTCAGAAGAAATGTCTCTGTCTTAGTACTTCTAATAAAAACGTATATTCTGTCATACAACAATCAAGTCTCGGTGATCCGACAATCGGCTTTATCCGACACTAATGATGGGAACCTATTTAGACCCGTTAATCCGACAGTCTCGCACTCCGACTCCGACACACCTAATTTGCAACGAATTACCGAAATCACTCATTAATCAGTCTCCTTAATCCGACACAGTGATCAGCGTACTCCGTGGTCATCTGCCCTTTACTTCTATTTTAAGTGAAAGAATTAATAATTATCTAGAAAATAATAATTTGTTATCAGAATCACAAGGATGATTTCGATACGGATATTCTACTGTTGATGACATGTTCGTATTGCACTCCTTCATTGAATACCTCAAGGCACACAAAAAGAAACTGTATTGTACATTTATAGACTTCTCTAAGGCCTTCGAAAACGTTTGGTGCTTTGGACTATGGCAAAAATTAATAAAAACAAATTACAAGGTAAACGTTTCGAGATCATATTTAACATGTATCAAGGCATAAAGTCGTGTGAAGATTCATCGTTTTTCTCTAGTAATATCGGAGTAAGACAGGGGGGAAATCTATCGCCAATTCTGTGTCCTCTGTACCTAAATGACCTTGAAGAATATCTACAACAGGAAATACGTAAAGGTATTGATGTTATATCGGAAGATGAAGTAGTTAGAATCTGTAAAAATATTATTGTTTTGCAATATGCAGATGATACTATTACACTTGCAGATAACCCCTGTGACCTAAGAGAAAAATAATATGAATGTTTTATTATGAATATTGAAAACAATGGAAGTTGAGTATTAATATTGATAAAACTAAGGTGTTTGTATTTGAATCAAGAAAGAACAATAATGTGTTTAGGATAGGCGATAATGTTGTTGAAGTAGTAGATCACTATAGGTACTTGGGTCTGGTTTTTAAACGAACTTGAAATTCCCTAGCAGCCAAGATGTCGTTAGTAGCTCAAGCTAGAAAAGCTAAGCACTTAATATATATTAGAATACGTAATCTTGACTTGCCAATAGACTGCCAGCTATTATTATTTGATCAAACAATCGTGCCTATATTAACATATGGTTCCGAAATTTGGGGATTTGATAAACTAGATATGATAGAAAAGGTTCACACAAATTTCTATATATATTACTAATATATATACTATGGGTAAAAAAAGCACACACCCCTATTTTTTATATGGAGAGCTGGGAAGAACCCCTATTACGGATTTAATTAAACAAAGAATGTTGAGATATTGGTCTAAGAAAACTTATAATAAACTAACGTGTACTGTTATGTATAATGTATTATTTGCAGACTGCTGTAACCATAAATATGTTAAAGGACTATTTGATAGATTAGGCCTTAGTTTTATATGGACCCAACAATTCATGCCAAATATAAACGTATTAAAATGTGTTATTAAAGAATTATCTTTGATCAGTGTAGCCAGACGTGGACAAGTTATGTAAACAACTCTCCCAGGGCAGTATTTTACCGAATATTTAAACATAAACTCCAGTTAGAAAATCATCTGCGGTCGCTACCCTGAAGACTCGGTATCCCGATTACTAAAATAAGATCCACAAACCATAGATTACCAATAGAAAAGGGGCGATGGGAAAATATACCGCGGGAAGACAGAATTTGTAGTCACTGTAATAAACATGACTAAGCTGACGAATATCACTATCTACTAATATGTCCTTTTCTGCATAACTTGCGTAAGTTATATCTTCAAAAGAAGTATTTAACAAGACCTAGTGCGATACCACTTGATATGTTACTCAATACTGAAAGTTTATCAGAACAAAGAAAACTAGCACAGTTTGTAAAAGAAATCCTCAAAATGCTTAATTAAATGTATGAGTTTGTTGCAGTTAAACGTAAAGTCTCCTGCCACGTGTCACCATATATGAAATATACGTTTGTTGTTGTGTTGTTGTTGCCCGCGAGTACACAGCCTTGTGTTTTGATGCGAGACGAGTCGGCGAGAAGCTGCATATTTCAACGGCTGCACAGATAAACTTGCTCAACAATAAACAATTACTGCTTTAAATAAACAAAACAGGAATAATCACATGCCTAGATTACCTCAATCTCATAAAATCGGATTCAAGTTCTCGCTACCACTGAGGACATCCCATTACAAGTATAGTGCAAACAGAATCTTTAGATTTTGCAGAAATATTGAATAACTTTGAAATCGTTGTCGGATTTTTCGAGAGATTTCTGGACATTAGCCCACGACTGACAGTGAGAGTGTGCGTGTTTGGGGAGAGGCAGTAGCGTCAGTAAATATTCCTGTCAGACACACTTTCAGTGGCCTGTCAGTGATGGGTGATAGCATTCTTTACGTGTGTTGTGAATTTCCAGGCAATTATAGCTCTACAGATTTGTTTAGTCCCTGAAAATGAAGAGAGTTTTATTATTAATATATTTCATAACTAATATTTAACAACTGTTTATATCTGTAAAATATGTTAATTTCAGAGACAAGATGTTCGTCTAAGACATAGCATGTCGTCATTGTTACGGTTTGTGGCTGTTTTAGTTATGAGGTACACTCACAAAGAAAGGCTGAGGACCAACAGTAACACACCCTGAGACACCAACCAATTCCAGATGTGAAACGCAGAGATTGTATAAGAAGATATGAAGATAAGATGGAGTAAAAGATATAGCAGAATCACTGCAAACCCCTCACCCCGACTCCCCACCTCCAACCCCTACCAGAGGGAAGCTATATAGTTTTCACCAGGCGACTCTTTTTCCGTTAGTTTATGCATGAAAGATTAAGGAATCAGAAAATATTATTTCAAAAACGTACTTACATGCGAAAAAGCTAGGCTCCCAGATGTGCCACTATGTTTTCAGGCTATAGTTTCCAAAAGGGGGTATAGAGCGACTGTTTTAAACTTATTTTATGCCTAAATGGTTAAGGAAAGAGATAATTATATTTTAAACCCGTATTTTAAACTATTTCCATGCGAAACATGAGAGGCTCCCAGATGTGCCACAAAGTTTTCAGGCTTTTACGATGGGAACGTTTGTATAGACGACCCCCTGTGTTAAAGGGAAGCTATATAGTTTCCGGGACAGGATATAGAGCCACTCCTTATACTTCATTTTATGCCTAAATGTTTAAGTAAAGAGATAATAATATTTTAAACCGGTATTTTAAACTATTTCCATGCGAAAAATGCGAGGCTCGCAGATGTGCCACTAAGTTTTAGCCTATTTCCATACGGACGTTTCCATAGACAACCTCATGTAGTAAAGGGAAGCTATATAGTTTCCAAGAAGGGGTATAGAGCGACTGTTTTAAAGTTATTTTATGCCTGAATGGTTAAGGAAAGAGATAATAATATATCAAACCCGTATTTTAAATTATTTCCATGCGAAACATGCGAGGCTCCCAGATGTGTCACTAAGTTTGAGCCTATTTCCATACGTTTGCACAGACAACCCCCTGTGGTAAAGGGAAGCAATATAGTTTGCAAAAGGGGGTATAGAGCGACTGTTTCAAGTTATGTTATGCCTAAATGGTTAAGGAATGAGATAATGATATTTCAAACACGTATTTTAAACTATTTCCATGCGAAAAATGCGAGGCTCCCAGATGTGCCACTAAGTTTTCAGGCTATTTCCATACGGACGTTTCCACAGACAACCCCATGTAGTAAAGGGAAGCAATATAGTTTCCAAAAGGGGGTATAGCGCGACTGTTTTAAAGTTATTTTATGCCTAAATGGTTCAGGAAAGAGATAATAATATTTCAAACCCGTATTTTAAACTATTTCCATGCGAAAAATGCGAGGCTCCCAGATGTGCCACTAAGTTTTCAGGCTATTTCAATAGGGACGTTTGTATAGATAGCCTCCTGTGTTTGAGGGAAGCTATATAGTTTCCAAAAGGGGGTATAGAGCGACTGTTTGAAAGTTATTTTATGCCTAAATGGTTATGGAAAGAGATAATAATATTTCAAACCCGTTTTTTAAACTATTTCCATGCGAAAAATGCGAGGCTCCCAGATGTGCCACTAAGTTTTCAGGCTATTTCAATAGGAACGTTTGTATAGATAGCCTCCTGTGTTTGAGGGAAGCTATATAGTTTCCAAGAAGGGGTATAGAGCGACTGTTTTAAAGTTATTTTATGCCTAAATGGTTATGGAAAGAGATAGTAATATTTCAAACCCGTATTTTAAACTATTTCCATGCGAAACATGCGAGGCTCCCAGATGTGCCACTACGTTTTCAGGCTTTTCCCATTGGGACGTTTGTATAGACGACACCCTGTGTTAAAGGGAAGCTATATAGTTTCCGAGACAGGATATAGATCTACTACTTAGATTTCATTTTATGCCTAAATGGTTAAGTAAAACCATATATAATAATATTTCAAACCCGTATTTTAAACTATTTCCATGCGAAACATGCGAGGCTCCCAGATGTGCCACTAAGTTTTCAGGCTTTTTTCCATAGGGACGTTTGTATAGACAACCCCATGTAGTAAAGGGAAGCTATATAGTTTCCGAGACAGGATATAGAGCTACTCCTTTTACTTAATTTTATGTCTAAATGTTTAAGTAAAAAGATTATAATATTTCAAGCCCGTATTTTAAATTATTTCCATGCGAAACATGCGAGGCTCCCAGATGTGCCACGAAGTTTACAGGCTATTTCCATTGTGACGTTTGGATAGAGAAAACCCTGTGTTAAAGGGAAGACATATAGTTTCCGAGAGAGGTTATAGATCGAAATGAATAACAACATGCATAAGATCAATTTTACTGGTTGGGAGTTATGCAGAAGAAGCATATGATGTGACTGTAATTTTCTTGACTTTACTGCTAAGATAATCGTGTTTACCCTTTCTTTACCAATGTGTTGTATTTAACTTAGATTTTATGGTAATGTTGCAGCCATGTTTCTTATTTCGTTTCCAATGAAACTTTGATCATTGGTAACATTACATAACATTTGTAAAAGACGGGCATACAAAAGAACTACACAAAGGTCAAACTACTGATCATATGAATCATATTATATATAGTAGCTTCACGCGATGTATGCTCAGTTGGTTTATAAGATTATTTGATGAGAAACAAATGCATTATAACACAAGAACACACTGATATATATCTTTACTATCTATATGGCTACTTTACTTATTTGACACGCTTGATGATATAATAGTTGGAACTAATTGAAGATGATATGGTATAATATAAATGCATTCCCAGCCGGAAGTAAAGAAAGTGTCGTCTGTTACAGACAGCTTGCAGATTAATTATCCAGCCGTCCTCGTCTTTATCAGTTTAGAGGTGGGAGATTTGTTCATGTGAACCTTCACTGAAGGGATTTGTTCCGGGGCCGCGCTGCAGTTTATTTGTAGATGTCGTATCAGATTACAAAAGTACTGTCATCATTTGGCCTTGACGTGTTGACACAGCTGCTGCTGAAAGGGGATATAAACAATAACACAGAGATCTGGGTCAGCTCACTGGCACTTTTTACTGGCACATGTGCCGATCAGTGGCATGAGCCTTCCCCATATGAAAATTTCACAAACGACATCATCGGGTATTATGACGTGATTGTAAACTTTGAGGTGCAAGGTATTTTAGCACAATGACAGTCGTTCGTCTAAGTTTAGGTAGGTGAGTGGAAATCACCTTAGCGCTACGATCATGTTGTGGAACGAACGCCTGAATTTCTAAGGGTGAACCGACATGCTTACTTACTTAAATTGCAGATTTTACGTGCGCTTTCCGACTACAGCGTATTTCGCACACGGGCCCGGCCTGGCCTAGTCTGTCTTACAGACCCTGATACATTTATATCAACTACAGCCCATGCAAGGGAGCTGAGTATGGAAGTTTGTTAGTTTGATTATGTGGTTTGGTTTTGGTAGTTTACTGGCGATTTATTAGTCCTGTTTTGATTAAGTATACGCCTAAAGCTTTGAATTTTTCTATTGTATTTTGTGGGTTTAGGATTGCTTCTAGAGTAAGAGCCTTGTTTAGATTTAGGGTGGTTTGTAGTGTAGTTCGGTGTGTTAGGTAGTGGGTGCAGTGTATGAGTGGTGTTCTGGGGTTTCTTGTTGTTTGCAATGTGGGCAGGTTACTGTTGCGTGTTTTGGGTTTTTTTTTTGTTAGGTGGTTATTTAGGTTGGTATGTCCTGTTTGGAGTATAGTGATTACTCTGTCGATGTTTTGGAACGGATGCAGAACTTTTGGTTTGGTTAGGGTTTTTTGGAGAACCTTTTTGATTTGGCTATTTGAGTTTAGATATAGGTTATGCCATTTTTTGGTGATTTTTTGCTTGTTTACACTTTTTATTTCTGATTTTGAGATGGGTAAGTTTAAGCTTATTTCTGGGATTTTGAGGGATAGTTTAGCTGCATAATCGGCGTTTTCATTACCGTATATTCCTACGTGGGCAGGTATCCAGAAGAAGGTTATTTGTTTGCCTGCCTTAGTTAGGTCGTTGGAGCTTTTAAGTATTTGATTTATTAATTTAGGTCGGTTTTTGGTATTTTTGTTTTGGAGGGCTTGCAGTCCACTTAGGGAGTCGGTAAGTATTAGGATTTTTTTTGTGGTTTTTGGATTCTTGATTATGGAGGGCTGAGGCCATGCCCATTAGTTCTGCCGTGAATATTGATTGGTTGTTTGGGAGTCGGAAGGATTGTGTGGTTTTAGTTGGTTATGTGGTATGGACTCCGAAACCTGTGTGTTTGGAGGTCGGATCTGAGGATCCGTCCGTGTAAATCTGACACCAGTTTGGCCAATTTTCGTGTATGTATGCTAGTGTGGTAGTTTTAGTTATGTTTTGGTCGGTTTGTTTATTTATTTGGCTAGCTAGTGTTGTGTCTATTTTGGGTATTTTAAGTTTAGGGGTGAAGATATTTGATTGTTTGCAGTTTTGTTTAAGATTTTTAATTTGGTGTTCAATTTGGTAGTTTGTTATTCTTTGGGATATTGGGGTACGTAAGGGGTGTTTACGAGCTAGAGGTTGGTTTTTGGGGCTGATGTTTTGGTTTATTAAGTTTTGGATGAGATGGTTTGATTGGGACGCGGCCCAGAAATTTAAGCTTAGCTGTTCCCTGCGTAGACTTAGTGGCATTTCTCCTGTTAAGGCCTGAAGTGAGGTGTAGGAGGTGCCATGTTGGGTGCGTGTAATTAGTTTGAGAGCCTGTTATTGTATTGAGTCAAGTTTTTTATATAGAGAGTTGTTTAGGGTGTTGTATATGGCGCAGCCGTAGTCTAGTTTTGATATAATTAGTGATATGTAGAGAGAGAGGAGGGTATCTTTGGAGGCTCCCCAGTTAGAGCCAGTTAGGCATCTTAGGGTGTTTAGGTCTTTACTGCATTTAGTTGTTAGGTTTTGGATGGGAGCATCCCAGGTGAGATGTTCATCGAACATAAGTCCTAAGAATTTGGTTTGTTTTTGAAATTTGATTGTTTGATTGTTTAGCTGGAGGATGTGGGAGGCGGGTTTCATGTTTTTATGTTTGAATACTATTCCTGTTGTTTTTTCTGAGTTAAGGGAGAAGCCCCATATGTCAGTCCATTGTTGTATTTTATTAAGAGATTTTTGGAGTAAATTTTGGACCATTTTCATGCTTTTAGTGCGGATCCAGATGGCTCCATCATTTTTGATGTGTATACTTTAGGGGATAGGCCCTCGAATAGATAGTTTATCATTACATTGAAGAGGGTGGGGCTGAGGATACTGCCCTGTGGAGTGCCATTTTCTAGGGGACATTGGTCCGATAGAGTTTGGTCTATACCCACGGTTATTTTACGATTGTTTAGGAAGTCCTGGACGTGTATGCAGTCTTACTCAACCTTAAATTTGACTAAGATACCATACTGAAAACATTTCTTTGTTATGATAAAGATGATCAAGAATGTTCTTTGCTAAAAGAACGTAAATAAGCATATCCAAAACAACTAAAATATACAGTAGCATGAAATAAAAAAACTTCTTTACAAAAATAATGCAGCTGAATTCTTGGTCATTTTGCAAAATAACTCACAAAAATATAATTTTCATCATAATCTGAAAAAAACCCAAAGATAACATGTACTTGTATATAATGTTCGTAATCGCTGCTGATAGATCGAATTATATATATAACTCGTGATAACATAACGTGTGCGTATCGTGTGCTGTTATTCCCACGATATCGTGCATATATTATGGTAAATGTTTTATTATTTACACGATATATCGTGCATATTATGGTTAAAGTTCTGTTATTTACACGATGTCGTGCATATTGTGATATATTGTCCGTTATTAACACGATATCGTGTACATTGTGGAATATGTACTCCTTATGTACACGATATCGTGCGAATAGACACAGCCTGTAGGAATGCAGGGAGCGGGTCGAAATGTTCCCTGTTTTGATTGGTCCAACACGCTGCACGCTGATTGGTCTGTTCCGCCGCCCGGCCTGAATCCTGGTTTTCCAAACCGGCCCGACCCTCGCTCATAACTATATCGTGTGAAACATGACTAGTTTAAGGAAATGGCGAACTTTTGAAATCTGTAAAAGGCGTTCATTTGATTTGAGGAAAGGTATTATGACACCACAATCTTTAATTACTTTGACACACCCTCTTTTGGTGAGTAATAGTTTCCCTTAATGAACTGTTTCGGGCGTTATTAACTCACATTTACGTTTGTAAAATACATATCTTTTGTGTTCAGTGTTCAGGTTGTTAAGTGAGGGAGATCCCTCAATTGTGTAGACATTCCCACATGACAGTATACCTGCCTGCCTAAGACGGAAGGGGAACCTGCAGTTGTTCAGAAAATCAAGAATATACGCAACAACAATCTAGGTAGGCCTATATAACAATTTAGGTTCAAACAAGACTTGCCTAAACTCTGATCTTGCATTAGTTAATATAATGACATTTTAGTTTTGCAATACTACTTACGCAAATTTGAGTAATTTGTGCAGGAACAATTAGTACAAAAATGGCGACCACTCAGTATAATGACGTCATATATTTTACAAAACTGCTGATAGTATGTAAACACAAGTGTTAAAAGGGCAAGTTCACACGAAAATTAAACCTCATGAAAAGTATTTACTTAGTAGTTTCAGAGGCAAAACAATACAAATATCACAAGTATCTAATTTATTTTATTCATTATATCGGTTCATATTTTTCACATTTACCGAGAGTTCTATTTCCATAATAAACACATCGTGCCTATGCCCCTTGCAATATTAAGTCATTGTTGACAATTGATTTAAGAATTGACCTTCACTTTGTGTGAGTTCATTGGAGTATGAACTCACACAAAGTGAAAGTCAATTCTAATGATTTTTTTATCACAATTTCTTACCCCAAAGGATGTAGGCCAAGATCTAAACACAATTTAATTTTTATTTAGTACGCGTGACTTCGTGTTTACTCTGACAGCCATACAACAACCAGCTATATCGCGGAGTAAAATAGTTCCGTCAAAATGGCCGACACGATAAACGCGTGACGGGAGAGATTTCCGAAGTTGTTAATGAACCTGTGGCGGTTAGATGTGTTAGTCATCATTGATCAACTGGCCGATCATTGAAAGGTGTATAAAGATGCGACAAACAGACACTAAGGTAAATTCATAGAACTTTGACAAAGGTTTTGACGGGACTTTGATGGAATAGAAACCGATTCTATTTCTCGTCAAACTTTGATCAAAGTTTGATGACGTTGATTTTATTTAGCCAATCCGACTGCAAGGAACATTTACCCCTTTCCAACCGGAAGTGCATAGAGTCAAGCCAAAATGAGTCAACTATTTTGTACTGACGAGATGTTGGAAGAATTAATTGATTTGTTTCAACAACGAGCAGCCATTCTCAGGACCAAATATACCTTTGCCTACCCCGACGCCGCCTTCTCAACATAGCAATACACAAAATACATATGACAACAGCCAAAACAATCTTCGTCAGTAGCATCCACCTTGGCAAGATAATTCCCGCCAAAACGTTGAGGGCCTGTCAAAAACTTTGATGAGTGTAAACAGTCCAACTTGGACCAAGAAAACTTGGTCAAAGTTTTCTTTGACCAAGTTTTTGGTCAACGTTTTTGATAGTGTAACGGGGGCTTTACTCTAAAATTATTTCGTTTTCCAAAATCGCGACTGAGAAGGCAACAATGCATGGATAACAAACTCTAAGAATCCCGATGATGTTTGGAAGTGTCTGTTGTCTGAGTTGCACTTATTCTTTCATTTGTGTTGCGCATATTGACTCTTGACTGATCTGAAGCGGATGGTGTACGATCCTTATATGGAAACGGGCTAAAGGGACAGCACTCTTATGAAAACCCCACTGACTGTGCTGTTTTTGTAATCGAACGAAGCGCTTCGTGGTAAAATTGCTCACGTGAGGCACTGTTTTCATCAGCTGAAGAACGTCAACAAATACAACTTCAATCCTTATATTGACAGTTACATAAATCATAACAAAATAATCCATTCTTTAAAGCGACCTATATTAACGCGGAGATTCGTAACGTCGTGACGTCATCCGTCCAAACATTCCATTTGGAAATAAAATACACAACACAAACACACATATCCAAATCTGCCTGCCGTAAAAGGCGACCAACGGGATCGGGTGGTAAGGCTTGCTGACTTGGTTGATGCATGTCATCGATCCCAATTCGATACTCATGACTTCAATCATTTGATTGTCTGGGCCATACTCGATTATTTACAGACCGCCGTCATATAGCTGGAATATTGCTGAGTGCAGCGTTAAACAACAAACCAACCAACCAACCAATCAATTCGCGCCGCGCTTTGAATATCGGACAGTGGGTCACTCGCACCGTTCCCGGCTGTGCAGTCCAAATTTTGCGGTTTCCTTGATCTATCAGCTGAATTTATATCCTGTCCGTACCGTTTTGGAAGAGGGAAATCAGAGTGTTCGCCAAAGACATTCATGTTAACTGTTCGACCCGATAATGAAGACGTTAAAATCAACAAACTTAGTCTGCTTGCATGTCAGTGACAGCTTCAAAGGAAGGGCAAGGTCACCATCGGAATAAGAAAGGACAACCGTGATCTACTACTCACAACGTTTTACGCTAGGGAATGTTATTGTTCGCATTTGGGATGTTCTGGGCCACCAAATCAGAAGTCAGGCACACATCCACGGAGTTTTTAAATGATTTTTATTGGAACTGTTCACTTTGAGGGAACAATGCCACAAATTACGTTTCGAAAGGGACACTGATCGCACAACCAGATATATACCCAGATAGTTAAAACTGATTTCATTTACCACGCTTATCCTTTTATGTTAAATCAAATTGAAAGTGGAGAAAGTGGTTGGGTGCGTCTATCGATCGGTAGTAGATAATTGCAAATGGATATAGCTCGATTATATAATGCATGTAGTAGCTCTGTGAATAACTAATTAAGAATTGAACGTCAGATTGGATGGGTTCATTGAAGTGTGAACGATTTAAAAGCGCTGGTTAAACTGTATGACGGCGGTCTGTAAATAATCGAGTCTGGACCAGACAATCCAGTGATTGACACCATGATCATCGATCCACGCAATTGGGATACGATGACATGCATCAACCAAGTCAGCGAGCCTGCCCATATGGGTAATAAAATATAATAAGTTTATATTACTTTGACGATTACTCCAGTTATTACAGTTATTACGCACAAGCGTCCTATTTCATTTCCAAAGTGACATTTTACTTTCCAGAGTTGGACAATGCAGAGGAAAAAGAAGGCAAATTGATGCAATTCATGTTGATACATGTACCTAACATATATGCATGCAGCGTGATTTAGCATACATTCCGTGCCATGTCTAAGTTAGATGACAGGAAATAGTAAAG
Source organism: Haliotis cracherodii (assembly GCF_022045235.1). Classification (NCBI taxonomy): domain Eukaryota; kingdom Metazoa; phylum Mollusca; class Gastropoda; order Lepetellida; family Haliotidae; genus Haliotis; species Haliotis cracherodii. The sequence continues at coordinate 9,152,072 of NW_027266308.1, read as the reverse complement.
GTTCTTGTTTCGCATCTACAACAGAGTAGTAGTATATTTGAACTTTTACAGTGGCATGTTTATGTCTGTTGTTTTCCAGTGATCCATTCATATAATTTTAGTACTGGTCTTCAGCAAACATGTCAGGCGACTAACGGGATGCATGTCATCGAGTCCCATTTGCGTGATCGATGCTCACGATGTCAATCACAGAATTGTCTGGAGCAGACTCGATTATTTACAGACCCGTGGTCATAAAGCTGGAATATTGCTGAGTGCGGCGTTGAAAAACAAACAAAAATGTTTCAATGGCCTTAAATATTGATGTCACCCTATGGGGAGTCCGAAGTAGGCGTTGCCTCAAGTAACCTGTGCTTGTCGTAAGAGGCGACTTACTTGGATTGGGTGGTCGGACTCGGTGGCTTGGTTGATTGTGTGTCACAGTACCCCGAGTGTGTTAATATTGGCTGGTGCCGTGGCTACTTGAAGCAAAGTGTACCCAAAACACCTTTCTAATTACAATGGATGTATTATCTGTGTTTATTATTCTGTTCAAATAAATGTCTTTGTTACAATGTACCCCATAGTTTGAGTTTTGTGTTAGCACCAAATGCATGGGTATGGTGTTATACGCTTCGCGGCGGAGGACTGTAGGAATGGGCTTCCATCGAAACATTAGCCAGATGTAAGGAATTGAACTCGGCCGTTTCGGCGCGACTTGATTGAGACACTGGGCTACCTTACTGCTATTATGGACATATTTCCTTCACACACAAAATATTACCGTGCACAGTGGAATCTGTCGAGACAGGACTTTGACAAATCAGATTTTGTAATACAAGGCGATATCAATTGTACCGAATATACTATGATTCATAATAATACTTCTTTGAATCTTGTTTCTATTTACACTTGCTGTCCTCTGTTACAACATTCCTAATACAGGCCTCTGTAAAAATCAGACTCACTTTCGGCCCCAAAACAAGTAAAACGTTCATTTCGCCTGGATGTCAAAACAATGATCAACGCAATGAAGTCCAAAACAGATATTCCACTGTACTACACTGTACACATTGAATGTCAAAACTTTCCACTGACTATTGTGCTAAATTAATGGTCAAACGGTTGGTCTTCATTTTAACCTGAAGCTTAGAGTTTTTTTAATATCTATCAGTATATGTGCTTTGGAGATCAGACTTCCAGACGACCTCAGCTGACACTACAACTGCCTTTCTACGGTAACTGGGGTATCATTGGGTGTGGACAGCACCCGCAACTCATTCTTACACTTCACCATGAATGCGGAAGGTTATACTTTCCCTACTACTCGGAACATTCGGACCAGCAAAATACACCCCTATATCTACTGACCACATTCTTCTCAGGGAAAGTCCAGCATAACATGGCTTTCTCAGAATGGAGCCCACATGACCACGGACAGTTGCAATGTGTAACCCATGTCCAGGCACCTTGGTCGTCTAGGTATAACGTACAATTGTAGAAGGAGATATTTACATTCAGTAAAAATCACAATGACTATATAAACTATTTGGAGTTAAAGTAGCGCCGAGTTTAAACCATAATATTGAAAAAATGATTCTGTCTGAAAAACATATTCTGCTTCGTCTTTGTGATGCGTCTCAGCTGGATATGAATCATAAAAATTCAGCTCAAAATAGAAGGAAGTGGTGCGTCACAACTGGCACTGTAAAGGTAGAGACGAACTCATAATATGAAGTGGTTCGTCACAACTGGAGCTACATTACTAGTGACCAACTCATTTTTTCATATGTAAAGGTGCTTCACAACTGGGGCTGAAACATTAGAGACCAATTCATTATATGAAGTGATGCACAACAACTGGAACTGAAACATTGGAGGACAACTAATATGAAGTGATGCGTCACAACTGGACCTGAAACATGAGAGACCAACTCATTATATGAAGTGCTGCACAACAACTGGAGCTGAAACATTGGAGGACAACTAATATGAAGTGATGCGTCACAACTGGACCTGAAACGTTGGAGACCAACTCCTTATATGAAGTGCTGTTCACAACTAGAGCTGCGACATTAGAGACCATCTAATATGAAGTGGTGTTTCACAACTGGAGTTGAAACATGAGAGACCAACTAATATGAAATGGTGCTCACAAATGGACCTGAAACTTTCGAGACCAACTTCTGTGAAGTGGTGCGTCACAACAGGACCTGAAACATTGGAGACCAACTAATATGAAGTGGTGCGTCACAACTGGACCTGAAACATTGAAGACCAGCTCATTATATGAAGTGGTGCTCACAACTGGACCTGAAACAGTAGAGACCAACTAATATTAAGTGGTGCGTCAGAACGGGACCTGAAACATTAGAGACCAGCTAATATGAAGTGGTGCATCACAACTGGACCTGAAACATTGAAGACAACTCATTATATGAAGTGGAGCATCACAACTGGACCTGAAACATTAGAGACCAACTGATATGAAATTGTGCTCACAACTGGACCTGAAATATTAGAGAACAACTAATATGAAGTGGTGCTCACAACTGGACCTGAAACATTAGAGACCAACTAAAATGAAGTGGTGCGTCACAACTGGAGCTGAAACATTTATGACCAACTAATATTAAATGGTGCTCACAACTGGATCTGAAACATTAGAGACCAACTCATTATATGAAGTGGAGCATCACAACTGGACCTGAAACATTAGAGACCAACTAATATTAAATGGTGCTAACAACTAGAACTGAAATATTAGAGAACAACTAATGTGAAGTGGTGCTCACAACTGGACCTGAAACATTGGAGACCAACTAAATTGAAGTGGTGCGTCACAACTGGAGCTGAAACATTTATGCCCAACTTATATCAAATGGTGCTCACATCTGGACCTGAAACATTAGAAACCAACTAATATTAAGTGGAGCATCACAACTGGAGCTGAAACAATCGAGAACAACTCATTATATGAAGTGGCCTTTCACAATCGAAGCTGTAACATTTGAGACCAACACATTATATTAAGTGTTTGTTTGTGGTTTAACGCCACACTGACCAATATTCCAGTTATATAACGGTGGTCTGTAAATAATCAAGTATGGACCAGACAATCCAGTGATTGACATCATGACCATCGATCTACGCATTTGGGATCGATGACATTGACCAACCAAGTCAGCGAGCCTGACCACTCAATCCTGTTAGTCGCCTCTTACGACAAGCATAGTCGCCTTTTATGGAAAGTATGGTTGCTGAAGACCTATTCTACCCCGGATCTTCATGGGTGTTATGAAGTAGTGCGTCACAACTGGCGATGAAACATTAGAGAGCAACTATTTAAATGAAGTGGTGCCTGACAACTGCAGCTGAAAAACTAGAGACCAAATCATTATATAAAGTGGCGCGTCACAACCAGAGCTAAAACATATGAGAACAACACATTATACCAGGAAAAGGCGCTTCTCAAATTGGTCTGAAACATTGAAAGACCAACTCATCAAAATAGGATTTTGCACGTTTGAACTGGATCTAAAACATTACAAGACTAAATCGTCGTTACTGGAGGTGGTACATTTCAATACAGACTATAGAGTTTTGATTTTGTTTTCACAATGATCCTTTGGTAGTGATACGCAAATTGTTATAAACCTCTTCAAAAGTTATTTGCCCGAACGGGTACACACCACAGAGGTCCATAACTCCACTTCTTTCCACTGACTATTGTGCTAACTTAATGGTCAATCAGTTGGTCTTCATTTTAACCTGAAGCTTAGAGCTTTTTAATATCTATCAGTATATGTGCTTTGGAGATCAGACTTCCAGACGACCTCAGCTGACATTTCAACTGCCTTTCTACGGTAACTGGGGTATCATTGGGTGTGGACAGCACCCGCAACTCATTCTTACACTTCACCATGAATGCGGAAGGTTATACTTTCCCTACTACTCGGAACATTCGGACCAGCAAAATACACCCCTATATCTACTGACCACATTCTTCACAGGGAAAGTCCAGCATAACATGGCTTTCTCAGAATGGAGCCCACGTGACCACGGACAGTTGCAATGTGTAACCCATGTCCAGGTACCTTGGTCGTCTAGGTATAACGTACAATTGTAGAAGGAGATATTTACATTCAGTAAAAATCACAATGACTATATAAACTATTTGGAGTTAAAGTAGCGCCGAGTTTAAACCATAATATTGAAAAAATGATTCTGTCTGAAAAACATATTCTGCTTCGTCTTTGTGATGCGTCTCAGCTGGATATGAATCATAAAAATTCAGCTCAAAATAGAAGGAAGTGGTGCGTCACAACTGGCACTGTAAAGGTAGAGACGAACTCATAATATGAAGTGGTTCGTCACAATTGGAGCTACATTACTAGTGACCAACTCATTTTTTCATATGTAAAGGTGCTTCACAACTGGGGCTGAAACATTAGAGACCAATTCATTATATGAAGTGATGCACAACAACTGGAACTGAAACATTGGAGGACAACTAATATGAAGTGATGCGTCACAACTGGAACTGAAACATGAGAGACCAACTCATTATATGAAGTGCTGCACAACAACTGGAGCTGAAACATTGGAGGACAACTAATATGAAGTGATGCGTCACAACTGGACCTGAAACGTTGGAGACCAACTCCTTATATGAAGTGCTGTTCACAACTAGAGCTGCGACATTAGAGACCATCTAATATGAAGTGGTGTTTCACAACTGGAGTTGAAACATGAGAGACCAACTAATATGAAATGGTGCTCACAAATGGACCTGAAACTTTCGAGACCAACTTCTGTGAAGTGGTGCGTCACAACAGGACCTGAAACATTGGAGACCAACTAATATGAAGTGGTGCGTCACAACTGGACCTGAAACATTGAAGACCAGCTCATTATATGAAGTGGTGCTCACAACTGGACCTGAAACAGTAGAGACCAACTAATATTAAGTGGTGCGTCAGAACGGGACCTGAAACATTAGAGACCAGCTAATATGAAGTGGTGCATCACAACTGGACCTGAAACATTGAAGACAACTCATTATATGAAGTGGAGCATCACAACTGGACCTGAAACATTAGAGACCAACTGATATGAAATTGTGCTCACAACTGGACCTGAAATATTAGAGAACAACTAATATGAAGTGGTGCTCACAACTGGACCTGAAACATTAGAGACCAACTAAAATGAAGTGGTGCGTCACAACTGGAGCTGAAACATTTATGACCAACTAATATTAAATGGTGCTCACAACTGGATCTGAAACATTAGAGACCAACTCATTATATGAAGTGGAGCATCACAACTGGACCTGAAACATTAGAGACCAACTAATATTAAATGGTGCTAACAACTAGAACTGAAATATTAGAGAACAACTAATGTGAAGTGGTGCTCACAACTGGACCTGAAACATTGGAGACCAACTAAATTGAAGTGGTGCGTCACAACTGGAGCTGAAACATTTATGACCAACTTATATCAAATGGTGCTCACATCTGGACCTGAAACATTAGAAACCAACTAATATTAAGAGGAGCATCACAACTGGAGCTGAAACAATCGAGAACAACTCATTATATGAAGTGGCTTTTCACAATCGAAGCTGTAACATTTGAGACCAACACATTATATTAAGTGTTTGTTTGTGGTTTAACGCAACACTGAACAATATTCCAGTTATATAACGGCGGTCTGTAAATAATCAAGTATGGACCAGACAATCCAGTGATTGACATCATGACCATCGATCTACGCATTTGGGATCGATGACATTGACCAACCAAGTCAGCGAGCCTGACCACTCAATCCTGTTAGTCGCCTCTTACGACAAGCATAGTCGCCTTTTATGGAAAGTATGGTTGCTGAAGACCTATTCTACCCCGGATCTTCATGGGTGTTATGAAGTAGTGCGTCACAACTGGCGATGAAACATTAGAGAGCAACTATTTAAATGAAGTGGTGCATGACAACTGCAGCTGAAAAACTAGAGATCAAATCATTATATAAAGTGGCGCGTCACAACCAGAGCTAAAACATATGAGAACAACACATTATACCAGGAAAAGGCGCTTCTCAAATTGGTCTGAAACATTGAAAGACCAACTCATCAAAATAGGATTTTGCACGTTTGAACTGGATCTAAAACATTACAAAACTAAATCATCGTTACTGGAGGTGGTACATTTCAATACAGACTATAGAGTTTTGATTTTGTTTTCACAATGATCCTTTGGTAGTGATACGCAAATTGTTATAAACCTCTTCAAAAGTTATTTGCCCGAACGGGTACACACCACAGAGGTCCATAACTCCACTTCTTTCCACTGACTATTGTGCTAACTTAATGGTCAATCAGTTGGTCTTCATTTTAACCTGAAGCTTAGAGCTTTTTAATATCTATCAGTATATGTGCTTTGGAGATCAGACTTCCAGACGACCTCAGCTGACATTACAACTGCCTTTCTACGGTAACTGGGGTATCATTGGGTGTGGACAGCACCCGCAACTCATTCTTACACTTCACCATGAATGCGGAAGGTTATACTTTCCCTAGTACTCGGAACATTCGGACCAGCAAAATACACCCCTATATCTACTGACCACATTCTTCACAGGGAAAGTCCAGCATAACATGGCTTTCTCAGAATGGAGCCCACATGACCACGGACAGTTGCAATGTGTAACCCATGTCCAGGCACCTTGGTCGTCTAGGTATAACGTACAATTGTAGAAGGAGATATTTACATTCAGTAAAAATCACAATGACTATAGAAACTATTTGGAGTTAAAGTAGCGCCGAGTTTAAACCATAATATTGAAAAAATGATTCTGTCTGAAAAACATATTCTGCTTCGTCTTTGTGATGCGTCTCAGCTGGATATGAATCATAAAAATTCAGCTCAAAATAGAAGGAAGTGGTGCGTCACAACTGGCACTGTAAAGGTAGAGACGAACTCATAATATGAAGTGGTTCGTCACAATTGGAGCTACATTACTAGTGACCAACTCATTTTTTCATATGTAAAGGTGCTTCACAACTGGGGCTGAAACATTAGAGACCAATTCATTATATGAAGTGATGCACAACAACTGGAACTGAAACATTGGAGGACAACTAATATGAAGTGATGCGTCACAACTGGACCTGAAACATGAGAGACCAACTCATTATATGAAGTGCTGCACAACAACTGGAGCTGAAACATTGGAGGACAACTAATATGAAGTGATGCGTCACAACTGGACCTGAAACGTTGGAGACCAACTCCTTATATGAAGTGCTGTTCACAACTAGAGCTGCAACATTAGAGACCATCTAATATGAAGTAGTGTTTCACAACTGGAGTTGAAACATGAGAGACCAACTAATATGAAATGGTGCTCACAAATGGACCTGAAACTTTCGAGACCAACTTCTGTGAAGTGGTGCGTCACAACTGGACCTGAAACATTGGAGACCAACTAATATGAAGTGGTGCGTCACAACTGGACCTGAAACATTGAAGACCAGCTCATTATATGAAGTGGTGCTCACAACTGGACCTGAAACATTAGAGACCAACTAATATTAGGTGGTGCGTCACAACGGGACCTGAAACATTAGAGACCAGCTAATATGAAGTGGTGCATCACAACTGGACCTGAAACATTGAAGACAACTCATTATATGAAGTGGAGCATCACAACTGGACCTGAAACATTAGAGACCAACTGATATGAAATTGTGCTCACAACTGGACCTGAAATATTAGAGAACAACTAATATGAAGTGGTGCTCACAACTGGACCTGAAACATTAGAGACCAACTAAAATGAAGTGGTGCGTCACAACTGGAGCTGAAACATTTATGACCAACTAATATTAAATGGTGCTCACAACTGGACCTGAAACGTTGGAGACCAACTCCTTATATGAAGTGCTGTTCACAACTAGAGCTGCAACATTAGAGACCATCTAATATGAAGTAGTGTTTCACAACTGGAGTTGAAACATGAGAGACCAACTAATATGAAATGGTGCTCACAAATGGACCTGAAACTTTCGAGACCAACTTCTGTGAAGTGGTGCGTCACAACTGGACCTGAAACATTGGAGACCAACTAATATGAAGTGGTGCGTCACAACTGGACCTGAAACATTGAAGACCAGCTCATTATATGAAGTGGTGCTCACAACTGGACCTGAAACATTAGAGACCAACTAATATTAGGTGGTGCGTCACAACGGGACCTGAAACATTAGAGACCAGCTAATATGAAGTGGTGCATCACAACTGGACCTGAAACATTGAAGACAACTCATTATATGAAGTGGAGCATCACAACTGGACCTGAAACATTAGAGACCAACTGATATGAAATTGTGCTCACAACTGGACCTGAAATATTAGAGAACAACTAATATGAAGTGGTGCTCACAACTGGACCTGAAACATTAGAGACCAACTAAAATGAAGTGGTGCGTCACAACTGGAGCTGAAACATTTATGACCAACTAATATTAAATGGTGCTCACAACTGGATCTGAAACATTAGAGACCAACTCATTATATGAAGTGGAGCATCACAACTGGACCTGAAACATTAGAGACCAACTAATATTAAATGGTGCTAACAACTAGAACTGAAATATTAGAGAACAACTAATGTGAAGTGGTGCTCACAACTGGACCTGAAACATTGGAGACCAACTAAATTGAAGTGGTGCGTCACAACTGGAGCTGAAACATTTATGACCAACTTATATCAAATGGTGCTCACATCTGGACCTGAAACATTAGAAACCAACTAATATTAAGAGGAGCATCACAACTGGAGCTGAAACAATCGAGAACAACTCATTATATGAAGTGGCTTTTCACAATCGAAGCTGTAACATTTGAGACCAACACATTATATTAAGCGTTTGTTTGTGGTTTAACGCAACACTGAACAATATTCCAGTTATATAACGGCGGTCTGTAAATAATCAAGTATGGACCAAACAATCCAGTGATTGACATCATGACCATCGATCTACGCATTTGGGATCGATGACATTGACCAACCAAGTCAGCGAGCCTGACCACTCAATCCTGTTAGTCGCCTCTTACGACAAGCATAGTCGCCTTTTATGGAAAGTATGGTTGCTGAAGACCTATTCTACCCCGGATCTTCATGGGTGTTATGAAGTAGTGCGTCACAACTGGCGATGAAACATTAGAGAGCAACTATTTAAATGAAGTGGTGCATGACAACTGCAGCTGAAAAACTAGAGATCAAATCATTATATAAAGTGGCGCGTCACAACCAGAGCTAAAACATATGAGAACAACACATTATACCAGGAAAAGGCGCTTCTCAAATTGGTCTGAAACATTGAAAGACCAACTCATCAAAATAGGATTTTGCACGTTTGAACTGGATCTAAAACATTACAAAACTAAATCATCGTTACTGGAGGTGGTACATTTCAATACAGACTATAGAGTTTTGATTTTGTTTTCACAATGATCCTTTGGTAGTGATACGCAAATTGTTATAAACCTCTTCAAAAGTTATTTGCCCGAACGGGTACACACCACAGAGGTCCATAACTCCACTTCTTTCCACTGACTATTGTGCTAACTTAATGGTCAATCAGTTGGTCTTCATTTTAACCTGAAGCTTAGAGCTTTTTAATATCTATCAGTATATGTGCTTTGGAGATCAGACTTCCAGACGACCTCAGCTGACATTACAACTGCCTTTCTACGGTAACTGGGGTATCATTGGGTGTGGACAGCACCCGCAACTCATTCTTACACTTCACCATGAATGCGGAAGGTTATACTTTCCCTACTACTCGGAACATTCGGACCAGCAAAATACACCCCTATATCTACTGACCACATTCTTCACAGGGAAAGTCCAGCATAACATGGCTTTCTCAGAATGGAGCCCACATGACCACGGACAGTTGCAATGTGTAACCCATGTCCAGGCACCTTGGTCGTCTAGGTATAACGTACAATTGTAGAAGGAGATATTTACATTCAGTAAAAATCACAATGACTATAGAAACTATTTGGAGTTAAAGTAGCGCCGAGTTTAAACCATAATATTGAAAAAATGATTCTGTCTGAAAAACATATTCTGCTTCGTCTTTGTGATGCGTCTCAGCTGGATATGAATCATAAAAATTCAGCTCAAAATAGAAGGAAGTGGTGCGTCACAACTGGCACTGTAAAGGTAGAGACGAACTCATAATATGAAGTGGTTCGTCACAATTGGAGCTACATTACTAGTGACCAACTCATTTTTTCATATGTAAAGGTGCTTCACAACTGGGGCTGAAACATTAGAGACCAATTCATTATATGAAGTGATGCACAACAACTGGAACTGAAACATTGGAGGACAACTAATATGAAGTGATGCGTCACAACTGGACCTGAAACATGAGAGACCAACTCATTATATGAAGTGCTGCACAACAACTGGAGCTGAAACATTGGAGGACAACTAATATGAAGTGATGCGTCACAACTGGACCTGAAACGTTGGAGACCAACTCCTTATATGAAGTGCTGTTCACAACTAGAGCTGCAACATTAGAGACCATCTAATATGAAGTAGTGTTTCACAACTGGAGTTGAAACATGAGAGACCAACTAATATGAAATGGTGCTCACAAATGGACCTGAAACTTTCGAGACCAACTTCTGTGAAGTGGTGCGTAACAACTGGACCTGAAACATTGGAGACCAACTAATATGAAGTGGTGCGTCACAACTGGACCTGAAACATTGAAGACCAGCTCATTATATGAAGTGGTGCTCACAACTGGACCTGAAACATTAGAGACCAACTAATATTAGGTGGTGCGTCACAACGGGACCTGAAACATTAGAGACCAGCTAATATGAAGTGGTGCATCACAACTGGACCTGAAACATTGAAGACAACTCATTATATGAAGTGGAGCATCACAACTGGACCTGAAACATTAGAGACCAACTGATATGAAATTGTGCTCACAACTGGACCTGAAATATTAGAGAACAACTAATATGAAGTGGTGCTCACAACTGGACCTGAAACATTAGAGACCAACTAAAATGAAGTGGTGCGTCACAACTGGAGCTGAAACATTTATGACCAACTAATATTAAATGGTGCTCACAACTGGACCTGAAACGTTGGAGACCAACTCCTTATATGAAGTGCTGTTCACAACTAGAGCTGCAACATTAGAGACCATCTAATATGAAGTAGTGTTTCACAACTGGAGTTGAAACATGAGAGACCAACTAATATGAAATGGTGCTCACAAATGGACCTGAAACTTTCGAGACCAACTTCTGTGGAGTGGTGCGTCACAACTGGACCTGAAACATTGGAGACCAACTAATATGAAGTGGTGCGTCACAACTGGACCTGAAACATTGAAGACCAGCTCATTATATGAAGTGGTGCTCACAACTGGACCTGAAACATTAGAGACCAACTAATATTAGGTGGTGCGTCACAACGGGACCTGAAACATTAGAGACCAGCTAATATGAAGTGGTGCATCACAACTGGACCTGAAACATTGAAGACAACTCATTATATGAAGTGGAGCATCACAACTGGACCTGAAACATTAGAGACCAACTGATATGAAATTGTGCTCACAACTGGACCTGAAATATTAGAGAACAACTAATATGAAGTGGTGCTCACAACTGGACCTGAAACATTAGAGACCAACTAAAATGAAGTGGTGCGTCACAACTGGAGCTGAAACATTTATGACCAACTAATATTAAATGGTGCTCACAACTGGATCTGAAACATTAGAGACCAACTCATTATATGAAGTGGAGCATCACAACTGGACCTGAAACATTAGAGACCAACTAATATTAAATGGTGCTAACAACTAGAACTGAAATATTAGAGAACAACTAATGTGAAGTGGTGCTCACAACTGGACCTGAAACATTGGAGACCAACTAAATTGAAGTGGTGCGTCACAACTGGAGCTGAAACATTTATGACCAACTTATATCAAATGGTGCTCACATCTGGACCTGAAACATTAGAAACCAACTAATATTAAGAGGAGCATCACAACTGGAGCTGAAACAATCGAGAACAACTCATTATATGAAGTGGCTTTTCACAATCGAAGCTGTAACATTTGAGACCAACACATTATATTAAGTGTTTGTTTGTGGTTTAACGCAACACTGAACAATATTCCAGTTATATAACGGCGGTCTGTAAATAATCAAGTATGGACCAGACAATCCAGTGATTGACATCATGACCATCGATCTACGCATTTGGGATCGATGACATTGACCAACCAAGTCAGCGAGCCTGACCACTCAATCCTGTTAGTCGCCTCTTACGACAAGCATAGTCGCCTTTTATGGAAAGTATGGTTGCTGAAGACCTATTCTACCCCGGATCTTCATGGGTGTTATGAAGTAGTGCGTCACAACTGGCGATGAAACATTAGAGAGCAACTATTTAAATGAAGTGGTGCATGACAACTGCAGCTGAAAAACTAGAGATCAAATCATTATATAAAGTGGCGCGTCACAACCAGAGCTAAAACATATGAGAACAACACATTATACCAGGAAAAGGCGCTTCTCAAATTGGTCTGAAACATTGAAAGACCAACTCATCAAAATAGGATTTTGCACGTTTGAACTGGATCTAAAACATTACAAGACTAAATCATCGTTACTGGAGGTGGTACATTTCAATACAGACTATAGAGTTTTGATTTTGTTTTCACAATGATCCTTTGGTAGTGATACGCAAATTGTTATAAACCTCTTCAAAAGTTATTTGCCCGAACGGGTACACACCACAGAGGTCCATAACTCCACTTCTTTCCACTGACTATTGTGCTAACTTAATGGTCAATCAGTTGGTCTTCATTTTAACCTGAAGCTTAGAGCTTTTTAATATCTATCAGTATATGTGCTTTGGAGATCAGACTTCCAGACGACCTCAGCTGACATTACAACTGCCTTTCTACGGTAACTGGGGTATCATTGGGTGTGGACAGCACCCGCAACTCATTCTTACACTTCACCATGAATGCGGAAGGTTATACTTTCCCTACTACTCGGAACATTCGGACCAGCAAAATACACCCCTATATCTACTGACCACATTCTTCACAGGGAAAGTCCAGCATAACATGGCTTTCTCAGAATGGAGCCCACATGACCACGGACAGTTGCAATGTGTAACCCATGTCCAGGCACCTTGGTCGTCTAGGTATAACGTACAATTGTAGAAGGAGATATTTACATTCAGTAAAAATCACAATGACTATAGAAACTATTTGGAGTTAAAGTAGCGCCGAGTTTAAACCATAATATTGAAAAAATGATTCTGTCTGAAAAACATATTCTGCTTCGTCTTTGTGATGCGTCTCAGCTGGATATGAATCATAAAAATTCAGCTCAAAATAGAAGGAAGTGGTGCGTCACAACTGGCACTGTAAAGGTAGAGACGAACTCATAATATGAAGTGGTTCGTCACAATTGGAGCTACATTACTAGTGACCAACTCATTTTTTCATATGTAAAGGTGCTTCACAACTGGGGCTGAAACATTAGAGACCAATTCATTATATGAAGTGATGCACAACAACTGGAACTGAAACATTGGAGGACAACTAATATGAAGTGATGCGTCACAACTGGACCTGAAACATGAGAGACCAACTCATTATATGAAGTGCTGCACAACAACTGGAGCTGAAACATTGGAGGACAACTAATATGAAGTGATGCGTCACAACTGGACCTGAAACGTTGGAGACCAACTCCTTATATGAAGTGCTGTTCACAACTAGAGCTGCAACATTAGAGACCATCTAATATGAAGTAGTGTTTCACAACTGGAGTTGAAACATGAGAGACCAACTAATATGAAATGGTGCTCACAAATGGACCTGAAACTTTCGAGACCAACTTCTGTGAAGTGGTGCGTCACAACTGGACCTGAAACATTGGAGACCAACTAATATGAAGTGGTGCGTCACAACTGGACCTGAAACATTGAAGACCAGCTCATTATATGAAGTGGTGCTCACAACTGGACCTGAAACATTAGAGACCAACTAATATTAGGTGGTGCGTCACAACGGGACCTGAAACATTAGAGACCAGCTAATATGAAGTGGTGCATCACAACTGGACCTGAAACATTGAAGACAACTCATTATATGAAGTGGAGCATCACAACTTGACCTGAAACATTAGAGACCAACTGATATGAAATTGTGCTCACAACTGGACCTGAAATATTAGAGAACAACTAATATGAAGTGGTGCTCACAACTGGACCTGAAACATTAGAGACCAACTAAAATGAAGTGGTGCGTCACAACTGGAGCTGAAACATTTATGACCAACTAATATTAAATGGTGCTCACAACTGGATCTGAAACATTAGAGACCAACTCATTATATGAAGTGGAGCATCACAACTGGACCTGAAACATTAGAGACCAACTAATATTAAATGGTGCTAACAACTAGAACTGAAATATTAGAGAACAACTAATGTGAAGTGGTGCTCACAACTGGACCTGAAACATTGGAGACCAACTAAATTGAAGTGGTGCGTCACAACTGGAGCTGAAACATTTATGACCAACTTATATCAAATGGTGCTCACATCTGGACCTGAAACATTAGAAACCAACTAATATTAAGAGGAGCATCACAACTGGAGCTGAAACAATCGAGAACAACTCATTATATGAAGTGGCTTTTCACAATCGAAGCTGTAACATTTGAGACCAACACATTATATTAAGTGTTTGTTTGTGGTTTAACGCCACACTGAACAATATTCCAGTTATATAACGGCGGTCTGTAAATAATCAAGTATGGACCAGACAATCCAGTGATTGACATCATGACCATCGATCTACGCATTTGGGATCGATGACATTGACCAACCAAGTCAGCGAGCCTGACCACTCAATCCTGTTAGTCGCCTCTTACGACAAGCATAGTCGCCTTTTATGGAAAGTATGGTTGCTGAAGACCTATTCTACCCCGGATCTTCATGGGTGTTATGAAGTAGTGCGTCACAACTGGCGATGAAACATTAGAGAGCAACTATTTAAATGAAGTGGTGCATGACAACTGCAGCTGAAAAACTAGAGATCAAATCATTATATAAAGTGGCGCGTCACAACCAGAGCTAAAACATATGAGAACAACACCAGGAAAAGGCGCTTCTCAAATTGGTCTGAAACATTGAAAGACCAACTCATCAAAATAGGATTTTGCACGTTTGAACTGGATCTAAAACATTACAAGACTAAATCATCGTTACTGGAGGTGGTACATTTCAATACAGACTATAGAGTTTTGATTTTGTTTTCACAATGATCCTTTGGTAGTGATACGCAAATTGTTATAAACCTCTTCAAAAGTTATTTGCCCGAACGGGTACACACCACAGAGGTCCATAACTCCACTTCTTTCCACTGACTATTGTGCTAACTTAATGGTCAATCAGTTGGTCTTCATTTTAACCTGAAGCTTAGAGCTTTTTAATATCTATCAGTATATGTGCTTTGGAGATCAGACTTCCAGACGACCTCAGCTGACATTACAACTGCCTTTCTACGGTAACTGGGGTATCATTGGGTGTGGACAGCACCCGCAACTCATTCTTACACTTCACCATGAATGCGGAAGGTTATACTTTCCCTACTACTCGGAACATTCGGACCAGCAAAATACATCCCTATATCTACTGACCACATTCTTCACAGGGAAAGTCCAGCATAACATGGCTTTCTCAGAATGGAGCCCACATGACCACGGACAGTTGCAATGTGTAACCCATGTCCAGGCACCTTGGTCGTCTAGGTATAACGTACAATTGTAGAAGGAGATATTTACATTCAGTAAAAATCACAATGACTATAGAAACTATTTGGAGTTAAAGTAGCGCCGAGTTTAAACCATAATATTGAAAAAATGATTCTGTCTGAAAAACATATTCTGCTTCGTCTTTGTGATGCGTCTCAGCTGGATATGAATCATAAAAATTCAGCTCAAAATAGAAGGAAGTGGTGCGTCACAACTGGCACTGTAAAGGTAGAGACGAACTCATAATATGAAGTGGTTCGTCACAATTGGAGCTACATTACTAGTGACCAACTCATTTTTTCATATGTAAAGGTGCTTCACAACTGGGGCTGAAACATTAGAGACCAATTCATTATATGAAGTGATGCACAACAACTGGACCTGAAACGTTGGAGACCAACTCCTTATATGAAGTGCTGTTCACAACTAGAGCTGCAACATTAGAGACCATCTAATATGAAGTAGTGTTTCACAACTGGAGTTGAAACATGAGAGACCAACTAATATGAAATGGTGCTCACAAATGGACCTGAAACTTTCGAGACCAACTTCTGTGAAGTGGTGCGTCACAACTGGACCTGAAACATTGGAGACCAACTAATATGAAGTGGTGCGTCACAACTGGACCTGAAACATTGAAGACCAGCTCATTATATGAAGTGGTGCTCACAACTGGACCTGAAACATTAGAGACCAACTAATATTAGGTGGTGCGTCACAACGGGACCTGAAACATTAGAGACCAGCTAATATGAAGTGGTGCATCACAACTGGACCTGAAACATTGAAGACAACTCATTATATGAAGTGGAGCATCACAACTGGACCTGAAACATTAGAGACCAACTGATATGAAATTGTGCTCACAACTGGACCTGAAATATTAGAGAACAACTAATATGAAGTGGTGCTCACAACTGGACCTGAAACATTAGAGACCAACTAAAATGAAGTGGTGCGTCACAACTGGAGCTGAAACATTTATGACCAACTAATATTAAATGGTGCTCACAACTGGACCTGAAACGTTGGAGACCAACTCCTTATATGAAGTGCTGTTCACAACTAGAGCTGCAACATTAGAGACCATCTAATATGAAGTAGTGTTTCACAACTGGAGTTGAAACATGAGAGACCAACTAATATGAAATGGTGCTCACAAATGGACCTGAAACTTTCGAGACCAACTTCTGTGGAGTGGTGCGTCACAACTGGACCTGAAACATTGGAGACCAACTAATATGAAGTGGTGCGTCACAACTGGACCTGAAACATTGAAGACCAGCTCATTATATGAAGTGGTGCTCACAACTGGACCTGAAACATTAGAGACCAACTAATATTAGGTGGTGCGTCACAACGGGACCTGAAACATTAGAGACCAGCTAATATGAAGTGGTGCATCACAACTGGACCTGAAACATTGAAGACAACTCATTATATGAAGTGGAGCATCACAACTGGACCTGAAACATTAGAGACCAACTGATATGAAATTGTGCTCACAACTGGACCTGAAATATTAGAGAACAACTAATATGAAGTGGTGCTCACAACTGGACCTGAAACATTAGAGACCAACTAAAATGAAGTGGTGCGTCACAACTGGAGCTGAAACATTTATGACCAACTAATATTAAATGGTGCTCACAACTGGATCTGAAACATTAGAGACCAACTCATTATATGAAGTGGAGCATCACAACTGGACCTGAAACATTAGAGACCAACTAATATTAAATGGTGCTAACAACTAGAACTGAAATATTAGAGAACAACTAATGTGAAGTGGTGCTCACAACTGGACCTGAAACATTGGAGACCAACTAAATTGAAGTGGTGCGTCACAACTGGAGCTGAAACATTTATGACCAACTTATATCAAATGGTGCTCACATCTGGACCTGAAACATTAGAAACCAACTAATATTAAGAGGAGCATCACAACTGGAGCTGAAACAATCGAGAACAACTCATTATATGAAGTGGCTTTTCACAATCGAAGCTGTAACATTTGAGACCAACACATTATATTAAGTGTTTGTTTGTGGTTTAACGCCACACTGAACAATATTCCAGTTATATAACGGCGGTCTGTAAATAATCAAGTATGGACCAGACAATCCAGTGATTGACATCATGACCATCGATCTACGCATTTGGGATCGATGACATTGACCAACCAAGTCAGCGAGCCTGACCACTCAATCCTGTTAGTCGCCTCTTACGACAAGCATAGTCGCCTTTTATGGAAAGTATGGTTGCTGAAGACCTATTCTACCCCGGATCTTCATGGGTGTTATGAAGTAGTGCGTCACAACTGGCGATGAAACATTAGAGAGCAACTATTTAAATGAAGTGGTGCATGACAACTGCAGCTGAAAAACTAGAGATCAAATCATTATATAAAGTGGCGCGTCACAACCAGAGCTAAAACATATGAGAACAACACCAGGAAAAGGCGCTTCTCAAATTGGTCTGAAACATTGAAAGACCAACTCATCAAAATAGGATTTTGCACGTTTGAACTGGATCTAAAACATTACAAGACTAAATCATCGTTACTGGAGGTGGTACATTTCAATACAGACTATAGAGTTTTGATTTTGTTTTCACAATGATCCTTTGGTAGTGATACGCAAATTGTTATAAACCTCTTCAAAAGTTATTTGCCCGAACGGGTACACACCACAGAGGTCCATAACTCCACTTCTTTCCACTGACTATTGTGCTAACTTAATGGTCAATCAGTTGGTCTTCATTTTAACCTGAAGCTTAGAGCTTTTTAATATCTATCAGTATATGTGCTTTGGAGATCAGACTTCCAGACGACCTCAGCTGACATTACAACTGCCTTTCTACGGTAACTGGGGTATCATTGGGTGTGGACAGCACCCGCAACTCATTCTTACACTTCACCATGAATGCGGAAGGTTATACTTTCCCTACTACTCGGAACATTCGGACCAGCAAAATACACCCCTATATCTACTGACCACATTCTTCACAGGGAAAGTCCAGCATAACATGGCTTTCTCAGAATGGAGCCCACATGACCACGGACAGTTGCAATGTGTAACCCATGTCCAGGCACCTTGGTCGTCTAGGTATAACGTACAATTGTAGAAGGAGATATTTACATTCAGTAAAAATCACAATGACTATAGAAACTATTTGGAGTTAAAGTAGCGCCGAGTTTAAACCATAATATTGAAAAAATGATTCTGTCTGAAAAACATATTCTGCTTCGTCTTTGTGATGCGTCTCAGCTGGATATGAATCATAAAAATTCAGCTCAAAATAGAAGGAAGTGGTGCGTCACAACTGGCACTGTAAAGGTAGAGACGAACTCATAATATGAAGTGGTTCGTCACAATTGGAGCTACATTACTAGTGACCAACTCATTTTTTCATATGTAAAGGTGCTTCACAACTGGGGCTGAAACATTAGAGACCAATTCATTATATGAAGTGATGCACAACAACTGGAACTGAAACATTGGAGGACAACTAATATGAAGTGATGCGTCACAACTGGACCTGAAACATGAGAGACCAACTCATTATATGAAGTGCTGCACAACAACTGGAGCTGAAACATTGGAGGACAACTAAATTGAAGTGGTGCGTCACAACTGGAGCTGAAACATTTATGACCAACTTATATCAAATGGTGCTCACATCTGGACCTGAAACATTAGAAACCAACTAATATTAAGAGGAGCATCACAACTGGAGCTGAAACAATCGAGAACAACTCATTATATGAAGTGGCTTTTCACAATCGAAGCTGTAACATTTGAGACCAACACATTATATTAAGTGTTTGTTTGTGGTTTAACGCCACACTGAACAATATTCCAGTTATATAACGGCGGTCTGTAAATAATCAAGTATGGACCAGACAATCCAGTGATTGACATCATGACCATCGATCTACGCATTTGGGATCGATGACATTGACCAACCAAGTCAGCGAGCCTGACCACTCAATCCTGTTAGTCGCCTCTTACGACAAGCATAGTCGCCTTTTATGGAAAGTATGGTTGCTGAAGACCTATTCTACCCCGGATCTTCATGGGTGTTATGAAGTAGTGCGTCACAACTGGCGATGAAACATTAGAGAGCAACTATTTAAATGAAGTGGTGCATGACAACTGCAGCTGAAAAACTAGAGATCAAATCATTATATAAAGTGGCGCGTCACAACCAGAGCTAAAACATATGAGAACAACACATTATACCAGGAAAAGGCGCTTCTCAAATTGGTCTGAAACATTGAAAGACCAACTCATCAAAATAGGATTTTGCACGTTTGAACTGGATCTAAAACATTACAAAACTAAATCATCGTTACTGGAGGTGGTACATTTCAATACAGACTATAGAGTTTTGATTTTGTTTTCACAATGATCCTTTGGTAGTGATACGCAAATTGTTATAAACCTCTTCAAAAGTTATTTGCCCGAACGGGTACACACCACAGAGGTCCATAACTCCACTTCTTTCCACTGACTATTGTGCTAACTTAATGGTCAATCAGTTGGTCTTCATTTTAACCTGAAGCTTAGAGCTTTTTAATATCTATCAGTATATGTGCTTTGGAGATCAGACTTCCAGACGACCTCAGCTGACATTACAACTGCCTTTCTACGGTAACTGGGGTATCATTGGGTGTGGACAGCACCCGCAACTCATTCTTACACTTCACCATGAATGCGGAAGGTTATACTTTCCCTACTACTCGGAACATTCGGACCAGCAAAATACACCCCTATATCTACTGACCACATTCTTCACAGGGAAAGTCCAGCATAACATGGCTTTCTCAGAATGGAGCCCACATGACCACGGACAGTTGCAATGTGTAACCCATGTCCAGGCACCTTGGTCGTCTAGGTATAACGTACAATTGTAGAAGGAGATATTTACATTCAGTAAAAATCACAATGACTATAGAAACTATTTGGAGTTAAAGTAGCGCCGAGTTTAAACCATAATATTGAAAAAATGATTCTGTCTGAAAAACATATTCTGCTTCGTCTTTGTGATGCGTCTCAGCTGGATATGAATCATAAAAATTCAGCTCAAAATAGAAGGAAGTGGTGCGTCACAACTGGCACTGTAAAGGTAGAGACGAACTCATAATATGAAGTGGTTCGTCACAATTGGAGCTACATTACTAGTGACCAACTCATTTTTTCATATGTAAAGGTGCTTCACAACTGGGGCTGAAACATTAGAGACCAATTCATTATATGAAGTGATGCACAACAACTGGAACTGAAACATTGGAGGACAACTAATATGAAGTGATGCGTCACAACTGGACCTGAAACATGAGAGACCAACTCATTATATGAAGTGCTGCACAACAACTGGAGCTGAAACATTGGAGGACAACTAATATGAAGTGATGCGTCACAACTGGACCTGAAACGTTGGAGACCAACTCCTTATATGAAGTGCTGTTCACAACTAGAGCTGCAACATTAGAGACCATCTAATATGAAGTAGTGTTTCACAACTGGAGTTGAAACATGAGAGACCAACTAATATGAAATGGTGCTCACAAATGGACCTGAAACTTTCGAGACCAACTTCTGTGAAGTGGTGCGTCACAACTGGACCTGAAACATTGGAGACCAACTAATATGAAGTGGTGCGTCACAACTGGACCTGAAACATTGAAGACCAGCTCATTATATGAAGTGGTGCTCACAACTGGACCTGAAACATTAGAGACCAACTAATATTAGGTGGTGCGTCACAACGGGACCTGAAACATTAGAGACCAGCTAATATGAAGTGGTGCATCACAACTGGACCTGAAACATTGAAGACAACTCATTATATGAAGTGGAGCATCACAACTTGACCTGAAACATTAGAGACCAACTGATATGAAATTGTGCTCACAACTGGACCTGAAATATTAGAGAACAACTAATATGAAGTGGTGCTCACAACTGGACCTGAAACATTAGAGACCAACTAAAATGAAGTGGTGCGTCACAACTGGAGCTGAAACATTTATGACCAACTAATATTAAATGGTGCTCACAACTGGATCTGAAACATTAGAGACCAACTCATTATATGAAGTGGAGCATCACAACTGGACCTGAAACATTAGAGACCAACTAATATTAAATGGTGCTAACAACTAGAACTGAAATATTAGAGAACAACTAATGTGAAGTGGTGCTCACAACTGGACCTGAAACATTGGAGACCAACTAAATTGAAGTGGTGCGTCACAACTGGAGCTGAAACATTTATGACCAACTTATATCAAATGGTGCTCACATCTGGACCTGAAACATTAGAAACCAACTAATATTAAGAGGAGCATCACAACTGGAGCTGAAACAATCGAGAACAACTCATTATATGAAGTGGCTTTTCACAATCGAAGCTGTAACATTTGAGACCAACACATTATATTAAGTGTTTGTTTGTGGTTTAACGCCACACTGAACAATATTCCAGTTATATAACGGCGGTCTGTAAATAATCAAGTATGGACCAGACAATCCAGTGATTGACATCATGACCATCGATCTACGCATTTGGGATCGATGACATTGACCAACCAAGTCAGCGAGCCTGACCACTCAATCCTGTTAGTCGCCTCTTACGACAAGCATAGTCGCCTTTTATGGAAAGTATGGTTGCTGAAGACCTATTCTACCCCGGATCTTCATGGGTGTTATGAAGTAGTGCGTCACAACTGGCGATGAAACATTAGAGAGCAACTATTTAAATGAAGTGGTGCATGACAACTGCAGCTGAAAAACTAGAGATCAAATCATTATATAAAGTGGCGCGTCACAACCAGAGCTAAAACATATGAGAACAACACCAGGAAAAGGCGCTTCTCAAATTGGTCTGAAACATTGAAAGACCAACTCATCAAAATAGGATTTTGCACGTTTGAACTGGATCTAAAACATTACAAGACTAAATCATCGTTACTGGAGGTGGTACATTTCAATACAGACTATAGAGTTTTGATTTTGTTTTCACAATGATCCTTTGGTAGTGATACGCAAATTGTTATAAACCTCTTCAAAAGTTATTTGCCCGAACGGGTACACACCACAGAGGTCCATAACTCCACTTCTTTCCACTGACTATTGTGCTAACTTAATGGTCAATCAGTTGGTCTTCATTTTAACCTGAAGCTTAGAGCTTTTTAATATCTATCAGTATATGTGCTTTGGAGATCAGACTTCCAGACGACCTCAGCTGACATTACAACTGCCTTTCTACGGTAACTGGGGTATCATTGGGTGTGGACAGCACCCGCAACTCATTCTTACACTTCACCATGAATGCGGAAGGTTATACTTTCCCTACTACTCGGAACATTCGGACCAGCAAAATACACCCCTATATCTACTGACCACATTCTTCACAGGGAAAGTCCAGCATAACATGGCTTTCTCAGAATGGAGCCCACATGACCACGGACAGTTGCAATGTGTAACCCATGTCCAGGCACCTTGGTCGTCTAGGTATAACGTACAATTGTAGAAGGAGATATTTACATTCAGTAAAAATCACAATGACTATAGAAACTATTTGGAGTTAAAGTAGCGCCGAGTTTAAACCATAATATTGAAAAAATGATTCTGTCTGAAAAACATATTCTGCTTCGTCTTTGTGATGCGTCTCAGCTGGATATGAATCATAAAAATTCAGCTCAAAATAGAAGGAAGTGGTGCGTCACAACTGGCACTGTAAAGGTAGAGACGAACTCATAATATGAAGTGGTTCGTCACAATTGGAGCTACATTACTAGTGACCAACTCATTTTTTCATATGTAAAGGTGCTTCACAACTGGGGCTGAAACATTAGAGACCAATTCATTATATGAAGTGATGCACAACAACTGGAACTGAAACATTGGAGGACAACTAATATGAAGTGATGCGTCACAACTGGACCTGAAACATGAGAGACCAACTCATTATATGAAGTGCTGCACAACAACTGGAGCTGAAACATTGGAGGACAACTAATATGAAGTGATGCGTCACAACTGGACCTGAAACGTTGGAGACCAACTCCTTATATGAAGTGCTGTTCACAACTAGAGCTGCAACATTAGAGACCATCTAATATGAAGTAGTGTTTCACAACTGGAGTTGAAACATGAGAGACCAACTAATATGAAATGGTGCTCACAAATGGACCTGAAACTTTCGAGACCAACTTCTGTGAAGTGGTGCGTCACAACTGGACCTGAAACATTGGAGACCAACTAATATGAAGTGGTGCGTCACAACTGGACCTGAAACATTGAAGACCAGCTCATTATATGAAGTGGTGCTCACAACTGGACCTGAAACATTAGAGACCAACTAATATTAGGTGGTGCGTCACAACGGGACCTGAAACATTAGAGACCAGCTAATATGAAGTGGTGCATCACAACTGGACCTGAAACATTGAAGACAACTCATTATATGAAGTGGAGCATCACAACTGGACCTGAAACATTAGAGACCAACTGATATGAAATTGTGCTCACAACTGGACCTGAAATATTAGAGAACAACTAATATGAAGTGGTGCTCACAACTGGACCTGAAACATTAGAGACCAACTAAAATGAAGTGGTGCGTCACAACTGGAGCTGAAACATTTATGACCAACTAATATTAAATGGTGCTCACAACTGGACCTGAAACGTTGGAGACCAACTCCTTATATGAAGTGCTGTTCACAACTAGAGCTGCAACATTAGAGACCATCTAATATGAAGTAGTGTTTCACAACTGGAGTTGAAACATGAGAGACCAACTAATATGAAATGGTGCTCACAAATGGACCTGAAACTTTCGAGACCAACTTCTGTGAAGTGGTGCGTCACAACTGGACCTGAAACATTGGAGACCAACTAATATGAAGTGGTGCGTCACAACTGGACCTGAAACATTGAAGACCAGCTCATTATATGAAGTGGTGCTCACAACTGGACCTGAAACATTAGAGACCAACTAATATTAGGTGGTGCGTCACAACGGGACCTGAAACATTAGAGACCAGCTAATATGAAGTGGTGCATCACAACTGGACCTGAAACATTGAAGACAACTCATTATATGAAGTGGAGCATCACAACTGGACCTGAAACATTAGAGACCAACTGATATGAAATTGTGCTCACAACTGGACCTGAAATATTAGAGAACAACTAATATGAAGTGGTGCTCACAACTGGACCTGAAACATTAGAGACCAACTAAAATGAAGTGGTGCGTCACAACTGGAGCTGAAACATTTATGACCAACTAATATTAAATGGTGCTCACAACTGGATCTGAAACATTAGAGACCAACTCATTATATGAAGTGGAGCATCACAACTGGACCTGAAACATTAGAGACCAACTAATATTAAATGGTGCTAACAACTAGAACTGAAATATTAGAGAACAACTAATGTGAAGTGGTGCTCACAACTGGACCTGAAACATTGGAGACCAACTAAATTGAAGTGGTGCGTCACAACTGGAGCTGAAACATTTATGACCAACTTATATCAAATGGTGCTCACATCTGGACCTGAAACATTAGAAACCAACTAATATTAAGAGGAGCATCACAACTGGAGCTGAAACAATCGAGAACAACTCATTATATGAAGTGGCTTTTCACAATCGAAGCTGTAACATTTGAGACCAACACATTATATTAAGTGTTTGTTTGTGGTTTAACGCCACACTGAACAATATTCCAGTTATATAACGGCGGTCTGTAAATAATCAAGTATGGACCAGACAATCCAGTGATTGACATCATGACCATCGATCTACGCATTTGGGATCGATGACATTGACCAACCAAGTCAGCGAGCCTGACCACTCAATCCTGTTAGTCGCCTCTTACGACAAGCATAGTCGCCTTTTATGGAAAGTATGGTTGCTGAAGACCTATTCTACCCCGGATCTTCATGGGTGTTATGAAGTAGTGCGTCACAACTGGCGATGAAACATTAGAGAGCAACTATTTAAATGAAGTGGTGCATGACAACTGCAGCTGAAAAACTAGAGATCAAATCATTATATAAAGTGGCGCGTCACAACCAGAGCTAAAACATATGAGAACAACACATTATACCAGGAAAAGGCGCTTCTCAAATTGGTCTGAAACATTGAAAGACCAACTCATCAAAATAGGATTTTGCACGTTTGAACTGGATCTAAAACATTACAAAACTAAATCATCGTTACTGGAGGTGGTACATTTCAATACAGACTATAGAGTTTTGATTTTGTTTTCACAATGATCCTTTGGTAGTGATACGCAAATTGTTATAAACCTCTTCAAAAGTTATTTGCCCGAACGGGTACACACCACAGAGGTCCATAACTCCACTTCTTTCCACTGACTATTGTGCTAACTTAATGGTCAATCAGTTGGTCTTCATTTTAACCTGAAGCTTAGAGCTTTTTAATATCTATCAGTATATGTGCTTTGGAGATCAGACTTCCAGACGACCTCAGCTGACATTACAACTGCCTTTCTACGGTAACTGGGGTATCATTGGGTGTGGACAGCACCCGCAACTCATTCTTACACTTCACCATGAATGCGGAAGGTTATACTTTCCCTACTACTCGGAACATTCGGACCAGCAAAATACACCCCTATATCTACTGACCACATTCTTCACAGGGAAAGTCCAGCATAACATGGCTTTCTCAGAATGGAGCCCACATGACCACGGACAGTTGCAATGTGTAACCCATGTCCAGGCACCTTGGTCGTCTAGGTATAACGTACAATTGTAGAAGGAGATATTTACATTCAGTAAAAATCACAATGACTATAGAAACTATTTGGAGTTAAAGTAGCGCCGAGTTTAAACCATAATATTGAAAAAATGATTCTGTCTGAAAAACATATTCTGCTTCGTCTTTGTGATGCGTCTCAGCTGGATATGAATCATAAAAATTCAGCTCAAAATAGAAGGAAGTGGTGCGTCACAACTGGCACTGTAAAGGTAGAGACGAACTCATAATATGAAGTGGTTCGTCACAATTGGAGCTACATTACTAGTGACCAACTCATTTTTTCATATGTAAAGGTGCTTCACAACTGGGGCTGAAACATTAGAGACCAATTCATTATATGAAGTGATGCACAACAACTGGAACTGAAACATTGGAGGACAACTAATATGAAGTGATGCGTCACAACTGGACCTGAAACATGAGAGACCAACTCATTATATGAAGTGCTGCACAACAACTGGAGCTGAAACATTGGAGGACAACTAATATGAAGTGATGCGTCACAACTGGACCTGAAACGTTGGAGACCAACTCCTTATATGAAGTGCTGTTCACAACTAGAGCTGCAACATTAGAGACCATCTAATATGAAGTAGTGTTTCACAACTGGAGTTGAAACATGAGAGACCAACTAATATGAAATGGTGCTCACAAATGGACCTGAAACTTTCGAGACCAACTTCTGTGAAGTGGTGCGTCACAACTGGACCTGAAACATTGGAGACCAACTAATATGAAGTGGTGCGTCACAACTGGACCTGAAACATTGAAGACCAGCTCATTATATGAAGTGGTGCTCACAACTGGACCTGAAACATTAGAGACCAACTAATATTAGGTGGTGCGTCACAACGGGACCTGAAACATTAGAGACCAGCTAATATGAAGTGGTGCATCACAACTGGACCTGAAACATTGAAGACAACTCATTATATGAAGTGGAGCATCACAACTGGACCTGAAACATTAGAGACCAACTGATATGAAATTGTGCTCACAACTGGACCTGAAATATTAGAGAACAACTAATATGAAGTGGTGCTCACAACTGGACCTGAAACATTAGAGACCAACTAAAATGAAGTGGTGCGTCACAACTGGAGCTGAAACATTTATGACC
The DNA here is from genome assembly GCF_022045235.1 of Haliotis cracherodii. NCBI lineage: Eukaryota > Metazoa > Mollusca > Gastropoda > Lepetellida > Haliotidae > Haliotis > Haliotis cracherodii. The sequence continues at coordinate 9,124,268 of NW_027266308.1, read as the reverse complement.
AACTAATATTAAATGGTGCTCACAACTGGACCTGAAACGTTGGAGACCAACTCCTTATATGAAGTGCTGTTCACAACTAGAGCTGCAACATTAGAGACCATCTAATATGAAGTAGTGTTTCACAACTGGAGTTGAAACATGAGAGACCAACTAATATGAAATGGTGCTCACAAATGGACCTGAAACTTTCGAGACCAACTTCTGTGAAGTGGTGCGTCACAACTGGACCTGAAACATTGGAGACCAACTAATATGAAGTGGTGCGTCACAACTGGACCTGAAACATTGAAGACCAGCTCATTATATGAAGTGGTGCTCACAACTGGACCTGAAACATTAGAGACCAACTAATATTAGGTGGTGCGTCACAACGGGACCTGAAACATTAGAGACCAGCTAATATGAAGTGGTGCATCACAACTGGACCTGAAACATTGAAGACAACTCATTATATGAAGTGGAGCATCACAACTGGACCTGAAACATTAGAGACCAACTGATATGAAATTGTGCTCACAACTGGACCTGAAATATTAGAGAACAACTAATATGAAGTGGTGCTCACAACTGGACCTGAAACATTAGAGACCAACTAAAATGAAGTGGTGCGTCACAACTGGAGCTGAAACATTTATGACCAACTAATATTAAATGGTGCTCACAACTGGATCTGAAACATTAGAGACCAACTCATTATATGAAGTGGAGCATCACAACTGGACCTGAAACATTAGAGACCAACTAATATTAAATGGTGCTAACAACTAGAACTGAAATATTAGAGAACAACTAATGTGAAGTGGTGCTCACAACTGGACCTGAAACATTGGAGACCAACTAAATTGAAGTGGTGCGTCACAACTGGAGCTGAAACATTTATGACCAACTTATATCAAATGGTGCTCACATCTGGACCTGAAACATTAGAAACCAACTAATATTAAGAGGAGCATCACAACTGGAGCTGAAACAATCGAGAACAACTCATTATATGAAGTGGCTTTTCACAATCGAAGCTGTAACATTTGAGACCAACACATTATATTAAGTGTTTGTTTGTGGTTTAACGCCACACTGAACAATATTCCAGTTATATAACGGCGGTCTGTAAATAATCAAGTATGGACCAGACAATCCAGTGATTGACATCATGACCATCGATCTACGCATTTGGGATCGATGACATTGACCAACCAAGTCAGCGAGCCTGACCACTCAATCCTGTTAGTCGCCTCTTACGACAAGCATAGTCGCCTTTTATGGAAAGTATGGTTGCTGAAGACCTATTCTACCCCGGATCTTCATGGGTGTTATGAAGTAGTGCGTCACAACTGGCGATGAAACATTAGAGAGCAACTATTTAAATGAAGTGGTGCATGACAACTGCAGCTGAAAAACTAGAGATCAAATCATTATATAAAGTGGCGCGTCACAACCAGAGCTAAAACATATGAGAACAACACATTATACCAGGAAAAGGCGCTTCTCAAATTGGTCTGAAACATTGAAAGACCAACTCATCAAAATAGGATTTTGCACGTTTGAACTGGATCTAAAACATTACAAAACTAAATCATCGTTACTGGAGGTGGTACATTTCAATACAGACTATAGAGTTTTGATTTTGTTTTCACAATGATCCTTTGGTAGTGATACGCAAATTGTTATAAACCTCTTCAAAAGTTATTTGCCCGAACGGGTACACACCACAGAGGTCCATAACTCCACTTCTTTCCACTGACTATTGTGCTAAATTAATGGTCAATCAGTTGGTCTTCATTTTAACCTGAAGCTTAGAGCTTTTTAATATCTATCAGTATATGTGCTTTGGAGATCAGACTTCCAGACGACCTCAGCTGACATTACAACTGCCTTTCTACGGTAACTGGGGTATCATTGGGTGTGGACAGCACCCGCAACTCATTCTTACACTTCACCATGAATGCGGAAGGTTATACTTTCCCTACTACTCGGAACATTCGGACCAGCAAAATACACCCCTATATCTACTGACCACATTCTTCACAGGGAAAGTCCAGCATAACATGGCTTTCTCAGAATGGAGCCCACATGACCACGGACAGTTGCAATGTGTAACCCATGTCCAGGCACCTTGGTCGTCTAGGTATAACGTACAATTGTAGAAGGAGATATTTACATTCAGTAAAAATCACAATGACTATAGAAACTATTTGGAGTTAAAGTAGCGCCGAGTTTAAACCATAATATTGAAAAAATGATTCTGTCTGAAAAACATATTCTGCTTCGTCTTTGTGATGCGTCTCAGCTGGATATGAATCATAAAAATTCAGCTCAAAATAGAAGGAAGTGGTGCGTCACAACTGGCACTGTAAAGGTAGAGACGAACTCATAATATGAAGTGGTTCGTCACAATTGGAGCTACATTACTAGTGACCAACTCATTTTTTCATATGTAAAGGTGCTTCACAACTGGGGCTGAAACATTAGAGACCAATTCATTATATGAAGTGATGCACAACAACTGGAACTGAAACATTGGAGGACAACTAATATGAAGTGATGCGTCACAACTGGACCTGAAACATGAGAGACCAACTCATTATATGAAGTGCTGCACAACAACTGGAGCTGAAACATTGGAGGACAACTAATATGAAGTGATGCGTCACAACTGGACCTGAAACGTTGGAGACCAACTCCTTATATGAAGTGCTGTTCACAACTAGAGCTGCAACATTAGAGACCATCTAATATGAAGTAGTGTTTCACAACTGGAGTTGAAACATGAGAGACCAACTAATATGAAATGGTGCTCACAAATGGACCTGAAACTTTCGAGACCAACTTCTGTGAAGTGGTGCGTCACAACTGGACCTGAAACATTGGAGACCAACTAATATGAAGTGGTGCGTCACAACTGGACCTGAAACATTGAAGACCAGCTCATTATATGAAGTGGTGCTCACAACTGGACCTGAAACATTAGAGACCAACTAATATTAGGTGGTGCGTCACAACGGGACCTGAAACATTAGAGACCAGCTAATATGAAGTGGTGCATCACAACTGGACCTGAAACATTGAAGACAACTCATTATATGAAGTGGAGCATCACAACTTGACCTGAAACATTAGAGACCAACTGATATGAAATTGTGCTCACAACTGGACCTGAAATATTAGAGAACAACTAATATGAAGTGGTGCTCACAACTGGACCTGAAACATTAGAGACCAACTAAAATGAAGTGGTGCGTCACAACTGGAGCTGAAACATTTATGACCAACTAATATTAAATGGTGCTCACAACTGGATCTGAAACATTAGAGACCAACTAATATTAAATGGTGCTAACAACTAGAACTGAAATATTAGAGAACAACTAATGTGAAGTGGTGCTCACAACTGGACCTGAAACATTGGAGACCAACTAAATTGAAGTGGTGCGTCACAACTGGAGCTGAAACATTTATGACCAACTTATATCAAATGGTGCTCACATCTGGACCTGAAACATTAGAAACCAACTAATATTAAGAGGAGCATCACAACTGGAGCTGAAACAATCGAGAACAACTCATTATATGAAGTGGCTTTTCACAATCGAAGCTGTAACATTTGAGACCAACACATTATATTAAGTGTTTGTTTGTGGTTTAACGCAACACTGAACAATATTCCAGTTATATAACGGCGGTCTGTAAATAATCAAGTATGGACCAGACAATCCAGTGATTGACATCATGACCATCGATCTACGCATTTGGGATCGATGACATTGACCAACCAAGTCAGCGAGCCTGACCACTCAATCCTGTTAGTCGCCTCTTACGACAAGCATAGTCGCCTTTTATGGAAAGTATGGTTGCTGAAGACCTATTCTACCCCGGATCTTCATGGGTGTTATGAAGTAGTGCGTCACAACTGGCGATGAAACATTAGAGAGCAACTATTTAAATGAAGTGGTGCATGACAACTGCAGCTGAAAAACTAGAGATCAAATCATTATATAAAGTGGCGCGTCACAACCAGAGCTAAAACATATGAGAACAACACCAGGAAAAGGCGCTTCTCAAATTGGTCTGAAACATTGAAAGACCAACTCATCAAAATAGGATTTTGCACGTTTGAACTGGATCTAAAACATTACAAGACTAAATCATCGTTACTGGAGGTGGTACATTTCAATACAGACTATAGAGTTTTGATTTTGTTTTCACAATGATCCTTTGGTAGTGATACGCAAATTGTTATAAACCTCTTCAAAAGTTATTTGCCCGAACGGGTACACACCACAGAGGTCCATAACTCCACTTCTTTCCACTGACTATTGTGCTAACTTAATGGTCAATCAGTTGGTCTTCATTTTAACCTGAAGCTTAGAGCTTTTTAATATCTATCAGTATATGTGCTTTGGAGATCAGACTTCCAGACGACCTCAGCTGACATTACAACTGCCTTTCTACGGTAACTGGGGTATCATTGGGTGTGGACAGCACCCGCAACTCATTCTTACACTTCACCATGAATGCGGAAGGTTATACTTTCCCTACTACTCGGAACATTCGGACCAGCAAAATACACCCCTATATCTACTGACCACATTCTTCACAGGGAAAGTCCAGCATAACATGGCTTTCTCAGAATGGAGCCCACATGACCACGGACAGTTGCAATGTGTAACCCATGTCCAGGCACCTTGGTCGTCTAGGTATAACGTACAATTGTAGAAGGAGATATTTACATTCAGTAAAAATCACAATGACTATAGAAACTATTTGGAGTTAAAGTAGCGCCGAGTTTAAACCATAATATTGAAAAAATGATTCTGTCTGAAAAACATATTCTGCTTCGTCTTTGTGATGCGTCTCAGCTGGATATGAATCATAAAAATTCAGCTCAAAATAGAAGGAAGTGGTGCGTCACAACTGGCACTGTAAAGGTAGAGACGAACTCATAATATGAAGTGGTTCGTCACAATTGGAGCTACATTACTAGTGACCAACTCATTTTTTCATATGTAAAGGTGCTTCACAACTGGGGCTGAAACATTAGAGACCAATTCATTATATGAAGTGATGCACAACAACTGGAACTGAAACATTGGAGGACAACTAATATGAAGTGATGCGTCACAACTGGACCTGAAACATGAGAGACCAACTCATTATATGAAGTGCTGCACAACAACTGGAGCTGAAACATTGGAGGACAACTAATATGAAGTGATGCGTCACAACTGGACCTGAAACGTTGGAGACCAACTCCTTATATGAAGTGCTGTTCACAACTAGAGCTGCAACATTAGAGACCATCTAATATGAAGTAGTGTTTCACAACTGGAGTTGAAACATGAGAGACCAACTAATATGAAATGGTGCTCACAAATGGACCTGAAACTTTCGAGACCAACTTCTGTGAAGTGGTGCGTCACAACTGGACCTGAAACATTGGAGACCAACTAATATGAAGTGGTGCGTCACAACTGGACCTGAAACATTGAAGACCAGCTCATTATATGAAGTGGTGCTCACAACTGGACCTGAAACATTAGAGACCAACTAATATTAGGTGGTGCGTCACAACGGGACCTGAAACATTAGAGACCAGCTAATATGAAGTGGTGCATCACAACTGGACCTGAAACATTGAAGACAACTCATTATATGAAGTGGAGCATCACAACTGGACCTGAAACATTAGAGACCAACTGATATGAAATTGTGCTCACAACTGGACCTGAAATATTAGAGAACAACTAATATGAAGTGGTGCTCACAACTGGACCTGAAACATTAGAGACCAACTAAAATGAAGTGGTGCGTCACAACTGGAGCTGAAACATTTATGACCAACTAATATTAAATGGTGCTCACAACTGGACCTGAAACGTTGGAGACCAACTCCTTATATGAAGTGCTGTTCACAACTAGAGCTGCAACATTAGAGACCATCTAATATGAAGTAGTGTTTCACAACTGGAGTTGAAACATGAGAGACCAACTAATATGAAATGGTGCTCACAAATGGACCTGAAACTTTCGAGACCAACTTCTGTGAAGTGGTGCGTCACAACTGGACCTGAAACATTGGAGACCAACTAATATGAAGTGGTGCGTCACAACTGGACCTGAAACATTGAAGACCAGCTCATTATATGAAGTGGTGCTCACAACTGGACCTGAAACATTAGAGACCAACTAATATTAGGTGGTGCGTCACAACGGGACCTGAAACATTAGAGACCAGCTAATATGAAGTGGTGCATCACAACTGGACCTGAAACATTGAAGACAACTCATTATATGAAGTGGAGCATCACAACTGGACCTGAAACATTAGAGACCAACTGATATGAAATTGTGCTCACAACTGGACCTGAAATATTAGAGAACAACTAATATGAAGTGGTGCTCACAACTGGACCTGAAACATTAGAGACCAACTAAAATGAAGTGGTGCGTCACAACTGGAGCTGAAACATTTATGACCAACTAATATTAAATGGTGCTCACAACTGGATCTGAAACATTAGAGACCAACTCATTATATGAAGTGGAGCATCACAACTGGACCTGAAACATTAGAGACCAACTAATATTAAATGGTGCTAACAACTAGAACTGAAATATTAGAGAACAACTAATGTGAAGTGGTGCTCACAACTGGACCTGAAACATTGGAGACCAACTAAATTGAAGTGGTGCGTCACAACTGGAGCTGAAACATTTATGACCAACTTATATCAAATGGTGCTCACATCTGGACCTGAAACATTAGAAACCAACTAATATTAAGAGGAGCATCACAACTGGAGCTGAAACAATCGAGAACAACTCATTATATGAAGTGGCTTTTCACAATCGAAGCTGTAACATTTGAGACCAACACATTATATTAAGTGTTTGTTTGTGGTTTAACGCAACACTGAACAATATTCCAGTTATATAACGGCGGTCTGTAAATAATCAAGTATGGACCAGACAATCCAGTGATTGACATCATGACCATCGATCTACGCATTTGGGATCGATGACATTGACCAACCAAGTCAGCGAGCCTGACCACTCAATCCTGTTAGTCGCCTCTTACGACAAGCATAGTCGCCTTTTATGGAAAGTATGGTTGCTGAAGACCTATTCTACCCCGGATCTTCATGGGTGTTATGAAGTAGTGCGTCACAACTGGCGATGAAACATTAGAGAGCAACTATTTAAATGAAGTGGTGCATGACAACTGCAGCTGAAAAACTAGAGATCAAATCATTATATAAAGTGGCGCGTCACAACCAGAGCTAAAACATATGAGAACAACACATTATACCAGGAAAAGGCGCTTCTCAAATTGGTCTGAAACATTGAAAGACCAACTCATCAAAATAGGATTTTGCACGTTTGAACTGGATCTAAAACATTACAAAACTAAATCATCGTTACTGGAGGTGGTACATTTCAATACAGACTATAGAGTTTTGATTTTGTTTTCACAATGATCCTTTGGTAGTGATACGCAAATTGTTATAAACCTCTTCAAAAGTTATTTGCCCGAACGGGTACACACCACAGAGGTCCATAACTCCACTTCTTTCCACTGACTATTGTGCTAACTTAATGGTCAATCAGTTGGTCTTCATTTTAACCTGAAGCTTAGAGCTTTTTAATATCTATCAGTATATGTGCTTTGGAGATCAGACTTCCAGACGACCTCAGCTGACATTACAACTGCCTTTCTACGGTAACTGGGGTATCATTGGGTGTGGACAGCACCCGCAACTCATTCTTACACTTCACCATGAATGCGGAAGGTTATACTTTCCCTACTACTCGGAACATTCGGACCAGCAAAATACACCCCTATATCTACTGACCACATTCTTCACAGGGAAAGTCCAGCATAACATGGCTTTCTCAGAATGGAGCCCACATGACCACGGACAGTTGCAATGTGTAACCCATGTCCAGGCACCTTGGTCGTCTAGGTATAACCTACAATTGTAGAAGGAGATATTTACATTCAGTAAAAATCACAATGACTATAGAAACTATTTGGAGTTAAAGTAGCGCCGAGTTTAAACCATAATATTGAAAAAATGATTCTGTCTGAAAAACATATTCTGCTTCGTCTTTGTGATGCGTCTCAGCTGGATATGAATCATAAAAATTCAGCTCAAAATAGAAGGAAGTGGTGCGTCACAACTGGCACTGTAAAGGTAGAGACGAACTCATAATATGAAGTGGTTCGTCACAATTGGAGCTACATTACTAGTGACCAACTCATTTTTTCATATGTAAAGGTGCTTCACAACTGGGGCTGAAACATTAGAGACCAATTCATTATATGAAGTGATGCACAACAACTGGAACTGAAACATTGGAGGACAACTAATATGAAGTGATGCGTCACAACTGGACCTGAAACATGAGAGACCAACTCATTATATGAAGTGCTGCACAACAACTGGAGCTGAAACATTGGAGGACAACTAATATGAAGTGATGCGTCACAACTGGACCTGAAACGTTGGAGACCAACTCCTTATATGAAGTGCTGTTCACAACTAGAGCTGCAACATTAGAGACCATCTAATATGAAGTAGTGTTTCACAACTGGAGTTGAAACATGAGAGACCAACTAATATGAAATGGTGCTCACAAATGGACCTGAAACTTTCGAGACCAACTTCTGTGAAGTGGTGCGTCACAACTGGACCTGAAACATTGGAGACCAACTAATATGAAGTGGTGCGTCACAACTGGACCTGAAACATTGAAGACCAGCTCATTATATGAAGTGGTGCTCACAACTGGACCTGAAACATTAGAGACCAACTAATATTAGGTGGTGCGTCACAACGGGACCTGAAACATTAGAGACCAGCTAATATGAAGTGGTGCATCACAACTGGACCTGAAACATTGAAGACAACTCATTATATGAAGTGGAGCATCACAACTGGACCTGAAACATTAGAGACCAACTGATATGAAATTGTGCTCACAACTGGACCTGAAATATTAGAGAACAACTAATATGAAGTGGTGCTCACAACTGGACCTGAAACATTAGAGACCAACTAAAATGAAGTGGTGCGTCACAACTGGAGCTGAAACATTTATGACCAACTAATATTAAATGGTGCTCACAACTGGACCTGAAACGTTGGAGACCAACTCCTTATATGAAGTGCTGTTCACAACTAGAGCTGCAACATTAGAGACCATCTAATATGAAGTAGTGTTTCACAACTGGAGTTGAAACATGAGAGACCAACTAATATGAAATGGTGCTCACAAATGGACCTGAAACTTTCGAGACCAACTTCTGTGAAGTGGTGCGTCACAACTGGACCTGAAACATTGGAGACCAACTAATATGAAGTGGTGCGTCACAACTGGACCTGAAACATTGAAGACCAGCTCATTATATGAAGTGGTGCTCACAACTGGACCTGAAACATTAGAGACCAACTAATATTAGGTGGTGCGTCACAACGGGACCTGAAACATTAGAGACCAGCTAATATGAAGTGGTGCATCACAACTGGACCTGAAACATTGAAGACAACTCATTATATGAAGTGGAGCATCACAACTGGACCTGAAACATTAGAGACCAACTGATATGAAATTGTGCTCACAACTGGACCTGAAATATTAGAGAACAACTAATATGAAGTGGTGCTCACAACTGGACCTGAAACATTAGAGACCAACTAAAATGAAGTGGTGCGTCACAACTGGAGCTGAAACATTTATGACCAACTAATATTAAATGGTGCTCACAACTGGATCTGAAACATTAGAGACCAACTCATTATATGAAGTGGAGCATCACAACTCGACCTGAAACATTAGAGACCAACTAATATTAAATGGTGCTAACAACTAGAACTGAAATATTAGAGAACAACTAATGTGAAGTGGTGCTCACAACTGGACCTGAAACATTGGAGACCAACTAAATTGAAGTGGTGCGTCACAACTGGAGCTGAAACATTTATGACCAACTTATATCAAATGGTGCTCACATCTGGACCTGAAACATTAGAAACCAACTAATATTAAGAGGAGCATCACAACTGGAGCTGAAACAATCGAGAACAACTCATTATATGAAGTGGCTTTTCACAATCGAAGCTGTAACATTTGAGACCAACACATTATATTAAGTGTTTGTTTGTGGTTTAACGCCACACTGAACAATATTCCAGTTATATAACGGCGGTCTGTAAATAATCAAGTATGGACCAGACAATCCAGTGATTGACATCATGACCATCGATCTACGCATTTGGGATCGATGACATTGACCAACCAAGTCAGCGAGCCTGACCACTCAATCCTGTTAGTCGCCTCTTACGACAAGCATAGTCGCCTTTTATGGAAAGTATGGTTGCTGAAGACCTATTCTACCCCGGATCTTCATGGGTGTTATGAAGTAGTGCGTCACAACTGGCGATGAAACATTAGAGAGCAACTATTTAAATGAAGTGGTGCATGACAACTGCAGCTGAAAAACTAGAGATCAAATCATTATATAAAGTGGCGCGTCACAACCAGAGCTAAAACATATGAGAACAACACATTATACCAGGAAAAGGCGCTTCTCAAATTGGTCTGAAACATTGAAAGACCAACTCATCAAAATAGGATTTTGCACGTTTGAACTGGATCTAAAACATTACAAAACTAAATCATCGTTACTGGAGGTGGTACATTTCAATACAGACTATAGAGTTTTGATTTTGTTTTCACAATGATCCTTTGGTAGTGATACGCAAATTGTTATAAACCTCTTCAAAAGTTATTTGCCCGAACGGGTACACACCACAGAGGTCCATAACTCCACTTCTTTCCACTGACTATTGTGCTAAATTAATGGTCAATCAGTTGGTCTTCATTTTAACCTGAAGCTTAGAGCTTTTTAATATCTATCAGTATATGTGCTTTGGAGATCAGACTTCCAGACGACCTCAGCTGACATTACAACTGCCTTTCTACGGTAACTGGGGTATCATTGGGTGTGGACAGCACCCGCAACTCATTCTTACACTTCACCATGAATGCGGAAGGTTATACTTTCCCTACTACTCGGAACATTCGGACCAGCAAAATACACCCCTATATCTACTGACCACATTCTTCACAGGGAAAGTCCAGCATAACATGGCTTTCTCAGAATGGAGCCCACATGACCACGGACAGTTGCAATGTGTAACCCATGTCCAGGCACCTTGGTCGTCTAGGTATAACGTACAATTGTAGAAGGAGATATTTACATTCAGTAAAAATCACAATGACTATAGAAACTATTTGGAGTTAAAGTAGCGCCGAGTTTAAACCATAATATTGAAAAAATGATTCTGTCTGAAAAACATATTCTGCTTCGTCTTTGTGATGCGTCTCAGCTGGATATGAATCATAAAAATTCAGCTCAAAATAGAAGGAAGTGGTGCGTCACAACTGGCACTGTAAAGGTAGAGACGAACTCATAATATGAAGTGGTTCGTCACAATTGGAGCTACATTACTAGTGACCAACTCATTTTTTCATATGTAAAGGTGCTTCACAACTGGGGCTGAAACATTAGAGACCAATTCATTATATGAAGTGATGCACAACAACTGGAACTGAAACATTGGAGGACAACTAATATGAAGTGATGCGTCACAACTGGACCTGAAACATGAGAGACCAACTCATTATATGAAGTGCTGCACAACAACTGGAGCTGAAACATTGGAGGACAACTAATATGAAGTGATGCGTCACAACTGGACCTGAAACGTTGGAGACCAACTCCTTATATGAAGTGCTGTTCACAACTAGAGCTGCAACATTAGAGACCATCTAATATGAAGTAGTGTTTCACAACTGGAGTTGAAACATGAGAGACCAACTAATATGAAATGGTGCTCACAAATGGACCTGAAACTTTCGAGACCAACTTCTGTGAAGTGGTGCGTCACAACTGGACCTGAAACATTGGAGACCAACTAATATGAAGTGGTGCGTCACAACTGGACCTGAAACATTGAAGACCAGCTCATTATATGAAGTGGTGCTCACAACTGGACCTGAAACATTAGAGACCAACTAATATTAGGTGGTGCGTCACAACGGGACCTGAAACATTAGAGACCAGCTAATATGAAGTGGTGCATCACAACTGGACCTGAAACATTGAAGACAACTCATTATATGAAGTGGAGCATCACAACTTGACCTGAAACATTAGAGACCAACTGATATGAAATTGTGCTCACAACTGGACCTGAAATATTAGAGAACAACTAATATGAAGTGGTGCTCACAACTGGACCTGAAACATTAGAGACCAACTAAAATGAAGTGGTGCGTCACAACTGGAGCTGAAACATTTATGACCAACTAATATTAAATGGTGCTCACAACTGGATCTGAAACATTAGAGACCAACTAATATTAAATGGTGCTAACAACTAGAACTGAAATATTAGAGAACAACTAATGTGAAGTGGTGCTCACAACTGGACCTGAAACATTGGAGACCAACTAAATTGAAGTGGTGCGTCACAACTGGAGCTGAAACATTTATGACCAACTTATATCAAATGGTGCTCACATCTGGACCTGAAACATTAGAAACCAACTAATATTAAGAGGAGCATCACAACTGGAGCTGAAACAATCGAGAACAACTCATTATATGAAGTGGCTTTTCACAATCGAAGCTGTAACATTTGAGACCAACACATTATATTAAGTGTTTGTTTGTGGTTTAACGCAACACTGAACAATATTCCAGTTATATAACGGCGGTCTGTAAATAATCAAGTATGGACCAGACAATCCAGTGATTGACATCATGACCATCGATCTACGCATTTGGGATCGATGACATTGACCAACCAAGTCAGCGAGCCTGACCACTCAATCCTGTTAGTCGCCTCTTACGACAAGCATAGTCGCCTTTTATGGAAAGTATGGTTGCTGAAGACCTATTCTACCCCGGATCTTCATGGGTGTTATGAAGTAGTGCGTCACAACTGGCGATGAAACATTAGAGAGCAACTATTTAAATGAAGTGGTGCATGACAACTGCAGCTGAAAAACTAGAGATCAAATCATTATATAAAGTGGCGCGTCACAACCAGAGCTAAAACATATGAGAACAACACCAGGAAAAGGCGCTTCTCAAATTGGTCTGAAACATTGAAAGACCAACTCATCAAAATAGGATTTTGCACGTTTGAACTGGATCTAAAACATTACAAGACTAAATCATCGTTACTGGAGGTGGTACATTTCAATACAGACTATAGAGTTTTGATTTTGTTTTCACAATGATCCTTTGGTAGTGATACGCAAATTGTTATAAACCTCTTCAAAAGTTATTTGCCCGAACGGGTACACACCACAGAGGTCCATAACTCCACTTCTTTCCACTGACTATTGTGCTAACTTAATGGTCAATCAGTTGGTCTTCATTTTAACCTGAAGCTTAGAGCTTTTTAATATCTATCAGTATATGTGCTTTGGAGATCAGACTTCCAGACGACCTCAGCTGACATTACAACTGCCTTTCTACGGTAACTGGGGTATCATTGGGTGTGGACAGCACCCGCAACTCATTCTTACACTTCACCATGAATGCGGAAGGTTATACTTTCCCTACTACTCGGAACATTCGGACCAGCAAAATACACCCCTATATCTACTGACCACATTCTTCACAGGGAAAGTCCAGCATAACATGGCTTTCTCAGAATGGAGCCCACATGACCACGGACAGTTGCAATGTGTAACCCATGTCCAGGCACCTTGGTCGTCTAGGTATAACGTACAATTGTAGAAGGAGATATTTACATTCAGTAAAAATCACAATGACTATAGAAACTATTTGGAGTTAAAGTAGCGCCGAGTTTAAACCATAATATTGAAAAAATGATTCTGTCTGAAAAACATATTCTGCTTCGTCTTTGTGATGCGTCTCAGCTGGATATGAATCATAAAAATTCAGCTCAAAATAGAAGGAAGTGGTGCGTCACAACTGGCACTGTAAAGGTAGAGACGAACTCATAATATGAAGTGGTTCGTCACAATTGGAGCTACATTACTAGTGACCAACTCATTTTTTCATATGTAAAGGTGCTTCACAACTGGGGCTGAAACATTAGAGACCAATTCATTATATGAAGTGATGCACAACAACTGGAACTGAAACATTGGAGGACAACTAATATGAAGTGATGCGTCACAACTGGACCTGAAACATGAGAGACCAACTCATTATATGAAGTGCTGCACAACAACTGGAGCTGAAACATTGGAGGACAACTAATATGAAGTGATGCGTCACAACTGGACCTGAAACGTTGGAGACCAACTCCTTATATGAAGTGCTGTTCACAACTAGAGCTGCAACATTAGAGACCATCTAATATGAAGTAGTGTTTCACAACTGGAGTTGAAACATGAGAGACCAACTAATATGAAATGGTGCTCACAAATGGACCTGAAACTTTCGAGACCAACTTCTGTGAAGTGGTGCGTCACAACTGGACCTGAAACATTGGAGACCAACTAATATGAAGTGGTGCGTCACAACTGGACCTGAAACATTGAAGACCAGCTCATTATATGAAGTGGTGCTCACAACTGGACCTGAAACATTAGAGACCAACTAATATTAGGTGGTGCGTCACAACGGGACCTGAAACATTAGAGACCAGCTAATATGAAGTGGTGCATCACAACTGGACCTGAAACATTGAAGACAACTCATTATATGAAGTGGAGCATCACAACTGGACCTGAAACATTAGAGACCAACTGATATGAAATTGTGCTCACAACTGGACCTGAAATATTAGAGAACAACTAATATGAAGTGGTGCTCACAACTGGACCTGAAACATTAGAGACCAACTAAAATGAAGTGGTGCGTCACAACTGGAGCTGAAACATTTATGACCAACTAATATTAAATGGTGCTCACAACTGGACCTGAAACGTTGGAGACCAACTCCTTATATGAAGTGCTGTTCACAACTAGAGCTGCAACATTAGAGACCATCTAATATGAAGTAGTGTTTCACAACTGGAGTTGAAACATGAGAGACCAACTAATATGAAATGGTGCTCACAAATGGACCTGAAACTTTCGAGACCAACTTCTGTGAAGTGGTGCGTCACAACTGGACCTGAAACATTGGAGACCAACTAATATGAAGTGGTGCGTCACAACTGGACCTGAAACATTGAAGACCAGCTCATTATATGAAGTGGTGCTCACAACTGGACCTGAAACATTAGAGACCAACTAATATTAGGTGGTGCGTCACAACGGGACCTGAAACATTAGAGACCAGCTAATATGAAGTGGTGCATCACAACTGGACCTGAAACATTGAAGACAACTCATTATATGAAGTGGAGCATCACAACTGGACCTGAAACATTAGAGACCAACTGATATGAAATTGTGCTCACAACTGGACCTGAAATATTAGAGAACAACTAATATGAAGTGGTGCTCACAACTGGACCTGAAACATTAGAGACCAACTAAAATGAAGTGGTGCGTCACAACTGGAGCTGAAACATTTATGACCAACTAATATTAAATGGTGCTCACAACTGGATCTGAAACATTAGAGACCAACTCATTATATGAAGTGGAGCATCACAACTGGACCTGAAACATTAGAGACCAACTAATATTAAATGGTGCTAACAACTAGAACTGAAATATTAGAGAACAACTAATGTGAAGTGGTGCTCACAACTGGACCTGAAACATTGGAGACCAACTAAATTGAAGTGGTGCGTCACAACTGGAGCTGAAACATTTATGACCAACTTATATCAAATGGTGCTCACATCTGGACCTGAAACATTAGAAACCAACTAATATTAAGAGGAGCATCACAACTGGAGCTGAAACAATCGAGAACAACTCATTATATGAAGTGGCTTTTCACAATCGAAGCTGTAACATTTGAGACCAACACATTATATTAAGTGTTTGTTTGTGGTTTAACGCAACACTGAACAATATTCCAGTTATATAACGGCGGTCTGTAAATAATCAAGTATGGACCAGACAATCCAGTGATTGACATCATGACCATCGATCTACGCATTTGGGATCGATGACATTGACCAACCAAGTCAGCGAGCCTGACCACTCAATCCTGTTAGTCGCCTCTTACGACAAGCATAGTCGCCTTTTATGGAAAGTATGGTTGCTGAAGACCTATTCTACCCCGGATCTTCATGGGTGTTATGAAGTAGTGCGTCACAACTGGCGATGAAACATTAGAGAGCAACTATTTAAATGAAGTGGTGCATGACAACTGCAGCTGAAAAACTAGAGATCAAATCATTATATAAAGTGGCGCGTCACAACCAGAGCTAAAACATATGAGAACAACACCAGGAAAAGGCGCTTCTCAAATTGGTCTGAAACATTGAAAGACCAACTCATCAAAATAGGATTTTGCACGTTTGAACTGGATCTAAAACATTACAAGACTAAATCATCGTTACTGGAGGTGGTACATTTCAATACAGACTATAGAGTTTTGATTTTGTTTTCACAATGATCCTTTGGTAGTGATACGCAAATTGTTATAAACCTCTTCAAAAGTTATTTGCCCGAACGGGTACACACCACAGAGGTCCATAACTCCACTTCTTTCCACTGACTATTGTGCTAACTTAATGGTCAATCAGTTGGTCTTCATTTTAACCTGAAGCTTAGAGCTTTTTAATATCTATCAGTATATGTGCTTTGGAGATCAGACTTCCAGACGACCTCAGCTGACATTACAACTGCCTTTCTACGGTAACTGGGGTATCATTGGGTGTGGACAGCACCCGCAACTCATTCTTACACTTCACCATGAATGCGGAAGGTTATACTTTCCCTACTACTCGGAACATTCGGACCAGCAAAATACACCCCTATATCTACTGACCACATTCTTCACAGGGAAAGTCCAGCATAACATGGCTTTCTCAGAATGGAGCCCACATGACCACGGACAGTTGCAATGTGTAACCCATGTCCAGGCACCTTGGTCGTCTAGGTATAACGTACAATTGTAGAAGGAGATATTTACATTCAGTAAAAATCACAATGACTATAGAAACTATTTGGAGTTAAAGTAGCGCCGAGTTTAAACCATAATATTGAAAAAATGATTCTGTCTGAAAAACATATTCTGCTTCGTCTTTGTGATGCGTCTCAGCTGGATATGAATCATAAAAATTCAGCTCAAAATAGAAGGAAGTGGTGCGTCACAACTGGCACTGTAAAGGTAGAGACGAACTCATAATATGAAGTGGTTCGTCACAATTGGAGCTACATTACTAGTGACCAACTCATTTTTTCATATGTAAAGGTGCTTCACAACTGGGGCTGAAACATTAGAGACCAATTCATTATATGAAGTGATGCACAACAACTGGAACTGAAACATTGGAGGACAACTAATATGAAGTGATGCGTCACAACTGGACCTGAAACATGAGAGACCAACTCATTATATGAAGTGCTGCACAACAACTGGAGCTGAAACATTGGAGGACAACTAATATGAAGTGATGCGTCACAACTGGACCTGAAACGTTGGAGACCAACTCCTTATATGAAGTGCTGTTCACAACTAGAGCTGCAACATTAGAGACCATCTAATATGAAGTAGTGTTTCACAACTGGAGTTGAAACATGAGAGACCAACTAATATGAAATGGTGCTCACAAATGGACCTGAAACTTTCGAGACCAACTTCTGTGAAGTGGTGCGTCACAACTGGACCTGAAACATTGGAGACCAACTAATATGAAGTGGTGCGTCACAACTGGACCTGAAACATTGAAGACCAGCTCATTATATGAAGTGGTGCTCACAACTGGACCTGAAACATTAGAGACCAACTAATATTAGGTGGTGCGTCACAACGGGACCTGAAACATTAGAGACCAGCTAATATGAAGTGGTGCATCACAACTGGACCTGAAACATTGAAGACAACTCATTATATGAAGTGGAGCATCACAACTGGACCTGAAACATTAGAGACCAACTGATATGAAATTGTGCTCACAACTGGACCTGAAATATTAGAGAACAACTAATATGAAGTGGTGCTCACAACTGGACCTGAAACATTAGAGACCAACTAAAATGAAGTGGTGCGTCACAACTGGAGCTGAAACATTTATGACCAACTAATATTAAATGGTGCTCACAACTGGACCTGAAACGTTGGAGACCAACTCCTTATATGAAGTGCTGTTCACAACTAGAGCTGCAACATTAGAGACCATCTAATATGAAGTAGTGTTTCACAACTGGAGTTGAAACATGAGAGACCAACTAATATGAAATGGTGCTCACAAATGGACCTGAAACTTTCGAGACCAACTTCTGTGAAGTGGTGCGTCACAACTGGACCTGAAACATTGGAGACCAACTAATATGAAGTGGTGCGTCACAACTGGACCTGAAACATTGAAGACCAGCTCATTATATGAAGTGGTGCTCACAACTGGACCTGAAACATTAGAGACCAACTAATATTAGGTGGTGCGTCACAACGGGACCTGAAACATTAGAGACCAGCTAATATGAAGTGGTGCATCACAACTGGACCTGAAACATTGAAGACAACTCATTATATGAAGTGGAGCATCACAACTGGACCTGAAACATTAGAGACCAACTGATATGAAATTGTGCTCACAACTGGACCTGAAATATTAGAGAACAACTAATATGAAGTGGTGCTCACAACTGGACCTGAAACATTAGAGACCAACTAAAATGAAGTGGTGCGTCACAACTGGAGCTGAAACATTTATGACCAACTAATATTAAATGGTGCTCACAACTGGATCTGAAACATTAGAGACCAACTCATTATATGAAGTGGAGCATCACAACTGGACCTGAAACATTAGAGACCAACTAATATTAAATGGTGCTAACAACTAGAACTGAAATATTAGAGAACAACTAATGTGAAGTGGTGCTCACAACTGGACCTGAAACATTGGAGACCAACTAAATTGAAGTGGTGCGTCACAACTGGAGCTGAAACATTTATGACCAACTTATATCAAATGGTGCTCACATCTGGACCTGAAACATTAGAAACCAACTAATATTAAGAGGAGCATCACAACTGGAGCTGAAACAATCGAGAACAACTCATTATATGAAGTGGCTTTTCACAATCGAAGCTGTAACATTTGAGACCAACACATTATATTAAGTGTTTGTTTGTGGTTTAACGCAACACTGAACAATATTCCAGTTATATAACGGCGGTCTGTAAATAATCAAGTATGGACCAGACAATCCAGTGATTGACATCATGACCATCGATCTACGCATTTGGGATCGATGACATTGACCAACCAAGTCAGCGAGCCTGACCACTCAATCCTGTTAGTCGCCTCTTACGACAAGCATAGTCGCCTTTTATGGAAAGTATGGTTGCTGAAGACCTATTCTACCCCGGATCTTCATGGGTGTTATGAAGTAGTGCGTCACAACTGGCGATGAAACATTAGAGAGCAACTATTTAAATGAAGTGGTGCATGACAACTGCAGCTGAAAAACTAGAGATCAAATCATTATATAAAGTGGCGCGTCACAACCAGAGCTAAAACATATGAGAACAACACATTATACCAGGAAAAGGCGCTTCTCAAATTGGTCTGAAACATTGAAAGACCAACTCATCAAAATAGGATTTTGCACGTTTGAACTGGATCTAAAACATTACAAAACTAAATCATCGTTACTGGAGGTGGTACATTTCAATACAGACTATAGAGTTTTGATTTTGTTTTCACAATGATCCTTTGGTAGTGATACGCAAATTGTTATAAACCTCTTCAAAAGTTATTTGCCCGAACGGGTACACACCACAGAGGTCCATAACTCCACTTCTTTCCACTGACTATTGTGCTAACTTAATGGTCAATCAGTTGGTCTTCATTTTAACCTGAAGCTTAGAGCTTTTTAATATCTATCAGTATATGTGCTTTGGAGATCAGACTTCCAGACGACCTCAGCTGACATTACAACTGCCTTTCTACGGTAACTGGGGTATCATTGGGTGTGGACAGCACCCGCAACTCATTCTTACACTTCACCATGAATGCGGAAGGTTATACTTTCCCTACTACTCGGAACATTCGGACCAGCAAAATACACCCCTATATCTACTGACCACATTCTTCACAGGGAAAGTCCAGCATAACATGGCTTTCTCAGAATGGAGCCCACATGACCACGGACAGTTGCAATGTGTAACCCATGTCCAGGCACCTTGGTCGTCTAGGTATAACCTACAATTGTAGAAGGAGATATTTACATTCAGTAAAAATCACAATGACTATAGAAACTATTTGGAGTTAAAGTAGCGCCGAGTTTAAACCATAATATTGAAAAAATGATTCTGTCTGAAAAACATATTCTGCTTCGTCTTTGTGATGCGTCTCAGCTGGATATGAATCATAAAAATTCAGCTCAAAATAGAAGGAAGTGGTGCGTCACAACTGGCACTGTAAAGGTAGAGACGAACTCATAATATGAAGTGGTTCGTCACAATTGGAGCTACATTACTAGTGACCAACTCATTTTTTCATATGTAAAGGTGCTTCACAACTGGGGCTGAAACATTAGAGACCAATTCATTATATGAAGTGATGCACAACAACTGGAACTGAAACATTGGAGGACAACTAATATGAAGTGATGCGTCACAACTGGACCTGAAACATGAGAGACCAACTCATTATATGAAGTGCTGCACAACAACTGGAGCTGAAACATTGGAGGACAACTAATATGAAGTGATGCGTCACAACTGGACCTGAAACGTTGGAGACCAACTCCTTATATGAAGTGCTGTTCACAACTAGAGCTGCAACATTAGAGACCATCTAATATGAAGTAGTGTTTCACAACTGGAGTTGAAACATGAGAGACCAACTAATATGAAATGGTGCTCACAAATGGACCTGAAACTTTCGAGACCAACTTCTGTGAAGTGGTGCGTCACAACTGGACCTGAAACATTGGAGACCAACTAATATGAAGTGGTGCGTCACAACTGGACCTGAAACATTGAAGACCAGCTCATTATATGAAGTGGTGCTCACAACTGGACCTGAAACATTAGAGACCAACTAATATTAGGTGGTGCGTCACAACGGGACCTGAAACATTAGAGACCAGCTAATATGAAGTGGTGCATCACAACTGGACCTGAAACATTGAAGACAACTCATTATATGAAGTGGAGCATCACAACTGGACCTGAAACATTAGAGACCAACTGATATGAAATTGTGCTCACAACTGGACCTGAAATATTAGAGAACAACTAATATGAAGTGGTGCTCACAACTGGACCTGAAACATTAGAGACCAACTAAAATGAAGTGGTGCGTCACAACTGGAGCTGAAACATTTATGACCAACTAATATTAAATGGTGCTCACAACTGGACCTGAAACGTTGGAGACCAACTCCTTATATGAAGTGCTGTTCACAACTAGAGCTGCAACATTAGAGACCATCTAATATGAAGTAGTGTTTCACAACTGGAGTTGAAACATGAGAGACCAACTAATATGAAATGGTGCTCACAAATGGACCTGAAACTTTCGAGACCAACTTCTGTGAAGTGGTGCGTCACAACTGGACCTGAAACATTGGAGACCAACTAATATGAAGTGGTGCGTCACAACTGGACCTGAAACATTGAAGACCAGCTCATTATATGAAGTGGTGCTCACAACTGGACCTGAAACATTAGAGACCAACTAATATTAGGTGGTGCGTCACAACGGGACCTGAAACATTAGAGACCAGCTAATATGAAGTGGTGCATCACAACTGGACCTGAAACATTGAAGACAACTCATTATATGAAGTGGAGCATCACAACTGGACCTGAAACATTAGAGACCAACTGATATGAAATTGTGCTCACAACTGGACCTGAAATATTAGAGAACAACTAATATGAAGTGGTGCTCACAACTGGACCTGAAACATTAGAGACCAACTAAAATGAAGTGGTGCGTCACAACTGGAGCTGAAACATTTATGACCAACTAATATTAAATGGTGCTCACAACTGGATCTGAAACATTAGAGACCAACTCATTATATGAAGTGGAGCATCACAACTCGACCTGAAACATTAGAGACCAACTAATATTAAATGGTGCTAACAACTAGAACTGAAATATTAGAGAACAACTAATGTGAAGTGGTGCTCACAACTGGACCTGAAACATTGGAGACCAACTAAATTGAAGTGGTGCGTCACAACTGGAGCTGAAACATTTATGACCAACTTATATCAAATGGTGCTCACATCTGGACCTGAAACATTAGAAACCAACTAATATTAAGAGGAGCATCACAACTGGAGCTGAAACAATCGAGAACAACTCATTATATGAAGTGGCTTTTCACAATCGAAGCTGTAACATTTGAGACCAACACATTATATTAAGTGTTTGTTTGTGGTTTAACGCCACACTGAACAATATTCCAGTTATATAACGGCGGTCTGTAAATAATCAAGTATGGACCAGACAATCCAGTGATTGACATCATGACCATCGATCTACGCATTTGGGATCGATGACATTGACCAACCAAGTCAGCGAGCCTGACCACTCAATCCTGTTAGTCGCCTCTTACGACAAGCATAGTCGCCTTTTATGGAAAGTATGGTTGCTGAAGACCTATTCTACCCCGGATCTTCATGGGTGTTATGAAGTAGTGCGTCACAACTGGCGATGAAACATTAGAGAGCAACTATTTAAATGAAGTGGTGCATGACAACTGCAGCTGAAAAACTAGAGATCAAATCATTATATAAAGTGGCGCGTCACAACCAGAGCTAAAACATATGAGAACAACACATTATACCAGGAAAAGGCGCTTCTCAAATTGGTCTGAAACATTGAAAGACCAACTCATCAAAATAGGATTTTGCACGTTTGAACTGGATCTAAAACATTACAAAACTAAATCATCGTTACTGGAGGTGGTACATTTCAATACAGACTATAGAGTTTTGATTTTGTTTTCACAATGATCCTTTGGTAGTGATACGCAAATTGTTATAAACCTCTTCAAAAGTTATTTGCCCGAACGGGTACACACCACAGAGGTCCATAACTCCACTTCTTTCCACTGACTATTGTGCTAAATTAATGGTCAATCAGTTGGTCTTCATTTTAACCTGAAGCTTAGAGCTTTTTAATATCTATCAGTATATGTGCTTTGGAGATCAGACTTCCAGACGACCTCAGCTGACATTACAACTGCCTTTCTACGGTAACTGGGGTATCATTGGGTGTGGACAGCACCCGCAACTCATTCTTACACTTCACCATGAATGCGGAAGGTTATACTTTCCCTACTACTCGGAACATTCGGACCAGCAAAATACACCCCTATATCTACTGACCACATTCTTCACAGGGAAAGTCCAGCATAACATGGCTTTCTCAGAATGGAGCCCACATGACCACGGACAGTTGCAATGTGTAACCCATGTCCAGGCACCTTGGTCGTCTAGGTATAACGTACAATTGTAGAAGGAGATATTTACATTCAGTAAAAATCACAATGACTATAGAAACTATTTGGAGTTAAAGTAGCGCCGAGTTTAAACCATAATATTGAAAAAATGATTCTGTCTGAAAAACATATTCTGCTTCGTCTTTGTGATGCGTCTCAGCTGGATATGAATCATAAAAATTCAGCTCAAAATAGAAGGAAGTGGTGCGTCACAACTGGCACTGTAAAGGTAGAGACGAACTCATAATATGAAGTGGTTCGTCACAATTGGAGCTACATTACTAGTGACCAACTCATTTTTTCATATGTAAAGGTGCTTCACAACTGGGGCTGAAACATTAGAGACCAATTCATTATATGAAGTGATGCACAACAACTGGAACTGAAACATTGGAGGACAACTAATATGAAGTGATGCGTCACAACTGGACCTGAAACATGAGAGACCAACTCATTATATGAAGTGCTGCACAACAACTGGAGCTGAAACATTGGAGGACAACTAATATGAAGTGATGCGTCACAACTGGACCTGAAACGTTGGAGACCAACTCCTTATATGAAGTGCTGTTCACAACTAGAGCTGCAACATTAGAGACCATCTAATATGAAGTAGTGTTTCACAACTGGAGTTGAAACATGAGAGACCAACTAATATGAAATGGTGCTCACAAATGGACCTGAAACTTTCGAGACCAACTTCTGTGAAGTGGTGCGTCACAACTGGACCTGAAACATTGGAGACCAACTAATATGAAGTGGTGCGTCACAACTGGACCTGAAACATTGAAGACCAGCTCATTATATGAAGTGGTGCTCACAACTGGACCTGAAACATTAGAGACCAACTAATATTAGGTGGTGCGTCACAACGGGACCTGAAACATTAGAGACCAGCTAATATGAAGTGGTGCATCACAACTGGACCTGAAACATTGAAGACAACTCATTATATGAAGTGGAGCATCACAACTTGACCTGAAACATTAGAGACCAACTGATATGAAATTGTGCTCACAACTGGACCTGAAATATTAGAGAACAACTAATATGAAGTGGTGCTCACAACTGGACCTGAAACATTAGAGACCAACTAAAATGAAGTGGTGCGTCACAACTGGAGCTGAAACATTTATGACCAACTAATATTAAATGGTGCTCACAACTGGATCTGAAACATTAGAGACCAACTAATATTAAATGGTGCTAACAACTAGAACTGAAATATTAGAGAACAACTAATGTGAAGTGGTGCTCACAACTGGACCTGAAACATTGGAGACCAACTAAATTGAAGTGGTGCGTCACAACTGGAGCTGAAACATTTATGACCAACTTATATCAAATGGTGCTCACATCTGGACCTGAAACATTAGAAACCAACTAATATTAAGAGGAGCATCACAACTGGAGCTGAAACAATCGAGAACAACTCATTATATGAAGTGGCTTTTCACAATCGAAGCTGTAACATTTGAGACCAACACATTATATTAAGTGTTTGTTTGTGGTTTAACGCAACACTGAACAATATTCCAGTTATATAACGGCGGTCTGTAAATAATCAAGTATGGACCAGACAATCCAGTGATTGACATCATGACCATCGATCTACGCATTTGGGATCGATGACATTGACCAACCAAGTCAGCGAGCCTGACCACTCAATCCTGTTAGTCGCCTCTTACGACAAGCATAGTCGCCTTTTATGGAAAGTATGGTTGCTGAAGACCTATTCTACCCCGGATCTTCATGGGTGTTATGAAGTAGTGCGTCACAACTGGCGATGAAACATTAGAGAGCAACTATTTAAATGAAGTGGTGCATGACAACTGCAGCTGAAAAACTAGAGATCAAATCATTATATAAAGTGGCGCGTCACAACCAGAGCTAAAACATATGAGAACAACACCAGGAAAAGGCGCTTCTCAAATTGGTCTGAAACATTGAAAGACCAACTCATCAAAATAGGATTTTGCACGTTTGAACTGGATCTAAAACATTACAAGACTAAATCATCGTTACTGGAGGTGGTACATTTCAATACAGACTATAGAGTTTTGATTTTGTTTTCACAATGATCCTTTGGTAGTGATACGCAAATTGTTATAAACCTCTTCAAAAGTTATTTGCCCGAACGGGTACACACCACAGAGGTCCATAACTCCACTTCTTTCCACTGACTATTGTGCTAACTTAATGGTCAATCAGTTGGTCTTCATTTTAACCTGAAGCTTAGAGCTTTTTAATATCTATCAGTATATGTGCTTTGGAGATCAGACTTCCAGACGACCTCAGCTGACATTACAACTGCCTTTCTACGGTAACTGGGGTATCATTGGGTGTGGACAGCACCCGCAACTCATTCTTACACTTCACCATGAATGCGGAAGGTTATACTTTCCCTACTACTCGGAACATTCGGACCAGCAAAATACACCCCTATATCTACTGACCACATTCTTCACAGGGAAAGTCCAGCATAACATGGCTTTCTCAGAATGGAGCCCACATGACCACGGACAGTTGCAATGTGTAACCCATGTCCAGGCACCTTGGTCGTCTAGGTATAACGTACAATTGTAGAAGGAGATATTTACATTCAGTAAAAATCACAATGACTATAGAAACTATTTGGAGTTAAAGTAGCGCCGAGTTTAAACCATAATATTGAAAAAATGATTCTGTCTGAAAAACATATTCTGCTTCGTCTTTGTGATGCGTCTCAGCTGGATATGAATCATAAAAATTCAGCTCAAAATAGAAGGAAGTGGTGCGTCACAACTGGCACTGTAAAGGTAGAGACGAACTCATAATATGAAGTGGTTCGTCACAATTGGAGCTACATTACTAGTGACCAACTCATTTTTTCATATGTAAAGGTGCTTCACAACTGGGGCTGAAACATTAGAGACCAATTCATTATATGAAGTGATGCACAACAACTGGAACTGAAACATTGGAGGACAACTAATATGAAGTGATGCGTCACAACTGGACCTGAAACATGAGAGACCAACTCATTATATGAAGTGCTGCACAACAACTGGAGCTGAAACATTGGAGGACAACTAATATGAAGTGATGCGTCACAACTGGACCTGAAACGTTGGAGACCAACTCCTTATATGAAGTGCTGTTCACAACTAGAGCTGCAACATTAGAGACCATCTAATATGAAGTAGTGTTTCACAACTGGAGTTGAAACATGAGAGACCAACTAATATGAAATGGTGCTCACAAATGGACCTGAAACTTTCGAGACCAACTTCTGTGAAGTGGTGCGTCACAACTGGACCTGAAACATTGGAGACCAACTAATATGAAGTGGTGCGTCACAACTGGACCTGAAACATTGAAGACCAGCTCATTATATGAAGTGGTGCTCACAACTGGACCTGAAACATTAGAGACCAACTAATATTAGGTGGTGCGTCACAACGGGACCTGAAACATTAGAGACCAGCTAATATGAAGTGGTGCATCACAACTGGACCTGAAACATTGAAGACAACTCATTATATGAAGTGGAGCATCACAACTGGACCTGAAACATTAGAGACCAACTGATATGAAATTGTGCTCACAACTGGACCTGAAATATTAGAGAACAACTAATATGAAGTGGTGCTCACAACTGGACCTGAAACATTAGAGACCAACTAAAATGAAGTGGTGCGTCACAACTGGAGCTGAAACATTTATGACCAACTAATATTAAATGGTGCTCACAACTGGACCTGAAACGTTGGAGACCAACTCCTTATATGAAGTGCTGTTCACAACTAGAGCTGCAACATTAGAGACCATCTAATATGAAGTAGTGTTTCACAACTGGAGTTGAAACATGAGAGACCAACTAATATGAAATGGTGCTCACAAATGGACCTGAAACTTTCGAGACCAACTTCTGTGAAGTGGTGCGTCACAACTGGACCTGAAACATTGGAGACCAACTAATATGAAGTGGTGCGTCACAACTGGACCTGAAACATTGAAGACCAGCTCATTATATGAAGTGGTGCTCACAACTGGACCTGAAACATTAGAGACCAACTAATATTAGGTGGTGCGTCAC
This sequence comes from Haliotis cracherodii, assembly GCF_022045235.1. NCBI lineage: Eukaryota > Metazoa > Mollusca > Gastropoda > Lepetellida > Haliotidae > Haliotis > Haliotis cracherodii. Next base: position 9,096,597 of record NW_027266308.1, on the reverse strand, counting down.
AACGGGACCTGAAACATTAGAGACCAGCTAATATGAAGTGGTGCATCACAACTGGACCTGAAACATTGAAGACAACTCATTATATGAAGTGGAGCATCACAACTGGACCTGAAACATTAGAGACCAACTGATATGAAATTGTGCTCACAACTGGACCTGAAATATTAGAGAACAACTAATATGAAGTGGTGCTCACAACTGGACCTGAAACATTAGAGACCAACTAAAATGAAGTGGTGCGTCACAACTGGAGCTGAAACATTTATGACCAACTAATATTAAATGGTGCTCACAACTGGATCTGAAACATTAGAGACCAACTCATTATATGAAGTGGAGCATCACAACTGGACCTGAAACATTAGAGACCAACTAATATTAAATGGTGCTAACAACTAGAACTGAAATATTAGAGAACAACTAATGTGAAGTGGTGCTCACAACTGGACCTGAAACATTGGAGACCAACTAAATTGAAGTGGTGCGTCACAACTGGAGCTGAAACATTTATGACCAACTTATATCAAATGGTGCTCACATCTGGACCTGAAACATTAGAAACCAACTAATATTAAGAGGAGCATCACAACTGGAGCTGAAACAATCGAGAACAACTCATTATATGAAGTGGCTTTTCACAATCGAAGCTGTAACATTTGAGACCAACACATTATATTAAGTGTTTGTTTGTGGTTTAACGCAACACTGAACAATATTCCAGTTATATAACGGCGGTCTGTAAATAATCAAGTATGGACCAGACAATCCAGTGATTGACATCATGACCATCGATCTACGCATTTGGGATCGATGACATTGACCAACCAAGTCAGCGAGCCTGACCACTCAATCCTGTTAGTCGCCTCTTACGACAAGCATAGTCGCCTTTTATGGAAAGTATGGTTGCTGAAGACCTATTCTACCCCGGATCTTCATGGGTGTTATGAAGTAGTGCGTCACAACTGGCGATGAAACATTAGAGAGCAACTATTTAAATGAAGTGGTGCATGACAACTGCAGCTGAAAAACTAGAGATCAAATCATTATATAAAGTGGCGCGTCACAACCAGAGCTAAAACATATGAGAACAACACATTATACCAGGAAAAGGCGCTTCTCAAATTGGTCTGAAACATTGAAAGACCAACTCATCAAAATAGGATTTTGCACGTTTGAACTGGATCTAAAACATTACAAAACTAAATCATCGTTACTGGAGGTGGTACATTTCAATACAGACTATAGAGTTTTGATTTTGTTTTCACAATGATCCTTTGGTAGTGATACGCAAATTGTTATAAACCTCTTCAAAAGTTATTTGCCCGAACGGGTACACACCACAGAGGTCCATAACTCCACTTCTTTCCACTGACTATTGTGCTAACTTAATGGTCAATCAGTTGGTCTTCATTTTAACCTGAAGCTTAGAGCTTTTTAATATCTATCAGTATATGTGCTTTGGAGATCAGACTTCCAGACGACCTCAGCTGACATTACAACTGCCTTTCTACGGTAACTGGGGTATCATTGGGTGTGGACAGCACCCGCAACTCATTCTTACACTTCACCATGAATGCGGAAGGTTATACTTTCCCTACTACTCGGAACATTCGGACCAGCAAAATACACCCCTATATCTACTGACCACATTCTTCACAGGGAAAGTCCAGCATAACATGGCTTTCTCAGAATGGAGCCCACATGACCACGGACAGTTGCAATGTGTAACCCATGTCCAGGCACCTTGGTCGTCTAGGTATAACGTACAATTGTAGAAGGAGATATTTACATTCAGTAAAAATCACAATGACTATAGAAACTATTTGGAGTTAAAGTAGCGCCGAGTTTAAACCATAATATTGAAAAAATGATTCTGTCTGAAAAACATATTCTGCTTCGTCTCAGAATGTGATGCGTCTCAGCTGGATATGAATCATAAAAATTCAGCTCAAAATAGAAGGAAGTGGTGCGTCACAACTGGCACTGTAAAGGTAGAGACGAACTCATAATATGAAGTGGTTCGTCACAATTGGAGCTACATTACTAGTGACCAACTCATTTTTTCATATGTAAAGGTGCTTCACAACTGGGGCTGAAACATTAGAGACCAATTCATTATATGAAGTGATGCACAACAACTGGAACTGAAACATTGGAGGACAACTAATATGAAGTGATGCGTCACAACTGGACCTGAAACATGAGAGACCAACTCATTATATGAAGTGCTGCACAACAACTGGAGCTGAAACATTGGAGGACAACTAATATGAAGTGATGCGTCACAACTGGACCTGAAACGTTGGAGACCAACTCCTTATATGAAGTGCTGTTCACAACTAGAGCTGCAACATTAGAGACCATCTAATATGAAGTAGTGTTTCACAACTGGAGTTGAAACATGAGAGACCAACTAATATGAAATGGTGCTCACAAATGGACCTGAAACTTTCGAGACCAACTTCTGTGAAGTGGTGCGTCACAACTGGACCTGAAACATTGGAGACCAACTAATATGAAGTGGTGCGTCACAACTGGACCTGAAACATTGAAGACCAGCTCATTATATGAAGTGGTGCTCACAACTGGACCTGAAACATTAGAGACCAACTAATATTAGGTGGTGCGTCACAACGGGACCTGAAACATTAGAGACCAGCTAATATGAAGTGGTGCATCACAACTGGACCTGAAACATTGAAGACAACTCATTATATGAAGTGGAGCATCACAACTGGACCTGAAACATTAGAGACCAACTGATATGAAATTGTGCTCACAACTGGACCTGAAATATTAGAGAACAACTAATATGAAGTGGTGCTCACAACTGGACCTGAAACATTAGAGACCAACTAAAATGAAGTGGTGCGTCACAACTGGAGCTGAAACATTTATGACCAACTAATATTAAATGGTGCTCACAACTGGACCTGAAACGTTGGAGACCAACTCCTTATATGAAGTGCTGTTCACAACTAGAGCTGCAACATTAGAGACCATCTAATATGAAGTAGTGTTTCACAACTGGAGTTGAAACATGAGAGACCAACTAATATGAAATGGTGCTCACAAATGGACCTGAAACTTTCGAGACCAACTTCTGTGAAGTGGTGCGTCACAACTGGACCTGAAACATTGGAGACCAACTAATATGAAGTGGTGCGTCACAACTGGACCTGAAACATTGAAGACCAGCTCATTATATGAAGTGGTGCTCACAACTGGACCTGAAACTTTAGAGACCAACTAATATTAGGTGGTGCGTCACAACGGGACCTGAAACATTAGAGACCAGCTAATATGAAGTGGTGCATCACAACTGGACCTGAAACATTGAAGACAACTCATTATATGAAGTGGAGCATCACAACTGGACCTGAAACATTAGAGACCAACTGATATGAAATTGTGCTCACAACTGGACCTGAAATATTAGAGAACAACTAATATGAAGTGGTGCTCACAACTGGACCTGAAACATTAGAGACCAACTAAAATGAAGTGGTGCGTCACAACTGGAGCTGAAACATTTATGACCAACTAATATTAAATGGTGCTCACAACTGGATCTGAAACATTAGAGACCAACTCATTATATGAAGTGGAGCATCACAACTGGACCTGAAACATTAGAGACCAACTAATATTAAATGGTGCTAACAACTAGAACTGAAATATTAGAGAACAACTAATGTGAAGTGGTGCTCACAACTGGACCTGAAACATTGGAGACCAACTAAATTGAAGTGGTGCGTCACAACTGGAGCTGAAACATTTATGACCAACTTATATCAAATGGTGCTCACATCTGGACCTGAAACATTAGAAACCAACTAATATTAAGAGGAGCATCACAACTGGAGCTGAAACAATCGAGAACAACTCATTATATGAAGTGGCTTTTCACAATCGAAGCTGTAACATTTGAGACCAACACATTATATTAAGTGTTTGTTTGTGGTTTAACGCCACACTGAACAATATTCCAGTTATATAACGGCGGTCTGTAAATAATCAAGTATGGACCAGACAATCCAGTGATTGACATCATGACCATCGATCTACGCATTTGGGATCGATGACATTGACCAACCAAGTCAGCGAGCCTGACCACTCAATCCTGTTAGTCGCCTCTTACGACAAGCATAGTCGCCTTTTATGGAAAGTATGGTTGCTGAAGACCTATTCTACCCCGGATCTTCATGGGTGTTATGAAGTAGTGCGTCACAACTGGCGATGAAACATTAGAGAGCAACTATTTAAATGAAGTGGTGCATGACAACTGCAGCTGAAAAACTAGAGATCAAATCATTATATAAAGTGGCGCGTCACAACCAGAGCTAAAACATATGAGAACAACACATTATACCAGGAAAAGGCGCTTCTCAAATTGGTCTGAAACATTGAAAGACCAACTCATCAAAATAGGATTTTGCACGTTTGAACTGGATCTAAAACATTACAAAACTAAATCATCGTTACTGGAGGTGGTACATTTCAATACAGACTATAGAGTTTTGATTTTGTTTTCACAATGATCCTTTGGTAGTGATACGCAAATTGTTATAAACCTCTTCAAAAGTTATTTGCCCGAACGGGTACACACCACAGAGGTCCATAACTCCACTTCTTTCCACTGACTATTGTGCTAAATTAATGGTCAATCAGTTGGTCTTCATTTTAACCTGAAGCTTAGAGCTTTTTAATATCTATCAGTATATGTGCTTTGGAGATCAGACTTCCAGACGACCTCAGCTGACATTACAACTGCCTTTCTACGGTAACTGGGGTATCATTGGGTGTGGACAGCACCCGCAACTCATTCTTACACTTCACCATGAATGCGGAAGGTTATACTTTCCCTACTACTCGGAACATTCGGACCAGCAAAATACACCCCTATATCTACTGACCACATTCTTCACAGGGAAAGTCCAGCATAACATGGCTTTCTCAGAATGGAGCCCACATGACCACGGACAGTTGCAATGTGTAACCCATGTCCAGGCACCTTGGTCGTCTAGGTATAACGTACAATTGTAGAAGGAGATATTTACATTCAGTAAAAATCACAATGACTATAGAAACTATTTGGAGTTAAAGTAGCGCCGAGTTTAAACCATAATATTGAAAAAATGATTCTGTCTGAAAAACATATTCTGCTTCGTCTTTGTGATGCGTCTCAGCTGGATATGAATCATAAAAATTCAGCTCAAAATAGAAGGAAGTGGTGCGTCACAACTGGCACTGTAAAGGTAGAGACGAACTCATAATATGAAGTGGTTCGTCACAATTGGAGCTACATTACTAGTGACCAACTCATTTTTTCATATGTAAAGGTGCTTCACAACTGGGGCTGAAACATTAGAGACCAATTCATTATATGAAGTGATGCACAACAACTGGAACTGAAACATTGGAGGACAACTAATATGAAGTGATGCGTCACAACTGGACCTGAAACATGAGAGACCAACTCATTATATGAAGTGCTGCACAACAACTGGAGCTGAAACATTGGAGGACAACTAATATGAAGTGATGCGTCACAACTGGACCTGAAACGTTGGAGACCAACTCCTTATATGAAGTGCTGTTCACAACTAGAGCTGCAACATTAGAGACCATCTAATATGAAGTAGTGTTTCACAACTGGAGTTGAAACATGAGAGACCAACTAATATGAAATGGTGCTCACAAATGGACCTGAAACTTTCGAGACCAACTTCTGTGAAGTGGTGCGTCACAACTGGACCTGAAACATTGGAGACCAACTAATATGAAGTGGTGCGTCACAACTGGACCTGAAACATTGAAGACCAGCTCATTATATGAAGTGGTGCTCACAACTGGACCTGAAACATTAGAGACCAACTAATATTAGGTGGTGCGTCACAACGGGACCTGAAACATTAGAGACCAGCTAATATGAAGTGGTGCATCACAACTGGACCTGAAACATTGAAGACAACTCATTATATGAAGTGGAGCATCACAACTTGACCTGAAACATTAGAGACCAACTGATATGAAATTGTGCTCACAACTGGACCTGAAATATTAGAGAACAACTAATATGAAGTGGTGCTCACAACTGGACCTGAAACATTAGAGACCAACTAAAATGAAGTGGTGCGTCACAACTGGAGCTGAAACATTTATGACCAACTAATATTAAATGGTGCTCACAACTGGATCTGAAACATTAGAGACCAACTCATTATATGAAGTGGAGCATCACAACTGGACCTGAAACATTAGAGACCAACTAATATTAAATGGTGCTAACAACTAGAACTGAAATATTAGAGAACAACTAATGTGAAGTGGTGCTCACAACTGGACCTGAAACATTGGAGACCAACTAAATTGAAGTGGTGCGTCACAACTGGAGCTGAAACATTTATGACCAACTTATATCAAATGGTGCTCACATCTGGACCTGAAACATTAGAAACCAACTAATATTAAGAGGAGCATCACAACTGGAGCTGAAACAATCGAGAACAACTCATTATATGAAGTGGCTTTTCACAATCGAAGCTGTAACATTTGAGACCAACACATTATATTAAGTGTTTGTTTGTGGTTTAACGCCACACTGAACAATATTCCAGTTATATAACGGCGGTCTGTAAATAATCAAGTATGGACCAGACAATCCAGTGATTGACATCATGACCATCGATCTACGCATTTGGGATCGATGACATTGACCAACCAAGTCAGCGAGCCTGACCACTCAATCCTGTTAGTCGCCTCTTACGACAAGCATAGTCGCCTTTTATGGAAAGTATGGTTGCTGAAGACCTATTCTACCCCGGATCTTCATGGGTGTTATGAAGTAGTGCGTCACAACTGGCGATGAAACATTAGAGAGCAACTATTTAAATGAAGTGGTGCATGACAACTGCAGCTAAAAAACTAGAGATCAAATCATTATATAAAGTGGCGCGTCACAACCAGAGCTAAAACATATGAGAACAACACCAGGAAAAGGCGCTTCTCAAATTGGTCTGAAACATTGAAAGACCAACTCATCAAAATAGGATTTTGCACGTTTGAACTGGATCTAAAACATTACAAGACTAAATCATCGTTACTGGAGGTGGTACATTTCAATACAGACTATAGAGTTTTGATTTTGTTTTCACAATGATCCTTTGGTAGTGATACGCAAATTGTTATAAACCTCTTCAAAAGTTATTTGCCCGAACGGGTACACACCACAGAGGTCCATAACTCCACTTCTTTCCACTGACTATTGTGCTAACTTAATGGTCAATCAGTTGGTCTTCATTTTAACCTGAAGCTTAGAGCTTTTTAATATCTATCAGTATATGTGCTTTGGAGATCAGACTTCCAGACGACCTCAGCTGACATTACAACTGCCTTTCTACGGTAACTGGGGTATCATTGGGTGTGGACAGCACCCGCAACTCATTCTTACACTTCACCATGAATGCGGAAGGTTATACTTTCCCTACTACTCGGAACATTCGGACCAGCAAAATACACCCCTATATCTACTGACCACATTCTTCACAGGGAAAGTCCAGCATAACATGGCTTTCTCAGAATGGAGCCCACATGACCACGGACAGTTGCAATGTGTAACCCATGTCCAGGCACCTTGGTCGTCTAGGTATAACGTACAATTGTAGAAGGAGATATTTACATTCAGTAAAAATCACAATGACTATAGAAACTATTTGGAGTTAAAGTAGCGCCGAGTTTAAACCATAATATTGAAAAAATGATTCTGTCTGAAAAACATATTCTGCTTCGTCTTTGTGATGCGTCTCAGCTGGATATGAATCATAAAAATTCAGCTCAAAATAGAAGGAAGTGGTGCGTCACAACTGGCACTGTAAAGGTAGAGACGAACTCATAATATGAAGTGGTTCGTCACAATTGGAGCTACATTACTAGTGACCAACTCATTTTTTCATATGTAAAGGTGCTTCACAACTGGGGCTGAAACATTAGAGACCAATTCATTATATGAAGTGATGCACAACAACTGGAACTGAAACATTGGAGGACAACTAATATGAAGTGATGCGTCACAACTGGACCTGAAACATGAGAGACCAACTCATTATATGAAGTGCTGCACAACAACTGGAGCTGAAACATTGGAGGACAACTAATATGAAGTGATGCGTCACAACTGGACCTGAAACGTTGGAGACCAACTCCTTATATGAAGTGCTGTTCACAACTAGAGCTGCAACATTAGAGACCATCTAATATGAAGTAGTGTTTCACAACTGGAGTTGAAACATGAGAGACCAACTAATATGAAATGGTGCTCACAAATGGACCTGAAACTTTCGAGACCAACTTCTGTGAAGTGGTGCGTCACAACTGGACCTGAAACATTGGAGACCAACTAATATGAAGTGGTGCGTCACAACTGGACCTGAAACATTGAAGACCAGCTCATTATATGAAGTGGTGCTCACAACTGGACCTGAAACATTAGAGACCAACTAATATTAGGTGGTGCGTCACAACGGGACCTGAAACATTAGAGACCAGCTAATATGAAGTGGTGCATCACAACTGGACCTGAAACATTGAAGACAACTCATTATATGAAGTGGAGCATCACAACTTGACCTGAAACATTAGAGACCAACTGATATGAAATTGTGCTCACAACTGGACCTGAAATATTAGAGAACAACTAATATGAAGTGGTGCTCACAACTGGACCTGAAACATTAGAGACCAACTAAAATGAAGTGGTGCGTCACAACTGGAGCTGAAACATTTATGACCAACTAATATTAAATGGTGCTCACAACTGGATCTGAAACATTAGAGACCAACTCATTATATGAAGTGGAGCATCACAACTGGACCTGAAACATTAGAGACCAACTAATATTAAATGGTGCTAACAACTAGAACTGAAATATTAGAGAACAACTAATGTGAAGTGATGCTCACAACTGGACCTGAAACATTGGAGACCAACTAAATTGAAGTGGTGCGTCACAACTGGAGCTGAAACATTTATGACCAACTTATATCAAATGGTGCTCACATCTGGACCTGAAACATTAGAAACCAACTAATATTAAGAGGAGCATCACAACTGGAGCTGAAACAATTGAGAACAACTCATTATATGAAGTGGCTTTTCACAATCGAAGCTGTAACATTTGAGACCAACACATTATATTAAGTGTTTGTTTGTGGTTTAACGCCACACTGAACAATATTCCAGTTATATAACGGCGGTCTGTAAATAATCAAGTATGGACCAGACAATCCAGTGATTGACATCATGACCATCGATCTACGCATTTGGGATCGATGACATTGACCAACCAAGTCAGCGAGCCTGACCACTCAATCCTGTTAGTCGCCTCTTACGACAAGCATAGTCGCCTTTTATGGAAAGTATGGTTGCTGAAGACCTATTCTACCCCGGATCTTCATGGGTGTTATGAAGTAGTGCGTCACAACTGGCGATGAAACATTAGAGAGCAACTATTTAAATGAAGTGGTGCATGACAACTGCAGCTGAAAAACTAGAGATCAAATCATTATATAAAGTGGCGCGTCACAACCAGAGCTAAAACATATGAGAACAACACATTATACCAGGAAAAGGCGCTTCTCAAATTGGTCTGAAACATTGAAAGACCAACTCATCAAAATAGGATTTTGCACGTTTGAACTGGATCTAAAACATTACAAAACTAAATCATCGTTACTGGAGGTGGTACATTTCAATACAGACTATAGAGTTTTGATTTTGTTTTCACAATGATCCTTTGGTAGTGATACGCAAATTGTTATAAACCTCTTCAAAAGTTATTTGCCCGAACGGGTACACACCACAGAGGTCCATAACTCCACTTCTTTCCACTGACTATTGTGCTAAATTAATGGTCAATCAGTTGGTCTTCATTTTAACCTGAAGCTTAGAGCTTTTTAATATCTATCAGTATATGTGCTTTGGAGATCAGACTTCCAGACGACCTCAGCTGACATTACAACTGCCTTTCTACGGTAACTGGGGTATCATTGGGTGTGGACAGCACCCGCAACTCATTCTTACACTTCACCATGAATGCGGAAGGTTATACTTTCCCTACTACTCGGAACATTCGGACCAGCAAAATACACCCCTATATCTACTGACCACATTCTTCACAGGGAAAGTCCAGCATAACATGGCTTTCTCAGAATGGAGCCCACATGACCACGGACAGTTGCAATGTGTAACCCATGTCCAGGCACCTTGGTCGTCTAGGTATAACGTACAATTGTAGAAGGAGATATTTACATTCAGTAAAAATCACAATGACTATAGAAACTATTTGGAGTTAAAGTAGCGCCGAGTTTAAACCATAATATTGAAAAAATGATTCTGTCTGAAAAACATATTCTGCTTCGTCTTTGTGATGCGTCTCAGCTGGATATGAATCATAAAAATTCAGCTCAAAATAGAAGGAAGTGGTGCGTCACAACTGGCACTGTAAAGGTAGAGACGAACTCATAATATGAAGTGGTTCGTCACAATTGGAGCTACATTACTAGTGACCAACTCATTTTTTCATATGTAAAGGTGCTTCACAACTGGGGCTGAAACATTAGAGACCAATTCATTATATGAAGTGATGCACAACAACTGGAACTGAAACATTGGAGGACAACTAATATGAAGTGATGCGTCACAACTGGACCTGAAACATGAGAGACCAACTCATTATATGAAGTGCTGCACAACAACTGGAGCTGAAACATTGGAGGACAACTAATATGAAGTGATGCGTCACAACTGGACCTGAAACGTTGGAGACCAACTCCTTATATGAAGTGCTGTTCACAACTAGAGCTGCAACATTAGAGACCATCTAATATGAAGTAGTGTTTCACAACTGGAGTTGAAACATGAGAGACCAACTAATATGAAATGGTGCTCACAAATGGACCTGAAACTTTCGAGACCAACTTCTGTGAAGTGGTGCGTCACAACTGGACCTGAAACATTGGAGACCAACTAATATGAAGTGGTGCGTCACAACTGGACCTGAAACATTGAAGACCAGCTCATTATATGAAGTGGTGCTCACAACTGGACCTGAAACATTAGAGACCAACTAATATTAGGTGGTGCGTCACAACGGGACCTGAAACATTAGAGACCAGCTAATATGAAGTGGTGCATCACAACTGGACCTGAAACATTGAAGACAACTCATTATATGAAGTGGAGCATCACAACTTGACCTGAAACATTAGAGACCAACTGATATGAAATTGTGCTCACAACTGGACCTGAAATATTAGAGAACAACTAATATGAAGTGGTGCTCACAACTGGACCTGAAACATTAGAGACCAACTAAAATGAAGTGGTGCGTCACAACTGGAGCTGAAACATTTATGACCAACTAATATTAAATGGTGCTCACAACTGGATCTGAAACATTAGAGACCAACTCATTATATGAAGTGGAGCATCACAACTGGACCTGAAACATTAGAGACCAACTAATATTAAATGGTGCTAACAACTAGAACTGAAATATTAGAGAACAACTAATGTGAAGTGGTGCTCACAACTGGACCTGAAACATTGGAGACCAACTAAATTGAAGTGGTGCGTCACAACTGGAGCTGAAACATTTATGACCAACTTATATCAAATGGTGCTCACATCTGGACCTGAAACATTAGAAACCAACTAATATTAAGAGGAGCATCACAACTGGAGCTGAAACAATTGAGAACAACTCATTATATGAAGTGGCTTTTCACAATCGAAGCTGTAACATTTGAGACCAACACATTATATTAAGTGTTTGTTTGTGGTTTAACGCCACACTGAACAATATTCCAGTTATATAACGGCGGTCTGTAAATAATCAAGTATGGACCAGACAATCCAGTGATTGACATCATGACCATCGATCTACGCATTTGGGATCGATGACATTGACCAACCAAGTCAGCGAGCCTGACCACTCAATCCTGTTAGTCGCCTCTTACGACAAGCATAGTCGCCTTTTATGGAAAGTATGGTTGCTGAAGACCTATTCTACCCCGGATCTTCATGGGTGTTATGAAGTAGTGCGTCACAACTGGCGATGAAACATTAGAGAGCAACTATTTAAATGAAGTGGTGCATGACAACTGCAGCTGAAAAACTAGAGATCAAATCATTATATAAAGTGGCGCGTCACAACCAGAGCTAAAACATATGAGAACAACACATTATACCAGGAAAAGGCGCTTCTCAAATTGGTCTGAAACATTGAAAGACCAACTCATCAAAATAGGATTTTGCACGTTTGAACTGGATCTAAAACATTACAAAACTAAATCATCGTTACTGGAGGTGGTACATTTCAATACAGACTATAGAGTTTTGATTTTGTTTTCACAATGATCCTTTGGTAGTGATACGCAAATTGTTATAAACCTCTTCAAAAGTTATTTGCCCGAACGGGTACACACCACAGAGGTCCATAACTCCACTTCTTTCCACTGACTATTGTGCTAAATTAATGGTCAATCAGTTGGTCTTCATTTTAACCTGAAGCTTAGAGCTTTTTAATATCTATCAGTATATGTGCTTTGGAGATCAGACTTCCAGACGACCTCAGCTGACATTACAACTGCCTTTCTACGGTAACTGGGGTATCATTGGGTGTGGACAGCACCCGCAACTCATTCTTACACTTCACCATGAATGCGGAAGGTTATACTTTCCCTACTACTCGGAACATTCGGACCAGCAAAATACACCCCTATATCTACTGACCACATTCTTCACAGGGAAAGTCCAGCATAACATGGCTTTCTCAGAATGGAGCCCACATGACCACGGACAGTTGCAATGTGTAACCCATGTCCAGGCACCTTGGTCGTCTAGGTATAACGTACAATTGTAGAAGGAGATATTTACATTCAGTAAAAATCACAATGACTATAGAAACTATTTGGAGTTAAAGTAGCGCCGAGTTTAAACCATAATATTGAAAAAATGATTCTGTCTGAAAAACATATTCTGCTTCGTCTTTGTGATGCGTCTCAGCTGGATATGAATCATAAAAATTCAGCTCAAAATAGAAGGAAGTGGTGCGTCACAACTGGCACTGTAAAGGTAGAGACGAACTCATAATATGAAGTGGTTCGTCACAATTGGAGCTACATTACTAGTGACCAACTCATTTTTTCATATGTAAAGGTGCTTCACAACTGGGGCTGAAACATTAGAGACCAATTCATTATATGAAGTGATGCACAACAACTGGAACTGAAACATTGGAGGACAACTAATATGAAGTGATGCGTCACAACTGGACCTGAAACATGAGAGACCAACTCATTATATGAAGTGCTGCACAACAACTGGAGCTGAAACATTGGAGGACAACTAATATGAAGTGATGCGTCACAACTGGACCTGAAACGTTGGAGACCAACTCCTTATATGAAGTGCTGTTCACAACTAGAGCTGCAACATTAGAGACCATCTAATATGAAGTAGTGTTTCACAACTGGAGTTGAAACATGAGAGACCAACTAATATGAAATGGTGCTCACAAATGGACCTGAAACTTTCGAGACCAACTTCTGTGAAGTGGTGCGTCACAACTGGACCTGAAACATTGGAGACCAACTAATATGAAGTGGTGCGTCACAACTGGACCTGAAACATTGAAGACCAGCTCATTATATGAAGTGGTGCTCACAACTGGACCTGAAACATTAGAGACCAACTAATATTAGGTGGTGCGTCACAACGGGACCTGAAACATTAGAGACCAGCTAATATGAAGTGGTGCATCACAACTGGACCTGAAACATTGAAGACAACTCATTATATGAAGTGGAGCATCACAACTTGACCTGAAACATTAGAGACCAACTGATATGAAATTGTGCTCACAACTGGACCTGAAATATTAGAGAACAACTAATATGAAGTGGTGCTCACAACTGGACCTGAAACATTAGAGACCAACTAAAATGAAGTGGTGCGTCACAACTGGAGCTGAAACATTTATGACCAACTAATATTAAATGGTGCTCACAACTGGATCTGAAACATTAGAGACCAACTCATTATATGAAGTGGAGCATCACAACTGGACCTGAAACATTAGAGACCAACTAATATTAAATGGTGCTAACAACTAGAACTGAAATATTAGAGAACAACTAATGTGAAGTGGTGCTCACAACTGGACCTGAAACATTGGAGACCAACTAAATTGAAGTGGTGCGTCACAACTGGAGCTGAAACATTGGAGACCAACTAAATTGAAGTGGTGCGTCACAACTGGAGCTGAAACATTTATGACCAACTTATATCAAATGGTGCTCACATCTGGACCTGAAACATTAGAAACCAACTAATATTAAGAGGAGCATCACAACTGGAGCTGAAACAATTGAGAACAACTCATTATATGAAGTGGCTTTTCACAATCGAAGCTGTAACATTTGAGACCAACACATTATATTAAGTGTTTGTTTGTGGTTTAACGCCACACTGAACAATATTCCAGTTATATAACGGCGGTCTGTAAATAATCAAGTATGGACCAGACAATCCAGTGATTGACATCATGACCATCGATCTACGCATTTGGGATCGATGACATTGACCAACCAAGTCAGCGAGCCTGACCACTCAATCCTGTTAGTCGCCTCTTACGACAAGCATAGTCGCCTTTTATGGAAAGTATGGTTGCTGAAGACCTATTCTACCCCGGATCTTCATGGGTGTTATGAAGTAGTGCGTCACAACTGGCGATGAAACATTAGAGAGCAACTATTTAAATGAAGTGGTGCATGACAACTGCAGCTGAAAAACTAGAGATCAAATCATTATATAAAGTGGCGCGTCACAACCAGAGCTAAAACATATGAGAACAACACATTATACCAGGAAAAGGCGCTTCTCAAATTGGTCTGAAACATTGAAAGACCAACTCATCAAAATAGGATTTTGCACGTTTGAACTGGATCTAAAACATTACAAAACTAAATCATCGTTACTGGAGGTGGTACATTTCAATACAGACTATAGAGTTTTGATTTTGTTTTCACAATGATCCTTTGGTAGTGATACGCAAATTGTTATAAACCTCTTCAAAAGTTATTTGCCCGAACGGGTACACACCACAGAGGTCCATAACTCCACTTCTTTCCACTGACTATTGTGCTAAATTAATGGTCAATCAGTTGGTCTTCATTTTAACCTGAAGCTTAGAGCTTTTTAATATCTATCAGTATATGTGCTTTGGAGATCAGACTTCCAGACGACCTCAGCTGACATTACAACTGCCTTTCTACGGTAACTGGGGTATCATTGGGTGTGGACAGCACCCGCAACTCATTCTTACACTTCACCATGAATGCGGAAGGTTATACTTTCCCTACTACTCGGAACATTCGGACCAGCAAAATACACCCCTATATCTACTGACCACATTCTTCACAGGGAAAGTCCAGCATAACATGGCTTTCTCAGAATGGAGCCCACATGACCACGGACAGTTGCAATGTGTAACCCATGTCCAGGCACCTTGGTCGTCTAGGTATAACGTACAATTGTAGAAGGAGATATTTACATTCAGTAAAAATCACAATGACTATAGAAACTATTTGGAGTTAAAGTAGCGCCGAGTTTAAACCATAATATTGAAAAAATGATTCTGTCTGAAAAACATATTCTGCTTCGTCTTTGTGATGCGTCTCAGCTGGATATGAATCATAAAAATTCAGCTCAAAATAGAAGGAAGTGGTGCGTCACAACTGGCACTGTAAAGGTAGAGACGAACTCATAATATGAAGTGGTTCGTCACAATTGGAGCTACATTACTAGTGACCAACTCATTTTTTCATATGTAAAGGTGCTTCACAACTGGGGCTGAAACATTAGAGACCAATTCATTATATGAAGTGATGCACAACAACTGGAACTGAAACATTGGAGGACAACTAATATGAAGTGATGCGTCACAACTGGACCTGAAACATGAGAGACCAACTCATTATATGAAGTGCTGCACAACAACTGGAGCTGAAACATTGGAGGACAACTAATATGAAGTGATGCGTCACAACTGGACCTGAAACGTTGGAGACCAACTCCTTATATGAAGTGCTGTTCACAACTAGAGCTGCAACATTAGAGACCATCTAATATGAAGTAGTGTTTCACAACTGGAGTTGAAACATGAGAGACCAACTAATATGAAATGGTGCTCACAAATGGACCTGAAACTTTCGAGACCAACTTCTGTGAAGTGGTGCGTCACAACTGGACCTGAAACATTGGAGACCAACTAATATGAAGTGGTGCGTCACAACTGGACCTGAAACATTGAAGACCAGCTCATTATATGAAGTGGTGCTCACAACTGGACCTGAAACATTAGAGACCAACTAATATTAGGTGGTGCGTCACAACGGGACCTGAAACATTAGAGACCAGCTAATATGAAGTGGTGCATCACAACTGGACCTGAAACATTGAAGACAACTCATTATATGAAGTGGAGCATCACAACTTGACCTGAAACATTAGAGACCAACTGATATGAAATTGTGCTCACAACTGGACCTGAAATATTAGAGAACAACTAATATGAAGTGGTGCTCACAACTGGACCTGAAACATTAGAGACCAACTAAAATGAAGTGGTGCGTCACAACTGGAGCTGAAACATTTATGACCAACTAATATTAAATGGTGCTCACAACTGGATCTGAAACATTAGAGACCAACTCATTATATGAAGTGGAGCATCACAACTGGACCTGAAACATTAGAGACCAACTAATATTAAATGGTGCTAACAACTAGAACTGAAATATTAGAGAACAACTAATGTGAAGTGGTGCTCACAACTGGACCTGAAACATTGGAGACCAACTAAATTGAAGTGGTGCGTCACAACTGGAGCTGAAACATTTATGACCAACTTATATCAAATGGTGCTCACATCTGGACCTGAAACATTAGAAACCAACTAATATTAAGAGGAGCATCACAACTGGAGCTGAAACAATCGAGAACAACTCATTATATGAAGTGGCTTTTCACAATCGAAGCTGTAACATTTGAGACCAACACATTATATTAAGTGTTTGTTTGTGGTTTAACGCCACACTGAACAATATTCCAGTTATATAACGGCGGTCTGTAAATAATCAAGTATGGACCAGACAATCCAGTGATTGACATCATGACCATCGATCTACGCATTTGGGATCGATGACATTGACCAACCAAGTCAGCGAGCCTGACCACTCAATCCTGTTAGTCGCCTCTTACGACAAGCATAGTCGCCTTTTATGGAAAGTATGGTTGCTGAAGACCTATTCTACCCCGGATCTTCATGGGTGTTATGAAGTAGTGCGTCACAACTGGCGATGAAACATTAGAGAGCAACTATTTAAATGAAGTGGTGCATGACAACTGCAGCTGAAAAACTAGAGATCAAATCATTATATAAAGTGGCGCGTCACAACCAGAGCTAAAACATATGAGAACAACACCAGGAAAAGGCGCTTCTCAAATTGGTCTGAAACATTGAAAGACCAACTCATCAAAATAGGATTTTGCACGTTTGAACTGGATCTAAAACATTACAAGACTAAATCATCGTTACTGGAGGTGGTACATTTCAATACAGACTATAGAGTTTTGATTTTGTTTTCACAATGATCCTTTGGTAGTGATACGCAAATTGTTATAAACCTCTTCAAAAGTTATTTGCCCGAACGGGTACACACCACAGAGGTCCATAACTCCACTTCTTTCCACTGACTATTGTGCTAACTTAATGGTCAATCAGTTGGTCTTCATTTTAACCTGAAGCTTAGAGCTTTTTAATATCTATCAGTATATGTGCTTTGGAGATCAGACTTCCAGACGACCTCAGCTGACATTACAACTGCCTTTCTACGGTAACTGGGGTATCATTGGGTGTGGACAGCACCCGCAACTCATTCTTACACTTCACCATGAATGCGGAAGGTTATACTTTCCCTACTACTCGGAACATTCGGACCAGCAAAATACACCCCTATATCTACTGACCACATTCTTCACAGGGAAAGTCCAGCATAACATGGCTTTCTCAGAATGGAGCCCACATGACCACGGACAGTTGCAATGTGTAACCCATGTCCAGGCACCTTGGTCGTCTAGGTATAACGTACAATTGTAGAAGGAGATATTTACATTCAGTAAAAATCACAATGACTATAGAAACTATTTGGAGTTAAAGTAGCGCCGAGTTTAAACCATAATATTGAAAAAATGATTCTGTCTGAAAAACATATTCTGCTTCGTCTTTGTGATGCGTCTCAGCTGGATATGAATCATAAAAATTCAGCTCAAAATAGAAGGAAGTGGTGCGTCACAACTGGCACTGTAAAGGTAGAGACGAACTCATAATATGAAGTGGTTCGTCACAATTGGAGCTACATTACTAGTGACCAACTCATTTTTTCATATGTAAAGGTGCTTCACAACTGGGGCTGAAACATTAGAGACCAATTCATTATATGAAGTGATGCACAACAACTGGAACTGAAACATTGGAGGACAACTAATATGAAGTGATGCGTCACAACTGGACCTGAAACATGAGAGACCAACTCATTATATGAAGTGCTGCACAACAACTGGAGCTGAAACATTGGAGGACAACTAATATGAAGTGATGCGTCACAACTGGACCTGAAACGTTGGAGACCAACTCCTTATATGAAGTGCTGTTCACAACTAGAGCTGCAACATTAGAGACCATCTAATATGAAGTAGTGTTTCACAACTGGAGTTGAAACATGAGAGACCAACTAATATGAAATGGTGCTCACAAATGGACCTGAAACTTTCGAGACCAACTTCTGTGAAGTGGTGCGTCACAACTGGACCTGAAACATTGGAGACCAACTAATATGAAGTGGTGCGTCACAACTGGACCTGAAACATTGAAGACCAGCTCATTATATGAAGTGGTGCTCACAACTGGACCTGAAACATTAGAGACCAACTAATATTAGGTGGTGCGTCACAACGGGACCTGAAACATTAGAGACCAGCTAATATGAAGTGGTGCATCACAACTGGACCTGAAACATTGAAGACAACTCATTATATGAAGTGGAGCATCACAACTTGACCTGAAACATTAGAGACCAACTGATATGAAATTGTGCTCACAACTGGACCTGAAATATTAGAGAACAACTAATATGAAGTGGTGCTCACAACTGGACCTGAAACATTAGAGACCAACTAAAATGAAGTGGTGCGTCACAACTGGAGCTGAAACATTTATGACCAACTAATATTAAATGGTGCTCACAACTGGATCTGAAACATTAGAGACCAACTCATTATATGAAGTGGAGCATCACAACTGGACCTGAAACATTAGAGACCAACTAATATTAAATGGTGCTAACAACTAGAACTGAAATATTAGAGAACAACTAATGTGAAGTGGTGCTCACAACTGGACCTGAAACATTGGAGACCAACTAAATTGAAGTGGTGCGTCACAACTGGAGCTGAAACATTTATGACCAACTTATATCAAATGGTGCTCACATCTGGACCTGAAACATTAGAAACCAACTAATATTAAGAGGAGCATCACAACTGGAGCTGAAACAATTGAGAACAACTCATTATATGAAGTGGCTTTTCACAATCGAAGCTGTAACATTTGAGACCAACACATTATATTAAGTGTTTGTTTGTGGTTTAACGCCACACTGAACAATATTCCAGTTATATAACGGCGGTCTGTAAATAATCAAGTATGGACCAGACAATCCAGTGATTGACATCATGACCATCGATCTACGCATTTGGGATCGATGACATTGACCAACCAAGTCAGCGAGCCTGACCACTCAATCCTGTTAGTCGCCTCTTACGACAAGCATAGTCGCCTTTTATGGAAAGTATGGTTGCTGAAGACCTATTCTACCCCGGATCTTCATGGGTGTTATGAAGTAGTGCGTCACAACTGGCGATGAAACATTAGAGAGCAACTATTTAAATGAAGTGGTGCATGACAACTGCAGCTGAAAAACTAGAGATCAAATCATTATATAAAGTGGCGCGTCACAACCAGAGCTAAAACATATGAGAACAACACCAGGAAAAGGCGCTTCTCAAATTGGTCTGAAACATTGAAAGACCAACTCATCAAAATAGGATTTTGCACGTTTGAACTGGATCTAAAACATTACAAGACTAAATCATCGTTACTGGAGGTGGTACATTTCAATACAGACTATAGAGTTTTGATTTTGTTTTCACAATGATCCTTTGGTAGTGATACGCAAATTGTTATAAACCTCTTCAAAAGTTATTTGCCCGAACGGGTACACACCACAGAGGTCCATAACTCCACTTCTTTCCACTGACTATTGTGCTAACTTAATGGTCAATCAGTTGGTCTTCATTTTAACCTGAAGCTTAGAGCTTTTTAATATCTATCAGTATATGTGCTTTGGAGATCAGACTTCCAGACGACCTCAGCTGACATTACAACTGCCTTTCTACGGTAACTGGGGTATCATTGGGTGTGGACAGCACCCGCAACTCATTCTTACACTTCACCATGAATGCGGAAGGTTATACTTTCCCTACTACTCGGAACATTCGGACCAGCAAAATACACCCCTATATCTACTGACCACATTCTTCACAGGGAAAGTCCAGCATAACATGGCTTTCTCAGAATGGAGCCCACATGACCACGGACAGTTGCAATGTGTAACCCATGTCCAGGCACCTTGGTCGTCTAGGTATAACCTACAATTGTAGAAGGAGATATTTACATTCAGTAAAAATCACAATGACTATAGAAACTATTTGGAGTTAAAGTAGCGCCGAGTTTAAACCATAATATTGAAAAAATGATTCTGTCTGAAAAACATATTCTGCTTCGTCTTTGTGATGCGTCTCAGCTGGATATGAATCATAAAAATTCAGCTCAAAATAGAAGGAAGTGGTGCGTCACAACTGGCACTGTAAAGGTAGAGACGAACTCATAATATGAAGTGGTTCGTCACAATTGGAGCTACATTACTAGTGACCAACTCATTTTTTCATATGTAAAGGTGCTTCACAACTGGGGCTGAAACATTAGAGACCAATTCATTATATGAAGTGATGCACAACAACTGGAACTGAAACATTGGAGGACAACTAATATGAAGTGATGCGTCACAACTGGACCTGAAACATGAGAGACCAACTCATTATATGAAGTGCTGCACAACAACTGGAGCTGAATCATTGGAGGACAACTAATATGAAGTGATGCGTCACAACTGGACCTGAAACGTTGGAGACCAACTCCTTATATGAAGTGCTGTACACAACTAGAGCTGCAACATTAGAGACCATCTAATATGAAGTGGTGTTTCACAACTGGAGTTGAAACATGAGAGACCAACTAATATGAAATGGTGCTCACAAATGGACCTGAAACTTTCGAGACCAACTTCTGTGAAGTGGTGCGTCACAACTGGACCTGAAACATTGGAGACCAACTAATATGAAGTGGTGCGTCACAACTGGACCTGAAACATTAGAGACCAACTGATATGAAATTGTGCTCACAACTGGACCTGAAATATTAGAGAACAACTAATATGAAGTGGTGCTCACAACGGGACCTGAAACATTAGAGACCAACTAAAATGAAGTGGTGCGTCACAACTGGAGCTGAAACATTTATGACCAACTAATATTAAATGGTGCTCACAACTGGATCTGAAACATTAGAGACCAACTCATTATATGAAGTGGAGCATCACAACTGAACCTGAAACATTAGAGACTAACTAATATTAAATGGTGCTAACAACTGGAACTGAAATATTAGAGAACAACTAATGTGAAGTGGTGCTCACAACTGGACCTGAAACATTGGAGACCAACTAAATTGAAGTGGTGCGTCACAACTGGAGCTGAAACATTTATGACCAACTTATATTAAATGGTGCTCATATCTGGACCTGAAACATTAGAGACCAACTAATATGAAGTGGAGCATCACAACTGGAGCTGAAACAATCGAGAACAACTCATTATATGAAGTGGCTTTTCACAATCGAAGCTGTAACATTTGAGACCAACACATTATATTAAGTGTTTGTTTGTGGTTTAACGCCACACTGACCAATATTCCAGTTATATAACGGCGGTCTGTAAATAATCAAGTATGGACCAGACAATCCAGTGATTGACATCATGACCATCGATCTACGCATTTGGGATCGATGACATTGACCAACCAAGTCAGCGAGCCTGACCACTCAATCCTGTTAGTCGCCTCTTACGACAAGCATAGTCGCCTTTTATGGAAAGTATGGTTGCTGAAGACCTATTCTACCCCGGATCTTCATGGGTGTTATGAAGTAGTGCGTCACAACTGGCGATGAAACATTAGAGAGCAACTATTTAAATGAAGTGGTGCCTGACAACTGCAGCTGAAAAACTAGAGACCAAATCATTATATAAAGTGGCGCGTCACAACCAGAGCTAAAACATATGAGAACAACACATTATACCAGGAAAAGGCGCTTCTCAAATTGGTCTGAAACATTGAAAGACCAACTCATCAAAATAGGATTTTGCACGTTTGAACTGGATCTAAAACATTACAAGACTAAATCGTCGTTACTGGAGGTGGTACATTTCAATACAGACTATAGAGTTTTGATTTTGTTTTCACAATGATCCTTTGGTAGTGATACGCAAATTGTTATAAACCTCTTCAAAAGTTATTTGCCCGAAAGGGTACACTCCACAGAGGTCCATAACTCCACTTCTTTCCACTGACTATTGTGCTAACTTAATGGTCAATCGGTTGGTCTTCATTTTAACCTGAAGCTTAGAGCTTTTTAATATCTATCAGTATATGTGCTTTGGAGATCAGACTTCCAGACAACCTCAGCTGACACTACAACTGCCTTTCTACGGTAACTGGGGTATCATTGGGTGTGGACAGCACCCGCAACTCATTCTTACACTTCACCATGAATGCGGAAGGTTATACTTTCCCTACTACTCGGAACATTCGGACCAGCAAAATACACCCCTATATCTACTGACCACATTCTTCACAGGGAAAGTCCAGCATAGCATGCCTTTCTCAGAATGGAGCCCACATGACCACGGACAGTTGCAATGTGTAACCCATGTCCAGGCACTTTGGTCGTCTAGGTATAACCTTCAATTGTAGAAGGACATTTTTGCATTTAGTAAAAGTCACAGTGACTGTAGAAAGAGTTTCGTGTTGAAGTAGCGCCGAGTTAAAATCATAATATTGAAAAAATGATTCTGTCTGGAAAATATTCTGCTTTGTCTATTTGATGCGTCTCAGCTGGATATGAATCATACAAAATCAGCTCATAATAGTAGGAAGTGGTGCGTCACAACTGGATCTCAAACATATGAGACCAACTCATTATATGAAGTGGCCGTCACGGCTGCAGCTGAAATATTGGAGACCAACCCATTATATGAAGTGGCGCGTCAGAACTGGAGCTGAAACATTAGAGATCACCTCATTATTTGAAGTGGCGCGTCACAACTGGAATTGAAAGGTGAGAGACCAACTAATTATATGAAATGGCACATCACAACTGGAGCTGAAACATCAGAGACCAACTCTTATGAAGTGGTGCGTCACAACTGGAGATGAACCTTGACTGGGCATGATTTGGGGTGTTTAATGTCTACTTCACAGTTAATGTATTTCGTAGACGGGGTAGGTGGGGAATGATAAATATGAATAATATTATAAATATAGATAAATCACCATCCCAAAAACACTATAACTGAAGGGGAATAACACCTATGTCTATAATGTTTTCATGTAATGTGTTCATAATGATGTATGATTTCTGAAGTTGGTATTACAAGAGAGGGTATAGATGGTTTAGCATAATGGGTATAAATGTACAGATAAGCTGTAATTAGATATGGGGCCTACTATAAAGAAAGAAAAAGGGAATAAGAGCCTAGCCTAAGTCTATCAACGCTGGGGTGGGGAGTCGTGGGTAGGTAGGCGATTGATGGCAGTTGAGCGGTGTTATTGTGTCCTTGACATTGACATTTGGCTGGGTAATTGATGTTCTACGTTAGTGTTATGGATAGAAGAAGACAGTTCGCGCGGGATATTTCGATCCCGATTCTGAATGGGAAATTGTTTGCTTACAGTATGAGATTTTGAAGCAGAGTTTGTTTGCGATGTTCCAAAATGTGTTCCTGCGTTTAGAATTAAGAAATTGATAATGGAATTGTATATTGCTGGGGGGTTGAATGGGCTGAATAGTAAGGAAATATTATGCTGATAGTGAGATGGGATAGAGTAATATTAGTTGAGAGTGGAAAGTGCTATAAAGTGGACAGTGGTTAAAAATGTGATCTAGATCTTCGGGAATGAGGCAGTTTGTACAGTTACCATTTAGATGTATGTTTTGCTTAAATAAATTATAGTTAAGATGTGTATTGCCACTGATAATACGGGAAATTATTTTATCAAAAAAGGTCGAATTGTTAAAATTGTGGCATTTATAGATAGGTTTATCAAATAGTCTTAATCCAGGTTAATCCAGTAGAAATTTTGAATTTTGATGGATTGTTTTATTTTAGATTTCAGCTCGGATTGGGAAGTGTGAGAAAAATAATTAAAGATATCTTGAATTCAAATCTTATATCCAAAATACAATTACTGATATCTTAAAATGTTACTGTCATATCAACAAAATATTTCGTGACATCTCTAAATGTATTTAAGATATCATTAAACAATTACCATCCTACAGTACATAAACATATTAGAAATAAATATTAATGATTTAAATAATTAATAAGATATCTTTATATCAAGTGTTGATATCTGTAATACACCTCATTCTTTGAAGTAGGGTGCGTACTGGTTGAATGAACCTGTGGTAAGCTTGATACAAGTAAGTCTGGATTAATATTTACTGTTGCATCTACACCTGCTCCTAGCGACAACATACCCGTACTGAGTAGCTCCGAGTTGTTACTTGTTGAAGCTACTGGTGCATTTTCACCCGCTGCCGTCGTCGCTGCCGCTGCCGCTGCCGTTGTGGTTTTCTTGGCTGCAGGCTGCTGTCTAACTAACTTGTAAGCTTATGAAGCTTTCCTTTTTGGTGGCATTGCAAGATCTAGTACTGAGCTACTACTAACTACTAGGCCTAATTGTTATGAAAGTATAACCGTGTACCGTAGCAATTACAAAATGGTGAAGTGAGTGTTTTTGAGATGACGTAGTACATATGACGTCACTTGAGAAACAAAACAAAGACGATAACAAGCGGAAGAATTTGTTTGACGACAAGGTCACGTGTTATCGTTGTGGTTGTTGCGTATCATAAGGTGAAGGGTGTTAAGTTATTACAGAGTGTTTGATTAATATTATGATTGTAACTTAGTGTGACTCTGTAAAGTTGAATGCGGGTGTGTGTATGAATGGATGAAAGTGAACACATGATGTACACAGGATACTTTGATATGCTTGGAATTAAAATTAAGATTATAAGTTCAGGTAGATTTATCAGGCGGGCCAATAACGCCATTTAGCTAAATATTGCTGAATTACATTATATGAAGTGGCGCGTCACAACTGGAGCTAAAACACGAAAAGTACAAAGTCACGGTGACAGAAGATTAAAGTAGGAAGTGGCGCTTCTAAACTGGAGCTAAAACATTAGCGAACATCACATTATAATAGGAAGTGGCACCTCTCAACTTGAGCTAAAATATTAGAGTATTAGAGACCAGCGCATTATCTGAACTAGTGCCACACACCTGGAACTTAAATATTGGCGACCAGCCCATTATAAGAACTAGTGCCACACACCTGCAGCTAAAATATTAGAGACCATCGCATTATATGAACTAGTGTCACACACCTTGAGCTAAAGTGTTAGAGACCAGCCCAGTATATGAACTAGTGCCACACACCTGGAACTAAAGAATTAGAGACCAGCCCATTATATGAACTAGTGCCACACACCTGTAGCTAAAGTGTTAGAGACCAGCGCCTTATGACAGGAAATATCTCAACTAGAGCTGAAACATAAAAGAGCAACTCATTATATGAAGTGGCGCGTCTCACCTGTAGCTAAAACGTTAGAGATGAACTCATTATATGAAGTGAGACGTCACAATAGGAGCTGAAGCATTAGAAACTCACTCATTATATGAATTGGCGCGTCACAACTGGGGCTGAAACATTAGAGACCGAAGCAATCTTAGATACGATTAATCTTAACAACTTACGTTCAAAGATAAGATATATCAAGTTTAAGATCAGATACATTTTCGAAACTATCTTGAATATGTCGCAGATCTCTGTCCTATCAGAAAACTCATTTGTGTTAGATATTGGAAAAGCGGGGTGTTTTCCAGTGATGTCAAGGGTATGTCCCAGCTGCTGACAATAAAAACAACATGGAGAAGTGACACGGAATTCATACAAATACTGTTTAACACGCAACTTTTTGAGTGACAGTCCGTTCAATGCTACATATGTCCAATATGTAGACGTTTTGTTCTTATGATAAATGATACCAGACTACCCAAACAAAAATAGCTTTTGTGTGCCATACGTGAGTGAGTTGGGTTTTACGCTGCTTTTAGTCATATTCCAGCAATATCACGGCGGGGGACACCAGAAATGGGCTTCACACATTGTACCCATGTCGTCAATCGAACCCGGGTCTTCGGCGTGTCGAGCGAACCCTGTGCTATGCAAAGACATTTTTCAAACCCAATAAATGTTATAACCAATAAGTGTAGTGTTACCACATTATAGTTATTAGAATTGAAATAATGTGCAAAAACATACTTCACTATTATCCCTTCTAATGATCCTCTAGCGAGAGAGCAGAGCTTTATGTTAACACATCGCGTACAAAGTCAAGGACGAAAGTAATTAAGGGACGTTTTTCTAAATGACAATGACGAGACCTATGATGGAATAGCAGGCGTTCAGCATTAAGATGCGTGTTCAGGTCTGGTGTTACGTGATGTATGCTGGGTCAGTTTCACAATACTGCTTTTTTTTGTGTTTATGTCAAAAGTCAAGTTTATACAGATATCACTCACATTATACCAAGAACCACTCAAAACAAAAATTGTTCAGGAAGCAGTGCACCCACGAGCGAGTTACAATGGCAATGTAAGTTTCTACTGTTATTTACATATCCAATATATTTCACGAATAAACAAAGGACTCAAATACAATATCAAGCTATTTGTATTTAGATTATGTAGTTTTTTTAAAAACCTATCTACTATTATCTAGATACATAATTCTTATCAAAATTTGAAAGTGACACATTCGTTCACAAAGGGAGATAATTTAGGAATTGTTAAGTTATGTTGTCTCATGGAACACGCCACAAGTTAAAGTAAACATACATACAATGTAGTCTTTTTCTATCCTTTTAAATTAAGTAGAGCTTATAAACTGATTTGTCTGATTTGATTTAAATCTGGCTGAGGAGCGAAATATCTACATTCCAGAACGTAGTTCGATGATGCTTGGCTTGTCTGAAAGATATGCTGAGGGTCAATTAACAGTATGTGTCCGGTGACCCTATCCTTTACAATGATATTATTGTTTGAATGGTCTCAAGTATCTCTATTTTGTGAATATAAAACGGGTAAATGTACACTTTAATTTTAAAAAGACCAACATTAATTATTATTTTAAAATCGGTCCATTGAATGCAAAATTCAAAGATTATTGTGGTGAAAATGTCTATTTTATATTGATCAGTAAATTTCATTCAATAAACATTTTCTGCGAAAATATATTTGAAAGTGAATTTTGGACAATGTTCAAAATATGTAACTTCTTTATGACATTTTAAACCCAAATGAGCATGGGAACCCATCTTTTACTTGATTTTTCAAATCGCCATTCTCGAAAATACGATACGAAAATATGTGCTTAACTTTTTCTCTCAAAATATCAATAAATTGCTACATTTAATGGAATATATCTATGTCGTTAATCACCTGGTTGTAAAGAATGCAATTATTCAGTGGACAATATTTAATCACTTGTCAAATATTTGTCTTTCCGTTATATAGAGAACCTAGGTGTTGTTTTGAAAACGAAACCAAACACAATTATGTTTGCTTGAAAAACATTAAATATACTCTTTATACAAATATACTATAAGCATATTTGATCACAGGTATTTCCTTGCTAAATCAATAAGATTAGCTGCCCCTGAGTTATCAATAAGGTCACGGTCATTACTATAGAGCATGCCGACTCCTTTGGTTTTAATCCTTCCCAAATAATCGAAAAGATATGTTGTTTCACACTTCTTCAGCATGGACTCGGATAGAAATATATTGTAAGCTATCGACTCCATAGTTACGTGGATCGCTGTCGCGATTAAGAACATTTCTAACGTGATATCTTCGATGCGTTTTTCGTGTTTTCGAAGCGTCAATTTGAATCACACAGTTTAACAAAATGAAATGTCACTCTGTGAACGTAAAGTAGATTATTCGTTTGAAAAATATCTATGGCAAACTGTGCCGCCATCTTGGATGAAGATAACATAAACTTACGACGGGTATGGGGCTATCTTAGATTTATGACCATCTTACCATATCTTAGGGCTACGATTGTTTCGAAAAAAGGCTTCGATATCCTACGATTTCCTTACGATAATTTTAGGGCAACGACCGTTTCGCAAAAAATCGAGCTCATTATTATAGTTGGTTGGTTGGTTGGTTTGTTGTTTAACTCCGCACTCAGCAATATTCCAGCTATATGACGGCGGTCTGTAAATAATCGAGTCTGGTCATTAATATCATGAGCTTCGATCCACGCAATTTGGATCGATGACATGTATCAACCAAGTCAGCGAGCCTGACCACCCGATCCCGTTAGTCGCCTTTTACGACAAGCATAGTCACCTTTTACGGCAAGCATGGGTTGCTGAAGACCTATTCTGTCCCGGAATCTTCACGGGTCTCATTATTATAGAAGTAATACGTCTTAGCTGGAGCTAATAAAGATTCACTCGTCTATGATCTTAATTAAAAATGGGGCACCTCAACTGATACTGACACATTAAAAGACCAATTCATTTCAATAACCATAAAATTGAAAACGATAATGTCTGTATCTGCATCGTTTAAGAGATCTAGATGGATCTCAACTAAAGTACAACTCATTTTAATAGGAAGTGGTGCGTCTTAAATGGAACTAATACATTAAAAGTCTAACTCGTTATTGTATGAAGTGGGATGTCACAACTGAAGCTAAAACATACGAGACAAAATGATCATGATAGGGTTTCAGGCATCTGAACTGGAGCCAAAATATTAAAAGACGCACTCATTATGATTCATTCATTTACATTATTTCATGGTATAATCTGCCGTAGCAAGTACTTTCAGCGACAGCGACAGCAACATTCCAGCATCAACATCAGCACAACGCCCGATTCGCCAACAGCTTTCAACCTCCACCACTAAGTCTCCATCTAAAGCCTCCGAACCTACCACAATCCAACAAAGTCCTGCCCCCATTCTTCTTTAAATAAATAAAAGCGACACTGCCCTTACCACATTCAATAGAAATCTCTGCTAACAGCAGAGTCGATTGTACGATTCCGACTGTCATGAGCATGTGTTTATGAATCACTCGAGAATAGTGATGCTACCAGGTGTTCGCGAAAAGGTGAGCGTATCCTGCACCACCGGTGGCACCCGTCACAAACACATGTAAAGGCAAGTTAATAGTTCACCTGAAACAACACGGGAACATACCCCATGCAGCCACCATACCGGCCGCCATTGCTGGCGCCAGTCATGCCCCGACGTTCAATTCATTCAGCTTGGACCATACTCTATGAAGGTTCATACTTCAGTGAACTCACACAAAGTGAAATTCCATTCTAAAGTAATCCCTAAAGGTAGCCCTGAGGGCAAGAGCTGGAACCTCCCTCAACACATTACTTATATTATCTGACCTTTTATCTCCCCCCCCGCCAACTCTAAAACTCTTAAACTTAGCAAGAGGATCAAAACAATAATATAAAATAGCATCTAATTTCAAAATTTCAAAATTTATATTCCCAATTATAAATCTATATGGACATAAATCCCTTCATACTGAAAGTATTACTAAATGGCACATTAACTCTACCCGTTTAGACAAAATAAGTTCAAGAATTCACAGAGCCATTGCAGATCAAAAACTCTACAACTAAAACACCAACTGACAACTGCTCTCTATATCACGATCAGTAACTAACTTCTGTTCGAGCTCTATACATCAAAATATAAAAACTATCTAGCTTACTCTTCAGGCCATTTAATGCATCGACAGCATTCTCAGCAATTTCATTTAATATACAGCAAATATTTTTGATTAATCTTTGACAAAACAAGATTCCAAACAAACCAATTGTCATATATATTGAATCTAAATTCGCTTTAAAAAAATCTTTGTATGCATGTAGATGTCGGTCAATGGGTGCAGGGGTTTAGCAAAGTCTTACCTTGTGAAGATTTGTTGATAAAAATTCCGAAGGTAATAGTGACACCTAACCTCACCCCTCCCTATTTAGACACTGGTACTAGGTTTGTGGTTGCTTATAGCAAACAAAAAAACTACCCTCGTCGGTGTAAGACTGCTGAATCGACGGAGCTGAACTCGTTTTTATTGCAATTAATACCAAGATTTATTGATATTAAACCAACAGTTTGCAGGATTCACAAAGAAAACAGCATGCATTGATGTTACTACGCCTTTCATAGCGGAGCTGGACAAGATAGAGCTGCAATGAATGGTTAAAACGGTCATTTCGCAGCAAATACTTTGAATATATGCATATGTTGTCGGCCAATGTGTGGAGACGTTGGACAAAATTCTCCTTGTGAAAATTTATTGTAAAAAATAATTCGGTGTGTGTATAGTGTGCACGCGCTGGTTCGAATCCCGACATGGGCACAATGAGTGAAGCCCATTTCTGGTGTCCCCCGCCGTGATATTGCTGGAATATTGCTAAAAGCGGCATAAAACCATACTCATTCATTCATTATCTAAAAAATACTGATAGATGATATACCACTTGTTTGTACGGGTGGAGTTTAGAAATGGTATATTAACACTGCATTATTGTGTTGGGGAAGCCGTTATGACGGCAACGAAACTTCTCTCTTGTTTATATCACTGGTGTTGTATGGAGAAACCATGTTAAAACGTTCGCTCCTGTGACAAAAATCCGGGTCTTGTACCCAAATTGGGTTAAATGTGCGAAACCCATCTTTGGTCCCCCGTTGTAATGCGGTATACACATATATATAATATATAATTATATATTTATATAATTATAATTGTGTAATTGGTTAAGTTGAAAACGCCAACAACATGGGTGTAAGAACATAGACAGAATTTTGAATCAATATGTTTTATGTACATTCTGTATGCTTACATTTAATGATATGCTTCATTCACTGACAATCTTCCCCACCCCCCTCCACACGCTCTTACCGCCCTGGTGCCCTGGTGCTGTTTTGTATCGAATATAACATTACAGCAACTGCGAATCGATACAGTCACAGCGATTATTCGTTTACGTAATTATTATGTTCACGAACAGATTGTTTAATTACATATTGCTGCACTTACCATGTCGTTTTCTTCAACGTCCTCTCCAGAGTGAAAACATACGGCAGGGCAGGAAATCAAGCTGAAAAATGTTTCTTGTTGAAAAGTCTTCATAATGTACATGATATTCCAAAGTTTTAAACGGAGCGTTCAAAGTAGCACGTGAATTATATAATCATGAGAAATAGGGGTCTAAGCCCATTGTAATCTTGATTTTAAATGAATATTTTAACATGCCTGCATTTGATAAACTAAGCGTCGTCTGCTTCGATCCAAAGAGTCTGGATAATGCGCAGGAAAAACTCGTGCACCGGAAGTGTTTCCCGATTGGCTAAACTCGTAACTATGACATCACGTGACTATTCTGGTGAACACCTGCATGAAATATACAACACTTCTAACCTGATTTGACATTTGTTTATATAAATAATCTTAACCGACAAAGCCATTGGCGGTGGCGTTTGTCTCGCGAGGTTATAGCCTTGACTCGTCACACCCATTCACCACATGGATACACCATGTAGAGCCGATTTTTGACGCCCCTCTCCTTAATATGGCTTGGATTTTGTTCCAAATTTCGCAAATAATTTTGTAATAGAAAAATGGTCAATTTTAGCGGTATTCATGATAATAGAATGGAGATATAATACAGTGGGTGGGTCCATGAGCTGCCAAGAGCCTTAACATTTTAATGCATTATAATCATACTGATGATTATCCAAGAATTATGAACAATATGTATAAAGTACCACACGAGAAAAAACGTATTAATTGAGGGTCAAAGGAGAG
Organism: Haliotis cracherodii; assembly: GCF_022045235.1. Taxonomy (NCBI): domain Eukaryota; kingdom Metazoa; phylum Mollusca; class Gastropoda; order Lepetellida; family Haliotidae; genus Haliotis; species Haliotis cracherodii. Next base: position 9,064,096 of record NW_027266308.1, on the reverse strand, counting down.
TATATCGAGTTTGTTTTTTTATGTACTGAAAAATTATTGAAAGAACTGTTTTTAAATTTGATTATGTCTATTTAACCATCACTCATTCCTGCAACAGTTTGTGAAAAGTAATCTGTGGTTGAATAATTTTGTGTAAAAATATATTGGTTCGATGAAGACTAGGGTAGGAAATGAACTTGCCGCAGCAATATTCCAGCTATATGACGGCAGGCTGTAAATAATCGAGTCTGGACCAGACAATCCAGTGATTGGTATCATGAGCATTGATCCACGCAATTGGGATTGATGACATACATCAACCAAGTCTGCGAGCCTGACCACCCGATCCCGTCAGTCGCCTCTTACGGACAATATTGTCGCATTTTACGGCAAGCACGGGTTGCTGAAGGCCTATTCTACCCCGGATCTTCACGGGTCTGGAGTTACGGAAAGGAGCTAGGGTTAATAATAAGTTTTATATTGATATATGCAAATATACTGCGACAAGCACAAAGTTCTGTAGCTCAGCGGTTTTTACTGGAATATTTTCAAAATTATAAAGCTATTTATAAACAATATTACCACGAAAATGACAAACCTATTAACAGAAGTTTCCATACAACAAAACAACATGCATATTCCAGAGAAACCCATACTGGTATAATAAGCTAAAACTCTGAGGTCATGAGGATACATTAAAAAATAAGTAATAAAAAATCTGAATTAAGTTGTAGTAAATAATGTTATGCTCTGTATGGTTTACATGGTAACGATGTTTAGAATCGGATCAGAATTCTTGTATTCAAGTTTGTAGAGACATCAGGGTTTTACCGAGGGCAAAATATTGCGCCCTGTAGCACAACAATTACGGGATGATTAAATTGAACAATATGTTTGATTTTTATGATATTTCTGTATCAATTTTCGGACATTCTATGTCAGATTTCTTTACTCAGTCGTTAAATTCCGCTTTAAACGAGAAAATGCCTTCCGAAAGAAGCAAAAGGCCTCACGCATAATTTGTATATTCTTTTGCTGTTGGTACAGTGGTCAATAAGCTGGTAGCCGAATATATTCCCGGGACCCCCGAAATATAATATCTGTTATATTTTTCTTGTACCTTATCATCATGAAAAATATTTACCTAGTAGTTTCAGAGGCAAAGCAATTCAAATATAACAAGTATCCAATTTATTTTATTCATTAAATCGTTTCATAGTTTATACGTTTACCGAGAGTTCTAGTTCCATAATAAACACACCATGGATCGTGCCCTTACAATATGACGTCATTGCTGCCAATTGATGAGGGTGGAGGGGGGGGGGGGGGGGAACTGTTGAAGCAAAAGCCACAAAAAATACATTGTTACAACATGTTTTTTTGTTGTTGTTTTTTTTATCTAGGCCCTATACTTTTTATTTAAAAAGATATCAGGTTTTGCTTGTTTATAGCTGACAAAATACCCAATCTCTATAAAAAATCATGGGCCTCATAATTCATGTTTGATTCAATTTACACGCATATAAAATCTTTACAGTACATTTATACATAAAATATATCAAGTAAGTTACCGTTTTGTATTTTGTGATAGTTAGATATAGATGACAAACGTGTTAATGTTTCTATGTTGTATCTTTCAAATATGTAGTCTTGAGCCAAGATATACCATACCCTGATGCTCAGAAAGTACAGGTCCCCAGAAGAGCCTCAGTCCATCATGGTGTACAGTCGCTGTCCAGTGTACACCAGAACCATGGCACACCGGGCTTCACAGTAGGAGGTACAAAATAATATTTTGACAATAAATAATCACACAATGTAAATGCTATCTGCAAATAATTTCTGTATTGATGTAAAAGTGTAGTGTGGATGACACATGAAAGTATAGTGTGAATGACATGTAAAAGTACAGATCTGATACAATTTGTACACAGTTAACTGATGACATTTGGTTTTGAACAAGTTGCCACTAAGCATTTAGCCAGTGCTTGTGCTATTGTCTTCGGTCTTTTCCCCCGGCCTTTGCCCTTGCCCAAAACTACCTCATCCAGCATCAACCACCCTGTATAACAGAAACTTATCAAAAGAAACAGTAAAGGTTGATTGTTGTCAGAGACCATAAAACAAGATTTCAATGAAAAAAGTTTATTTTAGTGAGCACAGAGAAAAACAGTACAGGATGGAAATCGTTCACGAATCACCTTGACAACACAAGATTGAATAACTCTGATTCTTCAACTATTTCTGCACATCCAAAACGTGAACCTCTTGTTTATGAGGTGTACATAGATTCTGGAATGAAAAATTGTCTTTTATTAGTCGCACAGTACAAAACATTACACAAATATAATACCGTTTAAATATATATTTTTCATTCAATCTGGTGGGAAGCCAATGAAGAAGCAACTTATAATGATGATATATGCATAGTTTTTATACCATGTTAATAATTCAATAATAGCCAAAACTGTTTATAATTTTCTATCAGATTGACATGATGTTTTTATTACTATTGGTTTGAATACTACTTGAAATATTGTGAACATGTTTCAATATCACTGATGTAATTTCAAAACCTTACAAGCTACAAATGTTTTCATAATTGTCTCGCAAATAAACATTTGTGGTACTGGAGATTTATTTTACATGTCAGATTTGTTTGTTTTGAATGATAGATCTTCAAATGCATATTAAAATATATTGATGAAAGCAAATCATATCATGTTTTTTCTTAACTTTATTTCAAGTGTTCGTATAAAATAGGGTGGTGGAGTAGGTGAGGTGAGGTGAAATTGGGATTAACGTCGCGTCCAAGATTATTGCACTTATATAGCGACGTGCATGTACGTGTGTGTGTTTGTGTGGCTGCTTGTACTTGTCCGGACTGATGCCGATTTATAGTGCTAGCTCACTGAGATACCATGCCGCAGTTTTAACATGAATACCCCACTCAGACACAGTATACTGACTCCGAGCCTACTAGTCCTTGTTTTAGCCCCTTAATGCCGAGCGCCAGACAGGGTAACAACAAGTACCATCTTTTAACGTCTTTCGGTATGACGCGGCCGGGGATCGAACCCCGGACCTTCCGCTCTCTGGGCGGACGCTCTACCACTAGACCACAGAGGTGGTCGGTGGTGGAATAGCCTTGTGGTTAAAGCATTTGATCGTAACACTGAAGACCCAAGTTCGATTCCCACATGGCTACAATGTGTGAAGCCCATTTGTGGTATCCCCACCCCCCCCCCCCCCCCCCCCCCCCCCCCGCTGTTATATTGCTGGAATATTGCAAAAAGTGGCGTGAAACCCTACTCAATCACTCATATAAAAAACCATTGCAGATTTCATAAATCTGAATAAATAATTATTATTGTGATTTACCTATTCCTTGATTGTGGGGTTCTAAGGTCATTCCTTTGGTACATATACGTCTGTTTCCACCTTTCTTTAGAGTCACAGCATTACATTCAAAAAGAAAAGAATTTAATCAAAGATTTCAGGGCATATTTTCATATGAAATTTGAGCTCTGGTTCATCTCTTACTTGTCTACTGGTGTACACAACTCATTGCATTAGGCCTACATACTGTATTTTGTTATGAAATTGGATTTTTACCACATGATATAAGGTATGTTAAAATTTAGAACACACTGAACTCAGGTTATGGGGTTGATCTGCATGCGATTATTTCAAGTCAGTTAGGACAAAGTTTTAGGGTGTGGTTGTTACAGATAATTTCCCCAAAACGTCAGGTCAGGAGGTCTAAATTTCCAAACAAAAATTTACGATTTCAATTTTTTTTTTTATTAATTTTCAATTTATATATATTGATAGTGACAGTAAATGAGCTTTTTGTAAATATTTTACATATATCTGGCACACTCAATTAAACAACCCACTATTTTAAATAATTAATTATATATTAAACCTTCCATATATGTTTTTAGTTTGTAAACATTTTTTTTAAATCTGGCCTCATAATGGATAATAAATAGTTTCCCTGCAAAGTTGCAATGCATTTTCTATTAATGGTTGTCAAACAAACCAAAAACCAATTATCTATTTAATAGATATAGGCCTCCTGCAGTAACTGGTTTCAAACACTTAAACACATAAATGGAGTGATCTATCGTTTCACTTTCAAATGGGGACGGTTTTGCTCGGCTGGTGCTGGTGTGACATACGGAATTCAGTTACTTATCCAGTTGCAGTTATTTTGAATTCGGATGGAGATCTTTTTTACCCCAGTACGTTTCCACTCGGTAACTGACTTTTGAAACGAATTGGGACGTACCCCATTTTCGTGTTACCCAAAGCATATGCTCTCGTAATCAGCTGGTAATGTGTAATCTTGTTGAGACAACGTTTGGCGACGGATCGTATTTGTTCCTTGATATTGTCAAGTAGCACTGATATGTAGCCTATTTAAGTTCGTGTATTGCTTGCTTCGATGGGTCCCCGGCTCTCACACGAGGACAGAATTGCTCCCATAGGTGCTGAATTGGATTGAGATGTGGACTTCTTGCTGGTCAGGGTACAGTGTCGATTGCATTCCGGCGCAAATGGTCCAACACTGCGCGACTTCTGTGACTGGTTGGTTGGTTGGTTGTTTTGTTGTTTAACGCCGCACTCAGCAATATTCCAGCTATGATGGCGGTCTGTAAATAATCGAGTCTGGACCTGATAATCCAGTGATCGATATCATGAGCATCGATCCACGCAATTGGGACAGATGACATGCATCAACCAAGTCAGCGAGCCTGACCACCCGATCCCGTTAGTCGCCTTTTACGACAAGCATAGTCGCCTTTTACGGCATGCATGGGTTGCTGAAGACCTATACTACCCCGGCTCTTCACGGGTTCTGGACAGGTGTTGTCAACAATGAAAACCAGTCGTGATCTAAGAGGGTGACGGTCAAAATATGGGATCACACTCTTTAGAAAGATCTCGTCGACGTAACGTTGCCCTTTTAAGTTTCCTCGAACTGTTATCAAATCCAGTTTACAGTCATATGAACCACCACCAAACGGCACCGCGGGAAAAATGTTGATCGTAAACTGTATATTGACGTGTCCATACACGGTGACGTCATACAGTCATATGCAAGTAGCGACGTTCATCAGAACTAGCATCCGCCTCAATGATTTCAAGTTCCAATGGTGACAAGTTATACCAAGCGCTAAACGCTCCATTAGGGAAAGCAGTGGACGTCGGAAAAGGGAGTCGGGCTTGATGTTGTTTAATGCCGCACTCAGCAATATTCCAGCTATGATGGCGGTCTGTAAATAATCGAGTCTGGACCAGACAATCCAGTGATTGATATCGTGTGCATCGATCAACGCAATTGGGATCGATGACATGCATCAACCAAGTCAGCAAGCCTGACCACCCGATCCCGTTAGTCACCTTTTACGACAAGCATAGTCACCTTTTAGAGCAAGTATGGGTTGCGGAAGACCTATTCTACCCCGGAATCTTCACGGGTCGAGAAGTTATCAACAGCAGGGCATCACCTATGACTTAACACAGACCGGTCATCCAGGTGTGACGTCATGATATATTCGGTTGGTTCATTTACGGAATCAATACCAAACTGCCACATTATCAGCCTGGACAATTCGTGGGAGAACCGCATGCAACCGAATGAGGGAGCTCAACAAAATGCGACACCCACAATATTTGCTTTAAAGTCAGGCATACCTTGCATGGTGTAGACAGCATATGCGGTTCAGAAGACAAGACTGGGACAGTGTACTGGTCACAGGTGAGTCCAGGTTTCATCTGGTCAACTCTGAAGGGTCTACATACGTTTGGGCGTGGAAGTGTAATGGTATGGGGTCGTACCACAACTCATGGGACGATTTGTTATGTTCGTTTGTTTGATGTTTAACACAGCACGGAGCAATATCTCAGGTGTATGTAAATAGTCGAGTCTGGACCAGACAATCCAGTGATTGATATCAGGAGCATCAATCAATGCAATTGGGATACGATTACATGAATCAACCAAGTCAGGGGGCCTGACCACCCGATCTTCTTAGACAAGCATAGTCGCCTGTTATAGCAATCATGGGTTCCTGAAGACATATTCTCACAATGGATCATTGGTAATGGCTTATGTTTCCTGGACACAGCAACCTGTGAAGATTCCGGGGTAGAATAGGTCTTCAGCAAACCATTATGTTGCAACTATGCTTGTCATTAAAAGCGACTAATGGGAACGGGTGGTCAGGCTCGCTGACTTGGTTGATACATGTCATCGATCCCAATTGCGTGGACCGATGCTCATGTTGTCAGTCACTGGAATGTCTGGTCCAGGCTAGATTATTTACAGACCGCCATCATAGCTGGAATATTGCTGAGTGCAGCGTTAAACAACACACCAACCAACCAACCTGGACATAGCGCTGATCATATTCTACCCTTTAGGCAAATGCAGGGACATAACATCACATTTCAGCAGCTGGATAATACCTGTAGATATTGACACATGCAATATATATTGACATTGTTGCTTGAGTTGTTACACCACCCTCTTTCCGGGCGTGCCTCTCTGTCTCCCATTACCATATATGGGTCTTGTCAATAAATTCGTCATAATGAAACATTGATCAGATGAATCACCAAATATCATTTTGTTATTATCAAGAACATAACATTTACACAACTTTATGTGAAGCACAGTTACTTTTTTCCATTAGTATATAAAATATTTGGCCCTTCCTGTTTGGAAAATATATTCTGGTGGAAACAAAAACCCAGAACCTCCCAAGACTACTTAAACTGATTTCTGAGGAAAGAAACCACAATTCACATTATGACTATTTTATTTGGATTCATCTGGTGTTGAATTATGCAAAAACTATAATACAACATACTCATTACAACAAATGTCATATTTGTGATAACACTTTCTCAGTGAAGTACAGATTATTGTACTTTTGGGGGTTGAGTCCCGTCCGGGATTCAAACTCACACTGCCAGAGTGTACCAGTTGTCGGATTTTTATTTCTGTGGAAGCTTTGGTGGCTGAGTGGGTTAGATCGCTGACTTTGTGTGCTGGCGATTAGGTGCCTCACTCTGGCAGTGTGGGTTCAAATCCCAGATGGGACTCAACCCCAAAAAGTGTTATCCTACATATAACATTTTGTTACAATTGACCACTTTTTAAATAGCATTCAATAGTGTTCATACTAATTACAGTCAATGAACATGGTAAGAACATGTTTTCATCAACCTGGATACATCTTCCCAAGGCAAGAGAGTTAACTGACTTTAAAAGTCCAGTTTCCAACCTTGCCGAAATAGGCTGGAATTCCTGGGCTCTTCAATGTCCCTCCTATTGACCAATCAGATTCCACCTCTCATACCACTTGCATTTGCTTCAAACACAAGGCGCCCACTGAGGACGATCTGGTCTAAGATCAAGATCTATATTGTAACAAAACGGATCTTACTTCGTGAAGTGCATCAAATCACTTGAGCACCTTGATCAACAACATAAAAATATTTGGAAAATGTCTGTTGACAACGAGTGGGCAGTGCACATCCTTCGCAAATCCTGCAATCTACCGAAATCTGCACGACAGTTTACGAACCGGATTTCAATTCGATGCACGATTTTGATTGGACTATGCATAGACTCGTTAGTCCAGCCAAAATGTGACTCCATAATACCAGCCTTTTTGGGCAAGGGCGGAAACTGGACTTTTATAGTCAGTCAACTAACTACCTTGCCTCTTGAAGATGACCTTGACAGACCTCCGCAACCAATGCTGGTATTTACCAGTGTCTTGTCCTTTTGATTTTTTTCTCCATAGATCGCCATATTCTTTGTGTGAATAAACGAAATCACATTTTCGTATTTTAGTTGCAAATTCGGACAAATATGAAAAATATGGCGAACGGCAGCTATGCGTTAATCAGCGTATACTCCGCATCCAGCTGCTTCTGTCTTCAGATGAGGCTTGTCAGGGTGAGATACAGTGGTCATTAACAGCCTTCTAGACACTGTCCTATTCCAAAACTTCTCGAATGATGAAGGCTGCCATGTGCATGTTTACAAACATTCCAGGGTTGACATTGACATTTAAGTTGCACTTCAATCATACGCTGCAAAATCATCACTACAAACAACTTGTCAACAGCTTCTATTGCTACATAACAATACACATACACATCAGTGTATTTAAACAAATTTGATTGTTCAAGAAAAGAAGTACCTACAAACTATTAGTACTAGTACTATAGATTTTTTTAAAACAAGCACTGTAGTATTATCCAGATATGACCTTCCTTGAATATATTTCACAAAAAAATGCACTATTATACGGCCCACAACTTCAGTAAGATTGTCAGATACTGTTTGTAGGACACAAACTAGCAGCGAAGGCCCCAGATTCAGATTACAGAGAACACGAGATTGTTTCGACACACATATCTGGTTTGAAAAATCTACTCATTCAAACTTTCTCAAGCAAGTCTGGAAAACAATTACTATACTCTATACAGTCTCACATTTCCTGTACGTTACACAATATATATCACACACAAGCAGCACCAGCTATGTCTTCCCGGTTCCAAATAATCTTGCTGTAAGGCTGAGGTTCCTCGTGTTCAAGTCACTGACAGTCCACTCTAGTTCACGTATCTGGGTACCTTGCATTTCTGTAATCAGTCCTAAATCTTGTATTTTCTGCTCTAATGACAAAAGTTTTTGTTTCTCTCTCTCCTCCTTGATCTCCTCGTTTGTAGCAGACCTGTTGTACTCATACATCAGTGTTCCCACAGCGATGGAGAAGATGATGAACTCTCCCAACATCTCGGCACCAAGCTCCGTGGCCATCTCATCATTCAACTTGTCCACGTGCTTGGCTCGACCCAGTCCCATGAGATTGAGGCGGAAGTTGACCTCACACCAGTGGTACACTGACAACAGAGGACAAAGTGGATTAGCAGTTGATCTCACCCCAGTGGTACACTGACAACAGAGGACAAGGTGGATTAGCAGTTGACCTCACAACTGTGGTACACTGAGAACAGAGGACAAGGTGGATTAGCAGTTGATCTCACACCAATGGTACACTGACAACAGAGGACAAGGTGGATTAGCAGTTGATCTCACACCAGTGGTACACTGACAACAGAGGACAAGGTGGATTAGCAGTTGGGACCAGACAATCCAGTGATTCACATCATGAGCATCGATCCACACAATTTGGATACAATGACAAGCATGAAACAAGTCAGTGAGCCTGACCACCCGATACCGTTAGTCGCCTCATTTGACAAGCATAGTCGCCTTTATGGCAAGCATGGGTTGCTGAAGACCTACTCTACCCCGGTTCTTCACAAGGTACACTGAGAGAGGATAAAAGTGGATTACTGTATTCAACTTAAAAAGTGCCCCGCTCTCATATATTGAAAATCCCAATTAGCACCTGATTTTTCAATGTACACAAGAGTTATTTATTTGTGTATGATACGCACACATATGTTGCACCCTTAATTATGGGCAATTATTTTCTGAAAAATATATCTGTTGTATATAAACATTTCTGGCTGTCAGCATAAACCACCAAATTTACGATCTTTGAAATCTGTTTTTTTCACCAAAATAATATTCTAATAAGAGCCCCCTATTTCCAATTTTGTGAGTGCCCTGGGCGTTTTTAAGTCGATTATGGTAGCAGTTGATCTCACACCAATGATACACTGACAAGAGAGGACAAAGCTCTCTCTCTCCCTCTCTCTCAGACAGTCGATGTACAATACAATGGGGATTAACAGTTGGGATTAGCATCTTATAAATACCGACAATTAAGTGTTTCAAGGCATATAGATGTCATGTCTCCAGGGCAATTAGCCTTTGAAATTAAATGTTCATTCAGACAATTGTTGTTGTAAATCGGTTGCTATGACAATACTCTGTCATTGTTTTTTCATTAATATAATTAATATAATGTCACAAGCTCAGTGACTAGTCTGTCAGACAGTGACAACCCGCAAACTAGTTCCAGCTTGTATTTTTAACAGCATAAAAACAATACAGGAAAAAATACAATTGCCAACATATATGTCTTTTCAATTGTGACAGTGATTTAACGTTACAAAATGCATCCACAGGTCATGCAGTCAAATGCTTCAAGTACTCAAGAATGACCCTTTGGTACCTGTTTGACAGGCAAGTATTGTGGTGAATATTAGGGTGCCGTTCCACAAAGTGTTCTTAGCGCAAAGACAATCATAACGCCTATACTTTTTCATAGGCTTACAACAGTCGCAGCACTAAGATCGCTAAGTGGAATGGAGTTGGTTTGTTGTTTAACGCCACTCTCAATATTCGAGCTATATGATGACGGTCTGTAAATAATCGCGTCTGCTTAGAAAATCCAGTGATTGACATCATGAGCATTGATCCACTCAATTGGGATACGATGACATACATCAACCAAGTCAGCGAGCCTGACCACCCGATCCTGTTAGTCTCCGCTTACGACAAGAATAGTCGCCTCTTTAGGCAAGCATTGGTTGCTGAAGACCGGTTCTACCCGAGATCTTCACAGGTCGCAGTTTTACTGACACCATGGACATTGGCAATATCATTGTCCAACGCACACTTCGAGAAATACCTTGACATCAGGGTTCGACCTGTTGAGGAAGAAACTTAAAAAAATATAAGAATTGGTTCTGAGGCAATGACTTTTGAAAATATAGTGCGGGCTGGCTGTGTTTTTTTGCTTGTGTTTGCTTGTTCAAACTAGTATGTAACCAAATAAACAGTTGTGTACCATCAACCTGGAAAAGGGCCTCCCTACATAAACAAGCATACAAACTCCTATTGCCGCCATGACCATGACCATAACACGAGATGCACAGTAAAGCAGGGCACATGTAAAGGGAAGTAACTGCATGTTATTGGATCACATTAGGATTTTTTTTGTTTTGAAAATGGAAATAAGAATGAAATTTATGCGGCGGACTTTATGATGATGAGGGGATGCCTGAGAACCAAGACTATTACTTTTTTTCAACCAAACATTCAGAAAAGTATAATATTTTATCTTTCTTGTTATTTCATCCTTCTTGTTGTTACAGTGAGTGAGTGAGTATGGTTTTAGGCTGCTTTAAGCATTATTCCAGGAATACCACTGCTGGAGACAACAAAAATGGTCTTCACACATTGTACCCATACTGGGATTCGAACCCAGGCCTGTCGCGTGAGGAGTGAATGCTACAACCACCAGGGCTTCGGCCAACCACGGCACCCATAGCTATTACATGACCAAAGCTTATCGTACACTGTAAACCAATTTTACACAGATGTAATTAATATTGCACTAGCTTTGTGTGCACCCTAGTTTTACACACACTAAGACTTATGTCTGCTTTGTAAAACGCTACCCTGGTGCCGGTTTGAATCTAAGCCCTTTTAGCTTCAGCGGCAGATAACTGATGAGGTGCATCATTAAAAACAATATGTTGTCTTGAGGAGTTGGCCAAAGACAACAAGACACTCCATGTAATGGCCACATTGAGGATATTATTACGACTAACTGTACCTGTCACAAATCATGATCCGATCTAGAGATTACACAATAAACTCACACCAGAGGACACGAGTAACAGCACTAGAGTACTCACGGAAATGAAAAAACCCTGTTTTTTCGACCTCAGATCTTAAATAAATGCAGTTAATATACAAAATATGTAAATATTCAAACAACTAAATTAGTAGTAATTGGGCCGTGGCACAAATACAGCGTATTAAATGTTTTCATGCCTTTTTACACGTAAAAGTGTGTATAAATGTGAATAAAACAGACTATTGTGAAACAGGGCATAACCAGGTGGAAGTAGATCAAGGTGACCTATGCCACACCTTGATGACAGGTGAGAACAGGTGCATAATGCCTATAGTCTGTTTCTGCTATGTCAATTTGGACTTAGTTTTATTTTTGAACGTTGAAAGTGCCGACAAATTACCTCCTGTAAAGTACATTTTGTATTGTTCACTGAGATCAAACTAGCAAATCCAGACTAGTACTTTTCGAGTTGTTTTGTTATTTCGTATTTTCAGCTACGTAACACTTTGTGTCGATTTTTAAATTGAGAAAAACACCTTCTTTTTTTTTATTTCCGTAAGTACTTTAGCTGTCTAACTGTCTAAGGTCATGATCAACACATTTCGTACGTACGTTGTGCTGGTGGCATGCACACATATCTCTTGAAAAACGGACTGCTTTTTGCTCTCCGCTTGAGGGCGTTAGCGACAGGCTTGCTGATCTGTTTGACAAGGAGAGAGCCGAGTTTTACCAAGGGGAAGGCACCAGCAACCATTCTCGGGCAGTGAATCCACTAAATGTGTATGCTGAAGTCATTTAGAGTTACCTCCCCATCATTAGACTGAGCTCCTGGATTTACAGCGCGTACCAACAGTTGAACCAGTTTACACTAGCAAACGAAACCAAGCTCCTTACACAGCACAGGAACATGCCGTGAGTTGGGTTTAACGCCGCTTTTAACAGTATTCCAGTTATATCACGGCGTGTCAGCTTAATGTGGGAGGAAAGCCCGAAGTGATGCAGGTCTCAGACGTTTACCACTTCGGTGAAGTCGACGAGCACGGGTATGGTGCAGTGGGGTATGGTACTGACAAACCTAGAAACATAATCAGGGCGAACCGGGATTCGAACCCACAATCATAGGTTTCTGGCGTGCCCAAGGGACGCGAATCGCGGCGCCTTAGACGACTGGGCCATCCGTGCCCCCAGAGGACCATGTAACTAATATTCGGCCTCGTCTACGAATTTGTTTATAATAATTATTAGTTACATGGTCCTGTGCTTAGAGGGAAAACACGTTCGTGAAGTTCTCTGTATCTACGGTCAGCATCACACACACGTAGAAAAAGTTCAACAAAACAATTTTATCACAACTTGCCGTAACAATATCCGGTCCATATAGCCGAAATCTCACTGAACACCAAAGCCCTATTTTTTGGTTCATTAAAAAATTCAATACGTCATAGCCCTTTTTTTTCGGTTTATTAAAAAATACAATACGTCATCGGAACAAATGGGTAAGTCAATGTAATGGTGTTGGCATCGGGTGCTCGTTGCCCGATGTACAATATCAGTAATAATGAGAGCAATACTTTTGAGACGGACCCTTTTCGATCTTTCTCCAAACCCCCACCAGATCCCAGCCTATGACGCCATAGCATCCAGTTCTGGTGAGCATACATTATATGTCCCTTGTTCGCAATATTACGTTATATTAAATTTATACAACAGAATGATAAAACTAGTTTGGTTGGTTGGTTTGTTGTTTAACGCCGCACTCAGCAATATTCCACCTATATGACGGCGGTCTGTAGATAATCAAGTCTGGACCAGACATTCCAGTGATTGACATCATGAGCATCGAAAAAAAAAATTGTCACCTGTAACCTGGAGTTACACTCCCGGTTTTTATTTTATAATTCATAATTAATTAATAGAGAATATTTTAATTTGAATAGAAACCTGATTGAACATGTAAAACTGTTTTACTTAAAGTTAAATATAATTTGTGTTTGTTAATGTACTCGAGCTGAGTCAAACAGGGAGTCCAAGAAGCAAAGAATTTGATGTAATTAATCGGATATCTGGGAAAACGGTTTGCGGGACAGAACTAGTGAGTATGGTTCTACGCCGCTTTTAGCAATATTCCAGAAATATCACGGCGGGGGACACCAGTTATGGGCTTCACACATTGTACCCATGTCGGGAATCGAACCCGGGTCTTCGGCGTGACGAGCGAACGCTTTAACCACTAGGCTACCCGACCGCCCCGCGGGACAGAACTATAGACAGGTCGAAGGTCATTTGCTGATTACTTGCAGAACGTTTGCGAAGTATACGTCTGTTGTATAGAAACCTAGCTTTCTAATGAAAAATTATTTCTGAGGTGAACCAAGACTCATTCCTGCATGTGGGCTGTATCCTAGGCCGAGAACCAAATTAAAGAACCCCTGGTTGCACTCCGAAGTTGCTTGAAAAAATAATTATACTTCAGAATGTTGAAAAAATAAGACATGGTCTGCTACGGAAATTACATTTTAATTTTTTATTAGGCTCATAGTTTTACTTAAATAGAGAATCTCACCCGAGTGGCTTTTGATATCAAATATATCAACACGAGTTGATAAAAGTGGAAAAATTCCGAGGCTTGCCGACGATTTTTGCCACATTTATCAATGTGAGATTTTTTTATCATCCAACATCATTCAACTTTTTCAATTTGTAGACAGTAATTAGCAGTGTTTTCGGTGTAAAAAGTACTGCTAACAGCTTAAGTAGCAGAGCCATTAGTGATGTCATTTGATTGTGACGTCATGGTAATCGGTGACGTCACAATGGTCTGCAAAGCATTGTGATGTAATTTCATTGCAGCGATATCTACAGTGTAGATATATAGAATACTAAACAAGCTTCCGTGTAATACCAATTTTAATGAAACGAGTGAATAGTTGTGACTCGCTTTCGCTCGTCAGATACCACAACTATTCACGAGTTTCATAAAATTGGTTTTACACGGGAGCGAGTTTAGTATTTTATTTATTACTTGCCATTTATAAGGTTTTTAGAATTATACTGTTGAGTGTGAATAGGCTGACACATACACTATCCACGGCATAATCTAATTGAGTTTAACACAATAATACTTCAAACACGTCAAAAGTAGAAACGTATGAATTTAATACCATACATCGGCCCACCTTTAGAATTCAGTCGTCCGTTCCACAAAATTATAGTAGCGTTAAGGTTATCGCAACTCACATACTTTAACTTAGACCAACGACTGTCGTGCTACAGTACGATCGCCTTGTGGAACGGGGCCTTGTAGCTCAAAGTTTACAATGACGTCACAATACCCGATGACGTAATTTGTGGAATTTTGTTGCAAGATCCTTCGGCGAAACAATGCCATATGACGTCAGCCTAGCAACAAGGTTGCTGGGGTCATCGAGTGTGCATAAGCTCCTCTCAGCGATCTATCATCTCCTCACGCAATGTCGTTGAATAAGCCAAGGGATGTTGAGAGCTTTCAATATTTGTTCTAGAAACGTGTTCGGAGAGTACATAAGCACGCGTTTTGGTATTACACAATGTGTAATACAGCTGTGTGTTTATTAAACGGGTGGTCTCTTCACGGGCAAGTAATAAATCGCTTGATCTAATCCAAGCGATATCTCCTGAGGGAGCCAGTTTTGGATGATAAATATCTAATGATAAATCTCCATCCAAATCCCAACCCCAACCTACCCGTGAAGATCCGGGGTAGAATAGGTCTTCAGTCTTACCCATGCTTGCCGTAAAAGGCGACTAACGGGATCGGGTGGTCTGGCTCGTTTACTTGGTTGATGCATGTCATCGATCCCAATTGTGTGTATCGATGCTCATGATATTAATCACTGGATTGTCTGGTCCAGACTCGACTATTTACAGACCGCCGCCACATAGCTGGAATATTGCAGAGTGCGGTTTTAAACAACAAACAAACAAACAAACATCACTCACGGAATGTTGGTTCACAGCGCTCTCAATTTAATATTGTATTGTCTTCATTCCTCGATGAGACACCTGGAGATTTTCACCCAAATTGCGTGATGCACGCTTTTCTCTGCTGTCATGACGTGCCCGTTCAATGAGGTTGAAGACTCACCGATTGCTCTCACACGTTGCTGGGATTCGTAATTATTATCTGTTAATAGCTTCGTGTTCGACTTTAAATCAAGACTTTTTTTATTCATGGAAAACACTTTGAGCAGCATATTGGAAAAAAGGTAACACGTCCGTATAATTATACACATGGGTTTGAAATCGAGCTGTGTTTCGTTTCTGGAAATAATTGAATATGCGAAATCATGCTGGTAGAATCTATGCACGATTTCCCGGTGATAATATTGTATCGATCAGGCGCATGTCAGGCATATTTACCTCCCTTTAACCAAAATCCGACGGATCATTTCCAGGCGACACTTTGAGATTCCAAATAAGTTAACCTCACCCGCAAAACAGAAACTATTTTTAAGCACCCATCAACAAATGAGACTGAAAAAAATCGTTACTACCGACATTAATTCACGTGAGTTGTGCGCTCTTCTCAGATGTTATTATAGAACCACAATTCTTTGCCAGCGCTGCTCCAAGAATATATTGATAGATGCATGAATATTTATGACCTTCGATTGCAATGGCGGATGTGCTTGTTTGGCGTGTTTACCCGTAGATTCTAGCATGTATGGTGAGTTGACAGTATCACTTTTGGGATGTACATCCTAATTACACGTATTTCACAGACGACATCTTCAATGTCACATTTGTAACAGGCGCGATAGCAACTAGGTCACACTAGAGCACCGGCTGCGCTGCCTTTTGTGGTCTACCTGTGCACAGAGACACGGTGTCAATGTTTATCACATGTCAATGCGAATTCCTTTGGTGAGCTCTTTGCAGGGTCGACTTTCCAAAATGTCCCAGTTTACCATTCCATGCTTGTGCATGAATCTACCTGTCGAGAAATGGAGAATAGACCCAATGTTTATTTAATATATATGTTTCTGCTTTGACTGTGTATTAAATATAGAGGTTATCACGCGAGTGTGTTTTGGTGGTAAATATCCCGTATTAGGAATTAACATTGTATTTAGCGAGCCTTGGCTCAGTGGTAACTCACAACCTTATTAAGTCCCTAATTCTACCGTCATACAAAGGTACCATTTACAGGAAATGGCCGTTATTAATCACCAACATAGCACCACATCAGAGGCCTGAATTCCATTTTTTGGACACAGCGTATGACCCAGTATTAATTAAGAGGCGTGTATTGGACTCCTAGCATCTAATAGAGGAAATATGGCAATGTGTTTTTGAAGTGTCATTTACATAAGCCCTGTTAGGTTGATACTCATCATATAACTAGTCACCTGAATATTGTTGTTTTTAGTTTTGATAATGAAAAGATGTTTTGATACCTGATTGTTAAAATACCTATTTCAGACATGTTGTAGAGTGACAAACATGTTGTTTGATGATATGCTATTATGACTTGTACCATATACGTGTTCAAATGAACAATTGCCTTGCCTTTGCATGTGTTTGTGTTGGATGCCACAGGTGTAGGAATGGGATGGGTAGCTCAGGTACTTGGGTTTTTACTGGGCATGATAAAAAAAACTAATGAACGATCTTATCAGAAATCATTAAAAATGTTGAGAAACACTTCCACCTTTTCGAGGCAAACA
This sequence comes from Haliotis cracherodii, assembly GCF_022045235.1. Classification (NCBI taxonomy): domain Eukaryota; kingdom Metazoa; phylum Mollusca; class Gastropoda; order Lepetellida; family Haliotidae; genus Haliotis; species Haliotis cracherodii. Next base: position 9,046,824 of record NW_027266308.1, on the reverse strand, counting down.
ACAATAAGAAAACACACTCAAAATAACTATTCCATGCATGGAAAACAAAGTCTGGTAGTAAAATACACATCAGTGGTGTGAGATTTAGCAGCACTTGAAAAGTACCAGTATTACAGCTGTGTGATATGAACATTCATCTAAAGTTAAAGTGTGAAAATAATTCATACAGTTGTAGAAACCAACAGCAGAGACCCCTTGTCACAATTTCCACTCATGCATCCATACCATTTGATAAACCTTGGAAGCATGGCGTATAATATTGATCTTTGAGGCCAACTTAGGGTTCATTTAAAAACGCATCAATGAACAGGTTAATTATACACTGCCTGGGATAGTATTGATAGTACTGTTTGCTTATAGAAAGGATTTGCATGTATTTAATAGTTTCCATGTTAAGGCCGAATAGTTTTTATTACAAAATATACCAATAATATATACAAAATGAAATTGCTTAAAATTCAATGTAGGTGGTCGAAAAGTGTATATTTAATAAATGTTAACTTCCAGATTACCACTGCTCAATACACCTAATTGTGAAAGAGAGTGTTATATTTTTTATTTCATACATCACAGTCAAAAATATATTCTTCCAGTCAAATCAACTTTATGTTGTTATTTAACGCCACACTCAGCAATAGTCCAGCTATATGACGGCGGTCTGAAAATAATCGAGTCTGGATCAGACAATCCATTGATTGACATCATGAGCAACGATCATCACTTTTGGGATACGATGACATGCATCAACCAAGTCAGCGAGCCTGACCACCCAATCCCGCTAGTCGCCTCTTCCAACACGCATAGTTGCCTCTTACGGCAAGCATGGGTTGCTGAAGACCTATTCTACCCAGGATCTTCACGGGTCCTTTTGTTAAGAGTCTGTCTTAGTTGACATTATAAACCGTTGACAATGTATCCAGGAGAACTACACTGCAATTGAACAATTTTTTTTCTTTCCATTGAAAATAAGTTCAAATATATTAATGGTATTTGCAAGAAAAGATTCGCTTCAGAGCAGAACACAGGAAATATGTTATATAGCATATATTTAAAATGTTGAGAAACACTTTTTTCTCATCTTTTCAAGGCCAACAACTATATAAAAAACCCACCAAAAAGCAACTATACTGTGCATTGAAGACAAAGTCTAAGGAATAAAAAGGCACATGATGTGATGTAGGGTTTAGCAGCACCTTAAAATTACCTGTATTACAGCTGTGTGGAATGAACGTTGATCTTAAGTTGTTTTACACCTTTTGAAGGGAAAGGTTTTAAATACAACACAAATAAAAAATACCTGGTAGTCACCAAGTGTTAATAAGAAAAGTCATGCCCTGGAAAGCAAATCTCATGTTGTCAGTGCACAACAATACAGCTATTTATTTATAATGATCCTAAATTAGAGTTCTCTCTCAGGATTTTCCAAGATTGATGGCCTATCATCACCTAGTGGTAAGAAGGAATCTGTTTTACTGATTCTGCTGATTGATGAGTGTATGTATGGCAGAGAGCTTCTGTCCTGCAGAACATTTGAACCTATACGGCACTGACAAACCCATAGTAACATAATCAGGGTGTCCACAACCATAGGTTCCTGGCGTATGGGAGACTGTAGCTATGGTGTCAGGCAAACCAGTGGCTGATAGCATGAGCAAAGACCCACACTGTCTGGCCCGTCCAGGTGACAGTGTTAGTATCAGATGTTAACTGGTTCTTTATGATGTGTAGGGAGCATGGGTTTCCTAATCGTCTAAGACATCGCAATTGGCTGTGCAGAGTTGCATCCCTTGGGCACACCAGGAGCCTATGTTTGTGGGTTTGGAATTCCAGCACGCCCCATTTATATTTCTAAGATTGTCAGCACTTTACCTGTGCTCCTGGTTTCACCAAAGTGGTAAACGTCTGAGTCTGACACACTGTGATATAACTGGAATACTGTTCGAAGCTGCGTTAAGCCCAACTCACTTTGACGTGTAGGTTACTGGGGACCGATTCTATATCCCCGAGGGGGCATGGGTGGTCCAGTCGTCTAAGGCGCCACGATTCGCTGTGCAGAGTTGCGTCCCTTGGGCATTCCAGATACCTATGATTGTGGGTTTGAATCTCGGTTTGCCCTGATTATGTTTCTAGGTTTGTCAGCACCATACCCGTGCTTCACCGAAGTGGTAAACGTCTGAGACCTGCATCACTTCGGGCTTTCCTCCCACATTAAGCTGACACGCCGCAATATAACTGGAATACTGTTAAAAGCGGCGTTAAACCCAACTCACTCACTCACTCACTATATCCCCGAACATCCAAGGGTTGTGATAGATGCAAAGCTCATGTTATGTTATGTTGTCTGTCATCCGTCATAGGTAAGGTGCTGACAACAAGGGGATAATACTGTCACAGTTCATAAGTAGGCGGGTGGGATGAAATAGCCTTGATCTCGGTTTATTGACCTCGCTCCATTGAATACCATCACAAGAATGACATTCTCATAGGATCACTTTTGGACTGAGGTTTGTTGTGGCATTAAGCATGGCAGTTGTGAAACAAGACCCAGAGAGTGCTGTGAGGAAGATCATGACAGAAAAAAATTTCAAGTTTCTATTGGACACCACGAGAATTTATCTTTGGACATTATGGATAGATTTTGAGATCAACTCATTTCTACATCCCAGAAGGTACTTAAGGAAATGTTAAACTTTATATGGGTATTATGTTTATATGATGGCTTTCATCGAAGTGGTAAATGTCTTGCATCACTTTGGGCTTTCCTCCCACATTAAGCTGACACGCCATGATATAACTGGAATAACTGGAATAACTCACTCACTCACTTAACTATTGGCAGTTTGGCAAGGACTGGTGACAATTTCTAACGCTGCTCAGGGGCGTTGGGGTAGACTAACATTTAGTCTATGAAATCTTATATTACACAATACCCTTCTCGACTCTAAAAATAAAATGCATTTCTAGATTTTTTTTTTTTTTTTCATAAAATAAATATATTCCACAGTCATGGTGCAGGACAAGCATTGGGGTAGCCTAGTAGTTTACGCGTTCGCTCGTCACTACAAAGGGTACAATGTGTGAAGCCCATTTCTGGTGTCCCCCGCCGCGATATTGCTGGAATATTGCTAAAAGCGGCTTAAACATGTTAAAACCAAAATCACTCACTCACTCTTACGGAACCCATGCTTGTCACAAAAGTGATCGGGTGATCCGTCTCGTGAACTTGGTTCATGCATGTTATCGCATCCCAATTGCATGAATCGATACTCATGATATCAATCACTGGATTGTATGGTCCAGACTTGATTACTTTACAAAATGCCATCATATACCTGGAATTTTGCTGATTGCAGGGTTAAACAACAAATAAACAAACAAACATGCATTGTACAGTGCTATATCAACTTGAGACTACTTTGTTAGCCACAATGCTTTGACTGTATATTTTCAGAGTCCTTTTTTCTTCATTGTGATTTACACGACTAATAACCCACGCAGTTGCAGTAGTTACATTATGTATCAAGCATCCTTTGCCTGAACAGAGAATGTGTGAAGTGATCATTGGCCCCTCACACTAGCCTCTGTGTTAAGTCAGATGAGCTTCCTTGTGCTCCCATATTGCTTGTGAAGGTTCCATGAATTAATGATGGTATTGATTCACAGACCTAATCCCTGGCACTGGGTGAAATGCTTCAAGTTCTTGTCTTAATTGTGGTCCCCCACATCCAGTGGTATCCCTGCATGACCGCACCTTGACTTGACCCTCAGTACTGGACATGCTGTTTACATACCTCATCAGGGGCAGTGGGGTAGCCGTGAGGTTAAAGCACATGGGTACAATTAGACTAACATTTAGTCTCTGAAATCTCATATTACACAATATCCTTCTTGACTCTAAAAATAAAAAAAAATCCCCTATGCTGATTTCTATTGTGGAATAGAGCTAGCTAGGGCTGGCTAGACTTGCTTTTGTATGCATTTCTAGATTATTATTTTTTTCATAAAATTAATATATTCCATGGTCATGGTGCAGGACAAGGGAAGCTGTCCCTGGCTATGATATTGCTGGAATATTGCTAAAAGTGGCTTAAAACAATACTCACTCACTCACTCACTAAATCACTAAATCACTCACTAAATCACTCACTCACTCACTCACTGCCCTGTAAAAGGCGACTGTGCTTGTTGTAAGAGGGGACTAATGGGATCGGGTGGTCAGGCTCGCTGACTTGGTTGATGCATGTAATCGATCCCAATTGCATGGCTTGAAGTCAATGACTGGATTGTCTGGTCCAGACTCGATTATTTACAGACTGTCGTCATATAGCTGGAATATTGCTGAGTGCGGGGTTAAATAACATACAAATAAACAAACAAACAAAACCTAGTGAACATTGCCCCTGTGAAACACTCCCATGCTGACACTGACGTAAAGTTTCAGGGGACAATGTATGCCATCAAAGCAGTAAAGTTCACGTGTGTGCCAGTGTGCGTGCATGTGCACACTTGTCACCAGTCGGTGTATACCAGCCGGTTTATACCAGTCAGTTTATACCAATCAGTTTATACCAGCCGGTTTATAGTGCAAGCCCACTAACATACCATATCACAGTTTAACATGAATACCCCACGCAAACAGAATAATGACACCGACCTGACCAGTCCTTGTTTTATGCCCTTAATGCCAACAGAGACCATATTATATGGTCTCTGATGCCAAGCACCAGGCAGGGAAACAAGAAGTACCATATTATAAGGTCAGGGCATTTGTATCCCCTGCATTTTTCAAAAACCATTTAAGTGAAAGAAATTTTTACACACTGATATTACTGGTCATGATCTTAGATGAGTTCGATGATTGGTGTCGTACATTAATTTTTCACAGAGCTTGCATCATGCTTCTCAACTTGGTGCCTGGTGTCTGCAGTGGGGACAACATTTCCCAGAAATTACTGACATTACAGTGACAGTGAGACATGCTTTTCTAAGTGACACTTGTCAAGACTGAGTTTGAACATTTCTGCTGTAGAATTTTAATTTTTTTACAGAGTTATGGCCCTTGCTCTGTGCTTTCAACTAAGTACATAGTGTCAGCAATGGGGACAAGTTTTCTCAGAACTACTTAAGTTAGATTATCTAGAGATACTTATCAAGACTGAGTTTGAGAAATGGTGCCCTAAATTATTTTTTCTGGAGAAGGGTCTTTTTGTGTGTATTAATTTCACATTGAATCATTCTTTCTGACAACATAAAACATCCCTAGTGCCTATCTCTGAGGCTTTATAGGACTAACTTTTCATAGTTTATAAATTATATTCACTTCTATATGAAGAGACCCGTGAAGATCCCGGGTAGAATAGCTCTTCAGCAACCCATACTTGCCGTAAAAGGAGACTCTGCTTGTCGTAAGAAGCGACTGACGGGATCGAGAGGTCAGGCTCCCTGACTTGGTTGATGCATATGTCATTGCTCCCAATTGCGTGGATCGATGCTCATGATATCAATCACTGGATTGTCTGGTCCAGACTCGATTATTTACAGACCGCCGTCATATAGCTGGACTATTGCTGAGTGCGGTGTAAAACAACAAACCAACCACCCAATCTATATGAAGAAACAAAATGAGTGAGTTGGGTTTAACGCCGCTTTTAACAGAATTCCAGTTATATCACGGTGTGTCAGCTTAATGTGGGAGGGAAGCCCGAAGTGATGCAGGTCTCAGACGTTTACCACTTCGGTGAAACCCACGAGCACGGGTATGGTGCTGACAAACCTAGAAACATAATTGGGGCGAACCAGGATTTGAAGCAGCAATCATAGGTTTCTGATGTGCCCAAGGGTCGCAACTCTGCGCAGCGAATCGAGGCGCCTTAGACGACTGGGCCACCCGTGCCCCCTGCATAGAATTGAGCAGTGGTTAGTTTTGCTGATCGTATCTTTTATCTTGTTAGAAAAAATGTTTGAATCAAGGACGTAAAAAAGTCATGAGCTACCAAGGTTTCCAGTTTTGTCTGCTTATTTTCTCACATGCAAGGCTGTATCTACTGTAAATCTGGAAATTAATGCGTCTCAAAATTAATACGACTGCTGACCCCTAGCAAAAAATGAGACTCCCCCACCCAATCCCCAGTAGAATGATACATATCCTTACCTTAATTCGGGCGGTCGGGTAGCCTAGTGGTTAAAGCGTTCGCTCATCACGCTGAAGACCCGGGTTCGATTCCTGACATGGGTATAATGTGTGAAGCCCATTTCTGGTGTCCCCCGCCGTGATATTGCTGGAATATTGCTAAAAGCGGCGTAAGACCATACTCACTCACTTACCTTTATTCAGCCTTACCTTAATCCAATCAAACAGCAAATAGAACTGCTTATTAGCACTGAATAGAGCATTTCAGTAAAAGCAATGAAGAGGATAAAAACATCACACAGTTCATATATTTGCATTAGGGAGTTCAAAGGCAATAAAATAACTAAACCAACAACAATTCACTCATCGGTATGCAGAGAAGGTGTAAAAATATTTGACATGAGTGGGTCGAACTCTGCCCCCAGCAGTGGTAACTCACTGGATGCCCATTGTGTAATTCCTATTGTTTGAATGACATTGTTATATACTTGTTACAACTGCTGCTCAATAAACCGTGTTTGTGTTTATATTCAAATTGGTATTTCCGCTATCCAAAGTGCGCAGTGAGGCCGTTTTTTGTTGATAGTCATTTTGGAGACATAAATGCGAATTTAATTCAGGTGAGCAAAGACCCCTTTTTCGCATTGAATTCCTGCTCGTATTAATTTCAAGATTTACGGTACTTGAAGATGGTGAAACAGTAGAAGGTAATGTGAATTCAGCTTGGTCCAGTTCTTTCATGTACAAGCTTTTGTCCAGAGCAAGTGAAGTGGAATAAGTTGATTCTTCATAGATATCCTCCTACTTACTTACTTTGGAGATTTAACGTGCGCTTTCTGACTGATGCGTATTTCGCACACGGTCCCGGCCAGGCCATTTAATGTGTTTCCGAAAGGGGCGAAGGTGGTGTGTGCAACCCAAGATATCCTCCTGTACAGGTTAGTTTATATAACATGACGTATACTGGTAATCAATACGTTGTGAGAGCTGTGTGTTTTACCCAGTCGACCATGCCCTCACCCACACAGGCCCGTACAGCTTTCAGCTTCACACTCACCTGCCTGCCTTTGTCCCCTACAATGCTGTCTTGTTTCTGTGTCATGTGAGAGCAGTATTGACATAACGGAAATGTTTAATGATATCGGCCCCTGAATGCCACACATCTTTGATCGTTGAAGTGTATGACGAGGACAAAGAACCAGCTGCTGTTTATGATGCCGGTAAGCCACAAAATACAATCAGAAACGTTGCACACTGCTGTGATAATTCTTTGTACTGATAATCGTTAATAATGGTAACAGCATGGTCTGTCTGTTGGGATAAGAGGTAGGAGGACTCTTGATACGTCTGGTAGATGCTAGTTAGAGATGTTTCAGAAAATTATGTGGAGAAATGTTGGCAAGAATATAGCCAGAGGAATGCTGGGACTGATGTGGTTTTTAAACTGATGCAGTAAGTTACGTATCCTATTGCAATGACTAGCCTAGACCTATTGCCTACCACAGTTTCTTTCAGGAAGTGGTTTCTGATCTCTCATATCTTAAAACCAAACATCTCTCACTCACCGACCCGTGAAGATCCGGGTAGAATAGGTCTTCAGCCACCACTGCTTTCCGTAAGAGGCGACTATGCTTGTGGTAAGAGGCAACTATGCTTGCTCTAAGAGGCGACTATGCTTGCTGTAAGAGGCAACTATGCTTGCTGTAAGAGGCGACTATGCTTGCTGTAAGAGGCGACTATGCTTGCTGTAAGAGGCGACTATGCTTGCTGTAAGAGGCGACTATGCTTGCTGTAAGAGGCGACTATGCTTGCTGTAAGAGGCGACTATGCTTGCTGTAAGAGGCGACTATGCTTGCTGTAAGAGGCGACTATGCTTGCTGTAAGAGGCGACTATGCTTGTCGTAAGAGGCGACTAAGGGGATCGGGTGGTCAGGCTTGCTGACTTGGTTGATGCGTGTCATCGTATCCCAATTGCATAGGACCTGTGAAGATCCGGGTAGAATAGGCCTTCAGCAACCCCTGCTTGCCGTAAGAGGCAACTATGCTTGTCGTAAGAGGCGACTATGCTTGTTGTAAGAGGCGACTATGCTTGTTGTAAGAGGCGACTATGCTTGTTGTAAGAGGCGACTAAGGGGATCGGGTGGTCAGGCTTGCTGACATTGTTGATGCATGTCATCGTATCCCAATTGCATAGGACCTGTGAAGATCAGGGTAGAATAGGCCTTCAGCAACCCCTGCTTGCCGTAAGAGGCAACTATGCTTGTTGTAAGAGGCGACTATGCTTGTTGTAAGAGGCGACTAAGGGGATCGGGTGGTCAGGCTTGCTGACATTGTTGATGCATGTCATAGTATCCCAATTGCGTAGATCGATGTTCATGATGTCTATCACTGGACTGTCTGGTCCAGACTTGATTATTTACAGACCGCATTCATATAGAAAGATTATATAGAAAGATAATTGCTGAGTGCGGCGTCAAACAAACAAACAATCTCTTGCTCATGAGCGTGACTTGATTCGATGGCAATTTGTGGCATTGTCATTCAAACTGAACTCAATTCAAAGCCTTGTAGTACTTGAGAATAGCTCGTGAGTATTTAATCCTAATAGAATAGAGATCATTTATCATCTGTGCACTGCACACAGGACAACGTGCCACCAAAATGCATGTTTATTATTTCTATACTTCTAATAATGACAGGGGCGGTCGGGTAGCCTAGTGGGTGAAGCGTTCGCTCGTCACGCCGAAGACCCGGGTTCGATTCCCGACATGGGTACAATGTGTGAAGCCCATTTCTGGTGTCCCCCGCTGTGATATTGCTGGAATATTGCTAAAAGCGGCGTAAAACCATACTCACTCACTCTAATAATGACATGTTGCATTCTGGGGGCCTCCGTGGTCTAGTGGTAGAGGGAGAGGGGACAATCCCGGCTGTGTCATACCAAAAGATGTTAAAAGAAGGTACTTGTTATTGCCCTGCCTGGCTCTCGTCATTAAGGGGCTTAAGCAAGGGCTGGATGGCTCGGAGTCCGTATACTGTGTCTGAGTGGGCTAGCACTATAAAATTGGCATCAGTCCGGACAAGTACAAGCAGCCACACACAAACACACACACATGGGCATGCACGTTGCCATATAAGTGCAATAATCTTGGACACAATACTCTAGCCACATTTCACCTCATCTCTCCTCTGGAGACGTGGATGTTTTCCCCCCCATCAGTGACCATGTCAGATGTATTTTGCTCATCATTGTGTTTTTCAATACTTATAATATTCTGTCAATTTATCTTCTAAATTGGTTTCGATCCATCATGTGTCTATGGGGGCGGTCGGGTAGCCTAGTGGTTCGCTCGTGGCACTGAAGACCCGGGTTCGATTCACGACATGGGTACAATGTGTGAAGCCCATTTCTGGTGTCCCCCGCCATGATATTGCTGGAATATTGCTAAAAGCGGCGTAAAACCATACTCACTCACTCATGTGTCTATGTATGATGGGGGGGCACGGGTGGCCCAGTTGTCTAAGGCGCCGCGATTCGCTGTGCAGAGTTGCGTCCCTTGGGCACGCCAGAAACCTATGATTGTGGGTTCGAATCCCGGTTCGCCCCGATTATGTTTCTAGGTTTGTCAGCACCATACCCGTGCTTGTGGGTTTCACCGAAGTGGTAAACGTCTGAGACCTGCATCACTTTGGGCTTTCCTCCCACATTCAGCTGACACGCCGCGATATAACTGGAATAATGTTAAAAGCGGTGTTAAACCCAACTCACTCACTATGTATGATGGGCAATGCTCTGTTCAGAAAATGTGTTCAAGAAAACGAAACCTGAATGTTTCCTGAATGTTGACCGGAATAGCATCAATATCTTTGGTAAAGGTCAAACCGGTTTGTAGGTGTCAGACAAAATGGAGGATTGTGTGAGACTTTCTGATTCAGTCATGTTGTTGGATTGACAGGTTATAGGCATCTGGCACATTTGTCACTGCATCCAATTTAAAAACTCTTGTGTCATATATATACACAATGTTAGAAAGAATTTTGACAGACCATGACCATGCATGCTCGACTATGTGTGTTTATAAGCTTTGGGGCTAAATATATTATTGATTTTTCAAAAGATTAAAAGATAATAAATTTCAGCATTGAAATATTGGTATTTGCATACCAGTCCATAAACATTTTTACTGCATTTCAAGCGAACTGCACTGTGGCATACGGAATGCCATGCATTTTACAGAGCTCGGGATCTGACGTACAAACGGCAACATATGGCCTGTCACGTTCTTCGCGCTCATTCTGAAACTGTGAAACCTGCTGACATTTACGCAAGTTACAGTTTAACAGAACTCAAACAAGATGAGATTTGAGATCTGTGGAAATCATTCGTATTTGCATGCTCTTCTTATGTTACAAATTTTACAGCAGCAGTTACCATGGTTACAGGTCACTCATAGGTTGTGGTGCAGCATAGTGGTTGGAGCATTCATTTGTCACCCCAATGGCCCGGGTTTGGATTCCCCACACGGGGAAAATGAGTGAAGCCCATTTCTTGTGTAACCCGCCGTGATATTGCTGAAATATTGCTAAGTGGCATGAAACCATCCTCCCTCCATCCCTCACTCACTGAGCTATACCAGTGAAGATCTGGGGTAGAACAGGTCTTCAGCGACCCATGCTTGCCGTAAAAGGCGACTATGCTTGTGGTTAGAGGCAACTAACATGATCGGGTGGTCAGCCTCGCTGACTTAGTTCTAGTATGTCATGGTATCCCAAATGCGTGGATCTATGCTCAGAATGTCAATCACTGGATTGTCTGGTGAAGACTCGATTATTTACAGACTGCTGTCATATAGGTGAAAGATATTGTGGCAATAAACAACAAACAAACAAAAATTGTTCTAACCAAAGTTGTGATTTTGTTGCAGGACAGCAGTGGTAACCATAACAACAGCTGAGTTTCCTGAATGGGGTTCTTCAGTAAGTGTTGATCGTCATGTTGTCTGTCTGTCTGTCTGTCTGTCTGTCTGTCTGTTGCTGTGTCACTCATTCATGTTTTGTCTGTCCGTTGTTCCTGCTTCACAATCTACAACTTTTACAAACTGATATGAATACATACAAACATTCGTGACCAACTCGTGTTATTCCGGGACAAGCCGAATAGCGACTCGTGCCCCTCTCGTTGCCATTTTTGCAACCGGGTTCCGTCGTAGCGCAAACGGGCATACCTAAAACAATCGTCAACTCGTTGCGCAATGGTTCACATATATTTCCCCCACATCAGGACATGCGAAATTATACAGTATGATTGAACACATTTAACTGTGTCTTGGGAATATTTTTAGATGCTAGACATATGTAAAAACAGAAATTATTTCTGAGGGATTCTTTGACGAAGAACTTGAAATCATACGCTCATTTTGATTGGTTTGTCGTATTTTCGCACATAACATTCATCGATAGGGGGACGAGTCTTCTTGCAGGTTACGGAAAGGGGCGAGTGGTGACGAATGTACATATAAATACACACGATCCCTTAAGATGGTTCGCTGTTATCCTTAGTTGACTTTCAAATTCAAAGTACATCATTGTACACATTAGTTGGAGAAACTACGTAATGATTAACACATGTTGATTTCGGGTGGGTAACTTCATTTGAAAACCATTTGGTAGAAATATTATCAACATGATTTTGTGCCAAACTGCAGTTCTAGAACATGTTGACAGTTGTAAGACTGATACTGTCATGACTGATACTGTCGTGACTGAGTTCAGTTGTACCACAATCTTGAGCATCTGCCCAGAGAGTGGAAGGTCGATGGTTCGATCCCAGGCCCCAGCCATGTTAAAAGATAGTACTTGTTGTTACCCTGTCTGACACTCAGAGGGGCGGTCGGGTAGCCTAGTGGTTAAAGCGTTCACTCGTCACGCGGAAGACCCAGGTTCGATTCCCGACATGGGTACAGTGTGTGAAGCCCATTTCTGGTGTCCCCAGCCGTGATATTGCTGGAATATTGTTAAAAGCGGCGTAAAACCATACTCACTCACTCACTCTGACACTCAGCATTTAAAGGGGAAATTACAGAACTGGTCAGTTCGGGGTTCGTACACCGAGAAAGCCTCTGTGTTAGGGTGGTAGAACTTCCGCCCGGAGAGCGGAAGGTCCGGGGTTCTCTTACTGGCCACTTCATACCAAAAGACGTTGAAAGATGGTACTTGTTGTTACCCTGCCTGGCACTCGGCATTAAGGGGCTAAAACAAGGACTGGTCGGCTCGGAGTCCGTATACTGTGTCTGAGTGGGATATTCATGTTAAACTGCGGCATGGTATCTCAGTGGCCTAGCACTATAAATCAGCATCAGTCTGGACTAGTACAAGCAGCCACACACACACACGTGCATGCACATCACTATATAAGTGCAATAATCTTGGACGAGATGTTAGACCCCATTTCACCTGACCGTATACTGCAACTGATTGGGGTATCCATGTTAAACTGCGGCATGGTATCTCAGTGGGCTAGTGCTATAAATCGGCATCAGTCTGGACTAGTACAAGCAGCCACACACATGCATGTATGTCTATGTAAGTGCAATAACTTTGAATGCGATGTTAAACCATTTCTTCCCTCACCCCCTGTGTTCTGGCTCTGGATGTTGTGCTATGTGTTGTGTGTATTTCTGCAGGCCTGCGACTGTGAGTGTTCCTCCTGGTGCTACATGCGTTGTCTGTGACTCCACATCGACCCGTACACTACCCTCGGTGTTGTCAGTCTCGTAGTGATGTGTGTCTAGTGCCGCTGTGCATCTGTGAGGTCTGCTGCACCAGGGGCACGTGCATGTCCACCACTCCCAGCAGAGGCGCACGTGCAGTACTTCTGTCACAATGGTTGTAGATGGTAGGTCTGCATACAATAACTCTGATTCTCTCTTGTCTATCTCTGTCTAATTTTGATAGAAACAAACAACTATATTTAAATTGAAAAGGAGCCCAGTGACATGGGAGATTCTGGGGAAAATCTAGACTTGCTTCATGTAGGATTATAGCATAACAGTAAGGGCTGGTGGAAGGGAAATTGATGTGGTTGAGGGACCATGAGACAGGCTAGGGTAATCATTAGAACCTGCATGGCAAGAGGTTGCAGATTTTTTGCGCTTTATGTCAACGGAAGTTAAGGCTATTTTACAGTGTCAGAAACTAACAGTTTTAGCCTACTGGTCCTTATAATGATAACATACCGTATTTGACGTAATAAGCCCCCCGCTCTAATAAGCGTCAACGGCGATATTTGCTAATATATTGGCTAGTGAACAATCCCAATTAGCACCCCTTCCGATTGATCAATGTACACAAGACTTATTTATTCGCGTGTAATACGCACTCATGTGTTATATCACCCTTCATTATGGGCAATTAAATTCAGGAAAAATATATCTGTCGCATATCACATTTCAGTCTGTCAGCATAAACCATGAAATTTATCTTTCAACTCAGTTTTTTCCACTAAAATAATATTCTAATAAGAGCCCCCTATTTCTAATTTTGAGAGCGCCCTGGGCGCTTATTACGTCGAATACTGTATAGCAAAACCCTTGAAAAAAGGCAACTTTCTACTTGTCCTTATCTACCTTAACCAATGGGCAGTTTGGCAAGGATTTCAGGACTAGTGCCAATTTCTAACTGTTTTAGCTTGGACCGCCTCCGTGGTCTAGTAGATAGAGCGTTTGCCTGGCAAGTGGAATCTCAGTTGTTTGTTTTCCTGTCTGTGTCAAACCCAACATGGGTTAGATGATTGCACTTGTTTTTACCCTGCCTGGCGCTCAGCATAAAGGTAATTACACAAAGACTGGTTGGCTAAGAGTCTGTATACTGTCTTAGTGGGGCTTGTATCTCAGTGAGTTAACACTTTAAAATGGGCATAAGTGACTCACTCACTCACACATGTTTCACAAGTCATGACATCGAAAAAGAATGTTTTCATATAAAAAAAATGTCCTTCTAATCTCATTATTTTAAATTAAGAATAGGTCAAGCATTTGATCAAATCAATGAAGTGATTCTTAGTCTTAGGACTGGAGACTACCATATCAACCACTGATTAAAAGCCAGAGTCGTGGGAGCTTTGTAGACCATGGATACTATTCATAGAACCATGTCACATAAAATATTTGAACAACATTGCATTAAGATCCATATTTAAGAAGATATTCAAGACCTCCACACTTAACAGTGTCTTGTGCACCTTACCATGTGCACCTTGGCATGTGCACCTTGCCTTGTGCACCTTACCATGTGCACCTTGGCATGTGCACCTTGCCTTGTGCACCTTACCATGTACACCTTGGCATGTGCACCTTGCCATGTGCACCTTGCCATGTGCACCTTGCCATGTGCACCGTGCCATGTGCACCTTGCCTTGTGCACCTTGGCTTGTGCACCTTGCCTTGTGCACCTTGCCTTGTGCACCTTGCCATGTGCACCTTACATTGTGCACCTTGGCATGTGCACCTTGCCTCGTGCACCTTACCATGTGCACCTTGGCATGTGCACCTTGCCATGTGCACCTTGCCGTGTGCACCTTGCCGTGTGCACCTTGGCTTGTGCACCTTGCCATGTGCACCTTGCCATGTGCACCTTGCCTTGTGCACCTTGCCTTGTGCACCTTGCCGTGTGCACCTTGGCTTGTGCACCTTGCCATGTGCACCTTGCCTTGTGCACATTGGCTTGTGCACCTTGCCATGTGCACCTTGCCATGTGCACCTTGCCTTGTGCACCTTGCCGTGTGCACCTTGCCTTGTGCACCTTGCCATGTGCACCTTGCCTTGTGCACCTTGCCGTGTGCACCTTGGCTTGTGCACCTTGCCATGTGCACCTTGCCATGTGCACCTTGGCTTGTGCACCTTGCCATGTGCACCTTGCCTTGTGCACCTTGCCTTGTGCACCTTGCCGTGTGCACCTTGCCATGTGCACCTTGCCATGTGCACCTTGCCATGTGCACCTGGGCTTGTGCACCTTGCCATGTGCAGCTTGGCTTGTGCACCTTGCCTTGTGCACCTTGCCGTGTGCACCTTGCCACGTGCACCTTGCCATGTGCACCTTGCCTATTGGCCAATGTCGTTATGGATTGCGTGGATGCATGTGTGACTACGATTCCTTGCCGACCAACTCAATCACCTACATCAGAGACAATGTACTGATATGTGGTCTCTGCCTGCATACATTGTCCCCAAAGTCAAATCATATGAACTTGATTTAATCTCAAATCAACACAGGACAGGTTTGGAATTTGAGTGTCAAGGTTACGTTTTCTGCTACATAACTTCTCTTGAAAGTATCGATTGTTATGCAAACTATCGACCGTACTATTAGTGCTTTTAAGTTTCTATTGATGTAGTCAAATCGTAAGGCAGACTGGGAATTCACCAATATCAGGATTTATTACCTACGAGGGCAAATATATCGGGCCAATAAAAATCATATGTGCCCAGGGTCATATCACGTCATGAGACAACAGTGTATTGTTTCTGTCATCCGAATGGCATTGTTGACTTCGTTACAAATCTTACTGTGACGTGAGGTTGGAATGACGTCACACTAGAAACAACATCAAAGCTGAAGATTGTTGACTTCATTCGACAAATTGTGGTTCCGCTGCTGTTGCAACTTGCTGTCCTGATAGGTAAACATTAAAACATGTCTCTGTATATAGACATCTTCTTTAGTAATAAATAGAACATTATATTCGTGTTCATGTCATACTATGTTTACAACACTTGTGCCTAAATTCCGATGTTTTTTCCTCACTCTCGCTCGGGAAATACCAAAGTTTAAACACTTGTGTTGTAAACATAATATGACATGAACACGAATATACAGAGGTGGTAATCTTACGCAGTCATTTACATCTATGACTTGCTTTTGTTCTAGAGGTTTTCTGAAAAAGTATTTTAATCTAAGGACCTCCTTAACAGCCTTGGAAATTCATCTTTGCCTGCTGGCCCAAGACTACAAAATTGTGCCAAGGTCAAGTAAAATTCCAATGATAGTCCCTATTGGCTAATTCTGAGCCAGTTCTCAAACGTTAAAGTTGGCTACAAATTGGAACTGAATAAAAGTAAACAAAGTAAACATATTTGTTTTGTTCAATCCGACTAGCTACACACTCTGAGAACCAGTGGAATTAGGGTAAGACTAGTCTTCAGGACTAGTCTTTAAAAAATGATGATGAAGTCTTTATGATGAAGACTCCTTGACCTGATTCCAAGCATGGAGTGAACAGATACTCAATCAAATGAATTGGTAAATTAGTCTGTTGGGAAATCACAGTTTTCAGCAAATGTGGCCTATCTTGTCAAGAAAAAAGACTATGAAACTAAAACATTGGGGTAATCATAGACTAATGTTAGTCTCTGAAAATATATAATTTTGATGGAAACAAACAACTATATTTAAATTGAAAAGGAGCCCAGTGACATGGGACATTCTGGGGAAAATCTAGACTTGCTTCATGTAGTATTATAGCATAACAGTAAGTGCTGGTGGAAGGGAAATTGATGTGGTTGACCATGAGACAGGCTAGGGTAATCATTAGAACCTGCATGGCAAGAGGTTGCAGATTTGTTGCGCTTGATGTCACACATTCAGTTACCCCTCATCTGAAAGTTCTCATGTAGGCCATGCAGTCAGAACTGCCCTCCCTTCGGTTACACCTCTGACAATAGAGGTTACAGTAGAATGACCCTCCAACCCAGTGATCCATGGAGACAAGAAACTTTACTGTTGTGCTGCATCAGAAGCTTCTTGTGCAGGCTGTGGGGAGGCTTGTTTTATTCCAAGTTGCAAGGGACATCAGATACAGGACCTGCTTGAATTCTGTACAGAGCACAGAGCCATGGATTTCAATTTTGATGATGGTGTGTATGGTGATTGACCAGTGTTGGTTTAAGTGCCCAGTTTTTGTGCCTGTTTCATCTTTGTGACTAGTCCTGCACCATGACCGTGGAATATATTTATTTCATGAAAAAATAATAATCTAGAAATGCATACAAAAGCAAGTCTAGCCAGCTCAAGCTAGCTCTATTCCACAGCATAGGGAATTTTATTTTATTTTGAGTCAAGAAGGATATTGACTATTTCAGAGACTAAATGTTAGTCTACTTTGTGACAAGAGGATCATTTTAATTTTTCAGTGTTCTTCATATCGAGCAACAGCTCCAACTTACAGCATCAGCATCTCATATTGGTCAGATACTTTTTGAGCATGTATGCATTGTATTCAACTTACTTACTTTTCCTACAAGCTTATCCATCAAGGGTCACCGTCAATGAAGATCCGGGGTAGAACAGGTCTTCAGCAACCCATGCTTGCTCTTAAGAGTGACTGTGCTTGTAAGAGGCGACTGACAGGATTGGGTGATCAGGCTCTTTTTTTGGTTCTTTTTTTGTGTGCGTCATTGTGTTTTTTTATTTTCAAGTGAATTTTTTCTGTTGACATTTTTTATTCCTTTCAAAGGGTTGTACATTAGGTTCCATGGTTGTACAGTAGGTGTAATCAATTGTAGTGAACTTACGTTACATGGATGTACATTTCTTGTGATATAAATATAGCATGTATAACTGAAGTATATATATACATACACATGATATGTTTCAAGAAAAGCATGAAAAGTTGTACCGATAATCAGATATAAGCATTTATGATAGTATTGCTATTTGAGGCATTTCTGATCTATAGCATTATTGTACAGGGCAGGCTCGCTGACTTGGTTGATGCATGTCATCGTATCCCAATTGAGTGGATTGATGCTCATGATGTCAATCACTGGATTGTCTGGTCCAGACTCAATTATTTACAGACCACCGTCATGTATCTGGAACGAGCATAGTCGCCTTTTACCAGGCATATGTAATTGGGGAGGGGGGTGCTCGATATGTTTACTAGAAGTTGACCACCGTCACTGCTACAGTTGTTTTTTTTCAATCACATGCTTATGACAGATGTAAGAGACTTTGTAACTGATAAACCTTCTATATACACATTGGGACATGTGATTGGAAGACCTTGAAGGTCAAGGTCACTCAGTATGAACTTGGTAACAAAAAAGGCCAGACCATAAAGTGTTAAAACTTTATGTACTTATTCTCTGTGTATATATGATTTTTATCACTTTAACTATTGAGGGACAGCCATATAAGGTCAAGGTCACTTCAGTTCACATTGAGACACAATGCTTAAATTTCAAGAAAGTTTTGCTTAATAATTTTAGAATATTTAACACATTCTATACTATTGTCATTCACTTTGAAGGTCATTCTTTTATGAAATGGCCTTTTGGATCAAGATAGTTTGTGTATGTAGGACCTCCATGCCATGTTAAAGGAGTTACATAATACATGACACTGTCATAATATGGACATGAATGATTAAAACTAGTTGTTAGTAATGAATAAATGGTTTCATAAAGCTAATGAAGGTATTAAATATAGAAGTAAATTTACTTAATTGGTTCGACCCGTCAAGATTCTGGGGTAGAATAGGTCTTCAGCAACCCATGCTTGCCGTAAAAAGTGACTATGCTTGTCGTAAAAGGCAACTATGCTTGTCGTCAAAGGCGACTAATGGGATCGGGTGGTCAGGCTTGCTGACTTGTTTGATGCATGTCATCGATACCAATTGCGTGGATCGATGCTCATGATAATAAACACTGGATTGTCTGATCCAGACTTGATTATTTACAGACCGCTGTCATATAGCTGGAATATTGCTGAGTGCAGCGTTAAACAACAAACAAACAAACCAACCTAATTAGTTCATTCTCTGAAGTCAGGAGTAAAAAGTATCTGTCTGTTGTAACTTTTAGGAGTGTATACCCTTTCGTTCATTCCTATATGCATCACATGCGAATAAAATATAATATTCATCTTCAGTTTCAGACATATAAGACAGACCCTTAAATGTTCAACATTTTCATTGCCAGATGTCTTTCTAATTCCATTCAAAATATCATCAATGTGCATACATCATACTTATGTTTCTAGGCTTGTCAGCACCATCAAACTCCTCAGATCTACAGCCTTTGTCTTGTCACAAGTATCATTCCACTGGGGGGGGCACGGGTGGCCCAGCCGTCTACGGCGCCGCGATTCGCTGTGCAGAGTTGCGTCCCTTGGGCACGCCAGAAACCTATGATTGTGGGTTCGAATCCCGGTTCGCCCCAGTTATGTTTCTAGGTTTGTCAGCACCATACCCGTGCTCGTGGGTTTCACCAAAGTGGTAAACGTCTGAGCCCTGCATTACTTCGGGCTTTCCTCCCATATTAAGCTGACACAAATTGATATAACTGGAATATTGTTAAAAGCTGCATTAAACCCAACTCACTCACTGATTCCACTGGGAGGGACGGTCAGGTAGCCTAGTGGTTAAAGCGTTTGCTCATCACACCGCAGACCCAGGTTCGATTCCCGACAAGGGTACACTAAACATGTCTCTGTATATAGACATCTTCTTTAGTAATAAATAGAACATTATATTCGTGTTCATGTCATACTATGTTTACGACACTTGTGCCTAAATTCCGATGTTTTTTCCTCACTCTCGCTCGGGAAATACCAAAGTTTAAACACTTGTGTTGTAAACATAATATGACATGAACACGAATATACAGAGGTGGTAATCTTACACAGTCATTTACATCTATGACTTGCTTTTGTTCTAGAGGTTTTCTGAAATAGTATTTTAATCTAAGGACCTCCTTAACAGCCTTGGAAATTCATCTTTGCCTGCTGGCCCAAGACTACAAAATTGTGCCAAGGTCAAGTAAAATTCCAATGATAGTCCCTATTGGCTAATTCTGAGCCAGTTCTCAAACATTAAAGTTGGCTACAAATTGGAACTGAATAAAAGTAAACAAAGTAAACATATTTGTTTTGTTCAATCTGACTAGCTACACACTTTGAGAACCAGTGGAATTAGGGTAACACTAGTCTTCAGGACTAGTCTTTAAAAAATGATGATGAAGTCTTTATGATGAAGACTCCTTGACCTGATTCCCAGCATGGAGTGAACAGATACTCAATCAAATGAATTGGTAAATTAGTCTGTTGGGAAATCACAGTTTTCAGCAAATGTGGCCTATCTTGTCAAGAAAAAAGACTATGAAACTAAAACATTGGGGTAATCATAGACTAATGTTAGTCTCTGAAAATATATAATTTTGATAGAAACAAACAACTATATTTAAATTGAAAAGGAGCCCAGTGACATGGGACATTCTGGGGAAAATCTAGACTTGCTTCATGTAGTATTATAGCATAACAGTAAGTGCTGGTGGAAGGGAAATTGATGTGGTTGACCATGAGACAGGCTAGGGTAATCATTAGAACCTGCATGGCAAGAGGTTGCAGATTTGTTGCGCTTGATGTCACACATTCAGTTACCCCTCATCTGAAAGTTCTCATGTAGGCCATGCAGTCAGAACTGCCCTCCCTTCGGTTACACCTCTGACAATAGAGGTTACAGTAGAATGACCCTCCAACCCAGTGATCCATGGAGACAAGAAACTTTACTGTTGTGCTGCATCAGAAGCTTCTTGTGCAGGCTGTGGGGAGGCTTGTTTTATTCCAAGTTGCAAGGGACATCAGATACAGGACCTGCTTGAATTCTGTACAGAGCACAGAGCCATGGATTTCAATTTTGATGATGGTGTGTATGGTGATTGACCAGTGTTGGTTTAAGTGCCCAGTTTTTGTGCCTGTTTCATCTTTGTGACTAGTCCTGCACCATGACCGTGGAATATATTTATTTCATGAAAAAATAATAATCTAGAAATGCATACAAAAGCAAGTCTAGCCAGCTCAAGCTAGCTCTATTCCACAGCATAGGGAATTTTATTTTATTTTGAGTCAAGAAGGATATTGACTATTACAGAGACTAAATGTTAGTCTACTTTGTGACAAGAGGATCATTTTAATTTTTCAGTGTTCGTCATATCGAGCAACAGCTCCAACTTACAGCATCAGCATCTCATATTGGTCAGATACTTTTTGAGCATGTATGCATTGTATTCAAATTACTTACTTTTCCTACAAGCTTATCCATCAAGGGGTCACCGTCAATGAAGATCCGGGGTAGAATAGGTCTTCAGCAACCCAAGCTTGCCCTTAAAGGTGACTGTGCTTGTAAGAGGCGACTAACAGGATGGGGTGATCAGGCTCGCTGAATTTTTTTTTTTCTTTTTTTTTTTTGCGTCGTGTTTTTTTATTTTTGAGTGAATTTTTTTTGTGGACATTTTTTATTCCTTTCAAAGGGTTGTACATCAGGTTCCAAGGTTGTACAGTAGGTTTAATCAATTGTAGTGAACTAACGTTACATGGATGTGATATAAATATAGCATATATAACTGAAATATATATATATATATATATATATATATATATATATATATATACAAGAACAGCATGAAAAGTTGTGCCGATAATCAGATATAAGCATTTATGATAGTATTGCTATTTGATCTATAGCATTATTGTACAAGGCAGGCTCGCTGACTTGGTTGATGCATGTCATCGTATCACAATTGAGTGGATCGATGCTCATGATGTCAATCACTGGATTGTCTGGTCCAGACTCGATTATTTACAGACCACCGTCATGTATCTGGAACAAGCATAGTCGCCTTTTACCAACCATATGTAATTGGGGAGGGGGGTGCTCGATATGTTTTCTAGAAGTTGACCACCATCACTGCTACAGTTTTTTTTTTTCAATCACATGCTTATGACAGATATAAGAGACTTTGTAACTGATAAACCTTCTATAGACACATTGGGACATGTGATTGGAAGACCTTGAAGGTCAAGGTCACTCAGTATGAACTTGGCAACAAAAAAGGCTTGACCATAAAGTGTTAAGACTTTATGTACATATTCTCTGTGTATATATGATTTTTATCACTCTAACTATTGAGGGACAGCCATATAAGGTCAAGGGCACTTCAGTTCACATTGAGACACAATGCTTAAATTTCAAGAAAGTTTTGTTTAATAATTTTAGAATATTTAACACATTCAATACTATTGTCATTCACTTTGAAGGTCATTCTTTTATGAAATGGCCTGTAGGATCAAGATAGTTTGTGTATGTATGTATGTATGTCCATGCCATGTTAAAGGAGTTACATAATACATGACACTGTCATAATATGGACATGAATGATTAAAACTAGTTGTTAGTAATGAGTAAATGGTTTCATAAAGCTAATGAAGGTATTAAATATAGAAGTAAATTTACTTAATTGGTTCGACCCGTCAAGATTCCGGGGTAGAATAGGTCTTCAGCAACCCATGCTTGCCGTAAAAGGTGACTATGCTTGTCGCAAAAGGCGACTATGCTTGTCGTCAAAGGCGACTAATGGGATCGGGTGGTCAGGCTCGCTGACTTGGTTGATGCATGTCATCGATCCTATCGATGCTTATGATATCAATCACTGGATTGTCTGATCCACACTCGATTATTTACAGACCGCTGTCATATAGCTGGAATATTGCTGAGTGCAGCGTTAAACAAAAAACAAACCAACCTAATAAGTTCATTCTCTGAAGTCAGGAGTAAAAAGTATCTGTCTATTGTAACTTTTAGGAGTGTACCCTTTCGTTCATTCCTATATGCATCACATGCGAATAAGATATAATATTCATCTTCAGTTTCAGACATATAGGACAGACCCTTAAATGTTCAACATTTTCAACCAATGTTAATCATTATCTCGATTAAACCAAGTCTAACTCTTACAGGTGTATTTTAGAGCTTTCTATTGATTGCCAGATGTCTTTCTAATTCCATTCAAAATATCATCAATGTGCATACATCATACTTACTCGTATGTCTCCTCAGATCTTGGCCCAGTTGTCTAAGGCGCCGCAATTCGCTGTGCAGAGTTGCGTCCCTTGGGCACGCCAGAAACCTATGATGTTGGATGGTTGGTTCGAATCCCGGTTCGCCCCGATTATGTTTCTAGGTTTGTCAGCACCATACATGTACTCGTGGGTTTCACCGAAGTGGTAAACGTCTGAGACCTGCATCACTTCGGGCTTTCCTCCCATATTAAGCTGACACGAATCGATATAACTGGAATATTGTTAAAAGCGGCGTTAAACCCAACTCACTCACTCACTCATTCCACTTGGAGGGATGGTCAGGTAGCCTAGTGGTTAAAGCGTTTGCTCATCACACCGAAGACCAAGGTTCGATTCCTGACAAGGGTACAATGTGTGAAGCCCATTTCTGGTGTCCCCTGCCATGATTTTGCTGGAATATTGCTTAAAGTGGCGTAAACACCATACTCACTCCCTCACTCATTCTACTGGGGATGGGGTGGGGGAAGTTGCATTGATATTTAGTCGCATATTTTGGTTGGGGTCAGCAATCGTATTAATTTGGAGACGCATAAATTTCATGATTTACTGTTTATATTGGTGCTAAACTTTAGTTCTGGTTCCCGGCTTTTACATCATGGAAGTAACAGCACACGCTGTATGACATCATGATGTCACTCGTAACCGTCACTCGTTTACAAGCACACATATACACGTGGTGCTGTTGTAATGATAAATTATCATCATATACCGTATTCAACGTAAGAAGCTCCCAGGCTGCTCTCAAAATTACAAATAGGGGGCTTTTATTAGAACATAATTTTGGTGAAAGAGCCAAAAAATCATAAATTTTATGGTTTCTGCTGACAGCCTGAAATGATACAAATGAAAAGTCTGTGCATATTATACACGACAGATATATTTTTCCAGAATTTAATTGTCCGTAATTAAGGGTGCACATATAGCACACGAGTGCGTATTATACATGAAAAAATGTAAACAAATTGTATACATTGATCAGTCGGAAGAGTAATAATTGGGAATGTTCACTAGCCAATACATTGGCAAATATCGCTGTGGACGCTTATTAGAGCGGGCAATTTTTACGTCGAATACGGTAATAAGTTGTCAACTGATCTCGAGGGGTAGATGATGTGATGGTCACTCTGTGTGAGCCTATGTACCCTGTGCTCTACAGTTTAACTCAGCCAAATGTAAAACAGACAAGCAAACAAAACTTCCGTTTACCAAATGCATTCGGATAAACATCGATTCATTTCAACCGATATAAACATATTCAACAAGATATGCAAATTACATAAGATGTGTTCTGATTGATTTCTCAGTGGGCTACAGGAGAAGGATACATGGAAAATAATGGCTTGCTCCTTAACCAATCAGAATCTAGTATTTGAATGTCAGGTGACACAATATATAGTGTCACATTTCATCCCTCCTATTCTCTAAAGAAACTGAATCTGCTGATACGTTGTAATTGTAACAGCATAATACATTTTTATATATACTGTAAATCTTGAAATTAAAATGAGCCCGAGTTAAATGGGAAAAATACGAGTGGTCTTTGCTCGCTTTAATTAATCTTCACATTTATGTCTCCAAAATGACTATCAACAGACGGCCTCACTTCACACATTGGATAGCGGAAATACCAACTTGAATATAAATAGAGAATCTCACCCGAGTCTCTTTTGATATCAAATATATCAACACGAGTTGATAAAAGTGGAAAAATTCCGAGGCTTGACACTTTTATCAACGAGTGTTGATATATTTGATATCAAAAGACACTAGGGTGAGATTTTATTTATCATCCAACATCATTCTTCCAACTTTTTCAATTTGTAGACAGTAATTAGCAGTGTTATCAGTGTAAAAAGTACTGCAAACAGCTTCAGTAGCAGAGCCATTAGTGATGTCATTTGATTGTGACGTCATGGTAAACAGTGATGTCACAATGGTCTGCAAAGCATTGTGATGTAATTTCATTGCAGCGATATCTACAGTGTAGATATCGCTTGATCTCACCCAAGCCATATCTCCTGTGGGAGCCAGTTTTGGATGATAAACACAAACAACTATATATTTCACATCATAGTTCAGTGAGCAGCACTTGTAACAAGTATATATAACAATGTCATTCAATTGCAACACTGTGTCAAAGGCTCACACCACTTAATGTGTACGGATAGGCTTCATCACACTCGATCCTCAGATCTACAGCCCTTGTCTTTTCATCTTGTTGGTTCAATCATTTCATTGCCTTTGAACTTCCTTAATGTCAGTCAACATAATAAATATATAAACTGTGCTGTTTTTAGGAAAACGCTATTTATTGTTTTTATGGAAGTGCTGTAGTCAGCTCCAGTAAGCGGTGCTATTTGCTGTTTGATTGGATTAAGGTAAGGATATGTATCATTCCTCTGGGGATGGGGTTGGGGGGAGTCGTATTTATACTGAGTCACAGTTTTAGCTAGGGATCAGCAGGTGTATTGATTTGGAGATGCATTAATTTCACGATTTACAGTATATTAAACTAAACAATATGTTAAGATCTCTCAAGATTCAGAGGAAATAATTACTATAATTATGGAGAAAAAATATCAAATTGTCAGATGATTATTTACCGCTAGACATTTAATAATAATATTAACAATTTCAATAAACTGTAACATCTTAAACTGTAAACACAAATATGTCTACTCTTTCCCTCTGTTTTCTACACTTATGTATTCTATTAAATTACTAGTACATCTAAAGCCATGATATATCCGGGAAGCCTTGTCATTCTTCTGGGTGGCTGGACAACTCAGCTCAGATCTTGAGGACATCTGTAGGGTTGAGTTGTCTCCCTTGGACTGTCATCAACTGGATCTCCTGCTTCACAAATGTTGTCACCATCATTGTGGATGAATTACTTGTGATCTGATGGTTGCCTTTGACGACAGTCACACCTTTCTTGTGAGTCACTAGATAGGTTCTGGGTTGAAGGTTGCAGATAACTTGTGTGTGTGTGTGTGTGTGTGTGTGTCTGTGTGTGTCTGTGTGTGTGTGTGTGTGTCTGTGTCTGTGTCTGTGTCTGTGTCTGTGTCTGTGTCTGTGTTTCCTCTTAGTGACACAGTCTCCAACTGCAATGGTTTGGCACTTCTTACTTTTATTTTTGTTTTATTTTAGGATCTCTGTGACGTACATCTCTGTAACTGTGTTCTAAACACACTTCAGGAAGCTTGTTCTTCTAAAGCTGTGCTGGTGTTTCGCCTGTCATGCTGTGACGAGTTGTTCTGTGGCCAATAGAAACATTGGTAATTCTTGTTTCCAGTCTCTTGGCAGTTCTGAACACTTTGATGGCTTTTAGTAAAACCCTATTCAATCTCTCAACACCACCATTTACTGCTGCCCGCTGTGGTGTAATTCTTCTGTGTCAATTAGCATTGTCATCCTGGTAGTTAATTCAGTTCTATAATGAGACCTGATACTCTTCAGTCTTCATCAAAGTTAAATAATTGCTGAGATTTACACAAATGCGGTATTCTTTTGAACAATTTAACCAAACAAGAATAATGAGGGATATTTTTATTTTGACATCAAAATTCTTTGTGATTACTTTTAGAAATTCTCTATGCTGACGAGTTTTAACACATTGTCCTTGATTGCATACCAGATTGTATATATTGTGTACTCTCCAGGGAGCTGAGAACGAAAATAGCGCACAGTGATCCATTGACCAGGGTAATAATGCAGCGCTTTGAGCAGGCTAGGGTGTGGATTTGGAGCATTATTAATATGCACGTTATTTTATCAATGCATGACTTATGAATAGACTTTAAGGCTTCAGCCTTTTGGTTTCTTTGAGGAAGTTCAAACCATTTAGAGAAGGTAATGTTGCAGCTGTTAATCATAGTCACATATTCCTTATCATTGAACCCTCCATTTATAAACCAGTTTGTATGAAACGGATAGAAATATTCCATGAAACTGCTCAAAGGGCTGACTCTTCGAGAGAGTTGAGTTCTTTTGAGTCGTCATGATCAGCACTTTCTAGCTTGTCTTGGACAGCTGCTGCTGTTAAATAGCTGGATGTTTGTGTGAATATGTATTTGCTGGAAGGGGCAAAGATTTGGAATGTTGAGATAATGCCCTTTGGAAATTAAAATTAAAAAAACCTGTCCATTAATTGCCTTTTCATTAATGTCCCCTACTTCAGTTCACAAGATCAATAAGTGGATAAATGTCACTTCTACTTGTCACACAAGGGTGGTATTCAGATTGATGGATTAGATTTGTGAATGTTAAAATAGAAACATGATTCTTCCACATGTTGTGGCTACAGACATTCTCACACTAAAGTAGGTAAGTTATTTGCCATTGTAATGATGTCATCTTTGGAACCCCTGCTACCTGTACCTGTCATTGCCTCCAGATCATGGGCAGAATAAGTCTTCAGCAACCCATGCGTGACTATGCTTGTCGTAAGATGCGACTAACAGGATCGGGTGGTCAGACTCGCTGACATGGTTGATGCATGTGATCCCAATTGTTTGGTTCGATGTTCATGATGTCAATCACTGGATTGTCTGGTCCAGACTGGATTATTTACAGACCGGCATCATACGTATAGCTGGAACATTACTGAATGCGGTGTTAAACAACAACAAAAAAAATCATTATTTCCAGTTTAGCTCACCAGAACTGAATGGCCATTGTTAATCCATCACACTGAAGTTAACTTTGGACTTTTTCTCTGAACCTTAAATTTGAAATTGAAACATACTTTTTAAATGTGGCAAATATTTAAACATCATCTTTACTGAATATTCAAGGATCATAAAGCTTACATTAGGGTGACATGTAGCGCTGGGGTTCCTTTTTAATTGTAGCTTTCAGATTACATTATTTCTTAAATTTGAGAAGAAAATCATGAATTTACGTATAATACAGTGGCAAGTTGAAAGGAAAGACGACAATAAGTGTTGCACCTATACCCATCTTGGACAATAAGATATGTTTAGACAAACTAGTGGAGACTTTGTGTAGGTGATAATGGCGATATGTTTCTAACATCCTCATCTGCACTCAACATGGCCATTGTTGTGATGTTGTAAAATAAGATGTCTTCCTTATCATACACTGCTTTATTACCCGTTTGGTTCTCTGTGAACAGGTATCATAATATTGGGTACGAAACATGTTTGCCATAGGGGGCACGGGTGGCCCAGTCGTCTAAGGCGCCGCGATTCGCTGTGCAGAGTTGCGTCCCCTGGACACGCAAGAAACCTATGATTGTGGGTTCGAATCCCGGTTCGCCCCAATTATGTTTCTAGGTTTGTCAGCACCATACCCGTGCTCGTGGGTTTCACCGAAGTGGTAAACGTCTGAGACCTGCATCACTTCGGGCTTACCTCCCACATTAAGCTGACACGCCGTGATATAACTGGAATAATGTTAAAAGCGGCGTTAAACCCAACTCACTCACTCACTGTTTGCCATAACACATATACACAAACTTTGATCTTTCTGGTACCACTTTGGATTTATAAATTCTTTCATCCACTCATTCATAAGTTTGATCAGGGGCCACCGGTAGCCCAGTCGTCTTATGTGCCGCAATTTACTGTGCAGAGTTGCGTCCCTTGGGCACGCCAGAAAGCTATGATTGTGGGTTTTAGTCCCAGATCCGTGCTCATGGGTTTCACCGAAGTGGTGAACGTCTGAGACCTGCATCACTTTGGGCTTTCCTCTCACATTAAGCTGACATGCCGTGATATTCATGAAATACTGTTTAAAGCGGCGTTAAACCCAACTCACTCACTCACTCATAAGTTTGATCACAAATGTGAGCATGTGAATGGATACCTAAGAATGTGGGTATATTAATATTAATAGTACAGTGTACATGATGCATTTGCACAGATACATAAGTTGATCAAAAACTACATACATGTTTCGGACCGTCTCCGTGGTCTGGTGGTAGAACGTCTGTCCAGAGAGGGGAAGGTCCAGGGTTCGATCCCCGGTCGTGTCGTACCAACAGATGTTAAAAGATGGTGCTTTTTGTAACCCTGTCTCGTGCTCAGCATTAGGGGCTAAAACAATGACTGGTTGGCTCAAAGTCAGTATACTGTATCTGAGTGGGGTATTCATGTTAAACTGCGGCATGGTATCTCAATGGGCACACACACTTACACACGTGAATCCACGTCGCTATATCTGTGGGATATATAATATGGGACACAACATTAAACCCCATTTTGCCATACATGTTTCATGTTAAAAAAAATATTTGGCCACATAAGTGAAATTAGAAAGTAAATGAAGTTTCATGTAAAATTGCCTGCGGTCTGATGAACTGGAAAACATGGTCCGACAAAGGAAATTAATTCAGGCCTTTGAAAATTCCTGTATACAAAATGAAAATAGACGAATGCTGACCTAGTTTCCTTTGTCTGGCTATGGGGAGAACTGATGGGCAGATGTGAAGAGCTTTGACTATCAAGGGTCTCGATTCACAAAATAATCTGAATCTGTATACTGCTCATTTCTTTTCCCGGGAAAATCTAAAATACATGTAATTAGAAAATGGCATCAAAGATAACTTACTGATGCTGATGAGGTTGTGATTAAGTGTTTGAAATAAGTGTCAGGCACGTGTTAGGTAGATATTTTATCGGCCCATAGTTTCAAATCTGTATGGGTCCTTATGGCCAGCAGTATTAATTACGTGTCGATTTATTTGTCACAAGAAGCTGCTTACTTTTTTTAAATGAGGGCCTCAAGAGTTTAGTAACGGCCTTCGGCTTCTGAAGTCTGTTGGTCCTGATGGCAGCCTGGCAATTTTCAGACACTGTTGGGATACCATATTATTCAACATCAACAGATATTTTCCTAATCTTTTCATGTTTTTAATCAAGGTGCTCACGTGATTTGATGCACTTCACGAAGTAAGATCTGTTTTGTTACAATATAGATCTTGATATACGATACGATCGTCTTCACTGGGTGCCGCCATTTTGTTTGAAGTAAATGCAAGTGTTTGAGAGGTGGAATCTGATTGGTCAATAGGAGGGACATCGAAGGGACATAACTCGTAATAGCCACTGGTGGCGCTACAAATGAACCCGGAAGTTCTAGCCTCGTTCAGCAAGGGTGGAAACTGGACTTTTACCTTTAGTTAACTCCCTTGCGTCAGGAAGATGGTTAAAGAGATAATGATTGTGTCTGTGGGAAATCATCAAGAAGTGATTAATCCCCCGTGGTCCTTACATATCGATAATGAGTGGTCTGTACCTAATGAAGCTGACATACTTAGGGTTCTGAGATCACAAGAATGTATAGAAATGTACTTCAGCAATTCCTTGTTAAAATGCTGCAATTGTGGGCGGAAATATGTTCCCCCTGTGTTCTGGTGGAAGAGATATACCAGGAGTTTTGTTCCTGGAACAATATACCCGGGAAAATATGTTCCCCCTATGTTCTGGTGGAAGAGATATACCAGGAGTTTTGTTCCTGTGGAGCAATATACCCAGGCAAATATGTTCCCCCTATGTTCTGGTGGAAGAGATACACCAGGAGTTTTGTTCCTGGGGAGCAATATACCCGGGCAAATATGTTTCCCCTATGTTCTGGTGGAAGAGATATACCAGGAGTTTTGTTCCTGTGGAGCAATATACCCGGGCAAATATTCCACAGGAACATATTTATCTCCTGACACCATGACGCCACTCTGTTGTTTTACCTGTAGATTATATGTAACAAATTGACAGGTTCCTAAAATGATCAAATACATAGTATTTTCCTTTCTTTGATGTTGTATTTTAAGTCGCACATGTAACTGGAGATCTGTTGCAAATATTGAATCTGTATTTGACGTAATATTTGCCTAGGGCGCTCTCAAAATTAGAAATAGGGGGCGCCAATTAGGATATAATTTGGGTGAAAAAATTGAAAGATTGTAAATTTTGTGGTTTGGCGAATTCTCTCAGTATTTGACCTGTTTAGATATATAGGTCTCTTTAATACTATGTGCATGTTTGCACGTATTAACTTACATATCTATGTATTAGTGATAATGCAGCTCCACTGGCTGACTTGAAATATTTTTTCTCAAAATGTGTTTGTTGTTCTTACGCCAGCTATTACACCGGTCATGTTAGACACCAGTTCAACAATCGATATATATACAGCTTTTGAATGAAGATACTACAACTACCTACCTGAACTTAATTTATGAACATTTTCTGAAGAACATATATGCAGATATCCTAAAAATTACATTTAGTTATTTATTAGTCATCGTTTTTAAAAGTAAGATAACTTAGTATAACACCACTGCCACAGGCTAATTATGTGACCAGACTTTTCTCTTGTTTTTAAACAAACATTGTAATCTGAGCAAACTGGCTTTTACATATTGTTTTGCATAATTAAAATTGCGACTGTGAGGCACACGGCAATATATCTTTGTACATCAAAGTGACCTCTCGTATACCGTTTTTCCCATTTTGAGATATTTTCTCATTGAAAGTTAACCGTGACATATGTTTATCTTGATGTGTAGACTTGTCAAAATTGAAAAAGAAGAAAATAAGATCATTGTTTCATAGAATAATATTTTGAATGGGGTAAAGTGTGCCCTATGGAAAGGGGTAAACGGAAATTGTATCGGAAGGACACACAATTTCGCCGAAATTAATGTAAATATTATTGAATGAAATTTTGAATAAAATTACTGAAATAGAGTACAAACAAAGTTCAGATTTACAATGAACACTTAAATAGTGTCCCAAAAGGGTTAACTTACGTAATTCAATGAAGTTTTTTCCATTGATGAATCATGACAGTCATATGTACATGACAGTCATATGTACATGACAGTCATATCTACTGACTGCCTAAAATGAGACTTAGAAACGTCATACATGAGGGATATATTTTTCCGGGATTTAATTGCCAATAATTAAGGGTGCGTATTATACACAAATAAATAAGTTTTGTGTACATTGATCAATCGGAACGGGTGCTTATTGGGATTGTTCACTTCCAATATTTAAGCAAATATCGCCATGGGCGCTTACGAGAGTGGGACGATTATTACGTTGAATACCATACTCATCAGTCTCACTGGCTTGTAACTTATTTGTAATGAATGTCCAGTTACTTGTGCATTATCCTTGACATCAAGGGGTTGGTCGGGTAGCCTAGTGGTTAAAGTGTTCGCTCGTCATCGCCAACATAGGTACACTGTCTGAAGCCCATTTCTGGTGTCCCCCACCGTGATATTGCTGGTATATTGCTAAAAGTGGCGTAAAACCATACCCACTCACTTGACAGAAAGGTTCCTGTATAACATTTTAACATTGTAGACCGCCTCCGTGGTCTAGTGGTAGAGCGTCAGCCTGGAGAGGTCTGGGGTTCGATCCCCGGCCGCGTCATACCAAAAGACGTTAAAAGATGGAACTTGTTGTTACCCTGTCTGACGCTCGGCATTAAGGGGCTAAAACAAGGACTGGTTGGCTCGGAGTCAGTATACTGTGTCTGAGTGGGGTATTCATGTTAAACTGCGGCATGGTATCTCAGTGAGCTAGCACTATAAATCGGCATCAGTCCGGACTAGTACAAGCAGCCACATACACAAATGTACATGCAAGTTGCTATATATGTGCAATAATCTTGGATGCGACATTAAAACCTGTTTCACCTCACCTAGTTGTACTGCATTGGACATATGTTTTCCCTAACTAGAAATGATGTCGTTAAACCAGAAGTGTTCATCACTTTGTTATTATGGTAGGTAGATGTGTAGGACTTTGTTTCAAGTTGTGCTTCATTTGGCATAGCTTTTCCCCAACCTGAAGTGCATATATAACATTGCTGTTACGTTTTGGTGGAGGCACAGTTTTGGTGCATTCCAAAATATGTAAGGATGGGTCTGGTTCTGTTTTTTACTGTAATTCCAATATTTTTCTTGTAGCAACAGCGATAATATACATACAGCGTAGGGCTGGGGGAGTCACAATTTACTACCTGACCCCCTATTACATGACCCTACCCGAGTACCCCCTAAAGGTCTCAAGTTGGTACAAAATGTTCAGTTGGGAATTGTTTTACCAGAGCCCTGGCAGAAACTATTTAGATATAAAATGATGGTGCATATAATGAAGTTGACTGTCAAAGCTTTGTCTTTACTGAAACATATAAATTCAGAAGGAATGCACATGGTCAGAAAGAAATGCCAACATTAGCAACTTACTTGTGGGACCTGGGGCAGTCGGGAAGCCTAGTGGTTAAAGTGTTCGCTCGTCACACCGAAGACCCGGGTTCGATTCCCAACATGGGTACAATGTGTGAAGCCCATTTCTGGTGTCCCCCGCCGTGATATTGCTGGAATATTGCTAAAAGCGGCGTAAAACCATACTCACTCACTCACTCACTCACTCACTCACTCACTCACTCACTCACTCACTCACTCACTTGTGTGACCATGGAATTTTATTTTTATTGTCATTAAACAATATATCACATGATTAACCACGGGTCCGGGTAGTCGTGTGGTTGGTTACATGGGTCCTACTCAGTACCCACCCGACCCGAGTTACCTGTCCCAGCCCTAGTAGAGCGTCTTCTAGATATTGATCAATGAATTTAATGTGTGATTCAATGTCTAATGGAGGGTGTAAGTTTTGACACTGTTCCAAGTAACTTGACGAGTATTGAGCATGCATGTACTCAGAGCCCCCAAGCTGTCTGTAGTGTTGATTGATCTGACTTGTAATTGCTGTGATTCTCCAGAGGCAGTCTGTTACAAGCAGCCACTCTGGGTTGTCAGTCCTGGAGGACTTGATGACCTCTTTGCTGTACCTCACCTTCCGAATCATGGCGACCGCCTCTGTGGTCTAGTGGTAGAGCGTCCGCCCGGAGAGCGGAAGGCCCGGTGTTCGATCCCCGGCTGCGTCGTACTAAAAAGAACGTTAAAAGATGGTACTGGTTGTTACCCTGTCTGGCGCTCGGCTAAAACAAGGACTGGTCGGCTCCGAGTCAGTATACTGTGTCTGAGTGGGATATTCATGTTAAACTGCGGCATGGTACTTCAATGAACTAGCACTATAAATAGGCATCAGTCCGGACTAGTACAAGCAGCCACACACACACACACGTGCATGCACGTCGCTATATAAGTGCAATAATCTTTGACGCGATGTATGTTAAACCCCATTTCAAATCACCTCAGATTCATGGCTGCTGATGCTCTCCTTACAGCCATACATTCGTTATACACGTAGCTGCCTGGAAAATGAAGGTCGGTGGTTGATCCTGGTCACACCAAAAGACGTTAAGAGATGGTACTTGTTGTTACCCTGCCTGCCGCTCTTAAAGGGCTAAAACTAGGACTGGTTGACTCGGGAGTCAGTATACTGTGGCTGAGTGGGGTATTCACATTAAACTGCAGCATGGTATCTCATTGCGCTCGCACTATAAAAGGGGCATTAGTTGGGACTAGTACCAGCATCCGATCGTCGACATGTATACACACATGCATGCATTTTGCTATTCAAATGCAAAAATCTTGAACGTGACATAAAACGCCATTTCACCACCCCTCACCTCACATTCATTTCTCCATCCCTGAACATTTCCCACAAGGCAGCCAGGGGAAATTACCACCAGAAGATCAATGTTTGTATTGATGTCAAGATGCCTGGGTCTCAAAGACCCCCAACTCTTGTGGTATTGGACACGGCAGGATCTCTCCCAGGGGTGAAGCATGATGTATGCCCGTCGAGAATGCCTAGGAGAAGGTCATACAGGTCACTGATTGGAGATGTTACACTGCTAATGAAAATATATTGCGATATTGATTTTTTTCTGACTCTATCAACCATGAATCTACCTGTGAAGATCCAGGGTAAAATAGATCTTCAGCAACCCATGTTTGCCATAAAAGGCGACTATGATTGTCGTAAGAGGCGACTAGCTGGTGGTCAGGCTTGTCATCAATCCCAATTGTATGGATCGATGCTCATGATGTCAATCACTGGAATGTCTGGTCCATACTCGATTATTTATAGATCGCCAACATATAGCTGGAATATTGCCGATAGCGGTGTTAAACAACAAACAAACAAACAACCATGAATGATACATTTGGTACAATGTCATCAGCTTTCTACCCATGAAGATCCAGGTTAGAATTAGTCTTCAGCAACCCATACTTGCTGTAATTGGTGACTAACAGGACAGGCTTGTTGTCTTTGTTGACGCATGTCATCCATATTGCATAGATTGGAGCTCATGATGTCAATCACTGGATTGTCTAGCCTAGACTTGCCATCATCTGGCTTCAATATTGCCGAGTGCACTGTTAAACAACAAACAAACAAATATTGCTTTCGACCTGCTCGTAACTTGTTCCAAAGACCATCATATCTAGTATACATATTGCTAAGTGCAAATACGAGAGCGCATGAATATCTATGAGGGTAATATTATGGTGAGCTAAATACTCTGACATTTCAGCACCAGACCTGTGGACAAAACTGAAATGTGTCCCTTCTAATCTGTTTAGGATTTTGGTAATGAAATAGCATGTATGCAGACAGAGCTTAATATGATAATTAAACTAAAATGAAAACATTTATGACCTCCGCCCACATATATTCCGAAGGTTAAATTCCCTGGTGTAATTACCCCCATGTGACTGCAGCTATTGCCCAATCATCCATTCTTTCCCTCACTTGGTGCAGCATTTAAACAATTGCTTCTATTAACATACCAAGTAATGGCCTCATTTTCTCAATTACATCAGGGAGGCATATTTGTGCCGTAATTGTCAATAATGCCAAGCGGCGATTAGACAAGTGGAGAACTTTGTGGAGTTATGGAGTTAAGAACGTTGTGGTCATGTTGAAGAAGGTGCTGGCCGTGCTGCTTTTCTGTTGTGGACTTCACTGGACTGATGAGGTCAGCGGGAACAGCACGTCCATACACGGAAAAACAACGACTGTTCCTAGCACCGCGGGACATCCGACAAAAACAAGCAATGTCGGGGTATCGGATACTGGGGAGGAAGGTGGACCTGATGTCACCAGTGTCGGCACCTTCACCACCGTCAGTGACGACAACCAAAACAATGTGACCAATGGATCGGAGGTGAGCAGTGCCATCACCAATGATGAGGATGTGGACTACGTTGATGGAGAGGAGGCATCCCTGGTGGTTGCGGCAGGTGCTGGGGATAAGCATAACACCTCCTGGGATGGCAACTCCACGGATGGCAACTCCACAGATTATGATTTGTACGGCAACATGACGTACGATTACGAAGATAATTACACAGACCTATTCAGTAATGAATCTATTGGTGTTTTTATCAAGAAGAAATTTCATAGAGAAGGTCAGTCTTGGTATCTTTAAGTTATTTTTCTGAATTTCTACGAATGGTGGCCTGTGTTCCAGATTGTTTGTTTGTTTGATATTTAACGCCACACTCAGCAATATTCCAGCTATATGACGGCAATCTGTAAATAATTGAGTCTGAACCAGACAATCCAGTGATTGACATCATGAGCATCGTTCCACGCAATTGGGATACGATGAAGCCTGACCACCCGATCCCGTTAGTTGCCTCTTACGACAATCATAGTCACCTTTTATGTCAAGCATTGGTTGCTGAAGACCTATTCTACCCCGGATCTTCACGGATCGTGTTCCGATTGAATTGTGCCCTGTGTGAAACTGAGACAGTCTTTATGTAATTAGGGGGCGGTCGGGTAGCCAAGTGGTTAAAGTGTTCGCACGTCACACTGAAGACCTGGGTTCGATTCCCGACGTGTACAATGTGTGAAGCCCATTTCTGGTGTCCCCCCTCCGGGCTATGCTGGAATATTGCTAAAAGCGTCGTACAACCAAACTCACTCACTCACTCACTTTATGTAATTAGGGTAATTATTAGTTCCATCATTAACTTTTAGTTTTGAATTACTTGTATCAAACTCACTTGGACTTTCAGTTGCCTCGAATCTATTTCCCCTTTAGAGCTAGGGTGTGTTTCACACGACGCCTAAGTTATTGTCAGTGAAATACAGCCTGGAATATGTTAGCAGCTATTGTGTCGTAGGTATTGTAATATAGTACCATTGCCACTTGCAAATGAAGTATCCTTGTGTATCTATGTATGTATATATGTTAATAAATGCTAGCATCTGTCGGTATTAGTCTTCCAACCCATGGCTGAGAGTGAGGAATGTATTGACAGGTGTAAGGCAGAGAGGTCAGGGCTGATATTTTATATGTCACAGATACTGCTCTTTGGGGACTAGATCTGTTTTGTAGTGTAAGTTGATAAGGTCAGCAGAGATATCTGTAATATTCTACTCAAAAGAATTTGAGGACAATCTGATTCTATATATCACTATAGTTAATCTGTCTGTCCTTAACTTCTTTTGAGTAGTTTTCATCTCATTGGTGTTTGAGTAATGTTCATTGCAACAAAAGGTTCAAGGTGACTTAAACTGTGATGAACATCTGTCGTGTATTGCTGTAGAAATATACACTGCTATTTAGTCCACTTTAGCCAATATAAACACCTAAAATATATTGAAGAACACCTGATTCTTTTATATTTCTACAATTCATCTGTCATGGTTTGACAGATTAACCACAGATGCCAACCATTATTTTTTAGTTTAAAATGAAGCTATTATGCTTGTCCTCCCCAAATTACAATTTTTAACATTTTTTTATGAATTATTAACATGCATAAAATATCACGGAGAGCAAATTGTTGGTGCTCATTCGTCACCAACTCGTGTTATTCCGGGACAAGCGGAATAGCGACACGTGCCCCTCTCATGGCCATTTTTAGGACTGGGTTCAGTCTAAGTGCAAATGGGCAAAGTTAAAAGAATTGTCAACTCGTTGTGTAATGATTCACTTACTCTTTCCACTAAGTCATCTTTGACCCGTGAAGATCTGGGGTAGAATAGATCTTCAGCAACCCATGCTTGCCGTAAAAGGCGACTATGGTTGACTATGACTTGGTTGATGCAAGTCATTCTGATTGGTTTGTCGTATTTTCGCACATAACATTCATCGATAGGGGGACGAGTCTTCTTGCAGGTTACGGAAAGGGGCGAGTGGTGACGAATGTCGTCATGTGAAGCATTCTACAGGGAGCTAATTGCATGTACACCTATTTTTCTCCGGAACACAAAATTCCACATTGTCTTTCTGGAATTTAGTTAATAATGTATTGAATTTTATGAATGGGTTGAGCTTTGACCACATGTTTGGGTTGCAGTGTTTCCCACACGATGTTTGGTCACCTTGATAATTAACGGGGTTTGGAGGGGTTTTCCCCAAACAACAGCTCGATTAAAATCTTTTCATAAGTGGATGTAATTTTTAAGTAAGATATTCAAAGTACAGTGTGTTTGTTGAAATATGGCCCTGATGGATGTTATATGGAATTGAACAAAACCTTCCAAATAGCGTGCTGGTTTTCTTGGGGGAATTCGTCAGCAAAGAGCCGGAGTCACAGGAGACTAATCACAATTTTATTTACAAGAACAATTAACAATTTACAATATCTTAAAATATAGCTGTTGATGCCACAGAGTGGGTACAACCCTCTGGGCTGTGGGAGAGAGATCTGCTTGGTATGAGCGTCAAACCCCTTCTGCTTAACATTTTGCTTCTGTATGTATTTAACAAAACTTAGAACAATAAAAAAAGAATATGATTGGTATATACACGATGGGGTGTGCCATATGGTTAATGAATGGCTAGGCAGAGGGGAATACTTAATCCTGTTAACACTGTTGGACTAATCTTTTTGATATATTTACTGGTTGCTTTGAAAGAGATTATGGTGTCACTATAGACGAGCTTCTATGGGGGCTAATCCTAATCCTTAATGAGTCTAAATTGAAGTAATTGCTGAATGTTATTCTTATATAGGTGATGACAGATTTACTTAAATAAAATAGTTCAAGGCAATCTGTAAGACTATGTAGACATATCTTTTGTCTTATTGAATAGTATGTCTAGGAAATGTGTTTTCGTTACCTTAGGCTAGCATCTATCCAAAATCTATAACTGAAACTACTGATATTTTATATATGCATTTTACCTGATGATAAGTATTACTTGCTAATATGGTATGATGTATAAATATTACACCATGAAAACTCATAAAAGCACTTGATCTTATTATTATAGGAAAACTTAGTATAAATGTTATGATAGATGTCACTGATGAGATTGTCCCATGCCGTTGTGGAAATTCTATTGTCGAGTACTTTTTGGATGTTGATGTCAATTATTTTCGATGTTTATGGATTGCTTTGATATTCAATTTTGAGGCATAATCATAATAATCCATTCAAACACAAGCAGATTAAATTCTTTTTCTGCTTATTTTGAGCTTTGTTGCCATGTTTTTTTAAATACTGCCGTCTTTGCATTTGGCTTTATTACCACTTTGTTCGTTTGTTTTTTATTTAACACCGCACTCAGCAATATTTCAGCACATGATGGCGGTCTGTAAATAATCGAGTCTGGACCAGACAGTCCAGTGATTGACATTATGGGCATTGATCCACACAATTGGATTATGATGACATGCATCAACCAAGTCAGTTAGCCTGACCACTCGATCCTGTTAGTCGCCTCTTACGACAAGTATAGTCGCTTTTTACGGCAAGCATGGGTTGCTGAAGACCTATTCTACCCTGGATCTCCAAGGTCGGCTATAGAACTTGCATCGATGCATGTGTACCAATGTTTCATGTATGTCTAGGCCCAACGAAAATGTTGAAGCCAAAGCCTGGATCATGGCATGATGCTCTTAACATTACTTTTTTTCATGTAAAATTACGTTTTTTGGCCTCTCTCCTGCAAAGCTTATTTTGGGTTGGCATCTCTGGACCAACTATTCTATCTTTTTACATATCCTGCATTACTCCTTAATGCATCTACTGTTTACCTTTGACAAAAGACAGCACATACTTGGTAGCTAATAAATCAGTGTTGGCCAGTCCGGAGAATCGTAAGATGACCAAAGTTCTGGAACTACAGGCCC
Source organism: Haliotis cracherodii (assembly GCF_022045235.1). Taxonomy (NCBI): domain Eukaryota; kingdom Metazoa; phylum Mollusca; class Gastropoda; order Lepetellida; family Haliotidae; genus Haliotis; species Haliotis cracherodii. The sequence continues at coordinate 9,006,733 of NW_027266308.1, read as the reverse complement.
TTCTATGCTCATTCAGGCTTGAGGATCAGAAGGCCAAGTCCGTCCCCCTGCTTGGTATTTGAATGTGGTCCTTGGAGGTTTACGGGTGCCTCCGTTCGAGCCTATCCACGCAACTTCCTTCTTCAACCTCACCATTCACCGGGTCCATTTTGAGCATGGTACGCAGGAAGTGGTTCACCTCGCTGGTATTTTAGATAGGAATCAGCTATCAGGACAACCCGGTTGTGGGTTCGAAGATGAGGAAGAACTCCTCGTGTGCCCTGTACATGCGCTTTTAGTTTTTTTTATCTCCCGCCGGGCCAGAAATGGCCGAAGGGGGATTATGTCGTGGCGCAGTCCTCCGTCCGTTTGTCCATCCCACAGAGGTTACTAAGCTAGTGAAATCAACTCCTCCTACAGTTTCCAGAGCACATCCCTGATAATCTACACACAAGATGTCGACATGTTGATGATACGCCTATCGCAGTCCCGTTTCGTTTCGACTAATTTTGAAAGAGTTACTGCCCCTGTTTTATGGAGCTTCATTTGCCTTATTGTGAGAGAGGGTACTAAGCTTGTGAAATCAACTCCTCCTACAGTTTCCAGAGAATATCCCTGACACTCTACACACAAGATGTCGACATGTTGATGATACGCATATCGCAGTCCCGTTTCATTTCGACTAATTTTGACAGAGTTACTGCCCCTGTTTTATGGAGCTTCATTTGACTCGTTAAAAAAATTCATGCGGGGGATGTTGTGCTCTTAGAGCACTCTTGTTATCCGCTGCTCTGCGACTAGGCATGGTATGTGGAAACGGTTGTTTATTGCTGCATGTATCTGAGATGTCCATGACCCAAGTTAGTCGTAACGCCATATCACTATGATTACGCCAAGTCATCCTTGGGGCATACAAAGTCGCAAAACTTGATCCGCCGAGATCTCACAATCCTCGCTTACAATCTTCACGAGATCAGGGCGGTTGCCTCAACCATGTCTCTACATAACTACTGTTCTATCAGAGCAAACAGGGAAGGATGTTTTTGGAGGTCAGACACAGTCTTCGCCAGCCATTGTCTGAGAGATGTGGCACTCGAAGAAATCGAAGATGTTCTTAGCTTTGGCCCTTTGGTTATAGCCCAGCAAGTTACCAAACCCGGACACAACCCCGCACACAACCCCCGACACAACCCCCGACACAACTGCAGTCCAAAGCCAGTCGTACCCGACTCGTGCAGTGTTTTGAGATTCTCATTAGGGGGATTAATCACAATTTTAGCCTTGGTTTGGTAATTCAGTTTTAGATTTTAGCTCACACTATTTTCTTCTTACTGTATCCCAATTGCATGGATCAATGTTCATGATATCAATCACTTGACTGTCTGGTCCAGACTCGATTTTTTACAGGCCGCCATTCATATGGCTGGAATATTGCAGAGTGTGGCATTAAACAACCAACAAATAAACATTTAGTCACCTCTTAGAATAAGCATTGATTGGTCGACCTATATTCTTACCCAGAATTCCCACGTGTCTGTTCCTGTGTCGTGTAAGTTTGTCAGGCTGTGGACCTACCCAGCACAGTATTGTGGGTAGTGAAATCTGATAAGGCATATTAAGTCCTCTTTATAAAATATATTTTTTGTTTGTTAACACCCCACTCAGCAGTATTCCAGCAACATTGGGATGGTCTGTAAACAATTGAGTCTGGACCAGACAATACAGTTATGGATATTATGGCACAATGGCACACAGTGAACCAAGTCCCTGAACCTGACCCACTAGCCCCCACTTGCAGTGTTATAAAAAGTCCCATGTCTCTGTTTGTATATGGTTTGATAGTTCTTTCAGAAAAGAGTGGAACTAAACAGTACTATGTTGACAATAGTAATGTGAGATTGGGATGCTTTCTCGCTCACTGATGCCTGGCTTTCTTTGATGCCATCTATTTGTATGGATTCTAGAACTTGCTCTGACCTTCAGGTAATGGGGTTTGGCAAAGGGTTTGACCAACTGGGTCAGTGATGACGTGCGAACAGTTCTGACTGGTGAGCCGCTAAGTGAATCACCCTCAGTTCTCCACCAGTTTCTCACAATCATACAGAATGCATACCCAATTAAACATTTTCCTGCTTGACCGCAGATAAAGACAGTCCACCCTATTTCCAGCTCTTATTAGTTCTGGTCATAGAAGCCTTTTTGATGGAATGTTAGGTCAATATTCAATACTGGTAGTACTTGTGGGAGATTTCCTAAGCTCCACTCTTTGAGGGTTTCATTGTAAATATGCTTTGATCTTTCATTCTGAAGTAATGCTTATAATCCAACAATTGGATTGACTGTGCAAAGCTCTTCCTATACCAGGCTGCAGGAAGACAAGACTGTGTTGATACAGATTAATGTCAGATCAGCTCACTTCCACTCTCCATCCTCACTGTGGGACTTTCTTATTGATTAGCCAGCTACTATATCATATATAAATTGTTCAGAGCTACCTCCGTATCTTTGCAAATGCTAGTTTGTGAATTGATGACATTAGCAAAAACTCTGAGTAGAAACTGCATTATGAGATGTTATACTAATGAAAAGATTGCATCTTCAAACTGCAGGATTGTTTTTCTTGAATCTGGTCCAAGTATTTGAATGAGTGTTGCAGTGTTATGTCAAAGAGTTTGACGGCTTGTGTTCGTTGGAAGAAGTTTCATATTATGTATAAAAGTAAGACAAGATTGCAGTTAGTAGTCATGCTTTTCTGTCCTGTGAAGGAATGGAAATAACCGAGAAACTTTACAACACTGAATAGTGATAACACATAGCAAGCAATACCCCAAAAATGTTTGAAATTCTCCAAGGATACTTTTAACATTAAAAAATCAAAACTGGTACAGGCCAGCATGGCTTGTGCTGATTTCTGTCCCTGGAACGGAATCGAGCGGTCAGACTCACTGACTTGGTTGATGCATGTCATCGTGGGCGGTCGTGTAGCCTAGTGGTTAAAGCGTTCGCTTGTCACGCCGAAGACCCGGGTTCGATTCCCGACATGGGTACAATGTGTGAAGCCCATTTCTGGTGTACCCCGCCGTGATATTGCTGGAATATTGCTAAAAGCGGCGTAAAACCATACTCACTCACTCACTCACTCACGTCATCGTATCCCAATTGGGTAGATGAATGCTCGTGACGTCAATCCCTGGATTGTCTGGTCCAGACTTGATTATTTACAAACCGTTGTCAAACAGCTGAAATATTTTAGAAATCTCCTCTGATACTTGAGTCGGCTGAATCGTTTCTCGATCCGAGGAGGCAGTCTTGTCAGCTTTAGTGATTGGATGCATGAAAATAGCTGTATTACATTATTTTTGTTTACCTGGTAATAGGTTTAATGGCATCTCCACAAATCAAGGGAGTTAACTGACTTTAAAAGTCCATTGAATTTGAATCTATTTCGGAATTTTTGTTATGATAGCTTACCAACTTTTGCATATTTCGCTTCGATGTGTGTCATACTGTGCGTGCTTCGGTTTCAGAAATGTTCGCTTAAATAGCAAGTATTTTGATTCTTTTTTTGTAAACTGCATTATTTTGCTGTTGAATGGTTTACCTAGAATGTAAATCAGTTCAGATTTTCCGTATCATACAATATTTGTCATTATTTGCAGTGTTTGTTGACTTTGTTCAACTAAACAAATCTCAACTTAGGCCACACTCAAATGTGTCTCTGACGTTTGCTGGCTTGTTAATGTGTCCGAAAATTGATCAAATGAAATCATTTGCAAACTCTATAAAAATGAGATTTTTTTACACACATTAATACCTCCGTGTCAATAATTCTAGATGTAACAATATTATTGTAATAGTCTTAGGGGATCACTATGCATGTGGTGGTGTTTGTTTACCGCAGTTGCCATGATCGTACAAGTTCCATCCAATCAATGATGTTACAATTCAGATTGTTTCTGTTTATAATTAATTTCATTGAAATTTGCTTATTTTTAGAAATTAAGGAAAAATAGAAAAATTTATGATAGAATATGAAAAATGATAAAATCATAAAGAAAATATCAGACTGCATGCCGCTCAACGTGAGGTCAACAATAGCCGTTTTTAACTCACGATGTTTTCTTTTTGAGGTAAATAAACTTCTGAAAGTTTTGATATTTTGCAAACTGAGCATTTATGCATACCATACGTAACTTTAAATATACGCAAAGTCTACTCTTTAAACAGTTATAGTGAGTTTCATTTTGGGGTGTCCTTCGACTAGGTGCCTGTCGAATGGGTTCGACAGTAGCATTGAGAGCTTTAAGAGTTACTAAACCCTTCAAACTACGAGTGGTTATGCACACTGATAAATTTGTGGTATGAGGTCAGAAAATATTTGAATGTAAATATCTTCAATTAAAATTATTTCCATGATTAACATAAAATCAGCTTGGGGATCAAATTCACTTTCATCCTTGATCAATGTCTGAAAAATGTCATACAATAGTTTTGTAACTATTTTCACAATCATTGTCTTGAGATCGACGATGTAAAATAATAGAAAAAAACATGCGTGATCCTAAGGCAAGATGGTTAAGGTTAAACACAGTCAAAAGCTAACAATGTGACATTCCACTGTAAAACGTTTCCGGCAATCTGAAGAACTTAATGGTGTTTCTGTTGTGGGACATGATAGTGAACCTGAAAATTACTCCATCCTCTGCATGAAAGTCAGGATGTTAGAGAAAAACATCCATCTAATGGCTTCAATGCAGTCAATTGTTTAGGTCGTCAAGAGAAAATGTACCATCCATCTAATGGCTTCCATGCAGTCAATTGTTTCGGTCGTCAAGAGAAAATGTACCATCCATCTAATAGCTTCAATGAGTCAATTGTTTAGGTCGTCAAGAGAAAATGTGCCATCCATCTAATGGCTTCAATGCAGTCAATTGTTTCGGTCATCAAGAGAAAATGTACCATCAATCTAATGGCTTCAATGCAGTCAATTGTTTAGGTCGTCAAGAGAAAATGTACCATCCATCTAATGGCTTCAATGCAGTCAATTGTTTCGGTCATCAAGAGTAAATGTACCATCCATCTAATGGCTTCAATGCAGTCAATTGTTTCGGTCATCAAGAGAAAATGTACCATCCATCTAATGGCTTCAATGCAGTCAATTGTTTCGGTCATCAAGAGTAAATGTACCATCCATCTAATGGCTTCAATGCAGTCAATTGTTTCGGTCATCAAGAGAAAATGTACCATCCATCTAATGGCTTCAATGCAGTCAATTGTTTCGGTCGTCAAGAGAAAATGTACCATCCATCTAATGGCTTCAATGCAGTCAATTGTTTCGGTCGTCAAGAGAAAATGTACCATCCATCTAATGGCTTCAATGCAGTCAATTGTTTAGGTCGTCAAGAGAAAATCATCGAATTTTGACTGTTGTGCACAACAATTCCATATAGATGACAAAATAACTAATGGACTGCCAACATCAATGTATGGCGACTGTTTCCATCTTCCCAAAGCGGCTTCTGCAGCCATGGTCACAAGGAAGGATGAAGGAAAGGACAGATATGACACCATTGATTTGGAAGATTGTGTCTAGTGCTGGGACAAGTCGAAATTTACTCCTCTAGCTGGTACAAACCACCCCCCCACCCCCCCCCCCCCCCCCCCCCCCCCACAGACACACACTATTGCCCGACCCAACCTGGGAACTCGCTGTAGGTATCAAGAGATAGGTACAAAATGTCTGATTGGGGGTAGTTCAGCTGTAGCCCTGGAAAAATAAACTTGGATGGATAAATTGAATCATTTGGTCATGCATACACTGAAGTTGACAGAAGTTTTATCCTTATTCAAACCAATAAAAGTCAGAGTGTGTGCCTAGTCAGAAAGTCAGATGATTTTTGTGATCTAACTATATATCATGTGGCTAACCATGGGTCCGGGTAGTCTTGTGGGTACCAGGGTCCTACTCAGTACCCGCCTGACCCGGGTAACCGAGTTACCGATCCGAGCCCTAGTTGTTGCTCATCCTTCAGTGATCATTGGGACAACACAATGTATGAACAAGATGACACAATGTATGAACAAGATGACACAATGTATGAACAAGACGACATGCTTTTTCGTTAAAATATCAAACGGCCCCAGCAGCTTCAGTGGATGGCTGGTTCTACAAACAGTAAGAGCTCTCAGTATCGACGACTGAGTATAGTTCTTGATATTTCTTTGAAATGTTGGGACAAACCACAGACTCCATTAAATCAGGAAAAGACTATGTTCCTGAATTTGAAATTTGAAGACAAAAGAGAACTTATGCTTTAGATTTAAGTAACATTCTCAGACAAAAATCAGTTTCCCAAAATGTCTGGCAATATTTCAAATTTGAAGAACCACCAACAGATTCATTCTCCTATACAAAGACCATCTCGTCAAAATAGTTCAATTGTAGGAACGTTTTGTAGAACGTGGACTTGGTAGCTCCACTCTATTTGGTCTGCCAAGACCCATCATACTGCCACCAACCTGTAGGTCATATAATCACAGGTCACTTGTCTATTGTTTACAGTAACAACCTTCTTCAGTGATTCAAATATGTCAAAAAATATCGTGAAGAGCCTGCTTGTCGGCAAGCCTCATAGTTTTCCCACTTTTATCAACTCGTGTTGATATATTTCATATCAAAAGACACGAGGATAAGATTTTATTTATCATCCAACATCATTGAGATTCTCTATTTGTACCATATGTTCCCATGTTTTTTCAAGTGAATAATTGATTGGCCTGTGCATGTGTTTATGATGAGTGCCACCGATATGCTCACCTTTTCACAAACACATGGTATCATCACTGGACTCTGCGCTTACCAGGGGTATCTTATTACGGAAAGGGTTTTATCCCTTATATGTATAACCACAGCAAACATGGCAGGAATAGAAACTTCAAACTTAATACAATATGAAAAGGAATTCTTGTGCATGAGATCGATGTAAATAAATCTCGCCATTTTCAATTAAAGAATTATGACCATCTAATGTCAGTAGGAATAATTGTCCTGAGTAGAAGTTCATTGATAATGGATGTAAAGGTATGCACACTTAGATTGATCATACATGAACACAATGGCTGACGGAAACATCTGGTGACAACGGCTTGCACATACACTGCAGCTTGATGCCTCTAGCTGACATATTACCTGACAGTGGCCATCTGGTGCCTGTCCCTGGAGATAGCAACAGGCAGTAGTGGGCAGTCCTGCCAGCGGGGCATTCCACCACCCATGGACCTTCTTGGAGACAGTAAGCACTGTTCTTGCACCCATGTCCTGATTGTGTAACCTTGGAGAATTCAGGGTTGTCCACTAACTAATTCTTTGGACTTGTTGCCAGTTTATTCTTTTGCAGAGTCTATGTTATTTGAGAAGTTGTTTTCATTGGGTTTTTGTCCTTGCGTACTAATCAATCATGAATGTTTATGAATGTAGGATTTGTGTTTATCGCTATCTATCTGAAATATGGTGATTAGATTTTTAATATTAATTCACATTTACGTTTTGAAGTGTACATGCCTGTTTGACACAAGGTCGTTTGGTCAAAACAAGGTCATGTGTATTCTGTTCCATTTGTTAAACATGTGTCTTTGTGTAGTTATTTGAATTTCAATGCTGTTTCTGTGAAGTGTTATCTTTTCTGCAACAGGAATAAATTCACCATGGTAACCAGATTAATGATATGATTTAAATCATTGATCTGATTCTCTGGTTGGCTTATTAAAGACTGTCACATGGCAGGAGTACTGCTGAGCGGCGTAAAACAACAAACAAATATTTAAAAAACTGGCTTGAGAAATCAGCTGTAACTGATTTTACTGATATATATATTTGCATATTGGTCTAACAATATGTAAAATGAGTTAAGATGGCGCCGTTCTTGTGACTGAACCAAAGGTTGTTGGTCTGATATTGCTGGTGTGGCTTATTCATCCCCATAAACAGTCAGCATGGTATTTTGATATTGGCCATCTGATGAACCTTTTGTATTGATATGTCCATAAAGGTATATTTTGATATGTTTGTCTGTTATTACTTTTGACATTTTCTATAACCATGTTTTTTTATTAATGTTGTGTCTGTGCTCACATCTGGGTTGACTGAATTGCTCACCAAACCAATATATTCTAGCGCCTCACAGGCAGCATGGGTTGTATACTCCCAAGGTTTGAATCTGATTTTCAATATGGCCGCCATGGAACCATATGTAAATGCTTCTTTATGGTCACTGCTCAGCCATTTCTGATCAAAATGCTCCTAAGTTCTCTAAAAATGCATTTTTGACTTCTTCTTTTTTGTTATTATTATATATTACATTTATATACTGAGGTATCCAGGTACTAGTATCTGCTCCAATGCGTTATATTTGTTCCCAGACCAGTGGATACGTTCACATTCCAGTTATCACTCTCAACTCCCTGGGGAGTATACAAACCAAGCTGCCTAGGCGGCTAGAAGGTTTTTACATCCACCTCACATATCGGGTACCCATTCCCTGCTGGGTGAACAGAGGCACATTTGAACTAAGTCACTTGGCCAGGGTGACACCACAAGTTATGACACTTGTGTTTCGGGTGGATGTACGTATTCGTGTTTCCACCATCTAGTCATCTACCATCGGACGAGTGGGTTCTTTTGAGTGCATAGGGTGAATGTACTGTACACTAGGGGTAGTGACAACACTGTAAGGACCTGTGAACATTGTTGGTCATTTTCGGCTCTTTGAGTCTTTCAACACCGCTGCCAGTGGAACAACGGCCACGACGTCATGAGTCCCCAAACTCCACAGGCTTGTCTGTGTACCAGCCACAAAGCAGCCACTTCCAAAAAATACATTGTTTCATGAACCTACCTGTCATATCATTCATATTGTAAATCTGTCACTTTTGACAGCCAGAAAATATGTATTTCATTTCAGTTGATCATATGTAGTCTTTAGATATAAAATTATGAACTATTTCCCACAATGAAAAAATATAATCTGAGACACGTGCTTAGACAACGGGTCCATTTCAAACATGTCAAAGACAGAGCTCCAGATACGCTGCGTATCTGCGTAAAATACGCATCAGAAATGCAGGAATATGCAGTAAAATAAAATCCAAGCGTATCAAATACGCAACGAACGTTACAGATACGCTACAAAAATAAAACTTGTGCGTATCATCAAAATATTGTGAAGTAACCCTAGTGGGTAACAGAAATTTGAATACCCAGATAGAATTACCCAATGATTTTAAAATGCATGTGTTAAATTAAAAAAAAAAAAAGAAGCTTATCTGGAGCTCTGCAAAGAGCAATATAAAGATGTTTCAAACAAATCGTAAATAATGAAATAAAGTTATAAATAAAAGTTTTAAAATATTTCTGAAAAATGTCAAACTAACATTCAAGTTACTGTTTCCATCGTTTGTGCGATTGTGTAATGTAATGATGTTAAATGCCAAAATATGTGGATGACAATTCTTTGTCACAGGTCGTAACCAAGCACGATATGTCAACAAAGTTTCCATATTTAGGTTGCGATTTACTGCTTAAAACGTTCAGAATAACATGGGGGCGGTTGGGTATCCTAGTGGTTAAAGCGTTTGCTCGTTACGCCGAAGACCCGGGTTCAATTCCTGACATGGGTACAATGTGTGAAGCCCATTTCTGGTGTAATATTGCTAAAAGCAGCGTAAAACCATACTCACTCGCTTAATCAGAATAACATGATTTAATCAGGGACATTTCTCTTAATCTGAAATATATCATTCAAGAGGACTGTGTGCATTGCTGTAATTTTACTGGCTGCCTTAGATCACGTGCTTGAAATTGCAGTAATGTAACATAAGAATCATGACTTGTCAAATCACAATCCTTACATTCGATTACAGCAGAAAAGCTTTTTAGCAACCAATTTCTATCCAATAAAATCACATGTTACAACTACGAAAAAAGCTCCTGGTGAGGTTAGTGTAATATTACATATTAATATTAATATTCAAAGCTTTCCAACAATACCGAACATTGGCTGAATCTTGGCACATGTTAGTCATACAAAGCTTTGAAAATGGAGGTGTTTCCAGGTATTTTCTCATATTACTGAGTGGAAGCCACTATTATCGGTAAATATGTGATGAGAGATAGTATTTAAGATTCTTTTTGTCATCATTTTCTGATTACTTTATGAATGAAATTAAAAAATATATGAAAAATAAGTGGATATTTTGAAATATTCAAATTGTCTAAAATTGCCATACTTTTCACTTCCTTGGGGACAGGTGAAGATCCGGGGTAGAATAGATCTTCAGCAACCCATACTGGCTGTAAAAGGCGACTATGCTTGTCGTAAGAGGTGACTAACGGGATCAGGTGGTCAGGCTCGCTGACTTGGTTGATGCATGTCATTGTTTCCCAATTGCGTGGATCGATGCTCATGATGTCAATGACTGGTTGTTCTAGTCCAGACACGATTATTTACAGACCGCCGTCATATAGCTGGAATATTGTGGAGTGTGGTGTTAAACAACAAACAAACAGACACTTCCTTGGTGCTTAATCTGGATGTTAGCAATGTGGCAGCTTTCCCTGAAGATCAGGGGTTGAATAGGTCTTCAGCAACCCATGCTTGCTGTAAAAGGCAACTATGCTTGTCGTAGGAGGCTACTTACGGGATCGGGTGGTCAGGCTCGCTGACTTGGTTGAATCATTTCATCGATCCCAATTGCGTGGATGGATGTTCATGATATTAATCACTGGTCCAGATTCGATTATTTACAGACCGCCATCATATAGCTGGACTATTGCAGAGTGCGGCGTTAAGCAACAAACCAACCAACCAACTTGCATCAGCAACAAAACATTAATTTGTGAATCACCCTTGACAATTACTCATCCCTTCTGGTTAAGCTGACACATATTGTCCAATGCCCACTCCACACAGTTGTCAAACAAACCACTCCCGATATTTATGATATTGATCATCGTGACATGTTTCTCATAACCTGTGTCATCCGTGAACTTAACAATTATTACTGGCAGTATCTGGTGTCATTGGTTCGAGTATGTTATTGATTGTATTGTTAAATGATTGATGTGAGTGTGTGTGTGCTGTCATCTGCATGTACCGAGTTAGCACAGTGTTGAGGTAAACTGGCAATATATGCCAGGTGTGTTGTGTCTTGTTCTGTCAGTGATATATTGCCCATGTCATTACTGTACTGTGACACCAGATGTGATACGAGTGTTGGCTGAAAACTTCTGAGCCTAATTTTTGGTTGTGAATTCTTAAAGATTAAAGATTTACCATAGACTGCAGGGGTGCTTGTAGGAAGTATATTTTCCCCTTGTCTCTGTATTAAAGATTTACCATAGACTGCAGGGCTGCATGTAGGAACGGGGGTTGAAAATTTATGAAAAATGTTACTTGACCAAGGGCAAGTATGACCAACTTTCTTACTTGCCCTATTTTAATATGTTGCCCAAAATCAAGCCAATAAATTCAGAAAAATATCACATCTACAGAACTGTGAATCAGAGATACAGTGTTCTCTCACTATTGCGCCCCTCAATTTAGTGCTAACTCGGTTATAGCTGGTGGTAATGCATGATTCCGACCAAAATTTATGTAATTTTTAGTAAACTCAAGATTTACACTAACACAATGTCTTTTCCTTATTGCAAAAAGCATGCAACACCAGAAATCACAATCAATATATCCGAAATGAAGTCCTCAATTTAGTCCTGTTGTCATACTATCTGGTTATAAAAACCTGTTCGTTCTATATCTGGACTTATGTTTGTGGAATATTCTATTATTTTATTCGCAATTTCATTCAATATTGTTCAGATTAATTTTGGTGAAATTTTGTGTAAAGGGATCACGGTCAGACTATCACTATTGATCCCTTGAAACAAACTCTAGTTGACAGGGAATGGATGTATATATCATAAATGCTATACTTTAACTCGTTAAAAGTCATATTTGTTGTTGTTTGACTTAAGTTTTTGCGATCAAGAGCGTGTGAGCCTCGACGGTGACTGGTGTATTCAAATAAAATATTTCATCAAAGCTAGGCCTAATGAAGCTTCAAAAGACAGCACTAAAACTACCTCGCATTTCAAATTCCAAGAAATGTAGTCAACTGTCCGTCATTCAATATCTGAGAAGCATGTGCCATATATGGAATTGTCACTACGATTTATCAATGAAACAAGCCTTGTTCTCATTATTGACCTGCCTATCATCGAAGTGTATTAATCCCATTGATTGACTGGTGGAACTGTATGCAGATTAGATTGCCAGTTTGGGACACTAGCAAAATATCTTAACTTGATCAAATGATTACACTTGACCCAGTATATTTTGTGTGCCCTACTTGTCCACGGGCATGCTTGAAAATATATATTACTCACCCGACAACTAAACCTTACTTGCCACAGGCGTCGGGCAATGGTATTTTTTATCCCCTGGAGAAGAATATTTTCCCTTTGTTTCTTTATTGAAGATGTACCATAGTAAAGTTGCAGGGGTCCTTGTCTGAAGTTTATATATATATTTGAAATAATTTAAACCCATGGTGCAGATTTTGTGGTGCTGTATCTAATGCCAGTTGTTTGTGTCCTCAGTTCCCCTCGAGGCTGTTGCCTTCCTCGGAGCAGTCGGGGCCTTTCTGGTCCTCTTAGTCATCTTCTTCCTCTACCTTAACAAGTCCCTGTGCTTCTCCGAATGTGGAGGTTTTCCATGCATCGACAAAATACCAAAGAAAGACAAGACTTTCAATAAACTGGGTGAGTATGTCTATCAGTGTGCCTTTTGCGAAACGACAATTAACTTGACATATAAAATCTCAAATGAGAAAAATATATTTCTATGCCTTGAATTCTGCAAATGGTTGATTCTGAAGTGGCTTTATTCTGTTTCTGGATGGAAATGCCAGACCTGTGTGATGAGCTCTTCATCCAATGTAACACGGCACATATCTGATGTGGAGTTGATCTTACCTTTGTTGAGCACTTAGTGAACTGTAATGCCTCCAATCCATGTCCTGGTATAAGGACGTGGGTTCTCTTTCCCAGTGGCGGCTCTGGTAGCTGAGTCTGGCTTCCCATGATCTCATGACAATATAGGTAATATACCCCTGCCAATGATCTCATGACAATTCAGGTAATATTCCCCTGCCAGAGATCTCATGATAATTCAGGTAATATTCCTCTACCTATGATCTCATGACAATAATGGTAATGTTCCCCTACCACTGATCTCATGACAATTCAGGTTATAATTCCCTGCCAATGATCTCTTGACAATTCAGGTAATATTCCCCTACCAATGATCTCTTGACAATTCAGGTAATATTTCCTGAAAAGGATCTCATGACAATTTCAAAAATATTCCCAACTTATGATATCATGACAATTCAGGTGATATTCCCCGCCCATGTTCTTGTGACTGTGTATAATATTCTGCTTGACCATGTAACAGTATGGTTTATATCCCCTAGCTGTGTCCTGGCAGGGTGATGGATCTGTGTGTTGCTATGATGCATGATGATGTCACGCACATCTTCAGTTTCAGAACATATTTGCAGACATTTGTTGACTTTCCCTAATCATCCATGTGCAACTGTCATGTAATTAATTTTCACTTTGATGTGCATGCCGTGTGCGGAGTTGTATTCTGCAGCGTGCACGCTGCTGTAGCCATGGCGTGGAAGCGTGACAGGAATCTTAATGGCAGCTCAGTATAGAATGCAGGAATGGTTATAGAAATCACTCACCTCTCTATTTATTCAACTTTCATGGATTCAGGGTTGGTGATAACACTGCTACAGAAAGGCTGCTGCTTCAGTTCTACAGTCTTCAGCATCCCATATGCTTGCCGCAAAAGGCAACCATGCTTGTCGTAAGAGACAACTAACCCCCCAAATGTTTGACATTCTCTAAAGATACTTTTAACATTAGAAAAACAAAACTGATTTCTATCCTTGGAACAGGATCAGGTGGTCAGGCTCACTGACTTGGTTGATGCATGTCATCGTGTCCCAATTGCGTGGAACGATGCTCATGATGTCAATCACTGGATTATCTGGTTCAGACTTGATTATTTACAGTCCGCCATCATATAGCAGCGATATTGGTGAGTGTGGCATTACCCTCCGAAAAATTATGAAAATTAACTTTTGTTATTGTTATTTCAACCTCAGCACCAATTGAGAAACAGTACCACATATGAGATCACTCCAAACTCTGTTCCTATGGATGTAGATATATGTGTGTGACATGCATTCCCCACACTGAACATAAACATATAGACATTTCCAAGGTACAGATAAGCTTATTGGGCATAATGCGTTGTCTTCCATCCGTCTGTCTGTCAGCTCTCCCTTTGTCCTCCAAAGCAGATGAAGGGATGATCCAAAGACTTTAAGAAGAGTCTTAGCACAATGATAGGATTCCCTGTTGTTAACAAATATTATTTATTATATTGAAAAATCTTTGAGAATCTTTATCCATCGTCTTAATTGTCAGAAAGCAACATGCTCAGAGAGCTGATATATAGGTAGGATGATTGGAGCTATCATCTTAGCGCTATATGAGATTTCCCTTTGGAATGGAGCCCATGCTCCTGTTCCACAAAGTGATCTTAGCGCTAAGACGATCGTAACTCCCATACTTGAACATGGGCTTACGACAATCACAGCGCTAAGATCGTTTTGTGGAACAGGGCCCTGAGGACTAGTCCAAGCAACCACACACACACATGCTTAATAATATACGTGAAATAATATTGAACACAACGTTAAATTCCTTTTGACCCGTCTCCACGCTTTTTTAGTGTTTTGCTTGTAGTGTTCATTCCGGTAAAATACCGGTAGCAGCATTGACTGTAGGGAAGTGCAGGAGGGCGGTTAGTCATGATGAACAGGGCTTCATTCCACAAAAGCAATCTTAGTGTTAAGACAATCGTAACTCCCATTCTTTATCACTGACATACGACAATCGTAGCGCTAAGATCACTTTGTGGAATGGGGCCCAGGCTGGGTGTACTTGGCAATGTAAACACTTTGTCTCCGACAGCGTCAGTCCTACTCTTGCTGAATTAAAGCCTTCACAGAGCAGCTGGCTTCTTGTTGTATTTACCAAATTTGTATTGATTTGTGTTCAGAGAAAGCCGAGGATGTAACCCAGTGTTATTACAATGAGTTAAATGTCACCGAATCATTGAGGGAGATAATCAGGGAGTTATGAAAGTTTTATATTTGACACTGCCACATCATCAGTGATCCTAGTTACTGTATGAAAGTTTTATATTTGACACTGCCACATCATCAGTGATCCTAGTTACTGTATGAAAGTTTTATATTTGACACTGCCACATCATCAGTGATCCTAGTTACTGTATGAAAGTTTTATATTTGACACTGCCACATCATCGGTGATGCTACTTACTGTATGAAAGATTGATGTTTGACACTGCCACATCATCGGTGATACTAGTTTCTCTATGAAAGCTTGATGTTTGACACTGCCACATAGTGAGTGATGCTAGTTTATGAAGTTTGATGTTTGACACTGCCACACCGTGGGTGACGATGGTGTTGCTACTGCTCCCAGATCACACGGAAATGCCGACAGGACTCGGGCTGACTGACAAGGAGAAGGCACAAGGTGAGAGAGCAAGAGGCCTTCACCTCTCTAGCATGTTCCCAGCCACGGGTGATGGACGGGCTGACTTTGACATGCGTCAACTATTCACTCTCCTCTTCTATATCTCCCTGACTCTTGTCAAACTCCTCACTCCTCATGGAGCTGATGTATTGGTTCAAACAGGACTTTATATCTTACATGCATGTTGGTAGCAGATCTGACTGCATCCGGAGAGCAGTTGCATGACCTTATTTTCAGGATTTATGATCTACTTTACTCTCGTACATGGTCATCTGCTGCATGGTCTGCCCTGTTAACAGTTGTGTTCTTGTAAACATGTTTAGAAACAATGAACAATGTCTGACACTGATGAGTTGTTGAATCTTCCTGTACTCATGTTTGATATATTCTTCATTGGTCTCCAAGTGGGATTTTTTTAAAAGGTTTTATGTATCGTCATGTGTCCGATCATTAGCAGGCACTGAAGTACAGACACTGCAGACTCCCCTGTACTGTTGAGGGGCGGATGGGTAGCCCAGTGGTTAAAGCGTTCGCTCGTCACGCCGAAAGCCTTGGTTCGTTTCCCGACATGGGTACAATGTGTGAAGCCGATTTCTGGTGCTGGAATATTGCTAAAAGCGGCGTAAAACCATACTCACTCACTGTACTGTTGATGTGTGGACGATGTACACACAGACTCCCCTGTACTGAGTGGACGATGTACACACAGACTCCCCTGTACTGTGGGTGTGTGGACGATGTACACACAGACTCCCCTGTACTGTGTGGACAATGTACACACAGACGCCCCTGTGCTGTGTGGAAAATGTACACACAGACGCCCCTGTACTGTGGGTGTGTGGACGATGTACACACAGACTCCCCTGTACTGTGGGTGTGTGGACGATGTACACACAGACTCCCCTGTACTGTGTGGACGATGTACACACAGACGCCCCTGTGCTGTGTGGACAATGTACACACAGACTCCCCTGTACTGTGGACGATGTACACACAAACCCCCCTGTACTGTGGACGATGTACACACAAACCCCCCTGTACTGTGGACGATGTACACACAGACTCCCCTGTACTGTGTGGACGATGTACACACAGACGCCCCTGTACTGTGTGGACGATGTACACACAGACTCCCCTGCACTGTGGACGATGTACACACAAACCCCCCTGTACTGTGGACGATGTACACACAGACTCCCCTGTACTGTGTGGACAATGTACACACAGACGCCCCTGTGCTGTGGACGATGTACACACAGACTCCCCTGTACTGTGGACGATGTACACACAGACTCCCCTGTACTGTGTGGACGATGTACACACAGACCCCCCTGTACTGTGTGGACAATGTACACACAGACTCCCCTGTACTGTGGACGATGTACTCACAGACTCCCCTGTACTGTTGATGTGTGGACGATGTACACACAGACCCCCCTGTACTGTGGACGATGTACAAACAGACCCCCCTGTACTGTGGACGATGTACACACAGACTCCCCTGTACTGTGGACGATGTACACACAGACCCCCTGTACTGTGGACGATGTACACACAGACTCCCCTGTACTGTGGACGATGTACACACAGACTCCCCTGTACTGTGGATGATGTACACACAGACTCCCCTGTACTGTGGGTGTGTGGACGATGTACACACTGACTCCCCTATACTGTGGATGATGTACATGATGTGCATGGATCAAAGAAAACCTGTTATAAATTATGAATCACAACCTGTTTGAATACACACCCAGTATGTCCACATGTATGCAACTGCTTCAAAGTGTACAACAAACTGAGTCTTGTACAGCGTCACATGAAGTACATATTCTTATTGTAACAAGTCTGCCATGGATTGTTGCAATAGAATGTAGTGATTTTCAGTATCAAGTCATTATCCAAGGTAATCCAAGGTAATGAAAGTTGATCATTGAGAGGGAACGTGTAGACATTCCTTATGTTGTAGGCCTGTGAAGATACTGGGTAGAATAGGTCTTCAGCAACCCATGCTTCCCGTAAAAAGCGACTATGCCTGTCGTAAGAGGCGACTATCAGGATCGGGTGGTCAGGCTTGCTGACTTGGTTGATGCATGTCATCGATCCCGGTTGCGTGGATCGATGCTCATGAAATCAATCACTGGATTGTCTGGTCCAGACTCGATTATTTACAGACCGCCGTCATATAGCTGGAATATTTCTGACTGCAGCGTAAAACAACAAACCAACCAACCAACCAACCTTATGTTGTATGCTTCCTGGTAATGGGCTTTGTGACGTATGTTGCAGGGTTTATTAGGAAATATACTCTGGTTTGTGCAATACTCTGTGGAGGTTATAACCGAGGAATTCATACCCTTCAATCACTGGATTGTCTGGTCCAGACTCGATTATTTACAGACCGCCGTCATATAGCTGGAATATTTCTGAGTGCAGCGTAAAACAACAAACCAACCAACCATCCAACCTTATGTTGTATGTTCCCTGGTAATGGGCTTTGTGATGTATGTTGCAGGGTTTATTAGGAAATATACTCTGGTTTGTGCAATACTCTGTGGAGGTTATAACCGAGGAATTCATACCCTTCAGTATTATCTCGTAATCTCATGATATGCATCTGCCCTTAGAAGGTGCTTCTGGGTGTGGATGGTATGACTGTGAGTTGGTAAAGGTGAAGCATGCGAACTATTCTACCCAAACCCAATACATTAAACATTAAGTATTTGTGATATTATTTGTGCAAATAGTTTAAATAATACATATAATTAATTGTCTTTATCAAGCACAGTTCGTGAAAGTTACATGTACAAACTCCCTGTGGGGATTCTAGGTTAGAATTGGTCTCAGGCAACTTATGCTGGTCGTAAAAGGCGACCAAATTAATCGGATGGTCAGATTTGCTGACTTGGTTGATAGCGTGTCATTGTTTACATTATCAATCACCCGGTTGTCTGAATCAGACCTGATTATTTACAGGCCGAGGTCATACAGCTGGAAACCTGTGAATATACCGGGTTAGGATAGGTGTTATGCTTGTCACAAGAGGCGACTAACGGGATCGGGTGGTCAGGCTCGCTGACTTGGTTGATGCATGCATCTAATTCCAATTGTGTAAATCGATGCTCGTAATGTCAATCACTGGATTGTGTGGTCCAGACTGGATTATTTGCAGACCGCTCTCATATAGCTGAAATATTGCTGAGTGTAGTGTTAAACAACAAACAAACATACAGCTGGAATATTGCTGAGTGTAGTGTTAAACAAATAACAAAAAAAAAAAAATAGAGCTGGAATATTGCTGAGTGGGCATTAAACAACAAACAAAACATGTAAAGTTAGATTAATAAATTACAATTTCACAAGCGTTTTGGGAGAAGCAATGTCTCGGAAGTATTTAGTGTGTGGTATAATGCTGAAGTATTTGTGGTCTTCCAGCCTCCAGCAGACAATGACAGGCCAGATCCCTTGGGGAGAATAAAACTCTACCCAGTTGTCCGCTCGTCAGTGTTCAATATCTGAGTGCACCAAGACTTCTCTGTAGCCTCTTACACAGCAGTTAACTTGAGTGGAATGTGTGGTTCCTTGCCTCCCTGCTTCAGGTGACCATAGTTCCACATCTTATATGGAAGAGGAAGATGTGTGCAGTATTTCAGGGGATGTCACACTGGTTAGGTGGCATGGTCGAGGATGCTGTAGGGAACCGTATACAGCTTGTACTGGATAGATGTTCCTAGCCTTGCTGTAGTCCAAAGTTCAAACTTGTTTCGTTTTTAGACTCTCAATATTAATTATTGCTTTAGTTCACAGTGAAGTCATCAGCTGAAATTATATATGATACTTAATTGTATGAAAATGCATCTCAAGATAAATGAATACAAATGATGAATTATTTTGTTTTTCTTGTTGCCCACGTGGGCCCTTTTCTCAACCACATGCTTATGGCAGATGTCGGAAACTTCGTACCTGATATAACTCCTATATATCCCTGGAGAATTTTCCTGACATATGATTGGTTGACATTGAAGGTCAAGGTCACTTGGTCTGAACTTGGCTTGTATCCACAGTAACATGAGTATTTGTGGTTCAATGATCGAAACATGGTGTTTGGATTGTTTTCTAGGGTAGCTAGGGGCTCATTTGGAAAAGATTATTGATGACCTCTGATGAAGGTCAAGGTCACCAAAAACCTTATTGTCATAACATGGAATACCACATTCACCGTTTTAAGCATCCTTCTCCAATAGATCCCCCAGACAGACTTTTTCACCAACAATCTACAATTAATTTTTGTAAGCACCCAATACAGCTACCAAGTCTGAAATTCTGGCAATCCATATGTTTTGCATGTATATACATATGTTGCACATAATACATTTTTTTTTGACGTACACCATTTAGTCACGTTATCACAGTGTATTTGTGTTCATTACTGCAGTCATAATTTTTAATTTTTCGGTGAATTCACGTGGTAAACTATTGGCAGGTGACACAAACTCACTGACTACTGAGGGGCGGTCGGGTAGCCCAGTGGTTAAAGCGTTCGCTCGTCACGCCGAAGACCCGGGTTCGATTCCCGACATGGGTACAATGTGTGAAGCCCATTTCTGGTGTCCCCCACCGTGATATTGCTGGAATATTGCTAAAAGCGGCGTAAAACCATACTCACTCACTCACTCACTCACTGCTGTCGTGTAGCTGGAAGTTGCTGAGTGCTACGTTTAACAACAAATAAACAAAATGTTACAAAATCAACATTTAGATAAAGTGAGTCATGTCGTAGGCATTCCTCCTTCACAAACAGACTGCTTCACCATGGTTAACATCATACTATATTAATATATTTTCAGGTGTTTCACACTTAATTGAACAAAATGCACCCCCCAAATTGTGACATGTTTTTGGAAACTCAGAATGAGGTATCCGGTGCCGGATCCTTGGACACCCAGATTGAGGTATCCGGTGAGGTATCCGGTGCCGGATACCCGGATTCCAGGTGACATGCTTTCCGGTGAGGCGTCCATGCCGGATACCACGGATCTGGTATCCGGCAAGGTATCTGCCACCGGATACCCGGACGCGTTTTGGGTAAGTGTCCGGTGGTATCCGAAAGGTATCCGGATACCGGAAACTGCATTTTTTTTGCTGTGACTATGAACACCTGATCATCCAATTCACAACCAATTACACAGTACAACAGCTTCAAAGCAATATGAAAGCAGGAAAAATATTATTCTTTTACAACAGTCTCTATGCCCCAAAAAAAGAAAATATGTGATATTGAAATAAAATTATTTTAGCATTTAGTTTCAGAACTCTCTGACTGTTATTGATTTGTTTACTGGAATATAAAAAGGTACGCTGTTGCCAGACAATTTGTGTGCTGTCCTAGTCATGCATAACTGACATATTATTCAGGATATTTGGTGCCATGTAGCGACCCCAAAAATGACTACATTGATTAAGTTGACCATCTCCAAGGGCAGCTTATTTTTCCTTAGTTTTAAAATGGCGCCAGAAGAGGATATGAGTTTTGCTTCTCTGAACATTCAATTATATCTGTGCCAGTGTGTAGAAAGTGGAGGATGCCTTGTGACTAGAACGGTTGACTTTCATTTGGCGCCAGATCCTGTGAAGGATCAGTGTGTTTTGTACCAATTGAACATGTTGTAGAAGACATGGTTATCTGTAAAATGAATCCAAAACATGACAGCACTGTTACTCTAACACTAATAAAACAAATAATAATAAGGTTATGAATAATTCTTTGGAATAAATGTGTAATCACCTAATGTTTTATAGATTCTTTATGAACTGTAAAATCTTATTTCCCATCCCTTTGGACTTAGAAACCGATTTAGCATCAGACGAAAGTGATGAATACAACCCACTATGAGAAGGTTACCAGCTTTGCTGAATGTGATGAATGTGTACCCACAATGCTGAATGTGATGAATATTGTACCCACAGTGCTGAATGTGATGAATGCTGTACCCACAATGCTGAATGTGATGAATATTGTACCCACAATGCTGAATGTGGTGAATATAGTACCCACAATGCTGAATGTGGTGAATATAGTACCCACAATGCTGAATGTGGTGAATATAGTACCCACAATGCTGAATGTGGTGAATATTGTACCCACAATGCTGAATGTGGTGAATATTGTACCCACAATGCTGAATGTGGTGAATATAGTATCCACAATGCTGAATGTGATGAATATTGTACCCACAATGCTGAATGTGGTGAATATAGTACTCACAATGCTGAATGTGATGAATATTGTACCCACAATGCTGAATGTGATGAATGCTGTACCCACAATGCTGAATATGGTGAATATAGTACCCACAATGCTGAATGTGGTGAATATAGTACCCACAATGCTGAATGTGATGAATATTGTACCCACAATGCTGAATGTGATGAATATTGTACCCACAATGCTGAATGTGATGAATATTGTACCCACAATGCTGAATGTGGTGAATATTGTACCCACAATGCTGAATGTGATGAATATTGTACCCACAATGCTGAATGTGGTGAATATTGTACCCACAATGCTGAATGTGATGAATACAATACCCACAATGCTGAATGTGATGAATGATGTACCCACAATGCTGAATGTGGTGAATATTGTACCCACAATGCTGAATGTGATGAATATAGTACCCACAATGCTGAATGTGGTGAATATTGTACCCACAATGCTGAATGTGATGAATATTGTACCCACAATGCTGAATGTGGTGAATATTGTACCCACAATGCTGAATGTGATGAATATTGTACCCACAATGCTGAATGTGGTGAATATAGTACCCACAATGCTGAATGTGATGAATATTGTATCCACAATGCTGAATGTGGTGAATATTGTACCCACAATGCTGAATGTGATGAATATTGTACCCACAATGCTGAATGTGATGAATATTGTACCCACAATGCTGAATGTGGTGAATATTGTACCCACAATGCTGAATGTGATGAATATTGTACCCACAATGCTGAATGTGGTGAATATTGTACCCACAATGCTGAATGTGGTGAATATAGTACCCACAATGCTGAATGTGATGAATATTGTACCCACAATGCTGAATGTGATGAATATTGTACCCACAATGCTGAATGTGGTGAATATTGTACCCACAATGCTGAATGTGATGAATATTGTACCCACAATGCTGAATGTGGTGAATATAGTACCCACAATGCTGAATGTGGTGAATATAGTACCCACAATGCTGAATGTGGTGAATATAGTACCCACAATGCTGAATGTGGTGAATATTGTACCCACAATGCTGAATGTGGTGAATATAGTACCCACAATGCTGAATGTGATGAATATTGTACCCACAATGCTGAATGTGGTGAATATAGTACCCACAATGCTGAATGTGATGAATATTATACCCACGATGCTGAATGTGATGAATGCTGTACCCACAATGCTGAATGTGATGAATATTGTACCCACACTGCTGAATGTGATGAATGCTGTACCCACAATGCTGAATGTGATGAATGCTGTACCCACACTGCTGAATGTGATGAATATTGTACCCACAATGCTGAATGTGGTGAATATAGTACCCACAATGCTGAATGTGGTGAATGCTGTACCCACAATGCTGAATGTGATGAATATTGTACCCACAATGCTGAATGTGGTGAATATAGTACCCACAATGCTGAATGTGATGAATGCTGTACCCACACTGTTGAATGTGATGAATATTGTACCCACACTGCTGAATGTGATGAATATTGTACCCACAATGCTGAATGTGGTGAATATTGTACCCACAATGCTGAATGTGATGAATGCTGTACCCACACTGCTGAATGTGATGAATATTGTACCCACACTGCTGAATGTGATGAATACAATACCCACAATGCTGAATGTGATGAATGCTGTACCCACAATGCTGAATGTGATGAATGCTGTACCCACAATGCTGAATGTGATGAATGCTGTACCCACAATGCTGAATGTGATGAATATTGTACCCACACTGCTGAATGTGATGAATACAATACCCACAATGCTGAATGTGATGAATGCTGTACCCACACTGCCGAATGTGATGAATGCTGTACCCACAATGCTGAATGTGGTGAATGCTGTACCCACAATGCTGAATGTGATGAATGCTGTACCCACACTGCTGAATGTGATGAATGCTGTACCCACAATGCTGAATGTGATGAATACTGTCCTGTATTACATACAGCTGTGCTATGTGAATGATAATTATTCATCCTGTCAGTTGGGGCACAAGGGCACAGGGGGTTCAGGCATCCATTGTTCCGCAATATGTTGTGCAGAGCGTCCACTCGGAGTTTGATCAACAACTGCGTCATACCAAAAGACGTTAAAAGATGGTACTTGTTGTTACCCTGCCTGGCGCTCGGCATTAAGGGGCTAAAACAAGGACTGGTCGGCTCGGAGTCAGTATACTGTCTCTGAGTGGGGTATTCATGTTACATCTGCACTGGTATCTCAGCGAGCACTATAAATCAGCATCAATCCGTATTAGTACAAGCAGCCACACACACCTGCATGCACGTCACTATATAAATGCATTAATCTAGGACGCGACGTTAAACCCAATTTCACCCCACCTCCAATATTAAGCTGACTACACCATGATATCAATTAAATACTGTGTACGCTGTGTTAAACCCTGGGTCTGTCAACTGCTGGTCTGTGTGAAAGTTGCATATTTAACTCAGCGTCAGAAGAACACAAGGGTACTGCTGTCCTGGTAGGCCGTCTCAAACAAAGCTGTTGATATCAATTATTGATAAGAATTAGCTGCTTCTAGCAGCATGTATGGATTGACTTCAGAGTAGCAGTGTAAGAGTCTAATTGCTATCGCCTTACAATGAGTAATGTGTGAGCAATAGATCTTTAAGTCGAGTGCCCAGTCCTCCTTGCATCACCCGCTGAACACAGCTATGGAAACGGTGTACCTACGAGATCATCGCTGTTGGCAAAGAATTGCAGAAGTTCTGCCGTCCTTTTGCCATTTTAAGCTGCTGAAGCATTTCACAAGGCATGACAGAGGTCATGTGTAAATATTGATAAATCAATAATATTGCTGTCTTAAGGAGGTCAAGGAGTTGGGAGCTTTCTGTGTTTTTTAGCCTACTTAAACGGTGCCTTTAGTCACATACCTAAACACCTCTGCCTAAAACCAACTGATTTGTTGAGAATATGTATTCTTGAGATAGTGAAGTTAGTCCTTGGATATACAGTCGAACCTCATTATCTTGAACACAGAGGACCATGATATCTGATATATCCGATATATAAGAGTCATAGACATCCAGGCAGATCAAGTAACAGTATTATAGATCAATAGCAATATGATTTCCAACACATCAAATTACGTACACAACATGACAAAATTCTATTGTAGTCAAAATTTGGAACGAGTCCAAGTTTCAAAACAGCATTTTGTATTTATATCTCGAACTTGAGGTAAGAATTTATATGCACTGGTGTAGAGAGGTGGTTGGGACTCGTGAAAAGGTTTCGCGATATTGGGACATTTGAGATAAGTGTTTTGACTGAATTACAATTCTGAGATTTTATCTTATATATTAGAAGCAGTTTTGGAGATGACATTTCCAACTAACTGAATTGCAGTCATGTAGCTGGAATATTACAGAATGTGGTGTTATACAACAAACAAACAAACTAATTGAATTAAGGATGGCCATATTTGCTTGTATCATTGATTTATTTGCTGCCACAACTCACTGATGAGAATTCTAGTGTGTCGCAATTCACCTGCTGTGAGCAGTGTGTGGATGGGATTACCTCCCTTGGCCAATCAATATCGCCCAGTGTTTACAGGTCGTTTAGCAGACCATGCGATAGCTTAAGTCTAGTTTGTGTAGCTGGTTTGTGATATGGAGAGGTGGAATGCAAGGATGCAGGGTCTTTTTTATACAATGCTGCATTGCCAGTGGTGTCACACCTAAGACAACGAAGGATCACAGTTTTTCTGATGGACGCATGCTGGACAAGGATAAACCTTTCTGTCAAAGTTTTCCTTTGGAGATGATAAGAGTGCATCCATGTAATGGACCTCTTGGTATGTGGTGTTGATGTGAGAGGATTACGCGTTATGTTTCTTGCTGGGTGTTCCACTCTGGAGTTCTGCCATTGATTCATGGTTTGTATTGAGGGAGAAATTTTACATTCAAGTCTTCAGGGATTACCATATATTGCCTGTGTGTGCTGCAACCATTGCCAACGAAGTAGCTTCTTGTGAATGGCACTGCCTGCCACTCAGGAATAGCGGAAGTATTTATACGAGATGTTTCTCGTGTAGGATGTAGTACTGGAGGAGGGTTATAGCTGTGGTGTCGATGTTCGGTAATAAACTCTCGGGATTTGACTTCTCGACAAAAAGTTTGCTGGCCCTGTGCTGTGGGTTCAGTCAGAAGTCCCCCACCGAGCCCAAGTCCCAACGAGCCAGCGGATATGACAGCAGTTGTGACGAAACTGACTGTATCACTCATGGGCTAAAGAAATCTACCTCCGGCCTGAGTGACCACTCGGCTAAAGGGTCAGACGAGAGGAAGAAGAAAGCAGCGGCCAAACGGAGGAAGAAAGATGAGAACACAGACTCCGTTGTAGTCAATGGTTTGTATTGTATTGCAATTTGGGCAGGTGATGGACCTATCGGAGCATGACTGTCTCATTCCATATCTGTTACTCTGGGTTACTCTGCTATTTAGGAAGCATGGTAATAAATACCATACCCTCAACCATAGCATGCTCTTCCTTCAGGATATATGTATTTAATCTGTTTTTTCACAAATGGCCTTGTGACAACGCACACAGCATACAGCTCTGGTATATGGTGCCTGTATTTTCTGTTCAACCCCTCCACATCAGTTGGTTTCCATGCTGTCTAGGAAATGACACCTTATATCATTTCACTTGTACAAGCTGTAGATTTGTGGAAATGTCAAAGTAGTATGTTCCTCGAATGTCCAAGTAACGGTGAAATTAAATACTCTAAGCTCGAGGCATTGATTTGGAGCTGAAAATAAAAATACTTATTGTCTGCTTTTAACTGTGATGACGTTAAGATCTGACTCATTGACTCCGTCATCAAAACCTGGTATTGATTTTAATTATTTTTTGTGTGTTAATTTTAATTTTTGAGAAAACTATGCTGTTTCATTTGCTAAACATTTATGTCTACCCAACCATACATCATACACTTGAAACACTTGACCAGCTCAGTGGTGTAGTGGATAGAGTGTCAAGTGTTCGATCCCTGGCCACATCGTACAAAAAGGTTTTAAGAGATGGCACTTGTTGTTTCCCTGCCTGCTGCACATCATTATGGGGATAAAACAGGGACTGGTTGACTTGCAGTCAGTATAATGTGTGTAAGTGAAAGTGCTGTACAACCAGCAGTAGTATGGACGAGGACAAGATGTGACGCGACCCCCTGTTCCATCTCATCTCACCGTAAACACTCCTTGTATACCCCAAACAACTCATTAATATGTCTACATTCACTGGCCAACTTGTTCCATCCCATATATCACTGAGTTTCATTATTACTCCCCGCCATGAAGTGGAAGGGGGGTATTTGAATGGGTCCTGTATGTCTGTCATACCAAACTTGGCACATAGATAGGTCAGTGGTGAACTGGGTCATTTTGATTAATTTGGGATTTTTCGAAAAAACTTTGACTAAGTTGAAAATGGCGGTAGTGCTCCTTTCCGGAGCAGATCTTGAAAACTGTACAATATTTTTTC
Source organism: Haliotis cracherodii (assembly GCF_022045235.1). Lineage (NCBI taxonomy): Eukaryota > Metazoa > Mollusca > Gastropoda > Lepetellida > Haliotidae > Haliotis > Haliotis cracherodii. Next base: position 8,979,245 of record NW_027266308.1, on the reverse strand, counting down.
ACCAATTTTGGCACATAGATAGGTCTAGTGGTAAACTGGTGCCTTTTGACATTTTGGGATTATTTAAAACTTTATATTTTGAGTTTCCATGGCAATGACTTTGACTAAGACTGAATATGGCCGTACTGCTCGTTTCCAGAGCAGATCTTGAAAAACAGAATTCTGACCTGATTTTAAACATGACATGTATCATTATGAAATTTAATATATACTATGTGAATGAATTGGCAACAAAACTGAAACAGGCCTAGATTGTCAACGGATGTCAGCCAGCAGTTTTGCCAATTTGTCAGTTAACCCGTGGCTGGTTAAAGGCGTTTGTTCTGCTGTCGAATCAAGGGCAGGGAACCTGCAGCACTTCAAAGACTTGGATCTTTTTTGTGACAGACTACTGAAAAGAGACATGCTCGTTTGAGCTTTGCACTTTTAACATGATGTGAACTGTCTTCGCTGAGACAACTTGACTGACGAAGCTAAGGAGCTCCTTTTTATGAGGCCCCCCTTTTCAAATCAGTGTGATTTTATTTTAATTTACTATTTCTTCAAATATCAAAATGAAATTAAAAAAAAGTTTATAAATGTTATTCTTAAGAACCACAGTTCACGGGGCTTAACCTTTGTGTGAATGTAATGGCTACAATATGCCATCAAAGTCAAGTTTCTTCAAGGCATCAATATTTTATATCAAAAACGATGTTGCAAAAGTACTTTTTTTCTCTTTCCTCCAAAATCTTTTGCACTGATTTTCTCTTGAAGTAATAAAACTGTTTATACCAAAATATAGATAAAGTGTTGTAAAATGATTTCTTCATAAATCATGGTGAGCTACAGAGCCTTGTGGTTCGATATCTATTAATTACCGAAAGTGAAGTTGATGCATCTGATCTGCTAATTCAATGAGATATGGTCTGTGTATTAGTTTCGAACACACCACGCCTTGGAACTAGTGTTACAGAATACATCTTAAACTAAATCTGTTATGATGCTCGAGACTTGAAGGAGGCGGTGTCTATGACGAGGCCCTGATGGCTTCCACATTGTTATTTCTGCACTGCTTCATATGCATCAATAATATATGTTTGTTTTGATTAGATCCAATGTGAGGTGGGATTATACCTTGTGTTTGAGATGATTTATTCAGTAGCTAATGAGCTACATGTCCTGTGTCATGGCCGGTCTGTCCTGTGTCATGACATGTCTGTCTGTCCTGTGTCATGACATGTCTGTCTGTCCTGTGTCATGACATGTCTGTCCTGTGTCATGACCTGTCTGTCCTGTGTCATGGCCTGTCTGTCTGTCCTGTGTCATGACCTGTCTGTCTGCCCTGTGTCATGGCCTGTATGTCCTGTGTCATGGCCTGTCTGTCCTGTGTCATGACCTGTCTGTCCTGTGTCATGGCCTGTCTGTCTGTCCTGTGTCATGACCTGTCTGTCCTGTGTCATGACCTGTCTGTCCTGTCATGACCTGTATGTCCTGTGTCATGACCTGTCTGTCCTGTGTCATGACCTGTCTGTCCTGTGTCATGACCTGTCTGTCCTGTGTCATGACCTGTCTGTCCTGTGTCATGGCCTGTCTGTCCTGTCATAACCTGTATGTCCTGTGTCATGGCCTGTCTGTCCTGTGTCATGACCTATATATCCTGTGTCATGACCTGTATGTCCTGTGTCATGGCCTGTCTGTCTTGTGTCATGGCCTGTCTGTCTGTCCTGTGTCATGACCTGTCTGTATGTCCTGTGTCATGGCCTGTCTGTCCTGTGTCATGGCCTGTCTGTTCTGTCATGACCTGTATGTCCTGTGTCATGGCCTGTCTGTCCTGTGTCATGGCCTGTCTGTCCTGTGTCATGACCTGTCTGTCCTGTGTCATGGTCTGTCTGAACTGTGTCATGGCCTGTCTGTCCTGTGTGATGGCCTGTCTGTCCTGTGTCATGGTCTGTATGTCCTGTGTCATGGCCTGTCTGTCCTGTGTCATGGCCTGTATGGCCTGTGTGATGGTCTGTCTGTCCTGTGTCATGGCCTGTATGGCCTGTGTCATGGTCTGTCTGTCCTGTGTCATGACCTGTCTGTCTGTCCTGTGTCATGGCCTGTCTGTCCTGTGTCATGACCTGTCTGAACTGTATCATGGCCTGTCTGTCCTGTGTCATGGCCTGTCTGTCCTGTGTCATGGCCTGTCTGTCCTGTGTCCTGACCTGTCTGTCCTGTGTCCTGACCTGTCTGTCCTGTGTCCTGACCTGTCTGTCCTGTGTCATAGTCTGTCTGTCTGTCCTGTGTCATGGCCTGTCTGTCTGTCCTGTGTCATAGTCTGTCTGTCTGTCCTGTGTCATGGCCTGTCTGTCCTGTGTCATGACCTGTCTGTCCTGTGTCATGGTCTGTCTGTCCTGTGTCATGACCTGTCTGTCTGTCTGTCCTGTGTCATGGCCTGTCTGAACTGTATCATGGCCTGTCTGTCCTGTGTCATGGCCTGTCTGTCCTGTATCATGGTCTGTATGTCCTGTGTCATGGCCTGTCTGTCCTGTGTCATGGCCTGTATGGCCTGTGTCATGGTCTGTCTGTCCTGGCCTGTATGGCCTGTGTCATGACCTGACTGTCTGTCCTGTGTCATGGCCTGTCTGTCCTGTGTCATGACCTGTCTGAACTGTATCATGGCCTGTCTGTCCTGTCATGGCCTGTCTGTCCTGTGTCCTGACCTGTCTGTCCTGTGTCCTGACCTGTCTGTCCTGTGTCCTGACCTGTCTGTCCTGTGTCATAGCCTGTCTGTCTGTCCTGTGTCATGGCCTGTCTGTCTGTCCTGTGTCATGGCCTGTATGTCCTGTGTCATGGCCTGTCTGTCTGTCCTGTGTCATGGCCTGTCTGTCCTGTATCATGGTCTGTATGTCCTGTGTCATGGCCTGTCTGTCCTGTGTCATGGCCTGTATGGCCTGTGTCATGGTCTGTCTGTCCTGGCCTGTATGGCCTGTGTCATGACCTGACTGTCTGTCCTGTGTCATGGCCTGTCTGTCCTGTGTCATGACCTGTCTGAACTGTATCATGGCCTGTCTGTCCTGTCATGGCCTGTCTGTCCTGTCATGGCCTGTCTGTCCTGTGTCCTGACCTGTCTGTCCTGTGTCCTGACCTGTCTGTCCTGTGTCCTGACCTGTCTGTCCTGTGTCATAGCCTGTCTGTCTGTCCTGTGTCATGGCCTGTCTGTCTGTCCTGTGTCATGGCCTGTATGTCCTGTGTCATGGCCTGTCTGTCTGTCCTGTGTCATGGCCTGTCTGTCTGTCCTGTGTCATGGCCTGTATGTCCTGTGTCATGGCCTGTCTGTCTGTCCTGTGTCATGGCCTGTCTGTCTGAACTGCGTCATGGCCTGTCTGAACTGTACCTAGCCGTATCTGATCTGCATCATTTAGCGCCTGTCTGTCCGTGTCATTCTCTCATAACACAACTGCCAGGGCACGGCATGCCTCCTGAATAGAAATATACATGAAAGACAGTCATTTTGGGTTTTGGAGTGTGAGAGGGATGACTAACAACTTGTAAGAGTTGTCATCAATATTCAAAATATTCATCAGACATTTTAACCTTCCTTTTTGCTTCCTGTAAACATTGTTTTGGGTCATGGCGTTTTATCTCCCTCCAGCCATGCTGCAGGAGAAGGGCGGTGGCACAGCTTCATTGTCCATGTCTTCTCCTCGGGAGTCTGATGGCTGGGAGAGAGAATCCAAACAGCTTTATTGATCAAGCACATGATCCACTTCTGGAATTAGGTTTATCAAGCCCTTGGAGACTTGATCTCATTTTTACAAGCACAGTAATTATCTCCGCAGGAATATGGCCATATAGGTTTAGCTGAAATTTTAAATTACTATTGATCTCTAGAAGACTGGTAAGACTATTGTGAATTTTAAAATAGTGAAGGTTTAGTTCAAATTGACTTGCCTTTAATAGGTGTTCAGGAGTGTGTTACATATTTAGAAAAATACTCTTCATGAGCAAATTGTTTCTAAAGAATCATTTCTTCAGATATGTGATGTCTTTGCTTTAAAATCTGATTTAAGTAAAAAGTATTTAAATTCTTCATTCTTTTATATTTTGTGTGTGTTCAATTTCGTAGGAAATCACTCAGGTAAATAATGTTTGATGAAAGGCAAAAAAGACATGTTGCTTCTTGGACATCTGGGAAATCAATGGATACTTAAACAATTTATATACATACGACTAAATGTCATGCAAATAATTATCTCGACATTTGCCAAGGCCAGACTGTTAGTGGAAATGAAAGGTCCAGGGCTTAGTGGTATTGGTTAATGCTAGACCCAGGGTAATAAGCGCCCACTACACTGAAGCGTCTGTATGTGATTGGTGGACACTATAAGTTGTAGCAGGATCACGAGGGGTACATGGGGTTTTATGGGTCCTGTGTTAGGTTTTATACCACGAGCCTGGGGTGGGTCGAAGATGGGTTACACAGTCTTTTATCAAGATCACGTGGACCAGTCAGATCCCATCATTCTGACATGGAGGTATGATAATCCACTATATACACACAAGCTAGATTGGATCCTTTTTCAAAGCAATAACAATTCCTTGAAGGTGGTATAGATATAGATGTATACAACTAGCTGGAGTACTGTTGGTGAAGGGGTGCCATCCTCCTGTTGCATGTAAATTCTGCTCCTATTCTTGTAATGTAACCACAGTATCATTGAGTTCATTATGGAGGGGACCGCCTCGGTGGTCTTGTGGTAGAGCATCCGCCTGGAGACTGGAAGGTCCAGGGTTCAATCGTTAAAAGATGGTACTTGTTGTTACCCTGTCTGGCACTCGGCATTAAGGGCTAAAACAAGGACTGGTCAGCTCGGAGTCAATTAACTGTGTCTGAGTGGGGTATTCATGTTAAACTGGGGCATGGTATCTCAGTGGGCTAGCACTATAATTTGGCATCAGCCCGGACTAGTACAAGCTCGCACGTGCACCCACGCACGTCGCTATATAAGTGCAATATTTTTGGACGCGACGTTAAACCCCATTTCACCTCACCTCATTATAGAGGGTTCTCTTTATAAGAAGAGGAATAATCATGACATGATGTTATATTGAGGAAGTTGATAAGAAAGACAGCCTTGTGCCCTCAAGAAATCTATCCCTTGATGAATGAAATTTCAGTGGCAGATAATGTTCCTACTCAGTAAACATTTGCCCCTACGAGGAAATCACTGGTTGTAATGACCACATAGCAGCTATATGGTTGTGTGGCAAGTGTAGTCGTCCGCTGATCCATGGCAGAGTTACATCTGATGTGGGTGGCCAGCGATCGAGTGAGAAGCATCAATGTTGACTACATGAACTCATCAGTCGGTTGATGAAGGGCTTTACATACAGGATACCAACATACTCTTGTTGCTATGGCCACTTCAGCAACGTATGGACCCCCTCCGTGCTCTAGTGGTAGAGCGTCTGCCCGGAGAGGGGAAGGTCCGGTGTTCGATACACGGCTGCATCATACCTAAAGACGTTAAAAGATGGTACTTGTTACCCTGTCTGGCGCTCGGCATAAAGGGGCTAAAACAAGGACTGGTCGGCTCGGAGTCAGTATACTGTCTCTGAGTGGGGTATTCATGTTAAACTGCGGCATGGTATCTCAGTTTGCTAGCACTATATATCGGCATCAGTCCGGACTAGTACAAGCAGCCACACACACACATGCACGTCACTATATAAGTGCAATAATCTTGGACGCGACATTAAACCCCATTTCATCTCACCCTACCTCACCTCAGCAACGTATGATTGTGGGTTTGAATTCCAGTTTGCACTGATTACATTTCTAGGTTTGTGCTTGGGTTTTACCAAAGTAGTAAATGCATCTCCTGCATTACTTTCTCTCCATATTAAGCTGACACGCTGTGATATAACTGGAATACTGTTCACAGCGGTGTTAAACCCAACTCACACACTGATGGATCAATGAAGATCCGGGTTAGAATAAGTCTTCTGCAGCCCATGTTTCCTGTAAGAGGCGACTAACGGGATCGGGTCGTCAGGCTTGCTGACTTGGTTGATGCATGTCATCGTATCCCAATTGCGTGGATGGATGCTCATGATGTCAATCACTTAAGCCGCTTTTAGCAATATTCCAGCAATATCACGGCGGGGGACACCAGAAATGGGCTTCACACATTGTACCCATGTCGGGATTTGAACCCGGGTCTTTGGCGTGACGAGCGAAAGCTTTAACCTCAAGGCTATCTGACCGCCCCTCAATCGCTGGATTATGTGGTCGTGTTTTGATTATTTACAGACCGCCGTCATATAGCTATAATATTGCTGAGTGCAGCGTTAAGCAAACAAACAAACAAACAAAGCACACACTCTGTTGCCCTACCTTCACAAGCACAAGATGCTGGCACTAGAGTTGTGCTGGCACTTTATACATGGATGCTGGTTATCTGATCAGAGGGCAAGATGGTGGTCACCAATTAGCAGCGGTTGATCTTCATTTGCATCAGTTGATCTATTGACTGCCAGGCTTGTTTAAATATTGCTGTAATTCAGGCAGGAAAGGGACAGCGGCTGATAAATGAACCTATAGAAGCTATGTTTGTGTAGTGTGTGAAAATAGTGCGATCTGCTTACTTCAATATTTCTATGTACCGGATTTAAGAGGGATCTGACGCCAGGTCTCTCATTACATACACGGTATTTCCTGTATTTTTCTTCTGATGTCTAATTCAATAAAGTTGTTGCAGATATGAAAAAGGATTTTCTTTTCACTAGACATAATTGTATCACAGCTATGTGATGATTACTCAATTACTCTTAGCGCATTGAGAAACATGGAGGTGGAATCAGTTTGACAGATAATCAATTCCTTCTAAGGCAGAAAGCCTGTCCAATCCTCACTGTATGCTACACATGTTGTGCCATGTGCCGTAAGAGTTTCTTGAGAAGATTATTTCGACAAGATAAAGCACTGTTTGGAAATGTATGAATGGTAGTTACAAATATCTAACTTGTCACAGTTTCAGCTTTACAGGACAACTGCAGGTGATTTACAGAAACTGAGTGTATGATAGAAGTCAAAAGTGTGCTCATCAATGCTATGTCTTATTCCGGGGCGGTCCAGTAGCCTAGTGGTTAAAGCGTTCGCTCGTCACGCCGAAGACCCAGGTTCGAATCCCGACATGGGTACAATGTGTGAAGCCCATTTCTGGTTTCCCCTGCCGTGATATTGCTGGGATATTGCTAAAAGCGGCTTTAAACCAAATTCACTCACTATGTCTTATTCCATGCATGTGCTTCGTCCTTTCTGTGTTTTTGTAGCTCTGGTGAATAAAAAAATGTAATGTATGTTTATCTGTAAAATTAATTTTCATACCTTAAATCTCATGATTTTTTTACCTCAATGATTATGAATTGAATCTTGAAAGTTAGCTTTAAAAACATGCTGTGTCATTTGAAAAAAATATCACTGATCAGATTTTGCTTGTTTGTTTATTTGTTTTTTAATGCTGCACTCAGCAATATTCTAGCTATAGGACAGCTGTAAATAATAGGTCTGTAAATAATCGTGTATGGACCAGATAATCCAGTCTCGACATCATGAGCATCGATCAACGCAAATGGGAAATGATGACTTGCATCAACCAAGTCAGCGAGCCTGACCACCCGATCCTGTTAGTCGCCTCTTACGACAAGCGTGGTGGCCTTTTAGGGCAAGCATGGGTTGCTGAAGACCAGGATATAGCTGGAATATTGCTGAGTGCGGCGTTAAACAACAGACAAACAATCAAACTTAGATGTGTCTGACACTGTATTCTGGCAGTGAATGTATACTAAGAGGTGTCTGACACTGTATTCTGGCAGTGAATGTAAACTTAGAGGTGTCTGACACTGTATTCTGGCAGTGAATGTATACTTAGAGGTGCCTGACACTGTATTCTGGCAGTGAATGTATACTTAGAGGTGTCTGACACTGTATTCTGGCAGTGAATGTATACTTAGAGGTGTCTGACACTGTATTCTGGCAGTGAATGTATACTTAGAGGTGTCTGACACTGTATTCTGGCAGTGAATGTAAACTTAGAGGTGCCTGACACTGTATTCTGGCAGTGAATGTATACTTAGAGGTATCTGACACTGTATTCTGGCAGTGAATGTAAACTTAGAGGTGCCTGACACTGTATTCTGGCAGTGAATGTATACTTAGAGGTGTCTGACACTGTATTCTGGCAGTGAATGTATACTTAGAGGTGTCTGACACTGTATTCTGGCAGTGAATGTATACTTAGAGGTGTCTGACACTGTATTCTGGCAGTGAATGTATACTTAGAGGTGTCTGACACTGTATTCTGGCAGTGAATGTAAACTTAGAGGTGTCTGACACTGTATTCTGGCAGTGAATGTATACTTAGAGGTGTCTGACACTGTATTCTGGCAGTGAATGTTTACTTAAAAGGTGTCTGACACTGTATTTCAGGAACTTCCTATCAGTACGAGGATGAATCCTCCAGTGATAGTGATGACGAGGTGCTCAAGCGGTACCAGAACACTCTTGCCACACACAGAGGCAGCATCCGCAGCAGTGTCCGAAGTGGGAAGAGTGCTCGCAGCAGGAAGAGTCACAAGAGCATCAAGACGGATGTACCAGCAGGTAGTAATATAATGATGATGATGATGATGATGATAGTAATATAATGATGATGATGATAGTAATATGATGATGATGATGATGATAATCTATTTTCATTGCACCTAATATGCAACTTTTGCAACTTTTACCTGTTTGGTATACATACACACAATAAATAAGACTTAAGCGCCAATCTTCAGTATAGCTCTGAATCTATCTTTCTTGGAATTGAGGAATTATAGGTCATAGGTTCGTGGCATCCCCAAGGGATGCAACTCTGCAAAGTGAATTGGGGAGCCTTTGATGACAAGGCCACCTGTGCCCCCTGAATTTTGAAGTAAATTTGGGACAATAACTTGTCTGGTATTGACAGATTTCACTGTACATAGATTCTGTTCACTAGCCCTGTCTGCCTGCAGGCCATGACACAGATCAGTGTCTTGAGAAGCAATTCCTTGACCATGGACCAGAGTTGTATGCTTCAGAAATCAATACCACATTTCTAGTCTAGCCTTCTTGGTGCATGGTGAACACCTTTAAAATGACAATTTGTTTCTGAAGAAGCTACATGATTAAACATAATTGGTCTGTGTAATATAGGTTTCAAAAGGGAAAGTAGTCGTGATCAATTTTCTTTTTAACAAACTGTTTTTATATTATCTGCTTCAGTAAAAGTTTTGCTTTAAGAATCTTTTCAACTTTCCAGACAAACAATTGTTTGAAGTATTTTTTTTACTTTGAGAGTGAAGCAGCCAAAACAAGAGCATCGTCTTGGATTGACCTGATCAAAAATATTGCATCCTCAAAATTGAAAATGGACATACATAATTCGTCCTGCCCACCCCATGGGATGCAGAACACGAATGGCTGATTGAATCATTAAAATGATTCAGTTGGCTTCATTGTTCCCCGTCAATCAAGATGGCACATCCATGTTGGTGAAAGAATTTCTAACAATAAATCTGATGAGATATGTCTTGGCGTTGACAAATGTGAGACAGAAAAACAGACCTCAATCCATCTGAGATAGTCAGGATGTTGCTGGAAAACTGATGGTTTGCAAATGCGATATTAGTGAGGATTAAATCCACATTACAAGGATGTTCTGATATGTGTAGCAGGGCATGAAGTCCTCCCACAGAAGACATCCTAACCTTCTCAGCTTGCTGACAGGGTTAACCTCTTTGGTCACGTGGACAAGACACCCGACATTGTATCAGAAGGTCCATGGTTCAATTAAATTCACAGGACTCAGACATTTATGGTTGCTACATAACTTTGCTGAGATGGGTGGGTTGGCTTGTATTTTGTTGATGGGAGGTCACTATGGACAGGTTTTAACACCCCTCGGATTGGTCAGTTTTGAATATTTTGATTTTAATTATGTTATGACTGTCACAATGATATGATATAATGCTGGATATGTAGTTATTTCAGAAAAATATGAATGAAAAACCTTTCAAGAAACCATCGCTTCCTCCATGATGTCATGTCTGATGAGGCAGTATCTGCACATTGCTTCCTCCATGATGTCATGTCTGATGAGGCAGCATCTGCACATTGCTTCCTCCATGATGTCATGTCTGATGAGGCAGCATCTGCACATTGCTTCCTCCATGATATCATGTCTGATGAGGCAGCATCTGCACAATGCTTCCTCCATGATGTCATGTCTGATGAGGCATCATCTGCACATTGCTTCCTCCATGATGTGATGTCTGATGAGGCATCATCTGCACATTGCTTCCTCTGTGATGTGATGCCATGTCTTATGAGGCAGCATCTGCACATTGCTTCCTCTGTGATGTGATGTCTGATGAGGCATCATCTGCACATTGCTTCCTCCATGATGTGATGTCTGATAAGGCAGCATCTGCGCATTGCTTCCTCCATGATGTGATGTCTCATGAGGCAGAATCTGCACATTGCTTCCTCCATGATGTGATGTCTGATGAGGCATCATCTGCACATTGCTTCCTCCATGATGTGATATCTGATGAGGCAGCATCTTCACATTGCTTCCTCCATGATGTGATGTCTGATGAGGCAGCATCTGCACATTGCTTCCTCTGTGATGTGATGTCTGATGAGGCATCATCTGCACATTGCTTCCTCCATGATGTGATGTCTGATAAGGCAGCATCTGCACATTGCTTCTTCCATGATGTCATGTCTGATGAGGCATCATTTGCACATTGCTTCCTCCATGATGTCATGTCTGATGAAGCATTGTCTGCAATGATATGTTAAACTGTAATGATACAGAAACGTTGACATTAACATGTTCAAATGGTGGACAACTAACCTTTCTCAGTTCTTACAGTATCAAGTGGTTTTCTTCTGGCCTGTTCAAGTACACAAGAATGGTTATCTGAGTGAAAAATATAATAAATATAGTTAATTAGATATAAAAAACCATTCCATATTCTGAAGAAATCTCAGCTATAAGCAGAGATGATTGTATAATTCCATCTATATTGTGTGCATGTGTTCATAAATCACTATCAAATAGTGATCATACCAGGTGTTCACTAACATGTGAGTGTATCCCAACCCAATGGTTGCACCGTTCACAAACACATGCAAAGGCAAGTCAATTGTTTGCCTGAAACAACACAGGAACATTTGGTACAAGTCAGAATAGGGATTATAAAACAAATTCAGTTGTTCTTCAGAGTCCCATGGTACCTTTACATGGATTTTCAAAAAAATCTTTCACAGTGTATACTTCTAAGAAAACATTATTGTTCTAATAGGTATTATTGAAAAGGTGAACAATTACAATCAATTGTCGATAATTTAGGCAGATGTGTAGCTCCATTTTGTTTCAACACAATGCCATAGAATAATTGATGGTATGGATATCATGATGCTAATCTGTACAGCATGGACAAATAAGCCGGAGCTCTCAACAGCAGAATGGTCAGGCCGGAGTTCTGTGATTTAAAGCGGGCAATAATAGCTGTATCAACCAACACTCGGATAGTGCCGGCGCCATGGCAGCCAGCTGTTAACTAACAGCCCATGCTGTCCATAAACACTTGTATCTTCCAGTGGTAATCTATAATTTAGTGTTCTGCACTATGCTCTTGGTCTAATCCCTGTGACATGTTATTGCCAGATAAACAAATAGAGGAAGCTGCTTCTCTGGCAGAGAAAGGTCAAGCAGCAGATGATGTGAGCCCCCCTGGGAGTGACGAAGAGGAGGATGACAGTCCACATGGCGCTGCACAGGACCTGTCCCCAGAACAACAAGCATCCGTCAAGTCCACCTCAGTACCAGATCTAGATGACCAACACACATATGAAAACAAAGCCTTTTTGACAGAACGCTCGGCCTCCCTGTCCGGCAGCGAGCAAGCATTGTCAGCTACGGACAGAACCATGTCTAATGATGTAAGTATGAAATGCCTCTACCATTGTTTTGTGAAACAGCCAGTGTTTTGGTTGATCTGTAACCTGCAAGCGCATATATCATGGTATTTGACATATCAATGTGTTCTATTGATTTCTAGGCAGTTGATGATTGTCATGGGAACATTATGCAGCTTGGGGAATGTTCAATATGGCACTGTTTTTCTCCACAATGGCTGACAATAGGTGCTTTGATTTTGTTGGGAAGGCCTATGGATCATTTAGTGACTATACGGGTCCAGGAATAATGATGATATAGTAATCTGAGGTTGACACTTCATCAATAACATCACACTTTCATTCTCATCATTCATACATTATCAGTTCAACCAAGTCGCACACACCAACAGCATACAAATAATTTCGATGCTAGATTGCATGCATTCTGGATCAGTGTGGGGAATTGTCAAATTTCGCAACAAAACAGCCCATGTTACACTGGGTTATGAGAGTATTGACAGGAGAAGCACTGATCTTTCTGTGATGGGGGAGGTTCTGGGGCTATCTTTCATCCAATAATGGCCAGGCTTTAGTGGGTGATTGGATTGTCTGAGAGGCGGATGGCTGCCTGAATCTGTAGTAGTTTATTCAGCCTGGGGAAAGTGAAGTAACACAATGACGTGTGGGTTATCACTGGGCTGGACTGGTCAGTACTGGTCAGTGTGTCCTCAGGGATGTGCTGCCCTATCATGCCATCTACACACCTGTTATCTAGTGACCAACTCCCCCAGTCATTACCCACCCTCACTGCCATGTTTTTTATGATATTTAAAACCAGCATCTGCGGGATAAGGGTTTTAAATTTTATAAAAACCTTTGGGGAAGTGTTTTATCTAACTTATAAACCCCAAAAAACAAAAACTTAATTAACACAGCATTTATCAACATTTTTTGTTTCAGACATACTTTCCATGAACCTTAGGAAATAAGTGTAAAATATCTGTTGCTGGTTCTTGAAAAAGACATTCTAAAAAGCATTGCAATTTATCAGCGCCTCTGTAGCCTAGCGGTACACTCAATCGGCTTCAGATACGAAGGTTGTGTGTTCGATTCTCGGGAATATAAAGAAAACATTTGTCATTTGATATTACATTTCACTACATGTTACAATCTGAACGAAGGTGCATTAATAAGTTGCCCAGGATATTATAAAAAATCCTCGGGGAAATTATCACTCATATAGAAAATATGCCTGGAATATCCTATAAAATCCCAGGGATATTATCACTCATATAGAAAATATGCCTGGAATATCCTATAAAATTCCCGGGATATTAGCACTCATATAGAAAATATGCCTGGAATATCCTATAAAATGCGCGGGATATTATCACTCATATGGAAAATATGCCTGGAATATCCTTTTAAAATCCCCGGGATATTATCACTAATATAGAAAATATGCCTGGAATATCCTATAAAATCCCCGGTATATTATCACTCATATAGAAAATATGCCTGGAATATCCTATAAAATCCCCGGGATATTATCACTCATATAGAAAATATGCCTGGAATATCCTATAAAATCCCCGGGATATTACAACATCCCTGTTAATGAGATTTAACCTGACTGGAGAACAATAGGATGACGTCATTGGAGGTTTATGAAGAAGGTAGGAACCAGATTAGAGACAATGAGAACCAGTGATTGTCTCCTTCCTCACCAGCATTGTGTACTGTAAATTATTCTGATACTGTTGATTGAGCTATGCTGTGTGATATTGTTAAAAATGTGAACTCATTCAAACGTAACCATTCAAGACCACTTATGTAATGTTCCAGTTTGTGGGAGATACATTGGTTTGTTCATGGCTGAGTAAGTTCATTTCTTTCAACATGACTCCGATCAATTCTTTCTGTGATCTCAGACATGTTGACTCTAGCTTGTCACAAGTTGATGATGTTTGTCTAATATTTAACCATTTACTGTTTGTGTTGGTACAGCAGCTAGTACTATAACTTTATCACACTGTGTTGTGTCGGGCGTTGTAGTGCAAGGGGTACATGATACACAACGTTTCAAGATATATATTCTGCTGCCTGTGTGAGGTCTCTGGAGAACATGAGACTTCCAGATAGAACATTACACTCGTGGGATCATTGGAACATTAGAAAATTAGATAGAACATTAGATAGAACATTTGACTCACTTCCAGATAGAACATTAAGCTCATTGGAACATTAGGTAGAACATTGGATAGAACATTTGACTCACTTCCAGATAGAACATTAAGCTCATTGGATCATAAGGTAGAATATTAGATAGAACATTTGACTCACTTCCAGATAGAACATGGACTCATTGGAACATTAGGTAGAACATTAGGTAGAACATTGGATAGAACATTTGACTCACTTCTAGATAAAACATGGACTCATTGGAACATTAGGTAGAACATAAGGTAGAACATTGGATAGAACATTTGACTCACTTCCAGATAGAACATGGACTCATTGGAACATTAGGTAGAACATTAGGTAGAACATTGGATAGAACATTTGACTCACTTCCAGATAGAACATGGACTCATTGGAACATTAGGTAGAACATTAGGTAGAACATTGGATAGAACATTTGACTCACTTCCAGATGGAACATGGACTCATTGGAACATTAGGTAGAACATTAGGTAGAACATTGGATAGAACATTTGACTCACTTCTAGATAGAACATGGACTCATTGGAACATTAGGTAGAACATTAGATAGAACATTTGACTCACTTCCAGATAGAACATTAAGCTCATTGGAACATTAGATAGAACATAAGACTCCAGATAGAACAGTAGACTCAGCTATGAATAGAACAGATTTATCTACTATGGACTTAAAACTTCATTGGAACAATATTCAAGTGTAGATATTGTAGATATTTCTGTTTACAAAAACAACATAAATATTCAGTAACTGACTTGTAAAGACAACTGAGGTGCATGGAACTGAAATGTTTGGGAAATAATACAGTAAACTGTGTTTATAATGAACATGCTTGTAACTGATGTTTAGGTCCTGGACATTTGCTGTATATTTTAGTTGAATGCTTATAAATAATGAACTACGTTTATAACAATCTGAAGTTAGTCATCCCTTTGAGTTTGTTACAACTGTAATTTACAGTATGCTGTTAAAGTATTTTGAAACAGACGTGACCTGACCAGTTGAAAGAGTGTCTTTATCCTCAACATAAACTGTATGTGACGTAGAAACTTACCTTAAAGTCAGTTGAGGAGTGGTCCGGTAGCCTAGTGGTTAAAGTGTTCGTTCATTATGCCGAAGACCCGGGTTCGATTCTCGACATGGGTACAATGTGTGAGGCCCATTTCTGGTGTCCCCCGCCGTGATATTGCTGGAATATTGCTAAAAGTGGCTTAAAACCATACTCGCTCACTTCAGTCAGTTGTGTGAAACAGTATTACCGTTAGACAGTTCCCAAATGACATTCATGAAAATTTAGTTGATTAAAGATTGTGTTTCATATTTTGTGCATTTATCCAAGAATAACAGATATAAATTGTATAAATTTGTGTATCAGAGTGGAACGCTATTATGTGAAATTTGTGACTAGAGGTGATCAAGTTTAGATCAAACGATAAAAAGAAAGCCTTTCAGAGGATCGCATGACTGCAAAGACAACGTGTTGTATGGCGCAATAAGCTCTTACCTCAATGAAATATCCTACTTTGAACAGTAACTGCCTCCATGGTCTAGTGGTAGAGCAGAAGGTCGGGGGGTTTGATCCCCGGCCACGTCATACCAAAAGACATTAAAAGATGGTACTTGTTGTTACCCTGTCTGGCACTCGGTATTAAGGGGTAAAAACAAGGACTGGTCGGCTCGGAGTCACTGGTCGGCTCGGAGTCAGTATACTGTGTCTGAGTGGGGTATTCATGTTAAACTGCGGCATGGTATCTCAGTGAGCTAGCACTATAAGTCGGCATCAGACTAGTACAAGCGGACATGCACACGCACGTACACGCACGCACACACACACACACACACACACACACACACACACACACACACGTCGCTATATAAGTGCAATAATCTTAGACGCGACGTTAAACCCAATTTCACCTCACCTCACTTTGAACAGTTTGTTTAATTGATTTATTGATAGTTCATAACAGGGTAATTATGTACATAGACTGAAAAGAATGATTTTCTATCATTATTGATTCGTATTTTTCTAAAACAGTTTAGGAAAAACATTTATGATTAGTGATGCTAACAATATAATGGGTATGTTCCTGACATTAATGGTTTGGACATAACAGATGTTGTAATTGACTCAATTGTCACAAATTCAATTTTGAAATTCATTGATATGTCATTTCTTGTTATATGAAAATATACAGCTGATAACATTTATATGACATTCATGATGTCAATCACTGGATTGTCTGGTCCAGATTTGATTATTTAGAGACTGCCGTCCTATAGCTCGACTACTGCTCAGTGCGGCATTAAACAACAAAGAAACACATAAATATTACATGTACTGTCAAAATTATATGCTGAATATGCCGAAAATTAATCACAGTTGTAATCATCACTGCTTCCATCTGGTCCATGGTTAGCCTCTTGAAGAACTTCTAAACAAAGATACAAGGAATATTTGCTTTGCTCTTTCCAGCACAAATATTGATGTTTGACTTCAGCAGTGTCAGTGTGGCTGATGTATCACAGGAGGTGTAGATTTATCTCACAGCTGAATGTATGTAGCCACTAGTGGGAGATTGAAGCCCGGCAGCCTTCACGATGTGTGTTAAGGATATGCGAAGCAAATCCTTGCTGTGTAATGAACAAGCGGCTTATTTCCATTTACTATTGATTTTGAATTATGTGAGTGTTGTAATGAAACTTGCATGAGGACATCGTGCTTACGGGAGCATCCAGGGCTAAATGTCTTTGATTAGGCTGTCACTGACACCAGGATGTACTCTGCATCAACTCATCAGTCCTACTTTGCCCAGTGTCAGTCTTCATCCTTCCCTGGCCCAGCGTCAGTCTTCATCCCTCCCTGGCTCAGTGTCAGTCTTCATCCTCCCTGGCCCAGTGTCAGTCTTCATCCTCCCTGGCCCAGTGTCAGTCTTCATCCCCTCCTGGCCCAGTGTCAGTCTTCATCCCCTCCTGGCCCAGTGTCAGTCTTCATCCCTCCCTGGCCCAGTGTCAGTCTTCATCCCCCCCTGGCCCAGTGTCAGTCTTCATCCCCTCCTGGCCCAGTGTCAGTCTTCATCCCCTCCTGGCCCAGTGTCAGTCTTCATCCCTCCCTGGCCCAGTGTCAGTCTTTATCTTCCCTGGCCCAGTGTCAGTCTTCATCCCTCCCTGGCCCAGTGTCAGTCTTCATCCCTCCCTGGCCCAGTGTCAGTCTTCATCCCTCCCTGGCACAGTGTCAGTCTTCATCCCTCCCTGGCCCAGTGTCAGTCTTCATCCCTCCCTGGCCCAGTGTCAGTCTTCATCCCTCCCTGGCCAAGTGTCAGTCTTCATCCTCCCTGGCCCAGTGTCAGTCTTCATCCCTCCCGGGCCCAGTGTCAGTCTTCATCCCTCCCTGGCACAGTGTCAGTCTTCATCCCTCCCTGGCCCAGTGTCAGTCTTCATCCCTCCCTGGCCAAGTGTCAGTCTTCATCCTCCCTGGCCCAGTGTCAGTCTTCATCCCCCCCTGGCCAAGTGTCAGTCTTCATCCTCCCTGGCCCAGTGTCAGTCTTCATCCCTCCCTGGCCCAGTGTCAGTCTTCATCCCTCCCTGGCCCAGTGTCAGTCTTCATCCCCCCTGGCCAAGTGTCAGTCTTCATCCCTCCCTGGCCCAGTGTAAGTCTTCATCCTCCCTGGCCCAGTGTCAGTCTTCATCCTCCCTGGCCCAGTGTCAGTCTTCATCCCTCCCTGGCCAAGTGTCAGTCTTCATCCTCCCTGGCCCAGTGTCAGTCTTCATCCCTCCCTGGCCCAGTGTCAGTCTTCATCCTCCCTGGCCAAGTGTCAGTCTTCATCCTCCCAGGCCCAGTGTCAGTCTTCATCCCTCCCTGGCCCAGTGTCAGTCTTCATCCCTCCCTGGCTCAGTGTCAGTCTTCATCCCTCCCCGACCAAGGGTCAGCTTGTAAAATAATCTTATAATTACAAGCAAGACACTGCTCACCTACGTTGTGAATATGTCCAGGCAGCAAGAGGGGTATTAATATGTATGTGTGGCAATCCATTCTTTACAGAAACATGACAGCAACTGACTGAAAAAGTATATTTTGCAGACAACAGAGAGCCTGAAATTTGACACTTTTCTATATCCTTGAATCATAACGGGGATAGTACCAGCAGTATTGTTCCCTGTGTTTTGACACTTACAGTATTGGTACTTCCGGGTCACACAGTTCCATGCAAACAAGCTGTGTGCAAACTGGTGGTGTAATTAGAGACGATTAAAAGTGTACGATGAGGGAACGGCACGTGTCATTTGGAGGGGGAGTCTCAGCTGCTCGTGAGGAAGGTGGAACTTATTGATCAACTCTGCCCAATAATTGCTGGGTCAAATACTCCCCAACTATAATCTTTGTTTATTGATTGTGCAAATTAAATCTGTGGTACAATGAGTGCAAGTGATGGTTACTTTGACGAGATCCAGATGTACCGATCTGCAGCCTTACCATGTCATGTGCTAGCATGGTGTACGGCAGATTGTATAAGCTGCTACCTGGGGAATAGGCTAGCCAGGCTGCAGCAGGGGAGTGGCATCCTGTCCAGTTCCTGACATCCATTGGAAGGGCAGGTTACTGGTGGGGGTGGAGGTTGTAGGTGAGGGTTGTTGGTGGTGGGTGGGGGTTGTTGGTGGTGGGGGTGGAAGAGCTTGTAGATAGTGGTGGATGGGGTGTGGAAGAGGTTGTAGATGGGGTGGAGGAGGTTGTAGGTGGGGATGGAGGTTGTATGTGACTATGGAGGTTTTAACATGGAGGCTTCAGGTATATTGTATGTGGAGGTTGTATGTGGGAGCTGAGGTTCTAGCTGGGGTTGGAGGTTGTAGGAAGCATAGAGGCTAAGCTGCAGCAGTGGCGGGGAGGGTAGCTGGAGGTTGTAGCTAGGCTGCAGTAGTGGTGGGGGAAGGGTGGGGAGGCTGTGGGTGGGGTGGAGGTTGTAGCTAGGGGGCAGGAGTGGTGAGGAGGGGAAGGGAGGCTGTGGGTGGGGTGGAGGTTGTAGCTAGGCTGCAGCAGTGGTGGGGAGGGAGGCTGTGGCTGGGGTGGAGGATGTAGCTAGGCTGCAGCAGTGGTGGGGAGGGAAGGGGAGGCTGTGGGTGGGGTGGAGGTTGTAGCTAGGCTGCAGCAGTGGTGGAGAGGGTAGGGGAGGCTGTGGGTGGGGTGGAGGTTGTAGCTAGGCTGCAGCAGTGGTGGGGAGGGTAGGGAAGGCTGTGGGTGGGGTGGAGGTTGTAGCTAGGCTGCAGCAGTGGTGGGGTGGAGGTTGTAGCTAGCCTGCAGCAGTGGTGGGAAGGGTGGGGAGGCTGTGGCTGGGGTGGAGGATGTAGCTAGGCTGCAGCAGTGGTGGGGTGGAGGTTGTAGCTAGCCTGCAGCAGTGGTGGGGAGGGTAGGGGAGGCTGTGGGTGGGGTGGAGGATGTAGCTAGGCTGCAGCAGTGGTGGGGAGGGTAGGGAAGGCTGTGGGTGGGGTGAAGGTTGTAGCTAGGCTGCAGCAGTGGTGGGGAGGGAAGGGGAGGCTGTGGGTGGGGTGGAGGTTGTAGCTAGGCTGCAGCAGTGGTGGGGAGGGAAGGGGAGGCTGTGGGTGGGGTGGAGGCTGTAGCTAGGCTGCAGCAGTGGTGGGGAGGGAAGGGGAGGCTGTGGGTGGGGTGGAGGTTGTAGCTAGGGGGCAGCAGTGGTGGGGAGGGAAGGGGAGGCTGTCGCTGGGGTGGAGGATGTAGCTAGGCTGCAGCAGTGGGGAGGACACTAGGAGGAACCCAGGTTGAACACACCGACAGTAGTCACTTGATCCTCTCAGACTGGGGAATCCCCTGTAATTAGCTCAGCGGTATGCAAGGAAGTAGGCAGGTGGTCCAGGGATTGTTTTTGCTGTGAGATATGTCTGCCACGTCTTTGGTTCTTGAATTATGTACATTAAACAGACTTGTGTGATGTAGCTAGATCTTTTTTGGACTGGTTCTTGGGGAAGGAGATGGATGTCATCTTCTGCATACTTCAAGGAGTTGTGAGTATTTTGACCTGAAAGAAGCCATGTACAGTGGCTGGCAATAACTCATCTCCTATAGCATGAAGCTGCGCGTAGATAGAAGAAACGCTGGGTACATCCAAATTGTTATGCCTCAAAAAGTCAACTTTGCACACGTGCATTTTAGCAATTCTCAATGCTGATTGGTCAATTGAAGCTGTATGAAGCTTCTTGTTGCAAAAGTATTATATGACATCATCCATTGTTCACAATGTTGATTACATGTCGTCATCTGAACAAAAGGCTGTCTGCTGTGAAGTTTCTCTGTCGGGATGACATATCATGTTTTTCCTTCACTGTCTCTAACCTACTTATGACCGCCTCCGTGGTCTAGTGGTAGAGCCTCTGCGGAAGGTCCGGGGTTCGATCTCAGGCCGCTTCATACCAAAAGACTTTAGCATACATGCACGTCACTATATAAGTGTAATAATCTTGGACACGACGTTAAGCACTATTTCACCGCACCTCACCTCACCTCACCTCACCTCACCTCACCTCACCTCACCTCACCTCACCTCAACTCAACTCAACTCAACTCACCTACTAACCTACTCGAAACTCAGAATTATGTATTTATTATCTGTCCCTTTTGAATAAACGCTGTAAGTCCCTTGGCAAAGGCGGATTAACATCATTCATTCACTCAGGACAGATAATCCGTAAATCCTTGTAGCTCATTGGTTACTCTATATACTTCTCAGGTTTATATTACCATCCTCTGGAATAGGTGTTCCACCACCATGATGCGTCACACAGCCCAGAACATGACTGATCTGACCCTACTTGTTTTGTGTCTTCCAATCACTGTCTGTGTCTCATCACCCAAAATAATTGTGGGCAACTGACCTCCAACAGTCCAAAGAAGTTTCGTCTTGCTAAAGTGTACCCTTTTCAAATGATTCACAGAATTAATTATTTTCTTTGTCCCGATTCTTCTTTTGAAGTCTTTTTCAAGTTATCTTCTAGAATTTCTGGAAGACGTATATACTAACCACAAAAAGAAACTGTGCTTTGTTAAAATTCATTTGAATTTATCAATTCTAAATTTGAAAATATAACAATGATCATTTCCATGTAAACTTTACTAGGTGGATATTGAGATCATAAAAAGATGGCAGACCAGCATGTTTAATGTCCACGACATTCACATTACGCATCCAAACGCAGGGCAGGGGTCAAGCAACAATGTCACAAACTCAATAATGGGTGTGCCCACAGGAGTCTATCAAATGGGCATAGAAGGCTTGTGGAATGGCTTGCCATATTCTCTGCAACTCTGCTGCCAAATTACGAACATTATCTGGCGGATTTGGTACATTGTGTAGATGTCACTCCATTTTAATCCCACACATGCTGTTTGGGTTAGAGATCTGGTGAGTTTGCAGGCCAAGGCAGTACTTGAAAATGGTGCTGTTGAAGAAAAGCCATAGCAACACTAGCCGTATGAGGAGGGGCATTTTCCTGTTAGAAGTCAACCCTCGGCCATGACATTGAAGAAACAGAATTGCTACTGGTTAGGGCTGGGACGGATAACTCGGGCACTCAAGTCGGGTGGGTACTGAATAGGACCCGGGTACCCACATGACTACCCGGACCCATAGTTAGTCATGTGATATATTTATTTTTTTTAACAATAAAATTTCATGGTTATACTTTATACCCGGTAAGTTAAAGTTGCTAATGTTCGCATTTCTTGCACTCAAACCTTCTGGTTTTTACATGTTTTAGAAAAGACAAAGCTTCAGTCAACTTCAGTATATGCATAATCAGATCGTTTTATACTATCTAAAAAGACCTTTTGCCGGTGAAAAACTTCCCATTTGAACATTTTGTACCTAACTTGAGACGTAGAGTGGGTACCTGGGTAGGGTCGGGTAATATGGGGTCGAGTACCCGGGTAGTAAATTTAGACTCGTCCCAGCCTTTCTACTGGTCAGAGAATCTGATCTCTGTAGCCCACACCTGTCAAATTAACTAATTAACTGTCACACAACTACAGCACTTGTTTGACGTGACTTAGCCCACCCGATAGCGATTTTTCTCCAAGGACCCAGGCTTGAGCATGACGCTCCCGAAGACGTCCCTGCAGGAAATGTATAAAATCTTGTCTGTAAAAACAATCGTCTTCCACAACAGCCGAGGTTGTCAGACATGATTTCAGCATCACCTTTAAGGGTTTTGTTAGGATTAAGGGTTTTGCATCAGGATATGTCATATGGCGGGAAGACATGGTCATATTCCGTGATGACATAACAACATGGTCGTATCCTGTGATGACGTAACAACATGGTCGTATCCCGTGATGACGTAACGACATGATAGTATCCGTGATGACGTAACGACATGGTCGTATCCTGTGATGACGTACTGACATGGTCGTATCACCTGATGACGTGATGACGTGGTAGTATCCCGTGATGACGTAATGACATTGTTGATCCCGTGATGATGTAACAACATGATCATATCCCGTGATGACGTAACGACATGGTCGTATCATGTGATGACGTAACGACATGGTCGTATCCTGTGATGACGTAACGACATGGTCGTATCCCCTGATGACGTAATGGCGTGGTAGTATCCCGTAATGACGTAACAACATGATTGTATCCCGTGATGACATAACGACATGGTCGTATCCCCTGATGACGTAACGACATGGTCGTATCCTGTGATGACGTAACGACATGGTCGTATCCCCTGATGACGTAAGCAGTTCCTAACTGTGTTGGTGTGGATGCACTGAAGTCCTGGTATGGTCTGAGCAATGGTCACTGCTGTCTTGTTGTGTGATTCAAACTATATATATATTTGCTAAGTTGGGTGAATGAATCATCTTCAGTCAGTGATCATATTAGGTGTAAACAAAAAGGTATGCTTTGGCAGCCATATTGAAATATCTATTTATGGCCATTAGCAAGTTTGTACACAATGTAATGAAATTTTATACATGTTTAGATTGTAGTGGGATTCAACACAAATGGTCCCTTTTGAGCTTTATGTTAATCTTTGGGCTTATTTTGACCATGCTCATAAATTCTTTCCGTGGACCCATGAAGATCCGGGGTAGAATAGGTCTTCAGCAACCCATCCTTGTCGTAAAAGGCGACTATTCTTGTCGTAAAAGGCGACTATGCTTGTCGTAAAAGGCGACTAACGGGATCGGATGGTCAGGCTCGCTGACTTGGTTAATGTCATTGTATCTCCATTACATAGATCAAGTGCAATAATCCTTGGATGCAACATTAAACCCCATATCACCTCACATCTCATCACCTAGGCCTGGGTTCAATTCCTCACATAGGTACAATGTGTGGAGCCCATTTCTGGTGTCCCTGCAGGTTTGCGGGATTATTGCTAAAAGCAGCGTAAAACTGTACTCACTAACTCAAGAAACTGACACCTCACTTTACTGTAAGCTGCATTCTTACCGTCTTCTCCTCACAGGAACACCTGTTTGATGTCAGTGACCTGCAAGGGGAACCTCCACTGATCTCCAAATGTGGAAGTTTAGAAGTGAGCTTCAAGTATGAAGCCAAGCGAGGCAAGATGAGCGTGACCATCCATCAGGCGCGGGAGATCCCGGCCAAGGACCGTGGTGGGGCCAGCAATGTCCAAGTACGCATGATGCTACTGCCTACCAAGAAACAGAAATTCAAGACCAAAGTGAAAACAGGAGAAAATCCCACCTTTGACGAAAATTTCGCATTCTCCAAAATCTTTCCAGGTAAGTACAATTTTCTCAATTTTCTCACAGTGAAGCATTAGACAAAGTCAATAATACCAGCAGTGAGAAAATTAGGGCTGGCTATCTATACAGATCATAGAGATCGATAATTGTTAACTAAATATCAATCAATTATCGATAGATATCGGATAAGTAACTTTGAGCAAATAAGCCAAATAGTCCAAAAGAATACAACATATTTCACCCCACTGGTGAACGGTGGCACATTTATGCAGTGATTACTTTGTGGACATTTACAATATAACAGAAACAGTTGCTTCCCATCTTCCGCAGTTGACATGATTGACAACAAGAAGTCTGTTTTGGTAAATCTAATCTTTATTTCATCACAATATTTCGTGTAAGGTATTATCGATGTCACAATTTTCATATTGATAATCGTAAATATTTTTTCCCATCAACGATAATTCTGATTATCGATCTTTTAGCCAGCCTTAGAGATAATGCATGTGTCCTCAGGCCTCTTAGTTACGATTAAAATGGTCGCCAATGTGACCTAAATTTCAATTTGACTACAGTCTAAAATTCAGAGGTAGCCAAATGATTTCCTTGAAAAATATCTTGTGGCAACTAACTTCTATTGCTACACATATGTTGACACAAAAATAATTATGTCTGCTACTAATCGTACTCACAAATAATTCCTCCTAATGTCAACAATGAACTGAAATACATAAATATTAATGCAATTAGTATTTTATTTTAGTTGATTGGATAAGCAAAGATATACCTATCTAGTAAAATTGCATCATTGATCGAGTCACAAGTAACAAAACTCAAGTACAGTTTCCACTGATATACAATTTCAAGAGTAGTGCTATGACTTGTATGTGTAATCGTTATTTGATAAAAGATCATTTCAAATGCTCTTGGCCACCTACAATATTGGCTTGACTTCTTGATTTTACCACTGGCTACCTGGAAAAAACTACTTGTAGCCAGGGAGCACGGGTGGCCCAGTCGTCTAAGGTGCCGCGATTCGCTGTGCAGAGTTACGTCCCTTGGGCACGCCAAAAACCTATGACTGTGGGTTCGAATCCTGGTTCGCCCCGATTATGTTTCTAGGTTTGTCAGCACCATACCCGTGCTCGTGGGTTTCACCGAAGTGGTTAACGTCTGAGACCTGCATCACTTCGGGCTTTCCTCCAACATTAAGCTGACACGCCGCAATATAACTGGAATATTGTTAAAAGCGGCGTTAAACCCAACTCACTCACTACTTGTAGCCATATGGCTACTTCGTAAAAAATTAAACTTTGAGGCCTGGCCCTTATCACAGATGATGTCCATGGTATGGGGATCCGAGTGCGACTCTATGGACTTGAGCGTATGCGACGAGAGCGTATGATTGGAGAGAGCATCGTGGGCTTTGCATCTTTGAACCTGGACGAGGAGACGACTCACTGGATGGTGCTGGAGCCGAGGAGCAACCTCAGCGTGAGTTCCACTAGCACCCTATACCTGCACCCCGTGAAGATCCAGCATAGAACTGGTCTTCAGCAACCCATGCTTGTCGTAAGAGGCAAGTGGTCAGGCTCGCTGACTTGGTTGATGCATGGCATCGTATCCCAATTACGTAGATCGATGCTCATGATGTCAGTCACTGGATTGCCTGGACCAGCTCAATTATTATGATGATATAGCTGGAATATTGCTGAGTGCGACATTGAACAACAAACAAACAAACAAACAAACAAACAAACCATATACTTGTAGCATTCCACAAAGTGACCTTCATACAACGTTTGTCATAAATTTATGTTAAAATATTGGAGATATGATTGTCTTAAGGCTAACATTGCTTTATGGAATGGTGCCACAACTATACTGGTGATGGGTTCCAAGCTAACAACACCATCTCATTTTGTTCCTGAACAGAATTATCAGATCTACATTACATCTTCTTGAAACTTTACCAGACAGACAATGGCTAAAGTGGTGCCATCGATAATCATAATGATAATCATTATCCAAGCAACAGTAAAGTTGACAGAGCATAATCAGAAGAGCTTTGGTTGTCTAGTCTTCATCATGTTTACATCCAGACTTTAACTCAGAAGTATTCAATATATATCTTCTTGAAATTCACTTAATATTTTACCTCGATAATTTTTGCATTTTGGAGGTATAAACGTAAAATCCGGTATGCACAATGTGTGTTTAAGTTTAAAAGATACACATGTGTGTGCACCATTTCTTTTTACGTTAATGATGCCATATACTCCCCGGGGAGCTGAGAACGAAAATGCACACTGATCCATTGACCAGGGTAACAATATTAGTGCTTTGAGCATGCACCTTGTGCAAGAAATCTAGTGCAATATGAATACTCACATTATTATAATGAACGCAAAAACATTGAGGTCCATTGTTATAGATAAATATGTCAACAATAATGACTTCATAGACTGCTTATCTGATGATTAACACAAAAACCTGCAGTCAACAATACAAAGTCAGAGACACTCTTCAGCACAATAATGTATTGCAGGCCCCATTCTATTATCAGCCAATCAGAAAATAGCAGTCAGCAAGCATGGACTATTTTCACAGCAGTTTCAGAGTCTCTTGGCTCCTATGTTATTAAAATAATTCAGCAACTGTTTTTTCTGTATATCTTTTTTATTTAACAGAATACATGCACATGTTAGTCTTGGCTATTGCTGACTTCATCTTTTTTTTTATATCGGAACACACACCCGTAAAGATCTGGGGTAGAATAGGACTTCAGCAACCCGTGCTTGCCGTAAAAGGCCACTATGCTTGTCGTAAGAGGCGACTAATGGGATCGGGTGGTCAGACTCGCTGACTTGGATGATGCATGTCATCGATCCCAATTGCGTGGATCGATGCTCATGATATCAATCACTGGATTGTCTGGTTCAGAGTTGATTATTTACAGACCGCAGCTGGAATATTTCTGAGAGCGTTATAAAACAACAAACAAACAAACTCAAGCTAGAGTGGGTAGCTGCTGGTGAGCCATTGATGTGCAGGCATGGCCGCTGTCACTGTTGGACATCGATATTCCCTCAAGATGCCAATTTGTAAATGTGGAATAGAAGATGAATATCATTTTTCGTTTCTTGGTCCTGCTCACAACAATATAAAGAAATGATATCTTCCAGAGCAATTTTGTAGTCATGTTTATATGTATAAATGTTAAATATTCTTACCAACAGTATATACTGATTTTTATCACTGGGTTACATAGGTATTTATATAATATGCATATTAGACACTGTCAGTTGTCAAAGTAGTCATGATCTTTTAATGTGTTGGATCAGGGATTCATCGACCCTGTTTTCTTCTAAATTGGAAAAGATTTTATTTCACCACAGTTACCTTATTTCCCCCCTGCTGATACGTCATACACATTGAATTATTTTCAAATTTCTCAGTGTTTTGAAAAAGTCTTCCATGAAACTTAGGAAGCTCAATTTGACATGAATATTTGCTAAATCGACAGTTGACAAGGGGCACGGGTGGCCCAATCGTCAACTGCGCTACGATTCACTGTGCAGAGTTGCGTCCCTTGGGCACGCCAGAAACCTATGATTGTGGGTTCGAATCCTGGTTCGTCCCGTTTATGTTTCTAGGTTTGTCAGCACCATACTCCTGCTTGTGGGTTTCACCGAAGTGGTAAAGGTCAGAGACCTGCATCACTTCGGGCTTTCCTCCCACATTAAGCTGACACGCTGTGATATAACTGGAATAATGTTAAATGCGGCGTTAAACTCACTCACTCATTCCATTCTTGTGTAATAAAATCTAGATGTATGTCCCGTGTCTTTGATAAGAATTTGTCGAAATTAGCTCCCTTTCACTTCCGACAACAAATGACAAAATGCAAAGCTTCAAGCAGACAATGGTGTTAAAGATGGTGAATTCATATATTTATATCCTTATTTTTTCCCCTCATTCTGTGGTCCAGTTTAAAAAAAAGTGTTCTCACTTTGACAACAAAAATCTGTGATCCAGCAAATAGAAAAAAATGGCCTTTTTGTACGTACCGCCATTAATTCCGATTGTCACCCGATTGTACACTTGAACATGGGTCAGAGGCTGACCCAAAATAACTTTTCTTTGACTTTGAGTGAAAGACTCATTAAGTTCCAGTACGATCAGTACGAAAGTAATTGCTTCAACTCTACTTGAAGTCTGGCATGATGACATTTTCCAACCAGTTAATGATTTCTTTTCTTGCTGTTACTTGCTATTGATTGATGTTTAACACCCAGCCTATGATGTTTCAGGGCAAGGGAGGTTTAGTATGTATCTAACACTACAGCAACACATACTATAGATGTGTACTATATAGAGTCTTAGCATCTCCCTCCAACATCCTGTTCACCTCCTCCACTACTTACTGTCACCTTGAAACAGCTGGAAGACAATGTCAATATCAGTTGTCCACCAGTCCCTCTGGGGGAAATAGGTTGATGCACCCTGTATGTTAGATTATGTTCCCCGAGCCCTCTGTTCGTTAATGTTCTTTGAGCCCTTTGTTCATTAGTGTTCTTTGAGCCTTCTGTTCGATAATGTGCCCGAGCCTTCTGTTTGATAATGTCCCCAAGCTTTCTGTTCGATAAGGTCCCCAAACTTTCAGTTTGATAATGTGCCTGAGCCTTCTGTTCGATAATGTCCGCAAGCCTTCTGTTCGATAATGTCATGAGCCTTCTGTTCGATAATGTCCCCAAGCTTTTTGTTCGATAATGTGCCTTTGTTCATTAGTGTTCTTTGAGCCTTCTGTTCGATAATGTGCCCGAGCCTTCTGTTTGATAATGTCCCCAAGCTTTCTGTTCGATAAGGTCCCCAAACTTTCAGTTTGATAATGTGCCTGAGCCTTCTGTTCGATAATGTCCGCAAGCCTTCTGTTCGATAATGTCATGAGCCTTCTGTTCGATAATGTCCCCAAGCTTTTTGTTCGATAATGTGCCCGAGCCTTCTGTTCGTTAATGTGTCCAAGCCCCTCTGTTGGTTAATGTACCCGAGCCTTCTGTTCGTTAATGTACCCGAGCCTTCTGTTGGTTAATGTGCCCAAGCCCCTCTGTTCGTTAATGTACCCGAGCCTTCTGTTCGTTAATGTACCCGAGCCTTCTGTTCGTAAATGTACCCGAGCCTTCTGTTCGTTAATGTGCCCGAGCCTTCTGTTCGTTAATGTGCCCGAGCCTTCTGTTCGTTAATGTGCCCGAGTCCCTCTGTTTGTTAATGTGCCCGAGCCTTCTGTTCGTTAATGTGCCCGAGCCTTCTGTTCATTTGTGTGCCCGAGTCCCTCTGTTCGTTAATGTGCCCGAGCCTTCTGTTCATTAATATTCTCAGTGCCCTCTGTTTGTAAATGTGCCCGACGCCTCTGTTCGTTAATGTTCCCTGTGCAATCTGTTCGTTAATGTTCCCTGAGCCCTCTCTTCGTTTATGTTCCCTGTGCCCTCTGTTCGTTAATGTCCCCAAACCCTCTGTTCGTTAATGTCCCCAAAACCTCTGTTCATTAATGTCCCCAAAACCTCTGTTCGTTAATGTCCCCAAAACCTCTGTTCGTCAATGTTCCCCGAACGCTCTGTTCGTTAATGTCCCCCGAACATGAAGGGGAACACCAGCTAACATAGAGGGTACATCAACCCATGTCCCCCGAGCGACCGGTGGACAACGGAATTATCCTACCACACACCTAGTTGTTTTACAGGTATCTGTTATGCATGCATGCTCTGATCGGAAATGGTTAAAAACTACGAAGAATACCAGTTAGGCATTTGTAGCAGATGGTAGAGAACAAACAAAGTTATTCACCCTAGATCTATTTCATTTAGAAAATATCATAAATATCTTGCGTCTTATATCATTAATTTGAGATAAAATATTGCAGTTGGTATTTTCCAAATGTAATGACAAGCATAAGAAATGGCCATCTTAGCGGGGTACATGGAAAATAGTAGAACATGTTTCGGCCAATCAGAACCTGACATTCATGTGTGAGGTATGATAAATGTCATGTTTCATTCAGACCAGCACAGCCGCTCCCGAGTATGAGTTCCTAACAACCGTTCTAAAACTCCAACGGGTATAGTTCTGTGTGTCGCTGATGTGACGTCACCTTCTTATGGCCGACACCATGTCACGGCTGATCAGAGATTCTTGAATGCTAGGCTTATGGCCGACACCAAGTCAGGGCTGATCAGAGATTCTTGAATGCTAGGCTGATGGACTGGTTAATTTGCTGTGTCCTCACCCACAAACAGCCTCCATTACATACATGAGAGATGGCTAAATAAAACCCAGCTCCACCAGCAGAAAGAACTTCTTCTCCTTTTGGCTTTATAAAAGAAGTTAAAGAACACTGATTCTTACATATTACTATAGTTAATCTGTCGTAACACCCTACTCTTTCATGCCACGAGAGACTAGCTATAGTAATATGAAAGATTAGGGTGTTCTTTAACTTCTTTTGAATAGAATACAAAATTCCATGTTAGAATAGAGCGATTAAAAAAAAACACATCTTGATCAGATTTCAAAACAAACACAAAATTAATTTAAATGTAATCATTCTTTTTTAAACATCATATTTAATATAAGAATCACAAAACAAATTCAAATGTTCCAGTTCTTCCAGGGGAATCTATATCGATATTTCCTGATTGCAAAATGTTCAGCATTATTAAGTTCACTGCTGGATCAGGTTTTTTTAATTCTGGACATCCTCTCATTTTTAGTTAACTGGGCTACTCATTGTCCAGCTCAAAAATTATCAAAGCCATCTTGAAATTTGAGAGCAGCTGGAAATGTGAAGAACACATTATAAAAAAACTTGTTCTCCTACATGGGGGACTGGTAATTATTATTTGGGTGGGTTTGGGGGTGTGGGGGGTAGATCTCAGGACAGTATCATATTCGCTGACCCCTCTCTTCTAAGTAACATTTTTATTCCCCTCCAACTACATGTAACATATTTCCAAGACACCCGCCCCTCCCGATAAAAATTACCAGTCCCTAAATAATATTGAAATTTAATATTTTTTAATTTAAAAGAATAGACTGTCATTTTTTTTCAGCCACCCCATTTCATCCCAAAACACACCCTGTTTTAATAAAAAACCCTACCTCCTTCCACTTCGCTGTGCCATTTTTCCATGACTCCCCCCTTAATCCTAGCGAGTACTGAAGCCGAGCGTGTAGACTCTCATGTATGTAGCAGGAAGTCACCAGGTCGTACGACATTGACACAGCACCCTTCTCACCTGCATGTAGCTTTACCTAGTTGCCAGGCAACCCACACACACTTCCAGCTTGCAGAATATAATGTACTTGCTTCATCACAGGTCTGTCTACCTGCAGCTTACATCTTCTCAAACATGTCTTTCATGGGCATTCTCAAACATTGCTTACATTGCAATCTCATTAAAATCAGATCTTAGTTCTCGCTATCGCTAAACAAAGATCTGAGGACATCCCATTAAGGGTCATGTCAGAATGACCTTTCATCCGACCAACCAGAGCATCGCTATCCAGATCATGAAAGTGACACACGGTATGTGTTTTCTAATCATGCAACCAGGAAATATTTAACACGGGGTATTCCGAACGATAGTTACAGGTTCTATGATTATATCCATTCAATCTAGGCCATCTATATGCCATTCCAGAATGTTCTTATCAGTTTTAATTTTTTTAATTGAGAATGCGTCAAAATATGTTTCGAAGCGTAGTCGCCAGTTTGAAACTAGTGTCCTAAAGCTCGAGAAAGCTGCCTTCTGATTGGCTAATGCTGATTTCTTGTCAGTCATTTCATTGGTCGGTCAAAATTTGCGAAAGGTCGTTTGACGTGACCCGTAATGGGATGTCCTCAGATCTTTGTTTAGCGGTAGCGAGAACTAAGATCTGATTTTAATAAGATTGCTTATTTTGGTATATTGCTTACATTTGGCTTTCTTAAACATACATCTTGGTCGTATGCTAACCACCTGTCTGCTGACTGGGAGAATGTGTCATGTACAATTGGTTCAGATTGTGCAGATATGATTCTAGATTAATGATTTATATGATTCACTGATTGGCATGTTGAACTCCTACTATCTGACATGGAGGATTGTGCAGATTGGACACAGTTTAAGAATGGCACTGTAGTAGTTGAGCATATACCACAGAGCTTTCTCTCTTTAGTTTTGACTTGTAGAAGCTTTGTGATGAAACATTATATCTATGGGCAGCCATTCGGTAAAAAAATACAGAGGTCAGATAAAGGACAAAAGTATGCAATAATAGTCAAATGTTACGAATAAAGCATCAATGTGAAAATACAAAACAAACAGACACCGGTTAAAAAAATAAAAGTTGAAAAACAACTCAAGTACGCAATATAATAGTCAAATGTGACGAAAAGACATCATATGAAAAGAAAGAACAATGTGTACTAAAGAACGTCAGTGCGCACGAAAGGACGCTGAACTGCTCAAGGACGTTGACAATAAAGAACGCCAGATGGCGCTCCAATTTGTAATACATTCTACGTTTAATCGGCTTGTCCCACTGTGTATATAATAACTGCATGCCAAGGTGTACGATGTACTACGTCATTTTTATAACATCTGAAAAGTGAACATTGCGCGAGAATTGCAGTTGCGCTGTGTCAACCTCAGACCATAAAATTACTTTG
This sequence comes from Haliotis cracherodii, assembly GCF_022045235.1. Classification (NCBI taxonomy): domain Eukaryota; kingdom Metazoa; phylum Mollusca; class Gastropoda; order Lepetellida; family Haliotidae; genus Haliotis; species Haliotis cracherodii. Next base: position 8,946,625 of record NW_027266308.1, on the reverse strand, counting down.
TATTTTTAACCGGCGTCTGTTTGTTTTGTGTTTTGACCTATATTAGTAACATTTAATACTTTATTCGTAACATTTGACTTTTATTGCGTACTTTTGTCCTTTATTTGAACTATATTTTTTGACCGAATGGCCGCCCATACCTGAGTTCAGGTTTTGTAATTATAGTAACCTTTTCTATTGGTTTAGAAAACTTTGACTGATGAATATTTACACAACTGTATACCTTAATACAGAAATACTCGTCTATCGGATAAATGAAAAGCTAAGACATCTGGTTTATTCAGCATTAACTGTTAATTGTTGTCGTTTTGTCATTTTGCTGTTGTGAGGTGTAAAATCTGAAGTGTGTTGTATGATGCGTTCCAGCATGGGGACTCTGGTTTTGATGTGTCCAGCTTGTCCAGGAGTGACAGCGCTTCCTCCACACAGTCTCTCCAACATGGCGGAATGCCGGAGCTGCTCATTGGGCTAGCCTACAATGGCACGACTGGTCGACTCTCCGTGGAGGTCATCAAGGGAAGCAACTTCCGCAACATGGCCATGAACAGGGCTCCAGGTATGGATTGTTTGTTTGTTTGTTTGTTACAAGGAGGATATTATATTTGGGTTCATGTCATACTATGTTTAAGACACAAATGTTTAAATTCCGGTATAGCTCGCGCTTGGGATATACCAGAATTTAGGCACGAGTGTCGTAAATATAGTATGACATGAACAAGAATATAATGTTCTATTTACTACGGAAGAAGATGTCTACATACAGAGACAAATTATAGTGTTTACCAAGAAGGACAGCAAGTTGCAACAGCAGCGAAACCACAACTTGTTGAATGACATCAACAATGTCGTCCGGATGACGGAAACAATACATGTTTGTCTCGTGACATGATATGACCTAAGGGCACATATGATTTTTATGAACCCCGATATGTTTGCCCTCATAGGTAATAATTAGCAATATTCCAGCTATATGATGGCGATCTGTAAATAATCAAGTATGGCCCAGACAATCCAGTGATGTGAGCATCAGTGTAGCATCTCCAGCTTATGATATATGTAGTTACATTGAGGTTTTACCCCTGTGAAGACCTGGGTCCATGCTTGTCATGAAGGCGACAAACGGGATCACGTGGTCAGGCTTGCTGACTTGGTTGATGCATGTCATCATGTCCCAATTGCATTGATCCATGCTCATGACGTCAATCACTAGATTGTCAGGTCCAGACTTCATCATTTAAAGACCACTGTCATATGGTTAGTGTAGCGTTAAACAAGCAAACTGAGGTTTTACCAAGTCTTCCATGGGAGAATCTCTTTGCATTTGATGTCCAGGTAAAATGTTTAAAGAATCTATCTGTGTTTTGACTTTTGGTCAGACGAGATTTGAAATTCACACTCCAGAGTCTACAAAGACACCCATTATGAACATGCGCCTAAATTCTACCGCCGCTTGATTATGATTTTAAAACGTAGACCACTCAGAAGAAGAGAACACCCAGTTCTTACACAGAGCTCCAGATAGGCTTCGTATCTGCGTAAAATACGCATCAGAAATGCAGAAATACGCAGTAAAATAAAATCCAAGCATATCAAATACGCAACAAACATTACAGATTAGCTACAAAAATAAAACTTGTGTGTATCATCAAAATATTGTGAAGTAACCCTGCATATTCGATTAGCAAATCATCAACTTATTTTGAAATTATAAACGGGCATTCCGTCAACCTTGCCAAACTTCACAATGACAGTTACATCACGATCATTTGCCATCACATTTTCTTGTGAAAGTATTGTGGTATTTTTGAGTCCTATAAAGCTCTCTAACCCACACGACACCAGTTTGCAGGGTCTAGATGAATAGTGTTTTTAAATATTTAACTTAAATACCAACATGTGTAAAAACTAGTGGGTAACAGAAATTTGAATACCCAGATAGAATTACTGATACCCAATGATTTTAAAATGCATGTGTAAAATACCCACAACACCAAAAGCTTATCTGGAGCTCTGCTTTCATATTACAATAGTTAATCTGTCAAGGCATTGTATGACAGTTTTACCTCAGCAGTGTAAAAAGATTGGGTGTCCTTTCAATTCTTTTGAGTGGTATCGATAATATAGGTACTTCACAGTTGCCACAGAAACAGCAAGGCTGGTGTGTAGGAGTGTTCAGTTTTGACGGAGAGTTATTATGGAGCTAAAATTCAGATTTACTTAGCAGAATGAATCCTTTTATGTCAATTGTTCACTGTTAACTGTTTATTGAAATACATTCTGCCATCTTGATCATGATAGTGAGGTGACCCTGTAGGGATTCTGGGTTAGGATAGGACCTATGCTGGTCGGAAAATGCGACCAAATAGATTGAATGGTCAGGCTCCGTGACATGGTTGATAATGTGTCCTCGTACCCTGACGATGGGGATCGATGCTCACAATACCGATCACTGGATTGTCTGGTTCAGATTTGATGATTTACAGTCTCCGATCATAAAGCTGGAATAGTACTGAATTAGAACAAAGAAACAGAGAGGTGATTTTTGCTTTATAAATTGTTCCACTATACCGTATTCGACATAATATGCCCCACTATGATAAGCGCCCATGGCGCTATTTGCTAATATATTAGCAAGTGAACAATCCAAATTAGCACCCCTTTCGATTGATCAACGTATACAAGACGTATTTATTCGTGTATAATACCCACGCGTGTGTTATATACACCTTTAATTATGGGCAATTAAATTCAGGAAAAATATATCTGTTGTATATAAACAGTTCAGGCCGTCGGCATTAACCACGTAATTTATTTTTCAACTCTGTTTTTTAGGCAAAATAATATTCTAATAAGAGCCACCTATTTATTTTTGAGATCGCCCTGGGCGCTTACTATGTCGAATACGGCAATTTGTTAATCACATGCCTACCCAGAAATATCAATGCAATACTGCAGCAGTTTAACTACGGTGTTTAACATATCCTTTCTTTCAAGCATGTTTGAAATAGTATTTCACTTGATAATATCAGGATATTTTTTCACACTAGTTCGACCAGTTTAACTGACATTTCTTGATGGTTCCATGGTTTTATTGCAGACACATATGTGAAGCTGACGCTGATGTCTCCCACTGGGCAAGAGCTGCAGCGGTGCAAGACGTCGGTGCGGCGTGGACAGCCCAACCCACTGTTTAAGGAGACGTTCATGTTCCAGGTGGCGCTGTTCCAGCTCCCTGAGGTGACACTGATGGTGTCTGTCTACAACAAGAAGAGCATGAAGAAGAAGGAGATGATAGGATGGTTCTCCCTAGGTAACGTGTTCCTGTCCTGTGGTGTGGAGCTTGTGTTAAGGGAGACTACCTGAGGGCCCTGCCCCGTGAAGACCCAGGGTAGACTTAGTCTCCAGCAATCCTCTTGTCATAAGAGGTGACTAATGGGATCAAGTGGTCTGACTCACTGACTTGGTTGATGCATGTCATCGTATCCCAAATGCGTAGATCGATGCTTCTGATCCTGTCATATAGCTGGAGTTTGGGGTTAACACCACACACACATGATGTGCAGTATGGTGCCAGGGGAGGCAATCAGGGTTCTCTAAATATGGTGTGGTGCTAAGGGAGGCAATCAGGGTTCTCTATATATGGTGTGGTGCTAAGGGAGACAATTGGGATTCTCTAAATATGGTGTGGTGCTAAAGGAGACAATCAGGGTTCTCTAAATATGGTGCGGTGCTAAGGGAGACAATTGGGGTTCTCTAAATATGGTGTGGTGCTAAGGGAAGCAATCAGGGTTCTCTAAATATGGTGCGGTGCCAAGGGAGGCAATCAGATGCTCTCTAAATATGCTGTGGTGCTAAGGGAAGCAATCAGGGTTCTTTAAATATGGTGCGGTGCTAAGGGAGGCAATCAGGGTTCTCTAAATATGGTGCGGTGCTTAGGGAAGCAATCAGGGTTCTCTAAATATGGTGCGGTGCTAAGGGAGACAATTGGGGTTCTCTAAATATAGTGCAGTGCTAAGGGAGACAATTGGGGTTCTCTTAATATAGTGCAGTGCTAAGGGAGACAATTGGGGTTCTCTTAATATAGTGCAGTGCTAAGGGAGACAATCAGGGTTCTCTAAATATGGTGTGGTGCTAAGGGAGACCAGCAGATTTCTTTTAAGTTGGGTACGGTGTTAGACGATTGTCAGATATTTTCAGTGCTGCAAGAGACATCAGTTTGCTCTCCTTTATGTGTTAGAACTTCCTCCAGATGGTTGTCCCCCTATAATGCTGGGGGATATAGCGATCAGCCAGTCTGTCTGTCCGTCCGTCCGTCCATCCGTCCATCCGTCCGTAATCTTTCTTTTCCGGGGGAGAGCTCGAAAACCATTCAGTGTATTTGATCGAAACGTGGCAAATCTATCCGTCACATACTGAAGTGGTGCCTTTTGCTATTTAGGAATTTTTGAAATTTTTATTTTGTACGTTTCCATGGTAACAAGTTGGACTTAGTTTCTATAAGGGTGGTGTTCATTTCCGGAGCGTAACAAAAAAAGTTAAATACTTTCTTCCAAAACTTTGCATGTCTACCAGGCACATACTGAACCCAACTCACTCACTCTCCGCTCAGGAGATTGTCAGATGATTCTCAGGGAACAGATGAGGATATGTTGGCGATCAACCTGACGTTGTGCTCTGTCCGGTCAGTGTGCTTTAAACATTTGAAGCAACTTCTTTTTTACAATGACAAGGCTATGTCTGTTCAAGAGAGAATTGTGTGTTTCAGGCATGAACTGTAGTGGGGAGGAGGAGGGCTCCCACTGGGTCGACATGAGGGAGAGTAAAGGAGAGCAAGTGTGTCGGTGGCATGTGTTGCTGGAGTCATAGCCAGCAGGCCCACAACAGACTCTAGCCAGCCGGCCCTACAACACCAGCTACAACAGACACCAGCCAGCCGTCACACAACACCAGCTACAGACACGAGCCGGCTAGCCACGCAACAGACTCTAGCCAGCCGGCCACACAACACCACCTACAACAGACACCAGCCAGCCGTCACACAACACCAGCTACAACAGACCCTAGCCAGCCGGCCACACAGCAGACTCTAGCCAGCTGGCCGTACAACACCAGCTACAGAAACGAGCCAGTCGGCCACACAACAGACTCTTGCCAGCTGGCCGTACAACAGACTCTCGCTAGACGGCCACACAACACCAGCTACAACAGACTCTCGCTAGACGGCCACACAACACCAGCTACAACAGACTCTCGCTAGACGGCCACACAACACCAGCTACAACAGACTCTCGCTAGACGGCCACACAACACCAGCTACAACAGACTCTCGCTAGACGGCCACACAACACCAGCTACAACAGACTCTCGCTAGACGGCCACACAACACCAGCTACAACAGACTCTAGCCAGCCGGCCCTACAACACCAGCTACAGACACGAGCCGGCCATACAACACCAGCTACAGACACTAGTCTGGCTGGACCACACACAGACAGCACTTACCACTCTTAACCATACATTGCCCCAGGAGTGTATAGGCAAATAGTGCAATACACATTAGACCTTAATTTTTTTTAGCTGGTTAACAAGACAGACAGACAAAAACCTGAAATAAAAGATAAAGTAAAATGATTTTGACAACACGTATTTGGCCACCTGTTTTAAAATTACGGAAGGTAAAATGAAAAAAACATACAAAATGTTATCACCGCTGCTCGTAAGAAATAGTGAATAATACGTATTAAATCTTTATTCTAACACAAAAAAACAATTATGTTTCAGTATCATTTCACAATTATTGATGTTGATATTATTACTGATGGAGTTTTTCATTCTTTAGTCTAAGTACTTGTCTGGATTTTAAGAATATTTTTGACTACCTTCATTACATTTTAGGCCCAAATATTGTTAACCAACTAATAAAACCTATAAGGCCTTACGTAGATGTGCAGAACTTGTAACACTCCACTTGTGCGATTCTGTTTAGGCATTTTCAGACAGGTCATGTTAAAGATATGTTTTAGCTTGGCTCATCACCAAATACTTGAGTGAAGTTTGAAACAAATCCAAACATTCGGTTCTTCATGAAACATAACACAGGATGTTGCCACCATTTCTGTACATTGTTTATCTGGTGAAAATCCCTGTCACTGCTATGTTCAGATTACTGACGCAGAAACAGAATGACAACGAGATGACATCTTGAGATGACATCTTGAGGCCTCGGTGATGAAGCAGTACCCTGTGTGGGTCGTGTACCCATCACAGCTCCATCTCCATCTCCCACTGGGTGGAAGATGTGTACTCTCAAGAAAGACCCGTGAAGATTCCGGGGTAGAATAGGTCTTCAGCAACCATGCTTGCCGTAAAAGGCGACTAACGGGATTGGGTGGTCAGGCTTGCTGACTTGGTTGATACATGTCATCGATCCCAATTGCGTGGATCGATGCTCATGATGTCGATCACTGGATTGTCTGGTCCAGACTCGATTATTTAGAGACCGCTGTCATATAGCTGGAATATTGCTGAGTGCGGCGTTAAACAACAAACAAACAAACAAACAAAACTCTCAAGAAAGCTCTGTACATTTTGCACTTTCAACATGCGAATACTTATTTCTTGTTGTATAGTTTACCATTGATATTGATATTGACCATTGGCAATATATGAGATCACATCTTTATTCTGCTCTTGTTGTGGCACCCCATTGGTTTTGCCAGATATTGTTCTAGGACCACTTCCACAAGGCGATCTTAGCGCTACAACAATCGTAAGCCTATGTTAAAGTATGGAGTTATGATCACCTTAGTGCTAAGATCGCCTGGTGGAATGGGACCCTGTGTATTATACATATATCAAAGATCAGTTATTTATTTCACAAAGAGACAAGATATGCATGAATACTCCAATCACTGTGTTTGTTTATTTACAGATTGTCATACTAGTTTAATAAAGTTGGACAACACTTAATTGTTTCATATGATTAGTTAATCTATCATGGCCATGACATTAATTATAGTCATATGAAGAAACTGGGTGTTGTTTTACTTTTTTTGTGTAGTATATATATTGATTCATTAGTTACGTTTAGTATGGGCATGTGGGGGCACGGGTGGCCCAGTTGTCTAAGGCGCCGCGATTCGCTGTGCAGAGTTGCGTCCCTTGGGCACGCCAGAAACCTATGATTGTGAGTTCGAATCCCGGTTTGCCCTGATTATGTTTCTAGGTTTGTCAGCACCATACCCATGCTCATGGGTTTCACCAAAGTGGTAAACGTCAGATACCTGCATCACTTTGGGCTTTCCTCCCACATTAAGCTGACGCCGCGATATAACTGGAATACTGTTAAAAGCGGCATTAAACCCAACTCACTCACTCACTGGTATGGGCATGTGGTTCTTGGTGTCTTAGCTAACATCCACCTGTCTGAGATAACGTTGAATATCAAAGTGACAAGCAGAAGAGTCAGTGCCTGTTGTCTATTACCTTTCTTGCAGCAGAATTCACGCAAACAGAAAACTCCCAAATACTGATTGGGCCATGGTAGCAAACGCTCCTAAAATGCTTTAGGTTGTCTTGGTTTTTTTATTCTCATCATTGACCACCTAAAATGCTGTAATTTGCTTGGGAGAGAAACTTGCAGGATCTTCTCACCACCGTCTTCCCGAGGCAAGCGTGTCCACTAGCCTATATCAAAGCCTAGTTTCTACCCTTGTCACATCAAGGCCACTTTTCTTGGCTCGACCCTTTGCCACCTCACACAGATCAAGAGTTATGCCCCTTGTATTGAAAACATAATATCCAATCCAATCGCTGATCTTATCTCATATAGCTTCACAAAGATGGGGGGCGGTGGGGTAGCCTAGTGGTTAAAGCGTTGGCTCGTCATGCTGAAGACCCGGGTTCAATTAATTCCACACATGGGTACAATGTGTGAAGCCCATTTTCCCGTGTCCCCTGTGGTGATATTGCTGAAATATTGCTAAAAGGGGCATAAAACTCAACCATATCGATATGTGCAATAGTCCTATCATATTTAGCACAGGAAAGTGGGTTTGATGTGGCAAGGGTGGACACAAGACTTTGATAAAAAGGTTAGTGGATGATCTTGCATCGGTAAGAGGTCTCACCGCAGGTCACAGCTCTGTATCTTGTCATGCATGTTTTCCTTGTATGTCATTGTCAACTAAGATAACTTGTATATTGCTAACCCCACATGAGAGAAATGTTTTGCCTCTCGTGTTACGTGTGAAGATGGAGTGTAAATACTGTTTGAGATGTACAGCCCAGACAGATGTATTGTGCGGAGACGCTCAAGTCGTTGTTGAACCTTCTTGTTCCTCTGATAACATTGCAGATATTTTGGTTGTGATGGACGTAATGTTGGTGATGTGTGTAGGAAAGCTAACCCTCTGTTGACACTGTGCTGTTTGATGTGTATCGAAGGATGATGTTTGACTGGGGCTTCGTCAAGTGTTTGACTAGTTTTATTATATTCTGCTGCTTGTGTATCCAGCCTTACACCTGCCTGACCCACTTGTCTAAGACGTGGCAATTTCTTGTGCAGAGTTGCTTCCCTTGGGCATGTCAGGAACCTGTGATCATGGGTTCGAAACCAAGGTTTTTCTGGATTGTTTCGAGTGTTGCCAGCACCATACCTGTGGGTTTCACCAAAGTGGTAAACGTCTGGCACCTACATACTTCGGGCTTTCCTCCCACGTTAAGCTGACACGCCGTGATATGACCCAACTCACTCACAGCCATTAAGGCAGTGTCTTCCTCACCTGGCCTCCTTCTTCAGATCAGTAACCGTGTGAAGCTCTTCTAAAATATCTCATCTTCTGCAGTTAACCTACATCGTTCAGCTTAAACTTTTGATGTCAGACTGACTTCGTAGCTACAAGGATGGTCACAATTGCTATACCGTCAACATAATCCACTTTTATTCAATTTTTGTCATTATACTACATTCATGATCTTTTGTCTAAAGAATCAAATGTAATATTTGGTAACTGAATGTACCTGCATGAAGTTTAGTTCTGGTACATCAATTGAAATCTTGTGTTGCAGACCCAAAGTTCGGTTATCTATTAAGTTCCGACAGTCAACATGTCCGGTGGGGGGCAAGGGTGGCCCAGTCGTCTAAGGCGCCGCAATTCGCTGTGCAGAGTTGCGTCCCTTGGACACACCAGAAACCTATGATCATGGGTTCGAATCCTGGTTCGCCCCAATTATGTTTCTAGGTTTGTCAGCACCATAGCCGTGCCCGTGGGTTTCACCGAAGTGGTAAACGTCCAAGACCTGCATCACTTCAGGCTTTCCTCCCACATTAAGCTGACACGCCGTGATCAAACTGGAATACTGTTAAAAGCGGCGTTAAACCCAACTCACTCACTCAACATGTCCGGTTGTCTTGATGTTACTGGATACAGCAACAACAGGAAGCAACCATTTGATTTTCAGTGGGGAGGGGATATTTGTTTGATGAGCCTGTTCTTATTTTTGTAATGTTTAGGAGCTCATTAAATTTTACCAAATAATAAACTATAATAACAAACTGAGTTCTCTGGACACTGGTCTGCAAGCAAGCAAAATGTAGTTATAAATGGTTGTTATGTGATATATA